>NC_059128.1:51613027-52863027 GCF_020740605.2 Lemur catta | reverse complement strand
ATATATTTTTTCCCAATCTGTTGATTGCCTTTTCATTTTGTTGATTGTTTCCTTTGCTGTGCAGAATCTTTTTAGTTTGATGTAGTCTTTTTATTTATTTTTGCTTTTGTAGCCTAAGTTTTTGGTGTGATATTCAAGAAATTATTGCTAAGGCCAGTGGCAAGGAGTTTTTCCTCTATTTTTTTAGTTTTATAGTTTCACATATTCTATTTAGATCTTTTATCCATTTTGAATTGACTTCTGTGTATGGTATAAAATAAGCATTCAATTTCATTTTTTTTGCATGAAAATACAGTTTTCCTGGCACTATTTATTGAAGAGATTATCATTTCCCTATTATGTCTTCTTGGTGCCTTTATTAAAAATTAGTTGACCGTGTGTTTTTGGATTTGTTTCTGGGCTCTCTATTATGTTCCACTGGTCTATCTGTATTTTTTTGTTTTATTTTGTTTTTATTTGAGATGGGGTCTTGCTATGTTGCCCAGGCTGGTTTTGAACTCCTGGGTTCAAGTGATCCTCTTGCCTCAGGCTCCCAAGTAGCTGTGATTATAGGTGTGTGCCACTGCTCTTGGCTCCTTTGTATCTGCTTTTATGCCAGAACCATACTGTTTTGATTACTATAGCTTTGTAATATAATTTTAAATCAGGAGGTATCATGCTGCCAACTCTGTTTTTTGTTTGTTTTCCCTTCGGGATTGCTTTGACTATTTGGGATCTTTTTGGTTCAATATGAGTTTTAGGAGTTTTTTTTTATTTCTGTGAGAATGCCATTGCTATTGTGGTACAAATTACATTGAATCTATATGTTGCTATGGCTAGTGTGGACATTTTAAAAATATTAATTCTTCTGATCCTTGAACATTGAATATCTTGCCAGTTATTTGTGTCCCCTTCAGTTTCTTTCATCAGTGTTTTATAGTTTTCAGCATACATCCTTGGTTAAATTTATTAAGTATTTTATTTTATTTTTTTGATGTTATCATAAATGAGATTGTTTTCATGATTTCTTTTTCAGTTAGGTCATTATCTGAGTATAGAAATGGCATGAGTTTTTGTATATTGATTTTATAGCTTAGAACTTTACCGAATTCATTTGTTAGATCTAAGTTTTTTGGTGATGTCTTTGGAATTTTCTACGTATAGGATCTTGTCATCTGCAAATAGAGATAATTTTATCTCTTCCTTTCTGATTTGGATATCTTTTATTTCTTTTTCTTTTTCTTTCTTTGGTCCAATTGCTCTTGATAGTAATTCCGGTAACACATTGAATAGAAGTGGCGAGAGTGGGCATCCTTGCTTTGTACCTCATCTTAGGGGAAAAGCTTTCAGTTTCTCCCCATTGATTACGATGTTAGCTGTCAGTTTTTCATAAATGACCTTTATTATGTTGAGGAACTTTCCTTCTATACCTAAACTGTTAGAGTTTTTATCAAGAAAGGATGCTGAGCTGGGTATGGTGGAACATACCTGTAGTCCCAGCTACTTGGGAGACTGAAGTGGGAGGATTGCTTGAGCCCAGGAGTTCCAGTCCACCCTGGGCAACATAGTGGGACCTAGTCTCTTAAAAAAAAGCAAGTACTAATAGATCAATACCAATGTGCACTATGGGAAATAACATTCATAGGGTGTCAGGCAGGTGGGAGGGAGGAGAAGGGAATGGGTAAATTCACACCTAACAGATGTAGTAGGTGCTGTTTGGGGGATGGACACACTTGTAGCTCTGACTCAGTTGGTGCAAAGGCAATTTATGTAACCAAACCATTGGTACCCCTGTAATACTCTGACATTTTTTTTTAAAAAAAGAACTTTAAATTAAAATAAAGAGTTCTTTAATTTAAAATTAAAAAAACTGAAAAAAGAAAAAAAAGAAAGGATGTTGAACTTTATCAGATGCTTTTTCTTTGTCAATTGATATGATCATGTGGTTTTTGTCTTTCAGTCTGTTAATGTGATGTATCACATTGATTGATTTGCATATATTAAACCAGCCTTGCATGCCATAGATAAATCCCACTTGATCATGATATATAATCTTCTTCATGTGTTGTTGAATTCAATTTACTAATATTTTATTGAGGATTTTTAGATTAGTGTTCATCAAAGATTTGGCCTATAGTTTGTTTTTTTCTTGTCGTGTTTTTGTCTGGGTTAGGTATCAAGGGTGATGCTGGTCCCTTAAATGTGTTAGGAAATATTCTCTCCACCTCTATTTTTTAGAAGACTTTAAGAAGTATTGCTAATAATTCTATGAAAATTTGGTAGAATTCAGCCATGAAGCCATCTGGTGCTGGACTTTTCTTTGTTCGGAGATCAGATTACTTTAATAACAGATTGAGATGTTTGTAAATTGGGCCTCAGTTCAAAGGATTACTCTGTTTCTGGTTTAGACTTTGTCATAAGGTAGCCAGTTTTGGTTGGTGTGGGTATTAGTTTCCTGTTGCTGCTGTAACAGAGTACCACAAATTTAGTAGTATGAAAAACACATTTATCTCTTATAACTTTGGAGGTCAGAAGTCTAAAACCAGTTGTATGGGCTAAAATTAAGATATTAGCAAGTCTATTTTCTTATGCAGGGTCTAGGGGAGAATCTGTTCCTTGCCTCCTCCAAATTCTAGAGGCTGCCAGCATTCCTTGGCTCATAGCTGCTCCACCCCAATTTCTGCTCCCATCTTCACATCACCTTCTCTTCCCTCTTACAAGGACCTTTGGTATTATATTGGGCTCACCAGAGTAATCCTGGGTACTCTTCCCACCTCAAGATCCTTAATCGCATCTGGAAATCCTGGGGAGTAGAACATCGATATCTTTAGAGGGGTCATTGTTCAGCCAAGCACAGGATCCCATCTTAAAGCCTAAGCTCATGGCTTATCCTACCTGGCAGGTCCTGAACTCCAACTCCATGTTTTGTCTTCTGATTCTCCTGAAATCTTTGCTCAAGTACTCAGCCTATCAGCCTCTAGTTTTGGAGGTGGGAAAGAAATGTCAAATGCTGGACTTGCTTTCCTGGGAATTCCCTCATCTTTCACAGAGTGTCACTGTTCTGATAGCTCTCTGAGGCTTTCAGACAGATCCTGCTTTTTGGGCATTTTTGTCTGGCTCTTCTTGTTCTAAGCAGGAAGGTTGATCCACAACACTTCATCTTTGGTTTAATTACTTTTTTCAAAGCATTGAAGTAAGCGCATTTTGCACCCCCCCCTTTTTTTTATTTGAGACAGGGTCTCACTCTGTTGCCCAGGCTAGAGTACAGTAGCATCATTATAGCTCACTACATCCTTAAACTCCTGGGCTCAAGCGATCCTCCTGCCTTAGCCTCTCACGTAGCTCGAACTACAGGCACACGCCACCACACCCAGCCAATTTTTCTATTTTTAGTAGAGATGGGTTCTCAGTGTGCTGCCCAGGCTGGTCTTGAACTCCTGGCCTGCAGCAATCCTCCTGCCTCAGCCCCCCAAAGTGCTAGGATTACAGGCATGAGCCACTGCACCTGGTCTTGCCAACTCTTACAGCATTATGTAGATGGTTATTTTCTATCTTTTAAAGATTCTGTATTCCCTACTTGCTTTATTTGTTGTATGGTGTGAATTTAAAGTGAAAATTTCTGATGGCCTGTTACTATAAATTTCTCTTTAATGAACAGCCTTAAGGAAGAGGTTTAGTTGTTAAGGGGGATAATAGACAGCTTACATGAAAATATACATTTTGAGTAAACCTTTGGATAATTAGTACAACCATGCCATTAGAATTTTCACCTCCTTTAAGTAAAGAATATGAGTTGTAGTCCTATGTTCTCTGAGAAGCAGGTTTTGGACAACTTTCTTAGTCTAAGAGTGAAGTTCTGCCATTTGTTGTCTGAGCTAGTGGTTTGTGATGTTTTAGCTACTCTGGTTTTGTTTGTTATAGTGGTCAGATTTGAAGAACTTAAAGCTAAGTAAATCCAAGTAAATTTAACGTACACATAGAAATGGATTCTGTCTGCTTCTTAGGCATCTATCCAGATAAAATTCAGAATAAAATGTATAGAGTTTTTATTTATGGTGTTGCTTTGTTTCAGTATGAAGGCTTAGAATCATCTTTAAAGGATGCCAGCTTTGAGAATGAGTCAACAGAAGCACAAAGTTTGGAGGTAAAAAAACAAATGATACAGTTTCAAAAGCTGGAGAAAAGATTCTTAGTAAATAACAGAAACAGTAAAAGTAATATATCTTCTCAAAACTTCCAATAAGTATTTGAAAGAAATGTGAAAGAATGTAGATGTTAAAACTTAAAAAAAAGTTAAATATAGGAAATAGAACATTAGTAGGTAGCAGAAAATATTATAAAAATTTGAGCTCTTGTTGCTAACTTATTTTGAGTGAAGCATGTTCAGATTCACTGGAATTTAGAGCTATATAGAAGCTCTTCTTTATTGTTCATTCCTGGGAAATGCATTAAGGTGGCCATTTGTCTTTTGCCTCAGTTTGCTCCAGATAGGAAAACTAGGATTCATTTTTATAAATTTAGGAATAGTTGGCAACAATAAATTGTGTAAATTTTGACAGTATTTGCCTAAAACCTCATCCCCAGAATATTAGGAGCTAACTAGAATTATACTAAAAGTTTGCATTTTAAGTAGTGATGTGTTGGCCAATGTTTAACAACTGGCTCTCTAAAAGGCAGGAAATCCTTGTTGGTAGCATTTGCTGAGTTGCATGGTATAAATACTCCCACCATGGCCAGTTTCAGGCTACCAACATGATGTCACTGAATGAGGAGTTTGGAAAGATATGCTCAGTTGGATCAGGTGTGATTTGGCTAATTGTAAGGAAGGAGGAAATTATGGTAATTAGTAATTTAGCTAAACTAAGACAGATGAGAGTAAGTGATGGCCGTGGCTTACTACTTCTTAGATGTGGAAGTATTGTGAAAAACAGAGTAGTGACAATGCATAGAAGAAAAAGCCTGTATCTGTGAACATGAAAGTAGAAAATAGTAGACCTTATATCATTGGTGTATGTGTTTAGTTCAGCTTGGCCGGTCTTAATCACTGATGTCTGTAAGCATCTGTCATGATTTAGAATTTTCTAGTAGAGTCCAAAGGAAGTTATAAATTGGATTCCAAATAAAATAAATGTCTTAATCTTTTCTTTCTTAATTTGTTACCTATTATGATCCTTAAAAACTTATTGAAATTCTTATATTTTATTTGTTGACCGTCTGTTTTAACTACTGCCCCAGCAGTAATTTATTAGTTTGATAAATAAAAAGAATTTTACAACACATTTGGCATGCTAACAGAAGAGCAAAAACTGGGTACCAAAGACATTTACTCAAGTGTGGTAGTGTGGATAAAATAGAATACACCAATTTATTTTCAGGACAATGCATTTATATAATATAGCAGTAAAATTAGCTGAATTTTTCACTGGGTTGAACAGTTTGGAAATTTTTCTCTGATTTTAGTAATTTTTTTAGCATATAGTATTTCTTTTCAGGAATTGTAATCATAATTAAATGTAAACTGTAATGTTATATAACTTTTTAAAAATTTGATAGTTGAATCTGTAGATAAAATCAAACCAATAGGCTAATATTTTGATTCATGTCAGGGAATTCCTATAATGAAATAGTCAAATATGGGGTAATTTATATAAACAAGTTTTATAACCACTGTGAGTAATATAGTATGTATTTGTTCTGCTTTTATTTTTGCCTGCATTAAATTTTTTGAATCTTTTGGTTTATTTTTTTTAACAAGTTTGTTGAAGAATCACAAATATCAGAGGTATGTTTATTATAATATTTAAAATTCAATTGGAATAATCCAACAACTAATCATTTTAAATTAAAAAAAGGTCACAGAAAATATGTTTTACTTCAATGTGGAATACTAACCACGAAGCAATCTTGATTGGTTTTTGAGTTTATTTTGTATGTTGTTATGTATTTAATTATATTAAATTAGATTTATTTCTCATTTTTTTCCCTTTATAATGCTTTAGAGCAGAGGTTGGCAAACTGTGCTTAGGGCATTTCCACCTGTTTTTGTAAATAAAATTTTATTGAAACACAGCTCTGCTCATTTTGCATTTAGATATTGTCTTTGTTTTCTCACTATAACAGCATAGTTGAGTAGTTGCAACAGACTACATGGCCTATAAGCTTAAAATATTTACTCTCTGGCTCTTTACAGAAGCAGTTTGCTGCCCCCTGCTAGAAATGCTGTTATTTTAATATTATAAAAATGAGCAAATATATAAACTAAGCTTATTTAACTTATACACGTATTTGATTATACTCATCTGATTGCCCTAACCCCAAATTCCCAAGTCTATTGTATAAAGTTGCCTTTCTCTTTTAGGCAACTTATGAAAAGCTGAACAGGTTCAAATCTAAACTTGAGGATGAAATACGCTGTCTAGAAAAAGAATTAAAAGAAGAGAAATCTAAATATACTGAACAAGATGAATTGGTAAGGCTTTTGTATTTAGAGAATATAAGAAAAAGAGCTATTGAGTTTTTAAAAATCAATATGGTATTACTTAAAGTATTACATGCACTATAAAAAATGCAAAGAATACAGAAGGTTGTAAAGTGGAGAGCAAAGTTTTCCAGATCCACCCTTCACTTCCTTTTAGATATTACCATGTTAAATTTCTTGCATATTATTATAGAAGTTTTCTGTATGTACCATAAAGTAGCACATAGAAGTAGCTCATATAAATAATTTCAGTTGAATAGTCACATACCTAGTGGATTTTTTAAATTACTTAAAAGATATGTTAAGAACATTGTAACATTTTCTTTTTTAAAATTTGGCTTAAGGAAAATCTTGATGTATGTGAAATTATTTAGTAAGATATGATGTTGGTAAACTTATCTTGAGCCTATATAACTTAAATGTTATGAAATATTAAAGTTGAGGTGAGATACTATTGTTACATAACTTTCATATAAAATCCCTTTAAGCATATGACTAAATAAACTGAGAAGCTTTTCCAATTTGGGCCCTTATGTATGGAGCAAAAATGTTAGGTTAACATGTATGTAATATATATGGCATCTTGGAAACTGGAGGAGGTTAGTAAATACTTGTTTATTGTCTGATACTATCTTTCCAGATGGCAGATATTTCAAAAACAATACAGTCCCTCGAAGATGAATCAAAATCCCTCAAATCACAAGTAGCTGAAGTAAGTTGAATTAGTCTAATATATCTGTTGCTTTTGAAAATCATTTGAATTTTACTGCTATTTTTTATTTTTAAAGAATAAGATATAATATTAGGATTTGAGATATAAAGGGTCCAGGATAGATATTTTCTTTACATGAGGTACTTTAGAAAAGTTCATTTTTTTTCACTGGATAAGTATTTATTGAGCTATTGCTATATACTAGCACTGTTGAAGGTGCTTGGTAGTTAACATTAATAGAAAAAAATGTCCCCATGAAGTTGAAATTTTAGTAGGGGAGATGCAGAATAAATAGTTAAAATTTGTTGCATAGTACATAGAGGTTAAATCATTTGTCCAAGGTCAGATGGCAAGTTAGTGGCAGAGATAGGACTATATCCTGATTTTATGCCAGCCTTTTTTCTGTTATACCATACTGCCTCTGCTATTAATATTGGCATGTTTTTGTCTTCGTTTAATTCCATGTTCTGGGGAATATGTGTAAAGATGAGCTATGCATTAAATTAAATTAATTGTTATCAACTTGATATTTTTTCTTTTACTTAGGCCAAAACAACTTTTAAGATATTTCAAATGAATGAAGAACGGCTTAAGATAGCAAAAAAAGATGCTTTGAATGAAAATTCCCAACTTCAGGAAAGCCAGAAACAGGTTTGTACTCTATAGCTGTGGTCCCCAACCCCCAGGCTGCGGACTGATACTGGTCCTCCATGGCCTGTTAGGAACCAGGTGAAGCTTCATAGCTTCATCTGTATTCACAGCAGTTCCTCATAGCGTGCTTGACACTGCCCCTCCCCACCCCCCATTTTGTAGAAAAATTGTCTTCAATGAAACCAGTCCCTGGTGCCGAAAAGGTTGGGGGCTGCTGCTCTGTGGGGACTCTCCATGTTGTGAATATGTAATTATAAATGTTCTGGGCATACTCATGACTGATGCATGCTAGGGGCAAGAGTAGGCTTTTCCGGGAGAACACAGGAGCAGGACAATCTCCCACATATACTTAAGTGTCTATTTTGTGTAAGGATACAGAAGTGTATACTTCTGCACCCTCTTCCCCCAGGCAGGGAAAGTAAGCCAGGCATTCAGCATTTTAAATAAGATGAATTGGTAAGGCTTTTGTATTTAAGGAGAATATAAGAAAAAGAGCTATTGAGTTTTAAAAAATCAATATGATATTGGTTAAAGTATTACATACACTATAAAAACCGCAGCAAATAGCATTTAGCACCAGCTTCTGAAAGCCAGAGTGAAGGGGGACAGAGAATACCCATGAGGGTTATTGAAGTTATAGATCTGGGGCCTAAATAGAGAAGTCGTTCTGCTGACAGATCAAATGAGGATTTCACCTTTACTTTCTTCCTCCTCGACATATATAGACACTCCCACACCCCCACGTATATTTCCTCTCCTGGTTTCCCAATATAGTTATACTTTTTCAGTGGGAAATTTTTTCAGTATTACATTATTATATAATGTTATTCTTAAATATAACTAAATTTTACTCACATCTGAGCCACATGGTGATGCTCTGATTACATATTCTGTCTTACCCAACATTTTATTTTTTTCTAGAGTTGTTTTGTTTCCTCTATACCTATCTGTAATTCATCTGGGTACTCTCTTCCAGAGTTGTAAGTATCTTACTCATGCCTTCAAATGCTTTGGTTAATCTGTTTTCATTTCATTTTTTTTTTCTTGGAGGAGTTCTTCCGGGGCCTTCCATCCTCCTGGTCCAATAAGAACTTGTTCTGCGGGTCTGTTAAACATTCTGTTGTCTTGAGATTTCACTTCCCCTCTGTCCTGAGGATTTCCCTTGTCTTTTTCCTGTGTTGAATCTATTTCTTATATCTAAGACAAGCTCTTTTGTGGTTAATTCTTTTGATTATTTTCTTGAGAAAGAGATATAGGACATATTTTTTTTTAGAACTTGCATGCCTGAAAATGTCTTCTTTTTCTCTCATACTTATTGATATTTTGGGTTGGGTATCTTCTGAGTTGACTTTTCCCCCCTTAAAATTTTGACATTACTGCTCCATTGTCTTCATTTTCCAATATTGCTTTTGAGAAGTCAAATGTTATTCAGATTATTGAACCTTTTGTGTGATTCCTTCTTTTTCTCCCTGGAAGCTTTTAATATCTTTTCATTGTTTCCAGTTCCCTGAAATTACATGATGAGTGCCTTGGTGTGGGTCTTTTTCATATATTGTGTTAGACACTTTCAGTGTGGAAACTTCTGCTCTTGATTCAGTTCTGGGTAATTTATTTGTATTATTTTATACATTTTTTGTGGACAATTTATATGATAATTATTTGAAAATGTCTTCTTTATTTTGTCTCTACGAAACTTTTGTTCATTTTTTTCTGTATTTTTCACTTGTAGGAATTCTTGTTTGTTTTGATTATGCCATTTTCTTGTTTCTTTATCTTGCTGAGAATATTGTAGGTTTTTTCAGTTCCCTGAGTTTCGTTTTTCCTTTGAGTTCCTTTATTTTCTGTTTTGGTCTATGTCTTATTAAAAGAGTCTATTTTCAAGTGTTTGGTGATTCATAGCTTTCTGCTTGTATAATAATGAAGCTCTCAAATATAATTTGAAGCTCCGTGTTTATTACTTGTGGGCTTTTCTGTAGGATAATTTGGCTAGGGTGTTTCTAATTGGAAGATTCCCAGTTGTTGGTATTTAAAGACCATTTCCACGGGGAGGAGCCCTCCACAGTTCCTATTTGGGAGGTGTAAGTCTGTTTGCCAACAGTCTTGCAGCTCAGTGAGATAAGGAGTGCTGGTATCTCACTGTTCAGTAAGTAAACTTTCCTTTAATACTTTGGTATTTTCAATATGTTACTCCCACCTTCACCTAGGCCAGAGGTTCCAGAGTCTCAGGTTCCACCTCTCCAAAGAATAACCCCTAACCTTTAGCCACTGTGCGTGTGTGTTTGTGTGTGTGTGTGTGTGTGTGTGTGTGTGTGTGTGTGTAAAAGAGAGAATGAATGAGAGAAAGAGAATGAGAATAAGAATGTGTATATTTGTATGTTCTGGGAGAACATGGGTGACTTTCTACTTGCTTTTTATACAGACATTTGATCAGTCCTCCTTTTTTGAATCCCACTTATACTGCTAGTTACTTGTTCCTTGAAATCAGAAGTCTTTTATATTGTATCAAATCAACCTGCTTTCGGGCTTTCCCATTTGTGGCTTAGATTTCAGCTTTCTCTGGTCTGCTAAGTCTTTTACTACACTTCCAGTTCTTTCCACTTTCTACTTCTACAATTATCTTTTGCCTCATCTCCTATTCTCTTTTTTCCTTGTGGGTTTATGCCTTTCACCTAGATCATCTTACTCTTTACACCTGCTTTCATCTAACTCCTTTTTAATCACCAAAGTTCTTGAAACAATTTTGTATTCATTGATTCCGTGTTCTAATACACTCCTTCTAGCCATTTAAAACTGTATACTGTGTACATAATCTCTTTACTAACTCACTAGAGACCACCTAATCACCAAATCCAAATTTTTCTTAAATCCTTATTTGTTTTTACCTGTCAGTATCATCTGATATATTATTTATGCAAAAAAAAGGATTCATTTTTCATGTGGTAGAAATATGCTAATGAATTAATGAAACCTTAAGTTTTGCAGAGAAATCCAGTAATTACTGTTTGATAGTTTTAAAGACCTTAAATAAATTTGGACTTTTTTCACATATATGGCCCATTTCTTTTGTGAATTGCCTGTTCGGTCTTTTTTTTTTTCCTGTTTTTCTTACTGACTTTTAAGAGCTCTTTGAATGCTAAGTTTATTAACCCTTTGCTACATATGTTATAAGAATTCCTTTCTGGTTATTCAGTTTTTCATTTTGTTTGTGTTATATTTTTATTTGTGAAGCTTTTAAGCTTTATGAAATTGTCTTTTATAATGATCTTCTATTTTTTGTATCATGTTTAGAAAATCTCTTCTTTCCTCTGAAATTATATATAGTAGAATATTGTTTGTGCAGAATCTGATCTGTTCTAGATTAATAATATTTCTAAGGGTTATATGTCTTAACTAAAACCAGCACAATGATTTAAAAAATAAATTTTAATGCAAGCAAGGTATGGCATGGTATATGAGATATAAGGAGTGGTAAGAAATGACTAGATGTAACAGATATGTATGTCTCAGAAAACCTTTTATTTGATCTAAATATATTATGTAAATTAGTTGAAGAATATTTAAGTGTGTGTTATTTTATACTACCCGTATTTTGAAAGTTCTTTGAAAGCAGGAGCCATGTTTTTTTCTTTTTTTAATTTAATTTGCAGCACAGTACCTTCTTAATATCTTCTAATGATTCACCCAGATATATAAATAAGTACATCTACACATACATAAGTATGATAAGATGAGTTGCATTTTTTTGTTTCATTTTCAGCTTTTACAAGAAGCTGAAGTATGGAAAGAACAAGTGAGTGAACTTAATAAACAGAAAGTAACATTTGAAGACTCCAAAGTATATGCAGAACAAGTTCTAAATGATAAAGAAAATCACATCAAGGTAAATGGCTCTACTGATTTTAATGATTGAGTTGGCTAGAATTTTATACTAACTCTGAAATTTGAGAACTTTTAATTTTTCAGTTTTTATTTTCATAATGTATTTGGCAACACTTTGTCTTTTTTTTTTTTTAAGACTAGTCAGATGCAGTAGTGAGGAGGGGGGAAAGTAGTAGAACAAGGAGTTCAATCTGTAACTGACTGTGAACAATCAAGTGAGATAATTCACTACCTTCCGACCAGCCATTGGCAACACTTTCAAATGCTCCTTGAAGACTTATAAATTTGTAGCACATATATCAACATTCTGTATGTCCTTTTTTCTTCTCTGTATTTTAGCCTAGGTGTTTAACAAAGAAAAATGATAATGGTTTTTACCTTTTCTCTTTAGTCTGCAATCTGCTTCTTTTGGGAAGAAGAGATTGGAAAGAACTTGAGAAATTGGACAGATAGTTAAAGTTATATGTATTGACTGAATATCTTTTTATTTTTTTAATTTTTAAATTTTTGTTATTATTTTTTAGAGGTAGAATCTCACTCTGTCATCTAGGCTGGAGTGCAGTGTCATGATTATAGCTCACTACAGCCTCCAACTCCTAGGTGCAAGCGATCCTCCTGCCTCAGCCTCCCCAGTAGCCACTATTACAGGCATGCACCACCATGCCTGGCTAATTTTTTAAATTTTTTGTTGAGACAGAGTTTTGCTATGTTGCCTGGGCTGGTCTTCAACTCATGGCCTCAAACAATCCTCCTGCATCAGCCTCCCAAAATGTGAGATTACAGGTGTGAACCACCATGCCCAGCTTTGATGGAGTATCTTTAATACCTAGATTAACTGGTGTGTGTACTTTCGCAGAGATGAATACATCTTAAAAAATAAGTTGAATTGAAACTCGATTCTAATCATAAGAATGAAATAATTGATATTACTCTTAGGATTTATTGACTTTTTCCTACACCCTACTTCCCCTCCATTTTTTCTGTATGTTTGAAAACAATCTTATGTTTTCAAGCTAAAAAAAGATAATCAGGTATATCAAGTATTGAGATGTAAAACTAACATTCTGTAATTTACATAGTGGAGTGTATGTTGTCATATTGAAAAAAATACATTTATGCTACTTATGTTCCTACTAAGAATATTTTCAAGATTCCAACTTCCTAAGTTTCATTAAGAATTTGGCATATTTTATTTTTTTCCCTAAACTTACTCAACGAAAGGGTTTAGAATTCTTCCTAAACAGAACAAGAATGAGATGCTAACCTCAAGTTCTACTCAAAGCTGTGGGCCATGTTATTTGTGCCTGGAACTCTGAATAGAGGAGATCGAAGGGTGAAAATTGTAGAGCAGGGTGGATTTTTAGGGGGTCTTTCCAGAGAAGCACATGGCACAGCCATTTGATTATCTATAGTGTTATTTTCTTCCTTTATTCAAGAAAATTCAAAAAGCACTTCTGGGCCGGGCACAGTGGCTCACGCCTGTAATCCTAGCACTCTGGGAGGCCAAGGCGGGTTCATCGCTCGAGGTCAGGAGTTTGAGACCAGCCTGAGCAAGAGCGAGACCCTGTCGCTACTAAAAATAGAAAGAAGTTATATGGACATCTAAAAATATATATAGAAAAAAAAAATTAGCCAGGCATGGTGGCACATGCCTGTAGTCCCAGCTACTCGGGAGGCTAAGGCAGAAGGATTGCTTGAGCCCAGGAGTTTGAGGTTGCTGTGAGCTAGGCTGATGCCACAGCACTCTGGCCAGGGTGACAGAGTGAGACTCTGTCTCAAAAAAAAAAAAAAACACTTCTGGAAAACCTCTAATGTTCCCATTCAGATTCTCTTTTGTAATGTTTTTTTCTTTATCTCACTTGAACTCCTCAGCTAGTTTACATGAATAAATCAAGTAAAAATCTGAGATCTTTTTGTATGTCATGTGTCTCCCTTGCAGATTTGTTTGATATCACACAAAATTTACTCCCATGTTAATGGCCACTCTTTTTTGTGGCATATGAGAAATGTCATATAAGAAAACATTTTACTACTTTATAGTTGTATGATATATTTAGAAAGTACAGGCCATTAACACATATTTTATTTGATTTAAGAATAACTAGTTTTGGTTTTTTTCTTGAATAGTTTAACAGTTAATATGTGTTATAGATTTTAAGACTATTTACAGGCCGGGCCCGGTGGCTCACACCTGTAATCCTAGCACTCTGGGAGGCCGAGGCGGGTGGATCGTTGGAGCTCAGGAGTTCGAGACCAGCCTGAGCAAGAGCGAGACCCCGTCTCTACTAAAAATAGAAAGAAATTATATGGACAGCTAAAAATATATATAGAAAAAATTAGCCGGCCATGGTGGCGCATGCCTGTAGTCCCAGCTACTCAGGAGGCTGAGGCAGGAGGATTGCTTGAGCCTAGGAGTTTGAGGTTGCTGTGAGCCAGGCTGATGCCACGGCACTCTAGCCTGGGCAACAGAGTGAGACTCTGTCTCCAAAAAAAAAAAACAAAAAACTATTTACATATCTTAATAACACATGGAAAATAAGAGCTCATGTGCTGTTATTTATGTGGATTTATTTTTAAACTACAGCTGTACATTCAGAAGTTATAAAGCCATTAGCATAAGGCATTAACCTCTCTCTTTGTTTTTCCCCTTTGCTAAATGTCAAGTCTCTGACCGAACGCTTGCTAAAGATGAAAGATTGGGCTGCTGTGCTTGGAGAAGACATAATGGATGATGATAACTTGGAATTAGAAATGAAGAGTGAATCAGAAAATGGTGCTCACTTAGGTATTAAGTCATGACTCATCTTCTTTTGCCAAAATGGTGACTAGCTCTTCTATTTCCTTTTTGTTCCCCATGTGCGCCATGTTCTTTATATACTTGTACTTTGGCACTTTCTGTCTGTCTGCAACACTCACCTCTCACTATCTCTTATATTAATGGTTTAGCTTTGGCTGGAATACCGCCTTTTCAGTAAATCTTTCTCCAACTCCTCAGACAGACTTTCAGCCTCCTTCCCCTCTGTTTTCTTTGTAGATTATATATATATTTATTATAGCAGTTTTCAAAATTACATCATAATCATTTCAATGCCTGTTTTTCTCTGTATTGTAAGCTAGTGAAATGGATGGTTGACTAGTTTGAAAAATGAGTATTATATGAATGAATACTTCAGGATACTTTTTTTGCTTTAGTCAGATGATCCAGATGGTTACAGTACTTTAATCTTGGCCATCTAAATTGTTATTGCCCTTTGTTGGTTGCTGTATGGAGTTGGCAAAAGTTAGGTTCACTATTGCTACTTACTGTATTCTCAAATCAATTCCTTTGACTTTAAAAGAAAAAACTTTTTGTTTTGAAATAATTATAGATTCATAGGAAGTTGCAAAAAGAGTACAGAAGTCCCATGTACCCTTCACTCATTTTCATCCAATGGTAGTTCTGAATTTTATATCCTTTCTCTTTTCTCTCCCTGACCTCTTGTATAATTAACAAATATATTAAGGAGGAAAAGGTGTGATTTTTTTAAAAAAGTTTTTTTCTAGATAGTATTAATATGTTGGAAGAAAATTACATTCCCAAAGTATTGATAATATAAAGTCCTATTTGTATTTTTTCACTTCTGCTTCATCATATAAGAAATAATTCTTTTTCTAATAGAGAAAACTCATGTTATTTTAATTTGGGTTATAATTCCACTCATATTTTGGATGCTGTAAGAATCCAAGAATAGTTAAGACTGTGGTCTGTATTTAAGTGAATACTGAATCCTTATGGTAACTCTGTTCTTGGAGTTAGTGCCGAAGAACCTTGTTAAATGATGTGGTACTTCAATGCTTTTATTGTTTAGCTTCTTGGAAATAGGTCCGAGGCTATTCTGCTTTATACCAAATTCTTTATTATAGCAAGAGGGACTATAAGGCCGTGCCTGGGTTGAATGAACTAATAAAATCATTTGGTTGTATGATTTGTTTTCCCAAATCATCATTATGCTTTTGTTTTTCACTGTAGATAATCAGCCAAAAGGAACTTTGAAGAAACTGATTCATGCTGCTAAGGTTTGCATTATTATATCACTATAAAGAATATGGAGGAAGAAATAGAACACAGGTTAAACCCGTGTGTCCTTAGTAACTATTTAAAAAGCCCATTTTATTATTCCCTGATATGCGTATTTAAGAAGGGATCAGATGTTCTTTATCAGTTGCTTTTTATTTTAAAAATAACTTTAGAAATTCATATAGTTAATTTTTAGATTTTGTCAAAATAAAAATTTTCAAGTTCTGCTTTCATTTTTTCAGATAAGGAATTATATAAAATGTTTATATTTTATCTCATACTTCCCTTGATGCTTTCTTTTTCTTCTAGTTTCAATATTTTCTTATCCTTTGTGCCCCACATCCTATTTTGACAAGTAAATACTAGGTTCATTTTCTTTTGGTTTATTCCTCCTCTTTTCTACCTTAGTAGTGGTATCATGATCTTGGCTGATCTATGTGAAATCTTAGTAATGTAGTTTGAAGCCTGCTTTAACCAAAACTTGTGTTGAAAGTAAATAGAATGAAAATAGCATCCAGTGAAAAGCATTCACTGCTTTTCTCTGTGTCTGTTCTGTGATTTACAACTATTGATGACTTCTAAGATGGAAGCTGCATTATTGGTTTCTGCATTCTAGGTGATAATTTGATCAAAGTGATATATTAGCTTCAAAAGACTTGGGTGGCATTGTGAGGGTTTTTTTTTTCCTCATATAACTAATGTTGCTTTTTTCCTCTTTCCATTCTTTAAAGTTAAATGCTTCTCTAAAAACCCTAGAAGGAGAAAGAAACCAAATTTATACTCAATTATCTGAAGTAGATAAAACAAAGGAAGAACTTACAGGTGGGTAATGCTTTTAAAGTTTTTCTAAGTGAATATATCTCCTTATAGAGAATGGTACCATTAATTGAATTAATTTGGGGAAGATCCAATTTCACTTTTGCATTTGTTGGCTATTTGTGAAAAATTAGTCCTGATTTATTGTTGTCATTGTTGGTAAAGTCATATCAGTTTCCTTCATATTTATGTGAAATTAGAATAATAAAATTATTTTTGAGAACATGAAACTATTTGAGTTCCAGTTGTACGTTTAATATGGTTTTAGATGTTAAAAAGTAGCAAGTTGAAACTTATTTTTTTAATCTTTGTTAATTGCAGAGTTGATCTACTTGCAGTGTGGTTTGCTCCTTTAATGTACATACATAGCAGATTAGCACATACAGGAATGATGTCAGACCTGTAGAAGTTTTTATTTTTATTGAAACCATTTCTGGACTGGACGTGGTGGCTCATGCCTGTTATCCCAGTACTTTGGGAGGCCAAGGGAGGAGGATTGCCTGAGGCCAGGAGTTCAGAACCAGCCTGGGTAACATAGCGAGATCCCAGCTCTACAAAAAAATTAAAAAACTATCTGGGCATGGTGGTGCATCCTTGTAGTCCCAGCTACTTGGGAGGCTAAGACAGGCAGATTGCTTGAGCCTAGGAATTTGAGGTTACAGTGAGCTATGATTGTGCCACTGCACTCTAGCCTGGGCAAGATAGTGAGACCCTGTCTCCAAAAAAAAGAGAGAAAGAAAGAAAATATTTATGTTTATTTTGCTAATAGTGTTTATATTTCCAAAACAATAAAATCTGTTATTGTGTTTGAAATGTTTTAAAGTTAGGATAAATAACATCTCATTTTGTAAAAAAGTAAACAAATTCACCATATACATTTGCATCAAAAAAGACTGGAAGGACATATTCAAAGGTCAACAATGATTATCTTTGAATATGGGATTATGGGTAGATTTTAATTTTCTTTTTATTTATCTATTTTCAAAAACTTCTACAATAAGTGAACCACATTTATAATAAAATATTATCAAAAGCCATCGAAATTCACAGAAGAAAAGATATGAAACTTGCTTTTCAGAAGCTGTTTTTTAGTATATTAACAGACTTTCAGTGAAAAAATGTGTGTAGAAAGTGCCAGAGTAGTAAGGAATTTACTCACCAGTTACCCCCCATTCCTTAACATACAGTAACAGAACTCCTGGCCTCAAGTGATCCTCCTGCCTTGGCCTCCCAAAGTGTTAGGATAGCAGGCATAAGCCACCATGCCTGGCCCTAACTTTCTTTTTTTAGTGGGTCATGAAAGATAAATTTCTATAATTGATCTTCTATTCATAGAAGATGATGAAGGCTTTCTTCTAAACTCTTTCTGCCCTTTTTGATAATCATTTATAGCGCTCTCTTACAGAAAATTTGAAACAAAATAGCTAGAATAGAAATACAAAAATATATTAAAGTTTTAAGTGTTAGTTTATAGGTTTTTTTATAAGAGGGATGATTCAATTTTAATAGAGATAATACCCAACATTAATTTCTTTTTTAAGTGATTATTCTTGGCAATGGCTTAAAGCCTAGGTCAATACATTTTTTTCTGATACGGATTTAAAAATTTCTGTGGAAGGACAGATATGCACAGTTTCCTGTGCATTTAATCATTTAATGTTAATGTATTAAACTGTCCTTTTGGTGTGTATGTTTAATTAATGGGTGTTTTCCAATAATTACATACCACTACATGTAATTACTAAAATATTCATGTTTGTTAATATTATTTTGGAAACTGCCCACTTTATGCAAGAGTGAGTTTTGTCTTTTATTAAGATTTGTGACACTTGTAATCCTAGCACTCTGGGAGGCCGAGGCAGGAGGATTGCTCAAGTTCAGGAGTTCGAGATCAGCCTGAGCAAGAGCGAGACTCCGTCTCTACTAAAAATAGAAAGAAATTATATGGACAGCTAAAAAATATATATATATATATAGAAAAAATTAGCCGAGCATGGTGGCGCATGCCTGTAGTCCCAGCTACTCGGGAGGCTGAGGCAGAAGGATTGCTTGATCCTAGAAGTTTGAGGTTGTTGTGAGCTAGGCTGACACCAGGGCACTCTAGCCTGGGCAACAGAGCGAGACTCTGTCTTCAAAAAAAAACAAAAAAAGATTTGTGGTGGTGATTCAGACACATGCTAGGGAGATGGTACCTTAAGTCTTAGAGGAGTTCAAAGTTGAGGTCATTATCTTGGTACCTTAATTTTAGAGTTCAGAGTTGAGATTATTATGTTAGAAGAGAAGATTTTTAAAAAAAGAATTAGTATATGAGTTATGAAGTATTCATAATTATTTAGAATTATTAATTTTTGTTTTGTAGATGATTCTTTTAGGTAGTTTGGCAGTTGAAACAAAGCTAAGTTGGCATTTTTCTCTCTAGTCTTGATCTGGTTTAAACTTGGAGGATGTTTGAACATTTATTATCAGAAGATATAGATTTCTGGTTTGACTTACATATGAAAATTTATGTTTAAAAGTGAAGGCTGGGTAGAACTTTGTTATTGAGAGGTAAAGTTTTTATTAGGTAAAAACAGGCATTGTTCATCATGTGGAAGTAGTTTCACAGGAAATGTTGAACTAAAATATCTCCCTTCAAAACTCTCATCTCCAAAACCTTCCTGAGAACTTTACTGGCTTTAAGCTCCTAGACTGAAAATTAGATGGTAGAATTAGAATGTTGAAGGTTTTGGGAATCCTGTAAATAATAATAAAATATTAGAACAGTTTATAAAGCTCTTTAATTAAAATACTAACATACACCATGGAATACCATTCAGCCATAAATAAGAATGGAATCCTGTCATTTGCAGCAACATGGATGAGCCTGGAGGAAGTTATGTTAAGTGAAATAAGCCAGGCACAGAAAGATAAATACTGCATGTTCTCACTTATGTGTGGAATCTAAAAAAGTTGATCTCCTAGAAGTAGAGCATGGAATAGTAGTTATGAGAAAGGTATAGGGAGGTGGGGGGGTGGATAAGGAGAGGATGGTTAATGGATACAAAATTACAGCTAGATAGGAGGAGTAAGTTCTAATGTTCTGTAGCACTACAGGGTGACTACAGTGAACAGTGATTTACTGTATATTTTAAAATAGCTAGAAGAAAGGATTTTGAATGTTCCTAACACAAAGAAATGATAAATGTTTGAGGTGATGGATATGCTGATTACTCTGATTTGATCGTTACACATTGTATACATGTATCAAAATATCACACTGTACCTCAGAGGTATGTCCAATTATGTGTCAATTAAAAATAATAATAAAGCATTTAGATAAACAAAATATCTTAAAGAATTTTTTATTGTTGGATTTTATTAATAATTTGTAGAAATTTTTATCTTTCTGAAATGTTAATGTGCAACTCAAAATACTTCTTTAATTATGACTTTTAAAAATTTCTATAGATTATATTAAAAATCTTCAGACTGAACAAGCATCTTTGCAGTCAGAAAATGTACAATTTGAAAGTGAGAAACAGAAGCTTCAACAGAAACTTAAAGTTATGACTGAACTATATCAAGAAAATGAAATGAAACTCCACAGGTAATAAAAATGTTGATTACTCCATTGAATGGTAAATAAAATAGCTTTACAAGTTTATGTTACATATTCAGCTCTTATGATTATTGGAAGTTCTCAGTTGATGATTGGATTATATTTCAGCAGTTTATTTTTAAGATAGTTATTCGATCTTGAAATAGTTTTTTTCCAAGGAAGAGAATGTTGTAAAGGGTGTTGGAATTTCCCAGTACATCTAGTAAATAGTCAATAAATTGTTGCCTTAAGCTTCCTAATATTGGCAGGCTAGATCACAGAATCTGAACATACTTGATTGAACTACCCATTATTTCTATCTCTGATATACTAAAACTGATTTCTTTCTTTGCAAATTGCTTCTGCCCAGGTGTTCCTTGTCTTGATAAATGGCAATATCATTTACCTAATTGCTCAGAGTGGCTATTCAAGCCATTCTTGACTTCTCTCTTTTATCTCTCTATTCATTCTGTCATCAAATCCTGTAAGCTTTCCTCTAGCCTCAATCTGACCACTTTAACACTTTCCATATTATTATTCCAGTCCAGGCCGTCATCAGTTAGTATATGATTTATTATAGTAGCCTCATGAGTGGTTTCCCTCTTTTCACCCTTAAACTCTTGCACTGTGTTTTCTCTGTGCTATGTAGGATGCCCTTAAAATAAAAATTGTGGGTATTATCACTTTCTTGTTTGGAATTCCCAGTGCCTTCATATCACACTCAGAACTTAATCCAAAGCTTTTTTTGTTTTTTGAGACAGAGTCTTTCTCTGTTGCCCCAGGTGGAGTGTGGTAGCATCATCATAGGTCACTACAACCTCCAACTCCTGGGCACAAGGAATCCTCCTGCCTCAACACCCTTCCTCCCTTCTGAGTAGCTGAGACTACAGGTGTGCCCCACCATGCCTGGCTAATTTTTTCTGTTTTTGCTAGAGCCGGGGTCTTGCTCTTGCTTAGGCTGATCTTGAACTCCTGAGCTGAAGCCATCCTCCCTCTTCAATCTCCCAGAGTGCTAGGATTACAGGTGTGCACCACTGTGCCTGGCCAATCCAAAGATTTTATCTTGGGCTATAAAACCCTACAAGATTTGACCCCTGGCTGCTTCTTCAGTGTTAGCTTATTATTTTCTTTTTCCCTCAGTACCCTCCAGCCCCACTGGCCTTCTTGATGATCTTTAGCATGCCACGCACATCTGTACCTCAGGGCTTTTTGTACTTATTCGTTTTGCCTGAAGTGATGTTCCCTTATTTATTTGCATGGCTCAATCCTTCATTTCATTTGAGTCTAGGATAAAATGCTGCCTCCAAGAATCCTTCCCTGGCTACTCTAAAGTAATATCTACCACTCTTTATCCCCTTATCTTGCTTTATTTTTCATTATAGCTTTTATTGTCCTGATGATTGATTTATAGGTTTTGTTTTTTATCTTTCTCACATTAAATGTAAACTTCATGAGAGAATTTATTTTCTTCTGTATTCCTAGTGCCTAAAACTATGTGCAGCATTGTGATAGCTCTTCAGTAAATATTTGTTGAATATATGCATAAATATGTTTAGTGACTTTATATATTGGAGTGAAAGAGTATGTGCATGTGTATGCTGATGCCGACATGTGTAAGTACATAGAAGACCCTTGTGATATCTATCTGGAGACTCCAGATGATAAAATACCACCATAGCACATATTTTTCATCATGAAGGGCAATAAAATGTAACAGACTTTCAGGCCCCTTTAGGAACTTAATGAGAGTCATTACATTTGGTCTTCATCATTTATAGATTGTGTTTTGCACATTCACCTAATTGCTAAAATTTATTTGTAACCCCCAAATCAATACTTGCAGAGCTTTTGTGGCCATTTATGGATATATTGAGGATGATGAAAAATTTGAGTTGCCCAATGTGCATTTTGGCAGCTGAGGTCAAACAAGGTTACACTCTGCCTTGTTTCAACTCTCATTCTGTAAACTAAGTGTCCTTTGTAGTACATTTAGTGCCAAGTTTTTTACATTTTTATGCTTTTTGTTGGTGATTTGGCTGTTTAAAATGCCTGCAAGCATAGCACTGAACTGCTGTATAGTGTTCCTAAGCACAAGAAGGCTATGATTTGTCTTATGGAGAAAATACATTTGTCAGATAAACCTCGTTTAGGCATGAGTTATAGTGCTGTTGTCTGTGAGTTCAATGTTGATAAAACAACAATATATATTAAATAAGGTGCTTAAAACTGAAGCACATATAAAACAAGTTTATGTATTAATTGGTTGGTAAAGTGTTGTGACCAGAGGCTAGCAAGAACCTAACCCTGTATTACCCTTAAGGAGCCACGGTCCAGTATTTGCTAATTTAGGATTTGTAGTGACTTTATAGAACATAACTAGTCCAAATAAAGAGAATCTACTTTATATGTTTGGAAACTGGTAAACAGTGTTCCATTGAGATCAGGATGCTGGGTGGTTGGTTAGGCTCATTTACTGCCAACTTCTATATCTCAATCATGCTTTGGATTCAATTCAAAATTAAAAACTTGCTATTTATTATGGACTTTTGGCCATTTGGGACTGCTCAGGGTTATGAGAGAGAATAAACTTGACTAAATGGAAGAGTTGCAGCATGGCCTCAGGGTATTAGTCAGTAAACCTAGGATTGGGCCCTTTTTTTTAAGTTACAATGAGAGATATTAAAAGTAAATTTTAGACATAAAAGGGATTATTTGAGGTGAAAGAAATACTTTAAGTGTAATCTTTTGAAAGAAAAGTATATGGTTAGTTATAAAATTTTAAACATTACTCATTAAAATTTTTAAAATTTTTTAAAAAAAGGTTTTTTCTTTAGATTTTCAAAGCAAAGATGGAAAACTGAGTAGTATCCTAGCTGTGTGTCTGCATTGTGATTTCATTCATTAGCTTGAAATGCTTTAAATTCCTAAAATATCATATATTTCATTTTTACATTTAAATTAAACCCTTTTCTGCTCAAATTAAATGAACTATACCACTAGTTGTTTTTCAGAGTAGAATATAGAGAGTTGATAGTACCAGTAAAATGTTAAATTTATATTCTTGCCTGCATAAAGTATAATTTAGGTTCATTTTCTAGATGCTTGCCAGCTTGATGTTTTTCATGAGATATATTGCATTGCTAGCACTTTTCTAAATTTAATATTGAAGAGAAGTGAAATGATAGGACTTAGAAGCTTAGTGTGTTGCTTTAAATATGAGAAGTAAGGTGTGATTGTTCTTGTCATATCATTAGGTTCCTTTCACAGTGTAATTTCCATCATTAATAGGCCCACCCAAATTCAAGGGGAAGGTACACAGACCTTACCTTTCAACGGGAGGGGTATCAAAGAATTTCTTCAAGCTACACAGTCTGTAAAAACACATCTCTCCTCTGTGCCCGTTATCATTACACTTCTATGCTTTCCTAAGGAGACTTTTATTTTCTTATAACATCTATGAAATGATTGACCTGGGGGAATGCTTTCTAAGCAATAGGTAATATAGTGTGTAGAATAAAAAACATTTATTGCTGCTTTGTAGGACTTCTTTGATAGTTTGTCATGTTTCCTTCCCGAAGTTCATGAAGGAGGGGAAATAGCCATTTAGGACTTCAAAATGTGTTTTTCTGTGGTGTTCACTCAATAAATATTTCTTATGGGACCAGTGTTAATAATACGATGTGCAACAGCGTGGGTAATATAGTAGAAAGGAGTCCCTACTTGCAAGCTCTGTGACTTGGTCAGTAGTTTCTCTGTGCTTCATTTTAATTTTTGTAAAATAAGAATAATAATAGTACCTTTCTTGTAGAGCTGTTATAGTAATTAAATAAGATAATACATGTAAAATCCTAAGAACAATTTCTGGCACATACTAATGACTCAATAAGTTACCTGTTATTATTATTAATAATAGAACTGGAAGTAGTAAATAGGATTGATACTACCCCTGCTACTAATATTATTTACTTTGGGTTCATTATAATTTTTTTTTTTTTTTTTTTGCGAACTGGCCTGGAGGCCTAAGAACTTTTTAAAACAACCAGTTTAAAAATTACTGAAACACAGTTCATTAGTTGGTGACCTCTTGCGTAGCAAATGTGATGCTTCTTTATACAGGAAGGCTTAATAAATGATATATAGTCATAATAGTTTTCATTAATATTTATCTTTGTTAATTATATTTTTTTGATAAATTTATATAGAAAACTCTTGAGATTATTAGATTTGTAGCACTGTACTAGACACAGTGCTTTACAATTTGAGTTTATAGTATTAAATTCTACACTAGGAATATTTATACAGGTACTTTTCTTTCCTTGCATGTGATGTTTTTAGTGGTATTATGAAAATAATTTTATGGGAAGCACCAGTTTTGATACAGTTAAAAAGATATAATGGATTATTTTATGACATGCATTAAAAGAATTAAAACATTTGTTGTTTTAAGGAAATTAACAGTAGAGGAAAATCACCGGTTAGAGAAAGAAGAGAAACTTTCCAAAGTAGATGAAAAGATCAGCCATGCAGCTGAAGAGTTGGAGACCTATAGGTATTAGAGATATCTTCCTCTTTTCTTTTTGGGATTGGAAGGGTATCTAAAAGCTGAAAACCAGAAAAAATAACAAATCAACTGAAAATAAATAACATCTTTGTTTTATTTTCATTTAGATTTCTTGCTATTATGCAGTTATAGAGAAAATATAAAGAGGAAAAATGTTTTCCCTTTGGGGTGTGTGATTTTTTAAATCCCTCACAATTGAATGTGGACAATCCTATTTTATGTTAATGTCAAGGAATTTATGACTAGACATTAATTTCAAGGTCTCTCCCTTTTGATTCAAACTGGGAAGAATGTATACAATATTAACAAATCCACAGGTATGCCACAAAAGGAAGAGTGAGCCAAAATTAGCATTCTGAAGAAGTGTTTATAAGACTGTTAAGTCTAATTTTTACCTTGGTTCGATCCTCGATCCTCGATAGATCCGAGGAACCTAGAGAGAAAATACAGCTATTCCTGAATAGTTGTGAAACTTCATTTTACCTTAAGAAGACCAAGCTTGGATTTTATCCAAAAGAAGGAATTATCTGTTAGTCTCATAAAGGTAATAAGTACCATTTTATTTCACAAGCTTTCTAATTTCCTAGAATTCTATTAAGATTACAGACAGACATCTGAATAAATCTTCCAGGGTCATGCTTCTTAAAAATAAAAAAATATATATACCATATAAATCTTTGCATGACTTTTGGTTTAGGTAAACCCAAGTAGTAGTATTTTAAGGTAGAATTAATGTTGAAATTAGAATAGGAAAAAATATACTTTAGGGCCTCTCAGAGGTAATTACTTCTTAGTATGTGGAGTTCTGGAGTTATTTTTTATATGAAATTAAGCACTCTAGGTGTTTTAATTAATATTTTTCAGTAGAGAGTGTGTTCTGTCATTTCTTCTTATAATATATGTTAATAGTAGAATAATTATTCCATTTAGAAAGCGAGCCAAAGATCTTGAAGAAGAATTGGAGAGAACCATTCATTCTTATCAAGGGCAGGTATGTGTGTGTGTGTGTTTTGTGTTTGTAATTTAAAACAATTCTGATTTGTTTGAAATGATGCAGGAATGTAATTACTTGTCCAGTTGTACACTTCTCTTGAGGTGTTTCATGTGGCTGTGGAACATTTCTAGGGAGACAAAGACTCTGGGATAAGAAACCTTATTTAAAGATGCCGTTTCTCCTGCTGCTTTGGCAATGTGGATTGCGTTGCATAAATAAACACATATCAGGCTTGGGATCTCTTAGTCAGGGTAGTTATCTGTTAATGGGCAACTCATGTTGTAGTTAATTATTGCATAAAGTAGAAGTTTACTAGACAAAAATTTTAATTGTCTATATATTCAGTTTTTGTTTTAAAAGTGTAATAGAGTAGATCATGTGTACATGAAAATTTGCTTTAAAAATGTTGCTTACTGACTCCAGATGCTTGAGGTAGTTTTGAGTTTATGAGTTATACAATGAATTGTAGTGGTAGGCCTGGCGTGGTGGCTCACAACTCTAATCTCGAGGACTTTGGGAAGCTGAGGAGGATGAATGGCTAGAGGTCAGGAGTTTGAGACCAGCCTGAGCAACATAGCAAGCCCCGTCTCTACAAAAAATTTAAAAATTAGCTGGACGTGGTGGTGCATGCCTGTAGTCCTAGTTACTTGGGAGGCTGAGGCAGGGGAGCATTACCGGAGCCCAGGAGTTGGAGGTTACAGTGACTGCGATTGACTGCACCACTGCACTGCAGCCTGAGCGACAGAGTGAGACCCCCATCTCTTAAAAAAATAAAATCATAGTGGTGGATGTGAATGTTTTTTACTTAAAAAAAAAAGTTATCAGTGGTATTTTAATGACTTTCTTTTTCAGATTATTTCCCATGAGAAAAAAGCACATGATAATTGGGTAAGTTTTAAATTTTCTTAAAGTTCTTTTATCAAATTGTGCCTTTTCCTTTCAGAAGGTAGATTACTCATTTAAATTAGGTTAAAACGAAGAAAATCACTTTTTAAAAATTTCACCAGTAATGAACTTTTTTGTGGACAAAATACTTTGTTACAACACAGTTATTCACAAAATCTGATTTGTCCTTCTCTGCTTTCAGCACATTGCTTCTTTGAAAGGAGTTTATATTCTCTGGGGGAGGTGATGTGATATTCATGGATTCATTGTTTTAGGGCACTGGATTGCCACCAATTTAGTTGTGGACAAATATTAAAATTCGCTGGGCGTCTCTGCTCATTTGTAAAACAATAGGAGTGGACTAAATGATTCTAGTTCTAAAAGCCATACAGTTTTCTGATTCTCAGTGTTGAGTTGCTTGATACATATTGAGGAAAGGGCCATTATGAGAAAGAGTATGTCTGTGCTTCAGAGAAGTTAACTGTGTGAGGAAGCGATGAGGATGCAGATTTTGACTAATTATAAGAAAGACTTCTCTAACATGTAGGACTGTTGTAATAGCTGGCCCTTGGAGTACCTGTCACTAGGAGTCTTCAAGGGGAGACAGTTTGCACAGTGGGTGAATAGATGGGGTCTCTAACCAGCCTGAATTGGATAGTATCTCGGCTCTATCACCTACTACCAGTTTCCTTATCTATAAGATAGAGATATCAATGGTACCCATTTCGTATGGTTATTATGATGATTAAATGCAATAATTTATGTAAGGTTGTTGCCAAGTGCCTAATACACAGTAAACAGTAAATCTTAAATGCTATTATCGTTATACTGAAGTTTGGTAGATGTCTCTTAGGCATGTTGGACTGGGAGATTAGGTGTGTTGAATGTCCAGGTCCTTCCCAATTCTACGATTCTGTATGCTTTGATATTGAGGTTTCAAGTGAAGATTTAAGTTGGGCTTGGAGATGAATTTAGTCTTCTTTACCACTCTGTATCACTTTTTAAATACTTAGATGTAGATTACTTTTTAGAGATCGAGAGGATGATTATTAAAATCTCTTGTGTTCTAGGCACTGTACTTAAAGGCATTTTACATATATTACTCAATTCAGTTCACTCAATAACTCTGTGAAGTAAATATTACTATTCCAGATTTACGAATGAGGAAATAGCCCAAGGCCATATGATTAGAGAGTGACGAGTGGAGATTGAAATTCTGTTCTTTCAGATTCTAAGTCTTGTACTTTTTCTGTTACTGTATGTTGAGTTTCTTGTTTAGTAAATATGAAATTGACTTTAAATTAAAACATGCAGGAAATATACCCTTTATGTCTCAGTGAAAAGATATTTTTCAGATTTTATAAAAACAATATATATGTACTCATTATTAAAAAAGTTCAGACGACACATAAAGGCATAAAGAATTAATCTTCAATATAACTTTCATTTACCCCGTACTTTTTTGAATGCATGTCGACATGAAAGCATATATATGTTTTAAAAAAAGGAACTGTCATATCTTACTGTTTATAACTTGCTTTGTTAATATATCATAGATCTTTTTCTGTGAATGTTTTTCATACTTCATAAAAACCTTTCTCATTTGATAAAATTTAGTTAGTTTCTACTTTTTTACTGTTATAGTTTTTACCTTAATACTAGTAAAAGTCTAATTTTTACCACTGTACTTTCTCTGCTGAGCATTTCTTTGTTGCATCCTGTTAGATTTAATCTTATCTTTTCTTTGAACTCACGTAGTACTTTATTTTCATGTGTCCTGTGGCAGGTTATTCTGTTCTTTACTGTAGTCATTTACATTTGTCCTTATCAAAAGATTTAAGCTCCATAAGATAGGGACTGTTTCTTTTTTCTTAACACCTGCACTTAACAGAATATTTTGCATATTTTAAGTATTCAGTATTTGAATACAGTGTTTTAGATTAGTGTGTTCATGTACTGAAATTAGTTTCACTTAACCTTTGGGTGTAAGTTTTTAAAAGTCTGTAATTATTTGTGATCAGTTTATTTATATATATATAGTTACATATTTTTAATATTGATAGTTAACTATGATTTTTTGGGGCCATATGCTTAAGAGTAAATATGTTATACTGTGTAGACTATGAAGACATATTCTGTGTAGAATATACATTTTCTACGCAGACATTCTGTGTAGAATACATTTATGTTTAGAAATGATTTTGGTTCTGCAAACAGTTAAATGAATTAATATATTTTACTTACTAAAATTGTTATTGGTGTAGCATTCTTTTTTGTTAGTGCAAAATTATAAGATTACATATTGGAAAAAATTTACACATGGAATCTTTTTTGATAGTGCTAAAATATATTTAAGCTAATTTTTTGTGAATATTTAAATAATTTATTCCTTGGTCAGTTAAAGTCAGTTCTAATGTGTAGTTCACAATTTTAAGTGAACACAAATTTGATAGTGTAGTTCCTTTTACTTGTAAAAAATTGTGATCGTAGACTAAGTTAATTTACATTAGTTTATTAGTGGATTATATTAGTTTGGCCAGGCTGTTCCACACACCGCTGCATCTAATCTTCAGAGTCCACAGAATGACTGGGAAACATGGAATATACCATACAAGTTTAACCTTTGCCCACAAGTACTGGGGAATATTGCATGTTCTTGGTATTTATTAAAAGTGTAAGCTTTGTTTTCTATAACATATATACTTTAATTTTTAATGTTTCATTTTATTAAATAAAAATATCATCAAACAAATATAAAAGACTTATAATATGATCCATATAATGCTGTATACTTAATAGACAAGCAACATCCATTGATTATATTCAGCCATTTAAAACAATGGCCTGTACTGGCATACTGTAAAGCTATTTAGACCTTTATAGTTTCACAGAATTATAGTGATTTCTCTCCAGAGATCATTACCTTGTTCCATGGTCAACACTGCCATGCATAATGACCAGGAGTCTTCATTTCCATTGCCCTAAGCTTGCATTTTCTGTTACAGAGTTCTTATCATGTTATTTGGATATTTATAGCACCAAAAATGCTAACCCTTGATTTCACATCAAGATAGCTACATTCATTGGCAAGTACATGATTAAATTCCAGCCTTAGGCATATGTCTTCTGCTTTCATAAAACTCATTTGCTTTTAAAATAATTCCCTAAATTTAAAATGCTTTACATTGAGTTCACTGAAATGGATACTAAAGTGACTGTGATATTTGTATACCATCATTGAGATTTTTATGTTTATTTTTTGCTTTGAGTTTGTATAAATGTATTTTAAAAATATATTATTTTCTTGAAGTTGGCAGCTCGGACTGCTGAAAGAAACCTCAATGATTTAAGGAAAGAAAATGCTCATAACAGACAAAAGTAAGTATCTTAGTGGGAACACTTTAAAAACTTTAGATTAGTTATTACTTTTATTGTTAGTTGTTTTATTAATTAGATAATACTTTTATAAGGATAAATAAGAAAACTTGCAGTAAATCTAGCATATCTCATTGTGAAATATCTGTTACTTATACTAGGAGCGAAAAGTTTTTTTAATTTGAAGTACTTAGTCTTAGAGAGGCCAGTGAAGTGGCACTTGAAGGAAACTGTTCACAGATTCTTCTGTAAAAAGTGTATCTTTAAATTTTTTTAAAACCAGTGTAGGTGAAGGGAGGTAAAAATGGATGAATGAGAAAGGATGAATCTCTCTGACAAAGTAATGCTCAGAGTATCTGCATCTTTTTTTTTTTTTTTTTTGAGACAGAGTCTCTTCTGTTGCCCAGACTACAGTGCCATGCATCAGCCTAGCTCACGGCAACCTCAAACTCCTGGGCTTAAGCAATCCTACTGCTTCAGCCTCCCAAGTAGCTGGGACTACAGGCATGCACCACCATGCCTGGATAATTTTTTTTCTATATATAGTTTTAGCTGTCCAGATCATTTCTTTCTATTTTTAGTAGAGACGGGGTCTCGCTCTTGCTCAGGCTGGTCTCGAACTCCTGACCTCGAGCGATCCTCCCGCCTCGGCCTCCCAGAGTGCTAGGATTACAGGCATGAGCCACTGCGCCCGGCCAAGTAAATGGTTTCTTATGAATATGGTGACAGTCTGCCCAGTGTGTTATAATTTCTTGCCATAAGGTACTATTAACATTATCCAATATTAGTTTTAGTCCTCTTGTCTTTTCTACTCTCAGAAATTAAAATAAAATGATTAAATGTTTTATTTCAGATCTGATCTTCAAGAACTAGAAATAAGATTCTTTTAAAACATCACGTTTTTAAGATAAAAAGTTAAGGGGTAAGATAGTAGGATGACTTCATGGGATTTCCAATTTTATGTTATGACTGAAATTATATAGGTCACGTTATAGTGGAAAGCATACATGATTCAGGGCCAGGAGCCTTATGTTTTAATCTTGGCAATTTAATTTTGAATAAATCATTTAAACTCCTAGCCAGAGTTTCCTTAGTTGTAAAATGATAGACTTGAACTGGTTGACCTTGGAGGACTTTTCTATTTTGAAAATTTGGATTGTGTAATATAGTACTAATGGTAGTCTTGTTTTGAAAAAGAAACAAAACAATTCCAAACCTCAACAAAACATCACTATCTGTAGGCAACAAGAAACTGGTTACCCTGGTTATAAGTAGTGGGAGACAAAGATATTTGGTTCGAATAATTTTAGAGGATTTGTTTCTTCTATGCAGATAATGAGATACCAAAGAGTAGCTTTTACTTGGTAGTAGCATTTTTCTTGAAATGTGGGTGCTTCTCTTGGATGAGTAACATAGAGATGTTTGTTCTTTATTTGCAGATTAACTGAAACAGAGTTTAAATTTGAACTTTTAGAAAAAGATCCTTATGCACTTGATGTTCCAAATACAGCATTTGGCAGAGGTAGTCTTTTTTTTTTTTAACCCCTCATTTAAAATACATATTATATATATATATATATATGTGTGTCAATATAGTTTATATTAGTGTACATTAACACTATGATTTATAAATATTTTAGATTTTGGAGCCAGGTCTCTATCTGAGCCCTCTCACAAATTCCCAAGTTTCTGGGTTTTGTTTCCCCAGCAATAATGAAAATTATTGCTGCCCCCTTTGTTGGTGAGATTTTGTAACATGATGTGTCTTTAGTACTTTGAACTCCTTGAAAAGCCAAGTGCTTGGCACTTAGTAAGGTACTCATTAACTATTTTTTGGGAAAATGAATGAGGAGTGCTTAAATGGAATAGCATTGTGACTATTTACATAATAACTATACTTTGGAATTTGCTTGAATTACAAAAATGAGACCTAAAATAGTCAGTTTTTAATTATTTAAAAGTATATATTTAAAAGATAGAAAAAACTGATAACCTGAGTTTTGATTGCTTTAATTACCCCAAGGGAGGACTAGTTTTTCATAAGATGTATTTAATACTTCTGTCCATTTATTATTGAGTTGGTGTCTTTAATGATTTCAAACAATTCCAAATAGTGAAAAATTTTCATAATAATTTTGGTTGAATTGGAATTAAGCTTATGAGGCACTGAAAATAAATCTATCTTTATTATATAGGTAGAATCCCATTTTAATAATGTTTGGAAAGTTATAAAAATCACTTTTGAGAGTCAAATACCATTAAAATGAAAGTGTATTTCTACATTTTAAAAATATAAGATTATTACAAATTTCAAGTGGTAACAAAGTTTGTGGTGGGGAAAAGAAAGTATACAGAAGGAATTTTTGTCCGAACCAGTGTAGAAGTCTGAGGGAGGGTAAATAATGCTTTGATCTTTTGTTGTAACTGATTTGAATATTACATCAGCTATACTCAATAAAATTTAACATGTTTAAAAAGTATTATTTTGGTGGTATTTAAGTTTGTTTGTTTTTTATTGTTGATTTTTGGCCTTTGGAAGTGTAACCATTATTTGGGAGTGGTAAAGTTTGTAAAATCATAGTGCTCTTAGTTATATGAGTTATAGATAAAGTGATTTATTGGATAAATAATATATGTAAACTGAGTTTTTATTGGTAATGAATCAAAAGTAATTTATGATGCTTCAGGGTATTTTATGCATTTTTCTACTTTCTGTAATCAGATGATTCATGGCCCAACACAGCTTATCTGGCCCTGATTTAAACTGAGCACTTCTATGTTGCAACTTTCTGGAAGCATACTGCCATTAAAAACAAAACAAAACCAAACAAACTTCATGCCCCCCGAATCTTCCTATAATTAAAATGTATCACCAGTATCCTTTGCTAAGTCTGTATGACTATTTAGTGTATTAGTTACCAGGAGGGTAATGTTTTTATTGATTATGAAATGTCTGTTTGGTAGACAAACTTTAAAAATACCAGTCTCCATATTTAATTCTATTCTATATTAGCAGAACCAAAGGCATAGTTAATGTTCAGGACATGGATTAAACTGAGATTTGCAATAGGATGACCTGATGGCAGTTGTTGAAATGGGATTCTGACTTTATAGTGTAGCTTACTGAAACTATGGATTTAAATATGCTGTTTTAATTATTCCAGAGCATTCCCCATATGGTCCCTCACCATTGGGTCGGCCTTCATCTGAAACGAGAGCTTTTCTCTCTCCTCCAACTTTGTTGGAGGGTCCACTCAGACTCTCACCTTTGCTTCCAGGGGGAGGAGGAAGAGGTATATTGTTTAAATATCTTTATTACTCTATATTTCTTCCTTACTTTATATTTTCATCTCAACTTTTAAAATGATCTGTAAAATAAACATTTGGAAAATATAGGCATTCCTTGCACTTATTGTGGGTTACTTTTTTTTTTAAAGAGGCGCTCTATGATACCTAATTTTAATATATTTTTGTCTTAGAAACGGTGTTATACTGGATTACATTTTGATCAAGGACTCGATGCGTACCTTTTTAAACCATATTTTTGACTCCTTAAAAACTGTATATTATACTACGTAATATAAAATTTATAAAGAATACATAAAACACAATGCAAAATTGCATAAAGGATGCATAAAATACATTAACAGTATAACTTAGCACAAAATTATATTTTGATGAAACATTATTAGAATATAGAAGTTTAAAAATCTTTTTTTTACTTTATTATCATGATCTTATTGTAGAAAATCAGAAAGTAAAAAAAAACTTCTTTTAGAGTGAAGGAAGTCAATTCTTACAGGCAGAGTTTTGATGGGAACCTTTACTGTGATCTAAATCATTTGTTAATGCTTTGAGAAACCAACTCAGGATTGTCTGCTTTGTTCCCTTACATGTTTTTGAAAATTTCCTTAGCTACTTCAGGCCTAAGCATTAGCTGTTGGTCTTTCCAAATTTACTTTATCAGCATCACCCTGGTGTTACAAAAGGCCCTAATGCCTTTTAAATCAAACTCCTGTGTGCCTGGAGTTCCTGTCTTTTGATCTCTCACCATACTTTCTTCACTTTGTCAAGTGGCTTTCAAGTTCTCCCTTGGTTTGTGGCAAAATTCAAAGGTACAAGTCCTTATATATTCCAAAATCAAAATTCTTAAGTTTTCAGTCCCAAGTCTGTGTTAAAAGAGCTGATGACGTTCTTCATTAGTGAAGTGTTCCCAACCTTTTAGTCAGTGATTTCGACAGATTGAATCTGAGGTAGGAACATAAAGCAATGAGACTAAATAAAAACGCCAAACCAAACCAGCATACAAAGCTCATACACTCAAATGGATATTAATCCTCTAATTTGTCTCTTAGGAAGTCTGTGTACTTCTTAGTTGAAGCTGCCATTATTCCAGATATATTTGGAACTCTTCCTTTGGAGTTGCCTTCAAAGAATATGAGAAAATCAATTTCATGGTCATTTGCTTTGCCCATTTACTGTTTATGTCCTCTTTCTCTGTCATCATTTTGCTCCACTTAGAATAGTTCCTTCCCACCTCCCAGTCCCTTGTAGATTGGGCCCACACCCTGAGGTCACCTCAGAGAGAGCTTTTGCTTGTGTTGGTTTTGAACTGGAAGCTGCTATGGAAAGGAACTGTGCTGTAAACTGATACTTGGAACCCAAGGGAGCTTTGCATTGAGCACTTCAGGAAGGAGACTAATTTGGAAATTTACATGTGTGCTGTAAGCTTAGGGCTTAGTTCCTAAGTCCATTTCCCCCCAATTTTTCACCTTGACTTACAGTAAGAAATGTATTTTACATCTTGTCATATTAAACATGAACATAAATATAATTGAAACCAGCTACATGAATAGTACTTACCATTACAGTTTTGATGCTTTCTGGTATTTTCTATTTAGTTCTATTCCATTTCATTAAAAAAAGAATGCTAATTAAGTAAGACTAAGTTAGTTTCACACACCACAAAATGGGTAGCAGCCAACAGTATGAAAAAACAGTGCCCTAGAAATAAGGGTATAATTGGCTAAACTACAAATGTGAATCACCGGAAGGTGAATTATATAAGTCAAGGACTGCTTATAGTCAATCGAGTATTTGAGATGAAAGGAAAAATTACCTTTGATTTCTCCTCTCCTATTTCTTCTCCTGTTTAATTGCTTTCAAGATACAATGTGTTTAGAGTATTTGCAAAGGTGTTTTATTATTTGTTAAAAAAGCTACAGAAGTTCTAGGTAAGTTATTAGCAGGTCGAACAGTTGCTTTGGACTGAAAGTTTCCACCACCCACCAAAGAAGGATGAAAAGTGCCCTTCCTTTTCCTTCCTTTTATTATCTCTTTAAATTGAAGTTTGGATGAGTAATATGTTTGAATAATATTGAGTGTTAGGAAAACGGTTTCTTTTTTAGAGTAATTGTTATATAACTTTCTGTCTGAATGAAAAACTTCAGCCTTTAGAATTTTCAGGTTTGTAATTTTCACCTGGTTGTCAGCTGGCCTGTAGCTTTGGTCCTGTGGAAGTAAGCAATCAGGAGCAGGCCTTTGAATGTCTCTTTTAAAGCTTTGTGCTTTACTCCAGATAAATTCAGCCTAATTGACTCTTGCACATTTTCTGTTTGCCAGCCCTTCTTCTCATGAACTAATTATAATTAGAAAGATGAAGAAGCTAGAAGGAAAGATTTGGGGAATTTAACAGAGTGTAAAACCACGGGAAAATGATAGTTGACCTCCTGACATAAAAGCCAGTTGGTTGACCTGACTCTACAAAGGGAGTAGTTGCAAAATTTTTTCTAAAAGATTACTATATATTAAAGAAATGAATGCTTATACTGACTTGTACAAGTTAGCAAGAGAAGGTAGAATTAATTTTGGTCTCTTCTCTTAAAGGAGTACTGAAATGGGGGAAGCATAATGGGAAGTTAGATTCCTATAGAAAAAAAAATTTTTTTTTTAAAGCTCTTCCTTGAAAGGAAAACTGCTTTGTTTTCTGGACAGTATAATTTTGAGAAGACCTTAGTCCTCCCTCAATGACAGAAAAATGAAGTATTACTTTATTTTGTTATTGAATATTTAAATATTTTTTTATATTTGTCCTTTCCATTTTAATTAAATATGAGTTTTTAATTAAGGTACTATCTTTTGTATGATCACAGGGAAGGAACTTTAAGATGATTTCCCCCATTATAAATGTAAACATATCTGATTTTCTTATCCAAATGAATGGTATCTTGTTTAAAGTGTTTATTTCAGTAGTGCTGCTGCTGCTGTTTTCTTCCTAGCCTCAAAATATCAGGGTTTGTTTCTGGGGAAGTTGACCTTGGGGGGGAACTTTTTGGAGATAATGTGCTATTATGTATTTTTTAATTTCAAAATATTAAGGGGGTACAAATGTTTTTGGTTACATGGGTTGCTTTTGTAATGCTTGGGTCGTGGCTATAAGTGTGCCCATCACCCAAAGTACCATGCCTGTTAGGTAAGTTTTTGCCCCTCCTCTCCTCCCTCCTCCCAGTGCTGTTGTTTTTGAAACTCTTGTTGTAGGCTTAAGAGCTTGTGAGTTCTCTTTTTGAATGTGAATTTGATATTTAGAAATTACTAAAAGCCATTTACAGCCAAATTTATTTGGTGGGTATAAAGTTTTTATTTTTTTTATTTTTTTATTTTTTTTGAGACAGAGTCTCACTTTGTTGCCCAGGCTAGAGTGAGTGCTGTGGCATCAGCCTAGCTCACAGCAACCTCAAACTCCTGGGCTTTAAGCGATCCTACTGCCTCAGCCTCCCGAGTAGCTGGGATTACAAGCATGCGCCACCATGCCCGGCTAATTTTTTCTATATATATATTTTAGTTGGCCAGATAATTTATTTCTATTTTTAGTAGAGACGGGGTCTCGCTCAGGCTGGTCTTGAACTCCTGACCTCGAGCGATCCACCCGCCTCGGCCTCCCAGAGGGCTAGGATTACAGGCGTGAGCCACCGCGCCCGGCCGGTGGGTATAAAGTTTTTAATCAGATTGGTTAAAGTTTTGGGCCGACATAGAGAGTCATATTACAACATTGAGATGTAATTTTTTGCATGGCTCTCAAGTTAGTCTGAGTACATTTTTAAAATAGTTGTTCTAAAAAATACTTTGAGTAGTAGCAAAATTATTGAAATAGATATATAGCTCCTAAGATGACTATCTTAAAGGAATCATGCTCATTTTGACTACTGACATACTAGTTTAAGCAACAAAAACTTCATTTTATAGTTATTACATCTGGTATGGAAATCTTTACTTAACACTTTACTTTCTACACCTTTATTTTTCAGACTTAGTATCTCTAATTTGTGATTTAACTATTAATTTTATGTGTAAAATGATGGTGATAACATTTAAAAATGAATTTTATAAGCAAGAGTTTGTTTATGTACATGAAAAAATTACTTTTCTTTTGTCCCAGAAATGGCTTTGATAGGAGAGAATTATAGTCTAAATGTGTCTTAGGGAAACTTTTCTGAACTCTCATTGTTTTCACTTTTTAAAGAGTGTCTTGATTTTATTTGATGATAGACCTTATACTGCTTGTTAAGATGAAACGGATTTGTGTGGTTTTTTTCTTTAATTAGGTTCGAGAGGCCCAGGGAATCCTCTGGACCATCAGATTACCAACGAGAGAGGAGAATCCAACTGTGACAGGTTAACTGGTCCTCTTAGGGCACCTTCTGACACTGGGTCCCTGTCACCTCCATGGGAACAGGACCGTAGGATGATGATTCCTCCATCAGGTATGTAAAGATAGTAGTTATTTATATTTGAAAGGCAGACAGCATGTGGAACATATAGGAATGGAAGAAATGAGGAGTATATGTGTGTTCTGTCTTAGGAAACACCATGATACATATTGGAAAACAATAAATTTCTGACCAGAATAATTCAGGGTAATTCATTATATTACGGAAAGCTGTATTGCTTTCCAAAATGGAATGTCTTGTTTTTGTTGCTTATAAAAGTAATACATGTTTATTTTAGAAAATCCAAACAGTGACAAATGTGTAATTAGGAATGTGAAAAATCCTCTTTGTCATTTTAGCATGTCCCTCCCAGAATTTACTTGCAGATATATATCTTTTTTTTTTTTTTTTGAGACAGAGTCTCACTCTGTTGCCCCAGTTAGAGTGCAGTGGTGTCATCATAGCTCACTGTAACCTCAAACTCCTGGGCTCAAGCAATACTCCTGCCTCTGCCTCCTGAGTAGCTGGGACTACAGGCATATGCCACCACACCCGGCTAATTTTTCTGTCTTTTTATCTGTGTAGAGAGGACCTTCCTTTAGAGAATTCACAAGCTATCAGTACCAGGAATCCCTGCCATATGCTCTGCCTCCTGAAAATGTTATTGAGTGTAATGGTTCTCAAACTTGGCTTAAGAAAAATATGATACCTTAGTCCCACCTCAGACCAGATTTTCTGAACATGATCTCTGGCAGTGAGGCCTGTATTTCTAAAAAATTCCCTAGAAGATTCTGAGGATTAGCTGAATTTAAAAACAACTAATCTTTCCATAGCCCTTACTATAGAGAAGGACACTTAGTCCCCAAAGAGATTAGCTAACGGTCTTAGGGTAGAACAGTTAGTGAGATGAATAGTTGAGACTAGAACTCGAATCTAATTCCCAGATTATTGTTCTTTCCACTATTCCTATAGTTCATTTAGTAATGACTTTGTTATTATCACTCATTCATAAGATTAGAAAGTATTTCTTTAAGAATTGCCTGCAATCCATTATTTTCTATTATTGTCCTCTGAAGAGTGTTATTGGTTTTTGTTTCGGGCTTATACAGCAGATTCTTTCTCTCATGTGGTGGGCAACAGCTCAAATATCAGTTCATTTCCTTTGGCCTTAGCTGTAAACTGCTTAAATTTGCCTTGCATGTGCTTGTGGTCCAAGGGTCAGCCATAGACTTGGGCAGAGATTATACCTAGAATTTTGGGCTCCACTTTTTTGGCTTTCTCTTTTCTGAGTTCCCCACTCCCATTGCCTTGAGCCCTGTGCTCTTGTTCTTTAGGTCAGAAAGTTTTATCAGAATTTTGATCACTCTGTGCTGCAATGTACTATGGTCTTCCTTCAGGCTAAACCGTAAAAATGGCAAATTCACTTTAAGCCACATTTCCACTCCTTTCTTCTTCCAAATTCCCAGTCCTTTCCCAAATCTTCCTGATTTTGTTCATGCTTAGGGATCTTTTGAAAGTTATTTTTGCGTATTGTCTGGAGTTCATAGTTCTGTGTGGGAGAGTCAGTGTGTTACGAGTTTGCCATAACTTTCAAAAATCATGAGCCTCTAAAGTAATGTCTTTATAGAAGAGATGTGTGCCCATTTTCCAGAGTGTCTCCAAATAATGCACCTAATCCATTTGGTCTGACAGAGGGCCTACCTGTGTCAACTATAATCTCAATGAAATACACCAGGGTAAATTCTACAGGGGCGGCAAAGGAATTTTAGATACTGGTCTAAAATTCATGACTGGGTGAGTGGGGCTCTAGTAAGAATTGGAGTAATGCTAATAAATGCATATAGCTATTAGCCCTATTCCCACCCAGCATAAAATTACAAAAATGTTCCATGTTTGCCCTTGTTACTTTAGTACATCCCATTTAAGTAATCACTGAACACGTTTCAAGGTTGGTTCTTTTATTTTGTATTCCAGTTAATAATTGGTAAATTAGAACATTGAACAAAAATGAGGGGACCTAGGTTTTTATCTTACCATTGCTGTTAATTTTTTGTGTAACTTTTAGCAATAAGTTTTACCTGTCACTGTTTTCTCACCTCCAAAATACGGACTTGCATAAAACAGGAGTGGTGATGTTCTATGGTAATCTGCTCCCCTACTTTTTATATAATGTTGATTTATTGGGACTCATGAAGAGTCCTGTTTCTCACTAATAATTGTCTTTAAGATTTTTCCTAAATTTAAAACATTTTAGTTTAAAATACTTATGTTAAAAAATAATATGACAACTAAAATAACTAATTTTCTGAAGAATATAGATTCTGTAGTTTGAGGTTATTTGTTATTCATTCCTGTTAAGCATACTTTGTGAAATGCATATGTTCCTTTAACATATTAGTACTTGGCAGAACTGTTTTAGATTTCGATTGACTTAAGATGAGTTAGCAGAAATAATTTTAAATGGTTCCATAATTCAGAGGAATCATTTATTTTTGCACTGTTAAGTATTTTGAAAGGGGAGAGAAACTTTTTCTTAAGCTTATAAAGTCAGAAAAAATATAACTTATTTTTTTTCTCACATGTCCTATTCCAGGCATTTATTGCTTAGAGGTAGAGGTTTTGTTAGCAAGTATAGATCTAGTTTCGTCAAGTAATCAACATTTTATTCTCATTATTTTCAATAGCAGACTCAGTCTTACAGACTAATGTTTTTTGGTTTTGTTTTTTTTTTGAGACAGAGTCTCACGCTGTTGCCCAGGGCTAGAGTGCTGTGGGGTCAGCCTAGCTCACAGCAACCTCAAACTCCTGGGCTCAGGTGATCCTCCTGCCTCAGCCTCCTGAGTAGCTGGGACTACAGGAATGCGCCACCATAGCCGGCTCATTTTTTCTACGTATTTTTAGTTGTCCAGTTAATTTCTTTCATTTTTTAGTAGAGATGGGGTCTTGCTCTTGCTCAGGCTGGTCTCGAACTCCTGGCCTCAAGCAATCATCCCACCTCGGCATCCCAGAGTGCTAGGATTACAGGTGTGAGCCACTGCGCCTGGCAAGACTAATGGGTTTTAATCATATTTTCTTTCAAAACTGTATGTGGAATATAAGTGATTATTAAAGGTTAATATGCAGATTTGGCTACCATATTAGGATAAAGCTAATTCTACTTAAGCATAATATGTATACAAAATTTTATACAATATTGAATAATCTGAAGTGCAATATATCTGTTCATCTAACATTCTTATATGTGTTTACAATTAATTTGCATGTTTAGAGCAAGACTAGTATAGGCAAAAATGTGTTTGAACTGGAAATCAAGAAATTTGCTTTCCAGTTTCACTCTTTTATCTTTCAGTGTGATTTTTGAAACTTGTTTCATCTCTTTGGACCTCAGTTCTTTTATACAGTGACATAACTCAACTGTATGCTGTGTATAAGATACTCATTCTAGTAGGTTGAAAGTAGAAGGATAGAAAAGATATGCAGTGCAAACATTAATCAAAAGAAAATGTGAGTGGCTATATTAATAACAGATAAAGTAGACTTCAGAGCAAAGAAACTTACAAGGGGCAGAGAAAGACATTATATAATGATAAAAGGGATCGAGAAGACATAACAAATCCTAAATGTGTATATATCAAACAAGAACTGCAAAGTGTGTGAAGCACAAAGTAATAGCACTGAAAAGAGAAATAAACAAACCCACAGTTATAATTGCAGACTAAAGCACCCCTCTCTCAACAGTTGATGGGACAATGGAACAGAAAATTCAAGAAGCATGTGGAATAACTGAACAGTGTCATCAACCAACAGGACCTAACTGACATTTATAGAGCAAGGCACCCAACAGCAGCAGAATAGCACATGCTTTTCAAGTGCCAACAGAATATTTCCCAAGATAGATTGATTGTATCCTGGGCCATAAAACAAACTTCAACACATTTAAAAGAATTGAAATCATATAGAATGTGTTCTCTGACCACAGTGGAATCAAACTAGAAATAATGAACTATTTATATATGCAATAATTTGGATGGATCTCAAGGGCATTATGTTGAGTGAAGAAAACCAATCTCAAAAGGGCATGTCCTATATCAGCAGTCCCCAACCTTTTTGGCTCAGGGGGACCGGTTTCGTGGAAGACAATGTTTCCATGGACCAGGGATGGGAATGGGGAATATTTTCGGGATGATTCTTGAGGACCGCAGTACTATATGATTCCATGTATATAACATTCTTGAAATGACAAAATTATAGAAATGGAAAACAGATTAGTGGTTGCCAGGAGTTGGGATGGTAGTCAGGAAGGAACTGGTATGACTATAAAGGGATAGCATGAGGGAGACGTTTTGGTTATTGAATAATTCTGTGTCTGGAGTATGGTGGTGATGACACAAATCTACATGTGATAAAATGGCATTGTACCAATGTCAGTTTCCTGGCTGTTATATTGCACTGTAGTTATGAAAGATGTAAACATTGAGTAAAGGGTATGCAGTATCTCTTTACTATTTTTGCAGCTTTCTATAAATCTTTAACTATTTTAAAATCAAAAGTAGGAAAAAGGCCGGGCGCGGTGGCTCACGCCTGTAATCCTAGCCCTCTGGGAGGCCGAGGCGGGTGGATCACTCGAGGTCAGGAGTTCGAGACCAGCCTGAGCAAGACCCCCGTCTCTACTAAAAATAGAAATAAATTATCTGCACAACTAAAAATATATATATAAAAAATTAGCCGGGCATGATGGCACATGCCTGTAGTCCCAGCTACTCGGGAGGCTGAGGCAGTAGGATCGTTTAAGCCCAGGAGTTTGAGGTTGCTGTGAGCTAGGCTGATGCCACGGCACTCACTCTAGCCCGGGCAACAAAGTGAGACTCTGTCTCAAAAAAAAAAAAAAAAAAAAAAGTAGGAAAAAAATCTTAATGGAGGTAATACATATACAGGAAAGTGCAGGTATACTGAAGTAAATAACTTGATTTTTTTTACAATTTGAGCACCTATATATAACTAGCATTCAGATCAAGAGACAGTTTTCAGTTTATTTTTGTTTATAAATTTAATTAGAAATATTTATAGTTTTAGTAGGAAAATTGTTCTTGAATAATATGTGTTTATAATATTCGCTTATAGTAATCAGAATTAAAATTTTAACAGAAATATGTTCTGGAAATAAATAGTTCATTATAAATTCTTTATAAATACTAAACTGCAACAAAAATTTACCAATGTAACTTACCTTGTTCAGTGCTTCAGTCTATAAGAAAAAACACAAGGGTATTTTCATATTTGAAAGAATAATAGATCAAAGAAACCTGATAACAAAGTAGTTTATATTATTCATATAATTCCTTTGCCAGGGTTAACTGTGTATGAAAGGTGATTTTTGTAAAAACTTTCAACTTGTATGTGTTGGCTCATTTTGTTTTTGATTTTTAAAATGAGAATGAGCTATCATTTAGTAAGTAGATAATGTTACTATCCTATAGATGACTACTTCTAACTGCAACTCAGTTTGTGATATTTACTTTGAAAATTGTTGCAGTAGATTTAGATAGAAAGATACAATGGGTTAGTAGGTTTCCCAGAGGGAAGGATTTAAAATATTAACTCTGTGTTTGAAGTTCTAAATATATTTTTAAGATGTATGGGCTATACATTGTTTCATTTTTGTAAGACTTTCCACTGAACTACTTATTTAATATGTTAGGATACAGAACAAAAGAAAATAGATTCTTAAAAACAAAGTGTGCTTGTATTATTCAGTGATGAGTTAATACAATTAAATGACTATAATACTGAAATAGATCTTTTTCTGTAATAGCTCTGTCCAATAGAACTTTCTGGAAACATCCTATATCTGTACTGTCCAATATAGTAGCCACTAGGCATATGTGGCTAGTGAGTACTTCAGATGTGCCTAGTACAACTTGAGAAACAAAACTTTTAATTTCATTGAACTTTTAATATAAATTAAAATTTAAATAGTCATATGTGACTGGTGGCTAGTGGCTAATGTATTGGACAGCACAGCTCTAGAATGAACACTTGTGCGATGTGTGTGTGTGTATGAAGCCTTTTAAAAAGGGGACTTTGATATTCTTTATTGTATATTATATTATTTTTCACTATGAGATAGGATTAATATAGAGATATATTTTCAATCATGCTACTATCGTAGCTGTTTTTTAAACAACTTTTATTGACTAACTTAACACACATACATTTGATGGAGATGTAGGTTGTTTGCAGTTTCTAATTGTTATGAGTAAAACATTCTTGTGTGTGATTTTTAGTACATACATTTATTTGAGTATATATATATTTAGGATAGGAATTTCTGGGTGACAGGATATTCTTATGTTAAGCTTTAGTAAATTATACTAAACAATATTCCTAAGGTATAGTATCAGTTTATACTTCCACCAACAGTAGATGAGCCTATTTAATTTTAGTCAGCCTGGTCAGTATGTGGTAGCAGCAATCTGGTTTAAATTTGCATCTCCCTGATTATTGATAAAGTGGTATTCCTCTTTCATAAGTTTATTGGCCATTTGAATTTTCTCTTTTGCCACCTACCTTTTTGAGTTTCATGTTCATTTTTAAATTTGCACATTTGACTTTTCTGTTTTGTAGTAGTTCTTTTATATTTTCTGGAAATGGACTCTTTCCATTTCCAGTTATATATGTTACCGATATCTTAGAGAACTCTGTGGTTTGCCTTTTTACTTTCTTAATGGTCTTTTGATGAATAGGTTGTTGGTATTATTAATAATATGGCTCAATTTACCAATCATTTCCCTTATGGTTATTTTTTTTCCTTGTTTAAGAAATCTTCCCTTACTTTTTAGGGCATGAAGATCATTTCCTATGTTATGCACTAAAAAGCTATATTTTTCATATTATGTCTATAATGTGGAATAAATTTTGTGTGTATAGTATCTAATAGGGATCAAACTTCATTTTGCTCTATAGGGATATCCAATTGATTTAGCATCATTAATTTAAAAAACTCTCTTTTCCCCACAGTTCTTTAGTGCCATCTTTGTCATACATTAAGTGTGCATATGAATGTGTGAATGTGTTTCTGGTTTTCTGTTAAGTTCCATTGGTCTCTTACCTGTACTAATACCACACTATGTTAATTTCTGACTTGGAATCATGTTGATATTTGGTAATTGAGTGTTCATTCCTTGTTCTTCTTCAGGATTATTTTGGCTATTCTTACCCCTTAATTCCATAAAAATTTTAGCATCTACAGGCCAATTTCTTAAAAATTTGCTGCTAGAATTTAGACTGGTAAATTTAGAATTTACTTTGATCTGTAGATAAATTTAAGTCCTCCTTAATTTTTCCTAGTACTTTGTAATTTTCTGTGTGGAGATCTTACATATATTTTGTTAGCTTTCTTTCTAGTCGTGTTATATTTTTTGATGTGATTATAAAATGAATCTTCAAAAAATTTAATTTTCTAACTTTTAACTGGTACATAGAAATATAATTGATTTTGTATATTGGTCTTACCTCTAATAGCCTTATGTAATTTGATTTTCTGTATATACAGTCATGTTGTCTTGAATAATTATAGTTTTATTTCTTCTTTGCCAATCCTTACATATTTTAATTTATTACAAACATGTATGGGTGTATTTGTACGTGTATTATTTTCTTTGGTCCACAAGTTGTTTAGAAATGTATTCATTAATTTCCAAATGTGGAGATTGTCAGATCTTCTCTTATTGTTATCTAGTTTACTTCCAATGTGGTTAAAGGATATAAGTCTATGATTTAGATCCTTTGAAATTTGTTGGAACTTGGTTTATAGACCAGCATATGGACAGTTTTAGTAAATGTTCCACATACATGTACTTGTAAACAAGGTGTATTCTTAATATGTTGGGCACTGTATTCTATATACATGACCTAGATGAAATGTGTTTCAAATCTTCTCTTTGTATATTTTATCAGAATATTTTGATACATTAATATAGCTATTCCAGCTTCCTTTTTGGTTACTTGTTTGTATTGGTACATTTTTTCTATCTTTTCAATATTTTTATATATTTATATTTAAGCTGTATTTCTTTCTTTCTTTCTTTTCTTTTTTTTTTTTTTTTTTGAGACAGAGTCTCACTCTGTTGCCCGGGCTAGAGTGAGTGCTGTGGCATCAGCCTAGCTCACAGCAACCTCAAACCCCTGGGCTCAAGCAATCCTCCTGCCTCAGCCTCCTGAGTAGCTGGGATTACTACAGGCATGCGCCACCATGCCCGGCTGATTTTTTCTCTCTCTCTCTCTCTCTATATATATATATATATTTTTAGTTGTCCAGCTAATTTTTTTTTTTTTTTAAAATAGAGACAGGGTCTCGCTCTTGCTCAGGCTGGTCTCGAACTCCTGAGCTCAAACGATCCGCCCGCCTCGGCCTCCCAGAGTGCTAGGATTACAGACATGAGCCACCGCGCCCGCCGAAGCTGTATTTCTTATAAAACCACATAGGGTTAGGTTTTATTTTTATTTATTCTGACAGATATTTGAGCTTAAAACTATTTTACTATTTATGTTCTATTTGCCTTATGTTTTTTGTTCTCACCTTTCTTGGATTAATTACTCTTCTCACCTTTCTTGGATTAATTACTTTTTATTAATCATCCTCCCCAACTCCCATAAGCTTCGTACTTAGTCATTCTTTCCACTAGTGCTCCTTCCAGAGAGGATTTTAGTTTACTTCAACCTGGAGGCTAGGGCCACTAACAGTCCAGGATCACAATTAGAGATCGTGATCATTCAGAGTTGAGAGGAATGATCTGTATTCCTAGTTTATCATTCTGTGATACAACCATTTGGGTTCCAAACCTGAAGCCTAGTGGGTTTACCAGCATCCTAACCCCCTACCCTTACAGGCCACGAACTCCATTGTTTGTCTCTATTTAGTCTTGTGTATGATCTGCTGACTTTCTCAATCTCTCAGCAGTCTCTTTTGGAATTGGCAGATGCCTCATTGAAAGGTAGCCTCAAATTCTGGGCCAGTTTCTCTGGGTTTCCTTATTCTTCCAGATCTTGGTACTGCAATACTTCCCTGCTTTGTAAGCCCTTGGCATTTTTAAAAGATTTTGAAAAGTATGTTCTATTCAGGATACCTAGTTCTTAGAAGTAGGGTTGTTTTGAATCAGTAGTCTGTCATTATAAAAAACAGAATTCATCTTACTTTTAATGATCTTTCTTTTATTGGTTTTCTTAATAACCAAAGCAAAAAAGAGCATTAGAAAGCACTTGTAATCCTACTTACCCAGAGATAGATGTATTTTCTTCCAGGTCTTTTTCTGCATGTGTGTAATTATATATACATACACATGCACACACATACACAAATGAACATTTATATGAATTTTCACTTTTAAATAATGAAAGTGGGATTGTATCAGCTATTTTTTGGTACATCAGTGCTGCATAGCAAATTACCCTGAAAACAATGCCTTAAAACAAGAAATACTCATTTAGGTCAAGAGTTTGTGAGTTGGCAATGTAGGCTGGGCTTAGTTGAGTAGTTCTTTTGGTTCTTCTGGTCTTCTGGTCTTGGGTAACTGTGTTGTCTGGCTTTTCACTCGTGAGCTGTTGACCTTGGCTACAGTGATTCAGCTCTGTTCTGTGAGTGTCTCCTCCTTGTGGCGACAAAGGTTCAGGAGTGAAAAAGCAGAAACATGCAAGTGCTTTTTTAACCCTCTCTTTGTCACAATAGCTGACATTTGACCAAATCAAATCACATGACAGAATTTAGAATCAGTGGGCAGGAAATATATTCTACCTTGAAGACAAGGATGCAGGGAGGGATAAAGAATTGAGGTCATGAATGTAATCTACCAGAGGATTATACTTTATAATATATTTTTACTTACTATTTAACTATGTTTTAAATACTATAATTTCTTAGATTTTAGAATTATTTCTTAGTAGAAAGGATTATGTAATTTTTTGTTTAGTTTTTTTTTTTTTTTCTTTTTTTTTTGAGTCAGAGTCTTGCTCTGTTGCCTGGGCTAGAGTGCTGTGGCAACATCCTAGCTCACAGCAACCTCAAACTCCTGGCTCACGTGATCCTCCTGCCTCAGCCTCCGAAGTAGCTGGGACTACAGGCGCACACCACGACATGCGGCTAATTTTTATATTTTCAGTAGAGACTGGATCTCACTCTTACTGAGGCTGGTCTCACACTCCTGAGCTCAAACAATCCTCCCTCCGCAGCCTCCCAGAGTGCTAGGATTATAGGCATGAGCCACCATGCCTGGCCTGGTTTTTCTAATAATTGGCTCCTAAGTAATTGCCTTGCTTTCTTTGCATTTGCTCTTATTTACAAAGCTGTGCATATTAAACAATCTTGAAGAGTAATAATTTAAAGAAAATTTTTAGAAAATCTTAAAGTGTGCACTGTTATCTCCCATACTTAGTAGTTACTAATAAGCTTTAAGGGGTGTGGATATTTAAAAGTTTTATGCCTTTTAGAAACAATAGTAGTATATTTCAATAATGTTAGCACATAATTCAAATAAGAAAAGTAATGGTTACATGATAGTTTCTTGGCTGTGAGGGAGTAAATCTGCTGAATTCTTGGCTTTTAGCCTTTTAATTGATTCTTGAGACTTATATCCATGGGGCAGTTACAAATAATTTATAGGGCAGGTGTTTGTTAATCAGAGCAATGATTCTTTATGTGTGAATGAACTATACAGTAATTGTGTCTAAGTTTATATAAATATTTTATTTTGGTAATGTTTTAACTTGAGAATATTTAAGAAAACCATATATACTTTAATGAAACAAAGTTTCATTATTTTTATCATTTTCTTACTCTTTGGTGTTCTTGATCTCTTAGTGCTCCTCTGATCGTCAGTGCTCCAATTGCACCATCCTTCCATTCTTTTATCTAGTCTTACAGCACCCTTTTCCAACAGGGAGAAGTAATGTAAGACATAAAGAATTTTAATCCTCAGCAAATCTCATGCTGTTTAGGGTAGAGAGCTTAAAGCAGAATTATGTTATTTCCCCTCCTTGTACTTTTTCAAGTGTTAGTATTCTTAGTTTTAATTGTCTAAAAGAACAAGGAGTGTGTGGCTTCTATTATTTTTGTCACTGCTTATCTTTTACTTATTTGGATAATAATCATGAGTTAAGTCTGGTCTCTGGCCTTGCATGTTTAAAAACTCTTTTTCTTGAAGAGCTGAGAAAGCAAGAGACATGTACTGTACAGCTAAATTGATGTGGACAGTTTTAACTCATTCTTTGAGCAAAAAAAGCAGGTTAAGCAGATCAAAGTACCTCGGATAGCTTTGGAAGTACAGGCATAGATTTTTCTTTACTGGCTGTGATTTGTAGACATTTATGCAGACTGTTGTTGTCCTTTTGTGTTGTGAATATTCTTTTGGTGGAATTACAATTTTCTTAGTTTAGGCTAATTTTGATATCCTTGCTGAGGTAATGGAGTCTTTTCTTAATAAGGGGTTCTAAAAATCATCGTCTGTGCTTTTATTCTCTCAGAGGAAGACTTTAAAGTTGTAGCCACATTTTAAAGCTGTCACTTTTTTTGGCATATATATCTCTTAGTCACTTACATCTTCTTGATAGTGATCTCTTGTAAATTCTAGTGATTAGTATTTGGTTGATAAGTTATTGCTATGTATATTTACATAAACTTTAAAAATTTGTGTTTAATTTTTCACTCTTCTTGAAGAGTAGGTTGAGGAGAGATTAGGATGTAAGGGCAAATGTGGACAACTTTTTGAAAAATTGTGCTTTGAATGAAAAAGAGAGATGAGATGGTAGCTGAAGGGAGAGGTATTTTTGGTTTTTTAAAGGTGGGTAATATTATAACAGGTTTATTTGCTGATGGGAATAATACAGGATAGAAGGAGAAATTAATGATGTATGGGAGAAGGTATAGTTATAAAAGTGAAACTCTTGAGTATTAAGCAAAAAGGATGGGATCCAGAGTGTCATTGGAGAAATCACTTCATTCATTGTAAAAAGAAGTAAGCTAGTACAGATAAGTAAAAACTTAGAAATTGGGTAAGAGTAAGTGGAAGAATCCAATTGCTTCAATTTTCTTGATGTGAGATCATTGTCAACTGAGGGAGATGGGAGAGAAGAGGATTGTTCGAGATTTGAACAGAGAGAACAAGGTATGCAATAGATGAGAGTGGAAGAATTCAAACATCAGTGAAATGTAGTATGATTATATAGGGCATTGCTGAGCATCAGTTTGCAATTTATAGTCGTAAATTTGAATGAGGTCAGTCAATATTATATTTTTACGTAGTTTATATTCATAGCAATAAGCTTAATTTATCATTACAGTTACTTTTGGGTGCTTACTCTGTGGCAGATATTATGTTAAGTGCCCTTTATTAGTTACGCTAACACTGAGAGTGTTATTCTGTTATTCCCATTTTGTAGATGAAGAAAGAAAAGCACAGAGAGTCTGGGTAACTTGCCGAATGTCAAAAAACAAGATTTTGTAACACAATCATGTGTATCACCCCCGAGAATTTACATATTAATATTTACGTTAGATATGTATGTGTGTGTATGTGTAAATATGTAAGTTAAACATAAAAAGAAATAGCACATTATATAAATGAGTTGAAGATTATTCTGTTTCCTTTCCTGGGCGTATTACCTTCCTCCCATTCCTAGAGGCAAACTTCTCATGAGTTTATTGTGTGTGTAAACTTTCAGTCCATCTATGATTTTAAAAGGTTACATTTCTGTTTTATCAACTTTCTTTATCAGCATTATCTTCCTAAATTCTTTTCATGTCAATGTATATAAAGTTTATTCCCTTAATTACTGTGTAGTTTTTCAACATATAATAAACCATAATATATTTATCCAGTCCCTGTTGTTGAGCATTTTCCAGTGTTTCACTATTACTAACAATGCTGCAGTTAACACCCTTTTTGCATATATGTTCTTTAGAGATGGGTCCAGGAAATGGAATTGCTGAGTAATAGAATATGCATATTTTTGGTTTTGGTCGATATTGCCCCATTGTCCTCAAGACTGGCTATGAATGAGATATGTGAGAATAGCTATTTCTCCAATACAAGTCTTAGTTTGTGAAACTGCTTCAGAATGCTCTGTATCTTATTCCCACCCCTTATTTGTTTTTTTCTCTGGTCCGTTTTCTTCTGTCATTCTTTCTGTTTAATCATCTTTGTTTGTGGTAGAAAACAAAGTATGAAAGCAAAAAAGAAAGGAACCTTTCATGTCCTTATTTTCTACATTTCAATGTTCAGTCTTTCATTGGTCATATATGCTTTTCACATAACTTTATTGTGTGTGTGTGAGTGTACATGTGCTGATGTGTGGGACATATATGTATGTGTTTATGTGTGTGGGTGTGGGTGTGTATGACTTGACCAGAGTACCCTTGTTTACTTGTTCATCTTTCAGGGCAAAGCTTTACTACCTCTATGACACCATTCCTGATTCCTCCAATCAGAATTAGATAGGCCACCTCTTATACTATTTGTATTTCCCTTTATTAAGACATTAATCACATTATATTTACTTGTTTCTATCACCATTAGTCTATAAGGGCAGGGACTGTACTGAGACCAACATGGATTGCTCATGGCTGGCACATGATAGGCCATGGGAGATTAAAGGAATGAATTACTTTTGTCAGTGGAGGGCAACATGGGCATACAACTTACAGTAAACTTGTAACAAAATTTTTTATTTCTGAGGTTGCTGATGTTGTGGGGATGTATTTTAGAAGCAAAATAATTATGTAGTATCTTGAGACCTGATTAAGAAAGTGTTGAAGTTTTTAGATTTCCCCATTTCAACCCCTTGCCCAACCCTGCCATTTGTTAATACTGAATCCTATGTTTGAAGTACAAAGAGAGAACTCAGTTTAGGTCTCAGTGATTGGTATTAGCTTTTTCTTCCACTGGGCTATTTCAGACCTGTTGAGATAGCTAAGTTTGCTAAGATTTTGAAATTATACAAATGAGCCTTCAAGACTGTCTGGATCTTTATCTCCTAGGCACACCCCCTGACCTTTGGGGAGCTCATTTAAATATAATTCTCTCCATCAACTCTTGTTGATGCCAGATGATTTCCTTGGTTTTATGTGGGAGAGATGTGTCAATAAGGTCCCATGTGGCTGAGTCAGATGAAAAGTGACATTTCCAACATTGATTCTATGAAGTTCATATTATGAACCACTGCCTAGGACAGTCATGAAAGGCAATTTGGGGCTGTTCGTCCATATCTATACTAGGATAGGAGAGAGTCACACAATTCACCTTTTTTTGACATTCTCCATATTTTTGGAGTTGAACATAGGTATACATAATCTAGCAAAGTCTGCCATCACCTGTCAAGGGTAAGATAGACTACCTATATTTTTCAAGAATGATGAGTTCCATAGGGACCCAGAAATTACCACTGTGTCATCATAAGTCATCTCTGGAGATGAAGGAAGATGGTTGTAGAAGCATCTGAGTCAGAGTCTGTGTCCAGCTTGTTGTCTGTCTAGATGTCCTTAATTTCAGCAGTGAGAACCTTCTATTCATCTATTGAGTCATAGGTTCTTCCCTTTAGTTTGGGATGGATGCTAAATTCCAAAATGTTAATTGTTAGTGAAAGTTTGACCACTGATGACCTCTGAGTGATACTCTTTCTGCTTTGGTGACAAATTATCACCTGTTCTGCTAAATTTCTTGCTATGCTTATAATGTTTTCTGTTATTTTTCTCTTCTGTTAGTAGCTGTCTCCTCAGTCTTTTTTGATGTATCCACTATTATTACAATTGAAAATTAATTTATGTACATATATATGTATGTACTAAAACTAGATTCTGTTTTCACGTTTTTTTTTTTTTTTTTTTTTTTTTTGAGATAGTCTTGCTCTGTTGCCCAGGCTACAGTGCTGTGGCATCTGCCTAGCTCACAGCAACCTCAAACTCCTGGGCTCAATCGATCGTCCTGCCTCAGCCTCTTGAGTAGCTGGGACTATAGGCATGCGCCACCACGCCTGGCTAATTTTTTCTATTTTTAGTAGACATGGGGTCTGGCTCTTGCTCAGGCTAGTCTTGAACACCTGAGCTCAAGTGAGCCTCCTGCCTCAGGCTCCCAGACTGCCAGGATTACAGGTGTGAGCTACTGTGCCCGGCCTTATTTTCGCATATTCTAATTTACACATAGTAATTGAAACTTTCAAAATCCAAAGTAGCAAATTTTACTTGTGTTTATACAAAAGCAAAGTTAGTACCTATAGCAAAATATGTAGTTTTTCTAAAATTGCTTATGATTGCCAACCAGAATATGGGTTAAAGTTTTAGGAAGCATGAGAAATGTCTAAGTTCAATATATTAAACTTAAGTAAATTTGATTTATGTTTATATTAATGAAGACATTTTAAAAACTTTTTTCTAGGCCAAATGTATCCTGATCCAGCTCTTCCTCCACAAAGACAAGACAGATTTTATTCTAATTCTGGTAGACTATCTGGACCAGCAGAACTCAGAAGTTTTAACATGCCTTCTTTGGATAAAATGGGTAAAAAATACTTTGTTTTCTTTCTTTCTTTCTTTCTTTTTTTTAAATAATGGTGGCATACTTGAGAACTGGAAGCTAGATTAAGGACTAATATAATTGCTATCTCTGGTAGTTCTTAAGGCCAAAATCTCTTTCCTGAGAATGTCCTGGTCTTATGTTTCTTGTTATATTGTACACAGACATGCATCTAAATATATGTGGTTTGAGCATCATGGTAATAGGTTTACTATATATAGCTATGGTGGTGAACTTTGTTCCATGACTAATTTTCTAATTTTTACAGTCCAGTTTAGTAAACAGGGAAATTAGGCAAGCAAATGTGAATGGATATATGAAAATCTGCCAGAAAAAGTAACTTAGATGCATGCTTTGTGATGGTTTAATCAGTTACCTTGTTTGAACATTTCATATTTTACTTGTGTTTAGATATATTTAACTAACTTGTGTTTAGATATATTTAACTAACGTTTACCGAGCAATCTACTATTTGCCAGATACTCTTTTACTTAAACTACCTCATAGCAAAATACTGAAATTGGGACATATATGTATCCAGTGTATCAATTAAAAGTATACGACATTAAGAAAATGAAAAAACATTTTTTGAAAAGTAGAGAATTAAAACCTATTGGTGAAAGATTTCCTCAACAAAGGGCATATATTTGGAGAGATGTATTATCCAGTTGAAATATTTATTATCTTAGAAAATCAATATTTCTAAAATAACAAGCTAAGAAGCAGACCTATAGTCTGCATTTCTATTATTAGTCATAATTAAGTCAATTTTTCCCATTTGGATTTATGAATTGTTTTTCCCCCATTACTTCAGGCTTAATGGAATGAAAGTATATATGTGATTAAACATCCATTTCTAAATTAATGCTATTTAAAAGTTTTTACATCTCTGTCTTTTTTCTGCCTGTTGAACAATAATATATAATTGAGCAAATAATTTTTAAGCGCCTACTATTTAGAAGGTACCCTGTATGACATAGTATAGGATATACTTATAGTGAGGCATAGTCTGTGCCTATAAGAACTTAATAAATAAGGACAAAGATATATATGCTTAACTAATACTTGTCAGAATAGTAAGTCCCAGTAGAGAGTATGTTGTGTTCAGAGAACTCCTGTTTAGCTGAAGGATCAGGAAAAACTCAATGAAGGAGGTAACATTTGGGCTCTTTTGCAGATATTTGAAAAATTGAGCAGAAGCAAAAATAAACAAAAAGCACAAAACATTGTTGGATAATGGCTTTAAAACAGATATTTATCAGTTGACAGCGTTGTGGAGGGCTTAATGAGTTAATATGTGTGGAAGTGTTTTGTAAATGGAAGAGTTCTTTATAATATTAATAGTTTGTCAGTATATGTACTTATATACATATATCAGTTTATGTTCTTATATATTAATTTGTCAGTTTATGTCAGTACATGAAGGAGAATGGTGAGAGATGTGGTTGAAACATCTTGACTATCAGTAGTGCTCAATAAATATTTATTGAATGAAAATAAATTATCTTATTTAATCTTCACAATAACCCTATGAAGTAGATACTTTTATCCTCATTTTATAGATGAAGAAACTGAGGCCCAAAAAAGTACTCAAGATCTCAGGTAGGAAGTATCAGAGGGCAGGATTTGAATCCATGACTGTGTGGCTCCACAACTGTGGTCTTGATCCCTGTACTTCATTGAAATGAGAAGGTTGTGGACCCATTCATTGATGAACTGAGTATCTTTTGAATGCTTACTGTGTGACAGGTGTCATGGTAGTTGCTGTATTTCAGTGGAAGACAGGAGACAGGAGCTCAGCATTCCTTATACCTTATAAAGGCCTAAAGGCAGTTACACTACAGAGTGACGATTGTTATGAGTACAGCACGTTATGGGAGCATATGGGGCACTAACCCAGATGAGCGTTTTGAACGTGGGATGGTCAAGAAAAGCTTCTTAGAGGAAGTGACATATAAGCTGAGAATTAAAGGAGGGATTAGCTGGACCAAAATGATGATGATGATGTTCTAGAAGAAGAGAATAACATCTTCAAAGATTTAGAGTTAAGGATGCCTAGTAAATTATGGCTGTAACATGGACTGTGAGTCAGGGAATATTGAAAAAAGTAGCTGAAGAATTAAAGATTGTATAGATTTTGCAAGGCCTTACAAACCCTGTTCAGAAATTTGGACCTTATTCTTAGAATAATGGCAACATACTAAAGGATTTTAAGCAGTGAAATGATATAATTATTAATGGATTTGCATTTTAGAGAAATTTCTCTGATTGCATTAGGGAGAATAGATTGGAAAAATAAAGAGTGGGAGTCTGGGTAACTTTTTAGGAGACTATGACAGGAATCTAGATGAGTGATGGTGATGATTTAGCAGAGGGAGTAGATTGATGTGAATAGACATGGAGAAAATAGAATTGAGGGGATTTAGGATTGAAGGCTTGTGGGGGAGAGGAGGGAGAAGGAGTCTTGGCTGATGCCCAGGTTCCTGGCTGTGGCACCTGGGTGAACAGAGATGCCATTTATTATTCTGAGACAAGGAACAAGGGGCAAGTTTGACAAGAAAGATTATAACTTACCTTTTGAATTTACAAAATTAGTGGCACCTGTGATACACCTGCATGAATATTCAAGGAGGCAGGCTAAGCTTTGAAGTCCTGGGGGCAGTATCTGGTTCTGAATTATAGATAGGAAAGTCAGTTGTATAATATATATCTAATTAAAGCTACAGAATTGAATGAGATTTTTCAAGGAGAAAATGAGAAGATAGTATGGCTGAGGATGGAACTCTTTATGGTCAGAAGTAGTAGTCCCCACCAAAGAGACTGAGAAGCAGTAGCTGGAAAGGACAGCTAGAGAGAAGAAAGGGTCCTGTCATGTAAATCAAAGGCTGAGAGCATATCAAGAGGGAAGGAGTGGTTAACATGGTGGGAAGTAATGTAAAATGAAGACTAAAAGTGTCTATTTTAATTTAGCAAACAAAGAGACCTTTTGATCTTGGGGGAAATAATTTTAGTTGAACAGATGTTGCAAATTGAGTACAGTAAAATGAGGACAAAATGGGGGGAATTCCGAACAACATATATAAAACAATTCTTGATTGTAGAGTAGAGAGGTGGCTGGAAGGGAAGTCTTTTTCTCTCTCATTTTTAAATTGTCAGTAGAGACTTGGATCTATCAGAAAGGGAGGAGGGAACCAACAGAGATAGGAAGGTGCCTGAGGAATCTGGAAGACAGAGATTCTGAGAACAGGATGAGGGCCATAGATTGTCTAGAAAGATCCTTTTCCAGGATAATAGGAGGAAAGGTCATAAAAGTACAGTTGCAGTGTGCTTGTATGTTTTATCACAAAAAGGGAAGGGAGTTTATATTTAGAAGTCCAGTGCACTATACATTGTGCCACAGAGCCCGATATGAAGGGAGTTTCTAAGTGACTGTTGTGGTAGGTTTGAGGAGAATGGCGATTTGAAATTGCTGAGGAGAAAGCTGGCTTAAGAGACACAGAAGGAAGGCCCGGCAGTGTGCAGCTGGGAATATGGTGGATCCTGCAGCCTAGATCTCCAGTCTGCATGGCTCTTTGGTTTTTTTATTTTTACCCCCAGCAGTGCTAGGTGGCTGAGATATAGTCAGAGTGGGAATAGAGATTTAGATTAATCTGGGCTTGGAATGTTGTCAAGCACAACTGAAAAATGAGCAAAAGAGCAAGGATATTGATGGCTGGTTGAAGTGGTGGACTTTGGAGTCTAGTTAATTGGGGAAGGAAGTGAAGGAAGGAGGAAACCGAATTAGGTCAGAGGTTTGGAAGCATCAGTGACATCCAAGGACAGGTGTAGTGAGAGTAACTAAATGAGAAAGCTAGAAGAGGTGAGGTAGTTGTAGTCAGAGAGAAGGTTGTTTTAATTTATGTCCTCAGAGACCAACCAGTTCTTGATAACAACAAAGTTCAGGAACATTTATTTAGGAACAGTGACTAAATTCAAATGGCTGGTCTGTCTTACATAATGGAAAAATAAGGAAAGAAGGAAGGAAGGAAGAGGGGGAGGAAGAAAGGAAAGGAGAAAGGGGGAAAAATTGGAAGGAGAGGGGTTCTTTTTTCCAGATGTTTCCTTAGGATGCTGCAGCAGCAAGATTCCCCAAGAACTAGCTGGAGAAATCACTGCCCCACACTGTTGCAGAACTGAGTCTGCCAAAATTTCCAGGGACCTCAGCCTGTTCTTAGAGCCCCAATAAAGGATGCTGGTTTCAAGCTGTTTTATGTGCTAACAGAGGGAATGGGAAAATATCAATGTCCTTTGTGATCCGGAAATATTCTAGGAATGGAGTGATAAATCATGTATTTTTCATGGTTTAACCTTTATGTCTAGATGGGCCAGTATCTTCGGAAATGGGACCCAGTAGAAATGATACCAAAGATGATCTTGGTGTAAGTACTGAAAGTGGAATTTTATCTATGTATTGAGGAGCCTTTTAATCTCTTGGCTTATACTAGAATAGAAATATAGCTAATAATATGGTTTTTGATACAAAGCTGCTTCTATCTTTGACAAATATACTTCCTACTTAGCACTGAAGCTGTTTCTTTTCTGGATTTTATTCTACGGTGATGAAGGACAACTTGCAGACTAGGGATTTTAGTTACTTTACTAGTTAAGCAAGATTTTAGATTTTCCCCTTTGGATTTCTATTTGAATATCTTAAAGTATATTTTTATTTATTACATGTGCAATATTGATTTTGGTCACCTTGGAAATATAAACATTAAACATCTTGCCTTTTTTTTTTCAGTATATGCTTGGTAAAAGAACATACATTTTGGTACTCTTGGACTATACTTTTGTGTTAACTTTAGCTAAAATATTATTTTATTGGTTAAAGCTGTTTTCTGTTTATTTAGAAAATATATGTGATAGCTAAAAACCAGCCATGTTAACATGGAAAACTGTTTGAAGCTTGGAGCTTTCTAAGACTGTCACAGACTGTTTTCTGCCTAGGTGCTTTCTTCTAAGCTTAAGATTTTCAGGAAAACTATTGCAAATTTTGCTGTTGTTTTAATGCATGCCATATGTCAATTTGTTATAGAATTTAAATGTGCCTGATTCATCTCTCCCCACTGAAAGTGAAGCAACTGGCCCTGGCTTTGTTCCTTCTCCCCTTCCTCCAATGAGAGCACCATTGTTTCCAGTGGATACAGGGGGCTCGTTCATGAGAAGAGGACCTCCTTTTCCTCCACCTCCTCCAGGAAACATATATGGAACTCCTCGGGGTTATTTTCCACCAAGGGATTTCCCTGGTATACCACCTCCTCCATTTGCAAGTATGGTTTTTTTTTTTTAGTTCAGTTATCTGTTTTATACAGTAAATCAGAGATCATAATTTTACTCTCTATTCATGTAGTAAAACAGTGGAGGAAAAATTTTTCTAGTGTTCTGTGAGTGTGCCATTACTTCTCCAAATTGGAAAGGCAGCCAGCTAGCCATCGGTGGACTGTAATGAGGCTTCAGCTTGATTCATCTTAATAATGTGGAATTATTTCTGTATTTTAGTATTCAAGAAAATCATTGGCTTTTTGCAGCAGTCTTATGATAAAACTGGAATTATCTGTATCACTCGATAGAGACTGGTTATTGTGGCAATTAGTTAAAATAATTACAATTTATCTTTTAGCATTAAAATTACTGACTAAGGTATTTTTAAAAGTCTTTTTCATAAATTGTACCCATGTAGTCCTACTTGTTTAAAACCTAAAATGTATTTATCATGTTTGGCCTAATTGTTTGTTGGATGTATTAAAATTTTTTCATAGCCTCACAAAAGAAAAATGGAGTAATTTATTGCCTTATATCTATACCATTTAGAACTGTAGATTTCTGCAGAATAAATATATGGTTACCAAATACTAGGCTTTTTATAGTCTTATATAGTCATTCCTTCCCTCATTCCCCGTCTATTTTTAAGTTTAAGATGAATTAAAATGAATTTTGTTTGGGGAACTTGAAAATGGTCTTTTGATATAACTGGAAATGTTTTAGTATAATATCAACTTAGAATTGGGAATCACTGATCTGAATTTTAAGTCTGGTGAAAATTAAATTACATGAAAATGTTTTTAAAGTAAGTTTTATATATTTTGAAATAATTCCTCTCCTTTTTTCAAAGTGTTAAGATAGGACAAAGACTGCATCTAAAATTAATGATATTCCCATTAATAATATATTGTTGAAGAGAGTACATTTTTCTCAATGTTGTAAAAATTAATTTGATCAGATAATTATTCTGGTGGCAATTTTTAAATATAAGAATAGATATTGAAAGTTACAAGCTAGTGATTTATTAAGGTTGAAGTACAGGTTCTTCAGCTTAAAAAATGTCTTTTATCAATCTCTTTGAACAGTGAGAAATGTCTATTCACCGAGGAGTTTTCCTCCTTATCTTCCCCCAAGAGCTGGATTTTTCTCCCCACCCCTACATTCTGAAAGTAGAAGTGAGCTCCCTTCCGGGTTGATTCCGCCTTCAAATGAGCCTGCTACTGAACATCCAGAACCACAACAAGAAACCTGACAATGTTTTTGCTCTCTTCAAAAGTAATTTTGACTTATCTCTCATTTTCAGTTTAAGTAACTACTGTTACTTAAGTGAATATACTTTTGCTCAAATTGAAGCTTAATGGAATTATAATTCTCAGGATAGTATTTTGTAAATAAAGATGATTTAAATATGAATCTTATGAGTAAATTATCTTCATTTTATTTTATTCTAGATAGTATAATTAATTTGATTAACTAATTTACTATTACATAAATAATGGGAGTTTTATATATGTAATCTTGCAGGTGGGGATATTATAAATTCCAAAGGCTGTGTCTTTATGCCAAGAATTGTATTTACTGTGGTTGTAGACAAATGTGAAAGTAACTTTATGCTTAACGGAATAAATTTTAGTTGATTTAAAGACTTGTTTGGCATTGATAATAAAATCAGCTAGTTTTTCCATAAATAATGGCTTTATTAATTAGTTTTTTCCTTTTACCAATAACTTTGAGACTCAAAACTACTAAATCTTTTTGTGGGTCTTTCGCATTCAATTACTTTAGCACAGATGTGCCCCTGTTCTTACAAATACACATGAATGACCCAAACCAACAAATGAATACACTTTTAAGTAAAAATTGAATATATATATTTTAAGGAAAACTGGGATATTGTCCAAGAGTGAATTTCATAATTTTGATCTTCTTAGTTCATTCACTGGTTTTCTTGAGCAATTTCTTGTTTTTTGTCTTCATTTGTAAGATATTAACATTTACTGTTTTCTGTGGGGAATGTTGAGATTTACTACAGGATAACTGTATTGAGGCAATGTGTCACCATTTTGAGCTTTGGACTCAATATCTTTAGAATGTTTCCCTAAATCAGGTTTTAACCTACTATTAGTCTTCTTCCCCATTATATGGTTATGAAAGGAAAGACAGTGCAGTATAACTAATAAATATCATAATACTTGTATTGATCAGTTAGTTGTTTACTTGGATTTTTGCTTCAGTGCCCCAAAACAGAAGGTTAAATATTCTTGAACAAAGCAGTGATGCATTTGTAATTGGAACACTTCATGCCAGCATTTCCCCAGGTGTTGTTCGGAACACTGGTCTTGTGAGGTATTTCTACTCCCCTTCCGTTCTCACCCTCACCTCAGAAAAAAGGCTAAAAAGAAAGGTTTCATGTGAAATGCTTAGATAAAATATTAAGTAGAATGAGGACTGTGAAAACATCATTGCATTTGGTGTTTGCTATGGCTTGAATGTTTGTGTCCTTACAAGATTCATATTTTGAAGTCCTTATCCCCAAAGTGATGGTATTAAGAGGTGGGAACTTAGGGGAGGTATTTAGGTTACTAGCTTAGCTCATTACCTTAACATCATTAGCTAGCCTTTCAAGCAAATAGCTTATTGGCTATTTGCATATCTTTTTGAAAGAAATGTCTGTTTTTTCAGTTGGGCAGTTTGTTGTAGGAGTTAATTTTTTTTTAAATGTTTTATTGATATATTTGAACAATTTTATGCAGTGCATCTGCTGTTTTGTTACATGTATAGGATGTGTAATGATCAAGTCAGGGTATTTAGAGTATCCATCACCTCAAGTATTTATCATTTCTATGTGTTGGGGAACTTTTCAAGTCCTATCTTTTAACTATTTTGAAATATACAATACATTGTTGTTAACTATAGTCAACCTACTCTGCTATCAAACATTAGAACTTATTCTTTCTATCTAACTGTTTGTTTGTATCCATTAGCCAACCTTTCTTCACTCCTCTCCACCAAGCCTCTGGTAACCAACATTCTACTCCTACTTCCATGAGATCAATTTTTTTAGCTTCCATGTATGTGTGAGAACGTGCTATTTGTCTTTCTGTGACTGGCTTATTTCACTTAATACAATGTCCTCCAGTGCCATCCATGTTGCTGTGAGTGACAGGATTTCATTCTTTTATGGCCAAATAGCAGTCTATTGTACATATAAACCACATTATCTTTATCCATTATCCATTGCTGGACACCTAGGTTGATTCCATATTTTGCCATTGTGTATAGTGCTGCAGTAAACATGGGAGTGCAGGCATCCCTTTGATATACTGATTTCCTTTCCTTTGGATAAGTATCCAGTAGTGGGATTGCTGGATCATATGTATATCATACCCTGTTTTCCATAATGGCTGTACTAATTTACTTTCCTACCAACAGTATATAAAAGTTCCCTTTTCTCTGTATCCTTGCCAGCATTATTATTTTTTGTCTTTTTAATAATAGCCATTTTAACTGGCTTAAGATGATATCTCATCGTGGTTTTGGTTTGCATTTCCCTGATAATTAGTCATGTTGAGCATTTTTTCATATACATATTGGCCATTTATATGTCTTCGTTTGTTGCTCAGGCTGGAGTGCAGTGGCACAATCATAGCTCACTGCAACCTTACACTCCTGGCCTCAGCGATCCTCCAGCCTCAGCCTTCCAAGTAGCTGGGACTATAGGGTATACCACCATGCCTGGCTAAATTTTTGTTCTTTTTTTTTTTTTTTAGAGATGAGGTCTCACTATGTTACTGAGGCTGGTCTCAAATTCCTGGCCTCAAGTGATCCTCCCACCTTGGCCTCCCAAAGTGCTGAGATTGCAGGCATGAGCCACTGTGTCTAGCCTTTAATGGGATTATTTATTTTTTTTGCTGCTGAGTTGTTCGAGTTCCTTATATGTTCTTGAGTTGTTTGAGTCCCTTGTCGGATGAATAGTTGGCAAATATTTTCTCACATTTGATGGTTGTCTTTTCACCCTGTTGTTTCATTTGCTATGCAGAAACTTTTTAAATTAATATAGTCCATTTGTCTATTTTTGTTTTTGTTGCCCATGCTTTTGAAGTCCTAGCCATAAAATCTTTGCCTAGACCTAATGTCCTATAGTATTTCCCCTTTGTTTTCTTCTAAGTAGTTTTATATTTTTGGATTTTATGTTTAGATCTTTAATCCATTTTGAGTGGTATTTGTTGATTTTTTTGAGAGATAAAGGTCCAGTTTCATTTTTCTGCATATGGGTATCTAGTTTTCCCAGCACCATTTATTGAAGAGAGTATCTTTTCACCCAATGTAAGTTATTAACACCTTTTTTGAAAATCAGTTGGCTGTAAATATGTGGATTTATGTCCAGGTTCTCAATTCTGTTCCATCAGTTGATATATATCTGTTTTTATACCAGTACCATGCTGTTTTGGTTACTGTAGGCTTGTAATGTATTTTGAAGTCAGGTAGTGTGATGTTTCCAGCTTTGTTCTTTTTGCTCAGGATAGCTTTGGCTATTTGGGCTCTTTTTTGGTTCCACACAAATTTTAGGATTTTTTTTTTTTATGTCTATGCAAAATCAATTGGTGTTTTGATAGGGATTGCATTGAATTTGTAGATTGCTTTGGGTAATATGGATATTTAACAATATTAATTCTTCTAATCCATGAACATGGGATATTTTTCCATTTGTATACTATTCAGTTTCTTTCATCACTGTCTTTTGGTTTTCCTTGTAGAAATCTTTTACTTCCTTGGTATTTAATTTTTTTATAGCTATTGTAAATGAAATTGCCTTGTTTTTATTCCAGCTACTTCATTATTGTTTTATTTTTAATTTTTTTTATTTCAGTATATTACAGGGGTATAAATGTTTAGGTTACGTATATTGCCCTTGTCCCACCCAAGTAAGAGCTGTAAGCATGTCCATCCCCCAGACAGTATGCACCATACCCATTACATGTGTGTATATACTCATCCTCTCTTCCCCAGTCCCATCTGCCCGACACCCAATGAATGTTATTACTATATGTGCACTTAAGTGTTGATCAGTTAATACCAATATGATGGTGAGTACATGTAGTGCTTGTTTTCCATTCTTGTGATACTTCACTTAGTAGAATGGGTTCCGGCTCTATCCAGGATAATACAAGAGGTGCTATATCACCATTGTTACATTTCTTATAGCTGAGTAGTTCTCCTTGGTATACATATACCACATTTTATTAATCCACTCATGTATTGATGTGCAGATGGGTTGTTTCCATGTCTTTGCAATTGTGAATTGTGCTGCTATAAACATTGGAGTGCAGATGTCTTTTTTAGAGAATGTCTTTTATTCTTTTGGGTAGATGCCCAGTAATGGGATTGCTGGATCAAATGGTAGTTATACTTGTATCTCTTTGGGGTATCTCTGTATTGCTTTCCACAGAGGTGGTATTAGTTTGCAGTCCTACCAGCAGTGTATGAATGTTCCTATCTCTCCACATCCACGCCAACATTTATTGTTTGGGGACTTTTTGATAAAGGGCATTTTCACTGGGGATAAGTAATATCTCATTGTGGTTTTGATTTCCATTTCCCTGATGATTAGAGATGTTGAGCATTTTTTCATATGTGTGTTAGCCATTAGTCTTTCTTCTTTTGAAAAGTTTCTGTTCATGTCCTTTGCCCACTTTTTTTTTTTTTTTTTTGAGACAGAGTGTCACTTTGTTGCCCTGGCTAGAGTGAGTGCCGTGGCGTCAACCTAGCTCACAGCAACCTCAAACTCCTGGGCTTAAGCAATCCTACTGCCTCAGCCTCCCGAGTAGCTGGGACTACAGGCACGTGCCACCATGCCCGGCTAATTTTTTCTATATATATTTTAGTTAGCCAGCTAATTTCTTTCTATTTTTAGTAGAGACGGGGTCTCGCTCTTGCTCAGGCTGGTCTCGAACTCCTGACCTCAAGCGATCCACCCGCCTCGGCCTCCCAGAGTGCTAGGATTATAGGTGTGAGCCACCGCGCCCAGCCCTTTGCCCACTTTTTGATAGGGTTGTTTGATTTTTTTCTTTCTGATTTTCCTGAGTTCTTTATAGATTCTAGTTATCAGCCTTTTATCGGATGTGTAACATGAGAATATTTTCTCCCATTCTGTAGGTTGTCTGTTTGCTCTCCTGATAGTTTCCTTGGCTGTGCAGAAGCTTTTTAATTTCTCAAAGTGACCTACAGATTCAGTGAAATCTCCATTAAAATACCAGCAGCATTTTTCACAGATCTAGAAAAAATAATTCTACGCTTTGTACGGAACAGAGGAGACCCCATATAGCAAAAGCAATCTTAAGCAAAAAGAACAAATTGGGAGGCATCAATTTACCAGACTTCAAGCTATACTTCAAGGCTATAGTAACCACAACAGCATGGTACTGGCACAAGAACAGAGACATAGACCAATGGAACAGAACCAAGAACCCAGATATAAAAGCATCCTAATATAGCCATCTAGTCTTTGACAAAGCACACAAAAACATACATTGGGGAAAAGAATCCTTATTCAATAAATGGTGCTAGGAAAACTGGATAGCCACATGTAGAAGACTAAAACAGGATCTGCACCTTTCACCTCTCACAAAAATCAACTCACGGTGGATAACGGACTTAAACCTAAGGTGTGAAACTATAAGAATTCTAAAAGAAAATGTTGGAAAAACTCTTAGACATTGGCCTAGGCAAAGAATGTACGAAGAAGACCCCAAAGGCAATCACAGCAACAACAAAAATAAATAAATGGGACCAGATCAAATTAAAAGGCTATTTCATTATTGGTATATAGAAACACTACTGATTTTTGTGTGTTGATTTTGTATCCTGCAACTTTACCGAATTCATCTCAGATGTAAGATTTGGTGGAGTCTTTAAGTGTTTCTAAATATAAGATCATGTCATTTTCAAAGAGGGACAGTTTGATCTCTTTTCCAGTTTGAGCAATTAAGCCTTTCTCTTTCTCAACTCCTCTGGCTAGGACTCCCAGTACTATGTTGAATAGGATAGTAAAAGTGGGCATGCTTGTCTTGTTCCAGTTCTTAGAGGAAACACTTTTAGCTTTTCCCTGTTTAGTATGATGCTAGCTGTGAATTTGTCATATATGGCCTTTATTATGTTGAGTTATGTTTTTTCTATGCCTAGTTTCTTGAAAGTTTTTGTCAAGAAGTGATGTTGAGGTATCTCCATATTACTTTCCTAGAATTTGCAGTCCCACCAGCAGTGTGTGAGTGTTCCTATCTCTCCACATCCAGTTGGTACTAATTGATCAACACTTATGGGCACATATGGTAGTAACATTCATCAGGTGTCAGGCAGGTGGGAGGGGGAAGGAGGGGATGGGTATATTCACACCTAATGGGTGTGGTGTGCTTTGGGGGTTGGGCATGCTTATAGCTCTGACTTGGGTGGTGCAAAGGCAATATATGTAACCTAGATATTTGTACCCCCGTAATATTCTAAAATTTAAAAAATAAAAATAAATTAATTAATATAAAAAAGGATATGTTGAATTTTATTTGTGTCTATTGAAATCATATGGCTTTTGTTCTTCATTCTGTTGATGTGGTGTGTCATTTATTGATTTGTGTATGTTGAACTATCTTTGCATTTTGGGGATAAATCCCACTTAATCATGGTGTATTATCTTTTTGATGTGCTGTTGGATTTGGTTTGCTAGTATTTTCTTTTTTAGGAAACAGGGTCTTGTTCTATCAGGCTGGAGAGCAGTTGTGCGATCATAGCTTACTGCAGCCTTGAACTCTTGGGCTCAAGCAATCCTCCTGCCTCAGCCTCCTGAATAGCTCAGACTACAAGTGTATACCACCACACCTGGCTAATTTTCTTTTTCTTTTTTGTAGAGATAAGGTCAGGCTAGTTACCCAGGCTAGTCCCTAACTCCTGGCCTCAAGTGATCCTCCCACTTTGGCCTTACAAAGTGCTAGGATTACAAGTGTGAACCACCATGCTTGTCCCTGTTGAGGATTTTTATGTCTAGGTTCATTACAGATATTGGCCTGTAGTTTTCTTTTTTTGTTGTATCTTTATCTGGTTTTGGTATCGGGGTAATTATGGCCTTATAGAATGAGTTAGGAAGCATTCTCTCTTCAACTTTTTTAATAGTTTGAGAAGAATTGGTCTTATTTCATCTTTATAAGTTTGGTAGATTCAGCAGTGTAGCCATCTTGCCCTGGGCTTTTTTTTGTTGGCAGACTTTATTACTGATTGAATATTGCTACTCATTATTGGTCTCTTCAGGGTTTCTTGTCCTGATTCATGCAGTCTTGATAGGTTGTATGTGTTCAGGAATTTATCCATTTTGGTTTTCCAGTTAGCACATAATTGTTCATAGTAATCTCTGATGAGCTTTTGTATTTCTGTGGTATCAGTTGTAATGTCTCCTTGTTCATTTCTGATTTTGTTTGTTTGGGTCTGTTCTCTTTTACCTTGGCTAGTCTAGCTAGTGATTTATTGATTTTGTTTTTCTTTTCAAAAAACCTACTTTTCATTTGGTTGCTCTTTGTATTTTTTTAAGTCTATATTTCATTTAGTTCTGCTGTGATCTTTGTTATTTCTTTTCTTTTGCTAACTTTGGGTTTGATTTGTTCTTGTTTTTCTTGTTCCTTGAGGTATGACTTTAGGTTGTTAATTTATGATCTTTATACTTTTTGATGTAGGCATTTAATACTATAAACTTGCCACTTAGCACAGCTTTTGCTGTGTCCCACAGGTTTTGGTATTTTGTATTTTCACTTTCATTTGTTTAAAAATTTTTTTAAATTTCTGTTTTAGTTTCTTTGTTGACCCAGTGATCATCTGGTACTGCGGTCCCCAACCCCTGCTCCGCCTCCAACCAGGGTGCATACAGCTGGGAGTGAGTGGCAGGCGAGCCAGTGAAGCTTCATTTGTATTTATAGCTGCTCTCCATGGCTTGCATCACCTTGTGAGCTCTGCTCCCCCACCCACTCAACTCTCCCATCCCGTCCATGGAAAAATTATCTTCCATGAAGCCGGTCCCTGGTGCCAAAAAGGTTGGGGACTGCTGGTCTAGGAGCATGATATTTAATTTTCATATATTTGTAGTTTCTGAAGTTCCTCTTCATTTTGATATCTAGCTTCATTCCACTGTGTTTGCAGAAGATACTTCATATGATTTTGATTTTTTTAAACTTGTTGAGACTTGTTTTGTGTTCTAGCATATGGTTTATCCTGGAGAATGTTCCATGTGCTGATGGGAATAATGTGTATTCTGCAACTGTTGGATAAACTGTTCGGAAGATGATTGTTAAGTCCATTTGGTCTAAAGTACAGTTTAAATCCAATGTTTCTTTGTCAATTTTCTGTCTAGATGACCTGTCTAATGCTGAGAGTCAGATGTTATAGTCCCCTACAATTACTGTATTGCAGTCTATTTCTCCCATTAGATCTGATAATATTTGCTTTATATATTTGGGTCCTCTGGTATTTGGTCCATATATATTTGAAATTGTTATATTCTCTTTCTAAATTGATACCTTTATCATTATATAATGACCTTCTTTGTCTTTTCTTTTTTTTCTGTTTTTGACTTAAAGCCTGTTTTTTTCTGATAGAAGTATACCTAGCTACTCCTGCTTGCTGTTGTTTTCCATTTGCATGGAATATCTTTTTCCATCCCTTTACATTCAGTCTATATGTGTCTTTACAGGTCAAGTGAATTTCTTATAGGCACCATATAGGTGGGTCATGTTTATTTTTTAAACTGTTCAGGCAGTCTGTATCTTTTAAGTGGAAAATTTAATCTGTTTATATTCCAAGTTATTGATATGTGATGATGTATTCCTGTCATTTTGCTAATTGTTTTCTGGTTGTTTTCTGTATTTTTTATTCCTTTCTTTCTCTCATTTATCATTGTGGTTTGGTGGTTTTCTCTAGCAGTAACATTTGAGTCCTTTCTCTTGTTCATTTGTATGTTTTCTCTACCAGTGAATTTTATACCTGATACGATTTTGGTTTTTTAAAACTTCTTTTCATGACAGTAGATATTATCCTTTCACTGCCAGGTGTAGGACTCCCTTAAGCATTTCCTTTTTCTTTTCTTTTTTCTTTTATTTTAGAGACAGAGTCTCATTCCGTCACCCGGGCTAGAGTGCTGTGGCGTCAGCCTAACTCACAGCAACCTCAAACACCTGGGCTCAAGTGATCCTCTTGCCTCAGCCTCCTGAGAAGCAGGACTACAGGTGTGCACTACCACACCCAGCTAATTTTTACTATTTTAGTAGAGACAGGGTCTTGCTGTTGCTCAGGCTGGTCTTGAACTCCTGAGCTCAAGTGATCCTCCTACCTTGGCCTCCCAGAGTGCTAGGATTATAGGCATGAGCCACTGTGCCCAGCCTCCCTTAAGCATTTCTTGTAGTCCCATTCTACTGATGATGAATTCCCTTAGTTTTTTGTTTTTCCCTTTATAAATGAAGGGAAAGATTTCTCATTCATTTATGAAGGATAACTTTGCTGGGTATAGCATCCTTGGTTTCCAATTTTTTTTCCCCTGTCAACACTTTTAATATATCATCTTATTCTCTCCTTGCCTATAAGATTTCTACTGAGACATGTACTGTTAATATGATGGAGTTTCTCTTGTATGTAACTAGATGTTTTTCTCTTGCAGTTTTTAGAAATCTCTCTTTGTCTTTGCCTTTTGACATTTTACCATAATGTGCTGTAGAGAAGACCTCTTGGGGTTATATCTGTTTGAGGATCTCTGAGCTTTCTGTGTCTGGATGTCTAAATCTCTTGTTAGACTTGGGAATTTTTCAGCTGTTGTTTTGTTAAATTGGTTTTCCTTGCTGTTGCCCTTCTCTTCATTTTCTGGAACACCCCAAATTCAAACATTTGGCTGCTTTATGGTGTCCCATATGTCACATAGGCTTTGTTCATTTTTATTTATTCTTTTTTTCTTTTTTTGTCTTACTATTTCAGAAGACCTGTCTGAAATACCTCTGCTTTATCTAGTCTGTCGTTAAAACTCTCAAATGTATTTTTCATTACATGTGTTGTCTTCTTCTGTTTGTTTGTTTACTCATATCCATCTCTCTGGTAAATTTCTCATTCATATCCTGAATTGTTTTTCTGATTTTTTTCATATTGTTTATTTGTGTTCTCTTGTATTTTATTGAGCTCCTTTAATATCATTATTTTGAATTCTTTCTCTGGCATTTTATAAATTTGGTTTTCACTGGAATCTGTTGCTGGAGAATTATTGTATTCCTTTAATGGTGTCACATTTCCTTTCTTTTTTATGTTTCTTATGTCCCTACATTGATATCTGTGCATCTGGTATAACAGTCGCTTCTTTTAACTTTTTGGTTTGGCTTTCATAGGGGAAGACTTCCCTGAAGGTGTATCTGTGCTGTTGGTTGGCTAGAGCACTTTAGCTTTGATTCTGGGTATATAGAGTAGTGCAGTCTTGTATGATTTATGTGGTTGTAAACCATGTCAGTGGTGCCTGCGATTTCCTCTGTGGCTTGGGCTACTGTTGTTAATAGAGGTTGTGATGAGGTTTTGCTGGGGGTGGGGATGCCAGGTGGGCCAGTCCTTAGGTCCCAGTAGTGGCAGCAGTGAGGTGAATGTGCCTGTCCTTGGGCCCCCAGATAGCATACACAGGCATCAGTGTTAGCAGGTCCAAGCAGGCCTATTCTTGGGCCTCCTGGTTGTTTGCATGGGTGCTGACAGTGGTAGCGATAGGCTGGGTGGGTGGGAGGGTCACTGGGCCTCTGGGTAGCATGTGTGGCTTGGGCAATAGATGTAGCGGTAGTGGGACAACTCTCAGGCTCCCAGGCAGCATTGCTTGTGTTAGCAGTGGTTGCAGTGGGCTGGGTGGGCCAGTTTCCAGGACCCCAGGTGGTGCCTGTGGGTGGGTGCCAGCTGTGATGTTAGCAGCATGCAGCGTGGGCCCATCTGCAGGCCCCCAGGAGGAATGCACAGATGCCAGTCGTGGATGGGGTGGGCCGTCGCCAGGCCCCTGCGTAATGTCTTTGGGTACTGGTGGGAGCAGGGCCAGGCCTTGGGGGCTTGTCTTCAGTCATCCTGGTGGTGTGCATGGGCACAGGCTGTAGGCCACCATCATTTGCGCTCTCTAGCAGTTGATCCTCTTCTAGCAGGGACAAAGTCGATTCACCTGGCTTATTCACAAATGAGCCTTGGATCCATATCTTCCCAGTTCGGGGGTCTTTTGTGGTTGGGAAGTAATGCTCAAACTCTTTTGAAAGCTGAGACAGGTGATCATGCACCAGCTGGGAGAAAGAAGGCCCTGGCTCAGCTTCTTTCAAAATCTCTGCTAATGTTTGAAATGTCAAAAGTCCCAATGTTCACTTGTTGCCCCCATAATTCCAATTTGGCTTTGAATGCAGCCACTTTATCTGCTGACTTGAACACAGTTGTTCTTCTCTGAAGCGACAGATTGAGTTTGTTGAGCACATCGAATATGTCACACATGTAAGCAAGTTTTGTGACCCATTCTGTGTCACTGAAATGTGCTGCCAGTGGTGACTGTTTTTCTAAAAGAAATCTCTGGGACGGGCACGGTGGCTCAAGCCTGTAATTCTAGAACTTGGGAGGCCGAGGCAGGCGGATTGTTTGAGCTCAGGAGTTTGAGACCAGCCTGAGCAAGAGCGAGACCCCGTCTCTACTAAAAATAGAAAGAAACCATATGGACAGCTAAAAATATATATATAGAAAAAATTAGCCGGGCATGGTGGTGCATGCCTGTAGTCCCAGCTACTCGGGAGGCTGAGGCAGGAGGATCGCTTGAGCCCAGGAGTTTGAGGTTGCTGTGAGCTAGGCTGATGCCACGGCACTCACTGTAGCCCAGGCAACAGAGTGAGACTCTGTCTCAAAAAAAAAAAAAAAAGAAAAGAAATCTCTGGAGCGGCTCTCATAACTCAAAAACTCGGCCAGTGATCTACCTGTAGAGAGCCGTCTCACTTCTGTGAATAAGAGAAGATGCGTGTGCTCTGCGTCCATCTCCTCACAGAGCTGTGCAAACAGACGTGAGTTAAGGGCATGTACTTTAATGTGGTTGATAATTTTAATCACATCCTGCAAAATGTTGTTTAGTTCGGGTGACATTTTTTGGGTAGCCAGCATTTCTCTATGGATGGCATAGTGCGATTCAGAAGAGACCTCCTTGGCCTGAGTAGTGAAACCAGAAAGCCATCCAGTCATGGCAGCCACTCCATCTGTGCCTATACTGACACAAAATGACCAATTCAGTTTTCCTGATATGTAATCATTCAAAGACGTGAATAGTTCTGCAGCTGTGGTGTTGGTTGGCAACAAAAGTTCTCATAATATATCTTCATGCACATCCTTTGGAAAAATACATTGCACAAAAGCATTGTTGTCTTGCTGTCAACATCAGTAGACTTGTCAACCTGCATTGTGTTCCACAGTGACCCAATAATCCTAATAATTGTGCCTCACTATTCTCTGCTGTTTCATCAATTCATCTAGTTATGGTGCTATCCGAAAGAGGAACCCCGTGCCACCTTTTGAACTGCAGCCTCTCCTAAAAGTTCACAGCGCATGTCCTTAGCAGCAGGGGGATCAACTCCTCACCAATAGTAAAGGGCTTCCTAGCTTTAGCAATGCGGTTAGCCACTCAGAATGATGCTGTCAGTGCAGACACATTTGATGAAGTGGTGGCCTTCAATAATTGCTTCTGTTCTTCATGTTCACATTTTTTCTTTTGAAAAACTCCAAAGCTTGTCTTTTAACGCAGGCTGCTTGGTCTCCATGTGGCGAAGCAGTTTTGAAGCTTTCATGGCCTTGTTGGATAGCTGGTCGCCACATATATAAAGCAGGCTTGGAAAATATGAATCACCTTTTGCAGTGAACCTGTAATTTAAGTCGGACTCTGGTATTTTTCTTTAAATGCACACTTCATTTTGTCGGCAGTCTTCTGCTGTCTCCTCACTGGGTCTTTCCTCCTTTGCTAAGAAGCTCTCTAGCAACTTATTATTATTATTATTTTTTACTCATTTTTGCTAGGGTTAGCTTGTGGGCTTACCAAAACTGTGACTGAGACAAATGTGCAGTTCAGGAATGCAGCGCAAAAGGAAGTGGTAAAGAAAATAATGGGCGGGCTACGCATGGACTAAAGTAAGTGTTGGGTTCTTACTTAAAGCCTGCCACTGGATGCAGCTTAATTGTCACTTGCCACTGACTGATAACATTTTGATATGAGTCTCCAAGCAATTGATTTATTATGGTCTCTGTGTGGTCAAACCTCTCTGCTAATCATAATCTGTATTTGCAGCCGCTCTCCAGCGCTAGTATCACTGCCTCAGCTGCACCTCAGATCATCAGGCATTAGATTCTTATAAGGAGCTTGCAACCTAGATCCCTCGCATGCTCAGTTTACAGTAGGGTTCGTGCTCCTGTGAGAACCTAATTCCGCGTCTGATCTGACAGAAGGCGGAGCTCAGGTGGTGATGCCAGCGATGGGGCATGGCTGTAAATACAGATGAATCTTCGCTGCCTTGCACACTGCTCACCTCTTGCTGCACAGCCCAGTTCCTAACAGGCCACAGATCGGTTCTGGTCTGTGGCCTGGGGTTTGGGGACCCCAGGCTCATGAGGATGTACTTTAAAACTTTCAAAGTCTGAACTACACCTGCTTCATTTTTCAATTCTGAGGTACAGAGGTCTGGATGTGGCAAAGGGAACCAGTAATCAGACTTGATTTGGTATGAGGTAAGGAAAATACATAATTAGGAAGTAAATATTCTTCCCAAGGGCTTATTAATGGGAGAAGCATTTGCTCCCAATTAAAACTTCTTAAGACCCCTTTGTTTTCTGAATTCTTTTTCATTTATGGAAGGAAGCTAACACTTCAGTTCTAAAGAATTGGTTACCTAGATATAATAATGTACTCTGTCAATTAAAGTTGCATTTCTTCTATTTTTTGAGGTATTACTGAAACGGTTCATCATTAGTTCATAATTTAATCATCATTTACCTTGAACAGAGTTTGTGACATGTTAAGTTCAGCATAGAGTTGTAAGGCTTTTAGAAACTGTAAAATGAGAGCATTATTAAAATTGTGGATCCAGTTAAGAGCTGAAAAGTTGAAAGACACAACCTGAACAATGAATATTTTGTTATTGCTTCACTGAACAAATTACATAACTGACTAAAGCATCTCCTTTCATAAGCCCCTGAAATTATGAATTGTGATTCTTGTTTAGAAAAACAAATCTAGTCTCTGGTAGGCTATTTAAAGTTGCATATTGTTATTTTAGTTACATGGCTTTTTGGTTGTAACCTAAAGCAAAAAAAGTAAGAAATGGTGAAAAATTGATTAAGTGGGTTTAAGTTTCTTTATCTGTAAAATGATCCCTCAGACAAGTTGATTTCTAAAGTATTTTTTTAATATTGAAATATTTTAAACGAGTAACATAATAAATTATTGTGCCATTTTGTGCTGTGGGTTGACTTAGTGTGTTTAAAAGTTAAATATTTCAAATATAAAGAAAATTAACTCTAGCATTTTAAAATTAATTTATTATTAGGTTTAACAAATAACTTATGAAAATAGAGAAGCATGGCAAATTTTACATCTTAATTATTAAGTGAAACATAACCATTTCAAGCCAAAGGTGACCTAAGTATTTAAGAAGAGAATTTGTTTTTTTCAGTCTCATATGGGGATGTTTAGTAATAAAAATGTTTCCTAGTTTATTATTTAAAATGCTGTTTGTTATTTATAATCAGGTTCAATAACTAGATAAGAATTGGACCCTCTTTGCTAATCGAACAGCATTTTAGACTTACATATCTACTATGGCCAAAGAATTTTTTTTTTACAAGAGGTAGAACTTTTGTTTGATATAATATTTCTTCTACAGGTCTTGACAAAATTCCCACACAGGATGTTGCAAATTAAAAAGAAAAGGGTCATATGACTATTATCTGTTAATCGTAATTACCAGAAACACAGTACAGGCATAACTTGTTTTATGGCACTTTGCTTTAGTGTGCTTTGCAGATTTTGTGTTTTTTACAAATTGAAGGTTTTGGCAACTCTGCGTCAAGCAAGTATATTGGCGTTGTTTTTTCAATAGCACGTGCTCACTCCAGCCTTCGGCAACGACCACTTTGATAAGTCAGTGGCCATCAAAGTCAAGGCAAGACCCTCCACCAGCAAAAATATTACAACTGGCTGAAGGCTCAGATGATTGTTAGCATTGTTTAACAATGAAGTATTTTTAAATTAAGGTATGTACATTTTTTTTTAGATATAATGCTATCACACACTTAATGGACTACAATATAATGTAAATAACTTTTATATGCACTGGGAAACTCAAAAATTCGTGTGATTCACTTTATTGCCATATTTGCTTTATTCTGGGGGTCTGGAACAGAACCCACAGTATCTCCAGGGTAAGCCTGTACATAATGCCAAGCCCATTTGCTAATCGTTTATTGCCTTTCCAAGAAATACTTGTTTTGTAAGAAAGTAGAATTTAACTTCGGTCAGTATACAAAGCTCTTGATAACGCATATCCACCTAGAGTATCCTCGAACATCTATCCAAACAATCTCAGGTGTTTTTCCTTCATATTCTATGTTTCTTTTCTTTTTAAAGTTTATGTCTTATTTTGCTGTTTTGTCATTGTAACTTCAAACCTTATAGTTTAAGCCTGTGTTCTCATGTCTTTCTACAACTTTTTAAGTCCAAATTCCATGTCCTTACCTGATTTCCCTCCTGAGTGTTTTCTAGATGTAGTGATATTAATGCTGAACCAAAAGTTAATATGCCATTCATTCAACAAATGTATATTGAGAGTCTATTATTTATTTCCTAGGCATTGTTCTAAGTGTGCAGGAGACAGTCAATGACAAGACAAAGTCGGCCCTTGTGGGATCTTACATTCAGTTAATATGGGGGAGACAGACCATAACAAAGAAAATGTAAAGAAGGCATTTCCAAGTAGTGCACTCTGAAGAAAATAAAAACAGGTAATAGTAGAATGTGGTCCAGAAAGCTGCTTTGAGGAGATGAATTTCTAGCTGAGTTGTGAGTAATGAAAAGAAGGTGAATATGGGAGAATAGTATTCCACAAAAAGGAAACAAGTGCAAATACAGCTCTAAGCAGAAAGAAATGAGCTTTTATTTTGAGGAAAAGAAAGCCAGTGTGGTGGAATGCAGTGAGCCCAGGAGAGTGGTGTGGGACCAGGTCAGCAAGAGGTGGGCCAGACGTCAGCCTTGAAGGCCATGTTAGGGAGTTAGGATTTCATTCTAAGAACAAGAGGCCAGTGGAAAATTTTTATGTGACCATTTTATTTTATATAAAATGAAAACCATTTTCATGTGTGTGTGGAGAATGGACTGAAGGGTAGAGACAGTGGAAACAAAGAAATAAGAGACTATTGAAATAGTACAGCTGAGAACTAACAGTGGCAAGAAAAGATGGAAAAGGAAGAGAAGTGGATGGCTTTGGAATTTATTTTAAAGCCACGGACTTGCTGATGGATTAGATGTGGAGGGTGAGAGATAGAGGGATCAAGAGTGACTCGGCTTTGATTGGAGCAGTTAGGTGAATAGTGATGCCACTGGACATGTGAGAAACTGGGGAGGAAATAAGTTTTGGAGGGGGCAAAAATCAAGAATTCTGCATGGCCGTGTTAAGTTGGAGATTCCTATTTAGACATCCAAATGAAGATCCCAAGAAGGAAGTATGAGTTTGGAGCTTGTGGAGGAGGGTCCCTTAGGGCTAAGGAAACAAATTTGGGAGTCATTAGCATAAAGGTAACCATGGGAGTGGATGAGATTATCCAGGGAATGAACATAGATAGACAAGTTGTAAAAATGTTCACAGTTTATATCAAGTATGTATGGAAATCATTTAAAATGTTCACTTTAGAAACCCTTGTGATACATCAGGGAGGGTAAAAAAGCGTATCCATGAAATGACTGAAAACCACGCCATTCCTTTCTGATAAATTTAAGCCTTGCCATGCCTCTTCCAAGCTGAACATCCATCCTTTGGCATGGTTTTCTTCTCCATAGAGTGAAACATTTTATGACAAAATAGAGAAATACATTTCAATTAAGGGGAATTAACTTCAGAGTGAGTGAGAACCATCCTGCTTGGATTTAATTAATCTTTCTGGCATTGTCGTAGTAAGAAATTTTATCAAAGGGAATGAGTGTCAGTCTGTCTCAGACCATGTTTTACTTTCTGCCCGTTTCCTGTCACTTACTTTTCTTGACTGACATGCTGCCACCTAGTTTTAGGAGACCTTCACATTCATCCGCTTCTTAGCAGGTTGTGGACTAGAAGTGTATTACAAACAGAAAGCATAATTTGCGTACATGCAAAGATAATCCCTTTCTCTGTTTCCTTTGAAAGAGTGGGATTTAGGAAATCTTGCATAAAATGGCATTTATCATCCCTCAAAAGTGAGGATTTGCTGGAAATGGGATTTTTCTTGTGCTTAGGAGACCCATCCTCGATCACTTTCAGCTGGTGTGAACCATTTAAAACAGCATTTGAGAGGATTTGAAATATTTTAGTATTTGAAAATGAACCTTAAAGTATTTAAAAATTCTGTCTGGAATGCTCTCGTAAGTCAGAACAATTCTAACGCAATATCAATATTTCTACTATGATGCTAAACGTGACCTCTATGTTCCAAAATATCCAGGTGCAGCAGAGCGTGGAAATAAGGAAGCTGATCTCTTACTGTATGTTTCAACTCCAAAACTAGTTTTGACACTTTAATTTCATGACTATTTTAACAGGTAACATGATTATTTAGTCACATGCTGAATTTGTACAATACATTATCTATTAGTTCTTAAAAGGCTTTCACACCTGTTTGTAGTGGCTTTTCATCAATCTGGTGATTAGGTAGGACAGGTATTAATATTCTTCTGCTACAGACAACTGGTAATGTACCTGGGCTGGAACCCAGACTATATTTCTAAAAGATAAGGACCCTTAAGCAAACAACAAACATAACTACAAATGTCCACCTTTTAAAATCACAATTTCTTACCATCATCGAATATCATCGAATAGCCAGTCATTTAATTATCATCAAGTATCTGTTCAATTTTCTCAATTATCTTTAAGATTTTTTTGTTAGAATCAGTCTCTAAATAAGGTACAAATATTGTGTTTGATTGATAGCCCCCCCCTTCTAAGCTACTGTAGACCAAGAAGCCAGATGAATAGGATTATTAAAATTATGGTGACAAGAAGACAAAGTGGGCTAAAAGGAAGTAGAAATGGCTCTTATGAATGTGACACCTTTAAAGCATTAGGAATTAAACTAGCTCCACAAATTCTTTTATACTTATTTCTGGATCCTTGGCTATACTTCAAATAGCTGAAGTTGTTTTATGTAATATCCATATTAAATATTACTCTAATGACAATAGTGATTTAGAGTCAACTACAGTGACATTTTTGCAGCTTTATTGAGGCGATTGACAAAAATTGTATATATTTAAGATGTGCATTATGCTTTGATATAAATATACATTGTGAAATGATTATAACACTCAAGCTAATTAAAATATCCATCACCTCACATAGTTGCCATTTTTTTGGTGTGTGGTGAGAACTTGAGATCCACTCTTAGCAAACTTCAAGTATACATTATTAACTATAGTCACCATGCTGTACATTAGAGCTCCAGAATTTACTCATTTTATAACTGAAAGTTTGTACCTTTGACCAATATTTCCCCTTCCCCCCATGACATATTTTGAAACGTCTATTTTAGAATTTTCCTACAAACAGCTAAACTAGTCTTTAAGCTCTCAGTATATCTTTGACCTTCTTTTAGGTTACTGTGATGCACTTATCCATGAATGGCTAGAAGGCAATATTCTATCTTCCTGCCTTGGTCACTGCTATAGTTTGTGTCCCCTTCCAGATTCATAGGTTAAAACTTAATCCCCCATGCAACAGTATCAGGAAGTGGGGCCAAATGGGTGGTATTTAGGTCATGAGGGCTCCACTCTCATAAATGGCTAAATGCCCCTATTGAAAAGGGCTTATGGGAATAGGTTAACTTTCTTTTGCTCTTCTGCCACATGAGGTCAGCGTTCCTTTGGAGGATGGAGTGTTCAAGGAGCCATCTTGGGGGTGGAGACTGGGCCCTCCTCAGATACCAAATCTGCGGTGTCTTGATCTTGGACTTCCCAGCCTCCAGAGCAGTAAGAAAACAATTTTTATTCTTTATAAATTACCCAGTCTCAGGTATTGTTATAACAGCACAAAATGGATTAAGACAGTCAATTTTAGACTCAGCCAGAATTATGAACCAAGTCAGTCCAGAAACATGCATTTATTGGTAACTTGGATCATATTGACATTTTAAATTACAAATTATTTAAAAAAATAGGAAAGTAATATAACGAATACCCTTTACCTATTACCTAGATAGAGCAAACTTTAACATTTTGCCATATTTTTGTTCAAGGAAAAAAGTTACAAATACTTTCATGCCCACCACGCTGATCCTTGCCCTCATGCCCCATAAGCACTCTTGTGAAGAGGGCATGAATGTTTGTTTTTTCCATTATCAGAGAGCATATGTTGGAGAAAGCATGCAGAGCTAACAGGCAATAAATTGATAACTGATACAATATGAGTTTAAGGAGAAAAATGAATGATGTAAATAAAATTTCCAAATGATCAAGAGCTAAATTGTTTTTTAAATGGATGGATGATCCTACCTAATTACAATAGCATTTAGATTCCATTATATACATTTTAAAAAGTGACATATGCAGTTTAAGATAAACTGTTAATGTTTAATATCTGCTTAGATTATGGCCAAGTTTATGTTTAACTTAAAAACGTGGGCCGGGCGCGGTGGCTCACGCCTGTAATCCTAGCCCTCTGGGAGGCCGAGGCGGGTGGATCGCTCGAGGTCAGGAGTTCAAGACCAGCCTGAGCGAGACCCTGTCTCTACTAAAAATAGAAATAAAAAGTATCTAGACAACTAAAAATATATAGAGAAAAAATTAGCCGGGCATGGTGGCGCACGCCTGTAGTCCCAGGTACTCAGGAGGCTGAGGCAGTAGGATCGCTTAAGCCCAGGAGTCTGAGGTTGCTGTGAGCTAGGCTGATGCCACGGCACTCACTCTAGCCCGGGCAACAAAGTGAGACTCTGTCTCAAACAAACAAAAAAAAAAATGTGCAAAGGAGTACATGGTTTTTCAAAATTCCTTTAGGATTTGTAGGGGTTAAGAAAACAAACTAGAAGACATAGTGTTAGAGAATACATCTAGAGTGATAATGCTGGGTCATAGGGCACAGGCAACTTTGAAAACATACTGCAGATTTGCTTTCCAAAGTGGGTATACCAATTCAAGTTCTTGCCCACACATGGTATATGTTGCCCTAATTTTTTTAATCTTTGAAAAAGGAAGGATGATTCTAGTGTCCTGAAAACTTTTTCATGATACACCTTCCATTTTCATTCCACAACCAGCAACCCAAATTAGTTAGTAGATTGCACCACAGGGATGCACCTCAAGGATACCTAGCGAACCCTGGGAGCCTGGGCTGGTTGCCTCCTGATGCTTTCAGTCTCTTCTGAACAATGAGAGTGGAGCTGGGTCTGACAGTGTGCCCTGGGCAGAGAGCAAACTCAGTTACTCACTACTCCCTGGCCAGATGAGATACTCCACTGTCCATCATAGACAAGGCGGTCTATGAAGCTGTGAGAGAAGTGAAGAGCAGGTAGGAAGGCCCCCTGTAGGCCTCTAATTGCCTCCATATACATCAGATAAATATCTTTCTGTCGGTGGCTGATGTGTGCCTCAGCAAGCAACAGGGTTATGTTTAGGAGATTACAGATTAGAGTATCATTATTTTGAAATAGTTGTAATGAAAAAATACATTTGAATTTTATATTAATTCATATTACAAGAAACCTAAACATTTCATTTCCCAATGAGAGAAAAGAAGGCTGTTAAATGTCTTAATTTTGACTGCATAAATTTTTGAATAGTTACTAAAGGCTCAAAAATTATCACCTATTTGTGGACTGTTTCTCATTGGTTGCAGTATTAAGATTTTGAAGAGGTTATCAATTAAACCATTTGACAAGATTTTATTTCAAAGTTCTTATATCCAATATTTTTCCTTAAATCCTCTGTATTTTATTTTTTCATCAATTGTATTAAGAAATGATTTTTTTTTCTCTAATTCCTTCTAGTTTATACCAGCATGCTATACAATATTTTTTGTGTGCCAGGACATGAAAAAGGTTGTGAAGCATTGATACAGCATATGGCATGATCCCTGGGTATTCACACATGCTTGTGTGTTAATCTATTAGCACTATGTTATGTTGCTGGCTTCATAAAGATCCAATCTGATTCATGCTATAAGCCCCAAGAAACAAGTTAGTTTCTGCATCTTTTGTTCAACTATAACCACACTGTCCCTCCCAGGCATTACTCCACCAACTCCCCAATTTATTCCTAGGGTGGTGGGGGAAATGGGAAAGTAATTTTAGATATGTAAATTTCATATATTTTAGTAAGCTATGTCTTGAAAATATTTAATATCTTTGTTCAAAGATGATCTTGTATGTCTATGAGCTGTTAGGTTAACAGTTGAAAATTTCAGTGAAGTATCAGTTTTAGATAGCCAAGTCCAATATTTCATTTCACAAAATAGGAAACTGAAGCTCTAAGAGGAGTTTGGGCTCAAGTAGCATTAGAGCCAGAGCTTAGATTAACAGTTGCCAAGATTCCCAGTTTATTGTTTGACTACACCAACCTTCACTTTCGTGCTATTCATATTTATTAATACTTTCCTTTTTAAATTTGGGTACATTTTAAATACATACTTAAACATGTTGATTCATTCAAAGGAGTTAGATGTGTCCAGGAAATAAGTGGTAGGTATAAGAACAATTCCAAGATAAGGCAGGGCCTGGAAGAGTCAATGTCTGGAATGATTAAGGAAGGGAAGATGGAAGAAGGAAAAGAAGCCATTTCTTTCCTACATGTTAGAGCTGTTTGTCTCCACAACCAAGAATGGAGATTACAACATCAACGTAAAGCAGGATAGGGGTTTATGAAGTATTTGATAGTGGCATCTCTAAGTATTTTTGCATTTGATTGATATAGGAATTTTAAAAAATAAGAGGTCCCTATAGTATACAAATTAAGTTTTGCCTTATCAATAATGTATTCTAAGTGCATGATACACTAGGACTTTTTTTACTAACAAGTCTAGTGTTTGCTTTTAAGCTTGTATTTTGTGAAAGTACATTTTAAAAAAAACTCTTCAAACTATTCAGCCTAAGACTTTTTATGATGTATTCCCAAATTTAAGGTTTGCTGCCCCAGAATACAATAGGAGCTAACACGATTATACACAATGTAAGGATTATTGCCATTTATTTAACACTAAAAGTTGTCATGCTTCATATACAATAAAATATATTACAATGACCACTTTTTAATGCTTTATTCATTGATTAAAAGAATATACATTTAACATAAACCATACAACATCAGTCATCAGGTCAAACATTCAGCTGGTTTCCTTACAGTTTCTGTCAGGAGTTATTTTATCTGATCACATTTGTAAGATAAAATCTCACCACATCTGGCATTTACACACACTGTGCCAGTGGATTCACACTACTGATGTACATATAAAATCCGCATGGTATGTGCTCACTGGAGACAAAACAGTGCACACCTGTCAAAAGGTCATTTTAATATAAGATGGTAAAACCATTTGTAAAACACATATAAACTTTTTCCATAAATAGAATCATATCTGGACATCTGTTGCATAAATTGTGTTTCCAAAGCTTACAATAGAGCAGCCAGGTCTCAGCACTGCTGGGCACCCACGTTGGCTACTTACTTTATTATTGCAGACTGTCCTTTAACATTAAATGCACAACATTCGTACCACTTAAAACTGGGGTCAGGTGGAAGTCTCACAGAGACCACGTCTGTACCGCGGTTGCCCTGAAACAGTTAAATCGGCTTTTAAAGCCTCTCAGATATAACAAGGTTTTAAAACATACTTCATGGAATGTTCTTCATGTATCATAGCAGCTCATACCTGTGATAGAACAAGCTTTCAGTTCTTCCTTTCTTTCCTTTCTTTACATTCACTATTCACAGTGAAACAGGTGCATGGTTTTTTTTTTTCTTTTTTGTTTTGTTTTTTCAGAGTTCTGAGGTTGCTGACTGAGCCACAGCACAGCTGTGTACCACAGGTCGAAATTCGACCTTAAATATTACAATCTAGCAGTATCTGGCTGGCCAGAGTGGGCCGGCCCCTGCCAGCATGTGGGCACTTCTTCGTTAAGTCTATTCTTTGGCAGCTGACACGCGTGCTGACAGAGAAAAATCCAGTGACTTGTTGCTAGGGATTTCACGACTAATGTTTGCAAGCTTGTGTGTTTACAACTTTGTATTTTGATTTAGGAGGTTTTAACCTGGAATAATTTCTTTCTTCCTCCACTATTTGAAATCTGGGCCAAAAAGCTAACTTGAATGTATAATGTAATTGATGAAGAAAATTATGTCACAAATATTGTTTTAAAAAATCCAACAATTTGAGTATTTGTGTTTATGTAAATGCATCTTTTTTTTAAAAAAAAGGATTAAGTAATGTTCTAACCTAGTATTACACAAAATTCAGAATGGTAATTGATGATATCAACTATTATGTATGTAATAAAAGTTAGTCTTGGCTTTTCTGTTAAGAACAATTCATTTGGGATCATATTATCCTCTCTTCTTCCATTTCAAATCAAAATTAATGAAATGCTATCAGAATGCATGGATGCAGTGCATTGCATACAAATCCACCAGGCTATGGATATGTATCTATATATGTATAAAAATATTTTGGCTCCTGAGCTCTGAACTCTGACATATAATAAGGAATAAAAATGTCAAAAAGGCAGAGTAACTCAGTGAAAAAGTTAGCCAGCAACCTCATACAACCTTCGGTTGTGTATCTTTTAAGGTTTGGTAACAAGTCCATTAACCGTGAAAGCCCTATACATTGTCACTTTGAACTTCTAAACCAATACCCGACTACGTTCTTTGATCAAGAAGTAGAATATACATATGTAATTCTATAAAGCTAATACTGATTAAACACAGCACAAAGGGATTAATTCACGCTACTGAAAAAAAACATAATAGGACCCTACTTGCATATGTAACCACAGGAATTGTACATTTAAAAAAAGCTAAATGTCTTCGCTGAAGCTTTGCATCTCTCTATAGAAATGACGATTTGGTTCAGTGAAGACACTGAGTGATTCAATGTCCATGACTGCGTGCCAAGGTTGACCCAGGCCCAGGGATACCTGCTCAATAAGGTTATGTACTGGATCTACATCCTGATCGGCCAGTTCACCTTGGTCAAAATCAATGCTTTCTTCGGTGACTTCAAGCATTTTCAGATCAGAGCCACGAAGACGAGCAATGGCAATGAGGTTGTGTGCCCACACTGTGTAACCTGGAAAATAAGCAAAATAATGTCATTTCCTTGCATTTTATTTTGTCTCTTTGATAAGTTAGTCTTTTCCTCATTCAATACTTCCTGAGAAGCTTCAAATTTGTATCTCACTTATCACGTTGGTTCTTTTCCTTTAAAAAGATATTGAAATCGAAAAGGAAGCATGATTGTTTAGCCCAGGAGCCCAGGAAAAAAAAAGGCTAAAAGTTTGATATTGTCTTCAAGAACACCACTGTGGATGGTGAGCAGGAAGGTGATCTAATCCTATTCTGATATTTCATTCAGTAAACAGAAAACATTTAAAGTATATATAAATAAATTTTATCGCTTTGGAGAGTGATGTATCATACGGATCAAATGTGTACTTCATATATATGTATCCATTAACAATACACAGTAAACTGGTATTTTTCATTTGTGAAAAATCATCTCCTATGATGCTTCACAGTCCAATTATGAAGTGACATTTTAAAGGTAAATTGTTGTCAAAGCAATATGTAAAGTATAAAACAGTCATGGGAATGATATGTACCAACTTCAGAATAATGGTTACCTCTGAGAAGGAATAAAGAGCAATGGTTGGGGGAGGAGCTTTAGTGGTAGTATCTAATGTTTTATTTCTTAAAAGAAGAAAAAGGCTTTAAAAAGACTGGCTTAAATTAACTTTTACAAAACCTGACATTTCTTTTTCCCCATTTTACTTACCACTTTCAATATTAATCCAGTCTTTGCTACTACCTCTGATGACTGGCCAAATTATAAAGCAAAACTTGAAAAGCAAGACACATACATTCCCACACACAAATGCAGACTAAAAAGAAAATTCAAAAATAATGAAACAGAGCTAATAAAGAGAACTGAAGACATTCTTATAGATTATTTTCTAACTATAAGTATCAGAAAAGAAAGTAAAATGTCCTTTTGTCAGAATAGCAACTCTCTCTCCAAATAAGAATAGTTCATATTAAGGTGAAAGGCCCCAGTAAGAACTGAACATATACCTAATCAATGGAACCATGATTTAAAAAATATCAAATTAATACTTTGATACCTATAATCTAAAAGATGAGGCAGTGAGCATGAAAGAAATGATACTTTCTCTTCCTTCTGTGCTGTGTTTTTAAGGGTTCTTGTGATTAGAGGAATTATATCTACTTGCAGGTAGACATGTATATTTTCTTATATACTTAAATTAATTTCAAATGCCATTTTTGTGAAATACCGTAATTCACATAGTGGACAAAAAACTAACAGGGAAGCTGGAGCACAACACTTAGGGTTGAGTACAACTTTCCATTTGTAAGTGATATATTCTTTAAACTTTAAAAGACATAAGAATCTGCCTATCAATTTGTTCCTATAATATCAAGATTTCTTGACACTATAAAGGTTAGTGCTATCTTTTTATTGGCACAAAGTATCTTAAGTATAATGCCAATACCAAATTATAGTGAACAAAATCACCTACCATGAATTGCCAGAAGAGAGAGCTTTGTGCACCTCCATGCTAATAAAACCAGTGGATCTTCATTTCGGTTGTCACTGAGATCTGGAAAACCAGACGTGTCAATCACATCATTCATTAATATAAAATGAGTGAGGAACTTGTCATACTGCCTGGATATAAGATCAACAATAGCCCCTGAAACACAGGTGATATAGCTGTCAAAATGAATTCTCTCTAGTGGTATACTGGGTTTTAGGATCTTGAACATATCTTCACTCTTGATATCAAAAGCCATTATATAGACCCGAAGGCTGGTGCTCTTTCGTGACAGGGCTTTCCAATGCTCATCATTTGGCATGTTGTCCAGGGACTTGTGCATCACAGAAACATTGTGGACCAGAAGAGATAGTCGCTGCAAAGGCACATGGTTGCTATCGGTTAAGACTCTTGCCATTTCAGCTGTAAAGTCACAGAAATCCAAGGCAAGTGAGCTCAAACTGACAAATCGCTCCAGTTCAACTGCAGTAATAAGAGTGCTGTTACCAGGAGTAGTATTGTCCAGTAAACTCAGGTGCTCCATGGTGTTGGCAATAGCGTTAGAGAGAGATGACAGTGACGTTGGGGTTACTATTTCCAGCATAAACCCACAGGACAGCCATTTCAGTTGCCTACTATTACTCAGTATTTCTTCAAACAGTTGCTGAATTCTATAAGGAAAACACATGCCACAATGATCCCATTAACATTTAGCTGTAAATTTTTTAACACTAACTTGAAAATAGGCAATGAATGGCACGCAGTGCTGAGATCCATTTCCTCTCATTAATTTCTATTCAACCCAATATAAATACCATTAAAATTCACATTAAAATAAATAAGGTATATTAAACATATTGATTTATTAAATACATAGAAATATGTTCTGACAAGGAAAACAGCATTTTACATCTATTTGGTAGAAAAGACTGATGACATACAATTTATAACAAAGGCAACCAGAGAAATAAATTTTAAATAGCTGTGATTATCCAGCAAGTTCTTTGATTTATCTTAAAGCGTTATCACATGGAATGGCATACGCTGATCACTGTATTTCATCGTTAAAATATTTCCAGGACATATATTCCTTTTAGGAAAAAATCACTTTTCTGTTTGTGTCTTATAATTATTCAGAAACAAATTATTACTAATATAAGCCTCTATTAACTATATAACTTACTGTTTAATTTTTTTGCCATCAGGGTCCACCTTGCTGAGGTATGTATTTGACAAACTTCCTTGCTGTTGTAGAACGCTTATGTCTCCAAAAAGACTAAACTTCTGGAGATTTCTACAAGAAAAATTATTTTAAATGATTTTCTAGATAATACATTAAAATATAAATATTAAAAATATGCAACAGGGATATTCTAGCAGTTTCCACTTTATATAACTCACTTGGAATCCAATTAAGTACTTTCAGATTGCTTTATACGTACAATGCAAAGCAACATGATACAGGAGAAATAGCATAGGCTTTAAGACGGACTGGGGTATAAAGATTGGTTCAGGAACTCAATATTTTAATGACCATGAAAAAGTCTCTCAATGGGTCTGCGACTAAATTCTTCATCATTAATAACACCACCAACCTTATAGGGTTTAGGGGGTGAGTAACAAAATGACATATGAAGAACTGTATGAGCTCTAAATTTTATATAGATGTTATAACTGTAATATAAACATTTTTCAAACCAGTTAACTTAGTTAACATGTTAAATGTTCAAGGGTAGGGCACTACCTTGAAGATACTTTCTCAGAAAAAAATATTCATTGACTAAAATCTAAAGAGAACTCTCCCCAGTTTTATGATTAAACATACAGCTTATGATTATGTAAAAAAGATCTTTCAGTCTTGGATAATTTTACTATGCAACATTTACTTTTCTAGTAAAATTCTAAATAAATTTACATAAATAGTTTATCTAAAACAATCTAGATAATTTATTTTCTAGTAAAATTCTAAATAAAGTGAGAGAAAACTAATAGCTGGATAAAGATAAAGCTCCAAAATGCCAATAACCAACTAGAGATTCCATTTATAACACAAAATTTAAGGATAACTTTAATAAGAACTATATCCATAAAAAAAGTATCAACCACCAAAGTGATAAAAGATTTAAATAAATGAAATAAACGAAAAATATCATTTCACATTTGCCAAAATTAATGACCTTAATGTCACTGAAAAACCTAAATGATTCTAAAATTTAGCTTGAGGAACAATCATTAATTCATTGAACCAGATATTCCCTGAGGGCCTATTAAGGGCCAGCTGCTGTGTTATATATGGAGACACAATGGGGATCCACTGCTGTGAAGGAAAAGTACATGGTGCTACATATCATGGTGGTACTTGACACTGTGTAAGTCAGAGAGGGCTTCTCAAAATAAATTGATTAAAATGGTTTGGATTCAAACTGCAGACACAGAAACAAAAAGTATTTAAAAAAAAAAAAAAAAAAGGATCTTAAGGATAAGTGAGAATTACCAGAAGGAAGGTAGGGAGAGAATGTTACAGGGAAAAGGAGAAGCATCTGCAAGCTTTCTGAAGGGAGCAAAGTGAGCTGAAACGAATACAGAGTGGAGTATAGAGAAAGTGAGTAAACCTAACATGAAAGGTGGTTACAGAGGTTAGGTAGGGTTCCATGTCAAAGAAAAACCTTTAGTTTTTGCCTTCACAACAATGAAATGTCCAAAAATGGTTTTTTTTTTTTTGGAAACAGGGTCTCGCTCTGTCACTCAAGTTGGAGTGCAGCGGCGTCATCACAGCGTACTGCAACCTCAAACTCCTAGGCTCAGGCGATCCTCCTACCTCAGCCTTCAGAGCAGCGGGGACTACAGGCGTGTGCTACCATGCCCAGTTTATTTTTCTATTTTTTGTAGAGACAGCATCTTGCTATGTTGCTCAGGCTGGTCAAAAATGTTGTTAAGAAGAGAATAACACAATTAAATTTGTGTCTGAAAATTATTACTGTAGCATTAGAATAGCATGGAAGGAGGCCAAAGTGGGGAGCTGAGTTAAGAGTGTATTTTAGTAATAGAGATGAGAGATAATGGAAGCTTGGTTTTTTTTTTTTTTTTTTTGGCAGAAGTAGAGAGAACGACAGCTTCAAGCTATATTTAGGAGGTAAAATGGACAGGAGTGGGTGCTGGATTTTAGCTATAAGGGGGTAAGGGAGAGAGTAATCAAGAATAACTTTTGGCCGGGCATGGTGGCTCATGCCTGTAATCCTAGCACTCTGGGAGGCCGAGGCGAGTGGATCGCTCGAGGTCAGGAGTTCGAGACCAGCCTGAGCAAGAGCGAGACCCTGTCTCTACTAAAAATAGAAAGAAATTATGTGGCCAACTAAAAATCTATATAGAAAAAATTAGCCGGGCATAGTGGCGCATGCCTGTAGTCCCAGCTACACGGGAGGCTGAGGCAGTAGGATCGCTTAAGCCGAGGAGTCTGAGGTTGCTGTGAGCTAGGCTGACGCCACGGCACTCACTCTAGCCTCTAGCCTGGGCAACAAAGCGAGACTCTGTTTCAAAAAAAAAAAAAAAAAAAAGAATAACTTTTAAGTTTTCTGGTTTGTGGAATCACACAGATAGTGGAGCTTCTTACTGGGACAGGGATTACTAGAAATGATTCAAAAATTAATGAGGGAATTTTTTTTTGAGAGGGTTGAGGTGAGGTGGTGGAGTTATGAGTCACATTATGAGCACTGTCTTGCACACCGTTAAGCTTGTGGTGCCTTTAAGATAGTCAATACAGGCCGGGCGCGGTGGCTCACGCCTGTAATCCTAAGCCCTCTGGGAGGCCGAGGCGGGTGGATCGCTCGTGGTCAGGAGTTCGAGACCAGCCTGAGCGAGACCCCGTCTCTACTAAAAATATAAATAAAAATTATCTGGACAACTAAAAATATATATAGAAAAAATTAGCAGGGCATGGTGGCACATGCCTGTAGTCCCAGCTACTCGGGAGGCTGAGGCAGGAGGATCGCTTGAGCCCAGGAGTTTGAGGTTGGTGTGAGCTAGGCTGACGCCACGGCACTCTAGCCCGGGCAACAGAGTGAGACTCTGTCTCAAAAAAAAAAAAAAAAAAAAGATAGTCAATACAGTCTAAGCTTAGAAATAATAAATCAGAAAGGAAGAGATAATTTTTTGACATCATAAAAATAAAAAACTTGATATCCAACAGCAGACCTCACTAAAAAGGGCAAGCCAACATAGTAAGAAAAACATGTGTCAAAAAAGCTACAGTTATTTTTTATATATAAAAGAACCTCACATAAATCAAAGAGAAAATTATTAAGAATCCAAGTGGTAAATGGGAAAAGGTTATAAAATAGCCAATGTAGAACATGTCAAGGAAAACATTAGAGGGATTACTAATGGAAATAATCTAATTTTTTCTTGACCTTTAAAATCTTTAGTCACTCTAGTAAATCCAATCAACTTTCCATGTGATGACCAGAAAAACTGTATTCTAAAAAAAATTTCAAAGAAAGACATCAAACTTCAAAAAAAAAACAAACCCCATTTTTTCCTATTTAAAAAAATATAAAACTGTTTTTGAGAGAATGGCTTCATATCAGACTCCAAAGGACATATTTCTGTAATATGTAACTATGTTTACTTTTAAAGTATTTTCTCTTTTATCTTTTCTTTATTCTAAAGTCGCTACCACATCCATGAATTATAAAGATGTTGATTTGTTTCTCATAAGTTTTCTTAAAAAGAAAAAAAAATTTTAAAGACTTCTAAAAGAATGAATATTTGTTTTTAAAGAATGTGAGTTTTTATATTAAGTAGAAAAAAGATCACATTTAATTTCTGATAATATTCAGAGTCATATAATCCCAATAGTTTTCTCCCTTCAACCCAACTTCCATTAATTACCATTGTAATATCCTTAACATTGTCCCATGGTACTGAAACACACATATGTGAGAGACTTTTACTTCTCCAAAGGATTAAACAGCCATGAGAACTTCCTGCCCTCTCACTGTAAACAACTAAAAACTTGGACAAAATGTAAGAAACAACTGTCTTCAGGCATTGAACAATAAGCAACATAGGACTGTGATCCCTGAAAGATGGGGGAAAAAATAAAGTGTGCACTATGATTGCCTCACATTATGCCCTAGAGAGAGTTTCCAGGTTACAATACACAGTGGGGAAACCTAAACATAGTCCAGTGGTCTCCCCGAGTTAAGGAGACAAAGATTGTGGGGAATTTGCAGGCTAGAATTTATCAAACAGCGTACCAGAGACAAAGGGACTGTACAGAGAGGGCTCCACAGATCTGCAAAGACTTGATATTATGCAGGTCTCTGGCTGAGTAATAACCTACATATGTGTGGAGTAAAACTGCACAAGGCTAGACAAAGTACCACTGGAAAGCAGTAGAGCGCAGACACTGGTGAGAAGAGTTTGTTACTACTAGCCAGAGTTAAGCAATCTTGTAGTACAGGGACATTGGGTAGAATTCTCAGAAAAGTCATGCCTTACTAGTGGAGATTAATTAACCCCAGGTGCTTAATTAATTAGCTACAGGGTGCTTTGAATCTGTCCTAACACACCGCTTTTAAAGGCAAGGGTCAAACTGATTTCACATAAATTTACTATGTGTCAGAACAAAGTTCAACACTCTTTAAAGGAATACCAAAATATACATACACAAATACTACTCAACAATGTAAAATTAATAATGTCTGGCATACAATAAAAAATCACCAGGCATGAAGAAAAAGGCAAAATGACTCACAACAAGGAGAAAAATAAATCAATAGAAATGTACCCAGAAATGGCAGACAGAGGAATCAGTAGACAAGAAACTTAAACCAGCTATTAAAAATACACTCCAGGCCAGGTGCGGTGGCTCACGCCTATAATCCTAGCGCTCTGGGAGGCCGAGGTGGGCGGATTGTTTGAACTCAGGAGTTTGGGACCAGCCTGAGCAAGAGCGAGACCTTGTTTCTACTAAAAATAGAAAAAAATTATATGGACAGCTAAAATATATATATAGAAAAATTAGTCGGGCACGATGGTGCATGCCCGTAGTCCCAGCTACTCGGGAGGCTGAGGCAGGAGGATCACTTGAGCCCAGGAGTTTGATGTTGTTGTGAGCTAGGCTGACACCACAGCACTCTAGCCCAGGCAACAGAGCGAGACTCTGTCTCAAAAAATATATATATATACTCCATAAAACCATCAATACAAAGCATATGGATTCAAACAGAAGTAAAACTGCCCTTATTTGCAAATTACATGATCATTTACATAAAAAATTCTAAGGTATCTAAAAAAAGCTAATACAACTAATAAGTGAGTTTAGTAAGGTCACAGGCTACACAAGGACAATATATAAAAATTAATTGTATTTCTATACACTAGCAATGAACATTTGGAAATTGAAGTTGTAAAAAGTACTATTTACAATAGCATCAAAAACTTGAATTCTGTACTGCCTTGATTAAATATCCCTAAAGGATTGCACCCCTATTGGCTATAAGAAAAAGACCCAAATGGCTAGCTTAATAGTATAAAATCCTTCAAAATTTGCTTCTAAAAAGCTATCCCAGGCCTCTTACTGCCCTTGAAATGGAATACAGGTTGACTGTCACTTATCTGAAATGTTTGGAACCACAAGTGTGAATTTTGGATTCTGGAATATTTTATATTCATAATGAGGTATCTTGGGTATGGAACCCAAGTGTAAACATGAAATTCATCAATGTTTCCTATATACCTTATATATGTAGCCTGAAAGTAATTTTATATAATATTTTTAATAATTTTGTGCATGAAACAAAGTTTTGACTGCATTTTGACTGCCACCTGTCACATGAAGTTAGGTGTGGAATTTTCCACTGTGATGTCATGTTGGTGTTCAAAAAGCTTCAGGTTTGGAGCACTTTGAATTTTAGGTTTTTGGATTAGGGAGGCTCAACCTAGTATTATTTCTTCTCCTGGTCTGCTGGTAAACTTCTACTCAGCCTTCAAAGACCTGAATGAATGTCACCTACTCTATTAGAGCTTTTAATAAAGGCTAAGAGGCTACTCCATCAACCTCAGTAGGGTCAGCCATTCTACAGACCTTTGTGAAATGCCTTTTTTAAATCGTATTATGCTGTACCGTGATTAATTACCCAATTCTCTCCTGATAGTAAACTCTTGTCTTTCTTAAGTACGTAGCAATAATTTCAGGCACAAAATAGGTGTTCGGTGAGTATTTGTTAAATAAATGAATACTTTGGAAAAGTAGTCCAAAAGTCACCTAAACGGAAATAGTAATCAAGACCATAATACGAAAGAGAAGAATGGGAAATAGGCCGGGCGAGGTGGCTCATGCCTGTAATCCTAGCACTCTGGGAGGCCTAGGCGGGTAGACTGCTCGAGGTCAGGAGTTCGAGACTAGCCTGAGCGAGACCCTGTCTCTACTAAAAATAGAAAGAAATTATCTGGACAACTAAAAATATATATAGAAAAAATTAGCAGGGCATGGTGGCACATGCCTGTAGTCCCAGCTACTCGGGAGGCTGAGGCAGTAGGATCGCTTTAAGCCCAGGAGTCTGAGGTTGCTGTGAGCTAGGCTGATGCCACGGCACTCACTCTAGCCCGGGCAACAAAGTGAGACTCTGTCTCAAAAAAAAAAAAAAAAAAAAAAGAACGGGAAATAGATACATAAGGGGTGGGGTGGGGGTAGGGTTGAGACAGACTTGGGAAGATAACCACATATCAATGATTTCATATGGAGAATTATTTTGAGGGTAATATTTTCAATCAGTTTAAAATAAACTTTTTCTTCTAGATAGATCTTCAGGTAAAGGGATATACAGATTAGTTTATAAGCATTGATAACTATTCCAAATAATTGTATCTGCCATATTTTGACTGCATTTCTAATCAGGAGTTCTTTTATGAAATAGAGAACTAAATTTACCGTGGGTGGGGGGAAAGACTAAGTAATAGGTCAGTGCCTTGAAAGGCTTAGAAATGATTCTTTCTTCTCAGAGAATAGAAAATGATAGGTAAATAGAAAATATTTCACTATCTTTACCACCAATATGCCCCATAAAATGTATTTAAATTTTTAAATTATTTATAAAAAGAGATAATAAAAATCTTTTTTAAAAAAGTTAAGGGACTTTTTGAGGGCCCCAGGATAGGTGAGAACCAACCCAAATTATCAATACCATACTAATGATATGATTCCCAAATTCTAAATCTGCAATGTCTGATATGTGGCATATGGTCTGAATTGACATATATTCTAAGTGTACATACTGAACTTGAAGCCTTACTATAAAACAGTAAAATAAAAAATTGGTCATATGTTGAAGGGATATTTGAATATACTGGGTTAAATAAAATATATTAAAATTAATTTCATGGTTTCTTTTTACTTTTTTAATGTGGCTACTAGAAAATTTAGTATTACATATGTGATCCATACTATATTTTCACTGGGCAGTGCTGCTCTAAAAATTATCATAATGTATATACCTTAGTTTCCTGGTTACTTTCATTTAAAAACATACTGTCATTGACAGAAATAATGAAAGGCATTTGGTTAATACTATTGTTCTTATGATTAATATAATTGGTAGAAAGCCCAGACCATATTTTACCTGTCTTTCTGGCTATAAACGTAACATTAAAAACTCTAAGACCAATGACTAGTTTTTCACTATAAGAAAGCAGGAGTTGAGGAAATGTTATCCATAATTAAAAAAAAAAACCCTACAACCAAAAACACATCTTGATTATACTGCCAACGTATGTTGCAGATATTAGAAAGTACATACAGAAAACACCCTCGTTAAAGCTCCCATTCCTCCCATTAAGTCAAATACAACCTAAATCTAAGAACTTAAAGAGCAAAACTCAAGAAGACAACCATCCTTCATGAACAGCACAAATGAGCTCACCTTTCTTTACCCATGATGTCATTTCTGACTTTCCATTGACTGTAATTGATTTATCTTGAAGATATCATATTTAATCTCCACTGCTGTTTCTACTTACACCTGAAAAATTGCAGCCTACTAGCTATGAGTGATTTAAAAGCAAGTCCTCCCACAGGAGGTAGGAATTCTCATTTTCTCATTCTCTTCAGAGAAATCAGGAATGAAAAGATATATTGACAGGGAAAAATGAAATTAGCCATGGATTATATATCTCCTCCAAACAGCAAGTCTTCTCCACTTATTTTCTATAATAGGCCCACAGAATTTAAGATGACTATGCGGGTATTTATTCCATTATTTTAGTTTTCCCAAACATTTCAATCTGTGTCACTCACATCAAGGTCTGGGTATTCCTTCTTCTGTCTTCCCCCTCCTTTGGGTTACTCCCCCTACAATGTACACAGGTCATCCACATTTCTCAAGACATCCATCCTCTTTTCTGCCCTTCTATCTAATCTCCCCCTTTTCTGCTACTTCAAACCATTTAGTCCCCAAATTCCCTTAATTATAATATTAGACATTCATACTTATCAAGGTCCCAGAAGTGGACCCAGAAGCTCATTTAATGTACCTTGGTTATATTTATACACAAATATGTACTATTTTATGTACTGTATGTGGTGAATAAAGAGCATTTATCTCTTAGTGATGGAATATAAAGACCTTATGATTAAAAATAAGAGCAGAAAAATAACCTTTCACTCCCATGGCTAATGACCAAGACTTTTAACAAAAAGTGTTGAAACTTTTGGCAATTACTGGCATAATGGTGACTATATCTCCATTACGGTTGCCAGTAAAATTAAAAGTAGGGTTTTATAAAACATTTCCCCAATTTATTTATCTCACAGCTGTTATCTGGATTTACTGAATTTAAAACAGAAAAGTTTTTTCTATCTCTATTTCCCTTTTCAATTGTGACTAAGATCTCCTAGTAATGTCATTGTCCTAGGCACTTAAATTTTACTGACAAGCAACACTGAATTTCCTCAACTACTCAGCAACGTAAAATTCCTTATTCAGACCATCACTTAGTGCTTCTAGGTACCCAAATAATCTAGACAGTATTACCCAAATTAACTTCACAATTCCCAGCACTACAAAATTACATATGAAAGATTTTATCCATTCATTTTATTCCTAAATCAAACTTATTTATCCCTCCCCTATCCAAGAGCTTTCACTAGCTTGGACTCTATTCACTGAGTCATGCTCATTGCTAAACTGAAAGTATAACATGTTATTTTTTTCTTGACATAATCAGTATGGTGTTGAAAATATTAAACATTACATCTGCTTGACATAAATCATTTAAATATTTATAATTATTTTCTTTTTCATAACTGACCACACTGGCCTGAATGAAACCCTTGTCGATTGAGAGAAGCAACATAAACCACATTATAATCTATAAGAATAATTTAATTCACACTTTTAAAGGGTTGCCCAGAAGAAATAAATGTAGTGTTGAAAGAGCATTAAATAGGAAATCAGGTGTCCAAAATATAATAATTCTCTGAAATGCAGTTTTCTTACTTGTAAAATCAACAAATTTTTAAGTTATTTTAACAGGAAAAAAACCTATCACATTAGCAACATCTAATTTCTTCTTATAATCATCACAATCAATCATATTATTTGTAATCTTGCTCTTAGTTCTCATGTCACTAAACCTCATGTGTAAGACATCTTCAACTTAAAAATTCTCTAATTCTATAAATTCATGGTCCTTGAATTTTGATTTAAAAGCACTGGATGAAAAGTGTTCACTTAGAAATAAAAACAGAGAAAGTAATTTAAAAAGCCATAATTTTATATTACTGCATAGTGACCATCTTTCCCATAAATTTCAAAACACTTGTTTTGTCATTTTGCCTCTAATTATCATCCTTCTTTTGGGGGCTAGTCTTGAAATTCAACAGCTAAAGCATAGTGTTAGCTCATCTTTTTTAACTCAGAGTTTCTAAGACTTCTAGGATTAGCACTATTAATGAGAATAACATTTTCAATTATAAAACTACCAAAATTAGTTGTTCTTGGAATAAAGAGTATGGGTTTCTCATTGATAGATTTTAAAGCGTTATTCATTTATATAAATTTAAACTATTAATAAATTGTTTTATCCATTGACTCTGATTTACATTAAAGTTGGAGTTAGTTAGAATTTGGAAAAAGAATGAATAAAAAGTAGTATAGGTACTAAAGACAATATGTATCCTGATCGTATCTATACCAATTTTTGAATTTCTATGTATTATTGTAAGATATTATGTAACAATATTATAAATTGGCAAAATGAAAAAATATTTATTAAGAAAAACTACTTTATAGCTTTTTAAAAATTAAAACCAGTATCGTATAAATACATACTTCTAAATGGTACAAAAATTGAGATTTATGGGTCCTTAACCTGGGGGGGGTACATCCCAGAAACTGTTTGCAAAATACTGTACATATGTGCACGTTCTGGGAGAAGGGTTACTAATTTTCATCAGATTAACCACAAGAGATCAAGGACCATTGACCTAGACCTAGAGTCCTGTAGGAATATTAAAAACCCAAACAACAAAAATTCTAGACCTATACACATGATCTGTCCACATTTTAAAATGTAATATTCATCACATTTGCCAATACTCTCTACTTGTAACTGCCAATTTTATTTTATTTTTTGAGACGGTCTCACTCTGTTGCCTGGGCTGGAATGCAGTGGTGTCATCATAGGTCACTGCAACCTTAAACTCCTGGGCTCATGTGATCCTCCTACCTCAGCCTCCCAAATAGCTGGGACTACAGGTGGATGCCACTGTGCCTGGCTAATTTTTCTATTTTTAGTAGAGACAGGGTCTTGTTCTTGCTCAGGCTGGTCTTGAACTCCTGGCCTTAAGCATTTCTCCTGCCTTGGCTTCCCAGAGTGGTAGGATTACAGGCAGGAACCACGGCGCCTGACCCTGATTTTTCATAACTTTATTTTAAATGATATGTGCTTGCTGATTTTTTTTTTTTTTTTGAGACGGAGTCTTGCCATGTTGTCCAAGCTAGAGTGCAGTGGCATCATCATAGCTCACTGCCACCTCAAACTCCCCGGCTCAAGTGAGCCTCCTGCCTCAGCCTCCCAAAGTGCCTACAATTACAGACGTTAGCCACCCCCTACCCCACAACTGCCAACTTCTAAGATTTCCTTCCTTCAGTACGTTAAGAAAGCACAAGTAGCTTGCAACCAATGACAGAGATTACTACTAAAGATTAACACAAAAGTTGGTAAAAGGAGAAGCAAAATTAATTTCATTTATGTTAGGACCAATTCCTAATTTATTTTAGGCTTATTGCCTGTTCATCAACATGCTGGCAAGACTTCATATTCTGAGAAAAAGGTTTTTCTATCAGAAATGTCACTTTTTAATCAACTTAAATCACAGCTGTCAAAAACCAAACCAAAAAAACCCGCAAGTCATTCGGAGTTTCCTAGTCTCTGATAAAAATAAAAAGGCTTTACTTTGGAAATTCTTCAAGAACTTTCACAAATACAGTGTTTGATTATCCTCAAAAAAATTCTAGCTTAGTCTTTTCTCCATATCTTTTATCCTCCCACAAAGGAGGATTGCCTGTCTTCTCAATTAACCCTTCAAAGAAAATAAGGCCTCTTAAAATTATTGCATTTTAAGTTTTTTTTTTTCCTTGAGTATTGTTTGTACCTGCTTCCAGTGTGCTTTCAATTTAGGATTTTTAACAATTTATTATGTTTAGGCTGTATTTTCCTGTAAAACCTATATAAATACCTAGTAAAATCATAAGCAAATAATGATAGTTTAATAATGTAGGTCTTAAGTATTTCCTATTTTATTTTTAATGAAGAATCTTCTTGGCTTTTCAATTTAGTAGCCTTTTACATAAGAAAATATTTGTAAAAGCAAGGAAGTACAGTTGAGGGTCATTGTTTCAGATTGGAGTTGGGAAATGAGTGGAAAGTGTGTGGAATTTATATACTTTGTCTATTAAGAATGCAAGCTTAATTAAATCCTGGCATTTAAAAATCTGATTATTTCTTAGAACAAAACTAAGATAACTAATTCTCATGTCTTGAATTAATACACAGTTGACTGCAGTATAAACCATTTCTGGACTAATTATCCTTTTGACTACATAGTTTATTTCTCTGAAAACAAACTGTCAGAAAATGCTGATTTATGTAATTACCTTTTAGAGGAGAATTTTTAACATGTATACATATATCTTTTAAAATTTTTTTTAGAGAAGTTTTACTACCTGCACACATGCAAACCCTTCCCCATTATCAACATCTCCTGTGAGAGTAGTATATTTTTTTACAACTGGCAAACTTACACTGATACTTCATTATCACTCAAAGTCCATAGTTTAGGACTCTAAATGAGGATTGACTCTTGGTGTTTTACTTTCTATGGCTTTGGACAAATGCTAATGACATGTATCCACTATTACAGTACCATACAGAGCAGTTTCAATGCCCTAAAAATTTTGTGTGCTCTGCTTATTCATCTCTTTCTCCCTCTAACCCCTGAAAACTACTCATCTTTTTAATGTCTCCACAGTTTTGTCTTTTCCAGAATGTCATATGGTATTGAAGCCTTTTCAGATTGGCTTCTTTCACTTAGAAATATGCATTTAAGTTTCCTCCATATCTTTTTATGGCCTGTTAGATAGAGCTCTTTTTTTTTTTTTTTTTTAAGCATTGAGTAATATTCCATTGTCTGGATGTACCAAAGTTTATTTATCCAGTCACCTACTGCAGGACATCTTGGTTGCTTCCAAGTTTTGGCAATTATTAATAAAGTTGCTACAAACATCTGTGTGCTGGTCGTGTGGGCATAAATGTCAACTGCTTTCAGTAAATACCAAGGGGCTTGTATGAATAGTATGATAAAAGTATGTTTAATTTTGAAAAAAATCACAAAAATGTCCTTCAAAGTGACTGTACCATTTTGCATTCCCATCCAGCAATGATCGAGATTTCCTGTTGCTCTACATCCTCACCAATATTTGCTGATAGTATTTTGGATTTCAAATTTTTGCCATTTTAGTATGTGTGAAGTGGTATATCATTGCTGTTTTAATTGGCAATTTCCCTGATGACATATGATGTGGAACATCTTTTCATATGCTTATTTGCTATCTATATCTTTTTTGGTGAGGTGTCTGTTCAGATCTTTTGCCCACTTTATTGGGTTGTTTTCTTACTGTTGAGTTTTAAGAGGTCGGTCACTGTACATTTTGGATAACAGTGCTTTATCAGACATGTCCTTTTGTAGATATTTTCTCCCAATCAGTGGCTTCTCTTCTTTTTTTCTTAACAGCATCTTTTTTTTTTTTTTTTTGGAGACAGGGTCTTGTTCTGTCGCTCTGGCTGGAGTGTAGTGGGCCCAATCATAGCTCACTGAAAACCTTGAACTCCTGGGCTGAAGTGATCCTCCTGCCTCTGCCTACTAAGTAGCTAGCTACAGGCACATGCCACCATGCCTACCTAATGTTTTAAAATTTTTAATTTTTTGTAGAGACAGGGTCTTGATATGTTGCCCAGGCTGAGCTCAAACTCCTGGCCTTAAGGGATTCCTTCCTCCTTGGCCTTCCAAAGCACTGGGATTACAGACATGAGCCACCACACCCAGCCCTTAATGGTACCTTTTGCAGAGCAGAAAATTTTAATTTTAATGAAGTCTGGCTTATCAATTCCTTTTTTCATGGATTGTGGTTTTGGTGTTCTATCTAAAAAGTAATTGCAAAACACAAGATCATCTAGGTTTTTTCCTATGTTACCTTCCAGTTTTATAGTTTTGCATTTTACATTTATGTCTGAGATCCATTCTGAGTTAACTTTTTGGGAAGGATATAAGGTCTACTTCTAAATTTTTTTTAATGTGGATGTCCAGTTGTGTCAGCATCATTTGTTGAAAAGACTATCTTTTCTCCATTGTCTTGTTTTTGACCCTTTGACAAAGATGAGTTGACTAAATTTATGTGAGTCTGTGTCTGGGGTATGTCATTCCATTGGTATATGTCTTTTCTTTTAGCGATATGTCTGTTCATTTAGCAAATGTCTTGATAACTGTAGCTTTCTAATAAGTCTTGAAGTTAGGTAGTGTCAGTCCTTCAACTTTGCTCTCCTTCAACATTGGGTTGGCTATTCTAGGTCTTTTGTCTCTCCGCATAAACTTTAGAATAATTTTTGTTATATATACATGTATATATACAACATATACACACATTATCTTTACAACAGTTTTCCTCTACAGTGTTTACATGCATAGTCCATTCCAAATAGTAACATTACTTTTTACAAATGGTTTTTAGCAGAGGTGGGAGGTAGGGGGAGGCGGGCATGCACTTCCCAGTTGAGATTTACAGCCTCATAGGGACCATAGATATGAAACACTAAATGTACTGGGTTTAAGATTGGGAGGGAAGAATTGAAAGATTATTTATGCAAATCTTATGTTTACTTAATCTTGATGGCCAGGATATTTACAAAAATGAGTAAATTATGTATCACATAATTGGATCTGTAGGGGGCTTAAAAATGTTCAATGTAACTGTTTTAAAAAATCAACACTTTAAATATTGTATAGCCACTATATATTAGCATAATAGGATTTTAAAAAATTAGTCATCAAACTTTATTATTCAAACAACCTATGAGTCTTGATAAAATGCGTTCATCCTTCTATATAATTTTTCTTACCTCCAGAGGAGATTTCGGAAACCAGTTGTGATGTATATCAAAAAAGTTACATCCATTTTTAGGACCTGTACCCATGTATCAAAGACATCATCTCAGGTAACCAGAACCTTCAAGAAAGACACCAGTAAATTTCAAACTTGGAAGTTTACAAAGTCTTTACTAAAATGCACCAATCCAAAGCCTCCAGCTAAAAATAGCATGGTGCCATATGCTAATTTAGATGATTTTACACAATCATGGGTATAAAACCAGAGTGATAAATATACTGGCAGTATACTTATGAATTAGTTATTAATATATGGATGTAAAAAAAGCACACACAAAAAAAACAAATAAAAAAACCCAAACCAAAAAACCGAGTATTTGGTATAGAAACCTGAAAGTAAAGATGATGGAAAGATTTCATTGCCTATGCAGAAGGCTGGCTGGCCAGTTTCCAAAAAGTCTAATGAAGTATCTTTATCTTGGTGAATTGACTACAGTATGATCTATGCTCCTTGATTTTATAGCATATAAATGTTTAGAATCACCATAATTAGAATCATGAAGACTATTCTGCCAAGTCAACTCACAAGAGACTAAGATAATATGAGAAACAAAATTGTCCCATTCAAAGGAGATTTGCACTGAATGATCAGATTAGCCCATTCCCTTTTTTTGGGGGGGACAGAGTCTTACTCTTTTGCCCTGGCTAGAGTGCTGTGGCGTCACCCTAACTCACAGCAACCTCAAACTCCTGAGCTTAAGCAATCCTTCTGTCTCAGCCTCTGGAGTAGCTGGGACTACAGGCATGTGCCACCATGCCCAGCTAATTTTTTCTGTATATTTTTAGTTGTCCAGCTAATTTCTTTCTATTTTTAGTAGAGACGGAGTCTCACTCTTGCTCAGGCTGGTCTCGAACTCCTGACCTCGAGCAATCCTCCTGCGTCGGCCTCCCAGAGTGCTAGGATTACAGGTGTGAGCCACCGTGCCCAGCCCATTCCCTTTATTTAGGAAAAGTACAAGGCAAGGCAAATTGTCTTAAGGTTATCTGATCAACGTGGGAATCAACTGTAAGGGAAGGTACTGGCTTAATTCAGACATTTTAAAGACATCACATTCTGAATGACTAATACACACATCTTTAGCTGATTGAATTGGGGTTCTGTATCCACTTGCTGGAGCATCATCTTCCTGTGCTTTGATGGACACACGCCTAATGACCATCAGATTCTTTCTTGTCACAATTTCCTGCCTTTTTAAAAAAAGCTTTAAGTATAATTGATAAGCAAAAAATTGCACACATTTATTTATTTATTTTTGAGACAGAGGCTCACTCTGTTGCCCAGGCTAGAGTGCCATGGTGTCAGCCTTGCTCACAGCAACCTCAAACTCCTGGGCTCAAGCAATCCTACTGCCTCAGCCTCCCAAGTAGCTGGGACTACAGGCATGCGCCACCATGCCGGGCTAATTTTTTTCTCTCTCTATTTTTTTTTAGTTGTCCATATAATTTCTTTTTATTTTTAGTAGAGACGGGGTCTCGCTCTTGCTCAGGCTAGTCTCGAACTCCTGAGCTCAAACGATCCACCTGCCTCGGCCTCCCAGAGCGCTAGGATTACAGGCGTGAGCCACTGCACCTGGCCAATTGCACACATTTAATGCATACATCTTGATGAACTCTATAATCACCACATTTAAGATACTAAACATACTCTTCACCTCCAAAAATTTCCTTTTGGGGTGTGTGTGTGTGTGTGTGTGTGTGTGTTAGTGGTAAGAACAATTTAATCAACATGAGATCTATCATTTTAACATATTTTAAAGTGCACAATACCATACCGTTAACTACAGGTACTATGCTATACAACAAATCTCTAAAACTTTTTCATCTTGCAAAATAACTTTATACACACTGAGCAACAATTCCTCACTGCCCCCTTCTCCACAGCTGCTGACAACTACCATTCTATTCTCTGCTTCTGAGAGTTTGACTATTTTAGATGCCTCATATAATTGGAATCACATAGTATTTGTCCTTCTGTGACTGGTTTACTTCACCTAGCATCATGTCCTCTAGGTTCATCCATGTTGTTGCATATGGTAGCATTTCTTTCTTTAAAGCTGAATAATACTGTTTTATACACACACACACACACACACACACACACACACACACACACACACACTTTCTTTATTCATTTTTTGTTTTGAGAAAGGGTCTTTCTCTGTCTTATGGCCTAGAGTGCAGTGGCATCATCATAGCTCACTGCATCCTCAAACTCGTGGTTTTCAGTGATCCTCCCACCTCAGCCTCCCATATTCATCTTTTGATGGACATTCAGGTTGTTCCCCTATCTTGGCTATTGTGAATAAAGCTGCAAAGAACATGGGAGTGCAGACATCTCTTTGAGATCCTGATACAATTCTTTTGGATACATATCTAGAAGAGGGATTACTGGATCATATGGTAGTTCTATTTTTACTTTTTTGAGGACTCTCCATACTGCTTTTCCATAGTGGCTGCACCACTCTACATTGTCACAAACCAGCTGTATAAGGGTTTCATTTCCTCTACATTCTCACAATTATTTTTTTTATTTTTGAAAGCAGGCATACTAAAAGGTGTGAGGTGATATCTCATTGTAGTTTTGCATTCCATGATTAATGATTTTGAGTACCTTTCCACATACCTGGTGGCCATTAGTATGTCTTTAGAGAAATGTCTATCCAAGTCTTCTGCCCATTTTTTATTTGGGCTATTTGTTTTTTTTTGCTATTGAGTTGTATGAGTTACTTATACATTTTAGATATTAACCTCTTACCTAATAGATGGTGTGCAAATGTTTTCACTCATTCTGTAACTGGCCTTTTCATCCTGCTGATGGTTTCCTTTGTCAGGCAGAAGCTTTTTAGTTTGATGTAGTCCCACTTGTCTATTTTTGGTTTCTTGCCTATGTTTTTTTTGTGTCAAACCAGGAAATCACTGCCAAGACCAACGCCAAGTTGTTTTCACCCTGTTTTCTTTGAGAAGTTTAACAGTTTCAGACTGTATATTTAAGCCTTGAATTGACTTTTGACCATAGTATAAGACAGGATCGAATTTCTCTCTCTTGCATGTGGATATCCACTTTTCCTGACAACATTCATTGAAGACACTATCCTTTCCCCATTGTGTGTTCTTGGTACCCCTGTCAAAGATCAGCTGATCGTAAATGAGTTTATTTCTGGGCTCCCTATTTTGTTGGTTGGGTCTATAAGTCTGCCTTTATGCTAGTATCATATTGTTTTAATTGCTGTAGGTTTGCACGCATATTTCAAAATTAGAAAGTGTGATACCTCCAGCTTTGTTTTTCTTTTTCAAGATCACTTTGGCTATTTGAGGTATTTTGTGGTTCCATATAAATTTTAGGATTGTTTTCCTATTTCTGTCAAAAATGTCACTGGAATTTTGATAGAGGTTGCACCGAATCTGTAGATTGCTCTGGGTAGTATGGACATTTTAACAATATTAATTGTTCTAACCATGAACATGAGATATCCTTCCATTTATTTGTATCTGCTTTAATTTCTTTCATCAGTGTTTCTATACTTTCAGTGTAAAATACTAGACTTCCACCTTTTTGGCTAAGTTTATTCCTAAGTATTTTATTTTTTTTGATGCTATTGTAAATGGGATTGTTTCTTTAATTTCCTTTTTGAATAGTTTTTTGTTAGTATATAGAAATCCAACTAATTTTTGTATGTTGATTTTATATATGTCAACTTTGCTGAATTCATTTATTAGTTCTGACAGGTGTGGGCATGTGTAGTCTTTAGTGTTTTCTATCATGTCATCTGCAAACAGGCAATTTTACTTCCTTTTGGATTTGGATGTTTTTATTTTTCTTATCCATGTGCTCCGGCTAGGACTTCCAGTAGTATGTTGAATAAAAATGGCAAGAGTGGGCATCCACATCTTGTTCACATGATTGTTTGCTGTGGGCTTGTCATACCTGGCCATATATAGCCTTTATTATGTTGAGGTACATTCCTTCCACACTTTTTTGAGTATTTTTTATCATGAAAGGATGCTGAATTTTGTCAAGTGTTTCTTTCTGCATCTATTGAGATGATCATATGAGTTTTATCCTTCATTTTGTTAATCTGGTGTATCATATTTATTGGTTTACACACGGCAAACCATCCTTGCATCTCAGGGATAAATTCCACTTGATTATGGTGTATGATACTTTTAATGTGCAGTTGAATTTGGTTTGCTAGAATTTTATTGAGGACTTTTGCATCTATGTCCATCAGAGATGCTGGACTATAATTTTATTTTGTTAGCATCCTTGTGTGGCTTTGGTATCAGGGTAATGCTGGTCTTGTAAAATGAGTTTGGAAGTGTTCCCACTTCAATTTTTTTTTTTCTGTTAAATTAATTCTCACCTGAGAACTCTTCAGGTTTTTTTTTTTTTTTTTTGGTCAAGAGTTTGAGGAGGAATGGCATTAATTCTTCTTTAAATGTTTGGTAGAATTTATCTGTAAAGCCAGGTCTTGGGCTTTTCTTTTTTGGAAGTGTTTGATTACTGATTTAATCTCCTTATTCATCATAGGTCTGACCATATTTTCTATTTCTTCATGATTCAGTTTTGGAAGACTGTATGTTTCAAGGAATTTATTCATTCTTCTAGATTATCCAATTTGTTGGAGTACGAAGGTTATAGGAATCTCTTATGATCTTTTGTATTTGTGGCATCAGTTGTAATGTCTCCTCTCTGAGTCTTTTTTCTTTTCCAAAGGTTTGTCAATTTTGTTTATCTTTTCAAAAAGCAATTCCTAGCTTTGTTGATCTTTTCTACTTTTTTCTAGTCTCTATTTATTTCTGTTCTAATCTTTATTATTTCCTTTCTTCTGCTAACTTTGGGCTTAGTTCTTTTTCTAATTCCTTGGGGTATAAAGTTGTTTGAAATCTTTCTTCTTTGTTAATGTAAGCATTTACTGCTAAAACTTTTCCTCTCAGTTTTGCTTTTGCTACATCCTATAAGTTTTACTATGTTGTGCTTTTGTTTTTACCTCGATATTATTTGATTTCCCTTTTGATTTATTTGATGCATTGATTGTTCAGAAGTGTGCTAATTTCCACACATTTATGAATTTTCCAAGTTTCCTCCTTTTGTTGATTTCTATACTATTTTCCTATTACTGTGGTCAGAAAAGATGTATGACATGATTTCACTCTTCTTAAATCTGTTAAGACTTGTTTTGTGACCTAACGTGATCTATCCTGTAGAATGTTCTGTGTGTGCTTGAGAAAAATGTGTATTTAGATGCTGTTGGATGGAATGTTCTGCATATGTCTGTTAAGTATATTTGGTCCATAGTGTGGCTAATATCCAGTATTTCCTTACTGATTTTCTGACTGAATGATTTATTTTATTGACATCTCCTACAATTGTACTGCTATCACTTCTCTTTTATGTTAGTACTTGCTTTATACATTTAGGAGCCCTGATATGGATGCATATATAATTGTTATACCTTCCTGAAGAAGTGACCCTTTTAACATTCTGTAATGACCTTCTTTGTCTCTTGTGTCAGTTTTTGACTTAAAGTCTATTTTCTCAGATGATAAGTATAGCATCCCTATTCTCTTTTGATTACCATTTGCATGAAATACCTTTTTTTATTCCCTCACTTTGAGTCTTTGTGTCCTTAAAGCTAAAGGGAGTCTCTTGTAGGCAGCACATAATTGGGTCTTGTTTCTTTTTCTGTTTCTTGAGACAGAGTTTCACTCTGTTGCCCAGGCTAGAGTGCCGTGGCGTCAGCCTAGCTCACAGCAACCTCGAACTCCTGGGCTTAAGCAATCCTTCTGCCTCAGCCTCCTGAGCAGCTGGGACCACAGGCATGCGCCACCATGCCTGGCTAATTTTTTCTATATATATTTTTAGTTGTTCAGCTAATTTCTTTCTATTTTTAGTAGAGATGGGGGTCTTGCTCTCACTCAGGCTGGTCTCAAACTCCTGAGCTCAAACGATCCGCCTGCCTTGGCCTCCCAGAGAGCTAGGATTACAGGCATGAGCCACCGCGCCCGGCCCCAATTGGGTCTTGTTTCTTAATCTACTTAGCCACTCTATATCTTTTGATGAGGGAATTTAATCCATTTACATTTAGAGTAATTATTGATAGGCAAACACTTGCTATTGTCATTTTGTTTGTAGCTCCTTAATTTTTTTTCTCTTGCTGTTTCCCTTTGTGATTTTTTTTTGTAGTGCTATGATTTAATTTCTTTATGTTTTGTTTATCCATTATAGGCATACCTAAGAGATCTCACGAGTTCAGTTCCAGACCACCACAATAAAGCAAATACTGAAATAAAGTTACATGAATTTTTTGGTTTGTGCATATGAAAGTTATGTTTACACTATAGTGTAGGTTATTAAGTGTATATGTTTAAAAAAGCAATATACATACCTCATACCTAACTAAAAAATACTTTAATGCTAAAAAATGCTAATTATCATCTGAGCCTTCAGTGAGCTGCAATCTTTTGGCTGGTACAGGGTCTTACTTTGGTGTTGATGGCTGCTGACTGATTAGGGTGATGGCTGTTGAAAGCTAGTGTGGCTGTGGCAATCTCTTAAAATAAGTTAAGACAAGAGTGAAGTTTGCCACGTTGACTGACTCTTCCTTTAATGAAAGATTTCTCTATAGTATGCCATGGTGTTTGATAGGATTTTACCTACAGTAGAACTTCTTTTAATATTGGAGTCAATCGTCTGATACCATGCTGCTGCTTTATCAACTAAGTTTATGGAATATTTTAATCCTTTCTTATCATTTCAACAACATTTATAGTGTCTTCACCAGGAGTAGATTGTATCTCAAGAAACCACTTTTTTTGCTCATCCATAAAAAGCAACTTCTCCTTTGTTCAAATTTTATCATGAGATTGCAGCAATTTATTCACATCTTTAGGCTTCACTTCTGAATCAATTTCTCTTGCTATTTCCACCATATCAATAGTGAGTTCCTCCACTAAAGACTATTATTGTTGACATATTTACCTCCTCCCATGAATCATAAATGTTCCTAATGGCACATTTATGTGCTGTCATCCAGGCTTTTTTGTTCCATTTATAGAGCACAGAGTAGCCAAAGCATAATTCTTAAAGTTGCTAGGATTTTCAGAATGGTAAATGAACACTGGCTTCAACTTAAAGTCACCAGCTGCTTTAACCTCTCAGAAGACAGTCAGCCTGTCCTTTGAAGCCAAGCATTGACTATTTCTCTTAGCTATAAAAATTCTAGATGAAATCTTTTTCCAATAAAAGGCTATTCCATCTACATTGACAATCTCTTTAGTGTAGCCACCTTCATCAGTTATCTTACATAAATTTTCTGGATAACTTGCTGCAGCTTCTACATTAGCACCTGATGTTTTACCTTGTACTTTTTTGGTATGGAGATAGCTTGTTTTCTTAAACCTCAGGAACCAACCTCTGCTAGCTTCAAACTTTCTTCTGTGGCTTCCTCACTTCTTTAAGCCTTCATACCAATTGAAGAATTATGGCCTTGCTCTAGATTAGGCATTGGCTTAAGAAAATGCTGGGGCTGGTTTGATCTTCTGTCCAGACCACTAAACCTTACTCCATATCAGCAATAAGGCTATTTCACTTTCTTATCATTCACATATTCACTGGAAGAGTACTTTTAGTTTCCTTCAAAAAACTTCTCCTTTGCTTTTACAATTTCACTCTTTGGTGCAAAAGCCCTAGCAACATGCCTTCCTCACCAAGCTTAGTCATTGCTAGCTTTTGATTTAATGTGAGAGACATGTGACTCTTCCTTTCACTTGAACTCTGAGAGGCCAGTGTAGGGTTTTTGATTGGCCTAATTTCAGTATTACTGTGTCTCATGGAATAGGGAGGTCTGAGGAGAGGTAGAGACGGGGAACTGGCTAATCAGTGGAGTAGTGAGAACACACACATTGGTCAATTAAGTTCACTGTTTTCTATGGGCACAGTTCATGGTGCACCACCCTCCCCCAATTACATAATAACATCAAAGATCACCAATTGCTGTATCAGATACAACAAGGAAAAATTTTCAAATGTTTGGAAGAATTACCAAAATGTGACACAGAGATCTGCAGTGAGCACATGTTGTAAACATGGCACCAACCAACTTGCTTGATGCATGGTTGCCACAAACTTTCAATGTGTAAAAAACACAGTATCTGTGAAGTGCAATAAAGTGAAGTGAAATAAAATGAAGTATGCCTGTATGTGCTTTTGCTTTATGATTACTATGGGACTTACACAAATTGTCTTCAGATGTAACAGTGTATTTTAAGATAATTTACTTACATATAAAAAGTCTATATATTTACCCCTATACACCTTGCTATTGAAGTTCCAATTTACATATTTTCATAATACATATTGAATAATTAACATAGTTATTCTCAATGCTTTTAACATTTAAAGTGATAAATTCACCAGTATTATTATTCTCTATTTGTCTATATATTTATCTTCACTAGTGAGTTTTATACTTTCATAAGCTTTGTGTTGCTATTTATTGTTCTTTTATTTCAAGTTGAAGAACTCCCTTTAGCATTTCCTCTAAGGCAGGTCTAATAGTGATGAACTCATTTAGCTTTTGTTTTATCTGGGAAAGTCTATCTCCCCTTCATTTCTGAAGGACGGTTTTTCTGGGTATCATATTCTTGGTTGGCAGTTTTTTTTTTTTCTTCTTTCCCTTCAGCACTTCGAATACATCATCCCATTCTTTCCTGGACTGCCAGGTTTCTGCTAAGAAATCCGCTGTTTTATGGAGGCTCTTTGTATGTGATGAGTTGCTTTTCTCTTGCTGTTTTCAAAATTCCCTTTTTGTCTTTGATTTTTGGCAATTGGATTATAATATGTTTTGGTGTAGACCACTTTGGGTTCATCCTATTTGGTACTGTTTGGACTTCATGATTCTGGATGTCAATTTCCCTGCCCAGATTTGGGAAATTTTCATCCATTATTTCTTGAAACAGCTTTCTGCTCCTCCCTTTCTCTTCTTCTGGGACATCTATGGCTTAAACTGGTTCACTTGATTGAGTCACACAGTTTCCTCAGGCTTTCTTCACTCCTCTTCATTCTGTTTTTCTTTTGCTCCTGACTTCATAATTTCAAATGACCAGTTTTCAGATTCCTTGATTTTTCTGCTTGATCAAGTCAGCTGTTGAATTCCTCTAGTAAATTTTTGAATTCAGTTATTGTACTGTTTGGCTCTAGAATGTCTCTTTCTTTTTTATTGTTTCTCTTTGTAAATATTCTCACTTGGTTTATGTATTGTTTTTCCTGATGTCATTTAATTGTCTACCAGTGTTTTCTTGTAACTTAGTGCGCTTCTTTAAGATGGTTAATTTGAATTATTTGCAGGTAATTCATACATCTCCATTTCTTTCAAGTTTATTACTGGAGAATTATTTTATTCCTGTGTCATGTTTTCTTGATTTTTCACATTCCTTGTATGGTTGTATTGGTGTCTGTGCATTTTTGAAAAACAGCACTTTTCCCCAATCCCACAGAGTAGTGCTGACTGTAGGGGGCGCCCACATCTTTTCCTTTGTTCTTAGCTGTTCCAGGCATCCAGGCTCTGCCAGTCTTTCAGTACTCAGCATGAAGTGAGATGGAAACCAGCCCTTTGGGGACCACAGTAAAAGGCTGGAGACAAGGCTCACTTCTTTTCTCTAACTCCCTCCTGGAGGAAAAGCCTTTTCCCAATCTTACAGAACAGTGCCCGCTACAGGACACTCACCCCTTTTCTTTCATTCTTAGTTGTCCCAGGTGCCTGGACTCTACCAGTCTTTCAGTGCTGGGTATGAGGTGAGACAGAAATTGGCCCCTTGGGGAGGGCACTGAACAACCAGGAAGCCAGATGTGCAGGTACACACTCTACTCTTTTCTTCCCCATTGTGGGAGACGTCACAGGCAATCCTCTTGGCTCTGAGCTAAGCTGATTTGGGGGAATGGTGGATGTGGGCAAAGTGAATTTGGTCTTTTTACCTAAAATGGTACAAATTTTCCCAGCTGTGTGCTTGTCTGGGGTGCTAGAACTTCTTAACTGGATTTTGCATAAAGGTATCTTCATCTGAATATTGTTATCTTGCTGTTTCTATGGAGAGAGAAGGGCTAGATTTCCTACTCTGCCATCTCGCTCTCATGATAAAATTTTTGATTATGTGAAAAAATCTACATGACATAATATTAGCGGAAAAGGTACAAAACCACACATAGATTATTACTCCAATTTTGCAGAAAGGTGTATCACATTTTACCAGTGATCATCGCTGGTGAATTTTTTACTTTTTTTGTACTTTTCAAATTTTCTATTTACAAGCACATATTACACTTGGAAATTCAGAAGAAAATTTAAATTAGTTTTACATAGCTTTTACCTTTATAAGAACTTAATTTACTTTAAAATCACTTTAAAAATTAACAAACTGCATCATAGTAAAATTTAACAATATTAATATAAGGAGACTCTGGAATACTTCTGGTTTTAGTTCCAGCTATACAATATTTTCAAATGTCCTAGCAATGAACAAAAATTCTATTGCAGCAACAAAATGGAAATAAATGGTAATAATCTTGTTACAAGGGAGACAATAATACATATACAACCTTTCCTTATGCGTGTAATGCCAGACATACTCCTTTATTTTTTTTCCCCCGAGATGGAGTCTCACTATGATGTCCAGGCTGGACTTGAACCCCTGGGCTCAAGTGATCCTCCCACCTTAGCCTCCTGAGTTGCTGGAACCACAGGCTGTGTGCCATTGTGCCTGACTTAGCTATACTTTTGAGGCTAGAAAGATTTGTGGGATTAACTGACTGGGTGTGGTGGCTCACGCCTGTAATCCTAGCACTCTGGGAGGCCAAGGCGGGAGGATTGCTCGAGGTCAGGAGTTCAAGACCAGCCTGAGCAAGAATGAGACGCCATCTCTACTAAAAAATAGAAAGAAATTAGCTGGACAACTAAAAATATATATAGAAAAAATTAGCTGGGCACGTGGCACATGCCTGTAGTCCTAGCTACTTGGGAGGCTGAGGCAGGAGGATCGCTTGAGCCCAGGAGTTTGAAGTTGCTGTGAGCTAGGCTGACACCACAGCACTCTAGCCTGGGCAACAGAGTGAGAGTCTGTCTCAAAACAAAAAAAAAAAAAAAAAAAAAGAAAAGAAAGATTTGTGTGATTAACCAATTTAATCTTTTCTTTTTATAGATGAAGAAACTGAGGTGACCTTTTGTAAAGTCTGAAATGCTAGTTAAGGCAGAGCCAGGAAGAGAACCCACGTTTTGACTACCATTTAGTTCCTACTATTTCTCATAATTTAAACTATGTGCTCGATTACAATGCTTTTATTTAAAGTGATAGGAAAAATTATAGGTGGTATATTTTAAAGCAGTATATGATGGACATTTGTGAACAAAATTTTTAGGTACTTATTTTTCAATTAAAAATGAAAATTTATTAAGCGATATGGATAACGATTAACATTAAAACTTAGAAAAAGGAAAAAAATTGGCAACTCAAGGGAAGCTTTCAAATATATCATGTTGAAATTAGATTACAGACCATATGGTAAAGCCAAAGAAAATGCATATAGCTTCCAGGTGGCTCATTATTGTCTCAGATGGTAAAAAAGGGACTGAAAAGAACATCTAGGCAACAACACTAGAATAGAACCTACTGAATCATGGTAATAAACAGATGCCCCATTTTGAGGCCAGGAAACTATAACAGTAATAAGGGAATTGTGCCACATAATTTTTTTAATGAAAAGTAAAATCTGTAACCTGAGTTTTATTTATTTAGTATATTCATTCATTTATTTATTGTTGAATAGCAAGTGAACTAAGAAGTAAACACGGTTCTTTCCTGCAGAATGTCCACAACATACACTGGCTCAAAAGGCATGTAACAAAAAATATTGGGAAAATATTACAGTTGGTTCCAAAGTATTTTCTTTCACTTTAATTCTTCAAATTAATGTAGGTAGATTCCTATGGTAATATTAATAGGATACAATCTATTTACTAGTCTCTTTGTAAATCCCAAGATGTGTTGTGAAATAGCACAAAATCATAAACAGTGCTTGACAATCTTTACAAAGCATACAAAAGACCATACTATCACCAAAAGAGAATGAATTTCTTCAACTTAATTTTGTTCTTCAACGGTATTAAAAAAATCATGACTTTAAAGAGGAAAGTTGAAAAAGAAAAAGAAAGTCATCAGTTACAGATCTAGAGCTAAATCACATTATTAAGCACTCACAACTTAGAAACTCAGCCTATACTGCTCTCCTACTCTTTGCTTATTTAATTACTAAAATATGGTGGGTGTGGTTGCTCACGCCTATAATCCTAGCACTTCGGGAGACCGAGGAAGGAGGGTCGCTTGAGCCCAGGAGTTCGAGACCAGCCTGAGCACCACAGTGAGACCCTGTCTCTACAAAAAAAGTTAAAAAATTAAATAAAACAATTACTAAAATATATACATTGTATCCAGTGATATAAAAAGTTATGGTGGTTAAATTCCAAATATCCATGTGCTTCCTAGATTCTTGCAGTAGAAATAAAGGTTATAAAAGTAATAATTTTTAATAAAAGTCAGGTGATACCAAGGAATTATTGTTAATGGCAAATGGCATTGTGGTTATATATAAAAATGTTCATAATTTTCAGAGCTTCATACTTTAGTATATAGGGTAAAATGACATTGTTATCCAGGATTTGCTTCTGGTGATAGGTACACTGAAGGCCCTGACTCCTGCATGATACAATTCATCCAGGTAACAAAACACATTTGTACCTTGTAAATTTTTTGAAATATAAAAACAGAAAAAGAAAGAAAAAAAATGTGTGGCAAAATCTTTAAATTACTGAATCTGGGTGACGGATACAATGGAGGTTCATGTGTCTATTTTTTGTATGTGTTCAAAAATTTCAAAAGGAAAATTAGAAAACAAGGCAATCATTTCTCTAATTGTGTAACCCTGGAAAGTTCACTTAACTATGTTTCAGTTTCACCATCAGTAAACCTGGAATAATAAAGATGCCTATCTCAGAGAGTTGTTCAATACTGTTGTTTCTCTGGAAAAGCTAGTTTAGGAATTTAGGTGATATCAAGAACGCATCTACTCAGCTCTCTGCAGCACTGGCGACATGAATGGGCCTTACCCAGCCCTATGACCCTGGTGGTGACTCGTGTGGTGGGTGTGTGGACTCTTAACAGGACATTGGTATCAAGGATGTGTGGCTTGAAAAGGTAGAGCTAAGATTAAAGACTCTTGCCTCAGGTGACTACCTTTGTTCTTTGCCTTGAACCAAAATTGTGCTTTTGCAACATAGTGAGACCCACATCTACAAAAAATAAAAAAAATTAGCCAGGAGTGGTGGCGTGTGCCTGTAGTCTTAGCTACATGGGAGGCTGAGGTGGGAGGACTGCTTGAGCCCATGAGTTTGAGGCTGTACTGAGCTATAATCTAGACATTGCACTCTAGCCTGATTGACCTTGTTTCTATCAAAAAAAAAATTGTGACTCTGAGGTTTCTAAAAATGGGATTCTCTTTTGAAGTTACTAGCAACATATGAAAGACAAACCAGGTTAAAACATGGCCCAACTCTGGCTCCTATTTCCTCTCTTTTCTTTGTTCACTTAAGAAGAGTTCATATGATGAGTGTCTGGGTAGAAAAACATACTTATCTGGGCCTAGTGTTTCAGGTCTGTGGTCTGCAACTCAGGGACTACATACTGGCACTGGTCCATGACGGTCTATTAGGAACCAGGCTGCACAGCAAGAGGTGAGTGGTGGGAGAGCAAGTGAAGCTTCATCTGTATTTACAGCTGCTCCCCATTGCTCACATCACCACCTGAACTCTACCTCCTGTCAGATCAGTGGTGGCATTAGATTCTCACATAAGTGTGAACTCTACCGTAAACTGCGCGTGAGAGGGATCTAGGTTGCATGCTCCTTATGAGAATCTGTGGAGCTGAGGTGGTGATGCTAGTGCTGGGGAGCAACTGCAAATACAGATTATCATTAAAAGAGAGGTTTGACTACACAGAGACCATAATAAATCAATTGCTTGCAGGCTCATATCAAAACCCTATCAGTGAGTGGCAAGTGACAATATAATAACAATAAAAATAAAGTGCACAATAAACGTAATGCACATGAATCATCCTGAAACCATCCCCTGTGATCCCCTCCCCATCCAGTCTGTGGGAAAATTGTCTTCCATGAAATTGGTCCCTGGTGCCAAAAACGTTGGGGACCACTATTTCAGGTGATGAGACCAGTGATTTGGGTACAAGGGGAGGGAAAAATCTTCAGGCACAGTACCACTTGTTTCTTCCTTTCTACCTAGTCCTACCATTTTGAATCCATAGCTCATACGATGGTTAGACCCAGGCAAATTCCGAGGAGTGATAAGTTTACATGAAGCAGAAAAGTGAGGGAGAAAAAAAGAGGAAAAAGAAAATTTCAAATGACTACAGTAAGGAAGACCAAGAAATTTCTGTGGCGATTCAATAGACTGACCCACATTTATGTAAGGCCTATATGAGCAGGGCACTGCTGTACAAGTGCTTGGTGGTAAAGGAGTTAAATGCTAAAGATAAGTCATGTTTTTTGAAAATGAGCTGTGTCCAAACCCTAAGTATTTTTTTTAAGAGAATGTAAGTCATTAACACACACATTCAAAATGAGTAAGAACCAAAAACGAAAAATATTTTTAGATATATTTAGGGAACAGCAATTAAAAGGGCATTGTAATGTTCACAGAACAATTATATCTGATTTTTTAATACTTATATTCCACTTCTAGAAAACCTCCAGATAAAAATAAATTCTGAATCAGACTTAACTTTCACTGTTTCTGCTCTGGTCCAAGCCATCATCATCTCTTGCCTGTTATTACTGCAACAGTCTCCTAATCCTGCTCATAGCTTTTACCCTTGCTCTGCTATACAAGCCACTTTCTACACAGCAGACTGATCCTTTTGAAATATCAGATCATGTCATTCCCCGGCTCAAAACCTTTTGATGGCATCTCATCTCAGAGTAAAAGTCAAAGCCCTTACAAGAGCCTAATAAGGGTGTACAGATGTCCACATGACTTATCTAAATAACATATTTGCCTAGAAAACGGAAATTCCTTTCTCAAAACCTGTGATTTATACTTATCTTTTCAACCATAGTTACAGAAAAACATACAACTTAAGTATGTATATTAAATTCCACTTAAAACAGATCTTTTCTTTTTAGCATAAAAATCTCCCCATGAATTAAACAACCATCACAATTTTTGATAATCTTATAAAAACCTACGAATGGGCAATTCTTCAAAAACATATTAACCAGCTATGAGCCTAAGAAAATATTCCTTAAGGTCTAACTGCAGAGGGCTGAAAACCTGTAATCTTTTTTTTGGATTCTTGTTGGACTGGTTAGCACAAGTACGAGCCAACACTTCTGAGATCTCGGGCATGATGACCTTGTTCTCTCTTCCTGTGGTTCAGAATTGGGGAAGTTCACCTATGGTAGTAACTTTGGTATGTCTCTTTTCAGTCCAGAGTATCCAAAATTATTTTTTTGATAAGTAAGACCAGTGGAAAAATGCAAAATGCAGTCACCTTAAATTAAAGCTAATACAGCTAAGTCTAATTAGCTATGGAAACAGGAAATAGAAAAGAACTTGGTTCTTTAAAAAGACGTTCTTAAAAACATTAAAACCTTTCCCAATGCCATAAAGGAGATCATAAAATACAACTTTTTTCCTTTTCTAAATTGATAAAAGCTAAAATAATCCACGATTGCATGATATTCTTTTGGGCCAGTTCTGTTTTCGTTAGTCCATGTTCAATATTGAATGTTTTTATATCCACATAACACTCTTTATAACATTATTTCCCCTTCTCATGAATGCTAATGGACAGCCATAGCCAAATCAAACAAACAAAAACAAATACTTTGGAGATGTGTTGTCCAGTAGAACTTTTTGCTATGGATGGAAATGTTCTATTCTATGATACACAGTAGCCACTACCCACATATAACTATCAAGCACTTAAAACGTGGCTAGTGGGACTAATGGCATCTTTAATTTTATTTAATCAATTTAAAATTTAAATATATGTGGCTAGTGGCTGCCATATTGGGCAGCACAACATTAGAACCCAGAAATAAGTCACTGGCCTATAGTAGTATTCCTTATTAGCTTCATTAGGATCTGTTAACTACAAGTTATTTCCCAGAATTCACAAGTTTCATCCAAGAATTATCATTCCCAAATCCCAAAAGTTACACACAAAAGGTATATTTAAATAAAATGAACATTTAAAATTATACTTAATTCTTTTTTTTTTTTTTTTAATGACAGGGTTTTGCTCTGTTGCTCAGGCTAGAGTGCAGTAGCATGATCATAGCTCATCATAACCTTGAACTCCTGGGCTCAAGCCATCCTCCTACCTCAGTGTCCTGAGTAGCTAGGACTACAGGCACATGCCACCACACCTGGCTTATTTTTTTTTGATTTTCTGTAGAGACAGAGTCTTGCTATGTTGCCCAGGTTGGTCTTGAACTCCTGGCCTCAAGCGATCCTCCTGCCTTGGCCTCCCAAAGTGCTACGATTACAGGCATAGGCTATGGTGCCTGGCCTTTAACATGCTATTAATAGATAATTTCTTGTAAGGACAAGAAAACTGGGGGAGACTTACAGAGAAACGATGAAAAATATTTGCTTTTCACTTTTCTTTCCCTACCCACATCCAATTGGAAAGTATTCTTGGCTCTACTTCCAAAATATATTCCAGATCCATCCACTTTCTTTAGTCTCCACTAGAATCCAAGCTACTATCACCTTGGATAGTATTACATTACTGCAAGAGCTTTCCAACTGGTCTTTCTGCTTCCTCTTTTGGTTCCTTTTATAATATAATTCACTCATTAAACAACTTTCAGAGTGAATGTCTTGAAAAATGTAAATTAGATCACATTACTCTTGTCCTTAAACATTTTTCAATGACTCCTTCTGTTCTTAGAATATAGTCTAAATTTCATTCCACAAGCCTACATAACCCCATTCCTTCCTCCTGCTACCTCTCAGAGCTCATCATGACGCCACTTTCACCCTCACACTTGCCATGGCCCCATCACACTTTCTTTCCTATTGCTCCAACACACCATAAATTTGTCTGGCTTAAGTCCTTGGTGCTTACTGTTTCTTGTGCTTGAAATGATACTCTGATCTTCAAATGGACAACTCTTGTCATTCAAGTTGCAGGTCAAATGTCCTTCTCAAAAGAGTTTTTCCTGACATTCTACGTAATGTTGCCACCTAGTCTCTATTTACAAAGCCCTGTTTTATTTTCACAACCTTAAAATAATGTTTCTTTCTTTTGTTTACTTGTTTCTGTCTGTCTTCCACCTCTACAATGCTGACTCCATGAGAACAGGGAGCGTGTCTTCACTGCTTGGCACATAGTAGGCTTTCAATGTTTGGAGGAAAAAAACAGATTTTCTGTAACTATCCTCTTAGTTACTAAATAAATTGGTCAAATTTGGTGAACTAAGGCTGCCTTTGAACACACACATGAAAATGGAAATAATTTAATCACTTCACTCAAAAGCTGCTCAACAGCTTCACGTAACACAGTAAGAAAAAATATTTTACTTTTACATTTTTTTTTTTGAGTTTTACATCCTATCCCCCATCTATCAGTTCTCCATAGTCTTAAGAATGTACCTATGGACTAAAGAGTCCTAAAACCACTCGTAGCAGCCCTCCTAGGAGGTTAGTTTCTTTAGCCTCCCTTCTCAATGATCTTGAGGCTATCCCTGGGGAACCTCTTTAATCTGTCAATTTGAAGGTTAAGGAATCTGTTGGGAATACATAGTCTCACTTCTCTTCTCTATAGGCAACTCCCTCTTGGGCAATGTAGAATATAGTCAAAGTCCCAATATATTTTACGATATTAATTCTGTAAATGGACTTCTTTAAGAAAATAATAATAAAGTGAGCTCTCAAATGTGAAATGCTGTTACATATATTTATTATACTATGATGGGAAAAAAGAGTTCAAGAAAAATGAGGCTGGGGTTGTTGGAGGTAACACCTTCAAGGCATTTCCTACTATCTCAGTAATCTGAAATGTCCAAAGAATTTTCAATTTATCTGAAAATGTGTTTTTCAATTGTCTTGTTAGTTATTATGTCTTGGTAAGAAACAATACAAAGACTCTCCTTCACTATATATGCCAAATCAACAAGACCAAATCTAGGAATTATTAATTAAATCCTTTACTAGAGGGTATATAAGCAGAGATAATCATGTAATGGTCAATCTACATACATGTATGTAGTTAGAGCTGTAACTCAGAATTTTAACAAGAAAATCAACCTCATACAAAATCTCCCTGGCCTTTTACAGTATTTATTGTTTAGAAAAAAGTACTGCTCCCTATATAGTATTTCATCCAAGAAAAGCTTATATAAAATAAAGTCCAGAAAAGCATAAACTAGATGACAATGTGCTTATGGCCACTGTTTAAGAGGAAGTATTTTTAGTGACTGAGTCTATTACTTTTTATCATAAATCTTATTGACCATGAACTCTGAAGGAGTCTGAAATATAGCATTTTAATAGGCAGTACTTGGCGACCAGATTAAATGTGAAAAATGTATTTCTAAATCTGTTGTTTTGCACTTATAGGTACAATTTCTTGTAGAACAACTGTAGGAAAAATTTTACGCTATTTAACCTATATGGTTGAATGAGTACTTACTGCATTTCTGCTCTTACTATTCATCAAGAAGGGAGGTAACCGGGCCCTCTGTAGAGAAAGGATTTCTGAAACCTGAAGGCTTGTTTTACCCTCTGAGAGGCACTTCTGCACCTTCTTGATCCTCATTAGTTGTTCCTAACACCTAAGATATCAATATGGCAGCTATAATCACTCTGAGAATACATGTGCATATGTAACTCAGGAATTAAGCAAAACAAAATGCCAATTATCCTTTCTGAAGATCAGCACCTTTGAAAAGTTCCCACAATTCAAGGTTATACTTTTAGTTCTTTTCCTCAGGGACATGAAAATAACTGGAACAAAACAAAACAGTCTGAATTGTATAAATTGTATAAAGGAATTCAGCACAAAGCCTGGAAGTAGAATGTTTATGATCTGGTATGATTCATACCTCCCTTTTATACTTACAGAATGGCAGAAATCATAAAGCAAAACCACTATCAATTTAACCTGAAAACCTAAATACCAATGTCAAATTCTCATTTTTCTCACTAGTTACTAAATTTTATGATTTGAAAAACAAAACACAAAAGACGCTAAATTGTTATACACTGTGTTTTACGTCTTCATTGAACCTGAAATCTGTAGTTGAAGTGATTACGGGAAGAATAATAGGCTTTACCAGAATTACTGAATAAACAACTTGGTTTAAAACACTTTCAAATTTGTTCAAATATAAAGGAAACTAGTCCCATTTCTATTAACATTCAATTAATACTTCCAATATTATCAAAGCATCTCAAGACATTTTCAGAAATAAAGGTGAGATAAACTTATGTCCAAACATGTATTTTAAAAAACCCTTTGAAATATCATTAGTACAAATAAGACATATAATTACACTACACTTTAACTTCAGACATACACAATGAATATGACACCAAAGCAGCACAACATGCAGCACCATACCTATATCTAATGACAAGCAAATCTTAATATCAGGGATGACAGTCTGATGTATTTGTACAGAAGTGATAGCTGACCCAGAAGGGCAGGCATAGGTGGCCTTATAGACAGGCAGACTGGGATGCTAACAAAAGTAGTTGGGGTGAGGAAGAGAATAAGAGAATTAAACTACAAAGGGAAGATGTGATATATCTCTATTCTGTCTACATGATGTTATCTATCCATCCATTGCTCCCTCTCTCCTTCCCCTCCTTCACTCTCCCTCCAACAAGCCAACCAACTAGTTATTAAAATACCTAAAAGGAACCAGGCATTGCTCAAGGCTTACTCTTCCTTGAACCAAATGCCCACATTTTTGCACAGAAGCACCATCTGATATCAGAACAGAAAAACCTAATTGATACTCATCCACTGAATTCACCCTTAATCTTGGTCTCATTAGTAAGTGCTCACTGACTCCGAATCTTTGCACCTTCCAGGTCAGTTGGTCCTCTAGCGTACACTCAACTCTGAGAGGGTCTCCAACCTGCTCAAAACCAATTTTTAGCCTCAACAGCTTCTCTTGCCAGATAAAATCAAAGTAAGGAATTGGAATGTCTTGGTGTGAAAAGCTGGGGGAATAATCCAGGCCACTGGAATAATAGAGTCATGCTCCAGATACAACTTGGAGCTATATGCTTATCTGATCTTTTGATTCAGACACAGATTAACGATATATATATCCTAGCATTAAACCAGGGACTGTTCTCAATCTTGTTCAACATAATGCTGACAGTTTATTTACTGCAAAAGGATGCTGCTCTTGAAGAAAAAGAATGTTGTATGACAACGTGCAAATCACTCGACCCTATTAAGCATAAGCTTCCTTTCTATAAAACAAGGATAATAATCATTGTCTTGCCTCATAGGGTCACTGAGAGGCTCAAAGATAGTGAATGCGAAAAGTACTTGTATAAACTGCTAAACTATTATTACTATGTAAGATGTTTCTTTTTTGAACTTTTGAATCTTCTTCCAACTCAAGAGTTTTGTTGTAAGGTTCGTTAGACTATCCAGATACAGAACATCTAAATCAACAGGGTTTTGGAGAGGGCAATGGAGAAATAAAGGAAAATGATGGCCAGAATACTGGGTCAGAACACAGGAAATTAATTGCAGAACTGCAGTGATGTCCCGATGCAAAACCAGAACAGTTACATGCTTACCTTTTGCAGACAATGGTCGACTCCCTTGCTAATCTTTCCCTCCACAGCTGTACCGTGTTACTTTCAGGTGAATCAGTGGGGGCCAATTGAGTCTGGCGGTGCAAGGGGAGGGACTTTCAACCCTGAAGATCCACTTCTTCCCCAATGCCTTTAACAAACACTCCTACTTTTTGGGCCTGGCCTAGTTAATCAAAACTATTCCCGGTAAGAAAATGGCTGTTAAAGATTTTTTTTAGGGAGAGTCTTTTAAGTATGAGACACCATAAATTACCTATTTCTAATGGACAAATACAGAAAACCTGGGTTATATTTGTTCCGTTTCTCCCAAGACTCACCCATATGCCTCACCCTTCAAGCCTCAGCACTCATCTGTAAAATGAAGAATGACGGCACCTGTCAGCCGCATCCCAAGGCCACCAAGAGGATGAATGAGACAGTGCCTGGGAGGCGCCAGGAGGGGTGTCTGATAAACACAGTTTTTCACTGTTCATAAAGTATTATAATGAGTCCTGTTATGCCCTCCCGCCCAAGGAAATCGACCAGTTAGAACCGACACCCCCAGTCACTGAAGAAGGTAACTCTGGAGCTGGCCGGGCGCGTCCGCACAGATTCTATTTCGGGGTCTGGGTAGAGAGGCGACACCGCGTCGCGCGGCGGGGGCGGAGCCCACGGCAAGCCTACCTGTTGTTCCGGATGCTGACCAGCACGCACAGCACCAGCTCCAAGTAGGTGCGCAGCACTTCCAGCCAGCGGGTTGAGAGCTGCAGGGCCTCAACTTCTTCCCCGCCCGTCCCGCCGTCCGCGCCGCCGCCGTCGCCGGGGCCGCCGCCGCCGCTGAGGTAGTTCTCGGCGGCAAACTCAACGCGCAGCTCTCGCACGAACCAGCCGCACTTGCGCATGAGGAATTCGAGCCGAGGCTGCTCAGCGGGCGAGACGCGGAGGCAGATGCGAAGTTGGGGCCAGAGGGCCGGATAAAAGAGGCACTCGCGCCAGTGCGAGCAGGAGGCCGAGGCCCGCAGCCGGTCCGGCGCGGGCAAGAAGGAGAAGATGTGCACGATCAGCTCGCTGGGCAGCGACGCGGCGCCCGCCGCCTGCCCGCACAGAGCCATTCGGCTCCGCCGCCGGCTGCCGGCTCCCGGCCGCCCCCGCAGTCCCCGGAGCAGCCCCCGCAGCCGTCGCAGCTGCCGCAGTCGCAGCCGCTGCCGCCGCCACCGCGCCACCCGGGCGGCCCCGGCTCGGGTTCGAGCTCCCGGCGGTCGGGGCTGCGGCACTGACAAGAACAACAACATCAATGACAAGGAAGAAGGGGGCGGAACCGTCGTGGGTCTCGGCGGAACCAAGTGGCGCACAAGTTGTAGAGAGGGGGAAAGGCCTCTGTCGGGGTGGCCGGCAGACAGCCACCTCTGCCCTCTTAAACTGTACTCACGTGCGCTGAGGCCTGCACACTCAGTGACTTCAAAACCCTCGCTTGTATTGTTCAGGCGCCCGGAAGCGGCAGGGCATGTTGTAAAGAAACGGTAGCCTCCCCGCGCGTGTCGGCGGAGACGGAGAAGTGGTAGGAGCTGAGTTTGACGTCGCGGGTGGTGGGAGGAGCCCGGCGCAGACCGGCGCGACTTCCGGAAGACGGGAGCGCCTAGCAGCCGGTAGGGAAGGGAGACGCGGCACGTGACCCCTGACGCACGCGTGCTGGGAGGGGCGCGGGGCGGGCGCGCGGGGCGGGCTCGAGGGGCGGGGCGGGGGTGGAGCCCGCACTCGACTCCCCGTACGCCTGTAGGCTACGAAGGCTACTGCGCCCGGGAGGTCGGTGAGTCCGGTAAGTTGGGTGCCCAGTCGCTGTACGGGGCGGAAGTCTGGCTTAGTGCGAGGCGTTGTGACGCTTCTTTGTAAAAGTTTCTCGGTTGCTGGGCTGAGGACTGTGAGCCAAAGTGCAGGATGCAGAATCTTCCTCAGCTGTGCCGCCTGCCCAGAGTATTGTGAGGGATTTCTGGGCTTGCTCCACCCACGCGGGCCGCGGGCGTCCTCGCGGGCTGACCCCGACGGGCGTGTCGGGGCGGCGGAGGCGCGGGGCAGGCGGACCTACCCCTCGGTCGGGCCGTGCCTGTGGACTTCGCGCACAGCCCGGTGTGTGGAAAGAGCGAGGACAGCGCCACCCTTTGGATTTAGAGGGAGAGAAAAAATTTATAAACGAGTCTTAAATTTTCCTGGTTGATTGTCAGCCTTTTTACCAGGGCTTGAGGAAGGGTCTGAGTTCCCGGTACTGAGATTTAAAGACTCTCGTTGAAAAGAAGTTGATGAGGTGTTTTTTTTTTTTTTTTTTTAGCATGGCGCTCCTAACTTGAGAGGGATTTTTGAAACAGTGTCCCTTAACTTCTCCACAACCTGTGAAGTAGTTAACTCTGGTTGTAAGAGATGGTGAAATCAGAAAGTCAGATTTTATGTAGTAATTGAAGATTGATTTAGGGAGGCTGCCACTTCAAAGGCTTCGCTACGATTTGGGGACAGACTTGTTCTCTTGTAAATGTGAAGAAACTCTACTAGATGTTTTTAACCCTTTGAAGGCAAAGGTCTGCGTTCATGTTTCTTTGGTGCCTTTTGGTGCCTTCCTTGCACATATCAGGTTGCCAACAATATTATGTTACCATGTTACCTCTGAGTTCTCGTCAGCTCAGCACCTGTAAAAAAATTAAAAAAGTATGTATATATCAGCCGTGGTAGGTCAGTCACTTCTCTGAACCCTTGTCTACAACAGTTCTATGTGATTAATATTTAATGAGCACGTAGTGGCAACAGTGAATTAGGAAGTCGAGACTTAGATTTTAATTTTTTATTAATAATAATTTCTTAAACTTATTGAAGTATTTTGAAGTGAGCCATAGACATCTAGATCTCCCACTTCTAGGTACTTTCATGTGCATGTCTATAAAAGCGTATTCCTGTATGACAAAAATAATGTCATCACACCAATTTCTTGAATATTATTGTGAGATCAAATAGCAAACATAAGAAGCCATGTTTTCTTGTTTCTGCTTGCCAACATAATTTTACAAAGCCCTGGACTCTGTTGAGGACTAGTAGCTCCAGAAAGATACTTTGAAGACAAAACAAAGTAGAATACATCCTCCCTCCCACGCCCACGTCTCTAGCCTGAGTTGCTATATTCCTTAAAAGATATGACTTTAGTCTTTCTCTTTTCCTACGCATAAGATAATGTCTGATGAGGTTAGTGATTATACTTCTGTGATCTATAACCAGACGTACTCTTACACCCGAACCTTGATGTGATTCTGCTTTAACGTAACTTCTGAGCAAGGCACGTGCTGAACCCCCACCACTTGTATATAAGCAGTGGGATGAAATACTGTGCTGGAAGAGTCTGATAGAATCTCTCTGAAAGATTCCTCCTGGGCTTTAGGCCTTGGACTACAGTCCTCCGTAAGACTACTGAATAAAACTAACTTTAATTCCTTAAAAGGTTGATTTTCTTTTCCCATTAGTTGACATTATCTCATATTCCATATTCAGATTTATCCAGCTATTTCTCAAATGTTCTTTACTGCTGCTTTGTCCAAACCAGAATCCAGTTAAGAACCACACTTGTATTTGGTTATGTATTTCAAGTCTCTTTTAATCTAAACATTGAAAGATTAATCTTTTAGTCTTCGGTAGATCATCCCCACAATTTTTTTTTTATATTCTTGAGTGAGACTAGGTTAATTGTCCTATAGAGTATTTCACTGTCTGTATTTGTTTGACTGCTTTCTCTTGGTATTTAGTTTACTCCTCTAGTCCCTATATTTCTTATAAATGTGGACATAATTGCTAAAGGATTGATCAGGTTAAATGTTAAGGATTTTAAACACAATTTTATCATCAAGGATATTGAATATTTCACATTGAATTGCAATATCTGCTTGAACTACCATGAGTAATTTTTAAAAAAATGATTCCTGGGTTAGGTTGGTGACAGCTTGATCTCCCTCCATTTAAGGTTATGTCTTGCATTTTATTTATTTAATTAATTTATTTCCTCATTTCGTGAGGTGCTATTTTGGTTTCCTGCAAATGTCCAACTACCCCATCAGCCAACTTAATGGCTTTAACAACAATTTATAATTCTTGTCTGAATCATAATTTTATTAGAGATTGTAAAATGATTTCTAATTTTTTCATTCCATTTACATTTATTAATTTGCATTTTTCTGTACAGTAGATGCTTTCTTTCATAAACTAGGGACTTTAATTACCCTGAAGCACAGCTCCTATTGGAAAGGCAGAAAAAAATGCTTAGTTCTTTTTTTTTCATTACTGATTTTTAAAGCAAGTTATAGGGCCTCAAAGGGTGACAAATGAACTACTCTTGCTTTTACATTTTCTGAATATTATTATGTATTTATTAATTTTTATAAGTTTTAATTGGTAATTCTTTTTGACTTTCAAAATTTAAAGCTTCTAGAACACCTCTCAAATAATTTTTTCTATTATTATTAATACTTTTCTAAAATTCCTTGAGCAGTTTTAGTAGAAATAAAAGTGGACTGGGTGAGAGGATAAAAGCCTGGATTTTAATCTTGTTTTCTTTTTCGGTTTTGCCATGATCTAATTGGGTGATCTTTAAACAAGTTGCTTAACCTTTTTGGTCTGTATTTTCTTCACCTATACAAGTCGAGTTTTGGCAAGGATCCCTGCAGCAATAATGGCCTCTGGCTCTTAAAAAACCACCCTTTTATTTTTACTTGCCATAAAACTAACCCATTTCAAATATATAATTCAATGATTTTTAGTAATTTTATCAAATGATACAACCATCACTGTAAATCAGTTTTAGAACATTTTCATACCTCAAATGAGATTTCTTATGCTCATTTACAGCTAATCCCTACTCCCACTCCCCAGCAACTACTAGTGTACTTTCTGTCTCTAATTGTTTTGGTCTATCTGTAGGGTCCCCCAGTTCCCCTGCTTTCTTTCTGTGCCCTGACAAAAAATCACAGACTACCTTGACTGTTCTGTGATGTAGCCAGCTACAGGTTTTCCCCCTCGCAGGCTGAACCTAAACTGGGGCCTTGAACATTCCTAAGCACTGATGAAGGTATCTAGGTTGTTGCCCAAAACACTGAAAGAAACTGGTCCTAGCCCTGAGCCAAATTTGTTAAGCCCTCATATAAACTACATACCCAGACCCCCTCACTGCGGACATACCTCAGAGCATCCCTTTTCTCTTGCTGTCTGTTGTGAGGATGGCTGCAGCCCTCAGTAAGTAAGTTCTACTAATAAATGCTTTGACCAGGAGTTCGGTGCTTCTTTGTTTGGAATCCCAACTGGCTCCATCTCAGGTGATTTGGGGCACTCCCTTGTGGAAACTCCCCTGCTACCACTTTTGGGGTGACTTCATCTGTTTGTTCTGTTGGACAGAACATTACCCATTCACTAGTTGCAGACATCTAGGTTGTTTATAGTTTGGGGCTATTATAAATAATGCTGCTATGAATATTCATGTGCAGATCTTTGTGTGGCCATATGTTTTAATTTCTCCTGGGTAGATACCTAGGGATGAAAGTGATAGGTTGTATGGTAGTTCTATGTATATATAACTTTTTGAGAAACAAACTATTTTCCAAAGTGGCTGCATCCAGCAAAAGAAATAAATAACACAGTAAACAGACAACTTGCAAAATAGGAGAAAGTATTTGTAAACTATACATCTGACAGAGGACTAATATCTAGAATTTACAAGGAACTCAACAGCAACAAAACCCATTAAAAAGTGGGCTAAGGACACGAATAAACATTTTTCAAAAGAAAACAAATGGCCAAAAAGCATATGAAAAAATGTTAAAATCACTAATACAGCAGAGAAATGCAAATTAAAACCACAATGAGATAATGTCTTATACCAGTCAGAAGAGCTACTATTAAGGCAAAAAATAACATGGTGAGGATGCAGAGAAAAGGGAACTCATACACTGTTGGAATGTAAATTAGTGCAACCTCTATGGGAAACAGCATGGAGATTTCTCAAAGAACTAAAAATAGAACTGCCCAGCAATCCCACTTCCGGGTGTTTACCCAAAGGAAAAGAAATCAATATATCAAAAATATACTTGCAGCACTATTCACAGTAGCAAAGATATGGAATCAACCTAAGTGCCCATCAACGGAGGACTGGGTAAAGAAAATGTGGTATATATACACAATGGAATAGTCTTCAGTTGTAAAAAATAATGGAATGTCTTTTGCAGCAATGTGGATGATACTGGGGGCCATCAAAAAGCGAAACAACTCAGACACTGAAAGACAAATACTGCATGTTCTCACTTTTAAGTAGTAGCTAAATAACATGTACAGATGGAAACAGAATGTGGAATGATGCACAGTGGAGACTTTGGGGAATTGGGGGTTTGTAGGGGTGGATGATGGGAGGTTGCTTGGTAGGTACAATGTGTGTTGATTCAGTGATGTATGCAATGAGGGTCCTGACTTCACCACAATGCAATATATCAATGTAGCAGAATTGCACTTTTACCTCATGAATATATACAAATAAAACGTAAATGGGGGGAAAAGAACCCAAAGTGGCTGCATCATTTTCCCTTCCCACCAGCAATGTAATAGGATTTCTAGTTCTCTGACTTTTTGATGATCTGGAAATACATTCTGCTTGATTCAAGATTGGTATTTTTTCCTTCACATTTTACTAGCCACAAAGTATCTTTTCCTTGGACACTATTAATAATTAGTCTTTACTTATTAGGAATGGCTCCTGAAGAAAACAAAAATATATCATTCTGCCATGAAATTCTGCTTCTGAGTGTTATTTTTGAATTGTTTTACTTATTAAATGAAGGATGGAAGGAATACTGTTATTTAACCATAGCTAAGACATGAATTAGTAAGATTTGGTCTTGCCCAGTTATAATAATTAAACAGTAAATTATAAAAAATTTGTGTGTATTATCAAGCCAACATCCTTAATTGTTTATTGAGTATGTATATTTAGCATGTTAGGTGAGTTACATTCTTTCAACATATACTGTTAAAGTAAGAAGATTGTCTTTAGAGGATAGAACGAAATCATATTTTGTGAAGTTATAAAATCTGAGGTATGATTCATAGTGTGGGAGGAAGTACTGACGTTTTGAAGCTCATAACTTTGAAGCTCAAGTACCTAGTAGTACTAAGCTCCAGGTTCCAGAGGAGCCATATTGTCACTATAGCAACCGTCATGCTTATTTGGATTTGAAACCCAAGCACTGAGTAGTGTATAGGAATATAACATCAAGGTAGATATGTGTTCTGGTAGGTTGATATGCCTCACTGCTGATAGTCAATGGTTAGTTATGTTTTTCTTGTTATATTTATTATGATTGATTTTTTGTAGAGATATATTAATTCTTCTTTTTTTATTTCAGCATATTATGTGGGTACAAAAGTTTAGCTTATGTATATTGCCCTTGCCCCCACCCCTTCAGAGAATCAGAAGTTCAAGCGTGTCCATCCCCTAGACAGTGCGCATCGCACTCATTATGTATGTATACACCCATCCCCTCACCCCCCCACATCTGCCTGACACCCTATTAATGTTATTCCTAAATGTGCTCTTAGGTGATGACCAGTGAAACCAATTTGATGGTGAGTACATGTGGTGCTTATTTTTCTATTCTTGGGATACTTCACTTAGTAGAATGGGTTCCAGCTCTATCCAGGAAAATACAAGAGGTGCTATATCACCATGGTTTCTTATAGCTGAGTAGTACTCCATGGTGTACATATACAACATTTTATTAATCCACTCATGTATTGCTGGGCACTTGGGTTGTTTCCACATCTTTGCAATTGTGAATTGTGCTGCTATAAACATTCGAGTGCAGATGTCTTTTTAGTAGAATATCTTTTGTTCTTTTGGGTAGATGCCCCAAAATGGTGTTGCTGTATCAAATGGTAGGTCTCCTTGTATCTGTTTAAGGTATCTCCATGTTGCTTTCCACAGAGGTTGCACTAGTTTCCAGTCCCACCAGCAGTGTATGTGTGTTCCTATCTCTCCGCATCCATGCCAACATTTATTGTTTTGGGACTTTTTGATAAAGGCCATTCTCACTGGAGATAAGTGATATCTCATTGTGGTTTTGATTTGCAGTTCCCTGATGATTAGAGATGTTGAGCATTTTTTCATATGTTTGTTGGCCATACTTCTGTCTTCTTTTGAAAAATTTCTATTCATGTCCTTTGCCCACTTTTTGATACGGTTGCTTGATTTTTTGTTACTGATTTTCCTGAGTTCTAAATAGATTCTAGTTATCAGCCCTTTATCAGATGTGTAACATGCAAAAATTTTTTCCCATTCTGTAGGTTGTCTGTTTGCTCTCATGGTAGTTTCTTTGGCTGTGCAGAAGCTTTTTAATTTAATCAGGTCCCATTTATTTCTTTATTTTTGTTGTTGCTGTGATTGCCTTTGGAGTCTTCTTCATAAATTCTTTGCGTAGGCCAATGTCTATAAGAGTTTTTCTCACATTTTCTTCTAGAATTCTAATAGTTTCACACCTTAGTTTTAAGTCTGTTATCCACTGTGATTTGATTTTTGTGAGAGGTGAAAGGTGCAGGTCTTGTTTCAGTCTTCTACATGTGGCTATCCAGTTTTCCCAGCACCACTTATTGAATAAGAAATCTTTTCCCCAGTGTATGTTTTTGTGTGCTTTGTCAAATATTAGATGGCTATATGAGGATGGTTTTTTTTTTGTTTTTTTTTGTTTTTTTTTTTTTGAGACAGAGTGTCACCTTGTTGCCCTGGCTAGAGTGAGTGCCGTGGCATTAGCCTAGCTCACAGCAACCTCAAACTCCTGGGCTTACGCAATCCTACTGCCTCAGCCTCCCGAGTAGCTGGGACTACAGGCATGTGCCACCATGCCCGGCTAAGTTTTTCTATATATATTTTAGTTGGCCAGCTAATTTGTTTCTATTTTTCGTAGAGACGGGGTGTCGCTCTTGCTGAGTCTGGTCTCGAACTCCTGACCTCGAGCAATCCACCTGCCTTGGCCTCCCAGAGTGCTAGGATTACAGGCGTGAGCCACCGCGCCCGGCTGAGGATGGTTTTATATCTGGATTCTCAGTTCTGTTCCACCAGTCTGTGTCTCTGTTCTTGTGCCAATACCAAGCTGATTTAATAAGCACAGCCTTATAGTATAGTTTGAAGTCTGATAAATTAATATCTCCCATTTTGTTCTTATTGCCTAAAATTACTTTTGCTAAATGAGGTCTTCTCTGGTTCCATACAAAGCATAAAATTATTTTTTCTATATCTGTGAAAAATGATGTTGGTAATTTAATAGGGATTGCATTGAATCTGTAGATCACTTTGAGTAGTATAAACAATCAACAACGTTGATTCTTCTGATCCATGAGCATGATATGGTTTTCCACCTGTTTATATGCTCTGCTATCTCTTTCCTCAGTGTTTCATTGTTCTCCCTATAGAGGTCTTTTACCTCCTTAATTAAATATATTCCTAGGTACTTTATTTTCTTTGTTGCTATAGTGAAGGGTATTGAATTTTTGATTTGGTTCTCAGTTTGACTGTTATGGCATATATGAATGCCTCTGATTTGTGTGTATTGATTTTGTATCCTGAGACTTTACTGAATTCATGTATCAATTCCAGGAGTCTCTTGGTTGAATCCTTGGGGTTTTCTAGATATAATATCCTATCATCAGCAAAGAATGAGAGCTTGATCTCTTCTGTCCCCATTTGGACACCCTTGATTCTGCTCTCTTGCCTGATTGCTCTCGCAGGGACTTCCAGCACTATGTTGAATAGCAGTGGGGACAGTGGGCAACCTTGTCTGGTTCCAGTTCAAAGTGGGAATGCTTTCAGTTTTTCCTCATTCAGTATGATGTTGGCTGTGGGTTTGTCATATAGGCTTGTATCATTTTTAGGTAGGCCCTGTCTATGCCTATTTTGTTAAGTGTTCTTATCATAAAAGGGTGTTGAATTTTGTCAAATGCTTTTTCTGCATCTATTGAGAGGATCATATGGTCTTTGTTTTTGCTTCTATTTATATGGTGAATTACATTTATAGATTTGCATATGTTGAACCATCCCTGCATCTCTGGGATGAAGCCCACTTGGTTGTGATGGATTATTTTCTTGATAAACACCTGGATTTTATTTACTAGGATTTTATTGAGAATTTTTGCATCTATATTCATAAGGGATATTGGTCTGTAGTTTTCCTTTTTTGTTGCGTCCTTTCCTGGTTTTGGTATCAGGGTTATGTTGGCTTCATAAAATGTGTTGGGGAGGATTCCATCCTTCTTGATGTTGTGGAATAATTTTTGTAGGATAGGCACCAGTTCTTTGTAGATGTGGTAAAATTCGGGTGTGAAAGCATCTGGTCTGGGGCTTTTCTGTTTGGGAAGGTTTTTTATTGCTGTTTCAATTTCATTTCTTAATATTGGTCTGTTCAGGAATTCTATTTCTTCCTGGTTGAGCCAAGGGAGGCTTTGTGTTTCTAAAAACGTGTCCATTTCCTCCACATTTTCCAGTTTGTGTGCATGAAGGTTTTTGTAGAATTCTTAGATGATATCTTGTATGTCCATGGTGTCAGTTGTAATTTCTCCTTTCATGTTCCTGATGGAGCTTATTAGAGATTTTAATATTTCGATTTATTTACTGAAGTTTTCTTCCAAGTCCTGGATTTTTTTAATGGTTTCTTTGTGTTGGTTATCCATTTTTTCTTGCATATCATTGAGTTTTCTTACAATCCATGTTTGAAATTCTTCTTCTGTCATTTTAGTGTTCTCAATTTGGTTAATGTCCATTGCTAGAAAGCTGGTGTTCCTGTTTGGGGGTGTGCTTTCCATTTGATTCTTCATACTTCCAGAGTTCTTTCGCTGATTCCTTCCCATCTGGATCAGCTGTTGCTTCTTACCTTTAGATTTTCATTTGGATAACGGCACACCCTGTTTAGTCTCTGAGCCAGTAGGTGGTGTTTGTGGGTGAGATTCAACCACACCCTATATGATGAGTCAGTAGATGCAGTAAAAGGGTGTGCAGAATGACCTCCCTGTCAATAGGTGGTGCTTGCTGGGAGGAGCAGGCTGCAGTGTTGTTTTTGGGTCCCGTAACCAGCTCTTGTTCCTCTGGAGAGGCACTCTAGTGCCTCAGGTGGTGGATGGGGCTCTGGGACTTCCAGGTGTGTTCTTATTCTACACCTTAGTGGGGGCAGGTTGGGGAGTGAGTCTGGGCAGAGCTGGGTTGGGTGAGCCTATCCTCAAGCTCCACAAATGCTGTTAGCAGGGGTGAAAGGTCTGTTCTTTGCCTCTGGGCAAAGCTGCCAATGAGGGGCTGGAATGGCCCCACTCAGCAGAAAAGTCTGCATGTCGGGGTGGGGCTTTCTGAGACCTACAGTCTAGAGCAGGCCTTGCTCCTTTCCACCCTCCCCTATTCTGCAGTTTCTCCCAGGCCTCTGCCAGCAGGTAGGACCTCAAGCCAGTGGATCTACTCTGTCTGTTACACAGGGCAGGAGGTTCCCTGCCCAGGATTTTAGCCTGGGCTGGGCACATGGCCTTCCTCTGAGAGGAGGGTTGCCCCTCAAGCACGCTCAAGATCTGCCCCTGAAGGTACACACACTCAGTAGGGTCATTCACAAATATCCCTCTGTGCCTTAGGGCAATGCGATCGAGACCTGGATATATGGGATCTCGTCTGCAGGCCCGTCCCCTGGGCCCTGGAGATCAATCCCTGCCCCTTCCAGGGAGAGGAGTGCTGGTCTCAAGTCACCCAGGGGGTGTCCAAGCTGAATCGATGTCTCTCTGCCTCGGGATTTGCCCCACTCTCCTGGAGTCACCAGGCAAGCAGCACCTGGGAGGGCTGGTGGGTAGGGAGCTCACAATCTGAGTACCCCTCAGTCTGCTGTAAGTCCCCAAAAGGAAAGGTCCTTTTCCCTGCAGATGCCTCCGGGTGGTGGCTAAATTGTCTCTCTTGGCAGCTGCTGGTAGGAAAAGGGAGGGGAGAATGAAGCAATATGGCGCTTGCTGATCCACTCAGGTCTGCAGACTGGGAGGTGCCCTGAGGGAGCTGGGAGCCTGGTGCCCTGTCCGCAAGAGGCTCCCCGCTCACTGGCAGCAGCTGTCTCTGGGCTGGTGTGGGCAGGTCTCTCTGCTCAGGAGCCCACCCGCAGTCCAAAACACAAGGGAGGGGAAATGTAGCTTCTCTGCCTACCCTTGTTGCTGGTCTCCAAGCCTCTTGGGGGCCTTTCTCCTTCCTTTCGCCTTCACAACTTCTTCCTGTGGAGTCTCCTGTAGTTTCAGGCAGCCTTGTCTAGTCGGTGTTTGTCTGCCTGTTTATTTTTTTTCACTTTCTTCTAAAATCTTTCTTGCCGAGACAATCTGGCTGGCTGTTTTTCTTGTCTGCCATCTTGCTCCTCCCGCCTAATTCTTCTTAATGTATTTTTTCTGAGAGAGAAAGTAAGCATTTAGTATTCTTAAATTCTAACATGTTTTACTATAATAATATACTAAGGTTAGTGTTTTCTCTAGATAGGTAATAGGATATTAGATACGTCTTTACCATAGCTTTCTCTCCATTATTGCTTAAGTTTGGTAACTTGCTTTGGGTTAAATATAACTTTTATTGTACTGAATCACTTGTAATTTTATAACAGAAAAAATAACGATGACACAGATTTTATTTTAGCTACATCATGAATTTAAAGCTGCCAGTAAACATGAAAATTGCCTAAATTCAAACATTTCTTGAAAAACTTTTTTTTCTGAGCAAGGTCTGGGTTTCAGACACTATTGGCAAGTAGAGGTGACATAACTCCCTTCTAATTATCTGTTACCATGCATCTGTAAATTTACCTAGAGGCACAGGAGACTCCCAGGAGAATAGATCTGGGGACCTTATTCCCTTTTCTTTGTTCTTGTTTGATAGGTTGGAGTGGTTCCTAATGGGATCATATTATAGGAAAAAGAAATGAGGGATTGAAGGGAACTTGTCTTTGGAGAGAGGGAAGTCTGTACTGGTGAGCTGGATACACAGTGAAGGACCAGGTCATTGGTTTTTTGGTCTAGGTGCAGTATGTTGCTGATGTCAGAACTTATCCTAGCCAAGCTACTTACAAGTTAGATGTGCAAGTTTGTAAATTGGAAGAGCTCTATCAATAAAGCAGAGATTGATAACTGATATCCCAAAGGAATCAAGAACAATGAGAGAAGAGTTAGGTACTGTGCAATATGATAGGGGGGAAGACTGGTTTACCAGAAGATGCTTCTCCTAAGGAACATGGGCTCTATGTTTCCAGATTTCCTAGTTTTCTAAGAGAACTAAAATCTTGATATTTTAAGAGGTGAAATCTCTTGATTGTAAATTTATTCACATTAACCATATTTTGTGAGCATAACCAGAGTTAGTCTTTAGGACACCAGATTACAGATTCTTTATTAGATCTCTCAAACCTATGGGCTGAGGCCACTTTTTGTTCCCATAGCTAGCTAATCCCTGCCATTTAAGTCCACTTCCAGAGCTATTTTTTTCATCCATCCCTTTCAGGGTCTAAAGAAAAAATAAGGTTGTTCTCTGAGAGTTCTCCTTGCTAAAAAAATTAAAATTAAATTTAAAAAGTAAAAAAAAATAAAAATAAATAAAAACGGTTTAGCTCAAATGCTCATTTTTATTACATTACTGATTTCTTGTCTTTTATTCAAGAAGATGGATATTCTTAGAGGCACATTTTGTTGCTTAAAAATATATTAAAAACTGAGTATTGCTGTCTTTAATGCAGTTAATTCAACCAATAAAGTTCCTTAACTTCTAGTTAAAATCAGTAATTGGCTGATTTTAAATATCTTGGTTGGAGTTGTACAGTGTACATTATAGGCAGTATCCCACAATGGGGCTCACGGGATTATTACTCAAGAGGCACAATCTCCAAGTAATTGTTTTAATTGGGTTCCTTTGGTTGTTTAACTTAACTTGCTTAAGCAATGAGATTTTCCTTCCTCCCTCCCTTCCTTCCTTTTTTCCTTCCTTCTCCCTGTCCTCCTCCTCATCTGCCTCCTCCTGCTGCTCCTGCTGCTGCTTTTTTTTTTTTTTTTTTTAAACAGCTACTATAGGGAGTTTTGAGGATATCCACAGACATGCATCAAAGCATACCTGAGCTTCACAGGGACCAGACTGGAAAACTAAAAGCAGAAGCTAAGGTTAACTCTCTTCATCTCTCAGAGTACCATAGTGTCTCTTTTCCTCTTTCTCAACAGCCTTCTTTTGCTTATTCATTTTGCATAGGGCCCCAAACTGCTGGTCCTCACTACTAGTCTACATGACCTTCTCAGTCCCATATCCACTTTCATTTGCAAATTTGGTCTCTGTCTCCGGTTGAAATTCCTGAGAAAATCTGAATGGGTTATCTTTGAAAGGTAGGCCACAAATCATTGGTTGATGACATTCCTGTTGATTGGCTGCTTTAAGGCCAAATGTTCCTGTCCTAGTCCAGTTAGCTGAATTTAGACGGATGGGGTACTGTGCTGGATGCTCCAGACAGATGGATATGAGAATTAGTGAAGAGAAAAAGTAGCTTTCTTTAAAACAGAGTGCGGGCAAGTAAACACTCTGAAATCTGTCTGGTACAGTAGATAACAGGACTCAGTGACTTTTTATACAGAGATGCCTAGAACTCTATATTGAACAAAAATGTCCTAAGCTGACAACTAACCTTTTAGGTAGTTGTTGAAAAGTCAGATAGTCTTTTGGCTTCCCTTACCCTTGGAATATCTATCAAAATTTTCAAGTCATACTGGCTGAATAACCATAAGACTTTGTCATGAAGAGATGTATTCTTCATGGTTAATTACTGTGATATTCTCATTGCAGAATTTAATTAGTTTTGGAGGCTGAGGAGTACTATGTTGAGAAGGATTTTGAGGTTGTCCCTTGTTTACTGGAAAGAGTATTATACTTGATTTGTGATATCTGCCATGCTTGGAAAGAATTGGTGACCTGAAAAACTTGTATTTTCTATCCCTAGTCTGGGCTAATTATTGTCTTATGTGACTATATATTAGTGTTTGTCTTCTACTTTCCTTTTTTTTTTAGACAGAGTCTCACTCTGTTGCCTGGGCGAGTGCTGTGGCGTCAGCCTTCCTCACAGCAACCTCAAACTCCTGGGCTCAAGTGATCTTCCTACCTCAGCCTCCCCAGTAGCTGGGACTACAGGCGTGTGCCACCATGCCCAGCTAATTTTTTCTATATATATTTTTAGTTGTCCATATAATTTCTTTCTATTTTTAGTAGAGATGAGATCTTGCTCTTGCTCAGGCTGTTATTGAACTCCTGAGCTCAAACTATCCACCTGCCTCAGCCTCCCAGAGTGCTAGGATTACAGGTGTGAGCCACTGCGGCAGGCTACTTTCCTTTTGTTGCACAGTACATAGACATTCTTCAGTGGAATGTATTCATGCCAATTCCTTATATTGTAAATAGCAGCAGATCACTTAAGTATCAAATTTTATAAATTCTTTCAAATTAGGAATTTTTATAACTCACAATGTATTAAGTAAACTTAAAATTTTTAAATTTATCAGGTCTTAACTGGATTCTCTGGGAATGTGAACCACTTCTTCATTTATAGTGAATTTTAAGAGAGGAAGCATACTTTCAGATCACAAGGAAAATATAACAAATTTTCTATTCCCTTGAAAGTTACAGAGTTTCTCCCATAGGATTCAGTTTATGTAGGAAAATTCTCACATCTCTAAAATCTACCCCTTAAGCAAGAAGTTTCTAGTGGAAATTTATTGCATTTTTTAAAAATCAGAGTAATACATGAATACAGTAACAAGATAGGGAAACAACAGGTTCTGCTCGATAAGGAGTCTTGAGACTTAAACCAAGGTCTTTGATAAAACAGGAGACAGCTAGGGGAAGAAGCCAGCCCAAACCAGCTAGAACCCAGATGGCCACGAAAAACCACCTCAGGTTACCCTCATTACTCAGTATATGCTAGAAAGAATGTATTAGCATGCTTAAAGAAACTAGGGCCCTGACAGTTTACAAATGCCATGGCAACTCCGGGAAGTTGCCCTGTGTGGTTTAGAAAGGGGAGGGACCTCCTGTTCTAGAGGAACTCTTCACCCCTTTCCCAGAAATCCTATGACTAATCCTCCCTCTGCTCAACATAATTAAATAGAAGGTATAAAACAAGACACCAGAAACTCACAAGGTGCTACTCTGTTTCTGTGAGAGATAGCTGCTGCCCTGTCTATGGGGCAGCCTCCTTTTTTTTTTTTATTTTCTTACTTTAATAGACATACTGTTGCTTTACTCTGTCAGCTTGCTCTTGAATTCTTTCCTGTGAGAAGCCAAGAACCCACTTGACCTTCAAATGGACTCCAGTTTTGGGGTCTACTTTCCTGGATCAGTAACAAAAAAATGTAGTACAAAAACACTTTTGATGAGCAGCATGCCTTCCATTGTGAGGCCTTTCCCAGAAACAAACATTTTGAACCATTTGGTGTTTGATTCTTTTTTCCTTTTCTTTTCTTTTCTATTTTTTTTTTCTTTTTTTGAGACATAATCTCACTCTGTCACCCTGGCTAGGCAGCGGTGACATTATAGCTCACTGCAATGTCAAAATTCTAGGCTGAAGTGATCCTCCTGCCTCAGCCTCCTGAGTAGCTGGGACTACAGACATGTACCACCAAGCCCAAATAATTTTCTCTCTTTTTGGTAGAGACAGTGTTCTTGCTCAAGCTCCTGACCTCAAGCAAATCTCCTGCCTCAGCCTCCCAGAGTGCTAGTATTACAGGTGTGAGCCAGTGTGCCTGGCTTGGTGTTTGGTTCTTTAGGTAATTTTAAATTATATGCTTATTCTTTTTGATTGATTAAACATTATCTGTTTACCCCCTTTTGTAAAAAAATGAAGATTTCAATTATATTTCTCTCCTTCCCTCTCACATCTTCCTACCAATATTTGATAGTTAATTATAATATTTAGTTTTTGTCTTGGTTCTTATATTAATCAACTTTTGTTGCATAGTAATCACAATCTTTTGTCTACAATGGGGGATTATGGTAGATTAAATAACCATTCAGCAAATATTCAGTTTTTCTCCACTCACCCACCTACACAGAAAGAGTACACTTTTTCCCTTGATCACTGATGTTGGACTTGGTCTTGTGACTTGCTTTGACAAATATAAAGTTAATTTTTCCTTCTTTCCTTTTAAGAGAAAGGCTCTAATAAGGATGCTAGTTGCTATAACATGTAAACCTGAAAATTTTAATGATTTAACAAAATAACAGGTTATTTATTTTTATTCCTTTAACAGTTGAATGAAGGGGTTCTTCTCAGCAGGCAGCTTTCCTTCATGCGATAATTCAGTGACTCAAATTCCTTCTGTCTTACAGTTCAACCATCCTTAAAATGCCTTGTGATTCTCTGTCTCCTGTTAATGGAAAGAGAAGAGAGAATGGAGAAGGTACTTCTTAATTGCTATGGTAAGGAAATGACATTACTTTTACTTACGTTCCATTGGCTAAAACTAGACATGTAGTCTTACCTAGATTTAAGAGGGTCTGAGAAATACTTTTGGCACAAAGGAGAATTATTCTTTTAGTATTATTTTTAGCTGGTGGTAAACACTAGTCTCTTTGTATTTGTAGCGGTGGATTTGGTTGGTGCAGTTTTTCTATATTAAAATCTTTAATTAATTTCTGTTTTTAACCTCCCTTCTAGCCCCTTTTCTAATGTCCCTTAGAAATAGTTCCTCAGGTGCCTCTGAGCCTAGAATTTCTGTAAGGTTTCACTGGGCATATCAGCTTTCATCTCAGTTGCAGCTTCCTCCAAGAGTGTTATGTTCTGTTCAGTTGTCAATACATTCCTGTCTACTTTTTTCTTTCAGAAATGTTTTGAAATTTCGTGATGGCCAATGATCATCTTTTTCCTAGCTGAGTTCTCTTTACTGTTATACAGACTTAAGTATTTATATATTGTTTTTATTTTAAGTTTCAGGAGTCAGATAAAGTGAATATAGAATACCTTCAATTAGTACCTCTAACAGAATCTTAATTTTTTTTTTTACTATGTGCTGCTTGAACAAGATACATTTTATATTCACCATGGGCTGAAGACTTCTCTAGGTTCTGGAGGAAATGTAAAAAGATACAATATATAATCCCTGCAACTGAAGAATTTCTACTCCAACTGGCTTACCTTTCTAGAACATTGATTCTTTCCTAGTAATTCTTTAGAAACTTTCAGTGATTTTTTCCTCGCTCGTATTTCCCTTTGTAAACTCTGGCATTCAACACTCTATCAGTGCTTGCCCTTCCACTGAGAGCTGCTCAGTTTATTGTGTTACCAGCACACCATGTTTGTCTTCAGCCTGTGCCTTTGTACATGTGGTCTCTACTCCAGAGTTACCATCTTTTCCATATTGGAGTCCTATTTAAACATAAATGTTGAATTCAGATTTCACTTTTTTTCCAAGTTGTCTGTCCTGACTACTCTAGATTTCCATGATTTTTTTTCCTCTGATCAGCAACAAAGCTTATTTGTCCATATTTATTATTGTTTCACACTTCTTAGTGTTCTTTCTTACAAAGTATGGACTACTTAAAGGAAAAGCTTGAGCTATACACCTTTTTGATTGCCCTATAGTGTCTAGCATAGTGAAGAGTTCATGCTGAATACATAATAAATGTTTATTGACTGAAGTCCTGAATTGTTTAGTGGTAATCAAAGTGTCGCTCGATGAACTATTTGTTACCCCCTTTTTTTGGAATATAAATACAGAAATTGAGAATAAGCAATAGAAACTTATATAGGAATTTGACAGAGTAATTTTATATCTGTTAAAATTTATAATAAATTGAGCTTATATTTTTGCATGTTTTTATAAAAATTGGTAATCATTTTAATTTCATTTCGTAAAAGTGTCAGTCCATGATGGATTAGAAAATTTTTAAAATGGCATCTCACCACACATAATTTGAGAAGCACTACTTTAGACTATTTAATACAAGGGATATGAAAATTTAGCAATGAAGAGATCAGTATGTTTTGGACTAGCAGAAGAAGATTTGATAATGGAGATGAGAGCTCTACTTGAAGGGTAAATAGAATTTGGATGGTTATAAGGTACTGGGTTGTTTTGGACAGAGTTAACAAGGTTTTGGACCACCAGTAGAGGAGAGGTGTGCTGATATGTTCTGTGGTGAGCAGAGAGGAAAGAGGCCTGGCAAAGATAAAAATCAAATCCACAGGGAGCTGACCAGCTACCAGATAAAATAAGCATTTCCAATTTATTTCGTTACCACTTGAACTATGGCATGTTGAAGATCTTTAATTCTTCTTATGTATATGGCTGATTTTCCATGGGACTAGTAGTAGTGAGTACATTTTAAAGTCTGCATATTTGAAACATTTCTCTTTAACTTAGCTTTTAAAAAATTAGATGGTTAGCTTATTAATATGTTATTGCTAAATTTATTCTAGCTTTAATATGAAGCCAAGTAAGCAAAATATAAATGAAGAATAATTGATAAAAATAATTTTAAATAAAAAATTGTTTTCATCTTATTCTTTATTTTCCTTTGTCAATTTCATCTTGGATCAAAGCTTTTCCTCCTCATTATTGAATTATAGTCATGAATTTGGAGACCTAGGATTGAAAAGAATATTGCTATATCCAGTGCCTCTGGAGAATTAATATTTTGCTTATAACATAAAATGTGAGCTGAACTCTTTTTTTTTTTTTTTTTGTTGGAGACAGAGTTTCCCTTTGTTGCCCAAGCTAGAGTGCAGTGGCATCATCATAGCTCACTGCAACCTCAAACTCCTGGGCTCAAGCCATCTCCCTGCCTTAGCTTCCCAGGTAGCTAAGACTGGGCAGGCACCACCATGCCCAGCTAATTTTTGTTTCTATTTTTAGTAGAGATGGGGTCTCACTCTTGATCAGGCTGGTCTTGTACTCCTGATCTCAAGCTATCCTCCCACCTCAGCCTCCCAGAGTGCTTGCTTGCAGGTATAAGCCACCGACCCACCACCAAACCTAGCCTGAACTCTTTTATTGACAAAATATACATACGATTTACCATTTTTTAGCATTTTAAGTATACAGTTCATTGGCATAAGTACAATCGCATTGTTATCAACAACCATGACCACCACCCTTCTCCAGAACTTTTCATCTCAAGCTGAAACTCTATCCATTACACAATAGCTCCCCATTTCCCTTTTGTCCCCTGAGCTAGTTATTTTAAATTTATCTATTTCTGTATTTTCTTACTTGTCCTATTTACTACCATTAGAAATGAATATATGTTGAATACTCCTTATATATATGGAACGGGGCCAGATGTTGAACAGTGTTGAATTAAATTTGTAAAGAAAATTGCAAAATTTGCCACGCTATTAGGTGGTTTCCTGGGTGACAGAGTCTTGTTGCGTCATATTCTTTATCTTACATCCAAACTCCAATCCAATTAAATGTGCGAAAGTACACAAGCCGGTTTTTTGTTTCAGAGGTTAGCAGGAAAATAATTACACCAGTCTGACAATTTTAAATGAAGATTGGGTTGAAATGTTGCTTTGATTTCATCTGAGATTTTGAGTACCTAAATGAACATATTTGCAAGATTATTAAATAGGAAAGTGGGTGGTAGTTATTTTTAAAAACCTGGATAAATTTTTTATAGCTATATATATTTTGAAGGGTCCCGGTTTTATTTCTTACTTTCGAACTTTTTTTTCTATGTCATGTTCATTTGCACCTTTTCCTTCCCCTGACCTGTAAGTTCATCTATTTCTCATGGCTTTCTCCTTTAGTCTTTGGCTTAGAAATCTCACCTTTTTCAGTTTCAATTATCTCTCTGTGGGGGAAAAAAAAGACACCCTTCTAAGTCTGTATTTCTTAAAACCTTGAGTCACAGTTCTGAATCTAGAACTGTGACCTGAAATTTTCTCTTGTATGGTCTGCTTTTACCTTTAACAAAACATGTTTAACGTTGGACTCATAATTTTTCCATCCACTTTAAGCAACCTCCCTTTTTAAATGGCATCGCCAATCTTGTCATTATCTAAGCTTGACACTTTGTGGTATTTCTCTCCCTTTTCAAATAGTCACCAAGGCCCCCCACCACCTGTTTCTTTCCTTATTATAATCATCACATCTGACCCTTCCTTTTCATTTTATCTGCACTCTGTCCAATGTAGGGCCTGATCCCCTGATGCCTAGACTATTGCAATATTTCCCCACCAGAATTTTCTCTTGAGTCCTTATCACACTTTCTCTGTAACTCTCATGTGAAAGTTGCAAATATTTATTTTAGATTACTGTTAATTGTGTCTCTCTCTCATCGTTGCCTTTTTCATTTTTGTATCCCCCAGAAGCCTTGCATCGTAGTTGGTACTCAACAATATTTTTGAGAATACAGTATTTTCACTATCATCTCTTCTCCTTCTAATGTATTTTGTACAGCATTGTCCGTACAAAACAATTCATTAAACAAATATTTATTGAGTGCTTATTCTGTGCCAAACACTCTTAGGTACTAAGGATATAGTAATCAACAAACAAACAAAAACTTGTCACCTCTGGTGGCTTATATTTTAATGAAGTAGGGAATTGATGACATAGCAAAATACATAGTGTGTTAAGTGGTGATAACTGCAAAGGAGAAAAAAAAATGAATGAAGGAGTAAGATAGTATCAAGGGTGAGAGATTGGCATTTTGGATAAGGTGGCCAGCAAGGCCCTTTCGTAAAGGTGGCATTTGTGTAAAAACTTGAAGGAAGTGAGTGGGGAAGGCAATGAATATCTAGGGGAAGAAGGTTCCAGGCAAAGGGAACAGCAGGTGCAAAGACTTCAGGTGTAAGTGTGCCTGGCATATTTGAATACTGGGGAGGAGAAGAGTGAGCTGGAAGATGCGTAGTAGGAGGCAAGGGTATATATTAGGGGGAGAGGTGTGAAGTGGGAAGATACAGATCTAATAGGGCCTCATGAGTCACAATTAGGAATGTGGTCTTTACTCTGAATGAGATGACTAGCCTTTGGAGGGATTTGAACATATAAGTGACATGATCTGACTTACATGTTAACGGAATCACTCTGGCAACAATTTTGAGATGAGAGAGGAGGCAGGCACTTTGGCACAAATCCAGGTGAGAGACAATGGTGGCTTAGACCTCAGGGATAGAGAGAGTCTGGTTTGGGATATTTTTGAAGGAAAGCCAACAGAATTTTCTGATAGGTTGGAAGGGAAAAGAAGAGTTAAGGATTATGTGAACATCCTTGGCCTGAGCAGCTGAGAGAATGGAATTGCTATTAAGATGACAATACTGGAGGAGCCACTTTGGCAGGGTATTTTCAGGCAGTCTGCTCTGGATGCACTAAGTTTGTGATGCTTGCTTGATATCCAAGTGGAGGGAGACTGCTTAGGTTCATGTGAGTGTACTAGACTAGTGAAGGAGGTCTGAGAGTCATCAGCATAGAGATAACATTTAAAACTATGAGACTGGTTACATCATCTAGAGCAGCAGTCCCCAACCTTTTTGGCACCAGGGACCAGTTTCAGGGAAGATAATTTTTCCATGGAGTGAGGTGGGGTTGGCGGGGATGTGTATAGCAGAGCTCTGCAGGCTGGGGTTTGGGGAACCACAGATCTAGAGAATAAGTATAGAAAAGAGATTAAACTTGTTGAAATACCTTACCCCTTCATATCCCTGCTTAGCACATAGCTCCAAAGGCTCTAGCTTTTCCATGGCCTTTCATAGTATAGTTTCATCTAAGTTTCTTTCTTCAGTCAAATAGTCAGGTTACCTAAGCTCTTCTTTTGCATTGCTCCTTTCCTTTGTTCATTTTTATTGCTTTTACTTAGAATGGTTTCTCACTTGCTTTCTACCCAGCTTAAGGCCAGTTTTCTCCAAGCAGCTTTATCTTATTACCACAGAGTGATCTCTTTCTTTTTGAAAAACCGATTATTCTATTTCATTTTGCAAAATTCTGCATCTTTATTTTACCTCCCCAATCTTGTATGTATTGTAAAGTTCATCATATATTTATATGTCTTTTTTTCCTAATGAGCTAATGAGATCTGTGGCAGGGACCATAATTTTTAACACTTTGTCTTCCCCAGTGATGAGAACCCCAGTTCTACTTCTCAGAGGCAATCTGTGAGGAAACAGTCTGTCTAAACACTAGAAAGCTGGAGGTTTTGAGGCTGTTCAGGAATATTTGGACGTTGATTCTGTTTTTTCCTCCTTAGGTAAAGTGGCCTTATTAGCACTGGGTTTGGTTTAAGAACCAGCAGGAACCCAGATGTTTGTAATGTATTCTCACTAAAGTGCATACTTTAATAAACTTGTTAGTGTTTGTTCTTCCACAAATGGTGATGTAAGCCCTGAGCATAAAAGAGAAGTGGCACCATATCAGTTGAGCTTTTCAATATGGCAAAACCCTACTTTGTCCTCTAACCAGTAGTATATGACTCTGGAGTCCAGTGGAAGTTGTGCTTAGATGTGTTCCTGCTCTGAGTGGCAGTCTCACTGCTGATAAGATTTTGGATCCTTGGCTAAGTCAAGCAGGAACGAAATGTAAAGTGTGTGTGTGTGTGTGTGTGTGTGTGTGTGTGTGTGTGTGTGTGTGTATGTTTTCTCTTCCCTCTAATTCATAGCTAATAGCTAACATTTACTTAAGGTTTACCTACTCTGTGTGTGTATGTGTGTGTATGTATGTATGTATGTTTTCTCTTCTCTCTAATTCATAGCTGATAGCTAACATTTATTTAAGATTTACTTACTATGGGATAGTCACAGTTCTAATATTATATGTGTATTAACTCTATTAATCTTCATAACATCTACATAAATTAGCCATTTTCAGATTTATAACCATTTTCAGATAAGAAAACTGAGAAAAAGAGAGGTTGAATAACTTTCTTTAATAGAACTAAGTAGAGGAAGGGGGTTTGATCCCAGCAAGTTTTGATCCAGAGATTATATTTTAACTGCTGTACTATACTTGTCTATCTGAAATGCTGCAAGCCAATCTTAATTATTTCTTTTTGTCTTGTGGTGGATGTTTCTATAAGTTTAAATAATATGCTTATACCACGATTTCTTGATTCATCAACTAAGAATAACTATTGATGACATGCCATTTAAGATGAAGATTTACTCTTGTGCTACTCTACCTTCCCTCTTCAAATTTTATGTAGTTATATGTTATTGTTGGTATTTCCTCTATTGGTTATCTTTGCAACTCCAATATGCCCAAGCCTCTGCTTCATCTTCCATTAACTTTTAGCAGTACTGTATCTCTTATTTCCCTTTTAATAAAGTGAGGCTATTGTCACTCATACCCTGTACTTACCTCCCTGGTGTCTTTTAACCACTGTCAAATATCTGTTTACTTTAAAATTATCAAATTTATAATATTTAAATTCTATTTAAGGAAGGCAGTATAACATTGTGGTTAAGCATGTAGACATTGGAGCCAGGCTGCCTGAGTTCAAATCCAGGCACTACCACATCCTAGCTGTGTGACCTTGGCAAGTTATTTAATCTCTCTGTGCTTCACTTTCCTCAACTATAAAACACAGAAAATAATGGTACTTATTTCATAGGATTAGTTTGAGGATTGAATGATTTAACATATGTAAAGCATTTAAGACAGGGCCCAGAATATTTAAAACAGGGCTGAATATATACAGTTCTATATAAATAATTGTAATTAGTATTATAATTATTCTGTATCATAATTAACTCTTCTGTGCTTTTAATTTATTCTAAAAATTAAAAACCAGTAAACATTTGACTACTTAACTCATTATGATTTTATAGTGCAGAACCAAGTAGTACACTGTGATTATATTTCTTTGTCTCTGAGTCCAAAGTCATGACCCTAGGAGGTTTCTAGGATCAAGTTCAAAGGGTTATCTTTTCTTCTACTCCATAAATTTTCAAAATTATATAATATTTTAATTTGATTTATAATTGGACAATGACTTTCTTTTATAACTCCCCCACCCCCAGAATTTAGAATTACTTTTCTTCTTATTGACTTTTAAAAGGGTAAGATACTTTCATCATATTCTCAAAATTATCCGACTTCTCCTTTACATGTAGTTATAAGAATTCACTTTCTTTTTGGGGACAGTCCTACAATTCATTAAAGAAAAAATTGATTAATTGGACTTTATCAAAGTTAAAAACTTTTTGCTCTACAAAAAATACTATTAAGAGAATGAAAAGGAAGGTTATACCTGGGAGAACACAATTAAAAATCACATATCTGTTAGAGGATGTATATTGAAATTATAAAAAGAATTTTTAAAGCTCAACAATAAGAAAACAACCAGTTTTTAAAAAGTATACAAAAGATCTGAAGAGACACTTCAAAAAAGATGTATGGATGGCAAATAACCATATAAAAAGATGCTCAACATTATTTATTAGGGAAATGAAAATTAAAACAGTGAGATACTACTACATACCTATTAGAATGGTTAAGATTAAAAAAAACCTGGCAGTACCAAGTGCTGGTGATCTTATACTTGCTGGTGGGAATGCAAAGTGCCATTTTGCAAGACAATTTGGAAGCCACTCTGGATGACAGTTTAGCAATGTCTCATGAAGTTAAACACAGACTTAATCACATGACCCAGAAAGAACACCTCTAGGTATTTACCAAACTGATTTGAAAACATATGTCCATATGTGTGCTTTATTCATAGTTGCCAGCTTTATTCATAATCATGAAAAACTGGAAGCAACCAAGATGTCCTTTAATAGATGAATGGATAAACATACTGTGGTACATCCATAGGATGGATTTTTGTTCTGTGATAAGTAGGAATGATCTATTATTTAATGCTACAACACAGATACATCTTAAATGCATTTTGCTAAGTTAAAGAAGCTAGATTAGAAAGGTTACACACAAAATGATTCCATTCATAAGGCATTCTAGAAAGAGCAAACTATAGGAATGGAAGGCCGATCAGTGGTTGCCAGGGATTTGAGGAAGGGGGAGTTTTTGACTAGGGGAAGTAGAAGGGGAGTTTTAGAGTGATGGAACTAAACTATAATGGTGAACATATGATGCTATGCATTGGTCAAAATCCATAGAACTTTACAGCATAAAGAGCTTAACATATACAAATAAAAATATCAAGAGTTTAAGGGATCTCAGAAGGGAATGCAGATGGGGACAAAAGAACCTAACAAATGTATTTCAGATGCATGACATAACCTCATTAAAGGGATGGGGAAAAAAAGTGCTGATCTAAATAACTTTGGAAAGCAGTGTTTTGACTGAAAACTGTAAGACTAAAGACAAAAGTGCACATAAATACTGTATTCTAGCTAGTAAAGTTGGTTTTCACCAGGGTATTGGTTATCAATTTTGAAACTGCTGTACATGTATATAGGAAATTAACAAATAAGTAAACATATGGTGGCTGATAGGAGTCTGTTTTCTCACTGTTGGGGAGGAAGTTTGCAGATAAGAAAGGAAGGATAGAATGAACCGTGTGGTACTGAATTAGATTTGGAAATATCAGCATGAAATTATGTTTAACTTAATATAAATACAGCTGGATAGATACAGAAATAATTTTAGATATGTGTGCATACATGGGTTAGTATATGTACATATATTTCCTAGTTCTAGCTACAGAAAGGTCTTAGAAATAATGATATCCCAGTAGCAGTAAGCATACCCAGCAAGTCCCTGTAGGCCAGGTGGCCAAGGTTAACATCATTAGTGATAAGTCATATTGATAGGCCAAACCCTTGATATGATGTGATGAAAATCACATTTCACCTCTGTAGTCTTCCTTCCAAAATCCATAACCCCAGTCTAACCATGACAAAACCATCACACAAACCCAAATTTGGGGGTCATTCCATAAAATACTTGACCAGTACTCTATAAAATATTAAGGTCATTAAAAATAAGGTTTGAAAAACTGTCGCCAGAAGAGAGTAAGCATGATGACTAAATGTAATGCGGTATCCTGAATGGAAGCCTGGAGCAGAAAAAGACATAAGACATAAGGGAAAAAGTGGTAAAATTAGTGAAATCCAAGTGAAGTGTATAGTTTAGTTAATAGTAATGTACCAGTATTCATTCCTTAGTTGTGACAAACATGCCATATAATGTAAGATGTTAATAATAGGGGAAACCCGGTGAGTGGTATACAGGAACTCCCTTTACTATCCTGGCAACTCTCTGTGTCAGAACTCTTCTAAACAAGCCCATTTCAATTAAAAACCTCCAATAAACAATATTTAACTATTTAACTTATGATTATATCATATAGAACCAAATAGTATGTGCCAGATTACATTTCTGTCTCTGTGTCTAGTCACATTTTTTAAAAATTTTCTTTTCTCAGAATATTCTTTGAGATTAATTATCTTTGGGAATTATCTCTGGAATTAATTTTATTTATTGTGCTTATTTTTTCTTCCCTGCTCCTGGTTTTTCTCATATGCCTGGAAATTCTTCAAAATTGTGTTTATTTAAGAATAAATGATACACTGATCATTATTGGGAGCTGACATGAGTTTCCTTCACTATTAAATAGATCTACTTCTGATAGGTTTCTTTTCTGAGTGGGAGTCTGACTGAGAGCCGTGTCTGTGGGTGGGTTATATCAACTGGTAAGCTTTGGTTTAGGAAGTACAGGAAGAGGCCTCCTGGCCATTATCTGGCTTTCCTTCAATCAATCTAGCTAGCTTAGAGTAAATCTCTAAGGCAGTTTAGGTTATCTTTTGTTGGACAACAAAACTTCTCACAGTTTTGTGACCCCAAACAACTACCATTAGGTCACAATTTTGTGGCTCAGCAATTTAGGCTGAGATCAACTGGGTGGTTCTGGTCTTAGCTCAGCTCTCCCATGCGTCTGTGGTCCGCTGCAGGCTAACTAGATGGCTGTGTTTGTGAGAGTGACAAGCTCTTGCTTGAGGCAATGGGGCAACTGAGTCTTGTGTGTCATTTATACTGCAGCAGGCCAACCTAGACTTGTTCACGTGATAATTGCAGGGGCCCAAGTGAGATAATAGAAGAATCGCAAGGCTTTTTGAGATGCAGACTTGGAACTGGCATAATGTCACTTGTGTTGGACTCTTTTGGCCAAAACAAGTCATAAAGCCAGCCCGGACTCAAAGGAATAGGGGAATAAACTACACCTCTTGATGGGAAGTGCTACACAGTTGTATTGCAAAGGGGTAGAGAATTGTGTTTAACCATCCCCTCTAGGGAACTGATGTGTTATATCCTTTCTTTCACTTTTAAAAATAAAGTTTTACACTTTCCTTTGTGTGTGTGTGTGTGTGTGTGTGTGTGTGTGTGTATGTATATGTGTATCTATATAAACTATATATAGCTTTATATTGTCAAAGAAACCAGAGCAGGTCAGTAAAGTGGTAAAAATGTATTTTATTCAGGAACTATTGCAATAGGGAAAAAGAGACCTCCATGTAGAACTGGGCTCAATTCTGAATACAGCATGGACAAGTGGGAATTTATAGCCAAGGATTAGGGATGGGAGGGTCAGTGGTTGGAAAATTACTAAGAAATATCATGATTATGGGGGATTCTGGTTAAACTTACTTGACAGGATTCTTGCTGAAGGCAGGCCAAGGTGATCAGATATCAAGGATAAAGTATTCTCGCTAAACTGACTTAACAGGACTCTTGCTAAACTGGGCAATGTAAAGACAAACATGGAAGTCCAAAGGCCAAGGTGTAGTTGAGAAGAAGGTTCACAGGAGGTTGACTAAAGACTGGTCAAGGAGAGACTCTGTCAATATATACGTAGATATACACTGAAAATTCTATGTGAATTCCTCAATATTTAAGAGATTCTTAAGGTTCTGTTTGTGAAGATTTCAATTTGATGAGGAAATGAAAAATATGTGTTCAGCTTGTGTGTTGGGAAATTTCCTACAGAATATTATGATTTTTTCCTTTGGAAAAAGAGAAGAAAAAAAATCATACTATATTTAGAATTTAGATAGTATGTTTTGTTTTAAATGTTTGATAAATGGTCAGTGAGGCCTAGAAGAACATTTTGATTTCACAAATATTGCCAATATTTCTCCCCTCTCTTTGTAAAGTAAAACGGTTGAATGGTAACTTGTCTGGCTGGGTTTCAGGAGGGAACTGGAAAATAAGAGATAATCCCCCGCTTTTGATCCAACAATATTGGGAAGGACAATTTGGGGAGAAGCATGCTACACAAGTACAAGAGCTTTGGAGTGGGGAACATTATTATAACAACTCTAAGCCCTCATCTAGGGTATTGGATTCTGTTATTCTCAACACATGTAGATGATGCCCTGAAATACAGCTCTACTCCTTCAGCTTATCACAGGGCAAGAAATTCGGGGATCCCCATATCTGACCCATAATTCTGAGGAGACACTGACTCTACATCCCCATCAGCCACATCTGTCCCAAGTAGAAGAGCACCTGGATGTGAGAAGGAGCCCTACATACTACAACAAGTGGGAGATTGGGGATGGTTACAACAATAATGAAAACATCAGCTCCTTTACTATGTGCCAAACACCCCTTCTTTGAGCTCTATCTCAAACTCAGTATGAGTCACAGACTCATATCTGTTCACCTAAGACCCAGTTCTATTATTCTAGAGTCCCTTTTCTTAATAAATGGAATCACCGTTCATTCTATTCCTATAACTAGAAACCAGCTAGATATCCTTAAGAGCTCCCTCGCCTTCACTTTCCATATGCTATGCAAAGCCAAGTGATGGCAATTTTACTTTCTAAATATCTCTACAATTCATTTTTTTTCTTCCTGCTGCTACCATACTAGTCCATAATCTGGGCATAGATTATTTTCTTAGATTCTCTTCATATGTACCACTGCAATAACATTTTATCTAGTCTTTTACAATAGCATGATTCCTCTACTCCTTCAACTCCCACCCACTACAACTGATCCCTACATTAGAAATTCATTCTCAGTACTACAACTGGAGTCTTATAATGCAAATTGGATTACATCATCTCTTTGCTCAACAAATATCAATAATTTTCTGTGACTCTTTGGATGTAGATCATAATTTTTACCATAGCCTACAAGGAAATGCTATTATTATTGCTTTTATTTCAAAATATTAAGGGGGTACAGATGTTTTTGATACATGACTTGAGTCAGGGCTATAAGTGTGCCCATCCCCCGAATAGGGTTCATTGTACCTGTTAGGTAGGTTTTCACCCATGCCCTCCGTCCCCCTCCCCCTTGCTTGATTTCTACTGAGTTTTACTTCCCTCGGTGCACATGGGAGCTTATCAGTTAGTTCCAGTTTAATAGTGAGTACCTGTGCTGTTTGTTTTTCCACTCTTTAGATAATTCATTTAGGATAATGGTCTCCAGTTCCATCCAAACTTTGCAAAAGGCATTAATTCATCCTTTTCTATGGCTGAATAGTATTCCATGGTCTACATATACCACATTTTGTTGAAATACTCATGAATAGATGGACATTTGGGTTGATTCCCCATCTCTGCAATTGTGAATTGTGCTGTGATAAACAGCACAATTTGAGTGCAGGTGTCTTTTTGATAAAATGACTTCTTTTCCTTTGGGTAAATACCTAGTGATGAGATTGTTTGATCTAATGGTAGGTTGACTTTGCTTCTTTGAGGAATCTCCATATTGTTTTCCATAGAGGTTGTACTAATTTGCAGTCCCACCAACAGTGTGTAAGCATTCCTTTCTGCATCCATGCCAACATCTATTGTTTTTGAACTTTTTAATAAAGGCCATTCTGACTGGGATAAGCTGAAATCTCACTGTGGTTTTAATTTGCATTTTATTGATGATTAGTGACATTGAGCATTTTTTCATATGTTTATTGGCCATTTGTCTATCTTCTTTTAAAAGCTTCTGTTCATGTCTTTTGCCCACTTTTTAATGGGGCAGTTTGATTTTTTTTTTCTGATTTGCTTGAGTTCTTTATAGATTCTGGTTATTAGTCCTTTATTGGATGTATGGCTTGTGAATATTTTCTCCCAGTCTGTAGGTTGTTTATTTGCCCTGTTAATTATTTCCTTGGCTGTGCAGAAGCCTTTTAATTTAATCATGTCTCATTTTTAAATTTTTGTTGTTGCTGTAATTGCCATTGGGGTCTTCTTCATAAATTCTTTGCCTATGCCGATATCTAGAAGAGTTTTTCCAATATTTTCTTCTAGAATTCTTATGGTTTTATGCCTAACATTTAAGTCTTTTATCTATCTTGAATTAATTTTTGTAAGAGGTGAGAGACAGAGATCCTGTTTCATTCTTCTGCATGTCGCCATCCAATTTTCCTAGCACCATTTATTGAATAGGGCTTCTTTTTCCCAGTGTATATTGTCTATTTTGTCAAAGATCAGATGGCTGTAAGTAAATGGTTTATATCTGGGTTTTCTGTTCTGTTCCATTGGTCTATGTCTCTGTTTTTGTGCCAATACCATGCTGATTTAGTTACCGTAGTCTTGTAGTGTAGTTTGAAATCTGGTAATGTGATGCCTCTCAATTTGTTCCTTTAGCTTAAGATTACTTTGGCTATTTGGGCTCTTTTCTGGTTACACATAAAGTGTAGAGTTATTTTTTATAGATCTGTGAAATATGACATCAGCATTTTGATGGGGATTGCATTGACTCTATAAACCACTTTGGGTAGTATGGACATTTTAACAATGTTGATTCAACCAATCCATGAGCATGATGTTTTTCCACTTGTTTGTATCTTCTGTGATTTCCTTCCTCAGTGTTTTGTAGTTCTGTTTGTAGAGATCTTTCACCTCCTTGGTTGAGTACATTCCTAGGTATTTTATTTTCTTTGTAGCAATTGTAAATGGTATTAAGACTTTGATTTGATTCTCAGCTTCACTATTATTCATGTATAGGAATGCTACTGATTTATGTACATTGATTTTGTAACCTGAGACTTTGCTGAATTTATTTATCAATTCCAGTAGTCTCTTAGTGGAATATGTGGGGTTTTCTAGGTATAAGATCATGTCATCTGCAAAAGGCAATAGTTTGACCTCCTCTTTCCCCATGTGGACACTTTTAATTTCTTTCTCTTGCCTGATTCCTCTGGGTAGGACTTCCAACACTATGTTGAATAGAAGTGGTGACAGTGGTCATCTTGTCTAGATTCAGTTCTTAGGGGGAATGTTTTCAACTTTTCCCCATTCAGTGTGATGCTGGCTGTGAGTTTGTTGTATATGGCTTTTATAATTTTGAGATATATTCCTTCGATGCCTAGTTTCTTCAGAGTTTTTTTCATGAAAGGCTGCTGAATTTTGTTAGATGCTTCTTCTGCATCAATTGAGATGATCATATAATCATTGTTTTTGCTTCTATTTATGTGGTGAATCACATTTGTTGATTTACGTATGTTGAACCATTCTTAGACCCCTGGGATGAAGTCCACTTGGTCATGGTGGATTACTTTTTTGATATGCTGTTGAATTTGGTTTGCTAGAATTTTATTGAGGATTTTTGCATCTATATTCTTAAGGGATATATTGGTCTGTCATTTTCTTTTTTGTTGTATCCTTTCCTGGCTTTGGTATAAAGGTGATACTGGCTTTGTGGAATGAACTGGGGAGGATTACCTCCTTCACTATGCTATGGAGTAATTTCTGAAGAATGGGTACCAACTCTTCTTTGTAAGTCTGGTAAAATTTGGCAGTGAATCCATCTGGTCCAGAGCTTTTTTTGTTTTAAGACGTTTTATTGCTGCTTTAATCTCATTGCTTGTTATTAGTCTGTTCAGGAGTGCTATTTCTTCCTGATGGAGTCTTAGGATGTTGTGTGTTTTCAGAAATTTGCCCACTTCCTCTATGTTTTCTAGTTTATGTGCATAGAGATTTTCATAGTATTCACAGATGATATTTTGTATTTCTGTGGTATCAGTTGTGATGTCTCCTTTCTTATTTATAATTGAGCTTATATGAGTTCCTTGTCTTCTATTTCTGGTTAATCTAGCAAGAGGCCTATCAATTTTGTTTCTCTTTTCAAAGAACCAACTTTTTATTTTGTTGATCTTCTGTATAATTTTCTTGTTTTCAGGTTCATTTACTTTTGCTCTGATCTTAGTTATTTCTTTTCTTCTGCTGGCTTTGGGCTTGGTTTGCTCTTCCTTTTCTAGTTCCTTGAAATACATCATTAGATTGTTAATTTGTAATCTTTCTGTCTTTTTGTTGTAGACATTTGAGGTTATGAATTTTCCCCCTAGGACTACTTTTGCTGTATCCCAAAGATTTTGGTAGCTCTGTCTTCTTTGTCATTCAGTTCAAGGAATCTTTTAAATTCCAACTTAATTTCATCATTGATCCAATAATCATTCAGCAGTAGGTTGTTTAATTTCCATGACTTTGTGTAGAATTTGGTGTTTATCTTTGAGTTGATTTCTAGTTTTATTTCACTATGGTCTGAGAAGATATATAGTATGATTTCAGTTTTTTTGAAGTTGTTGAGCCATGTTTTGTGGCCTACAATATGCTCAGTTTTGGAGAATGTTCCACGTGCTAATGGGTCGAATGAATGTTCAGTGGTTTTTAAATAAAATGATCTGTAAATATCTGTTAGACCAAATTTTTCTAGAGTCCAGTATTTATGTAGGTCCAGTATTTATTTATTTTCTGCTTAGATGATCTGTTCAGTTCTTTCAGTGGGTGTTGAAGTCCCCAGCAATTACAATGTTGCTGTTTTTCTCTCTAGGTAGTTCAGCAGTCCCCAACTTTTTGGTACCAGGGACTGGTTTCATGAAAGATGATTTTTCCACACACTAGGCGTAGGGGATGATTTTGGGATGATTCAAGCACATTGCATTTATTGTACAGTCAAACCTCTCTGCTAATGATAATCTGTATTTGCAGCCACTTCCCAGTGCTCGCATCACTGCCTCAAGTCCACGTCAGATCATCAGGCATTATATTCTCATAAGAAATGTGCAACCTAGATCCCTTCCATGTAGTTTATAGTAGGGTTCATGTTCCTATCATGATCTAATGCCCCTGCTGATCTTACAGGAGGTGGAGTGTATGCGGTAATACAAGTGATGGGGAGCAGCTGTAAATACAGATGAAGCTTTGCTTGCTCGCCTGCTGCTCACCTCCTTCTGTGTGGCCCAGTTCCTAACAGGCCACGGACTGGTACTGGTCCACAGCCCAGGGGTTGGGGACCACGGAGTTAGCTCTAGTAGGGTTTCCTTTATGAATCTGGGCATTCCTGTTTTAGGTGCATAAGTATTTAGGAGTGTTAGGTCTTCTTATTGAATTGTTACCTTTACCATTATATAATGACCATCTTTGTCTTTCTTTACTATTATTGACTTGAAGTCAATTTTATCTGATACAAGAATGGCTACACCTGCTTTCTTTTGGTTTCCATTTGCATGGAATATTTTTTTCCATCCCTTGACCTTGAGTCTGTAAGAGTCTTTGTGGGTTAGGTGTGTTTCCTGGAGAGAGCAGATACTTGGCTTATATGTTTTCATCCATTCAGCCAGCCTATGTCTCTTGAGTGGGAACTTCAAACCATTTATATTTATTGATAGGATTGATATGTGGAATGCTGTTCTGTTTATCCTGTTGGTTAGTACCTTTTTGCTTTGTTTTACATCTTGTACTATTGTATTATTTAAGCTTTGAGCTTTAGCTTTTGGGTGGTTTTACACTGGAGGTTGACCATTGTGCTGATCCATGCATAATGCAGATCTGAGTATTTCCTGCACGGCAGGTTTCATCTTGACAAATTCCCTCTGTGTTTGCTTGTCTGGAAAAGTCTTTGTTTCTCCTTTGTTTATGAAACTTAGTTTTGCAGGATACAAAATTCTAGGCTGGCAGTTCTGTTTAAGAAGACTGAGGATGGGCCGGGCACGGCTCACGCTTGTAATCCTAGCCCTCTGGGAGGCCGAGGCAGGTGGATCGCTTGAGGTCAGGAGTTCGAGACCAGCCTGAGCGAGACCCCGTCTCTACTAAAAATAGAAATAAATTATCTGGACAATTAAAAAAATATATATAGAAAAAATTAGCCAGGCATAGTGGCACATGCCTGTAGTCCCAGCTACTCGGGAGGCTGAGGCAGTAGGATCCCTTAAGCCCAGGAGTTTGAGGTTGTTGTGAGCTAGGCTGATGCCACGGCACTCACTCTAGCCCGGGCAACAAAGTGAGATTCTGTCTCAAAAAAAAAAAAGAAGACTGAGGATGGGACCTCAGTCCCTTCTGGTTTGTAATGTCTCAGTTGAGAAGTCTGCACTTAGCCTGATGGGGTTTCCTTTGTAAGTTACTTGACATTTTTGCCTTACAGTTTTCAGGAGTTCCTCCTTTGTGTTGACTTTAGCCAGTCTGATGTCTATATGTCTTGGCGATTGCGTCTTTGCAATGAATCTCCCAGGTGTTCTTTGAGCTACTTGTACATGGATGTCTAAATCTCTAGCAAGACTGGGGAAGTTTTCCTCAATCATTCCCTCAAATAGGTTTTCCAGCCCATGTGTGTTTTCTTGTTCTTCCTCTGGGATGCCTATGATTCTTATATTTGAGCTTTTTCCATAATCCCAAATTTCTCATTAGCTTTGTTTCTCTTAATTCTCTTTTCATTATTTTTAACTGTCTGATTTAATTCAAAAGAGTTGTCTTCAAGCTCTGAGATTCTTTCTTCTGCCTGGTCTAGTGTATTCTTAAAGCTTTCCACTGTGTTTTGTATTTCCTTAAATGAATTTTTCATTTCCAGAAGTTCCATTTGGTTTTTCTTTAATATGTCAATCTTTTGGTGAATTTTTGATTCATTTACTGAATTTATTTTCTGGTTTCTTTGAGTTGGTTCTCCATTTTGTCTTGTATTTTGTTGAGCTTCCTTACAATCCATATTTGGAATTTTTTATCTTTCATTTCAATATTTTCATTTTGGTTTGCATCCATTGCTTTAGAGCTGGTGTTCCCTTTTGGGGGTGACTTTTTGCTCTCATTTTTCATACTCTGGAGCTCTTTCGCTGATTCCTTCTTATCTGGCAGCACGATTGAGTCCTGGGTGTACTGGGTCTGGCTTTTGTGCCTGTCCCTGGATCCCTGAAGATCAATCCCTGACCAGCATGCCAGGGAGAAGCATGCTGGTCCCGAGTTACCTATAAGATGTTCAAGCAGGTTTGATAACCCTCTTATGTTGCCTCTTTCCTGCTGTCTTCACCTGTTCCCAGCAATGTGAATTGTACTGGGTCCTCTAGCTTAATCTCTGAGATGGTAGAGGTGCTTATGAGTACAGACCAGCCGTGCCCTATTTGACTGAGTTGATACATTATGTGATGAGCTGTAGTGTTGTTCTCCCTGTCAGTGGTTGATGCTTGCATGAAAGAGCCAACTGCCAAGGTATTCTTTTGTGCCTATGGTAGGCTCTGGTCCCTCAGGTGGAGCACGTGAGTGTCCCAAGATTTAGGAGGGTCCCTTTAGTTCCCAGGGGTTGCTTGATCCACCACCACAGCAGAGGTGGGTGGAGGAGTGAGGTAGATCATGGTTAGGTTGTGTAAACCTGTAAGGCTTTGCAAAGCCTCAGCTGGGCCCAGAGGTTGCTTTTCTGGCCACTAGGGAGAGACACTGGAAGGAAAGTCAGGACAGGCTATCTGGACTGGGAGGGCTGACCACAGGGGAGGTCCCTAAACTCTTGGTTGCTATGGCACTGGGCTGGGATCTTCCCAGCCTAATCCAGTAGGGCAGGTTGCCTATGGGGAGGGGTAGGCACTCTCCCAGAGCACTATGTCTCCCCATGACAGCACTCTCCCATCAGTTCTGTCCTTGTGGGCACCCTTGTTGCCCAAGTCCAGCTCCCAGAACTCCCCTTTGTGTCCCCTAACCGCCTGCTCAAGTCTAGGGGACCCTGGGTCTGGTCTGGTTGTCTGACCCACTGGCATGCGACCCCGCTAAATGCCAGTGGGCAGCGAGCACCCAGATTGGCCCCTGTACCGCTACAGATCCCCAAGGGGCAAGGCGTGGGTCCTACACTCTGTGGGAACCACAGTCTGTAGCATGTGCCTGCTTCCAGGAGGAGGCTGCTCGCCAAAATCTGGGCTCAAACTGCTTTTCCTTTTGCAGTGGATAGAGGCGGAATGGGGAAGGAAGCATCTGAATGGGAGAAAACCAGTTCCCGGGTCTCTCATGCCACTCTCCTAGGAGGGGAGCCCCCTGTAGATTGTCCAAGCTCTGGGATCATGCAAGTTCTCTCCACTATTCCATGTTTGTCACTGTGCCTGGGCTTGTGGGGGGTGGAAAAGCCTCTAGGAAACTTGGTGGTCCACTGGTCACCAAAGGTGCATAGTGGGGAGAAGGGAACTCCCCCTTACCCTTTCACAGAGCTCCGAGCCTCTCTGGGTTTGATCCTCACTGATCTCTTCTTTATCTTCTTCCTTCTCTGCTTTGCAATTTTCCTCCCTGAGGTCCCCAGCAGTCTCCATCAACTCTCTCTGTGATCCATACCTGTGCTGCAACAATCCTCCCCTTTCCTTTATCAGATATCCTACCTTCATGCCAAGATGGTTCGGTAAGTGATGTCTCTAGTCATCCACCTTTTTTCCCCCCGGAAATGCTAATATTGATGAGACTTGAGAACTGTGTTAATGTGTGGGATAGTCAGGGGGGACTTTCAAAGACAGCACACTTTTGAGTTTATATATTTGAGGACCTACAGTCAAGATGATTCCCTTAAAGATATAATTTCCCTGAATTGATACTTAGTCAATGAAGGCAAACAGGTTTATCACAGATTGATAAATTCATAAAATTAGTGGAGATTTTTAATTGCTCATTATTTGTGTATTATAGACACCTGTTTTTCTGTGTTCATCCTTTTCTTGTTTGTCTATTATTAGTCCACTTGCCTTCAAAATGAGCACTGCAGTTCTGTGAGGTATCTTCGGGAGATTATGCAGAAAATAGATTTGTTTCTGATAATCTTTAAGATGTAAGATGGTTTTGTAGCAGGTGGCCAGTGCCATAGTTTGCAGTGTTTTCGTTTTTTGCCCACCTCTTCCCACCCTAACACAATTGCTTTTATTTTTCTGCCTATTTTTTTTGTCAATAGCCAAACTATTATTTGTCTGCTCCTGAGAATAGATTATTATACAAAATTCTAATCAACTACTCCAAATGCTAACTCTTGTAGCTAGAAGATCTCAAACATTTTTAGCTAAACAAAGGAAAAATACCTTGGTTTTTTCCCTTTTGGATAGCATGGGGAATTTTTTGTTTAGTTTTTATGAGGTAAAATATGAGTGTCTTTGTGTATATTGGATTTCTCTGGGGACAATTTTGGTATAAAGAAACTACTGCATGCATCAGAAGAACATAAAGATTCATGCTGTCCAAGTGTCTTTAAGATTTTATCTAAAGAGCTCCATTTAAAAAAGGCTATTAAGTAGAGCTACTAAAATAAATCGTAAAAAAATATAATGTAAATTTCAAAGTAGGCTAGTATAGCAGGTTGAGAAGTAGAACTTTTCCTGTTCTTTCTGATTTTGGGCTGAGCTCCCAGAGCTAAGAACAATGCACATTCGTGCCTGGAGTTTCTAAAGAAGGGATGCTGCTCCATCTGTGTAGAACTTGCTATGGCCACATTCCTTGCCAGGGGAACAATTCTAGGCAGTTTCTTGCATATGGTGGCTCTGTGCGTGCCATATGACTCTCTCAGCTCTTCTACAGCTAATTGGGGATTGTTAGATCCAGTGCTCTCTCACCCCAACTGTAGCCAGGCCAGTGGCCTATGAGAAGATGCCATGAAGGCTCTGCCCACATAGAAGCAACAGCCATTTGCTGGTCAATGAGATTCTTTCTTTGAGTTTCATTTTGTTTTTTAAATAGAAGTTACAGCCAGATAGCCAGCTGGTTATAGGAGCGAAAGTCAGACAAGCACAGATGAACTGAGTCATGTCAGTGTTGAAACATTAAAATAGAGATCCACCAACTCCTGCTAGAGCTGCCTGAATTCATATTTTAAATACGATAAGGTTCTATTTAAGTTTCATGTAAGCTTGTTTTCAGGTATCAGCCAGGTTTAGGCTCTTGGGAATGGTGCTCATCACCTGTCAGTTTATGGGAGACACTTTTCCTATTTCTGTTCTCTATGCATATCCACTTGAAATCCATATGTGAGCCACTGTAGTTGTTGCACCAGTAACTCTATTTGAAGTTTCCACTATAATTCTTATCCACTTGAGCTATAAGGACTGACAGCATATTCTGTTGCCATCTTGACTCCTTTAGGCTCAGGAAGTGCAGTTAGATTTTGTACCTGTCAGGAAAGGAAGGTTTGGTAATACAGTGTTTATTTTACAGAGTAATAATCTTTTCTTAATGTTATTCTCAATCCTATTCCAAAAAGTTCCACTGCCAAATAAAAACTTCACTTCTAAGGAGAAAACATGTAATAGATAGGATTCAATATAGGGTTCATGCTGTTGGCTTTTGATGGGTTGGTTATAAAAGATTAATGTGTGGTTATATAGAAATCTAAAAGGTTTTACTAAAGAGAGATAGAGAGAGGAAGAGAAATTCAGCTCTCTTTTCCAGGTTTATGCTTTCCACCATGAACCCAAGAGAATAATCCAGCCTCTATAAATAACTGCAGGCCTCACTGAGTTTCTGTAGATTTTCTGGAGGGAAATTGTATTGAAATTCTCATGGTCACTATCATCTCCGCCTGTTAAATTGGCAGTGGAAATGACCCTCTCTCCCTCCAAGGTTGTGGTGGGTGAGTTATAAACATAGAACATGCAGGGACTCCAGCCTGACCTTCTGGCTGCTCTAAATGTTTTTCTTCCTGGTAGCTTTTCTTCTAGACACCACTTGGCAACCTTTCTCCATGACAGCAGCTCTCAGCACTTTTTCTTATAACTGACTTTCACGAAACTTAGGGGGCTTTCTTTAGCAGTTGCCACTCTTACATGCAAGGGCTTAGTCATCTTTTAACTCCATTGCTGATCACAGGCCCTGGGAGGTAAGAATTTGTTGAATGAATGAGGGAATGAGCCTGGGCAGCTTAAGATTTGCTCTTCCAACACCATTTCTAAATGATAGCTTTTATCAGAGTCCCTGCCAGTCCACACAGGACAGCTATAATGTTACACTGCTCTTTAAAAAAAGAGAGCAATTATTTTAAGAACCTTAATTCTATATATGGTTATTACATAAGGCGAATGCTAGTTGTCATGGGAGATACAAAGATAAGCACAACATAATCCCTGGCCTGTAGGAGTTTATAATATGGTGGAAGAGACAGAGATGTTAGTAACTTTAACACAGGTAAAATTCTGCAAAGACTTCGAGGATATGGTTACTCTTGAGCTGGTCTTTGAAGGCTAGAGAAATGCAACACTTGGATATGGTGTGAGAGAGGAAAGAGTTATTCCAGGAGGAACAACATGAACAAAAGCATTGGAACAAGCAAGAAGGAGGCATGACTAGAGAACGAAGGCAGCACGACACAGCTTTGTATGTGTGTAATGACTGGAAAGGTAACATGGGAACCATTTTTTAAAGGGTTTTGAATGCCAAACAGAGCATTTTGGATTTTATTTTGAGCAAAAGTGAAAGCCATCAAATAGTTTTGAGCAAGGAAGTGATATGTAGTAGAATTGTGTAATGAAGTGGTTTTTAATTGGCAAAATGAGAAACTTATGTGAAATTTGTAGGAAATGACCATACTGGGTTCTTACTCAAATTGACTCAGAATTTATGGGGTGGAACATGGGTGTATGACTTTTAAGCTCCACAGGTTGTTCTGATGCACGCTAGTAATTAAGAACACCTGGCATAGTAGAATGGGCACTAGAGAAGCTGTCAAAACACCAGACTTTTTTCATGGCCAAGTGACTTTTCTGAATTTCAGTTTCCACATATAAAAAGAATTAGGAATAATAATGCCTGCAATTTCCATCTCTTAGGTTATTGGGAAGATCATATGTGATAATATAAGATTCATAGGCCACATAACAATGTTTTAGTCAACGACAGACCACATATATGAATACAATGGTGGTCTCATAAGATTGTAATGGAGCTGAAAAATTCCTATTGCCTATTGATGTCCTAATTAGGGTAATGCATTACCTTTTCTATGTTTAGATATGTTTAGATACACAAATACTTTCATGCTTATATTTCAGTGCAAACTTTCCCCTCCACTTTCCTTAGCCCCTCTTTCTCCTTTCCTTTCTTCTACCCTTTCTCTCCTCCCTTCATAATCCATGTTAACAACCTGGAGTGTGTCTTCTCCTATTTTTCTCCATGTACATATAATCTTAATGAGAATGAACACTTTTACAATGCTTATTATAGCACCAGGTACTGTTGTAAGTGCTCTACATATTTTAGCTCCTTTAATCCTCATGTCAACTTTGTGAGTTAACTACTCTTATTAGCCCCATTTACTCATGAAAGGATTGTGGTACAGAGGTAAAGCAAGTGCTTGGGTTTGAACTTGGGCAGCCTGGCTCCAGAGTCTGTTTTAACCACTGCACATACTGCCTTTGTATATGTCCATATACACATCTACAGTTAGGTTCCCCCCCCCCCCCCCCGATGAAAATAAGATCATTTATACATAGCTTTCTGCATCTTGTCCTTTTTTCTAACAATATTTCATGGGCTGGGCATGGTGGCTCACACTTGTAATCTCAGCACTTTGGGAGGCTTTCAGACCAGGAGCTTGAGACCAGCCTGGGCAACAGCGAGATCCCATCTCTACCACAAATAAAAAATTAGGTGAGCGTGGTGGCATGCCTATAGTCCCAGCTTTTTGGGAGGCTGAGGCAGGAGGATTGCTTTAGCCCAGGAGTTTGAGGTTGCAGTGAACTATGATCACACCACTATATTTTATTAATAGCACTGGTAACACAGTGAGGCCCTGTCTCAATAAAAAAACCAAACAAACAATATTTTATGGAAGTCCTGCCAAGATATGGTTTAGCTCTGATTCATTGTTTTTAAAGTCTACATAATATTCCCTGGTGTGGATATACTATATTTGGCCATTCACCAGTTCACTTTTTTCCTTGTTCCTTGTACTTATGTCTTCAAATGCTGGGGCTTGTATTTCAGTTGGATGGATTTCCAGGAAGTGGGTGCTGGGTGGGAATATATCTGCAATTTAATTTTTAATAGATTGTCAGATTGCTTCCCAAAAATTCTTCAACACTTCACATTATCATCAGCAATGTATGAGAGCCCTCTTTTACCACATCCTACCAATTTAGATTTTATAGCTCTTTTTAATTTTTGCCAATCTGATGGGTATAAAGGAATTTCTCATTACTTTATTTTACATTTTTCTATTAGTGAGTTTGAGTATCTTCTCATGTTTTTGTATTTGCTTTAGTATAAATTGCCTATTTGTATTCATTGCCTAATTTTTTATTAACTTGTGCATTTTTTCTTACGAAAAGTAAGAGTACTTTCTGTGTTACAGATAATAATCCTTTGTCATTTGTGTTCCTAATACTGTCCCCTCAGATCTATCGTTTGTATATGATTTTGTTTATGATATATATTTTCAATATATCAGTTTATTAATGAAGTTCATGAATTATATTTTCATAGTTCCTGATCTTGAAATAATTTATATTCCTAGAATATGCTTTACTTGGTCTTAGGGTAATATTAATTTAAAAGTTGTTAGATTCTATTTATACTTTTTTTTTTTTGAGACAAAGTCTCGCTCTGTTGCCCGGGCTAGAGTGCAGTGGCATCATCATAGCTCACTACAATCTCCAACTCCTGGGCTCAAGAGATCCTCCTGCTTCAGCCTCCTGAGTAGCTGGTACTACAGACATGTGCCATCACACTGGACTAATTTTTCTATTTTTTGTAGAGATGGGGGTCTCACTATGTTGCCCAGGATAGTCTTGAACTCCTGGCCTCAAACAATCCTCCCACCTTGGCCTCCCAAAGTGCTGGGAGTACAGATGTGAGCCACTGTGCCTGGCCTGTTTACCTATACTTTAAGAATGTTACACTTTGTTTGGTCAGTTGTATTCCCCTGTAATAGCCACATTCCTGCATGATCTTCTAGAACCTTGACACTTTCTTGCATCAAGAGGTAGAATCCATTTCTGGTCCCTTTAATTTGAACTGGACTTTGACTTCCTCAATGAATTGAGTGCTGAGGAAGTGACATTGTGTGACTTCCAAGGCCTGTTTGAAATTGTGAGGAAGCCCAGGCCACATGGAGAGATCAGTTCAGGTGTTTCAGTTCAGGTGTTCTGGCTTATGGCCCCAGCTAAGGTCTCAACTAAACCAGAATCAACCACCAGACATGTGGATGAACCTTCAGACAATTCTAGTCCCCAGCCTTTAAGCTGCCGCACCTTAGACTGAGTAGAGCAGAAAGGAATTATTCTCACCAAGCCCCGCCCAAATTGCATATAATTGGTTTAAGCCACTAAATTTTGGGAGAATTTATTATGTGGTCATAGAAGGAAATAGATTTTGATATCTGCAAGTGGGATGCCATGTAACAGAAACCAAAAAATGTGGCAGTGGCTGAAGGTAGGTAAGACAGAATGAGACAGAAGGCAGAAGTGATGTGACTGTGAAAGCCTGATGGCCCTCAAGGAGGCTGTCAAAGGCCGGACGCAGCGGCTCACGCCTGTAATCCTAGCACTCTGGGAGGCTGAGGCTGGTGGATTGTTTGAGCTCAGGAGTTCGAGACTAGCCTGAGCAAGAGCGAGACCCCGTCTCTACTAAAAATAGAAAGAAATTATATGGACAGTTAAAAATATATATAGAAAAAATTAGCCGGGCATGGTGGCGCATGCCTGTAGTCCCAGCTACTCAGGAGGCTGAGGAAGGAGGATCGCTTAAGCCCAGGAGTTTGAGGTTGCTGTGAGCTAGGCTGACTCCATGGCATTCACTCTAGCCGGGGCAGCAGAGTGAGACTCTGTCTCAAAAAAAAAAAAAAGGCTGTCAGAGAAGATTTAAAGGAAATTGGGAAAATGTCATTGGGAGCTGGAGAAAAGAGGATCCTTGTTAGGTTACGACATAAAGTTTGGCAATATTGTCACCTATGGTAATGTGGAAAGTAGCAAATGGTTATAATGAATTGCATGATAAGGATATTTCCAGGGAGAGGTTTGAGGTATTACCTGGCTCCATGCTGCTTATAGTAAAATATAATAGGAGAGAGGTAAGCTAAAAAAAGAATTGTTAAATATAAAGGAGGCAGAACTTGTTGAGTTTGAAAATAAAGCTTTCTCTTTTCCAGTTTCTCCAGATGGCAGACAATTCTAAAATTATGAAAAGGCTTATGGAAGGAAATAAAATCTAGGGTATTGTCAGGAAAACATGCTTTACTATGAAGCCAAGAGAGTGATTGTAAAAATCTTAGTTAAGACCTCAGGAAATTTAATGTCATGCCTCACATGACAATAGTCCCTCCAAGAATCTCAAGGACACGCCATGCCTTACAGATCCTCTTCATTAAACAAAAAGTCCTCTAAGAATTTTAAGAGCATTATCCCTCAGCACCCTTACAGGAAGCTCAAGGACTTATCTTGAAAAGATTTGTGGGTGCAGCTTTTGTCTAATTGAGTGAATTATAAGTTGATTCACAAGAAATCCACACAGTTTTTTGTTTTAAATAGACTATTTTTTTTTTTTTTTTTTTGAGACAGAGTCTCACTTTGTTACCCGGGCTAGAGTGAGTGCCGTGGCATCAGCCTAGCTCACAGCAACCTCAAACTCCTGGGCTTAAGCGATCCTACTGCCTCAGCCTCCCGAGTAGCTGGGACTACAGGCATGAGCCACCATGCCCGGCTAATTTTTTTGTATATATATATATTTTTTTTAGTTGGCCAGATAATTTCTTTCTATTTTTAGTAGAGACGGGGTCTCACTCTTGCTCAGGCTGGTCTCGAACTCCTGACCTCGAGCGATCCACCCGCCTCGGCCTCCCAGAGCTAGGATTACAGGCGTGAGCCACCGCGCCCGGCCTAAATAGACTATTTTTTAAGAGCAGTTTAGGTTTACAACAAAATTGAGCTGAAACTATAGAGTTCCTATATGTCCCGCCCACCCTTCCCCTCAAAGTCTCACCCCCTGTCAACATCCATCACTACAGTGGTATGTTTTTTACAATCAATGAACCTACATTGACACATCATTATCCCCCAAGTCCATAGTTTACATTAAGGTTCATTCTTGGTATTGTATATTCTATGAGTTTTGACAAGTGTGTAATGACTCCACCACTGTAGTATTGTACGAAGTAGTTTCACTGCCCTAAAAATCCTCTGTGCTCTGCCTGTCATCCTTCCTTTCCCCCAATCCTTGACAACTATGAATCTTTTTACTGTCCCCATAGTTTTTCATTTTCCAGATGTCATATAGTTGGAGTCATACAGCGTGTAGCCTTTTCAGATTGGCTTTCACTTAGTAATATGCATTTAAGTTTCCTCCATGTCTTTTCATGGCTTAATAGCTCATTTCTTTTTAAGTGCTGAATAATATTCCATTGTCTGCGTATACTAGAGTTTATCCATTCCCTACTGAAGGACATCTTGGTTGTTTCCAAGTGTTGGCAATTATAAATAAAGCTGCTATAAACATCTACATGCAGGTTTCTGTGTAGACACGTTTTCAGCTAATTTGGATAAATATTAATACCAAGGAACATGATTGCTGGGTCATATAAGAGTCTGTTGAGTTATATAAGAAACTGCTAAACTGTCTTCCAAAGTGGCTGTACCATTTTGCATTCTCACCATCAATGAATGAGAGTTCCTGTTTCTCCACATCTTTGCCATCATTTGGTGTTGTCAGTGTTTTGGATTTTCACCATTATGATCGGTGTATAGTGATATCTCAATACTGTTTTAATTTGCAATTCCCTAATGACATAATGTGGAGTATATTTTCATATGCTTACTTGACATCTGTATATCTTCTATAGTGAGGTGTCCATTTAGATCTTTTGCCTACTTTTTAACAGGGGAGTTCATTTTCTTACTGTTGAGTTTTAAGAATTTTTTGTATATTTTAGGTGACAGTATATTTTAGGTATCAGATGTATCTTTTGCAAGTATTTTCTCCCAGTCTGGGCTTTGCTTCTCACTCTGTTGATCCACACAGTTTTTAAAAGGATTTTATTGTCTTGGACCAACAAGCACAGAGACAGTACAAAACAAAAAGAGGCCCTTTTACCTCAAACTTCTACAGACAGGAAGCATTCTCAGAACATGGGTACATTTTGTGAAAAAAGAAGAGTGACTCAGAGGATGGAACCAACAGCCTACAATGGGGAACCATGAGCCACAGTCAATCATTACAGCTGAGCCTTACTCAAAGAACTAGCACTGTGTGTCCAGGTGGACTTCAAACTTTTAACGGACCAATGAACTTCTGTGTCTCTCCTTTCCCCCTTTTTGAATGGAAATGTATAAAGCAGTCATCCCATACCTGCTCCAACATTGTGTATTTGGTGTTTGTGGAGGCATATAATTTATCTTTTTCAGTTTACAGCTCTTCAGATCAAGGGGGACTGTACTTAAGGGGCCGTATTTGAGGAACTATACTCAAGAAGTTCATACCTGGACCTCAAACCTCAGCTTGATGTTATAGGTCTTGAGGAAGGGAATGAGTATATTTTGCATGTTGAGGGGATGTGAACTTTCATAGCCAAAGAGTGGACTGTGGTATGTTATATTTCCAAAACTGGCCTAAGCAATATTTCTGGTCCTACATGCTCTCCTAGAGTCTTGCCTCTTCCCATTAAGAGATGTTTATTTCCCCTCCCCTTGAACCTGTACTACATGACTTCCAAAGTGAGATCATAAAAGATGATACTGCTTCTGCCTATCTTTCTCAGGATGCTTACCCTTGGAACCCAGCCCCCATGATGTGAGGAAGCAGAGGCCACATACAGAAGCCGTGAGCAGCTGTCCTGGCCCCACCTGTGGACTCATCTGACAGCATCAGCCACCACACATGTCAGTGAGTGAGCCTTCGTATGATTTCAGTATGGAGACTTTCGGCCACCCCAGCTAATGCTGAGGGGAGCAGAGATGAGCTGTCCCCTCTTAGGCCTGTCCAAATAGCAATTTCATGAGTAAATTAAATATTATTGTTTTGGGCCACTGCATTGGGATAATTTTTTAATGTAGCCATAGTAACCGAAATAATTAGGTTTATATTAATAGTTTTTAGATTTATTTTTAAATTAAGTTTTGGTAATAAAGTTATGCTGGCTTCATGAAATGAATTGGGAAATATTTTGTCTTTTTATTTGGTATGGAATAATTTAAATAACATTGTAATTATTCTTTAAAAGTTAGGTAGAACTAAGATTTAAAGTCATTTTTTGGTAATTATTATTTAAAATGATAGTCATCTTTCTAATCTCTTCTTTGGTCATTTTGGGGTTTTTTTTCTTGTTTTAATCTGAGTTATTTGTATTCTCTAGGAAATCATACATTTCTCTTTATTCCTAGTCTTGTTAATATTTGTTTTATCTTACATTCTTTTTTTTTTTTTTTTGAGACAAAGTCTCGCTTTGTTGCCCGGCCTAGAGTGAGTGCTGTGGCGTCAGCTTAGCTCACAGCAACCTCAAACTCCTGGGCTTAAGCGATCCTACGGCCTCAGCCTCCCCAGTAGCTGGGACTACAGGCCTGCGCCACCATGCCCGGCTAATTTTTTCTATATATATATTTTTAGTTGGCCAGATAATTTCTTTCTATTTTTTTTAGTAGAGACAGGGTCTCGCTCTACCTGAGGCTGGTCTCGAACTCCTGACCTCGAGCAATCCACCCGCCTTGGCCTCCTAAAGTGCTAGGATTACAGGCGTGAGCCGCCGCGCCTGGCCTATCTTACATTCTTAAGCAGGACCATAAAAGGTTTATTTATCTTTTTAGTCTTAAAAAAAAAAAAAACATCTTTTGGAATTATTTGTCGATTCTACTTTTCCCTCCTATATAAGCAATTACATCTGTTGTCTTTATTCATTCACTCTTAAAATTTTCTTTTGGTATTTGTGCTTTTAAAAAAAAACCCAACAAATCTTAAGGTAAGCATAATGTTCCTGCAGTTTTAGTCATTTTTCTTCATAATGAAAGGATTTAGGGATCTAAATTTTTAAGTGTGGCTATTGTTGTGTTCTGTAAATTTTTTTTTTTTTTGAGACAATATCTCACTCTTATCCAGGTTGGAGTGCAGTGGTGTGATCATAGCTCACTGTGACCTCAAAGTCCTGGGCTTGAGTGATTCTGCCACCTCAGTCTCCTGAGTAGCTGGGACTACAGGTGTATGCCATCACTTCTGACTGATCTCAAAGTCCTGGCCTCAGTGGGTCCTCCGTCCTTATCCTCCCAAAGTGCTAGGATTACAGGTATGAGCCACAGCACCCAGCCCTGTAAATTTTTATGTAAGGTGTTCACCCTTTCATTAATTTTTAGAGTTTATGATTTTTCTCGTTGATCAAGAATTAATATTCAAGTCATTAAGATGTCTCAAACCATTTAAAAAATTATTTCTAATATTATTGTATTATGATCAGTGACTATGGCCTGTTATATATTTACTTTTAAATGTTTGTTATGGTTTGCTTTGTGAAAATTTCTGTAAAACTGTGAACAAATGTAATTCTCTCATTGTGGGAAAGTTTCTACACTTAGGTAGAAAAAAATCATTGAAATAAAACTTTAGAAGGTAAATTTAAGTATAGTCACTCTGCAGACCTGCTTGAATTAGTGGGTTGAAAAAAATCAAGAAGAAATATCTAAAAACTAAGAATAAATACTTACAGAGAAATAAATTATGACAAAGACATTCAATTAAAGATTCATTTTCCATACCCTTTCTATGAAAATTAGTGGAGTTTGTGCATCATCAAAATAATGGCATAAACCAAGGAAGAAGAAAAAGAAATTGAGGGAATTGGATCAGCACAAACGAGAGACAAAGGCATTGTGTTGGTGGAAAGCCAGAGGCCTAGAAATAAGCCAGTCTAGATTGAAATGGGTCAGGAGGTTCAAGGAGAGACTTCTTCAAGAAGATAAAATTGATAGAATACTTAAGGGGTTTGAGTGTGTTGAGAATAGATTGACATAAATTCTGAATACACAGAAAAGTAAAAAATGAAATTAAGATAATTCTCAACTTAGGGCTATTGATAGTGTTTACATAGTCAATATAAACAATGGATATTGCTCTAAGCAATATATATTGACCTATCATAACATAGTAAATTGATATTGGGGGAAAAAGATTGTGTGCGTGTGTGTGTGTGGGGGGGGGTGATTATAGTGCTTATATATGAAAGAGAGCTAAATTCTTATCTTCTGAATAAATGATGTCAGATAATAATGCCTGTAACTGAAAGTTATTAATAACATTAATATTCTAAGAATGTTATTTAGAAATTGGAAGCAAACACGAAAAGCCAGCAAAAACCAATTCAGGGAGTAAGAAATTTGAAATGCATTGTGGGCCTAATGTTTTTCATAACAAACTTGTATAAGTCTTAAATGATGTAATATGTAACTCTACTAAAAAAACCCTAAATTAAAAAGAAAATGAAATTGTGAGAGTAGACGGAGACTTGATAGATCCAAGAGATATAATATTAGAAGTCCTAGGAGGTTCCAAAAAAAAGAGAGAGAGAGAAATGGTAAAAACTCATATTAGAAGAAAGACCTAAGTCTGAAACTTGGAAAGTACCCCACTCCCTCATCCAATCCAAGTTTTAGTTAGGACTGATGAGAAAAACCAGATAATAGGCATGTTCCTATAAAAGTTTCAACTTCCAAAGGTAATGATAAAATTTTATGGAATTCCAGATAGAAAAAAACAAGTTACTGGCAAAGTACAAAGAGTCAGGTGGACATTGAATTTCATATGTGCAACTCTGGAGAATGGAAGATGCTGAAATAATGTCAATAGACTAGAAAATTATACCCATGCAAATCAAAACTACAGTGAGATATCATCTCACCCCCCGTTAAAATCGCTTTTATCAAAAAGGCAATAACGAATGATGGTGAGGATGTGGAGAAAGGGGAACCCTAGAACACTGATGGTGGGAATGTAAATTAATGCAACCACTATGTAGAATAGTATGGGGGTTCCTCAAAAAACTTAAAATAGAATTAAATTGCTGCCATATAAACCAGCAATCCCACTGCTGGGTATATATCCAAAGGAGGGAATTCAGTATATCGAAAAGATGCCTGCACACCCATGTTTGCTGCAGCACTATTCACAATAGCCAAGATATAGAATCAACCTAAATGTTCATCAACAAGTGAATGGATAAAGAAATTGTGGTATATATGCACAATGGAATATTATATAGCCAGAAAAAAGAATGAAATCCTGCCATTTGCAACAACGTGGATGGAACTGAAGAGCATTATGTTAAGTGAAATAATCCAAGCACAGAAAGACAAATCTCACATGTTCTTACTCATATGTGGGAGCTAAATATTAAAAGCAATTGATCTCATGGAGACAGGAAGTAGAGTAACAGTTACCAGAGTCTGGGAAGGGTAACAGGGAGAGGAGATAAAGTGGGGAGAGTTAATGGCCACAAAAATATAGTTAGATAGAATGAACAATATTTGATAGGACAACACAGTGACTGTAATCAACAATAAGTTAGGATATACTTTAAAAGAGTGGAATTGGAATGTTCCTAACACAAATGTTAAATGCCTGAGGTGATGTATACCCCAATTTCCCTGATTTGATTAATTCACAATGTATGCCTGTATCAAAACATCACATGTACCCTAGGAAGATAGACAACTATTATGTACCCATAATAATTAAAAATTAAAAATTATACCCATGAATCCTAAGCTACCAGTCACCTCTCAGGGAGAAAGATGTTTGCAGATCTATGAGATTCAGAGATTAGAGAAATCTTGAGAAAACATACCAACCAACAAAAGGGTTTGAAGAGTGATATGTGTAGATGAAAAAGAGAGGAAGAATGGTAAGCAGTGAAGTTAGCAGTATACACAATTTTCTATCTCAGTCTTAATGACTTGACTAACTTGCAAATGTTTAAGTTCTAAAGAGGTATTCTTTTGTTTCTCTAGCTTTCAATTGGAAAACTTTCAAACAAATAGAAAATTCAAAAGACTGTTACCTAGTTTCACCAATTTCTCTGGAGATAATTTCTTTTCTAATTCAGGAATGCTACTTCTTTGGGAATGGCTCATTCCAGAGCAGGAAAAGTAGAAGGTAAGCCTGTGTTATTTTTACATGCCAGAAAGCAAGGAAATGCTTAGATCAATGGGGACATGTCAAAAGAGCAGAGAGCGCATTCGGGACATTGACTGGGGAGTGCTTTTGGAGAAAACATGTATAAGGGAATGAATAAAGCAGGATTGTCAGAAGGAGAAGTTGAACTATAATGCAGTTCATCTTCTGCATGGGGAGCTCTGGACATAGGATGACCCTTCAGAGTTGTCCTGAATTGAGGCAAAGGGCCCTTGTACCCCATTTGGACCAGTCATTTCATGTGAGCGTCCCCTGGAGTAGGGGCATACGCTTGTGTGAGGAAGCTCCTTTCATCAAGAGCAATTCCCGGGGAGATGCCAGTTGTGAGCTGCCACATGCAGCATTCTTGCAGCTGGAGAAGAGTGCCTTGCTCCTGAAGTACATCTGAGCAATCCCTACCATCCTTCACTTGCTTCATATAATATATCACCCTATCTGGGAACAGCTTCTCTAGGAATCTGTTTGGTCTCTCTTGCTGGAAATACAAGAGGAAGGTAAATAGGACTTGTTCTAGTCTCTTTCACTACAGTTGGTCTTGGGGCCACAAATAATACTCCTTGTCTCCTCTTGCTACCAGTTCTAAATTTCCCCTTACCCTTGGCTAACTGCTCTACTGGTCTAGCAGCTTACCTGTTGGGTCATTGAGGCTCATGCCACCGTGCTCTCCTCAGGCTATGACTGTAGAATTTGTCCATTTGCTATCAAATTTGGGCAAAGGAGTATGAAGAAATACCCTTCATATATACCCTTGATATCACAAACAAAAACATTTACTACCTGGGTGATAAAAATTTGCTTTATTGTCACTGTGTGACAAAAGCCTCTTCCTGATGATCAAGATCAATTACCCCTGTCCTGATGATGACTCCTTTTCTTGCCCTCTGGTCTCTTGGCCTAAGGTGCATGAAGTGACCAGGTGGAAGTTGAAAGAGTTTACAGAGTTACACCCCAAAATATGACTCCTATATAGAAAATATTTTGAATTAAAGGCCCTTAAAGATCAATAGGTCATTGGAAGGGAGATTCTCTGTATCTGCATAAACCAGTCAGAACCTTCAAAAAGAACAATTGACTTCCCTTCTCCTCCCTGTTATCTCAATATATTGCAGGAAACAAGATCAAGAATGCAACCATACCTGGCCCAAATTATTTTAAATATAATACCTGTCAGATTAATTTATAAGTCAATCTGTTTCTCCCCATCCATTCATTCTTCTAAGTATCTATTCATCCTCCCTAACAACCATCTATTGCCCCTAAACATAATAACCTATATTCCTCATCTCCCTCTCCCCTCTAAAAGGAGGTTATATAAATTTCTGGACCCCACTGGTTTATTGGGTAATCACTCTGATTCTCCCTGTAAGCAAGGTAAATAAGTATCTTTCTCTTATTAATCTACCTCCTTATGAGTCGATCGAAACTTCTGGGCAAAGGAGAAGTTTCCCCTCACCCTGACGGTTTGGCATAGCTGGTAGGATCTTCCAAGCCGCTCTACTCTTCTGAAATCTGCAGTGAGGAGAATCTGGACTTGATCAGCCAGTAACACAGTAAGATACCTTAACTTACCAGCCAGTCTCCCGGCTTTCCTGTGTCTCTCCGTTGGCTCTGGTTGAGCAGATGGTAAAGATTATTGTCTCTTTTGCCTTTCCAAATTTAAGATTAATGAGAGAAAATGTTTTGTGAGTAGTCTTGGTATAGCAACTCCGGTATTTTTTTCAGTACTTTGTGGTATGAATATTCATATTGTCTAATTCCCTGTCCTCTCAGAAATAGCCTTTTGTTGTTGCTTTCCTTTGTGGTTGTCTTTCTGTGTTGTTTTGGCATAAAGAGGGTTACTATAGGGTAGAACACAGGCCTAGAACCCCTATAAGCCCATAGTTTGAGCCAGCCCTGCAGACTAGTTATATGTTTCTGACTAGACTTGTGTCTGTTAAGGCAAACTTGGCTGCAGGTCTTTGGGGAAAAAAAAAAAAAAGAAAAACCATATGAGGATCCTCTCTCATCCTATTACATGTCCCTGAGCTCATTTTGTGACTGAGTGGGAATTTTCTCCTCAGTCTCCACCATCCGCAGGGTGTGTTTTTTCGGGAACACACCAGACGGCCAGTCTGAAAAAAAAATTGGGAGTCAGAGACATGTAAGCAGCACCCTCTGTACCAAATATGTCCAGCTCTAGGGGAGTCTTTGTCTTAAAAGGTCCCATCCTATTTTAAGTCTAATTCTGAGAGTGAATTTTTGGAAATCGTGGGAACTGCCTCCTCTATGCCCTCTCCAGGAACACTCTAAACCTGGAAAATGACCACCTGGGCTTTCTATCAAGAGACTTATTGCATTGAATCCTTTTGGAATAAATATACCATTGAAAATTCTAATTATTGATTGCCAAAACAAGAATCCTTTAAATTAAAAGACTTCTAAATTAAATATATATATATACATAAATTTTAGATACCTTCTATTCTAAATTATTGCCTTATTTGTATTAATAGAGAAATTAGATGAAAAGAAAGACACATAATGTTGTGGCTATCCTAAAAAATTATCTTGACAAAATTAAAGAGCAAAATCTGACATAAAAGGGGGGAAAAAAACCCCTCTATACTGCCTTCGCAGGAGCAACAATAAAAGCCAATTCACTCTGTAGCCTACTGGTTAAAAGTTCTGTGCTTGCACTTCAGCAGCCTAGGTTTGATACCTAGACAGGGAATACCTATTCTGGTTTGATATTTGTGTAACTTACACCATTTATTGAATCTTTTCTGTGCACAGCTTTTGATTTCATGTATTCTGTGGCGGCAAATGGGGCTTTTAGACATTTATGTATAAATGATCAGCTGAAAAGCTGGGACCCTAGAAAATATGGCTGGACAAAAATTGTGGGTTACACCTTGTTTATGGCTATGGAGATTTTCTTTGAGCTGTTTTTGTGGTTTCTTTGGATCTCGTAAAAACTAGTCTCTACCTCTTTGGAGACATCTCTTGCTTCCTTGATTAAGTTATAACCTTGATTAAGGCTTATTGGTTTCACTTAAAAGAGTACTTTGGTTGAAAAGTTCAAAAGCAAAAATATCAGCTTTTTGTCCTGGCTAAAGTTTGCTCCATTTATCTTCACTCCATTTTCTGTACATCTCTTTCTCTTTTCTGTCTATGAATCTTCGTCAACCATGCTGCAGCACTGGGGTCTCTCTGAACCTGTTCTGATTCAGCTGCCCAATTCATGAATCGCTCTTTGCTCAATTAAACTCTATTGAAATTTAGTTTGTCAGAAGTGGCTTCCAAAGTGGAGCTCCCAGAGACCCTCAGGAGCACTGAGAGTCCAAGTGAGGTACTTGCCAGATCCATTGTGTCCCTTGCTCTCTCACTGCAACTGGGGCTAGTGGGTAAATTCTTTTTCAGATTCCAAAGCTCCACAGATTTGTATTTTGAGCTCTCTGAGTTTGTTTGAGCAAATTTTTGATCTAAACTGGGTTCAGAAGTCATGACAGAAATGAAAATAGGTCTGGGATCAGATTGGATCTGATAATTGTAAGGTTTCTTTGAAGTAGCCGGCGCCAGAGAAAGAAAGATGAGCAGAGTTGAAAGGGATAAATAAAGAGGCTTTATTGGAGTGCTCCCGGGTGGGGGTAACGAGTCCGAGAGAGGGACCCAGGGGTGGGGGTAACGAGTCCGAGAGAGGGATCTGGGCGTGCCTCACAGGACCCACGGAGTGGTACCAGAGAGGCTGCCCGGCCCAGAAGTCTGAATGGGTTTATATAGGTTCTTAGGACTGGGGGATGGGAGTTTCATCGGCCAGGAGATGGTGTGAGGAGTGAGGAATTTCTTTGTTTCAGCTTTGGGGTGGGTATTGAGGGATAGGAGGGACTTCTTCTTTTTTCCATTAGGGAAGGGAGGGGTACCTGCCACCAGCCTTACAATAATTAGCTTAGATCCAGTTGGAGGCCTCAAATGTCTGACTGGGTCAGGTAAAAACTAGCAGTAAATGGCAATGCCACAGTGGGTATGAACTCCAGCTTTTAGGAATTCACAGAGATTTCTGTGTTCTAACTCCTTGTTCCTTTTTCATCTGTAAGGAAAAATCATTGCCTAAGTTGACCATGTGTTACCGAAATGGCCACTTGTCCATGAGGCCAAAGAAGAACGAGGACAAGAGGTTTTAGGAGGAAGGAAACAGAGTTTACTTTGCTAATAAAGGAGGAGATATGGTTGACTTTCTCATCTCAAAATCCCAAATTTCCTGAACATAGGCAGAAATACAGAGATTTTTAAAGGGAGGATTCTGGGCTTCAGGCAATTACTGTGGTTAACTATTCTGATCATCCCATTTCTGCCAAAAACAAAGCCTGTGAACTCTGCCAACTGCCCACGTGGGGGGCTGGCCCACCTGGGAGTTTTAACAAAAGACTTAACTTGCCTGGGGGATGTAAGCCAGGCTATGGTTCCCAAAAGAATGGAGGAAGTTTTCCAGGCCATTCCCTCTGTTACATATGGAGATCTGAGAACCAAAGCCATGATTCAAGGTAAAAATAGGATCCTTAATTTCTGAAGAACTGAATACTCTACTACACTTACCTATACATGTATAAGTATTAGGCTCTGGATCAGTAAATGCTAATAGAAATGGAAAAATCTTACTAAAGGCAAATTGTTGCCTACCTGATAATTGCTTAAAACAATAAGATAGGTAACTAAAAGACTGATAGTTTGAATAAAAATAGTAATATTTAAGAGCCAGCACATAAAAATTTTTTATAAGAGCTATAACATCTGCTTTCATCTGTATGTCTATGTGTCTATATATGTTATGTGTATGTGATATTTTACTACTGAAATATATAAAAGAGCTCTTATTAATTAGGTTAAAAATAAATGCTTAAATTAAATATTTTATCAAGAAGATAGAAACTAATTCAAATGCCTTTTAGTTCATGTAGCTTTAATAATACAGTGATTGACCTCTGCTCAACTTTCTTTCTGAATCTACTGCACCCTGATTCACAATTTCTCTTTACATTCGACTTCAGAGAGAGACAATTAACATGGACCCAAATATCTCAGAGATGCTATGAGTCTCCTTCAATATTCTCTCAAATCCTCAAAGCTGATTTAGACTCCATAACCTTTACCAGCGATCCACTCTTGTGCGGTACATTGATGATCTTTTGCTCTATAAACAGGGTGCCCTCTTAGACTCCCTTATTCTGTCAATGACTAGCTGAATGAGGCCATAATGTCTCTAGGTCTAAACTCCAGTGGGTACCGACAACTGTTATGTTAGAACCGGTTTCCCTCGGCCCCAGAAACAGAGAGGCAGAGTCACCGAGGCTGCAAAAGGTAAAGGAATTTACTGGCTTGCTCGAGCTAGGGTCCAAGTCCCAGAGCACCAACACAGTGGCCTCTCCACGAACCAGGACCCCGCCCTGGGTAAAACTAAGCTTTTATACTTTCCAGTGGGTTACATACGCTGGGCACACCATCCCCCCTCCCTCCCTCAGTTCATTTGTTCCTTCAAGACTGGCTGACCGTCGGCTCCTGATTGGTTGGTTCCATGGTCGTGTTAACTCCTGATTGGTCCGCTCCAGGTCTCCGGATCCTCCGGTGGTCATCGGCCTCATTTCAGGGAAGGGGAGGGCCCCCGTCGGGGAAACCGAAACTTAGGCCTACTCCAGGAAGCCTAGCCTGTCATGGAGTTACTTTTGCTCTTACAGTTTCTTAGTGTAAGGCTGGTGGCAGGCACCCCTCCCCTCCCTAATGGAAAAAGAAGCCCCTCCTACTCGTCCATACCCACCCTAAAGCTGAAACAATGAAATTCCTCACTCTTCCCGCGGAAACCTTCCCTCCAGAGAAACTCCTATTCCCCACCCCTAAAAAGGTATATAGACCCAACCAGACTTCTGGGCGGGGCAGCTTCTCTGGTTCCACTCGTGGGACCATGAGGCTCGCCCAGGCCCCTCTCTTGGGACCCGTTACCCCCACCCGGGAGCACCCCAATAAAGCCTCTTTACTTATCCCTTTTAACTCTGCTCGTCTTTCTTTCTCTGGCGCCGGCCACTTCGTTCTTAAAACCTTACACTTAGGAGATAAAATATCTCAGGGCACTCAAAAGCTCACCCCAAAGCACCTTGAGTCAATTTTGTCATAGCCCTCATGAGAGCTTGCATATTGGCAAAAGGAAAAGCTGAAACTATTTACACAGACTCCAAATATGCCTTTGGAGTCTGCCATGAAGTTGGCACAATTTGGAAATCTCATGATTTCTTAACTTCTGTTGATACCTCTATTGCCAATGGGCCTATAATTGCTGTGCTATTATGAGTTATTCATCTTCATTCTAAGATTGCTATTGTTCATTGCCCAGCCCATGCTAAGGAAAAGGATCCTGTATCCTTAGTGTTAGAAATGACCTGTGGTGCTGTTTAGAAAATAGTCAGACATTGCAAATTGTCTTGGCAAGGCAAAATCTTTCTGATCAGTTGCCTAGTGGCAACAAGCGCAGCCAACCAGCCTGTGCTACCGGGGGTTCCTCACCTTTTTATCCCTAACACAGACTCATGGCTGTGTCTCATTCTATTGGCCAGGATTTTGACTGCACAATCTTGTTCTTACCCGATGGCTAAGGTGTGTTTCTACCCGATACTTTGGCAGAAAAGATCAAGCCAAGGTTATCTCCCCCTACACTAGGAAATGATAGAACTGACAGGGCTGCTAAACATGAAGCAAAAAATGGCCCTCCTATGCTTTTTCCACTCAGTTTATTATTACCCTATCCTTATCCGTGTCTGATACTGTTAATCATCAGGCTAATGCCCCACAATCCAAAAAGGATAAATAGATACAAAAGGGTGCTAAACAGTTATTAGACTTACTATATTTTGGGCCAAACAGACTCCTTGTGACCCCTTTTCTTTTAACTTTTTGGTTTATACTTATCTCCCATCAGATGGGACATAGTACCAATGGGGGATAAATTATATATATCGTTGGCACTACCCTAGTATCTATCAAATCTCTGACCAAATTATTTCCCAGTTCACTATTTGTAATTCTTACCAAATCTCTGGAGGAAACTAACACTCTCCAGGAAGTCCCCAAAGGCCCCCATGTGGCACTCCAAATTGTTTTTATAGATTTACCTCTACCTTTATGCTTTTCTCACTGTTTGGTTACTGTTTGTGTGTTTAGTAGATGGACTAAATGCTATCCAACTAGGATAGCATTCCACAACAGTGGTAAAGAAATTATTAACTGAGAGTATTACTTGTTTTGGTATTCCTTTACAGATTGAGTCAGATCAAGGGACTCATTTTACAGCAGAAAAAAGACAACTTGCTTGCAAAGCCTCTGGGGTACTTATTAAAATTGCATACCCCATATCATCCCTAATCCTTAGGGCAAGTGGAATGTAAAAATCTAGACATAGACAGGACTTTGGGAAAATCTGTCAAGCCATGGGACTTAAATGGGCAGAAGCATTACCTTTGGCCTTACCTTTTTACCTTGTAAAAATCTGGAAAACTCTAAATAAGAGAAATGAATTAACCCCTTTTGAAATAGTATTTAGTCATCCCCTGCCTACTAGCACCTCTAAACCTTCTATTCCTGTGCTGATTGGACACTATGGGGATTTAAGTGAACAATTTGATATCATGACTAGCTATATACACATACTAATATGCTTGGAGCATATCATCGACAGGTGAAAGGAGTCTCGCCTCCACCGACAAACTTGCCACCCTTTTTGACCAAGAGATCATGTGTACACCAAAGTTTTTATAATAACGCTGATATTTTTATTGTGTGTGGTGATAATGTATACAAGTGGTTCCCATGTAGATGGTCAAGATGCCATGGACTTGGTTATCTGACACCCTCTGTTTGCAGGTTCTCTACTTTAAATGCCAGCCAAATTACAACTTGGGCTCTTTCATTCATAAAGTGGTACCACACAAACGTACTAGATGCAATATTATAAAAAGCCCACTTGTATATCATAATTCTAAGTTCTATTTGGTGCTCAGGACTCTTTTCCTGGCATTTGGAACTTATGAGATTGAAAAGATAGTTTTGAACCTCTCCATGGTAGTAGAACAAGAGTTAAGTATCACTGTGCAAGCATTTGGAGCACTTCAGTTAGAAGTCAACAGTGTAGCCTCTGTTCTATTTCAAAACCACTGCAACCTGGATGCTCTGACAGCCCAATAGGGAGGAGCTTGCACAATTATTGGTGAAAAATGCTGTTTCTATGGAAACTGCTCAGGGCAAGTAGAGACTGATCTATACCTCTTTTAAGACAAGATAAATATTCTCCATCAGATTAATGATTGGGAGACTGGATTAATGGGGTGTGGGAAAATGTGCTTAGATCTGTTCTTTTCTACTTACTCTAATCTATGCTCTTGTCTCCCTTTTCAGATCTCTTATTACTTGACTACTAACCTGGTTTCTCTCCACAGCCACTGACTCAGCTTTTTAAAATTTTTATTTATTTTTATCTTTTTTTATTTCATCATATTATGGGGGTGTAAATGTTTAGGTTACATATATTGCCTGTGTCCCACCTGACTCAGAGCTTCAAGCATGCCCATCCCCCAGGTGGTGCATACTGCATTCATTAGGTGTGAATATACCCATCTCCCCACCTGCCTGACACCCGATGAATGTTACTACTCTATGTGTACATAAGTCCTGATCAACTAATACCAATTTGATGGTGAGAACATGTGGTTTTTGTTTTTCCATTCTTGTGGATACTTAGTAGAATGGGCTCCAGTTCTATCAAGGATATACCAGAGGTGCTAGATCACCATTGTTTTTTGTGGCTATGACTCAGCTTTTAATTTGTGAAACTTCTAGGGAAGTTCCAGACAAGGGGAATGAGGAACTCAGGAAGTTTCACCCAAAAATATGACTCCTTGGTATAAAGAATATTTTGAATTAAAGGCCCTTAGAGATCAATAGGCCCTTGGAAGGGGCTTTCCCTGTATCTGAATAAATCAGATGACCCACAAAAAAGAATAATTGACTTCCTTTCCCCTTCCTGTTATCTCAATATATTGCAGAAAACAAGATTGAGAATGCAACCAGACCTGGCCCCAATCATTTTAAATATAATACCTGTCTCTCAGGTTAATTTGCAAGTCAATCTGTCCGCCCCCCCCCATGCATTCATTCTCCCAAGTATCTATTCATCCTCCCTAGCAACCATTTATTGTCCCTAAACAGAATTACTTATATTCCTCATCTTCTCCTTCCTAAGAGGAAGTTATATAAATTTCTGGACCCCACTGTAATACTGGATAATCACTCTGTGATTCTCCCTGTGTGCACGGTAAATAAATCTTCTTCTGTTATTAATTTGCCTTATTATGAGTTGATCTTTCACCTAACCTTCCAAGGTGAAGGGGAAGTTTCCCCTCATCTCCACATGGTTATAACTTAGAGTTTAATAGACTGTGTCACTTGGTGGGACCAGGATCTCTAGATTCATAGAACCTATCATTGCAAGTATGAGAAATATAAATTGCTAAGTAGATCACTGGGAATGACAGCAAGTGGAGCTATTTCTGCTTCTCCCTTTGTTTCCTGGCTGCATGTATTTTACCTATTGCAGATTTGGGCACCATATAATGGTTATTGATTGAGGGTAAAACTGTATCCTGGAGAAGGGCACCTTATCCTCACATGTTATCATCTTCAAGGGAGTGTCTCAGACATGCCCTCAGAATGTTTTTTCATTGCTCTATCAGGCTAGTGGCTTCCAGATTTTGCAGCATGTGATGGGACCAGTGGATCTCATGGTCATATGCTCACATTCCCTCTGCTATAGAGTCCCTTGATCTGAAGCAATGTTATGTGGGATATGGTTAAAGTGAACCAGAAATGCAAGCCCTCAGACAGTGGTGCTAGCTAAGGATATACAGGCAGGAAAGGCAAATCCATGCTGTAATTTGTGTTGATTCTTGTCAAAGTGAATCACTGCCCCTTCCAGAGTGGTCCAATGTAATCCATTTACCACCAACTGTCTGATCGATCTCTTTGAGGGAATATGTGATATTGAGGGGTCAGCTTTGGTCTCTGTTACTGGCAGTTTGAATAATCTGCACTAGCATAGAAGTAGCTAGTTCAACATTGGTGAGAGGGCACCTATACTCTTGGGCTCATGCCTGGCCTCTGTTCTGTTACCAGGGCTGCTTTGTCCATTGTACCAGCATTAAGGTGGCCAATGACAGAGGCTGGATGATTTCTTTCCTTTTTTTTAATAGCAATTAAGAATTTTTTAATTTTGTTTTTTAAAAAGACAATTTTTTTAGGGAAGTTTTAGGTTCACAGTAAAATTAAGCACAAAGTACAGAGAGTTCCCATGTACCTGGCCCCCATATACATATACAGTCTCCCCTACTAGCAGCATCCCCTATCAGAGTGGTATGGTACATTTGCTACAGTCTATCAATGTCACCCAAAGTCTGTAATTTATATTAGGTTCACTTTTGGTGTTGTACATTCTGTAGGTTTTGAAAAATGTACATGTAATGACATGTATTTGCCATCATACACCATCATAGTATCAAACAGAATAGTTGTTTTTTTTTTTTCCTCCTGCCTCAGGTATATTTGTACAAATAGCACAGGAGGATCCCAGCCCCATGCAGACACCAGCCCAGGGTTCACACCAGTCCTTCTGTCCTCATGTTGGTAGACTAAGGCCTCTACTCTGGAGCCTTCGTGGGGGCCTGGGCACTTTTTGGAGCCTGAGCTGGAACTGAAGCTGGAGCTGCAGCTAAAACCACAGACTGGACCTTGGTTTGATCCTTGGCCTCTGGCAGGCAGGGCCTGAGACCCTTGGCCACGTGCGCATGAGCAGCTTCCCAAGGTTGGGGTGGGCAATATAGGAAAGTCAACTGAGCTTGTGGCTCATGCCCTTTGGGATCTTGGCGTTAACTTCCTTGGGCTTTACAAGGCCTTGATAGCTTCAGCATGTGCTTTCATGGTCTTGGTGGTGTTGGCCTGCATCTCCTTCAGGCTCCTCTTGTGCTTCTTGGCAAAGCATATATTCCTCAGGAACCTCAGGTCTACCCCCTTAAGAGATTCATGTCTTTGTGATCAGGGTTTGTTGATGCCATTTCTGTGCCACTTTTGGGACTGGTTGTGTGTAGTGTGGTTCTTGGACTTGGCCATGTGTACACCATAACCTGAGGCTGCCAAAAAGCCTGGACCAGAAGAGAAAAGCCAAACAGAATAGTTTCACTGCCCTAAAAATCTTAGGTGCTCCATGTATTTATCCCTCCCTCCCCTGGGAGGAAGCAGAACCTCTGGCAACCACTGATCTTTTTACTGTCTCCATAATTTTGCCTTTTCTAGAATGTCATATAGTCAGATATAATTTTTGTTTCCATTCTTTTCTTTTCCTTTTTTAAAAAAATTGAAAATATTAAGTGTGTACAAATGTTTTTGTTACATGGATACCTTGTATAATGCTTATGGTGGGGCTTTTGGTCTGCTCATCACCAGAATAGTGTTCATTGTACCCAATAGGTAAGTTTTTATCCCATATTTCCCCTCCCACCATCCCCCTTCTTGGTTTCCAATGATCTTTATATCTCTTTGCGCCTGTGTGTACCCATTGTTTAGTTCCCACTTATTAGTGAGAACATATGGTGCTTAGTTTTCCATTCCTGAGATATTTGACTTAGGATAATCGTTTCCAGTTCCATCCAAGTTGCTGCAAATGACATTATTTCATTCCTTTTTATGGCTGAGTAGTACTCCAGGGTATATATATGAGCTGCATTATCTTTATCCACTCATGAGTTGATGGGCACTTGGGTTGGTTCCACATCTTTGCAATTGTGATTGTGCTTGGATGATTTCAATTGGTTAGTATTCTGCTTACTTGGTTGTTTAGTGCCTTCTTCGTGGTGGTTGTTCTCTGATAGGTGTTAATATGAGATACAACGATCCCCATACTTTGTGTCCACTCCCATAGGCTCATTCTCATGCCCTTTTCCTAGGAAAACCAGTTAAGAGGTTTGGCAGTCTTTTAAATGAGAGTTGAGGCCCTGTGCTAGCAGAGTGGCAGTGAGAATGTAAATAAATGATGATATCTGAGTGGAATTTCAAGTTGGGATTGTGAGATTTTGGAGACCCTAAAGTTTCTAATCTGATTGATTTAGGAAGATCAGAGATTTATTTTAATTGAGGCAAGGGATTAAGGAAAAAGTTGCTCTATAGGTTGGAGAGATATACTTTATTTTAGACCAGAAGACTATTAGAAATGCTGGTATGAAACTCAAGGAGTCAGAATTAGAGACAGACACAGCCATGTCATAAACTTACCCATTTTATAACTGAGAAACACAGAGAAAATTTGGTTATCACTGCTCGAATACACCCATTACCATCCTCAACCTGCTGGTTATTAGGGGATTGGGGCTGTGGGGGAACAATTTCTTTGAAATAAATAACAGTAGCAGAAATTCAAGGAAATCGATTTAATCAGGTCTAAAACTTAGCCTCATGTAAGAATTTAAACATTTCCTTTTCAATGATGCTTACTTATTGTTTTGGAATAATTGCTCAGGGTCTCAGATAGCTTCTCCCTCTAAGATGGCGTCTGGGTATGTAGTATAGGGGTGGCTTCTATGATCTTAAGGCTTGAGGGAGGCAGTATTCTCAGATTTGCATGTTGTCCCAAGGCTCCTCTGGTTGCCATGGTGATGTCCTTTGTTGGCCTCTGCTCTCTCTGTCAGCATTTGGATTAGAGTTACTGGCTTCTCCTACAGTTTGGTAACAGCCTAGTAATGCTACCTGGCTGACAAGGCCTTTGGCATTAGGGACCTCTCTGAAATCTGGCTGTGAGTTAGAGCTAGAGTCTCAGTTTGGGAGGCTCACTTTGAGCCTCTATCCACATGCACACATAGAAACCTCAACTGGAAAGTTCCATGGCTAGATACACTGGGGCTGACTTATGCCATGGTTGGAAGATCTAAACACATAGAGCCTTCTAATGACAAGGCTCAGTTGCAAAGTTTATTTTGATACGTTCATGTTTATTTGCCTTTTGATTACTTTAGTATCTGTTGTTGCTCACCCTTCCTCCTCTAATATATATACACACTAAAATATAAGCTCTTGATAATGGGGATCTTGTCAGTCTTATTCACTGCTGAATCACAAGCTCCAGGAAAAGTACCTGTCACATGGCTGGCTAATAATAGATCTTTGTTAAATCAATGAAGGAAAGAAAGACAAAAATAATAGATGAAATCCCTAAGGAAGAACATGTCAAGTGAGAATAAGATGAGGACTAAACTGTTTAGTATATCTTCTACCTTCTATTTTAGGGATAGAAGGCAGAAGAGGCTCCAGGGAAAGAAACTGAGAGAACTGTTGAAGAGAGTGGGAAGAGGTTGGGAGTGCAAAAGTGGGACAAGCATGTATCAGTAAAGAGAAGTAATCACTGTTGCCTAAAGCTTCACAAGTTGAGCAGGAGTAACTGAATTTGGCAACTTAGAAGTTACTGGTAATTTTGGGGAAAGTGGTACCAAGGTATGATGCTAGGAAAACTTAGATTTCAAGGAATTGTGCCATAAAAGGAAGAATAGAATTGTGGCAGCAGGTAGTCTTTTATGAAGGTTGGCAATAAAAGGAAAAAGAATTTAGGATATGTCACTGGGCTTCTCAGAAACAGGACTCATGGAAGACTCTTTTCCCCCCAAGACAGAAGGGACTTTGTGTGTTAGTGTGTAGGGAGGAACTGGTAAAGAGGAAAAGGAGGAAGACTGAAGAAGGTGGTTCATGAATTAAGGTCTCAGAATTTATATAACCGGGAAGGGATGAGTTTAGCCTTGGGAAAAAAGATGGGAAGGAAAGGGATGGATGGAAAATAGAAAATCTGAGGCAAATGGGAAGAATGTACAGGAATTCACATCAGATTTTGCTCAGTGAAACAGGTGTGCAGATTATCTGCTAGGAATGTGTATGTTCAGACCTCTATGGGAATTGCATTGTGAAATAGGGCCGTGTCACCAGTTTAGCTCCCTACCACCCACACTTTGACCCTTTCTGACTCAAGGTGAGTAGCTATGCTCCCTGAAGTGCCTTCTCAGAGAGTTCTGATGATGAAGAGCACACTTTAGTCCTTTTTGTTTAAATTCAGAAAGGAGACTTGGTTGAGGGCCAGTGTCTTCTCCCTGCAGGGAAATCAAGTTCCCAAGAGAGGCCTGGATGCCCTGGAGTTCTCCAGAATTGACATGGGGATCTCAGTAGATCACAAACTCAAGTATGTTTGTGTTTCTAGGTTGTGTAAATAATATGATTAATTTAAATAATACAGGTCTCTTTGTACCTCAGCAATGTTGAGTCGTTATCAAATAAATAAAATTTATTTATGCTGAATGTTCTTCTTAGTTGCTTTTCTTAATTGTTGATGACAGAGTTCATGAGTATCTTGTTTTATATTATCCTGTGATAATTAAGAGGTTATGGGCTGGGCGCGGTGGCTCACACCTGTAATTCTAGCACTCTGGGAGGCCGAGGCAGGCGGATTGTTTGAGCTCTAGAGTTCGAGACCAGCCTGAGCAAGAGCGAGACCCCGTCTCTACTAAAAATAGAAAGAAATTATATGGACAGCTGAAAATATATAGAGAAAAATTAGCCGGGCATGGTGGCACATGCCTGTAGTCCCAGCTACTCAGGAGGCTGAGGCAGTTGGATTGCTTGAGCCCAGGAGTTTGAGGTTGCTGTGAGCTAGGCTGACGTCATGGCACTCTAGCCTGGGCAACAGAGGGAGACTCTGTCTCAAAAAAAAAAAAAAAATAATAATTTTTTAAAAAGTTATGAATTATATGCTAATGGAAAATCTAAATTCATATTTGTTCCTTATTCTGATTTCATGTATATGAATTTTGTAAAATATAAGTTTATTGGGCAAGGTAAAAGTCATATATACAAGGAAGTACATAATGTGCATATCTGGAATGAAAATAAAATTTTTTTTATTAATAAAAGTTTGTATTATTACATAAAGTGATATTTGCTATGCTTATACTTTTTGCCTCATTGTCATTTATTTATTCATTTATTGTACACTTATTAGTCAGCTACAATGTACAGATTCTGTTCTAGGTGCTGGGAATATAAATGCAGAAAATATACAATTCTTGAATTTTAAGAAGCTTATGGCCTATTTATGGGAGACACACTGTAGTAAAGTACAATAGTATATTGTATGTGCTAAGAAAGAAATACCTATAGGATGCAGTAGGGCCCAAAGTAGGGAGTGATCAATTCTGCCTAAGAAGGATGGGGTTCTGCTGTCAAAAAAGGTTTTACTGTTTAAATGGTACTTGAATTCTGAGAGTAAAGAAGGTGTTTTTGTTAAGATTTCTGTTAAGATGATAAAGTCTTTTCAGGCAAAGAACTTACGCAAATTTGTGTTCCCATACAAGGAAAGAATTTGTCAGTAAATGAAAGACTCTTTAAAGCTTCCAAAGAATTCCAAGTTTAAAACTATTATAAATAGTATTTTTTACAAATACCAGTAGGTGGCAGTGTTACCCCATGAAAAAAGACTGATCGAATGATGAAAATGATTTTCCTGAATTTCCAAAGCTGGTAATGAGGGTCTTCTGGGTTAAAAATGGATAAGAACAAGTGGTTTTGAAATTTTTTTTCTCTGTGAGCCAGATTTTCCTTGAATAAGCTGATGTCTGATTCCTCCCCCACTTCTCATTCATTCTGAGCCCCAGAGATCTACATAAAATTGACTTCGATGCCTCTGGTTGCAAGGCCTGTGGGAGTCTGAAGCCCTACTCAAGATTTCTGTGCAGCGCTGACCCAGAAACAAAACTGAGTTCCCTGCTTGATGTCCACTAAAAGCCCATTCACATAAAACATTCATGAGTTTAAGTGCCTTTAGTGAAGATTTAGAAGGATAGCAGCAGAGTTTACCTCTAATAGATTAGGCAGCCTCTCTGAGCTCGAAATGTGCTTTGGCCACCCACCATCATGGAATTTTACTGAATTCCCTATTTTCAGCTATTATCGGATTGGCTCTTCTTCTCCCCTGCTCAGCCCTGTAACTTCAATTTTTTCTCCCTCTCCTCTCCCTATCCCTCCCTCACGTCACCTCTTTCCCCTCCCTTTCTCCCTCCTCTTTCTCTCCTCTCCCTGCTCCCAGCCCACCAAGGTGCTCTCTGGTAGGGTCCTTCACTTAGCACAATTCCCCTCCCCAATCTTCCTCTCCCTCTATTGCCAAAAGGCAATGGTGTCAGTTTATTACCATGAAATAAAAAGCAAAACAGTGTTTTCAATGTAAAAAATATTTCCCTGAAGATTTTTTTAATTAAAAATATCCTAATGGCTGCAAGTTTTTCCTAAGCAGAGTGATACCTTCTGTATGAATAGAAAATCCCAGCTCCTTCCATGATCTGACCATCAGTATTTGCCTTATTTGCTGTTGTTGGTTTTGGTTTTGCTTTCCCCTAGGGTTTGTCTCAGTCCATTTTATGCTGCTATAACAGAATACTACAGAATGGATAATTTATAAAGAATAGAAATTTATTTGGCTCACAGATCTGGGAGCCCAAGATTGTGGGGCTGCTTCTGGTGAGGACTTGCTTGCAGTCATGGCAAAAAGCATCACCTGGCAAGAGAACATAGCTAAGAGTGGAAAGGGGGCCAAACTCATCCTTTTATCGGGAACCTACTCCAATGATAACTAACCCACTCCTGCAATCACGGCATTAATTCATTCATGAGAGCAAAGCCTCATACCTAAAAGCTCCTACCTCCCCACACTGCTGCACTGGTGATTAAACTTCTAACACATGAATGTTAGGGACAGAAAAACAAGAGAGAATGGAATGATAGGAACAAAAAAACAAGAAGGAGGAAACAGTTAAAGAAAAACAATAAGAATGAAATAGTTACAGAAAAATAACCAGGGAAAACAGTTATTTCAGTCTTAAAGAATGGGGTAATTAGACCATGGAACAGGGATCACCAATCAGAAAATAGAAAAACACCATAAACGGTGATTTTCCCCATCACACATATAGGAGAAAGGAATGTCTGGAACATAACCTTTGAGTTACATCCATACCTAGAAAAATCCAGACCCCCAAACCCATGACATATAGTCATACATAATTATAACTGACCTTTACATCAACATATACTACTAGCATATAAAAGGGAAAACCTAGAAGAAGACATCGTCTTCTCCATTCGTGGAGACAGACCCATTTCCTCTTAGGAAATGTACTTTCGCTTTGTATCCTTAAACTTTCCTTACAATAAATTCTCCACGCATACTTGCGGAGTGTCTGCCATCTCCCTCTGTTGCATGGGCCAAGGCTTGTGATTCCTCGAAGCCCAGAACCCAAGAACTGGAGAAACACTTTAAAGTTCATGGACAGAACCGTGACATGACCTTTCGGGGACACATTCAAAGTACAGCAGGGTTCTTTGTGTGACTCAGTGTGGTCCTAGGATTAGTGCCAATTTGCAATTTGTGATTGGTTTGCTATAGGGGACTTTCCCCTGTCCCCTAAACTTTTATTATGACAATTTTCAAAATAAAGAAAAATTGGAAGATAGAATCTATGAGCTAGTTTCTACTATTGTTAATGTTGTATTATATTTGCCTTATCCACCCATCCATCTTATTTTATGACACATTTCACAGTAAGTTGTAGGCATTAGTATACCTTACTCCTAGACATTTTAGCATGCACACAATCAGCTGGAGTTTGATATTTGTTTTCAGTTCCTGGTTTTTTTTTTGACATAAAATTTACATACCGTGAAATCCAAATCTTAAGTGTACCACTAGATAAATTTTGACAAGTGTATATGCCTGGGTTACCCAAACCCTTATCAAGATATTAAAAATTTCCATAGAAGATTTATTTTGTTAGTTTTTGTGCACACTAAATTCCAGACTTTTCCAGGTCTGAGTAAACTCTGGGGGCGGGGGAGGGGAGAATTACTTATTATAGTAAAAGGGATTTTAGGTGGGTTTTGTTTTATAGGTACAGAAACACATCTTAGATTAAGGTCTGCATCTGTGCTTTTTGTTATTGTTCTAGTTGGATCTCAGTGACATTACAAGTAAGTAGAAATACTCAGAAGTGAAATAGCCAGTGCCTGTCAGGTAAGAGCAGGAAATAGGTCTATTTTTTTGATGTGTATCTCAACCACCTGGATTCCTTTATACTTTTGGCACTCAATAAATATTTGTTGCTGCCAGATGCTTTGACACAAAAATTTACTGGATCTATTTTATGGCTATTGTTTGTTCACCTAGAAAATAATTGTGGGATCGTAGAAGTCAAAGCCATGGAGAGCGGCACACAGATTTCTCAGATGTTCATCATTCACTACTTGAAGTAGGGTTAAAGGTAGAGGGTATGATACTGAGAGCTGCTCAAAGGCACAGAGGTGAAGAAAGGAAAAAGAGCAGATAAATTCAGACAGAGCAGTGCCAAGGCCCTAGCAGAAAAGAGGCCTACATTCTGAGTTCTCTTATGCTTCGTATTGGAGTTCAAACCCAGTGTTTGACTTTTCCAGGGCCTGCAGGTGCATACAATGAGTAGTTACTGTTCCTTGAAAATGTTTATGTGGAAAAATACTGATATGTTTATAGGAAGGAATATATTGCAAAGCAGTGGCATGATGTTTTCCTAAAGTATAGTCAAGAAATTCAGATATATATTTTAAATGCTACACCAAATTTCAACACCTTAAATGCTCACTGAAGCCCATTACAAATCGTGTGTATCATTCTTTACGAGTGTGATTATTGCCTGCAATAACTTCAAGTCAAATATGCTGGGTGAAATCTGCCTCTGGATTGCCATCCTGGTCACAAATCTTTTTCTTCCCAGCTGGAAGTTTTCTCTGGAAGAAATAATAACAGTAATATTTTGGTCAGTGTTCAGTTGTGGAAAATAAAACTCTAGCTAGTTTAAACAGAAAGAGGTTATCATAGAGTATTAAATGGCTTACAGAGTCTAGGTTGAGCTTCCAGGAATGGTTCCCAAAGCCACACTGGCTGTCAAGGAATTATGCCTTTGCCATAAGCAGGAAGCTCCAGAGCCTTTGCTATGAGCATAAAATAACCTACTAAGTTAGGAAATCTGTGCTACAGCAGCTGTTTCAGACTGTGCCACTGCAGTTGTAAGCCATGCCAACAGAAATGGATGCCAAATCCAAGTTTAACATCTGATTGCAGGAACTTAAATAAAATCTAGAACCCTAGGTGCAAGGGATTGGGAAATAATTTTTAGCTTTCTAGCCTCATTATATTAGAATGAGTTAGAATGCATGCTGAATGACCAGTGTCTATTAGAAATATCTAACAGTTAAGAACTTATATGTGAGTCATGGTGATTATCTCTTTATATGAATGATCTAAGTCTCATAACTACCCAAATAGTTAGGTAGTTATGTCCTATTAGTTTCATACTATTATCATAGCTACTTTCATAGCTGAGATCTCTTGCTAGGAAAATTATCGGCTCAAAGTCAGGTCACAGAACAAGAACATGGTGAAGTTGAGATTTGAACCAAACTGTATTTGACACTGAAGTCAAAAATCTGATTTTGGCCGGATGTGGTGGCTCAGGTCTGTAATCCCAGAACTTTGGGAAGCCGAGGTGGGAGGATTGCTTGAAGCCAGGAGTTTGAGACCAGCCTGGACAATATAGTGAGACCCTGTCTTGACAAAAAAATTTTAAAAATTAGCCAGGTGTAGTAGTGTGCACCTATAGTCCTAGCTACTTAGGAGGCTAAGGCAGGAGGATTGCTTAAGGCCAGGAGTTCGAGGCTGCAGTGAGCTATGATCATGCCACTGCACTACAGCCTGGGCAACAGATCAAAATCCTGTCTCTAAAAAATTAAGTAATTAATTAAGTCTGATCTCTTAACATTTATGCTATACTACTTCTAGTTTCTTCTCTAATTAAAAGAAACATTTGAATATCATCGAGACACTGTGCTAAGATCATACATAAACCTTATATACAAAGATAGCATTGGTCTATTAGAGACAAAGTATACACACAATTATTATATAGGTAGGAAATGAATGTCATAAAAAAGTATACATAAAATACTTTTGGAATTAGTTGTGGGAGAGATTTATTATCCTATGCCTGAGAGAATTCAGGAGGAATTCTAGCTTAAACTGGGCTTTGAAGGATAAATGGTTTTTGAACATTCAGAAAAGGGAGAAAAGGTAGTCCATAGTCATGGAAGTAGGAAATTCCGAGGCATGTGTGGACAAATTGCAAGTATTTCAGTTTGGTTAGAATGAACAGCAACTAAAATGGAGCAGAGGAAAATATGACTGGAAAGGCCTTGAGTGCCAGACTAAGTCATTTGGATTTCCTTTTGTAGATGGTTGGAAGCCGTGAAGATCCTTGAGCAAAGGGGTCACGTGAGAACTCTGTAGTATGAAGATGACACTAGCATCTTTTGGATGATCTGGAGTTGGAAAACTAGAGATCAAATTAGATTGGTGGGCTGATATAACAGGACCGATGAGACGTCGTAAAGGATTGCTGTAACTTGGTGACAAAGGGACTGAGAGGAACCAGGTATGAGGGTTATAATAAGGATAGCTGGACTCAGTAGTTCTTAACAACTAGTTGGATGCCAATAGCAAGGAAGAGAGAAGAGTCAGATTATTCTGAGGTTTCCCTCCTGGGTCATGAGAAAGAGGTTTCCATTAATAAAAGTATAGAAGGAAAAGAAGAATATATATATATATGTTAATACATGGGAAAGTAATGAGTTCAATTTTGGATTTTCAAGTGAAAATACTGGTGGGATTCAAGAGAAATGTCCAACAAATTTGTAAATGTGGAACAAGGGATCAGAAGAGAAGTCAGAGCTAGAAGCATAGATTTTATCTACATAGAGCAGCAGTTCTCAGTCTAACTGCACATTATTTGTACCTAGAGAGCTTTAAAAAATACATGTCCTGGCCACCCGAGATTCTGATTTAATTGGAAAGGCTAAACATTTTGATACTCAGTCACTTTCATTGTAATATAGTTGTTATTCATTGTTTTGGTCCTTTTTTGTCAGGGGGGATGAGTGCTGGATAGTTCTAGTTGGCTATCTTGCTAACATCACTCCCCGAGATGCCTGGAGTCTTAATGTACGTTTGGGAGTGATTTGAAGGTTGGTAATGACAGTGATCAGGATGAGAAAAGAACAGTGTTTATATATAGTTGTTGAAGTTTCAAAGGGGAGGGCATTGTTGAAGAATATTAAAAAAATATTCTGGAAGTGACAGCATGGCTCCTAGAGAGCAGCCCAGCATTTCCCTCTCTGGAGACATGGATCCAAAGGTGAGAGATGGAATGTTTGCTTTGTCTCAGGGTCCCTGTCACTTCACTTCTGTAATTCGTCTCTCTTTGTGTGATAGAATTAGGTTCAGAATAGCAATTTCCTTATTGGTTGCTCTGTTTTCTAAGAAGTAGAATTTTCAACAAAGAAACCTAGGAATATTTCCAATCATCTGCTATGTGGGGATCAAATGAGACTGTGTAATTAAGAGTATTTTGAAGGGGGAAAAGTGTTCCAGATGTCTTTATTCTTATTAATCACATTAAAAATAAGATGAGAACTGAAATCCCCATAAAGTTTCTGCAAATGATGTCACTGTTATTTTATAGATAAGTAAAATTTTAATTAAAAAAGACCAACATTGCTGAGTAAAAGTAAGTTCTTAAATTCTTTTTTTTTTTTTTTTTTTGAGACAGAGTCTCACTCTGTTGCCCGGGCTAGAGTGCCATGGTGTCAGCCTAGCTCACAACAACCTCAAACTCCTAGGCTCAAGCAATCCTGCCTCAGCCTCCTGAGTAGCTGGGACTACAGGCATGTGCCACCATGCCCGGCTAATTTTTTCTATATATTTTTAGTTAGTCCAGCTAATTTCTTTCTATGTTTAGTAGAGACAGAGTCTCGCTCTTGCTCAGGCTGGTCTCAAACTCCTGAACTCAAACAGTCCTCCTGCTTTGGCCTCCCAGAGTGCTAGGATTACAGGCGTGAGCCACGGGGCCCGGCCCATTTCTTAAATTCTTAAGCCCTTTTATACTTGGCCCTGTGATGGTGGGGCTGGGACTCTGCAGACTCCGTTTCAACTTTGTCAGCTGCTTCCTATTTAGCTCTGCCCGTGGAGGGTGTAGGAAGGAGACTAGAAGGCTGGAGGAGAAAGAAGAGACTTGCTCCTTCCTGTGGGCTTCCAGCTTTCTTCCTGCTTTCTTTCTGTTCCTGTGATTATCAGGAATCTACAGTTTCCTCCTGTAGGTTATCTGAAACTGGAATGCAGATTCTCCAACATTTGCAGAAAAAGTTTTATCATGTGCAATTCCCTTTGGCCCCTAACATAAGCACCAGGCAAGAGTCATCACCTCTTCAGAGGTTTGGGTCCCCATGGGGTCCTTCCTCTACATTTCTAAGTTTTAACAACCTCTTCCCCAACTCTAGGAGTGGTACCTGCTTCCTGCTTCTGTGATATCTTAGAGTTCTCTTTTATTTTTCCAGTTTTCAATTCTTTGTATTACGTTCTCTCTGTTTAAGTGACTGGTATGGTTTCTACCTTTTTGCTGAATTCAGACTAGTAGAATTATCTTACTGATTTGTTAATTAGTAGAAAATTTAGAGTTGTATCATAGCTGTATATACTATATAGTGTTTACTATTTAGTGTGTACTATTATTTTGTTAATAATAATGACATATTATGTCAAAAATTAATTATAACATATGTATTACTTATAACAATAAAAATGAACTAAGTTTAGCTTTATGAAAAACTTGCTGCATTGCCCTTATTTTTTTCATTTTGCTTTAGACTAGTGAAAACTTCATCAAAGCCTCACTGGCCTGTGGAGAGCCATTTGGGAACTACCTACTTAGTACAAAGGATTAGGCTTTAAATTAAAATGTTTCACTTTAGCCCAGACTCACAAGTTTAGGTGATATAATTGACATTTCTGAACTTGAAATCAAGCCAGATTAAGTTAAGAATTTACTTTTGAAAGACAGAATATAGATGCCAATTATAAAAATTCAGTTTGAGGTGATTAATTTGAAAATCTCTGAGATCAGCATTGTTCCTTTGGCATCTTTCTTCCTACAGCACCCTTAAATTTAAGATAGAAACCTTCAAGTTTGGTCTCAAAAATTTACTTTCTTTCTTTGTCATTTATTTATTTTTCAGAGACAAGGTCTCACTCTGTTGCCTAGGGTAGAGTGCAGTGGTGTGATCATATAGCTCACTGCAGCCTCCAACTCCTGGGCTCAAGAAATCCTCCTGCCTCAGCCTCCTGAGTAGCTGGGACTATAGGCATGTGCCATTACTTGGCTAATTTCTCTTATTTTTGTAGAGATGGAGTCTCATTATATTGCCCAGGCTGGTCTTGAACTCCTAGCCTCAAATGATCCTCCTGCCTTGGCCTCCCAAAGTGGTGAGATTATACTGTACCCTGTCCCTTTATCATTTATTAAAAAAATAAGCTATTCACATGAAAGACTTGTGTGGAGGAGGCTCTGAATTGTTACTCCTTCCAGAGACTTAACCTGTGTTGGACTTTCTTGATCTCAGCAATTACCATGGTTTGAATGTGTCTTCCAGAGTTCACATATTGGGAAGTTAATCCTCAATGCAACAATGTTGGGAGGTGGGGCCTAATGGGAGGTATTTAGGTCATGCAGGCTCCACCTTCATTAATGGATTAATGCTGATTATAAAAGTGGTTGAAGCTGCAAATTTGATCTTTTGTCCTCAGCCTCTCTTGTTCAGCTTTCTACCATAGAATGATGCAGCATGAAGACCCTCATCAGATGCCAGCACCACAGTCCTGGACTACCCAGCTTCCAGAACCTTGAACCAAATAAATTTCTGCTTATTATAAATTGCTCAGTCCGTTGCATTCTGTTATAGTGGCATAAAACAGACTAAGCTGTGAAGTTAAAGTGAACCAGTTCTGTGGAAGGATATAGTCTGTCTATCTACGCATATCTATCCATATCTATCTGTCCAATGAAAGAATGAAGAAATGAGTAAAATAATGAAATTTAAAAAACACACTATCCCAATATTTTAATTTTACTGGTTTAACTTGTCTCAGAGCACAACACAGCTTATTTCCATTAACTCATGTGCACATGTACTTGTCTTCTTTTTTCTTACCACACATCTTAGTGATCCAGAGCATTGTATCTTGTGTATTTTACCTCGTGTATCCCTAAATTTCTGTTTGCCTTTGTACTTTCAAAATCATAATGCCTAACTTTTAAAGTCTAAATTATATGGTCTCAAGAGTTGATCTAGTCCAGGTGTGGTCCTCACAATAACCTAATTTATAGGAGAGGAATTATTGTTTTAGATTAACACCAATATTTAAGTTTATGTGGAAGTGGTGAGAGCCAGTAGTGACTTGACTTTGTTCTATCAATGTGACACCATTTTCTGGGTAGATACAAATACTTTAAAACTGATCCAGTGATCTTAAAATTGTTTTGATGAACATAGATTCAGGGATACAGAAATAACACAATCCTAAATCATACATAAGCGAGACTATTTCAAAGTATTCAATCTGCTCTTTTAATTCTGGGAGTTTGCCATTTTATTAAACCATAATTGTTGACTTTCTTTTATTTATAAATAATATAAATGGTGCTTTAAAATTTTTATTACCATTTCTTTGTTGGAGTTTAACACTTTGAATTATATTTATTTCAACCAAAGGTAATTTGTTTTCTCTGAACTTTGGTTAATTTTACTGTTAGCCTAATTCTAGAAACATGCCAGATTTGAGTTGTTGCAAATGAATATGATTGCTTTTTAGTTATTGATTTTAGCTATTTTCTTTTACTGATTTATAAAACCTGTTGAGTATTTGTCAGAAAAACCTATGAATGATCCTTCATAATGAAAAAAGTCATAAAAGTTAAAATTGTATCAATTTACAACAAATAAATGAGCAAAGATGGTTAAGTGTATGATGCTATCTGTAGTAGACACCTTGTATGATCACCGTCCATCTCAGAAGAATTGCCTATCACCTGAAATAATTTTCAGCACATGCAGCGGGCACGCAGTGATCACATCTATACAGTGACCTTGGCATTCTGGCTATAACTGACTTATCTAGGAGGGTATATCTGATCTACCCTTGGTCAATTAGATTCTTTCTATCAAAAAATACAAAATTTAGAATTGAGACAGACTAGAATTTTTGGGAACTGAGTCAGATCAATGGCATTGCTCTTAAATAGAACCCATGAACTCCCGTTTTTGAGATCTTCAGAGTTGCCCTTTTTCTTACCCATCCTGGGTATTATGTTTTCAGATTTTTCTTGAATTCTGTCAATTATCCTAGTATCTCATTAACAAGTTTATATTTTGACTTTGACTAACCAGAATTGGTTCCAATTTCTTACCTAAAAATTACTCCAATGGAAGAAAAAAAGGTGTGTGTTGGGGTGGGGGGCAGAATTGAATGAAGAAGGGATGATTTCAAATTATTAGAAAGTGGAAAGTGGAAGTAAACTGATTAAAACGAGGTTGAGAATAAAAATCTTAGGCTGTTAAGGCTTAGGGAATTTATTCTTTAAATACTACTTCTAACCAACTCTTGTCAATAGTAAATTTTTTTTTGCTTTGATTTAAATAGCTTACTCCGATAATGCCAATATATTATTAACCTAAAATATATCTTTTAGGACAATTCATGATTATTACTACTGTTGGAAAATAAGAGAAACATATTAGTTTTACAGAGAAATAGAAACCATAGGGGAGATATATATAGATAGATAGATAGATAGATATAGATATTTTTTATTGTGATAGGTATAGATATATACAAGAGAGAAGAAGATTTATTATGGGAATTGGCTCACATGGTTATGGAGGCCAAGAAATCTCATGATCTGCTATCTGCAAGCTGGAGAACCAGGAAAAATGTGGCGCTTGCTGAATTTTCACAGTGTATAAAACCATGTAAACAGCACCAGGATCATGAATACATTATTAGTTCTCTAAGAAGTTCCTTTTGTGTTGCCTCTCAACCACTACACCCTCTCTGACTTCAAATGCTACAGATAAGTTTTGCCTGTTCCTTGAAATTTATGTAAATAGAACCATATGGTATATACTCTTTTGTGTCTGGTTTATTTTGTTCAACGTTTTTTAAAAGTTTGTTTTTCTTCATTTCTTATTGTTCAATATCTTGTTTGTGAATTTATTAATGTTTTTTCCATGTAGTAGTTCTTTAATTTTCATTGGTGTATAATGTTCTATTTTGTGAATATACCATAATTCATTTATCCATTCTGTTGGTGAATGACATTTTTTGTTTCAAGTTTTGGACTACTCCCATGAAGAGCTGAAATAAATAAAAAAAAAAGAAAAAAAAAAGTTTTGGACTATTACAAATAGTGCTTCTACAAGCCTTTTTGTCCATACTCTTCAGTACATATATGTATGCCTATCTGTGAGTATAGACTAAAAGTAAAAATATTGAATCATAGGGTATGAGCGTGTTCAGTTTTAGTAGGTACTGCCAAACAGTTGCAGAGAAGTTGTACCATTCTAAACCGTCACTAGGAGTATATGAGCATTCCTTTTGCCCCATAATCTCATCAACCTTTGATGTTGTCAGTCTTTTTAATTTTAGTCAAAGTGGTAGGTGGGTAATATCTCATTTGTGAGTTTGATTTGTATTTCTGTGATGAATAATGAGATTGAATATTTTTTTCATATTCATATAAATTATTTGAATTTTTTTCTGTGAAGTGAGTTTTTCTGTTGAGTCATTTGATCATTTTTTTCCTATTGGGTTGTCTGTTTTCTTTTTTAAAAAATTGATTTATAGTTCATGCAACTTCTTTGTTGGATATATGTATTGCTAATACCTTTCCACTCTGTAACTTGCCTTTTAATTTTCTTAGTTGCATCTGCACCAAAAGTATTTAATTTTATTGTATTTATCAATCTTTTCTTTTGTAGTTAATACGTTTTGTGTTCTGTTAAAGTAGTCTTTGCCTACTTCAAGATCATAAGGTTGCTTTGCAAATTTGTCTTCTAGAACTTTTATTTTAAACTTTCACATTTAGCTTTATAATCCACCTCTAACTGATTTTTCATAGGTATGAAATAAGGGCAAGATTCACTTTTCCATACAGGATATGGAACTATCCATATGGATCTATACTATAGTGGTGTCACATTTTTCAAAAATCAAATGGACATATATGTGTGAGTTAATTTTGTTTTATAAAACATTTATTGTGTACCTAATTTGTGCCAAAAATTATGTTTGGTACTGAGGATATGGATATAAATAATAGAGGTTCTCTGTTTGGAAGATGGTCTTGGTTGAGTGGGGAAGATAAGTTAAATGATAATTTAAAATATAGTAATCATATTAAGAACTATGTGCTGTGAGGGAAGAGAATGTATTATTTGTGAAGAGATGAGGAAATCCATCCTAGAGGAGGCATCACTTGAGCTGGGTCTTGAAAAATGAGTATAAATTTGATAAATGCATTCCATGTAGAGAGAAAAATACATAAAAAGACAGAGGGTTGTCAAAGGATAGGTGTATTCATCAAATAGTGAAAGACTCACTATTTGAAGGAGCAGTGTACAAGAAGTTGAGAGGGAGAAGGAAAAGGAAGACAAAGTAGGTGGATATGAGGCTAGAACATTGTAGGCAATGAGGACTGCATGTGTAAAATTAAGTAATTATAAAAAACATGGCTTATTTATCAAATGATAAGAACTTTAGTATGTGTAGAAGATAGATTGTGTTTGCATGGGAGAGAGGTAAGAGAGGGAGGACCAGGAGAGGGATGAGGAGTGAATGCAGATGAGGATGAGAGTTGGGTTGGATTTTATCCCAGAGAAACTGAGGAGAAGTTGAGTTTTCAACCAAGAAGTGGCATAATCACATTTGGTTTTTAGGAAGACAACCCTGTAGGAGCTTGGAGGACAGATTAGTAGGAAGGAGATCAGAAGATGGAAATATGTTAAGAGATACAAGGCTTGGCCAAGGTGTGGCATCAGAGATGGTGCCAGATATGGAGCTATTCTGATACATGGTCAAGAGATCTTGGTGACTATGAAGGGTAAGGAATTGGCAGGTTGTGGCAGACAACTCCAAAGTTTATAGTTTGAGAGACTGAATAAATGGCCATGCTATCAACTGATATAGGAAATATGACAAGGAAAAGTTTTGGTGGTAGCAAATAATAAATTAAATCTAAACATTAAGTTTGAGATACTAGTGGGATAAGTAGTTAGAGATATCCAGGAAGAGTTGAAAATATGTGTGTGGAACTCAGGAAAGAGGTCAGGGGTACAAATATATATCTGAAAATCATCAGCATGTAGAAGATAGTTGAAGCCACAGGGATGGATAAAATCATCCATGGAGACTACGTAGAGGAAGAAGAGAATAAGTCCAAAGAATTAACCCAAAGTATCTGGCACACTTAAGAGAGGAACAGGAAAATGAGCTCGTGAAGGTGGAATTTTTTCACTACCCCTGTCTGTGGTTTCTAAATTTTCTACAATAGCATTATTTCTCAAGTAATATAAAATAAAACTGAAAAGAAAGAACTAGTATGAAAGGTAGGAGAAAAAATAGGAAAAGGTTGTGTCTGGAAGTTAGAGGAAGAGGGGGCTTTAAGAAGTTAGGGGCGTGCACAGTTTTAGAAGATGGGTAAAATGAAAATAAACCATGTGATTTGTTAATTGCCATGGACAGGGTCAGTAAAATGGCTTTTTTTTTGTCCTTTGCTTTTATCCAAATAATATATGTATATCACAGGGTAAAAAAAGCCCCAAAGAGTACATAAAAGCATCAGTCTTTTCTCCCTGCCCATGTTTATTCCTCAGAAGCAACCTATGTTTAACTGTGTTTTTCTAGTTGTGAAAAAGTCTAAATATGTTTGAGTATTATCTACTTTAGATGATGACTATCGTGGTGGGCAGGATAATTCTAAGATGGCGTCCAAGGTTGCCTCCCCAATGGTGTTCACACTCCGTATTATCCCCTCATCTTGAGGGTAGATGGACCTGTGGATATGAAGGGCTGTCACTCCAATGATTATGTTATCAGTTGACTTTCAATTAATGCAAAGGAGATTATCTTGGGTGGGCCTGGTTTATTCAGGTGAGCCCTTAAAAGAAGGATTGAGCCTTTCCAGAAAAGGATTCTCCTACCAGCCTTGAAGAAGTAAGCTGCCATGTCTTGAAAGAAGAGGGCTACATGGCTAGGACCTGTGGGTGGACTTTAGTAGTGGACATTGATATCTCACCGACAGCTAGCAAGAGAATGGGGACTTCAGTCATACACCTGCAATGTTATGAATTCTGCCAACAACCAGACAGTTTGAAAAAGGATCCCAAGTCTCAGATAAGATGAGATCCCTGGTTGACAGCTTGATTTCAGCATGGTGAGACCCTGAGCAGAAGATCCAGCTAACCCATAGCCAGACACCTGATCTACAGAAACTGTCAGATAATAAATTTGTGTTGTTTGAAGCTGCTACGTTTGTAGCAATTTGTGATGCACCAATAGAAAACTAATAAAGCTTTAAACTTATAACTATAAAAAATTTTATTTACTTTATCTCTACTTTATCTCCCTTCTCATTATTTATAATAAATATGATATTAATTTTAGTTCTTCAGATATTTAATTTTGATTGTTTAATCTTTCATGCTCCTATTGATTGTTCTTTCAGACTTGTCAGTATCTTGATTCCTGTTGATGTGAAAGGAAGACATTAGCAATTTTACTCTTCTTTGTCTCCAGCTGCTACCTTTCACTTGGAGTGAGACTGCTGGTGGGAGAAACCTGGCTCCAATTTGGGGCATCTGAGGATGCAGCTGCACAAGCACCTGTTCAGAGTGAATTCTTATGGGTAACAGACCATGAGCAATGTAGAGTCAATAAAATGGGATGTATGCTTTTGCTAGTTGATGAAACTCAGCCAAACCTTTCAGGGATGCTCCACTCTGCCTATGAATCCATCATCTGAGATGCTCAGAGGAGACAAGTAAAAGTTGCCAGGAAACGGCTAAGGGAAATTAAGTCTAGGAACTGTGCTTAGGCAGCTAACAGATAATTTAAGTTTATCTGATGTCAAGAGACTTAGTGAAGCTTAATTGAATGTTGGGAAGATAAGAAGTAACAGCTCCATTAATTGGAAACTACCAGCATCATCAGATTTTCTGATCCTCTTCAGTCTGCTTGTATCATTTGCTGTTAAAAAAGCCACAGTTTACAGAGATCTTTGGAAGCCTAGTAGGAATGTCCTGCAACAGCACCTTCTATGTATTCCAAGTTATTACCATTAAAAGTCTTTTCTATGGCTAGATTTGTGTTTTGGGTTTGGTTTTAGGTTGATTCTAAAAGTTGAAAAACTGTTAACAGCATTTCCAATGTTATGACTATATCATTGTTTTTGAATTGCAAGGAGAAGAAACCAACTTTAGATAATTTAAGCAAAGAGATTTTTTTCTTTTATTGGTGGGAGGAAGAATCTCAGAGCGATCCTGAAGTTGTTGGAAAGTTTAGAGAACCAGGCTCAGAAGGTAAATTCACTAAAGTGAATTCATGGTAGATAAAAGTCCTAAGGTAAAGAGTTTGATAGGATCCACCTCCAGGCCGTGGGAGGAATGGGAGGACAGGTAAAGGAAGAATCTGATAGCTCAGTGGGACTCTTCTTTGACTTCTATCAAGGGCTGGAGCAGGGCACCTTAATTGCAGTTCCACTGAGACTGTACCCGAGGAAAGAGAAAGATTTTCTCAAAGGAAATGGAAGAATTGTTGGGAAGGATGATTGGATGCCGGCAGTGAAAAAAAAATGCTGAGGATCACATGCTGTCTAACATTAATAAGTCTAAGGAGAATCTAGGTCTTTTCAGGACCACAAAGGCCTAATTGAAAAGAGATATGTGGGGAAGGAGGGATATCATCAAACACTAGCCTAGACTAAAAAAGTAATGTCTCTGTTCCCTAAGCTAGATCAGAAAAGCACCTATAAGGATAAGTCTGGAAGTTTAGACCTTTCTGCTTTAGAATGGTCATGTTCCAAGTAGTGAAGGGAGATGAGAGAGGATTTCAAAGTATTTCTGCTTGCCTACAAAGTTTTTTCCATCTTGTTCAATTAATTTCAGATTCATCAGTGAGAATATTATTAAAATATTATTTCTCTTAACGTATGCCTATATAATCAATCTCGTCTATCCCTGATTAAATAAAATATGAGACATATTCTGTCTTATTCTCCAACTGCTCTCTGCCCAGACACCAGGCAGAGGGCAGATAGCTCTCATTATTTGCAATCAGACTGTCCCTCCTTTGTTGTAGTGCTCTATTTTCAGATTGCAGAAAGAGCTATTTGGATTGAGAAATCCTCTTCTTCAAGGTACAAGATATACAGGAAACTACTTTCTGAATTTCTAAGAACTTGTTTTTTTCTAGCTAGGTTTTTTTCCAGCTTTACTGAGACAATTAAAGCTGATAATTGGTAATTGTGTTGCTACTTCAATAGGAAAATCCTCTTGCCTCAATTAACATGAAAGTGGATTTCTTGGCTGTAATTTGGATGGCTGTGTATGTTATTCACTTAGTTTGTCAGATCTTTGGTATAAGATTCTTTAGAAGGAAAGTAGATATCAAAGAGGGGGAAGCCTGCTTTCAGAGTTGTGAACATTCGGTGGGGATGTGGTTGTGTTGTATGCCTGAGAATTGTTTACCATAAAGATAATGTAATTGACTTTGCTATCATCACTTTAAAAAATAGTCAACTGCCATTTGAGAAAAGAAAATATTCTCAAATTAGATTTTTCTTCCCTTTTAAAAATGGAGATGTTTTGTAATTGCTCAAGAAAAATGAAGCATATATGATTTCTTTAGGCAGATGCAAAGCTAGAGGCAGAAGACTAAGTAGTTTTATCTAATTGTGCTCATTTGAAAATAAGTAGAAGCTTAGTAAAGTAATGTCTGACTGGATTTTAATATTCTAGATTTTTCAGCTTTATAACTCAATTTAAAGTGCCTATATAGAAATATGTTTCAGTGATTTGGGGGGAAAAGAAAAAGTTCTTTTGGGCATGAAACAAGAGAACCCATTCCGTCTTTAGCTACTCCCTCTCACTTTTGTGCCTTTCTCTTTCCTGAGCCAATTTTTTCTTTTCCCTTTAGAGAAACCTGAAGGTCAGCCACGATTTCCCTTTCTGTCTCATCTTCCACAGTGATCAATGTCCTCATAAATATCTCTGGAATCCACCCCATTCTTTCCATTCCCACTATCCAAGCTCAGACTCGCATCATTTCCTTTGGTGACAACCATGACAGTTTCCAGGCTCAACTTCTTACATCTCGATCCACTTTTTTCATTGGTACCAGAGTTCTTGTTCAAAAATGCAAAACTTACTTGCTTAAAATCCTTCAGCAATTCCATCTCAGTCGTGGAATGAAATCCAAACTTAGTTTGGAGCGTAAGGCCCTCCTTGATACATATCCTGTGCTCTTCTCTATCTTTCTCACTGACCACTCCTACCCACACATATTTCGGCAACACTGAACTTTTTGTAGTTTCCCAAATACTTCCTACTCTTCAAAACCTTTACGTCTTTTCCTGTTCCCTCTAATGTAATGTCCCCATTGTTCCCCTAGGACACTTTTGTTGAGACATTCCTTCTCTGTGTTGCCTTCTGATACTCCCAGCAGAATGAATCACCCTCTATCATATCACCTTTGCATACACTGTATTACTCCTCTATTGTATCACCTTTGTGTAGCTTTTTATTTAGAACTGACTGTACCATTTTATCATTATTTTTTTACTCCTCTGTTTTCCTATTTGTCTCTCAGTTTCTTGAAAGTAGAGGCTCCAGCCCAGCAACTACTTCAGGACCTGTTACAAATAAGGTGGGACTAACTGTAGAACTGAACAGAATTCCTAAGCAATGGCTTGAGTTTTGTTTTCATACAATACTGGCAATCATTTTCTAATAATAATAAAGCTGCCATTTTTGTCTCCAGTGTCAGACACTTTGCTGGGTTCTTTACATTCCTTGTTCCTAATCTATAGAAAAAATACTTGTAAAAAAAGTTAACACTCTTGCATTTACCAAAGGACCAAATTGAGTCTAAATTGTTAAGTAACTTTCCTAAAACTACATTGCTATTAAGTGACAGGGCCAAAAAAAATCTAAGTTAAATCTATTTGATTTCCAAATCCATGTTTTCTCCACATCATAGTTCCCTTTCCCTCCTTGGTCATCGAGTCCTAATTCTTTAGGGGCAGCAACACACCTAGTAAATGTACAGCGTTGAATATGGTATACAAAACGTATTAGTAATCTATTGCTGTGTAACAAATTAATTCCAAATTTAGTAGCTTAAAACAACATTTGTTATTTTATAATCCTGAAGGTCAGGAATCTGGGCACAGTTTAGCTGGGTCCTCAAGGTCTCTCATGCGATTTGAGTAAAACCATCGGCTGGGCTGCTGGCTCACTTCCAAGCTCACTCATGTGATCGTTGGCAGAATTCAGTTCCTCATAGGCTTTTGGATTGAGGGCCTCAGTTCCTTGCTGGCTATTGGCTGGAGGCCTCCCTCAGGACCTTGCCAACCGGGTCTCTGTAGGATAGCTTTCATCATCTAGGTGGTTTCCTTCAATGAGGACGAGAAGAAGAGAGAGAGTGACCACCCATGGCAGAAACCACAGTCTTCGTAATGTAATCTTGGAAGTGACATGCCATCACTTCTGCCATATTCTATTCTGTCAATATTTCAGCTCACATTCCAAGGGAGGGGATTACATAGGGATGTTAGCGCTAAGAGGTAAGGATCATTGGGACTTACCTTAGAGGCTGCTGCCAACTGCACAAAATAAAGCTTTTAGTTTTAAGGGCAGAATACAATACCACAGAAAGGTGTATTTATAAGAAAGACCCGAGACTAGGACTGAGAGAGAACACAATCAGTGGGAAGGAATGGAATTTCATTATAGATTTCATTCTATAACATGGATTCCACAAATCCGAATGAAAGTTGGAAAAAAGCCCCCTTTTTTGGAAGGCTACAAAGCTATATCTGAGAAAGTGTGGTAATGGCAATGCTTTGCTAGAATAACATATTGTTGGCTCTACCATGTTGTATGTAATTCATAGGCATAACAGAACAGCTGTACATATTTTTTTTTTAAAAAAAACAAGAATCCTGTTAAAGCTGTTTAATATGTCTATATCCTGCATGTGGCCAAATTACAGAAATAGACCTACGTTTATATGCATTGTTATCTATGAAACAATCAGAAAGTTCCATCTCTCATCTAATGCTCACTTAAGACACAAAAGATGTTGATGAGCAAATGCAACGGAGTGGCCCAAATGTACTTTCTTTAGGGGTTTTCTTTCTTTTTTAAAGTTAGGCATACCATTAAAAGGCTGGGTGCATCTGGCGAATTACAATTAGCAGATCAAGAAGGTGCAGAATAATTTTGTAGATTTAAAAATGAAGACTGCATATGAAATGTAATGTTTCATCTGTATAGTTTTATAGTACTATCTGATATATTTTTGCAATGGATTGACAAAGTCTAACATTTTATTGTTGGTAAATATATTTTATAAGTTTATAAAAGGAAAATAAGGACAGATGGATTATTCTTACAGGTGCTAATGCTGAGAGTATGTATAAAATAGAAACTTTGATGATTAGAAAATTAAATTATTTTAAGGCTAGTGATTAAAATATGAAAAGTAATATGTAGTTGGGGTCAATGTATTTTTCTTTGAAGTTTTACCTTTATCTTAGAGATGTGAGCCTAAATGAAGAAATTAGGGATAGACAGCCATGTAGCGTAGTGGTTAAGAACATAGACACGAGGATTTCAGCCTGGCTTCCATACTTTTGTTTGTGACTTTGAATAAATTACTTAATTTCTCTGTGCCCCTCTTAAAATGAAGATAACTATATGTGGTTGTTGTGATGATTAAATTTATTCGTATGTTAAATGTGTTTAGAAGAGTGCCTTGTATGCTGTAAGCCTTATATAACTGTTTATGATGATGATGATGATTACTGTTCTTATATTCTGTTGTTCTATGTACCCCTAACAGACTTTAATATCTGTTCATATTTAGCAATCTGTTTGCCTACTAATATCTTCTCTGTGATTCACACTAGAGACTTGGGTTACCTCAGGGATGAACATACCTAATTTAAAATGCTTTTGATAATACTGCTAAGTATCAAAATTATCCAAATTATAATTTTTAGGGTGATGTCAGTTTAAAACCTTATTTGTTTATTTAATATGAACTTTGCATGTGTAGGTCATAGAGATTAATTTATAATATGTGACAACTTTTGGCAAATCAAAGGATCTGATTCAATGTTAAAATACTTTGAATATGAAACTATCGGTTTTTAGTACACTAAACATTTTTTAGCTTCTAATTTAGAGAAATTAGAACTGCTGTCCTCAAAATTGGATTTGTGGGTATACTAGTTTTCTAGGGCTACCATAATAAAATACCATAGGCTTGGTGGCTTAAACAACAGAAATTTATTTTCTAACAGGTTTGGAGGCTAAAAGTCCAAGATTAAGGGGTTGGCAGGTTTAGTTTCTCCTGAGGCCTCTGTTTTTAGCTTGCTGATGGTTGCCTTCTTGCTGTGTCCTCACATGGCCTTTTCTACATCTGTGTGCATCCCTGATGTCTCTTCTTCTTTCTTTCTTTCTTTATTTTTTTGAGACAGAGTCTCACTCTGTTGCCTGGACTAGAGTGCCGTGGCATCAGCTTAGCTCACAGCAACCTCAAACTCCTGGGCTCAAGCAATCCTGCTGCCTCAGCCTCCCGAGTAGCTGGGACTACAGGCATGCACCACCATGCCCAGCTAATTTTTTCTATATATTTTTAGTTGTCCAACTAATTTCTCTCTATTTTTTTTAGTAGAGACGGGGTCTTGTTCTTGCACAGGCTGGTCTGGAACTCCTGAGCTCAAACAGTCCTCCCACCTTGGCCTCCCAGAGTGCCAGGTTTACAGGTGTGAGCCACTGCGCCTGGCCAGTGTCTCTTCCACTTATAAGGACAGCAGTCATATTGGATTAGGGCCTCCACTCTAAAGGCCTCATTTTAATTTAACCACTTCTTAAAAGACTGTCTCCAAATATGGTTACATTCTGAGATATTGGAGGTTGGTACTACAACATATGAATTTTAGGGGACACAATTCAGTGCCCCAGAACAGTGGGCATGCAATGAGAAATTAAAATTATCCAAATTATAATTTTTAGAACAATGTCAGTAACTCAAAAATGATAGTGTTATTTGAAAAATAACTTTAGTCAGAACATTATTACCAAGAACCAGCTAATGAAATAATTACTTTAGGTAACAAATTACACCATCTCCTTTTGTCTTTTTAAAATGTTTTTTCTTTTTTTCTTTGTAACTTCATTTTATACACTGATCATATAAAGAAAGTCAATAGTAATTAATTTTTTTCATTTTCCAAGCATTTATTATGCATCTTCTATGAGTCAGTCTGAAAAACTTCCTTTAGTATTTCTTATGAGGCAGGTCTGCTAGCAACAGACTCTCTCAGTTTTGGTGTTTCTGAAAATGTCTTTATTTCACCTTCATTTTTGAAAAATAGTTTTACTGGATATAGGATTCTTAGTTGAAAAATTTTTCTATTGTAGTACTTTGTATAATTTCACTGCTTTCTGTCCTACATTGTTTAAGCTGCACAGCTGTTAATCTTATTGCGGTTCCCTTGTATGCAATGAGTCATTTCTCTCTTGTGACTTTTAAGACTTTCTCTTTGTCTTTTAACATTTTGCTCTGATGTGTCTGAGAGTGGATTTCTTTGTGTTTATTCTTCTTGGGGTTTGTTGACCTTCTTGGATGTGTAGATTAGTGTTTTTCATCAAATTTGGGATATTTTTATCCATTGTTTCTTTGAATTTTTTTTTGTTCCTTCTCTCTCTTCTCTCTTTTTGTTTCTCTCATTATGTGTTTGTTGGTGGGATTATTGGTGTTCCACATTTCTCTAAGGCTCTGTTTATTTTTCTTCATTCCTTTTTCTTTCTGGGCATAATCTCTCCAGAATGCATAATCTCTATTGATCTACCTTCAAATTTGAAGATTATTTTACCTGTCAACTCAAATCTACTTTTTAGCCTCTTTAGTTAATTTTTAAATTTCAATTATTGTGGTTTTTAACTCCAGGATTTCTATTAAAATCATTTGTCCCTTTATTGGTATTCTTTATTTGATTAGTCATTATTATCATACTTTTTCTTAACCCTTTAAACATGATTTCCTTTATTTATTTGCACATATTTATAATAGCTGCTTTTGAAGTCTTTGCCGGCTAAGTCCATCATCTGAGTCCCCTGCAAAGATAGTTTTTATTGCCTCCATTTTTTTTTTGTATAGGTCGTACTTTCCTCGGTTTCTTTACATGTCTCATTTTTCTTAGGAAGTGGACATTTTAGATAATACATTGCACAACTCTAGATATTGTTCTCTTCTCCTTTACTTTCTAAGAATTGTTGTTGTAATTGTTTCTTTGATTGTTTATTTGTTAGTGACGTCTCTGGACTAAATCTATGATGACTGTTTTTCTTGTAGTAGGCAGTCTCTAATGTAACTAACTGTTCAGATTTTTTTCTTTATTTTTATCTCTTAGTCTGGCTTTTTAGGGGATGCTCCTGAGTCCTCATAAGCCACTAATTAGCTAAAGGTTGTGCTGAAGCTCCAGTACTTAGATTTTTACCCTTTAGCATTGGACATGTGTGTGGCTACTATCAGTACAGGTAGTTTACAGTTTTGCCCTACATTCAGCCATTGACTAGTAGCTCAGAGATTTTTCTCTCTGGTTGCTGCTGAGAGGGCAGAGCCTTGGGCATGAATGGTTTTCCAGATCACCAGGGATGAGTGTAATTTTTTTTTTTTTTTTTTTTTATTTCAGCTCATCATGGGGGTACATAAGTTCAGGTCATATACATTGTCCCTGTCCCGCCCATCCCCCCGAGTCAGAGTCCCAAGCGCGTCCGCTCCCACTCTCCAGACAGTGCGCCTGGCACTCGCCATGTATTCATACCTCGATCCCCTCCCCCCCCACCTCCCCGGGTCTGCACCCTCAAGCATGACCATTCCCCAGAGGGTGCGCAATGCACTCGTCATGTAGGCATACACCCATCCCCTCCCCCCACCCCCCCATCCCAGTCTGATATCCAATTGGTATCCTTCCCTGATGTACATTTAGGTGATGATCAGGGAAACCAGTTTTCTGGTGAGTACATGTGATGCTTGTTTTTCCATTCTTTGGATACTTCACTTAGTATAATGGGTTCCAGCTCTCTCCAGGAGAACCAAAGAGATGTCGTATCATCGTTATTTCTTATAGCTGAGTAGTACTCCATGGTATACATATACCACAGTTTACTAATCCATTCGTGGATTGATGGGCACTTGGGTTGTTTCCACATCTTTGCGATTGTGAATTGTGCTGCTATAAACATTCGGGTACAGGTGTCTTTGTTAAAGAATGACTTTTGTTCTTCTGGGTATATGCCCAATAATGGAATTGCTGGATCAAATGGTAGGTCTACTTGAATCTGTTTAAGGTATCTCCATATTGCTTTCCATAGGGGTTGCACTAGTTTGCATTCCCACCAGCAGTGTATGAGTGTTCCTGTCTCTCCGCATCCACGCCAACACGTGTTGTTTTGGGATTTTTTGATAAAGGCCATTCTCACCAGAGTTAAGTGGTATCTCATTGTGGTTTTGATTTGCATTTCCCTGATGATTAGGGATGTTGAGCATTTTTTGATACGTTTTTTGGCCATTCTTATGTCTTCTTTTGAAAAATTTCTATTCATGTCCTTTGCCCATTTTTTGATAGGATTGTTTGATTTTTTCTTGCTGATTTTCCTGAGTTCTAAATAGATTCTTGTTATCAGTCTTTTATCTGATGTGTAGTATGCGAAAATTTTTTCCCATTCTGTAGGCTGTCTGTTTATTTTCGTGACTGTTTCTTTGGCTGTGCAGAAGCTTTTTAATTTAATCAGGTCCCATTCGTTTATTTTTGTTGTTGCTGCAATTGCCTTAGGGGTTTTCTTCATAAATTCTTTGCCTAGACCAACGTCTGTGAGAGTCTTTCCTACATTTTCTTCTAGAATTCTAATCGTTTCCCATTTAAGGTTTAAATCTGTTATCCACCGTGATTTGATTTTTGTGAGAGGTGAAATCTGTGGGTCCTGTTTCAGTCTTCTACATGTGGCTATCCAGTTTTCCCAGCACCATTTATTGAATAGGGACTCTTGTCCCCAGAGTATGTTTTTGTCTATTTTGTCAAAGATTAGATGATTATATGAAGATGGTTTTATATTTGGGTTTTCTGTTCTGTTCCACTGGTCTGTGTCCCTGCCCTTGTGCCAATACCAAGCAGTTTTAAGCACCACAGCTTTGTAGTATAGTTTGAAGTCTGGCAAATCAATACCTCCCATTTTGTTTTTATTGCTTAAGATTGCTTTTGCTATACGGGGTCTTCTCTGATTCCATACAAAGTGTATAATTATTTTTTCTAAATCTGTGAAAAATGATGTTGGTAATTTAATAGGAATTGCATTGAATCTATAGATTACTTTGGGTAGTATAGACATTTTAACGATGTTAATTCTTCCAATCCATGAGCATGGTATGGATTTCCACTTATTTACGTGTTCTGCAATTTCCTTCCTTAGCATTTCATAGTTCTCTTTATAGAGGTCCTTTACCTCTTTAGTTAAATATATTCCTAGATATTTTATTTTCTTTGTTGCTACTTTGAAAGGTATTGAGTCCTTAATTTGGTTCTCCAATTGAATGGTATTGGCATATATGAATGCCTCTGATTTGTGTGTATTGACTTTGTAACCTGAGACATTACTGAATTCGTTAATTCCAGGAGTCTCTTGGTTGAGTCCTTGGGGTTTTCCAGATACAACATCATGTCATCAGCGAAGAGTGAGAGTTTGATCTCTTCTGTCCCTATTTGGACACCTTTGATTCTGCTCTCTTGTCTGATAGCTCTCGCAAGGACTTCCAATACTATGTTGAAAAGTAATGGGGACAGTGGGCAGCCTTGTCTGGTTCCAGTTCTGAGTGGGAATGCTTTCAATTTTTCCCCATTCAGTATGATGTTGGCTGTGGGTTTGTCATATATGGCTTGTATCATTTTTAGGTAGGTCCCATTTACGCCTGTGTTGTTAAGTGTTTTTATCATAAAAGGGTGTTGAATTTTGTCAAATGCTTTTTCTGCATCTATTGAGAGGATCATATGGTCTTTATTTTTGCTTCTATTTATGTGGTTAATTACATTTATAGATTTTCGTATGTTGAACCACTCCTGCATCTCTGGGATGAAGCCTATTTGGTTGTGATGAATTATTTTTTTAATAAGCACTTGGATACGATTTGCTAGGATTTTATTGAGAATTTTTGCGTCTACGTTCATGAGAGAAATTGGTCTGTAGTTTTCTTTTTTTGTTGCATCCTTTCCTGGTTTTGGTATCAATGTTATATTGGCTTGGTAGAATGTGTTGGGGAGAATTCCATCCTTCTCAATATTGAAGAATAGTTTATGTAGGATGGGCACCAGTTCATCTTTGTATGTATGGTAAAATTCAGGTGTGAACCCATCTGGACCAGGGCTTTTCTTTTTGGGAAGGTTTTTTATTGCTGTTTCAATTTCAGTTCTTGATATTGGTCTATTCAGGAATTCTATTTCTTCCTGATTGAGCTTGGGAAGGCTGTGTGTTTCTAAAAATTTGTCCATTTCCTCCTCATTTTCCAATTTGTGTGCATAAAGATTTTTGTAATATTCATAGATAATGTCATGTATCTCTGTGGCTTCGGTTGTGATTTCTCCTTTCATGTTCCTGATGGAAGTTATTAAAGATTTTTCTTTTCTGCTCTTGGTTAGTCTAGCCAGTGGTGTGTCTATTTTATTTATCTTTTCAAAGAACCAACTTTTTGTTTTATTAATTTCCCTTATAGTATTTTTGTTGTCCTTTTCATTTAATTTGATTTGATCTTAATAATGTCTCGCCTTCTGCTGGGTTTGGGGTCAGTCTGTTCTTCTTTCTCCAGCTCTTTGAGTCTATTCATTAAGTTGCCTATTTGTAAGTTGTCTGTCTTTTTGAAATAGGCATTTATGGAAATGAATTTTCCTCTCAGGACTGCTTTAGCTGCATCCCATAGATTTTGATAAGTTGTGTCACCTTTGTCATTTAATTCAAAGAATGTTTTGATTTCTGACTTAATTTCTTCCTTTACAAAATTGTTATTCAGGAGAAGGTTGTTTAGCTTCCATGACTTTGAGTAGGAATGAGAGTTCCTGTTAGGGTTCATTATTACTTTTATTCCATTGTGATCTGAGAAGATGCAGGGTATGATTTCTATTTTTTAAATTTTTTTAAGACTTGCTTTATGTCCTAGGATATGGTCAATCTTAGAGAATGTCCCGTGAGCTGATGAGAAGAATGTATATTCAGTGGATTTCGGGTAGAATGTCCTGTAGATGTCAGTCAGGCCCATTTGTTCTAGCATTCTGTTTAAGTCTACTATGTCTTTGCTTATTTTCTGGTTGGAGGATCTGTCCTGTGCTGTCAGTGGGGTGTTAAAGTCTCCAACTATTAAAGTGTTGTTGTCTATCATTTGGTTTAGATCGAGTAGGATTTGCTTTATGAATCTGGGTGCGCCTAGATTGGGTGCATATATATTAAGTATGGTTATGTCTTCTTGTTGAATTGTGCCTTTCACCAGTATGTAGTAACCGTCTTTGTCTTTTATTACTTTTGTTGGTTTAAAGACTAAGTTATTGGAAATTAAAACTGCCACACCAGCTTTCTTTTGGCTACCATTTGCTTGAAATATCAATTTCCATCCTTTTATTTTCAGTCTAAATGCATCTTTGCCAGTTAAGTGAGTTTCTTGAAGGCAGCAGATACTTGGTTTGTGTTTTTTTATCCATTGGCCCAGTCTATGTCTCTTGAGTGGGGAATTCAGGCCATTGACATTTAGTGAGAGAACTGATAATTGGGGCAGATTTCTGTTTATCTTATTGGATAGAACTGCATTGCTATGTTTTCTCTCTTGAGCCATTGTGGTGGCTAGAATTTGATCTTTAGCTCTTGGGTGGTTTTACATTCGTGGGTCTTTGTTGTGATGATCTGTGTGTAACTCTCTTTTGAGTACTTCTTGGAGGGGTGGTCTTGTCTTGGTGAATTCCCTCAGTCCTTGTTTATCTGAGAATGTCTTAATTTCTCCTTCATATAGAAAGCTTAGCTTAGCTGGGTACAAGATTCTAGGCTGGGCATTATTCTGTTTCAGAAGAGTGAGAATGGGGCCCCAACTTCTTCTTGCTTGTAAAGTTTCAGTTGAGAAATCTGGCGTAATTCTAATGGGTCTCCCTTTGTATGTTACTTGTTTCTTTCTCCTTACAGCTCGAAGAAGGGTCTCTTTAGTGGATATTTTGGTCGGTCTGACGACTACATGGCGTGGTGTTTTCCTATTTGCTATGAATCTGCCAGGGGTTCTTTGAGCTTCTTGAACCTGTATATCTAAAGTTTTAGCAAGGCCTGGGAAATTTTCTTCTATTATGTCTTCAAATAGTTTATCCAGCCCTTGCTTATTATCTTCTTCACCTTCAGGGATGCCTATAACTCTCACGTTAGGTTTCTTCACATAATCCCACATTTCTTGAAGACTCTGATCTTTTTTCTTATTTCTTTGCTCTATCTCTGTGACTGTCTTATTTAATTGGAAAGAGTTATCTTCGATCTCTGAGATTCTGTCTTCTATTTGGTCTACCCTGTTCTTGAGACTTTCCACTGTGTTTTGTAGCTCCCTGAATAAATCCCTCATTTCTAGGAGTTCAGTTTGGTTTTTCTTCAATATTTCTATTTCTTTAGTGAATTTTTCTTCCAAATCCTGGAATTTTTTTGTGGTTTCTTTGTGTTGGATATCTATTTTTTCTTGTATATCATTCAGCTTATTTATAACCCAAGACTGAAATTCTTCTGGTAACATGTTGGTATTCTGAAACTGGCTTGTGCCAATTGGAGGAGAGTTGGTATTTCTCTTTGGGGGCGAGGTTTCCGTTTGGTTTTTTGTGCTCCCCATATTTTTCCGCTGAGCCCTTCCCATCTGGCTCTATCGTTAGATCTTTTCTCACAGCTTTAGTCTAGTTAACAGCACGTCTTGTACTCTGTTCTTAGGCTGTGAAACAGTCTAGGTATGTTGCTTCCTTTGTCTAGAGGGGGAGACTGTTGTGTGTTGTTTAGAGTTTTTTTCTATCTCAGTTGGGGGACTGCTTCTGATGGGTCCACCCCCAGAGGGTTGGCTTGACCTAAGACCAGTTTGGCAAGTTAAATCACTGTGTTGTGGACTTTCAGTTAGTAGGCAGGGTTCAGACTATTTGCAAGCAGAAAGCCTCTTCTCCCTCTCTTTTTCTTTCTTTTTTTTTTTCCCCCGCGTCTTTTGGTTCTTCCTCTGGATGTGTGGTTTCTGTCTCTTTCCGCAGGAAAGACACTGGCTAGGCGGAGGAGGCGGTGCCCTCACTCACTCAGTGCCCCAGCTGCTGCAGCTCCCACGGGCAAAGGTCTACACTGTCCCAGTGTTCCCAAGGTCCGGGCTCCACACTCTTGCGTCTGGGGAAGCACTCAGTGTTTACACCTGGGAAGGGGACCTGGAGAGGGTCTATGGATCAGGGGATGGAGCCTCCTGGGGAGCCGCCTGGCACCCTGTGGCTCTGCAGCAGTTAGACCTTGGCCCGCACAATTGCTGCTGCCCACCCGCAGATCACTGGCACTGGGGGGCAATTTTCAGGGTCTGATAGGAATCAGAGCTGGGGGTCTGGAGCACTCAGGAGTATACAGTAGCTCCTGGGCTGTCCTCGGAGCTCCACGTCTCCCGCGGTGATTCTGCACCAATTTCAGTCAGATCCCTGTCCGAGTGGATGTGGGGGTCAGTGGGGAGATCAAGCCGCTTTGCTGTGGGGCTGAACCCGCCTCACTCGTTGGTGAGGCAGGTACGGCCGTCCCGCACTCCATTGTCTGTTTTCCGTCCCGCACTCTCCAGCATACTTTTTTATTTTTTAAAGAGAATATTTTGTTCCTAACAACAGACTACCTACTAGGCTTGCTCTATGTATGTGTGTGTGCACACACATGTGCCTGTGTGCACACGCACATGCGTACTCATGCATGCATGTATGTGTGATGAGGTGTGGGCCATGGGAAATGCAGCTGTTTCTCCTCCAGACTTGTCAGAAATAGGACACCTGCGTTTAATGTTAGTGAGAAATAGGTTGTCTATGTTAGCTGAGACACAATTATGGATGCTTTGAAAGCCAAGAAAGAGGTCAGATTATAGAGAATGACCCACTGGAATTAGTAAACTACAAATAATTATTGAATGTTACTGTTTCCAATTGTCAAAGGTCATTGTGTGATTATGCTAATAGAGCTGTATTTAATGGTTACACTAAGGTAATTGTTATAGGTTGAATTGTGTCCCCTCCAAAATGATGTTGGAGTCCTAACTCCAAGTACCTCAAAATGGGACCTTATTTGGAGGTAGAGTCATTAAAGAGCTAATCCAGTTAAAATGAGTTCATTAAGGTGGGCCCTAATCCTATATGACTGTTGTTCTTATAAAAGGGGGAACTGTAGACACAGATAAACATGCACACAGGGAGAACACCATGTGAACATGAAGGCAGAGATTGAGGTTATGTGTCTACAAGCCAAGATCCACCAAAGATTGCCAGCAAACCAGAAGCTAGGAGAGAGGCCTGGGATACATTTCTTCCTTGGAGTCCTCGGAATGTACCAACCCTGCTGACACCTTGATCTTGAACTTCTAGCCTCCCGAATTATGAGAGAATATATTTCTGTTTTTTAAGCCACCCAGTTTGTGGTACTTTGTTACAGTAGCCTCAAGAAACTTATATAGTAACTTCTTATACTATGTTACATAATTAAAAAAATCTTTTTGAATGATTGTCAATGATGTACTATATTCATTGCTGTAAACACGTTCTGGGTTGTAAGTTCTGTTATTGTCTGTCAACACTCATAGTGTTAGCATGGAGATATATAAGGTTTTTTTTTGTGATCTTGGGAACAATATTTGGTATAATGAATATTTTGATAACTTTGTGTGAAATCTCTTAGAGTAACCATCATCTCTGTTTTTCCGTTAGAAAATGTTTGGGTAGGACTTAAAACACCCTTATAATCGTGTAAGGGACAATTTTCAAGGTAAGTTATTGTGGCCAAATAAGAAAGAACAGCAATATGCCTAGTTATATTTTTAATTTTTTTGTTTTTTGGTCTCTTAAAAGGATTTTATGAGTCAAGTCAGACTTTTTTCTTTAGAAATTATTTTGCAACTTGGATCACTATCACTTTAACTCACTCAATTTGGGGCTAAACCAAATTTGCTGAGAAAGATAATACAGTTATTTGTGCACACAATTGTAAGGGAAAGAAGAATAAAGGCCTTGTAGCAGATGCTGTGCTTACAAATGTCAAAAGTTTTCAGTGAGTCAATGACTTTAAAAGGTCGTACCGTTTTATATTTCTACCTCTTAAACTCAGTAATAAAGACAGGATATGTGCTATACTTCCTACTCCAAATGCATTTGTTTCCCAATTTTCCATGTCAAAGAATAGCTTTACCATCTGCCACAGTTTCATGTCATTCCTTCAAACCCAAGCCTTTCCTCTCCCCTGATGTGTTTATTAATCTTTAAGGGGTGTCATCACCAAGACCTCAGACTGTGGAGTTGTTTTATAATATTTGGCTAATAGTGATATGAGTGATTGATTTGAAAAAGCCCCTCAATGTCAGAAATAAATTTGGATAAGAATTATATGAACTCTAGGACCATTGTTAAAATTCTGGTAAGCTATGTTCATAATATTATGTTCATAAAAAAACAAAAAAGTAAAAGGAAAAAAGATAAAAAAAATTCTGGTCGGCATGACTTAGTAAGAAGATTATGCTTTTCTACATGTCAATCAGGTCAAACCTGAATTGTTTTATACAAAATCTCTATATCCCTGCTTATGTTTGTGTACTTGATTTGTTACTAAGAGAAGAATGTTATAGTCTCCTACTGTGATTGTAGATTTATTTTTGCATTTCTGTCAGATTTTATATCGTTTAAGACTCTGCCTAGAATTTCAAGATATATCTCGACTGTATGCTTTATCATATAAAACGTCCGAATTATATATATATGTACCCACTTTAAAATACATTTTGACCTTTAATTCTAATTTGTCTGATTTTTTATACTTATTTTACTTTTTAAAAAGCATTTACTACCTCCGTATTTTTAATCTGAGCTATTTTGTTTTAAATGTGTTCTGGATAGATAGCTTATAGCTGGCTTTAATAATGCAATATGAATTTCTATTTTTAGTAGAGGAACTTAACTAATTTGCCACTTGTCATTGTTGAGATATCTGGAATTATTTTTGCAATGTTAGTTTACAATGTTTATACACTTTCAAATTATTTTTTCTTCTCATCCTCCCAAATTTCTGTCCTTGCTTGTTTTGAAAAAAAAATTATGTCTGTTTTTTATTCCTGTGGGAAATAAATTGTGCATCTTATTTCTTTAGACTTTAGGAGTTAAACTTTACTTTTTAAGGCACACAGTGAAACATTTCTATTACTGTCTAAAGTAAATTAGTAAATATTAAATATCTCTTTGTTGAACAAGGCAGAAACCTCTGGACTTTTTTACCACATCCTACCTCCTCCTCTCAGATTCTCCTTTCTATTTTGAGATCATCTGAGATGTTAGTTGCACATCATCATATTTAATATCAAAAATTACATAGCTAACATTTTATCAGTTTCATTGCTGATTGTTGTTTCTTTTTGACCATTTCTTAGATTCATTTTCTGGCATCCACATATTGTTTTAGAGGGTTTGTAGGAGATTAAATTTCTTTATCCTTGAAAATCTGAAAATTTATTTCCTTTGCCTTCATATTTAAATACTAGTTTGACTTGACATAGAAATTTTTCAGACCAAAAATAATTTTCATTCAGAACTTTGAAGATATTTCTCTAATGTCTTCTTGAATCTAGTTGCTGATCTGATGTAATGTCCCCAATCTGATTCATTTTTTTAAAGTAGGTAATCCACCACCTTCTCAAAGCTTTTGACTACTTTTACTCTATCCTTGGTGATTTGAAATTATATGACTATGTTACCAGCTGTGGGTCTTTTTCATTCGTCTTCCACAGTCCTTCAATTTTAAGACCAGCTATAAGAGTATGTTTTCCATTATTTTCTTCATTGTTTTCCCTGCTTCATTCTTTGTGTTCATTTCTTAGAGAACTTTGATAGATGGAGGCTGGATCTTCAGGATCTTCCATGTAGTTTACAATATTTATACTGTTTATTTGGGAATAATCTTAAACTTAGAAAAACATTGCGGGAACAGTGTGAAGAGAACATCTACACATCCTCCAACCAGATTCAGAAACTGTTAACAACTTGGCACATTTGCTTTATTATTCTCTCTCTCTTTATATGTATATATATATTTTTTCTGAACCATTTGGGTGTAAGTTGCAGAGTTGATTCCCTATTATACCTAAACACTTGAGTATGTATTCCCCAAGAGCAAGGACATTCTCTTATATAACCAACTTATAATACAATTAACTAGAATCAAGAAAGTTAACATTGATACACTAGTATTATCGAATATGCATTTTTTATATATTATACCTTTTCATTTCTTTTGTGGTACAGTCTGGGGATCTTTTATTCACTGTGTTCATTTTTTTCAGCTCATCTATTGAGTTTTTATTTTTATAATCATATTTTTAGTTTGCAAGATCTATAATGGATTTTTTTTATAGCCTGGTTTTGTTTTCTTATTTCAGTAAGGTTATTTATTGAACTTCTTTTAAAATTACTTTATGTTCCCTCTATTAACTATTCTTATTTAGTTCATGTGTTCTTATTTCTTCTGTTGCATTTAGTGCTTCCTTTTCATTGTATTATTCTTCCCTAAATGTTTTGTTGATTCTTGGCTGTGTGTTTATTTTTGTATGTGAGAGTCCCTGTGGACTCTCAGTGAAGGCTGTGTCTGTTTATAGCTTTCTTTAGTTGTTGTGGGGAAGGGTGAGCTAGTAGCTAGTATTCTGGTTGGGGATATTTCCTGTGCCTTCTATATGTTGCTAGGACCGAGGCCTTGATTTGCCTCTGCAAGCCATGCATTAATACTCAATACTCTTGACAGAGGTGATGACTTTGCTGTATGTTGCTTGGCACTGTAGTAGAAGGGGAGGTTGTGTAAGTTTCCTATGACTGTAACAACATCAATAATAAAAACATACCATCAATTGGTATTAACTGATCAACACTTACGTGCACATATAGTAATAACATTCATTGGGTGTTGGGCAGATGGGAGAGGGGAGGAGGGGATGGATACCTAATGGGTGTGGTGCGCACTGTCTAGGGATGGACATGCTTGAAGCTCTGACTTAGGTGGGGCAAAGGAAATACATGTAACCTAAACATTTGTACACCCATAATATGCTGAAATAAAAAAAATAATAAAAACATCTCCAAAACTTAGTGGCTTAATAAAACAATACACTTATTTAGCTGACAATTTTGTGGGTCTATTGGGTGGTTCACTTGATCTGGGTTGGCTCTGCTTTTCTCTGCCGATCTTGCTAATGCATCTGTGACGAGCAAGTGGTTCTGTAGTTCTCCTGTTCTGCAGTGAGTTGCTGGGTTGGTTGGGAGCTGGCTGATCTCAGATGGCCTCACTCACATATCTGTGAGTGTTGAACACCTTGGTTCTCCTCCACAAGGCCTCTTATCCTTTAGGAGGCCAGCTGGGCCTTTTTGACATGGTGGTCTCAGGGTTCTAAGTGCAAAGAAAAAACAAGATTTTCAAACCTAGTTTCATCACCATTTGCTAATGTCTCACTGGCCAAAGCAAGTCAAATGGCCAACCCAGATTCAGGGGCAAAGGAAATAGATTCCACTTTTTGATGGGTGCAGCTGAAACATCACATTATGAGGGTGTGGACTCATGGAGGGGAAATATTTGTAACCATCTTAACAGTCTGCCACCTGTTGCTGGCCCACCTGGCTGTAGTAAATGTGGTTCTCCAAGCAACAACCTGAACAATTCTCCAGGTCTCCTTTTCCCATCAGAGAGCTTGACAGTTTGCCAACTTCAGAGCCTGGGTACCCCTGACATCTCTCAGTCTTCTTTCAGACTGTCTATGTTTGGGCCATGCTTTCCTTCACACTTCCAACTCCATCTGCCTTCTATTTTTTAGGGTTTCTTTGTTATTTCTGACATCCTGATGGCACTTGTTCTTATTCTCTATACCACATATAGATTTTATCTTTTTTAAAAATAATACTTAATCGGGGCATATTCTTGGTCTACCTTTTTATATATATTACTTATATAAACAGAATCATGCATTTAAAGTATAGGAATAAGGTGCTTTTATTGTTATATCACCTATTTATGCTGTCTCCTCTGGGTTAACCACTCACAGAACTCACCTAAGGTGACCATGTTACACTATAAAACTTTTATCTAAGAAACTTTATCTTGATAAGCAGAGTGTCCTTTGGAAGAATAAAAGGGCAAAAATTTACCACTTTAAAAATTGGTATTTTGTGTGGAGTTGATGGAAGCTTTGGAAATAATATTCAAAGGCTTCCACCTTTAGCTGCTTCTACCTTTGTTCCCTAAATATGGCATTTTACACCAGGAAGCAATTATTGTTTCTATATTTTATTCATCAAAGTTAGCCACTGTAGTCTTCTCAGCCCTAAGGTTTAATATTAACTGACTTTTCCTTGAACATAGAGCCTTTTCAACCTAAAATTGTTCTTTGAGAGTCAGAAAGGATTGGTTTCTTGTGTTTCTTGAGTTTATCTGGAAAACTGCTATCCCATTGAGGGCTAATGACAAAAGTTCAGCTTGTTTGTTCACTTCACTGCATGCATAATGGCACTGTCCCATAAATATGTTGGTTATTGAAACTATTTCCCACAGCATGCGCTTTTCCTGAAGAGTGTCTGCTAGTCATTTGATTAGTTTCACTTGGTTTCTTAAGCCCAGTAGAATGAGTGAGTGAATGGATGAGGTAAGAATAACAGCAGAGAAGTATCTGAATCTTGAGTTCTTCCCTTCACGTCAGCATTTAAATACCCTCATCTGCTCATCTTTAAAGAGCCTCCCTCCAACCACCTCACCCTTACGCAATTCCTCATGCACAGCAGGTACATGTCTTTGAATGGGAAAAAATTTTCGCATACTACACATCAGATAAAGGACTGATAACAAGAATCTATTTAGAACTCAGGAAAATCAGCAAGAAAAAATCAAACAACGCCATCAAAAAGTGGGCAAACGACATGAATAGAAATTTTTCAAAAGAAGATATAAGAATGGCTAACAAACATATGAAAAAATGCTCAACATCCCTAATCATCAGGGAAATGCAAATCAAAACCACAATGAGATACCACTTAACTCCGGTGAAAATGGCCTTTATCAAAAAATCCCAAAACAACACATGTTGACGTGGATGCGGAGAGACAGGAACACTCATGCACTGCTGGTGGGACTGCAAACTAGTGCAACCCCTGTGGAAAGCATTATGGAGATACCTTAAACAGATTCAAGTAGACCTACCATTCGATCCAGCAATCCCATTATTGGGCATCTACCCAGAAGAACAAAAGTCATTCTATAACAAAGACACCTGTACCCGAATGTTTATAGCAGCACAATTCACAATTGCAAAGATGTGGAAACAACCCAAATGCCCATCAATCCACGAATGGATTAGTAAACTGTGGTATACGTATACCATGGAGTATTACTCAGCTGTAAGAAATAAAGGTGATACAACATCTCTTTGGTTCTCCTGGAGAGAGTTAGAACCCATTATATTAAGTGAAGTATCCAAAGAATGGAAAAACAAGCATCACATGTACTCACCAGAAAATTGGTTTCCCTGATTATCACCTAAATGCACATTGGGGAAGGATACCAATTGGATATCAGACTGAGACGGGGGTGGGGGGAGGGGATGGGTGTATGCCTACATGATCAGTGCGTTGCACACCGTCTGGGGAATGGTCATGCTTGAGGGTGCTGACTCGGGGAGGTGGGGGTGGGGGGAGGGGATGGAGGTATGACTACATGATGAGTCCCAGGCGCACTGACTAGAGAATGGACATGCTTGAGGCTCTGACTCAGGGGGATGGGCGGCACATGGACAATGTATATAACCTGAGCTTTTGTACCCCCATGAAGAGCTGAAATAAAAAAAAAAAAAGAATTGACTATATTCTCTGTGTCCATTTTGTCGCCTCCCATTCTCTTCAACTAGGCTTCTACATCAGAATGCTATTGAAATTGCTAAGGTCATTTATTACCTCTTTGCCAGTAAACCCAGTGGGAAAATTGCCATCTTTATTTATTCACCAAACATTATCAGAGCTCTTCTTGTGTTCTGAGCACTGTTCTAGGTACTAGGATGCAGTATTAAACAAAACAGATGAACAAGAATATCAGGTAGTGATACGTGTTATGATGAAAATAAAAGAAGGAGATGAGAAAGAGGAGAATGGATGAGAAGACCTCTAGGTTGGATGGTCTGGGAAGCTTCTTCAAGGAGGTAAATTTCAAGATGACATTTGAACGACAAGGAGCCAGCCCAGCAAAGCCTCATCTTACTCATCAGCAGCATTGGAGCAGCTTAACCCCATCTGTGTTCCTTAAAGTTCTCCTCCCTTGACTTCTGTGACACCATACATTTCAGGTTTTTCCATCTCCTCTCTTGCTGTTCCCTTTGAGTCAGTTTTGTAAGCTCATATTCCTCATATGTTCCATCTTGAAATACTGGTGTTCATCAAGACTAGTCCTTCTTATCTTCTCACTTTGTCCTCTCTGTGAACGTACTCATTTATGCTATTGTCTTTATGTTTATGGGCTGACGAAAGCTCAATCTATATCTCCAATTTTAATCCTGCCTCTGAGCTCCAGGCCAAGTATTCTATTGTCTATAAGACTCTCTACTTGGATATTTCAGAGGCATCAACACTAAATCCATTCTCTCCAAATTAGCCACCCTTCAACTGACACAAAACAGGAACTAGGATTTATCTCTGTATTTATTTATGTGCTTTTTAAATTAATGTCTGTCACCCACAAACCTATAAGCTTCATTGAAACACGGTCAAGATCTGGTTTGTTTACCATAGTAAGCTCATGGGCTATGTAATAGTAGGTCCTCAATAAATATTTGTTGAATAAGTAAATGAATATTTTGAACCTAATCCTTATTTTTAAGATGACTCTGGCACACGTGTGACCACCTCTGGGCTATTTTGTAGAAAAAAATACACATATACTAATTTTTAGACCAATCCACATGAATCCCTTAACTACAGATACCAAAAGTAGCACTGTCTTTTTTTCTAATAACCGATGTGCTGGTCATTTCCTGTTTCCCTTCAGTTCCACTCCTTGTTCTTCTCTTGCTTAAGGCTGTATTTCAGGGGACCAACTCCTGCAAACTATATGTCCTAGACGCCTTTGCCACCTGGCCTTTGGTTACATTTGTCAGGAGGAAAAGAGAACCCAGAGTATCCTCCTACCCTTGCTTCTAGTGCTGTCTCCAGAAGTGGCTGCATTTTCTCTGTTTCAGTTCCCACCAAGAAGCTAACACTGTGGTTCCATTTCCTGCTGGTCTGTTCAACTCTTGGACTTTGTTAATAACATCCTCTTTCTGCTGCCCTCGTGGTGGTAATAGGTTCCTGCTCTTGCTAATCTTTGGATTTTCAGCCCTTTCAGCAGCCTTGTAACTATTAATAATTCTTGTATTAAATTTCCTCTTTGGAAATATCTCAGTGGGCTTTGTTTTCTTTAATGAATCCTAGCTGACACAAGAAGCAGGAGACTTTTCTTTCTACCTATTTGTGTCTGTCTATCTATCTACCTACCTCATCTATCTATCCCTCTATCTAATCAACTGCATCCACCTGGATTTGTATGAAATGTGTCTATGAAAGATAGAAAGGTCACTTGACATAAGACCTTCCATTAATACATGACCCTATTAGCAAACTCTGGTCAGACAAGATGGCATCAGTTTGAGTAAATGTGTGCTTTTTTAAATATTAAAAACTTTATTTAGGAAAACTTTCAGATGCACAAAGAGACATACAATATGAATAGATATTCACATATCTATCACTCAGTTAAAGACATAGCGAAAGTTTCACTTACCATGTGAAACTTACCATCTTTTCTGCTCCTTCCCTCCTTAGAAGTAAGCCCTATTTTTTGTTTTTCCTGTTCTGAAGTTTTAAGATACTATGTCTACAAGTTGATTTTTTTCTTTATCTTGGTTGGTATCTAAAAATAGCTTTTATCATTTTGCTAACTTCTGGAAAATATCTAGCTATTTTAATTTCACTTCAGATATTTTATTAAGCACCCAGTATTTTCCATGGATTATGCCAAAGGTGGTTGGATTTTATGGAGGGAGATAGAGATAGAGATTGAGATAGAGAGTTAGAGAGAGAAAGAGAGAAAGGAGGGCAGAGGAAGTACATCAACAATTGAAATAATTTAGCAAGTGATGCAAGAAAAACATTTACAGAGCACAAAGAGGAGGCCTATACCAAGCTGTGAGTCAGGGAACATTTTCCTGGGGCAAGTGCTGAAGGATCAGCAATAGACAATCAGGTGAAGATTACTTGGACCACAGAGTATGGGATAGAGTACAGACAGGTGAGACTGGAGGTGGGGAGATTGGTCAGGATGCTCTTGCTTTAGTTTTAGTGGGAAGTAATGAACACCTGGAATAAATATGTGTTAGTGACAGTGGAGACAAAGGGTTTTGTAGTGATATTTGGGAGGTAGAATCTGTAGGACATGGTGACTCCCATCATTTTGAATTAAGGTGACTAGAAGACTCTGTATGTAGTCAAAAGGTTAGGAACCTATGATTTAAAAAATTATGGAAACTGGCTGGGCAAAGTAGCTCATGCCTGTAATTCCAGCACTTTGGGAGGCCAAGGTGGGAGGATTGCTTGAGACCAGGAGTTTGAGAGCAGCCCCAGCAACATAGCAAGACCCTATCTCTACAAAAAAATAGAAAAGTTAGCCAGGTGTGGTGGTAATACCCTTAGTCCTAGCTACTCGGGAGGCTGAGGCAGAAGGATCACTTGAGTCCAGGAGTTGGAGGTTGCAGTGAGCTATGATGACGCCACTGGACTGTAGCCCAGGCAACACAGCAAGACTCTGTCTCAAAAAAGAACTGTGGAAACTGAGCCTTCTGGTTGAAAAATGACAGTATAGAGGCAAGCTGCCTTCTTTCCCTCTCCACAAAAATCAAACAACAAATATACAGCACTGAGATCTTCAGGAACAACAACTCAGAGCTCAAATATGAGGATGAAGCAGTTCCTGGGGCCACAGAGAGATGGAAAAACTCCAAACAGATGGTAAAAGAACTGGACTTCCACATCTGTGACCCTCCCCCACCCCCACCCCATTCTGCCAGGCAGCAACTGTGCAGAAAATCTCCCCTCAACTTACAATCCCTACACTGGAAAAAGTGAAATTGAGGTGTTTAATCAACTTCCCCACCTTTTTGGGCCCCCTGGCAGTAGGTCTATCCTTGCCTTAATTCATGGGTAGCATTGTGATTGCCTGAAAGGAGAAATGTCCTAGAGCATAGTTAGAGACAAATGGGGGAGGTGGGACTACCATCCCCAACCCAGAAACTCTGCTCTGTATTTCAGCCAAAGGAGATGCCAAATATCAGTTGTAGGATGTACATTACTCAGTTCCCCTGGCCATGAACCTCTAGCCACTGTTGGGTTATCCCACACTGTTGGGATAATTCCTTTGGGACTTCCCCTATTTGGGATAGGCTGTGGTCTATTTACTAGAGCACAGGTGAACCTGGGCTTAAGGCGCCACCTAGAGTCAAAAAGGAGGCAGCAGCCTAGCAGTGAAGATTAAACAAAACTATGCAATGAAAACCAAAATAATCTGGACAGAAAAATCTGGAATAGATAACTAATCCTTCAATGCAAAGACATAGATGTATACCTACAAGAAACAACATCAAACAGGGAACCATGAACTTCCCAAACGGACAAAGCAAAAATCCAGTGACTGACCCTAACAAGAGGCGATTTGTGAATTCTCTGATCAAGAATTCAAAATAGCAGTTTGAAGGAAGCTTAGTGATCTCTTAGATCATATAGTAAAGCAATTCAGAAATTTATCAGATAAGTTTAACAAAAATATTGAATAAAAAAATTACACAGAAATCTTGGAACTGGGAATTATATTTGCTGAACTGAGAAACTCTTTAGGGGCTCTCAGCAGTAGAATGAATCAAGCAGAAGAAGGAATCAGTGAGCTCAAAGAGTAGCTATTTGAAAATACACAATCAGAGGAGAAAAAAGAAAAAAGAATGAAAAAGAATGAATACCAAAAGAAAAAAAAAGAGAAAAGAAAAGAAAAAGAATGAAGACCACCTACAATATAGAAAATTATCTCAAAAGAACAAATCTAAGAATTATTGGTGTTCAGGAGGGGGCTGAGCAAGAGTAAGGGGTAGAGGCTATCCAGAGAAATCATAACAGGAAACTTTCTGAAACTTGAGAAAGGTGTAAATATCCAGTTACAGGAAGGTAGTAGAACATCAAACAGATTCAGCCTAGATAAGACCAGGGCATTTAATAATTGAACTCTCACAGGTCAAGGCCAAAGACAGGATCCTAAAAGCAGTGGAAGATAAGAAGGAATTAATGTATAAAGGTGCACCAATTTGTTTGACAACAGACTTCTCAGCAGAAATCCTACAGGGCAGGAGGGCCTGGAATGACATTTTTAAAGTACTCAAAGAAAAACACTGCAACTCAAGAATATTGTATACAGCAAAACTATCATTCAAATTTGAAGGAGAAATAAATTATTTCACAAACAAACAAAAGCTGAGAGAATTAATTACCACCAGACCTCTTTTGCAAGAAATGCTAAAGGGAGAAGAAAAAAACACTGATGTGTGAAAGAAAACTTTCAAGGTATAAAATCTATTGGCAAATTAAGTACATGGACAAACCCAGAATACAATATTACTGTTTTATGGTGTAAAATCCACTCATAACTCTAGTATGTAGCCCAAAAGACAAATCTATCAAAATTAATAATAGCTACTGCAACCAGTTAAGTGATAGGTAATTTAAAAATATGTAAATTAAGACAATTAAGAGTCAAAATGGGGGGCTGGAGGTAAAGTCTATAATTTTTTGCATGAGTTTTGCCTTTTTTGGTTTCTGTTCTTTTATCTGTGCTCTATGATAAGTTTTCATCTCTTTAAAATAACTCTTTGTATCTATAATATGTTTTTTTGTAAGCCTCCTGGTAAGCACAGTACAAAAATCTATAATAGATTCACTAAAATTAAAAAGCAACAAATTAAAACATACTACCAAAGATATTCACTTGACTATAAAGGAAGACAGCAGTCTCAAAAGTCCTTACTTGTCAATAATAACACTGAATGTAAATGGTCTTAATTTTTCAATTAAAAGGCGTAGAGTGGAGGAATAAATAAAGAAACAAGACCCACTTATAGTCCGCCTTCAAGAAACCCACTTAACCTATAAAGGCAGACATAGACTGAATGTTGAAAATGTGGAAAAAGATATTCCATGCAACTGGAAACCAACAAAGAGCAGGAATAGCTATACTCATATCAGATAAAATAGACTATAAATCAAAGACCATAAAAAAGATAAAGAAAGTCATTATATAATGATGGAGGGGTCAATTTAGCAAGAGGCTTTAACAATTATAAATATCTATGCACCCAACACCAGAGCTCCCAAATATGTAAAGCAAACATTAATAGACTTAAAGGGAGAGATAGCCTGTGATACAATCATAGTAGGGGACTTCAAAAACCTACTCTCCATAATGGACAGGTCATCCAGACAAAAAACAATCAATCAAGAAATACCAAAGTTATATTACACACTGAACCAAATAGGCCAAATAGGTCTTTACAGACATTTCACCTAACTGCTGCAGAATACATATTCTTTTCATCAGCTGATGGAACATTCTGCAGAACACACATATCTTAGACCACAAAACAAGTCTCAACAAGTTAAAAAAAATGGAAATCATGTTAAGTATCTTCTCTGACCACAATGGAATAGAACTAGAAATCAGTAACAAAAGGAACCTTGGAAAATACACAGACACCTGGACATTAACAACATGTTCCTGAAAGACCAATAGATCAATGAAGAAATTAAGAGAAAATAAAAAAATTTCTTGAAACAAATGAAAATATAACATATCAGAATCTATGGAATAAGAAAAAGCAACCTAAGAAGGAAGTTATAGCAATAAATGCCTATATCACAAGAGTAGAAAGACTTCAAATTAACAACCTAATGATGCACCTGAAGGAACTAGAAAAGCAAGAATAAACCAAATCCGAAATTAGTAGAAGAAAGAAATAATAAAGATAAGAGCAGAAATAAATGAAATAGAGACAAAAAAATACAAATGATCAATGAAACAATTTTTTTAAAAGATAAACAAAATAGAGAAACCCTTATGTATACTAAGAAAAAAAGAGAGAAAACCCAAATAAATAAAATTGGAAACTAAAAAGGAGACATAACCACTGAGACCTCATAAATATAAGCAGTAATTAGAGATTATTATGAAGAATTATCTGCCAACAAATTGGAAAAAATAGAAGAAATGGATAAATTCCTAGACACATGCAACCTGTAAACATTGACTCTTGAAGAAACAGAAACCCTCAACCAACCAGGAATGAGTAATGAGATTGAAGCTGATCGATGAGATCGAATAAAAAATCTCCCATCAAAGAAAAGCCCAGGACTTGATGGATTCACTGCTGAATTCTGCCAAACATTTAAAGAACTAATATCAATCCTACTCAATCTCTTCAAAAATGTTAAAGAAGAGGGATTACTTCCAAACTCATTCTATGAGGCCAGCATTATCCTGACCAAAACCAGAAAAGAACACAACAAGAAAAAAACAAAACTACAGACCAATAACCGTGATGAAGATAGATGCAAAAATCCTCAGCAAAATACTAGCAAACCAAATGCAAGAACCTATTAAAAAGATATCCACAGCAACCAAATGGAATTCATCCCATGAATGCAAGGATGGTTCAATATATGCAAATTAATAAAGGTAATACACTACATTAACAGAATCAAGGACAAAAACCGTATGATTATTTCAATAGATGCCAAAAAAGCATTTGATAAAATTCAACATCCCATTATGATAAAAACTCTCATCAAAATGGATGTAGAATTAACATACTTCAAAACAATAAAGGCCACCTCTGACAAACTCACTGCTAGCAGCATACTCAATGGGGAAAAATTGAAGACCTTTCATCTAAAGACTGGAACAAGACAAAGATGCTCACTTTTACCACTGTTACTCAACATAATACTTGAAGTCCTGGCCAGAGCAAGTAGGTAAGAAAAAAAAATAAAGTTCATCTAAATTGGAAGGCAAGAAGTCAAATTAGCCTTGTACACAGATGACATGATTTTATACCTGGAAAAACCTCGAGACTCCCTCAAAAACCTGTTAGAACTGATAAATGAATTCAGTAAAGTTGCAGGATACAAAATCAACGTACAAAAAGTAGTAGCCGGTGGCTCACGCCTGTAATCCTAGCCCTCTGGGAGGCTGAGGCACGTGGATCGCTCGAGGTCAGGAGTTCAAGACCAGCCTGAGTGAGACCCCATCTCTACTAAAAATAGAAATAAAAATTATCTGGACAACTAAAAATATATATAGAAAAAATTAGCCGGGCATGGTGGCGCATGCCTGTAGTCCCAGCTACTTGGGAGGCTGAGGCAGTAGGATCACTTAAGCCCAGGAGTTTGAGGTTGCTGTGAGCGAGGCTGATGCCACGGCACTCACTCTAGCCTGGGTAACAAAGTGAGACTCTGTCTCAAAAAAAAAAAAAAAAAAAAGTAGTAGCACTTATGTATGCCAACAGTAAACTCTCTGAAAATGAAGTTAAGAAAGCAATCCCATTTATAATAGTTTAAGAAAAATACCTGAGAATCAATTTAACCAAAGATGTGAAAGATCTATACAAGGAAACTTGTATTAAAGAAATAAAAGAGGATGCACAAAAAGGAAATATATTCTATGTTCATGGATTGGAAGAATTAATACTGTTAAAATGGCATTACTACCCAAAGCAATTTACAGATTCAATATAAAATTCCAATCAAAATGCCATCAAAATATCAATGTCATTCTTTACAAAAATAGAAAAAAAATTCTAGAATTTATGGGAAACCACAAAAGACCCAGAATAGCCAAAATAATCCTGAGCAAGAAGAATAAATCTGGCGGCATCATACTACCTGACTTCAAAATGTATTACAAAACTATAGTAATCAAATCAACATGGTGTTGGCATAAAAACAGACATATGAACCAGTAGAACAGAATAGAGAACCCAAATATAGATCTATGCATTTACAACCATGCATTTACAACCTTTGACAAAGGTGCCAAGAATTACAATGGGTAAGGACAGTATTTTCAATAAACGGTGCTGGGAAAACTTGATGTCTGTATACAGAAGAATGAAACTAGACCCCTATCTCTTACCATATGCAAAAATCATATGGATTTTTAAATCTTAAGTATGATTTTTAAATCATAAGTCTTAAAATGGATTTAAGACTTAAATCTAATACCTGAAACTATAACTACTAGAAGAAAGTATTGGGGAAACACTCCAGGACATTGGTCTGGGCAAAGATTTTTTGTATAAGACTTCAAAAGCAAAGGCAATCAAAACAAAAGTAGACAATTTGTGTTACATCATGCTAAAAAGCTTCTGCACAGTAAAGGAAACAATCAACAAAATGAAAAGACAACCCACAGAATGGGAGAAAATATTTGAAAACTATCCATCTGACAAGGGATTAATAACCAGAATATATAAGGAGCTCAACAAGTCAATAGCAAAAAAAAAAAAAAAAAAAAAATCCATTAAAAATGGGCAATAGATCTGTATAGATATTTCTCAAAGGAATATGTACAAATAATCAACAGATATACGAAACATAGATGGAACTGGAGGCCTTTATGTTAAGTGAAATAAGCTGAGCACACAAAGCCAAATATTTCATGTTTTCACTCATATGCGGGAGCTAAAAAAAGTGGATCTCATGAAAATAGAGATTAGATTGGTGGTTACCAGAAGCTGGGAAGAGGAGGGGTGAAGACAGAGGAAGGGAAGAAAAAAATATAAACTTACTTATTACCACTGGTTTGTGCACTTAAAAATGGCAAAGATGGTAAATTGTATATTTTACCTCAATAAAAATAATTGAGAAAAAATTGTGGGAACTGTTTTTATAATAAATGGAATGCTTTTTAAGGAAGACAGGCTATATAGGTAATAATAATAATAATTTCTATAATCAAATGAAATATAAGTTAACAAGGCATTTTCACGAACATTATTCTCTTTAACCATGAACTCTTGACTGTGCAAAATCTATGTCATTTTCCTTCTTTACCATTTCTAGTTCTTAATGCAATTGTCTTAGCCTGGTTTCTCTAGAAAAAAGAATCTATGGCAAAGTTGACACACTAATTCTATTATGGGAAATATAATCTAAGGCACCAGGAATGAGGGGAAAGACGGAGATAGAAAAGGGAAAACAAATGAGAGACAGTATTATCAAGCTGGCTACTGCTTCCCACAGAAGCACACGGAGCTTCTTCCAGTTGCTCATGGGTAATCATGGGCCTCTTTGGAGGTGGGGGAGGAAGGAAGATGGATTTTCAGGTCAGCTTCTTCCTATCTTCTTTCCCATATTGGTCAAAGTACACTTGCTGGGCCAAAATTCACACTGCAGTTTTGGGTAGCGTTATCTGCCCCCTCTGGGAAGCCTTTGGGAAAGTCAGATTCCACATTCTGTGGCATGGGCTTTATCTGAACGTAGAAGTAGTGGGAGGAGGCTGGTGCAGTGGCTCACTCCTGTAATCCTGGCACTCTGGGAGGCCAAGGCTGGTGGATCATTTGAGCTCAGGAGTTTGAGACCAGCCTGAGCAAGAGCGAGACCCTGTTTCTACTAAAAAAAAGAAAAGAAAAAAGAAAGAAATTAGCTGGACAACTAAAAATATATAGAAAAAATTAGCAGGGTACGGTGGCGCATGCCTGTAGTCCCAGCTTCTTGGGAGGCTGAGGCAGAAGGATTGCTTGAGCCCAGGAGTTTGAGGTTGCTGTGAGCCAGGCTAACGCCATGGCACTCTAGCCCTGGGCAACAGACTGAGACTCTGTCTCTAAAAAAAAAAAAAAAAAAAAAAAAAAAAAGTAGTAGTGGAGGAGCCACTGTGGCACCTGCTGTGGTGGCCCAAGGAAGGCCAAGGCCATGCTGAGGTTCACCTAGGTAAGGCAGGCAGTGGTGTCTGGAGATAAAAAGATGGGCTGGTGGGATGGCTGGGTTCTCCTGAACATGCATCTGAGGCCCAGGAGATGGTGGGGTGGAGTAAATCTGTACAGATGCATAAACTGAGGCCAATGGAGTAACCATGAGAATAGTGAACTATTACTTGTTGCATGAAGTAAAACAACCTCTTTATATAAGGTTAAAAAAATCAAATATATATATTAACAGTCAGATTTTCAAGGACTTGAATAGCCTTATCAACAATGTACATGCTACATTTGATGTATGGTTTTTTCTATCACACCAATAATGCCCTTTGCTGGAGGTTTTAAAAGTCTTTGCCATAAATTTTCTAAGGGATTGTGACTGTTTATGAGGCATTTAGTTTGTCATGGTGTTAGATTGACCAGGCAATTGCTTATGTTGGAATTTGTAGGTTATGATTTGATAAATTAGATGACTGCTGCTACATAGGGAGCAGTTTTTGTTTGCCTTTTCCTTGATAATTCGGTAGAAAACTGTGAATAATAATATTGCATATAAAAGAGACAAGGATGCATAAAGGTAGAAGGGAATAAATATTCTCTGTAAGTAGCAAACAGCCATGAATCTCTTATTAAATTTTACAGGCAGGGAGCCTGCAATTCTGAGCATGGGTTCCTATTATAAAAAATTTAGACCAGTTATGGGCTTATTGTTCCAAAGCAATCAAACAGAGTTGAAATATTTTACATCTTGACCACTTTTTGGAGGAGGAGGCAGGGTCAAGGGTAAAATAAAAAGCCATTATAGAAATTTCAAAGCATATGGTTCATTTTTGCAAGTTGTGGAACCAAATTTGGCTGATTTGAGAAGAAAATTATTTATTCAAAGGATACTGGACTAGAAAACCAGTCTTGGGACTATGCAGATGGGAACAGACCAAATCATGCTGCAGAACTAGCTCAGTGGGGACATTGCTGTCACTGCTGCTAAGAACTATAGCTTGCACTGTTGACATTGCTAACAATGGCCTCCAGAAGCTGCCATGAGCTCTGCTACCCCCGCTATCTAAAAACTTGATTTTTGTGACAGCCACCTCCATTACCACAGATAATTTATTCCTTCTGCATCTCATCAAACAAGGGGAGCAGGATTGCCTTTGCCAGCAAGGGACTGTCATGGGATTTGGTGATTTCAGGGTACTTAAAACAACCAAATTTATTAATTTCCCTCCATTCTATATCTCAGTTTTGTTCTATCCTGATCAATGCTTCTACTTTCACATAAGTGATCTCAGTGAGTTGTGAATTCAACTGACATTGTAATTTAGAAACCTGCAGGATCAAAGTTTGAGTCTGATTTTCAGTTATCTCAGCCCTGCGGCTGAAAGCGATAAGAGATTCTTTTAGCAGTCAGAGAAACATGGGATTTCACTTCATGCCTCTAGCCAAGAATTTGTGATTTCAGCTTGTCATTCTTTTCTTTTAAGCAGTGAAGCACTGTTGGAAGCAACCTCTATGCCCTACAGTTCTTGAATTCCTCCTGCCTTTCATAACTTCTATGGCAGTGGACTATGTCCTCAACAGCTTTGCCTTCAGTGAGGACTTCTTTAAGATGATAATTTGTACAATGGACTTCCAGATTCCCATCCCTTACCACTGGATGGATTTTCATTGTTTTTATTTTTTATCCAATTCCATTTTTTTTAAAAGGGATCATTGCCTGCAACTGCAACTGGTGCCAGTTTATATATTAGTGTTCTTAGTTAAAGCAACTCTGTATGATGTAAGCAGAAAATGAATTCATTATAGGGATACCTAATTGCACAGAATTTCCAGGGCTACAGAGCTAGGAACAATGCCCCAAATCACAGCCTGTAAAGACACTGTTGCTGTTGCTGCTGAGCCTGGTGCTGTATGTTGCGTCATTGACAACAATAATAATGGGCCCTAGATGGGGGTGGCTAGCACTGCTGCCATTGCTACCCCAGGAATATTATCAACTCATGTCATTCATTGCCAGAATAAATTGTTCAAGTTCTCCTTTTCTTTGCATCATTGGTTCACAATTCAAGATCTAAAGTGGATGCATCTGATTAGTGCAATGTAGGTCGTGGGCCCATGCTCTACGTGCCAGGGCCACTAAGGAGGTGAATATCTGGCATTTTCTTGTGTATAGTGTGAGACAGGCACTGTTACCTACCTCATTCCTTCCTTCATAAAGTGGAGAATCCTCAAAATATGGGAAGTAGGTTGTAGCAAATACTATAGGTTGGCTCACTCAACACCCATCCCAACCCTCTGCTAGATTACTTTTCATTTGAGAAGTGATGAATTACATTCCCAGGATCTATTGCTACTGCAGAGCTGTACAAGATTGGGCTATAGAGCCAATTATCTGAGGTGGTAGCTGTATGCAGGGAGACTGGATCTTCTGTAACCATGCTTGTGAAGGTGACTGTAAAAAAATTTTTTCTTTCTTTTTTTTTATTGTTACATAACAAATGTACATATATTCAGGGTACATGTGATATTTTGATACATTCATATAATGTGTAATCAAATCAGGGTAATTGGGATGTCCATCACCTTAAACATTTTATCTTTTCTATATGCTGGGAATATTTGAATTATTCTCTTGTAGTTATTTTGAAATATACAATAGATTATTGTCCACTATAGTCACCTACTGACTTATTGAACACTAGGTCTTTTATTTGATACATAATAGATGTACATATTTTTGGGCTACTCATAATAATTTGATACATTAATATAATCAAATCAGGGTAAATGGGATATCCATTATCTTAAATATTTATGTTTTCTTTATGCTAGGAACATTCAAACTATTCTCTTCTCTAATAGCTATTTTAAAATGTACAATAGATTAACTATACTCATTCTACTGACCTATCAAACACCAGGACTTATTTATTCTATGTAACTGTATATATATATTTGTACCCATTAATCAACTTGTCTTCATCTCACCCCACTAACCTTTCTGGCTTTGGTAACCACCAACCTACATTCTATTTTCATAAAAGCCACTTTTTTTCAGCTTCCACATATGAGTGAGAACATATAATATTTGTCTTTCTGTGTCTGGCTTATGTCACTTAACATAATGATATCCAGTTTCATCCATATTGCTGCAGATGACAGGATTTCATTCTTTTTTAATGGCAGAATAATACTCTATTGTGTACATATACCATGTTTTTTTCTATCCATTCTTCCATTGTGAATAGTGCTGTAATAACATGAGTGTGCAGATATCTATTTGAATATATTGATTTCTGTTCTTTTGGATATATACACAGTAGTGCAATTGCTGGATCATATGGTAGTTCTATTATTAATTTTTAGGAACCTCCATACTGTTTTTCATAGAGGCTGTATTGATTTACATTCACACCAACAGTGTATGAAGATTTATTTATCCCCACATCCTTGCCAGCATCTGCTATTCTCTGTCTTTTTGATAAGAGCCATCTTAACTGGGGTGAGAAGATATCTCATTGAAGTTTTGATCTGCATTTCACTGATGATTAGTGATGTTGAGCATTTTTTCACGTACCTGTTGGCCATTTGTATGTCTTCTCTTGAGAAATGTGTATTCATAAATTTTGCTGATTTTTAAATTGGGCTATTTTTTTTTTTTTTTTGCTATTGAGTTGTTTGAGCTCCTTATGTATTCTGGTTATTAATCACTTGAAAGATGGATAGTTTGCAAGAATTTTCTCCCATCCTGTGGGTTGTCTCTTCATTTTGTTGATTATTTCCTTTGCTATACAGAAGCTTTTTAGTTTAATATAACCCAAATTATCTATTTTTGCTTTTGTTGTCTGTGCTTTTGAGGTCTTACACAAAAATCTTTGCCCAGACCAATGTCCTGGAGCATTTCTCCAATGTTTTCATCTAGTAGTTTTATAGTTTCAGGTGTTAGATTTAAGTTTTTAATCCATTTTGATTTGATTTTTGTATGTGGCGAGAGATAAAGATCTAGTTTTGTTCTTCTGCTTATGGATATCAAGTTTCCCCAACATCATTTATTGAAGGGACTGTCCTTTCTCCATTGTAAGTTCTTTGTGCCTTTGTCAAAAATAAGTTGGCTGTAAATGTGTGAATTTATATCTAGATATTCTATTCTGTTCCATTGGTCTATGTTTCCGTTTTTATGCTAGTACCATGTGATTTGGTTACTATAGCTTTGTAATAAATTTTGAAGCCATGTAGTGTGATGCCTTCAGATTTATTCTTTTTCAGGATTATTTTGGCTATTCTAGGTCTTTTGTGATTCCATGTAAATTTTGGAATTTTTTTCCTATTTCTGTGAAAAGTATCATTGGTATTTTCATAGGGATTGTATTAAATCTGTAAATTGCTTTGGGTAGGACTGTCATTTTAACAATATTAATTCTTCCAATCCATGAGCATAGGATATCTTTCAATTTTTTTTGTTCTCTTCAATGTCCTTCATCAGTATTTTATAGTTTTCCTTGTATAGATCATTCACATCTTTGGTTAAATTGATTCCTAGGTATATTATATTGTTTGCAGCTGTTGTAAATGGGATTCCTTTCTTTTTCAGGTTGTTCATTTTTGGCATATATAAATGTTACTGATTTTTATATGTTTTTATATCCTACAACTTCACTGAATTCGTTTATCAGTTCTAACAGTTTTTTGCTGTCGTCTTTTGGGTTTTCTAAATGTAAGATCATGTCATCTGTGTATGAGGCTAATTTGACTTCTTTCTTTCCAATTTAGATGCCCTTTATTTCTTTTTTTTGCCTACTTGCTCTGGCCAAGACTTCTAGTATTATGTTGAGTAACAGTGATGAAAGTGGGCATCCTTGTTCTAAATCTTAGAGGAAAGGTTTTTAATATTTTCCCCTCAATATCATGATGGCTGTGAGTTTGTCATATGTGCCCTTTATATTTTGAGGTATAGTCCTTCTATACCTAGTTTTTTGAGGGTTAAAATAAAGTGATTTGACTTTTATCAAATGCTTTTTTGGCATCTATTGAAATGATCATGTTTTTTGTTCTTAGGATGCGATGTATCATGTTTATAGGTTTGCATATATTGAACATTCTTGCATTCCTGGGATGAATTACACTTGATAAGGTGAATGATCTTTTTAATGTGTTGTTGAATTTGGATTGATAGTATTTTCTTGAGGATTTTTGTGTCTATGTTCATCAGGGTTATTGGCCTGTGGTTTTCTTTCTTTTTTTTTTTTTTAATTCTTATTTCAGCATACTGTGGGGGTACAAAAGTTTAGGTTCGTATATTGCCCTTGCCTCCCCATCCCCCCCGAGTCAGAGCTTCAAATGTGTCCATCCCCTAGACAGTGCGCATCACACTCATTATGGTTTTCTTTTTTCATTGTGTCTTTGTCTAGTTTTGGTATAAGGGTCATGCTGGTCTCATAGAGTAAGTTTGGAAGGGTAATGCTGGGCTCACAGAATGAGGATCTCTTCAATTTTTTTTTTAAAGAGTTGAGTAGAATATGTATTAGTTCTTCTTCCACTGTTTGGTGGAATTGAGCAGTGAATCCATCAGGTCCTGGGCTTTTCTTTGATGGGAAACCTTTAATCACAGCTTTAATTTTGTCACTTGTTATTGGTTTGTTGTGGTTTTCTATTTCTTCATGGTTCAATAGTGGTAGGCTGTATGTGTGCAGGAATTTATCCATTTCTTCTAGGGTTTCCAATTTGTTGGTGTATAGTTGTTCGTAATAGTCTCTAATGATTCTTTGTATTTCTGAGGTATCAATTGTTATATCTCTTTTTTATTATAGTTTCTGATTTTATGTATTTGGGTCTTCTTTCTTTTTTTCCTTAGTCTAGTTAAAGGTTGTCCCTTTTGTTTGCCTTTTAAAAAAAACAACTTTTTGTTTCATTGATCTTTTGTATTGTTATGTTAGTCCCCATTTCATTTATTTCTGATCTTCATTATTTCTTTCCTTCTACTAGTTTTGGATTTGGTTTGTTCTTGCTTTTATAGTTCCTTGAGGTGCTTCATTAGGTTGTTTATTTGAAGGCTTTCAATTTTTTTTGATGTAGACATTTATTGCTAGAAGCTTCCTCTTAGTACTGCTTTTGTCATATTCCATACATTTTGATATGTTGTATTTCCATTTTAATTTGTTTCAAGAAAATTTTAAGTTTCACTCTTAATTTCTTCATTGGCCCATTGGTGGTTCAGAAACATGTTGTTTAATTTTCATATATTTGTGTCATTTCTGAGGTTTCTTTTGCTGTTGATTTCTAGGTTTTTTCCATTGCAATGGAAAGTCAGGTAAGATACTTGATATGATTTCTATATTTTTAAATTTGTTGATAGTTGCATTGTGGCCTTATTTTATATGGTATATTCTGGAGAATGTTCCATAAGCTGATGAAAAAAAATATTCATTCTGCAGCAGTTGGGTGAAATGTTCTGTAAATACTTATTTGGCCAAATTGGTCTAGTGTGTAGGTTAGCTTTGATATTTCCTTTTTGATTTTTCTGTCTGAGTGATCTGTCCATTACTAAGAGTGCAGTGTTTTAGTCTTCTGCTATTACTATATTGCAGTCTATCTCTCTCTTTAGATCTATTAATATTTGCTTTGTATACTTGGGTGCTCTGGTGTTGGGTGCCTTATACATTTACAATTGTTACATGCTCTTGCTGAATTGACCCCTATTAATTATATAGTGTCTTTGTTTGTCTCTTTTTAGAGTCTTTGACTTGTAGTCTATTTTATCTGATATGAGTATAGCTACTCCTGCTCTTTTTTAGTTTCCAGTTGCATGGAATATCTTTATCTATCCTTTCACTTTTAGACTATTTGTGTCTTAATAGATGAGATATTTTTCTTGTAGGAGTATATAATTGAATCTTGTTTCTTTATTTATTCAGCCATTCTATGTCTTGAATTAGAGAATTGAGACCATTTATATTCAGTGTTATTATTGATAACTAAGGACTTACCGCTGCCATTTTGTTGCTTGTTTTTGGTTGTTTTGTGACTCCTATGTTTCTTTCTTCCTCTCTTACTCTTCCTTTGTGGTTAAGTGATTTTTTTTTCTCTGTTTTAATTTGTTACTTTTTTTTTAGTGCATCTATTTTAGGTTTTTACATTGTTGTTACCATGAGGGTTATACTTATCTTAGATCACACATACAAAATAATAAAAAAGGAGAAACAAAAAAATTCTACAGTTTTTGATGTCTCAATGTACACATTTTTATATTGCTTATCTCTTAAGAGTTTTCAGTAGCTATTGTTTTTGATAGATTTGTCTTTTAGGTTTCATACTAGAGTTATCAATATTAGCTGAGTAAACACCACACTTATATATTGGAGTATTCTGGGGTTGCCCTTGTACTTAAATTTACCAATGGGTTTTATACCTTCAATGTTTTTTGGCATGGTGTTGTTTTTTTCTTTCATATTGAAGAAATCCCTTTAGCATTTCTTGTAAGACATGTCTCATGGTGATGAATTCTCTCAGCTTTTGTTCATCTGGGAAAGACTATCTCACCTTCCTATTTGGAGGACATTTGGTTGATAGAGTGTTCTTGGATGGCAGTTTTTTTCTTTCAGTACTTTGAAAATGTCATGCCACTCACTCCTGGTCTGTATTGTTTTTGTTTAGAAGTCCATTGCCAATGAATTGGAGCTCCTTTATTTGTTAATTGCTTCTTATCTCTTACTGTTTTTGGGATTCTCTCTTTGTTCTTGACCTTTAAGAGTTTGATTATTCTGTACTGTGGGGTAGTCTTATTTGGGTCAAATCTGTTTGGTTTTCTAAAACTTTCCTATACCTGGATATTTATATCTTTCTCAAGTTCTGGAAAGTTTTCTGTTATTATTTCTTTGAATAAGCTTTCTACCCCTTGCTCTTGCTCAACTCCCTCTTGGCCACCAATAAGTTTTGGATTTGGTCTTTTGAAGTAATTTGCTATATGTTGTAGGTGATCTTTATTCATTTTTATTTTTTCTTTTTCCTCCTTTGACTGTATAATTTCAAATAGTCTGTCTTTGAGCTCACTCATTTTTTCCTCTGCTTGATCTATTCTTCCTTTAAGAGCCTCTAATGTATTTTTCAGTTCCAAGATTTCTACTTGTTTTTTATTAGTTCAATTTCTTTGTTAAATACCTCTGATAAATTTCTGAATTGTTTTTCTGTGTTATCTAGGAGATCACTTGAGTTTATTCAAAATTACTATTTTGAATTCTTGGTCAGAGAGCTCATATATCACTGTATTGTTAGGATCAGTCACTGGTTCCTTGTTTTGTCCTTTTAAGGAGGTCATGGTTCCATGTTTGCTGTTGTTTCTTGTTGACATATGTCTATATCTTTGCATTGAAATCTTTTCTGTGTGGCTTGTTTTGGTTTTATTGTATATGTTTGCCCTAGAGATTCTTTGTAATTTATCTGTTGAATTCTTATTTTTTTTCCCCACTAGGTCACTGCCTCCTTTTTGGCACTAGATGGCCCCTTAAGTCCAGGTTTACCTTGGCTCTAGCAAATAATTGGAGCACTGCCTATCCCAAATGGGAAAAGTCCCAAAGGGAATATTCCAGTAGTGTGGGAAGGCTGGCCCAGTGGTCTTGTGGAAAAAATATCTCCTACAGTGTGGTGCTGTTTAACAGCCACTCTGATTTGGTATCTCCTTTGGCTGAATTACATGGTAGAGTTTTCAGGGCTGGGGATGATAGTCCCATGTCCCCCCTTTGTCTCTAGCTATCCTGAGGAATATTTCTCTCTTTAGGCACTTGAAATGCTTCTGTGGGTTGATGAAGGGACAGGCCTTCTGTTAGAGAGCCCAAGATGGCAGAAACACTTGTTGTCCACTATGATCTCATTGTTCCAATGTAACTGTGAATTGGGAAACATTTTCCACATGCTTGGTGCTGGGCAGATTGAGGGGAGGGGCATCCCAGATGTGAAAATCTCATTCTCTTACCATCTGCTCAAAGTTTTTTTCACTTTTCTGTGGTCCCAGGAACTGGCTCATCATCATATTTGAGTTCTGGGATTTTGCTGATGATAATCTCAGTATATTTGTTTTTGGTTTTCTGTGGGAAGTAGTGAATCTACCTTGCTTCTACACTGCCATTTTGGAACCAAAAGTTACTATAATAGGTCTTATTTCTTCTATCTAACTGTATTTTTGTACATGTTAATCAATCTCTCTTCATCTTTCTTTGCCTACTACCCATTCCTGGCCTCTAGTCACCCCCAATGTACTCTTTACGTGAAGGTGACTTTTTCCAGATTGACTGTGGGGTACTTACAACATTCAAGATCAAGTATACTAACTCTGAGTAGGGTTGTCAATGGAGTTTCTTAGAACAGTCCTACAATGTGCTATGCCTTTTTCCCCACTGTTTAGTTCTTGGCTCACTGACTTTGTCTATTTTCTCTCAAGCCTTGTTCTTTGGCCTTCTCAGGGACTCTGTGAGCTAGGTAATAACCTTCTATGAATCCTGTTCTGCTAAAACTAGCTCAATTCAATTCTATTGTTTGCAAGTAAAAGCCTTGACTAATGGAGAGTTTCAGGTGGCAGGTGCCCCCCCCCAATACTCTTTCTGCTAAAATATACATGTAGAGATTGGAGGTATTGATTTTTACTCAGTATTTGTAAACAAACAAACAAAAAGAATAACATACCTAAATGATGCACATAGCTGGTGGTTGTGATAGCAAAATATTCTACTAGACTAGTCAACTTGTGAGTTTCAAGTCTCAGATGCTATCACACATTGGATGTACTATGGATTCTGCAGCATTTCAATAATATTAATAACTAGCATTTGTTGAATGTTCACCAGACAGTGCTATATGGAGTATTTTATTTAATACTCAGAATAAACCTTTGAGGTATTTACTATTGGCATCTCTATTTTACAAATGAGGAAATTAAGTTTTAGACCAGTTAAAACACTTTCCCATGGTCACTCAGCTAGGTAGGCAGGAGTGGGATTTGGACTTATATCTGTCTGACCCTAGATTCCTCATTATGCCATTAAGCAATAACAGCTCTTATCACTGAATGTAGATTTACCTGCTCTGCTTAGAATTGCATTGAATTTGATGAGGAAGTTAAGATGGAGGATGCATATTTAACAAAGAAAGCCAGAGAAACAATATGAGCGCTGCTTAGAGGAGTCAGGGACTAAAAGCTAATGAGTCTCTTGGATGGATCTTTCTTGAATAGGAATTAGGAAAATCTTCCTGGAACAGGTAAGTTATGCTCATTATGCTTGAAAGCCTTACTGCTCCAAGTGTGGTCCAGGGAGCAGCAGCATTGGTATCACCAGGGAGCTTTTTAGAAGTGTTTTTGTTTATGAAAGAATGAAATAGGAATAGCAAATAAAGAAAATTGAGAAGCTTTCTGGATGGAATTGCATGTTATCGTATAGGAGAGGCTTTTTTTGTGTCCTAATGTAAATATTTGTATGTCTAGGCAAGAGTTCAATCTAGACTAAACATAAAGTTAAGTTTTTTCTAATATATTGTCCTTCTGTTTTCTCTTAATTGCAGTGTAAATATAAGGTATTATATATGTATACCCATATAAGGGAAAGACACTGACAGATACTAAAGAGTGGCAGGACCTAGCTATGAGTCCAGGTGTCCTCATTGCTATCTCTTTAGTATTTACTAATGCCTTTATTCTGCCAAGTTTTGATATTTCAAGTAGTATTACAGAGTCTGCAAGACACATGGTACCTCAGAGATAATTCACATCGTAACCATCACTGACTTGGACCAATATCTTGCCTTCTTTGTTTTGTCTTTGTTATGAGTGTTGACCTTCCTTGCAAAGATCACTTAAATTTTCGTTTCAAAAGGAATTGTCCTGTCACAGGTGCAGTCTGGTGAAAAGAACCCGCAAAGTTTTCCTGCTAGAACCAAAAGGCTTTTTCTGCAGTCCAGGTGTTCTCATAGCCCTTACCAGGTATCTGTCCAGAGCCATTAAATCTTGGTATGTATGCTCTTGGTAAGGGACTAAGCCCGTCTCACCCATGGGCAAGTGCTGAATGAATGGGAAGTTTCCAGCTGTGGCCCAGAAAGAATGCTTAATGAAGAAAACTGGTATCTCTGAATTTTGTTTCCCAATTGTTCTTAAGGTTGCAATTTACAGATAAATACTTTTATGGCACTAAATATGCTAAGAAGGCATTTAAAATGACAAACTGCTACTATTTATTAGGACACTGTCCTCATTTTATGTTCTCATTTATTTTACAATTAAATTTCTTGGAATGATTTATCAAGATTCATTTTTAAATTATTTATTGTAGTCCTCTTTTCCCAAATCAATGGGGGTAAAATCTAAAACCCTTTTCTTATAAGTAAACCTGATTGAGAAGTTTTCTCTATGCTCATATTTAAAAAACAAAGTGAAATACCCTCAAATAGTTATAAAGTTAGTATTGAACTTAATTGAACCATATCACACTGACCCTTCTAGCATCTGACTCCTGTCTTCCCGTCAACCCTGTGTCTCCCCTCTTCCCTGCTCACATCCCACACTCAGACATATTGAACTAGATTTCCCTAACATGCCATGTTGTTTTATAGCTCTTCCTCTTCCCTCTTTCTCTGTGTAAAACGTATCTCTCCTGTGTTCACATTTTGAATGCCTTGTCATTTTTAAAGATGCATCCCATTTCCATTCAGGACCTTTTCTGATTTTCCCATAGAGAACTGACTACCCCCTCCTTCGTGCCGTTCCTATACCTAAAATCTCCATAAAACAACCTTTATATGCATATTGAGTAAATAGTGACATAGAATGAAACAATGAAAATAAAATTCCTGGACTTTTAAACCAATGATGCAGGACCAGAAAATCATAGGAAAGAATATTTTTTTTTCTTTTGCCTATATTTATGTCCTATTTTTCTATTAGGCTGAGAACTCTATGGCTCAGAGTCCATAGTTTACTCATTTTCATATACCCAGTGGCCTCTCCACTGCTAATTTCCATCATCTGCTCCATGATGCTGTTTTTAGAGGTTAAATGATCAAATAATGATTTCATTGACAAACATTACTTCATTGGCTTGGTACTTTCATCATGACCTTAGATTCCTGAAATATACTGCCTTTATTGGATATCTGAGGAGATTTGTTTCTATATAAAGGTTCTTTATAAATTTTCTTCAAATGTCAGGATCAAAAGCATAAGCAATTTGCTCTGGAATGTTTATCCTATTCTTCAGTGATGATCAATTTAGAATGTGTCTGTTCAGGCAAGAATAAACAGAGCAAATGATCTCTTTCTCCCATATGAGTTCTTAAATTTCGCTTTTCCCTAGAATGAAAACTGCTTCTTGCCAATAGAGGATTTTTTATACTGTCATTTAAAAAATGGATTTTCTTTTATCAAACCAATAACCTTTACATGTGCATTGTCTTCTCTTATATGGAGCCTTGAGATCAGCTTTCATAGATTCTGTTTTGTGGTGAGTGCTGTCGGTGTAGGAAGGGTGTCATTTGTCATGCCTTAGAAACTGTGTAGCACCCTGCCTTCTTATACCAAATACGAAAAACAAGCTCCTCTCTGCCCACACAAGATAAATGTACTTGGGACACTTACTCTTTCCTGTGATTTTCTGGACTTGCATCACTGGTTTAAGAGTTAAGGCATCTTCTTGGTTCTTTACTTTTCATTGTTTCACAGATCTTTACCACGTTTACTCAATATCCATGTGAAGATTGTTTTGTGGGCACTTTGGGAATTGATGAAAATTGTAAAGCAGTTCAGGTTTGTCTGTGGTATTATTCTTTCTTGACAGTGTTGCTTTCCTTCTTTCTGACCCTTGATTAAGTAATTAGTGTCCTTATACCTTACTAAGTTCTCCCTGCAACTCTATCTGCCCTCTTGGGCCAGTGTCTAAATGACAAAATCATTCTCCTTTCTCCCTCAACTAAAAAGCTCATCAGTTGACTGTCAAGCAGCAAATCTATCTGATTAATCCCCTCCCTCCAAGGAATTACTGATCATTAATGGCCCAATGTTTAATCTTCTGGTATAAAAATGAATGTTGTGAAACAGGTAAGAACTTTATGTGACAAATTCAGTGACCAAGGACATGCCTCTATGATCGTGGTATTTCAGACATTATGAGGTGGAATTCTGGACACTTTCTAGGAAGGGTGTGCCAGCTGCTGCCTATCCCTCCAGTTTGTAAGATTGGTACTGGTGGGTGTGGAGAAACTGAAAGATTTTCGGCTCTAAAATTGTACATTTCTGTTCTTCTAACATAGAGGAATCTAAATGCTGTTATGTCATGGTAACTGCATTGTGCTTCATATATTATTATAGAAATGAAAGGGCAAGTAGTTATATTTTGTGTTTTTAAAAAGAACAATAGCAATAAAGACTATTAAATTCTTAATAGTTCATGGACACCATTATCATACTTTCAAATTTTGGTAAAATATCTGATCAGAATATTTCAAGGTGTGTGTATTGAACGGTCTGTGACACAGATCTTATATTCAAAAGTAGTCTGCTTCAGATTATTCTCTGGAAAAAAATCAATGGAGTAGACAGAATGTGCTTAGTCATCACAGCATTTCTTACATTATAGATATGACAATGATAAATATAGAAGAAAAATTGTAGGAAAAGAGATGAAATGTAAAGAATAATTTTAAGGAAACTATAAAAACAGACAGCAGATGTCACTGTTGCTTTTTTGTTACCCTTAACCTCATTTTTTTGGGGAGTTTTATTGTTAATGACATTTTTCATTTTATTTAAGAACTCTAATAAGTTCTAATAAACAAGTTCACGTGTTAAACTTCTGCTTCGAATTTTATATTTATTAAGGTTATGCCTGTAAACCTTGCTTATATAATTATAAAGAAGATACTTTGCATGTTTTCTATGCTGAGGTCCATTAATTTAATATTATAAGTTGACAAAATAATTTTTATAATAACCATTATCTGATTCAGAATGGGTTCTATTAAAATGAGATGTTAATCACTTTGAAGATTAGCTTTTCCTGATCTTCTTTTAAATGATCAATTATATTATTTGTTCATTGTAAATACTGAAGCACCTAATAGCAAATCTTATCTGTGATGATAATTTAAGAGAATTTTTACCATATCAACACATCCAGCCAGTTTTATGTAGAAAATATCTGGGAAATAATGTTCCACATTGACTTTCAAAATACCAATTTTTTTTTTCTCATTCCATTTTCTCTCTCTGATCAATTCAACTCTCACTTTTTATTACAATGTTTCCTCTTCAAGCTACTGTCTAGACTGCACAAACCCCAATTTTTTATCTCCCCATCTACTCAGTTACCAGATCCTGTTTATTCTACCTTCTGTGTATTTCTAAAATCAACCTCCTTCTTTTCGTCACAAACTTTAAACTTCATAGTATACAACTGAAGTATGTGACTGACACACGCACACACACATTTCTGTAAGAAGAATAACTTGGATAATTTTTCACTTTCAGTGGGGTTCATTAATTTATGAGAAAGAAATGATGCAACTTTGGTTTTAATATGGAAGAAATGCAGCAAGAGCTAGTAATAGTACAATTAGAGCTTCTAAAGATTTCTTTTTCATAAAATCTAATCTTATTGTCATCTTTTATTCAGAAGACTGCAGCTTTACCATTATATCCTTAGACATGTTGAGCCTGTTTTTTAAAATCTACAAAATGAAAAAACTTGGGTAAAATATTCCTTGTGTGCTTTCCATTGATAAAATTCTGATTCAATAGGAAGCACTGAAAAGAGTACTTAGAACGTACTGCTTTTTTCTCTTACAAAAACCTCATCGGTATATGTCCTACACTTTTATAAAAATGTATCACAGATGACTACTTTTAGAACTAAAATGAAAGTATACATTGAGTACTTACTGGGAAATTAATATTTTTATAGTCATAGGAAGGTAATGAAAATTACTTGGTATCTGCTATGACTGATTAACAATTCAAGGAATTTAATGATATTGATCTATAAATTTGAAGATAAGCCCGTGAATGTGCATATGTTGGGACTATTAAAATAAATGATAAAAGTCAGTTTATATTTTGGACTTTGTTATCTTGATTCTTTATTGAAAATATTATTAATGGTAGTATTGACACAGGGGGAGGAAGGGGGTGGGCCATCAGAACACTTTCTGTGTTCTACATGTGTCAGTACTGCCAACTGGCGCCATGTTCAAATGAACTCTAAGAAATATATTCAGAATTGCTGGAATAAATAATTTTCGTCACTGCTGAATTGGAATATGGTTCTCTGTGTTCAGTTCATGTATTATTTAACTCAGCAAGTGTTGTGAAGCAGAATTTAGAACCAGGGTACTTTATTCATTAGTAGGAACTTTGGTGCTCAGAGACACATTTCTGGGGCCTATCCTAGGATATTATTTTTTGACCACATTGCATCTTCAGTATAGACATTGGTTTAAGACGTGGCTTTGCCACTTTTAATTCATGTTACCTTGGTTAAGAAATTTAACTTCTCATAAATGAAATTTTCTCATAGAGAGAATAACACCACCTATATTTCTTAGAATTGCTATGAAGATTAGACTTGATGCATTTAAAGTATTCAACACCACTATATGTGTAAGGTGTACTGTAAATTATTCATGTATATCATTATAATCACTAACAGAAAACGTTTCTCTATGGCTTATTGTTAGTTCTGGGATTCCACAAGGGTAGGATTTGTGGTCTCCGTGCTTAGAAGCAATGCCGGAGTAATGTACTTACTAACTGGAATAGTGATTCTTTACTCGAAATCTTTAAAAATTGTTTTAAAATTTGTATTGACTTGAATTTCCAAGGTTTATTAATTTTCTCTTAAAAGTAGCTTCCTGATTTTCCCCACCCTTTTACCAACAAGGCTAGCAAAGTTGAACCACCAGTTTCGATGTGCTACTCACTTTTCATCTTTAGACCTACACTATCAAACAATGGAGGGTAAGATGGGATTTTAGACTTAACCTGCTCTCCACTGATTTTTCTGGTTGTGGGGTGAAATAGCCCAGGTGAGCAGAGGAAACACCAAGGTAGAAAGTGAACTGTTTCCATGGTGCACCTTGGCATGGCTTGCTTACAGCTTTTATCCATGTAAAAAGGTGGATTTATGACGTAGAAATCGATAGTCCTAAGTTTAGGATATGGATCCCAGCTGTCAGACCCTCCAGCCAGAGTGGGTAGGCTGCTCGTTGGTCCTGTGGTGTCTCACCTTCTGTGCTGTCTGGACCTCTGGCCTTGACCAATGCTTCATAGAACTACATATGATTTAATTTTGGTCACAAACATTGCCTCTCAACTCCTTCACAATTTTAGCTAAAATTCTGTCTGCTATTATCTCAGGCAGCAGAAATGAAATGATCATGTAGGTCCATATATATGTATATTATTGTTGATGATACATTCTCACTAGTATGAATAATTTCCTGAACAGCAGTCCATACCCTTTTTTATAAAATGTCTTTTGTTCTTTTGGGTAGATGCCCAGTAATGGGATTGCTGGATCAAATCGTAGATCTACTTGTATCTCTTTGAGGTATCTCCATATTGCTTTCCACAGAGGTTGCACTAGTTTGCAGTCCCACCAGCAGTGCATGAGTGTTCCTATCTCTCCTCATCCAAGCCAACATTTATTGTTTTGGGACTTTTTGATAAAGGCTATTCTCACTGGAGGTAAGTGATATCTCATTGTGGTTTTGATTTGCATTTCCCTGATGATTAGAGATGTTGAGCATTTTTTCTGCACTTGAATGTTTATAGAAGCACAATTCACAATTGCAAAGAAGTGGAAACAACCCAAGTGCCCATCAATACATGAGTAGATTAATAAAATGTGCTATATGTATACCATGAAGTACTACTCAGCTGTAAGAAACAACGGTGATATAGCACCTCTTGTATTATCCTGGATAGAGTTGGAGCCCATTCTACTAAGTGAAGTATCCCAAAAAAGGAAAAATAAGCACCACATGTACTCACCATCAAATTGGTTTTAAGTGATCAACATCTAAGTGCACACATAGGAATAACATTCATCGGGCGTCGGGCAGATGGGAGAGGGGAGGCGGGGATGGGTATACATACACATAATGAGTGCGATGCTCACCATCTGGGGGATGGACACACTTGAAGCTCTGACTCCGGGGGGGAGGAGGGGACAAGGGCAATATACATAACCTAAACATTTATACTCTCATGCTGAAATAAAAAATAAATAAACAAAAAATAAAAAACCCAATCCATACCCTTAGTATTTTTGTAGCAGTCCTGAACTGGAGGTGAAGTCACTATCAAGTATTATGTGTTTGTGAGGTGGGGGACTGCTAATATGTGGGAATGTGTCCCCAAATCACTCTCCACCACAATATTCATGTTTCCAAGAAATTTACGGGGCATTTACAATGTGCTAAATATAGATTTAAGTGATTCATATTTAACAATGTATATATTTTTTTACAATAATCTAGGTGGGTAGTATTATTATTCCCATTTTGGGTATGAGAAAACTAATGTATAGAGAGTCCTGTAGTTAGTCACCCCCTGAGGTCTCATGTCCTACAGCTTGGAAGGGGCAGAGTTGCAACTACAACCCAAGTCTTATAGGTGCAGAGTCCATGCTTTTGGCACTTACACTGCTAGTCTTCTGGGAAGGTTTGGCTTTGCTGTTTAGAATTGCTAGAGGAGAGTGGGATGGAAAAGATAACCTCCACCAGAACATTTTATGCTCTTAGAGCCAGAGACTCTTTTCCCCAATGCATAGTTGTGAATAGGGCTTGTGGATCAGGAAGCACCTTTGAACAACTTGTAATGATGATACAATAACCCCAGTACAATTCCACATTTTGGATTGGTGCTTTTCTTGTAATCTAATCTCAGGCTGAAAAATGAATCCATATTATCAAGCATTATAAGTGTAATATTGGAGACTGGGAAACTGGAAGTCAGACTTGGAATTCTCTCTTTGGTTCAAATTCCTTACATAATTTAATATATGTATGTAATAAAGATTGAGAGTAATTCATAACATTATCTGCCTTTGACTAAAGTCCTTAAGCAATGGTTCTCTCCTGTTTTTCTGCAACACTTGGGGGTGATTCTGATCATCTCATTGAGTGTCATGACATTATAAGTTAATCTTATTAATATAAGGTTCTCATTATTATATAAAATACCTACAATATTGTGGTACCTTTTGGTGGGTGGGAATGAAGATTAGGATGTGATGAAACTCCATAAAGAGTGTTAATAACTATGTAAGAGTGTGGAGAATATTTTTGTTTGCTTTGTATCTATCCTCTGTAATGCCAAGTGTGAATAAATATTTGTTAAAAATTGAAGAGAAACATAAGACTGAAGTTGAACAGGCTTGAGTAAGGAGGCTGGCACAAATAGTGCAGGGCGTGGTGGGAAGATTGCTTTTTCCAAAAACAAGGATCTGGGCTGATGCGATGTATTATTGAGGGCTAGAGAGGTGGGGAGAGGAGGCTAAAACATGAGGAGAAGCAAAGAAGGCCAAAGCCTACCTTTATAGAATCAGTGTTGTCCATAACAAAAGAACCATCCCAGTGTCTCAAGGCACCAGCAGGATGCCCTCTGCTCTAGCAACTCAAGGTAATCGGAAAAGGACTTCTGCCAGGCAGCTAAAAGAAAAGAACTGGAAAGGATGTCTGCTTTATAGAAGAGTTCACTAAGGTGGAGACAGTAGCTCAGGTGCAGCATCAAGTTGCAGCATCCAGGCTGGCCTCCCAGATTTACTGGGCATGGTTGGCATTGTTAGGGGGACCAGTTCAAGTGCTTGAAAAAATGACCACAGTTTGTGAGACAGGCTAAGGGTCATACTTCCTAGAACAAGGCGTAGGGAATTGGATGGCAGGATGCGTAAGGATTCCACTGAATCAGCCAGGAGGCTGAGCTTGCACCGTGCCCACTCTCCCCATCCCAGCCCCCCGTGATGCAGCTTAGAAAAATACCTATTACCCTATGGCAATGAAGTGGCATCTCACCGGCCAGCGCACTGGCAGTCAGAGTATTTTTGTCTTCTGTTGTGTTCCTTGTACTTAGAGTTAAGGGAGTTCGAACACTGTAAAAAGAAGATGTAATATGTTGAGGCTTTTAACATGTGAGAATTTTTGGCATATATGGTGGAGAAAGCAAATACCTAGTTGTGTGACAGGGATCAGGGTCTCCTTTGACACTAATGAGCAAAGTATCCAGTGTTTTAAAAATTAAAAAAAATTATTTAAATTCACAAAATCATGGAGTTGTATTAGATAACCTTTCAGGTTTCTTCCATACATAAAGTTTTAGAGTACTTCACACACTGCAATTTCTTTCTATATAGTCTGTGATTACTACTTCTTTTTATCTTCAGACATAAGCTTTTACTGTTGGCCTTTTGTGGTCTTTTTTTGGTATTGATAGTTTAGATTGAATTTTTGGCTTCTGGCATTTGGCTCACATACTGATTTTTTTCCTCATCATGTGCCTCAAGAGAGCTTTCTTAAAATAAAATTCAGTCTCCCTTTTGTTTTCAGCATGATTGCATCTAATTATGCAATTAGGATAAATACATGCAATCAGAAGCAAGTAATAAATATTAGATTCTAACTTGTTAAATTTTGCTTTTGATAGTAAGTGCCTCAGGGGCAGAGCTTTCTTATTTATGCCTGCTAATACCTTGCACTCTGTTGTGCATGTGCCAGGAACTCAGTAGTTATTTGTTGAATTAATGAAGTATTTTTAAGATGCTGTGCAAGGCTCATCTGAAAATATGCAAATTCTCTCAGATGCTAGAAATAATTTTCAAGGTTATTTAGATCCATGTATATAATTATGTTGAGACCATGTATCAGTTTGAAATAAATTGATTTATCAAGCTGCATGTTTGGCACACTGGTGGCTGTGACTACATTGGTTGTCTTTGGAAGAAAAATGATTTTTATAGGTCATCAGTTAGGTCAGTTAGTCATCATAGATTTACTGTGTTTCTCATGCTGTTCCCTTAGATTTGATCTGGCTTCTCTCTTGTACATTTGAAGCTTATTTAGGAGTGTGTCAGAACAAGCTGTCTCTGCAGCCTGAATTGTTAGCCTTTAGGGCAGGGACCACATTATTATATTCTGTTCAGAGAATGGCACAGGAGACAGCTGCTCGGATCATAAATGATGGTGATGAGCTCAAGTGGGCGACCTGGCTCCTTGGTCTGGACACCGGGGGCAGGAGAGCACGTGCCATCTCTCTCAGGGATTTTTCCTAATAATACCTTTGAAGCTACCCTTCACGTTGTTATGAAGTCTTATTTTATTTCACTTTTTAAACACATGCCTGTAATATAACTTGCCCACTTCCATTTTTCAAGCATTCCAATGCTATAAGCATTAAAAATATAACTTGTCTCATTTGTGTTTTTATACTTAATACCTAGCAAAGCAAAATTCCTGGCATATGCAGGGATTTGATAAATGCTTGTTGAATTGAGTTGGTACTTTTGGCAGTCGGTAATCAGGCAGTTGAGAACAGATTGAAGTCTAGAATCTAGATTTCCTATCTCCTTTTAGAGGAACAGTGGATTCCAATGGCTCTTTGACCCCTGAATCCAGCTTGGTTTAGGGTTATCACAGATCTCAACACCACAGGATTGATAGAAACAACAGGCTTAGAAAAGGCAGTTAATTTTGTAATTAAGTTTGTTGTCACTTGAATTTATAAAGTTTACAGTCTGGGGGACACTTGGTTCTCTTTCACTTGGAGAAGTTTTTGCCACAAAAGGGACCCAGAAAAGCTGGGAAGCCAGGAGCAAGAAAACTTATTCATGTATACCATGGAGTACTACTCAGCTATAAGAAATAACGATGATACGACATCTCTTTGGTTCTCCTGGAGAGAGCTGGAACCCATTATACTAAGTGAAGTATCCAAAGAATGGAAAAACAAGCATCACATGTACTCACCAGAAAACTGGTTTCCCTGATCATCACCTAAATGCACATCGGGGAAGGATACCAATTGGATATCAGACTGGGATGGGGGTGGGGGGAGGGGATGGGTGTATGCCTACATGACGAGTGCGTTGCACACCCTCTGGGGAATGGTCATGCTTGAAGGTGCAGACCCGGGGAGGTGGGGGGGGAGGGGATGGAGGTATGACTACATGATGAGTGCCAGGCACACTGTCTGGAGAATGAGAACGGACGCGCTTGGGACTCTGACTCGGGGGGATGGGCAGGACATGGACAATGTATATGACCTAAACTTATGTATCCCCATGATGAGCTGAAATAAAAAAAAAAAGAAAAAAAAAAAGAAAGGTAGGCACCATGAGGCACTATCCCTACTGAATTTGGACACCATTTACCTGTAAATTTCAACAAAATAAAAATGAACTTGTCATATTTCGGAACACATGTATTAAGAAGAAAATTAAAATTTGAAACTTTCAATAAAACATTATGAAAACAAAAAAAAAAAAGAAAAGAAAACTTATTCAAAATGGACTTTGCTATTGATGGCATATGGAAGCCTTATAAAACACCTATTTTGGTGCTCTTACTAGACTTGTTTAAACCCTTATTGCTCAATGCCTTTATGACAGGAATAAGAAACTATGTCCTGACAGTAAAACATCTATTTGAAAAAGATAGTAAATTTATTGGGAGCATCTCAGGGCTGAAGCATATTTGTAACTGTGAGAGATGGCCTCAATTATTAATCTTCATGCGAAACCAAAAAGAAGTGACTGATACACTAGATTAATGGCACTTGATTTTACTACCCCAAACTTAAATCATCATCTACAAAAAGAGATTTGTAGCCTTTTGGTGATTCATCCCAGGCTATATTAGAGCCCCAGAACTGTGGCTTTTAATTACCACTGATTTCATTTTACCTTCTCCTAGAATGCCATTTTGAAGTGTGATGAAAGGATTCAAATAATTCCAAACTTGAGACTTTGAGCTAAAGTTAACCCAGAGCTATGGTTAATCTCTCTGGTCTCTTTTTAAACCCTATTGGTTTAAAAAAAAGTGGAGGAGGGAAGGTATTAGTTTTTGAGCACTTACTATGTTTTAGGACCGTGAGCCAAATGTAGGCATTATTGCCATTTTACAGATAAGAAATCTGAGACCTAGAGTAGTTCAATGTTTTGCCCAAGGCTGCACCACTTAGATGGAGTCAGCCAGGATCCAAACCAGCCTAAATGATTTCAAGGTCCACATGCTTCTGCCTCCTTTGTAGAGATTTTCTCCTGAGTTTTACACGTATTTCAATTTCTGCAGCAGGTTTTTTCTCATATGACACTTACTCTGGTGCTACAGTTATGTAAAATTTTGTTTTATCTAATTAGACTATGTTCTTCTTAATGAATAGAGTTGTAGCTTTGTATTTCCAAAACACCTGGGATAGTGCCGCTTGCACATAGTGGATGCTTTATAAATATGTATTGAATAAAATTGTTTAATAATCTCACACTGTTTACTACTTGATGTAGATCTAGGGTTTGAAACGATTCTTTCCCAAAATAATGCTAGTGGTTGGTTAAAATGTGAAATCTCAGTGGAAATATTATAATTTTCACCTCTATCAGTGCTTTCTTAAAAAAACAACAACACCAGAGAAAATAACAGCTTAGAAGTAGTAATTTCTGTTTCTTAAAAGGTCGGAGAAAATATGCAGAGGGGATGCAAATAAATAAGCCAAAGTCCCTATCCTTTGAGAGTTCACAGCCAATTGGTAGTGATGGGAGATATTAATGATATTTATAACATAGAATAGAATGTTCTAATGCCTTAAGAAAGGATTAAAGCAGAGTTGTAAAAGTTTGAGGAGAGATGATTTTTAATTTGCAAGGATCAGGGAAGTGTTCGTGAAAGAGGGGACATTTGACCTAGAACTTGGAAAGAGGAGTATGTTTTGACAGATAGTTTTCAAGGGAAGGAACTTCGGGCAGAGGAAAAAGTTAGAGAATAGTCATGGAGGCAGAAATGTCAAAGATATGATAATGAATTTAACTGACTGGGGTATAGGACTTGTTAAAAATAGTGAAGAAGATAAGACAGGAAAGGATACTTGGAGATAGAGCTTGGGGGGTCTTGTGCAAGATGTTTTTTAAATTCCTTTTCAACAATTTTGTGATCCTATAATTCTCTGAATGCCATGACAAGGCACTTGGCTTGTATTCAGTGAGCAATCTGAGTCTCAAAAATATTTTCAGTTGTGACATCTTCATTTGATATTCTTACAGTGCCATGAAGTGACACAATTAGAACTGTGCTTTGTAAGCACAGTTTTATAGAAGATTATTTTGGCAGCAATGTGTAGTGGAAATATAGTGGAATGAAGTGGAAAGGAACTGAAGGTTAGAAGTTAGAAGGCTGTTGCAATAGTATAGATTAGAAAATAGTATAGATTAGAAAAAATAGTACAGATTAGAAAATAGTATGGTATAGATTAGAAACAAAGACCTGAGCTATGATGGCATCAATGGGAAGAAAGTTAGGAGCCAGGTGTGGTGTGTGCCTGTAGTCCCAGCTGCTCAGGAGAATGAGGCAGAATTGCTTGAGCCCGGGAGTTCAAGGCCAACCTGGGCAACATAGTGAGACTCTATCTCTTACAAAAAAAAAAAAAAAAACAGACAATAGATATAGAAACATATACACCCATACAAATATTCCTATAAAGATAACTCATAATAGTTACCACAATGAATTCAGAGTCACCATCTCTGGTACTAATAAAGAATAAAATAGCTTTAACTTCAGAATTGATTTGAATAAAATGACCCCAGGAAATTCCATTATAGTGCTTCTTTTATTTAAAGCTCAAGATCCTTCCGCAGACCCTTTTGGTTGTTTAATTTTCTTATTCTTAACAATGTCCTTATAAGATATGAAGGGAATAGGATTTGTGCTACCTTGGGGCCATTTTATCAACTAGTCCTTGAAGGGAGCAGATTGATCTTCTCAAGGTTAGGTTTTATTTTATTAATTGATGTCCAGAAGCTCCAGAATTTGCATAATTTAGGTGGGACAGTTGTTAGATCATTGACTCTCTAGCTACATTTGTCTTCCATTAATCAAACTGAAGTCTATTTTCTAAGATAGGTTTTGCAAACCTACTTACCCCCTCCCTCCTTTTCTTTCCTTCTCCTTCTCTTTCTTTAAAAAATTATTTATTAAATTCCTGCTCTATGGTAGACATTATGCCAAATGCTAGGAATGGATTGATGAATAAGCTCCTGTTTTAGGGCATCTCATAGTTAGTAGGGTGGAATCATATGTGCTCTGTTAGGCGAGCACAGAAAAGGGAACTAAATCAGACCAGGAAAGGGAGGGGTAAATTAGAAAGGCTTCCTGGAAGTGGTGACATCTGAGCAGAGTTTTGAAGATGAATAGCAAGTAGCTAGACAACAAAGAGGGTTGTGAGTGAGAGGTTTAAAGACATATTCAAAGTCTTACAAATAGTCTGTATAGCTAAAAACAAGAGCATATTTGGGGAATGCTAGGAGATGAAGTTAGAGAAATAGGCAGGTAATTGTGAGTCTTGGGTTTAAGTGAGGACTTTCAACTATGTCCTAAAAGCTACAGAGAGCCATGTAGTATTTTACTCAAGGGATTAGCTTGATAAAATTTATATTTTAAGAAGTTTATTCTGGTACAGGAATGGAAAATAGATTTGAAGAAGGCAAGATTGAAGGCAAAGAAATTTGTTAGAGGCTGCTGCTTAAGTCCAGGGAAGAAGTGGATGAAAGTCTAAATGAAGGTAGCTGAGAAATTAAGAGGAAAGGATAGATTCGAGAGTCATTAAAAAGGTAGAAAGTTTGTGACTTGGAGCCTGATTTGTTGGGGTCAGTGACACATAGGGATAAGCTGTCATATATTTGGTCTTAGTTGGATCATTCACTGGGGATACAGAAGTAAGATCTGGTTTTGAGAAAAAGATAGACATTATTGACTTTGGCATGTGGATGTTGAGATTCTCATTGGTTATCCAAGTAGAAACATCCATTAGGCAATTCAGCTGAATGTTTTGAGCAAGATATGTAGATTATGGAGTTAGCCTACAAGCTGATGCCATGGGCGTGGATGCTGGACTCCAAGGGTGAGGAATAATGTGGAAGAGCAAAGGACTGAGGTTAGAGCTTTTGGAAGACAAGGACCAATTAAATGTGAAGACATTTAGTTGGTCATCAGAGGAACACATAGAGGAGACAGATAAGCAGGAAGAGTAAGAGGTAGGAAAAAACCAGAGAAGAGCAATGTAATGGAAACTGAGAGAGAGCTCAAAGGAGGAGAAATGTCCTTAGTGTCAAACCTGCAAATAGGAATGTTAAGAACTACAGAATATTTTTTATTGTATCTGGCATAAAGATATACTCATTGACCTTTGACCTGAGCAGTTTCAGTACAGCAGTATGGGCAGAGCTGAGTTTGGGGCTGAATTGTGTCCAGATTATAAGGGCAGTTAGCTAAGTTAGGAGCCAAAAATGAAATAGGAGAACAAGAACAGATCAAAACCAGGTTGGGGGCCAAGATGAGCAGCAGCAAATCATCCCAGAAGGAGCAGGCAGGGAACAAACAGAAGGCTCATAAAGATTCTTTTGAAATATGGTATGATTTTATCTGCCATGACTCTAGCTAGGATACCTTAAAGGCATTATGCAACTTCTGACACCACATTTCTGAGACATGTTTTCTACTGACCAACCATTTCACATGCAGGGGTCAGATCAGATATCCTGGCCAGTTACATGCAACTGCCCACCTGGCATTAAGTAGCCAAGAGCTGTTCCAACACAATAAGGCAAAGTGTCCGTGGGAAGAAGAGTTCTTCATCATATACTACACAGACTCAGAAATCAATAAGTGCTTGACAGCCTGGTAAGTATCCTTTTGATGATGGATCTAATGCCACTGGAAGTACTTTAATGCCTCAGCAATGTTTGTCTTTTGTGAAAGAAAAATACATAGTTGTAAGCTGGGTGTCCTGAGAAGGCTTGAGGCTCTTGCTTTGCTTTCAGGGTGGGCACACTAAGAATAACATGCATCAATCACATTTTAAGGGAGATGAATCCAGCAGCATTGGTGAGGTAGCTAAACAAGGTGTTCTTAGAAATTTTAATTTGTTGAGGGAAGGGCAGAGGTAAGACTGCTATGTGTGGATGTCCAGCTGGTCAGGCCATTCTCTGAACAGGACTTGCTTACCCTGGTAAAAGTTGTTCTGGAACAAAGGCAAGCAGGTGACTTCAAATTAGGTTCACACTTGAGTCAGCTTCCCACCTACCTGCTCCCCTTACGAACCACACTGTCTGGTTACTGATCCTCAGCTCTGCTCTTGGCTATATCCCTGGATCCTCAGCCAGCTGGGCTCATTGTGTTTTCCAGTGAATTACTGATAGCTGACTCTGGCTCTTCTACTTGGATCATGCCCCGTCTCATAAAGTATATTCATCTGGACAGAAATATACCTTGTTAATACAGGCTTGTGTAAAGGGTTTCACCCGCTTTGATCATCAGAATGTTCATTGTAAGAATCTTGAGGCTCCATTCAATCCACTTGCCTGCCTATAATAATATGAGGAATTCTCTAATTCAGTGCTTTTTTAAACAACAGAAGAATTTGTGGACAATGTCTGAATCCCCAGTTAAGAAAGAGAACTACTTTAGTTCATATAATTCAATACCACAAGTATAAAACTGGACAGTGACTTTTGATATAAATTTTTAGTTTCTTGGTGAAAACTCTTATCCAGAGAAATTGTTTTTGTCTTGGTCTTGTTTGAATTTTCTAATATTGTCCAAGTTTAGCTGACCATCTTCTGATCCTCTTCTACGTGTAACATGTCAGTTTTGCCACTGTCTTCCACCCAGGGATGTAACTTCCTTGCTTATAGATTATTTGATTTTTTTCACTGATACTGTGAAAAATGTTTAATTCATTTTGTTTTGCAAAATATTTCTGCCTTCTTTCTTCTTCTCCCTGAAATGGGTATCTGTGCCTGCCTCTGCATTGTTCCATAGATCTCTGCCTTTGTGGTCTTTGCTTAACTTTTCCCTGCAGTGCTTTCTGTCCTGACCTGCATTCTCCTCACTGTGGTGATGGTTAAGAGATATGACTTTGGAATGAGACAGGCTAAAGTTTAGTTCCAGCACCATGTGTTACTTGCTGTATGGTCTTGGACAAATCACTTAACAGTGTCATGCTTCAATGTTCTTATCTCTGAAATGGGTCCATAATGGTACCTACCTCATAGGTTGTTGTGAGGATTACATGAGACGATACAGGCAAAGTGCTTATGCAGCACAGGCACATAGTAAGTGCTTCATCATGTTCACTGGTTGAGTTCTGAACTGAGTATGTATTTACTTCTTCCTATTAGGTAGAAACAAAAGTCCATGATACTTCCCGTGTAACACTTGTCCTATAGCAGCTGCTTAGAGAGAATTCCTTGTCAGCTAACTATTCATGTTCAATATTTGTGCCAGTTATTGCTTCTCTGGTAGAGGAGCCTACATTTCTCCTGCTTTTGCCTCTACAGTAAGATGTGATTCCACGTTTCACCCTTTCCTTTTTCTTCTTTTTCTTTTTCTTCTACCTTTCTTCCTTTTTTTTTTTTCTTTATTCCTAACCTAGCATATTGGTTTTATATTGCTGCAGACTAAATCACCACAAACTCCACTTAAAACAACATGCATTTATTTTCTCACAGTGTACGTGGCTTAGGAGTTGGGGCATGGCTTACCTGGATCTTCCACCCAGGGTCTCACAAGACTGCAACGAAGGTATTGGCTGGGCTGCATTTTTATCTGGAGACTTGACTGGGGAAGAATTTGCTGCCCAGCTTGTTCAGATTGTTGGCAGAATTCATTTCCTTGAGGATGTATGATAGAGGGCCCTGGCTTCTTACTGAATGTTAGCAGGAGTCCTCCTATGGGTTCTTGCCACGTGGCTTCCTCTACATGACTGCTTGCTTTATCAAAACAGCAAGGAGAATCTCATTCCTGTCTGCTTAGGTGGAGTCTTATATGATGTGATATAATCATGGGAGGGACATCCTATCACCTTTGCCATGTTCTATTTGTTAGAAGCAAGTCACAGGTCTCTCCTACACTGGAGGGGAGGGTATTATACAAAAGTGTGGACACTAATAAGTGGGCAATCTTTGAGGGGTCACCTTAGTGTCTGTTCACCTGGCCTAGATGCTTGCTATAATATCATTGGACACACTGGACTCTTCCATGACCTTAATCTTGTTAATTCCATGAGTATGATATAAAAACATGGTACTACATTACAAATTCTTAGAAAAATCTGACTGTAATAGAAAGTATGAGCTGCAGATACTTACCTTGAAAAGCCCCCTTAAATCTAAGAAGCTTAGGAAAGGTCAAAAGTTTTTCAAAGATTTTTCACGAAATGAAGTAAGGGTGTGGAGGTCTGAGCAAAGTAGGGTTTGGGATAGTCCAAGTGGTTAATATGATGCTATTTGATTAAAGTGGAGGGAAGAAACAAATTGCTAAGTGATAGCGAGATTCTATTTTAGATTGGTTGGGGTGAATTTGTAATGGATCCAGCTAACAGTTTCATGGCTTTATGCAGCAATGCTGGGCAGTCCGGAAGCAGGACAAGACAAAAAAGCAAAGTTTGATCAGGGATGAGGATTGGCAAAGCAAGAACAGTGGAAATTTAGAGTGTGGGAAATCCTAAATTTTATTACTTTTGCAATTTGGCTTGTCTAGCTGAAGATAGTTAATATTTTTCAATTTTAAGTTATGAGTTACTCCAAATATCAAAAAAGAACATAAAATAATTTAATAGGAAACCACCTATTCCCAATCATATTTAATAGATGTTAAAATTTCTCATATTTCCTTCAAATATTCTTTTCTTGTTAAAAATAGCAAAGTCACACATCCTATCTTATCTTTCTTTTTTTTTCCTTACTTAATGAAGATTTGAGGTTTGCAGTTATTATCACATCTATTTAAATGGGTCAGTATGTATAATCTTAGAATGTCATTTTGAAAGAAGGGAATTCTTTAACACACTCATTAGCAAGTAATAGACACAGCATAAAAAAGGAGAGAAGAGTTAGAGCAAGCTTTGAGGGCAGCAACTAATGCCCAGATGTAGCATTTATGTGCCGAATTTCAGAGTAAGCACTAAGATGCTTTAATATTCAGTTGGCTTAAAAGGTTAAGGGCAGGAAAACAAATGTCCTCTTCTGTGGAGGAGTTACACTGAAAGGCAAAGAGGAGCTCTTGTCTAGCATGAGCTAGAAAAGATAATTGTTCATTAGGGAGTGTGAAGTCTGTAGTAAGTAAGTGCAACCACATTCATTAGCCAGTTCCCTGCTTTCTGTCTGTAATGGGCATTAAGTTTCTCTGTGTGTAATAAGAATGAATTCAGGCTTTTGTACTACAGATCCTTTCCTAGGTTTCTAATATTCTAGCCTTTGGTGTTTTTTCTCTTTGAATGTTCACCGAATTTATGTAAAGGTGTAACCTTGCCATGGAATTAATGTTTGTGTCCCTCCATTCATATGTTGAAATCCTAACTTCCATTGTGATGGTATTAGCAGGTGGGGCTTTTGGGAGGTAATTGGGTCATAAGGGTGGAGCCCTCATGACTGGGATTAGTGCCCTTTTAAGAAGAGATATGACAGAGCTTGCTCTTTCTCTCTTGGCTCTTCACCAGAAGACACAGCAGAAAGGTGTCTGCCTACAGACCAGGAAGAAGGCTCTTGTCAGATATGACCCTGCTGGTACTCTGACCTTTGACTTCCCAGCCTCTAGAACTGTGAGAAACAAAGTCTATGGTAATTTGTTATAGCACTCCAAGCTGACTAAAACAAATCTCAAGGCAGAGCATAAATTATTTCTGAAGTAACAGACTCCAAATGTATGACAAGTCCTCAGAGAATATAGAATGTATATAGAAATCAAGATATCAATCAACTAAATAGAAGATAATTATATAAAAAGATACTTAAAATATGTTTACAATGATTGACAAATATTGTTTTGTTAATAAGCATTACCAAAAATCAAAAATTTAGGATGTCAACAAAATTGCTAAGTGTGTTGCGTTTTGGAGACATGTCTAGCACCTTAACTTACTTGAAGGTCACAGCATTTGACAGATAAAGATTCTGTATCTCTAGATGTCAGGGTTATGTGCAGATTTAACTCTGGGGTCAGCCCAGTCTAAACCACATGGTTTGGGCTTGTTTTCTGGAGAGCAAATGGTCTAGCCTTCTCTCTTATACTTTATAAGTGGCTCAATGCCTTGAACAACAAGCAAACTAGCCATGTAAAAGGGTATATGTGGGAAATAAAATGAATGCGTAAACTTGAGGAGTTGTTAGGGGCGAGAGTAGAAAGGCTAGAAAAGGCATCTCAACGAGGATAACATTTGAGTAGATTCTTAGAGAATGAATTAGTTTTCCAGGGTAAGAAGAAGGAGCATTATGGGCTTAGGTGACAGCATATAAGAAAAAGCAGAAAGATGTGAAGCAGCCAGGGGACTGGGATGTGGGCAGATATAACTTTTAAAGGTAAACAGGAGCAGAAATCCCTAAAAGACTTGCATGCCCTACTTTGGAGTTTGGACTTAGTCTGTAGACATTGGGGGCCTTTGAAGGGTTTGGCTTCAAAAGGCTGGAGAATGGAGAATAGAAGTGGTGGGGGATGCCAGACTTTGAGCAATCAGGCAGAAACTTGTCACATTTATTTTGATGAGAAATGATGGGTGCCTAGGGTTGAAGCAGAGGAATAGTATGGGGTTAGTCTCAGCTCTCTGACTTTGTGGATCAGTAATCCTAAGAGAAGAGCCAGCTTTTATGAAGGGAACAATGGATTCAGTGTTGGGCACCTTGAGCTTGAGGTTCTCTGGCACATCTGGGTGGAGATTACCATAAAGCAGTGGGCAAAGTAAGTGTGAAGTTCAGGAGAGAGATGCAATTTGGAGGTATTAGATTTTAGCATCATCCATGTACAGAAGTTCTTAGAGGCATGAATGTGAATTAGATTGCTCAGGATGAGTGTGTCAAGTGAGAGGAGAGGAGCAAAGGCCAACCCAGGGAGTCCCAATAATTAAGGTGGTAAGAAGAGGAGTCAGTGGACAGAAAGGAGGAATGATGAGAGAAGTAAATGGAAAATCAGGAGGACTTGGTGCCAGGGGGAAAAAGCAGTAGATAATTATAAGAGGGAGGTGCTGGTTGACAGTTTCAGGGTGACCAGGTTTGAAAATGACACTGGATTAGGCCATTGCAGGTCAAGAGGAGAGCAAGAACAATTTTACCAGAATGGCAAAACCCAAATAAGACAACAGTGGGTTGAGGACTGAATGGGAGGTGAGAAAGTAAAGTTGTCAGATGTTCAAGTTATAATTTCAAGAACTTTTTCTTCAAGGCAAGATAGAAGAGAGAGATTTGTAGCTTGGGGGTGCTGAAGAGTCTGGGAATTATACTTTTGAAAACAATGGTAGAAACTTGATATTTAGGAGAGTTCAGGAACCTGGTCTAGTGACTATTGAGCTAGGTTAAAAGAAGAAAAAAAGGCTTTACCTTTCTTTTTGGGTGTTGGTATAAGAATGCTTTAAAACTAGCTATGACTTTGAAATGTCTAAATCTGCCTAGAAGTGCCTTCAGAAACTCTTGAGACAAAGAAAGGACAGTTTAGGAAAGAATCCCTACTGCTGCTGCATGCAGTGTGGCTAGATGTCTGAGGTGATGAGGTTTAAATAATGGCAAAGAAAGTTGAAAAGCTTTCAGCATCTTTGCTGACTCCAAGAAGCAAAAACAACCTGCCCTCCAGCAAACGCACTTTTCCCTTCTGAAATTCTGTCAAATAAATTCAGAGGGACATGAAAAAAGTGGAAATATATCTTGTAACATGCTGATATGGCTGCACAGCCCCTGTTTCATAGATTGTGCATGATGAATTTCAACAGTATATCTGATTTCTCTGGCATGTACATTGTGTAAAAGAGCTTGCAGGGCTACGACTTTATAATCATTCCAGGGAACTTGAGAAGGCATTGCACAAAAAAATGAGACTACAGATACTATATAAGCAAGAAGAAATCTTTTCCTCAGAAATGAAGATACTCCATAATAACATTCAAGGAAAATTACATACTTTGAGGCTCTCTAAACTTTCAGTCTTACCAATGACAAGAAATGCAGCCTAGGTTTAGCATTTCATTTGGAGTATCACAGTACTAGCTAGCCTTGAATGGGCTTATTTTTCAAGAGCTGAAGTGGTAGCTCATCACATATTTCTCAGCTCCTGAAATGATTGGTATTCCTCTTCTGTGTAGCAGCTGCTGGAGGGTTTTTTATTTAACCAATGAAGAGTTCCAAAATAGAAGTGTTGTCCTGGATATATTTTAAAAACACACATTTCAGGCCTTTCCTCTTTAACTTGAAGTAGCAGATAAAAAAATCCCAAAGTGAAAGTGACAAGATAACATTGTGAGATTGACTCACAAAGGCATAAGGAATCTATAGATGCCCCTACATGTCAGCAACCAAGGCAAACACTGCAACTGTCATACCCAACACAGAAGAGCTGAGTAGATTTAGTCAAAACCTTGATTCACTTCAATGTTTATGGAATTGGGTGTTTGGCTAACTAAATTATCTAGTTATTAGGTGGCTAAATAGAATAATCCTTTTTTTCCCTGAGGCAGAGTCTCACTCTGTTGCCCCGGCTAGACTGCAGTAGTGTCACCATAGCTTACTGCAACCTCAAACTCCTGGGCTCAAGCGATCCTCCTGCCTCAGTCCCCCCAGTAGCTGGGATTATAAGTGTGTACCAGCTAATTTTTGTTTTTCTTTTCTTTCTTTCTTCTTTTTTGTTTTTTGTAGGGACAAGGTCTCTTCTTGCTCAGGCTGGTCTCACACTCCTGAGCTCAAGCGATCCTCCCACCTAAGCCTCCCAGAGTGCTAGGATTATAGGTGTGACCCAGGTTTGACCTAGAATAATCCTTTTATTAGAATTTTTGTTGCCACAGAGTTTTAGAAATATGTCACCATATTTTATTAATTTAGTGGTTTTCCTTCTGGTGTGAAAGCTGAGCTTGATTGTGGACTCTATTCTTGTTGAAGGTGGGGAGAAATTTTTGTTTTGTTTTGTTTTGATATTCTTGTTGGGGTCTGTGCAGAGGAGAGAGAATTTAGCTGGTGGTTTTTAGGTATTTCTTTGTCTAAATCTTGTGTTGGTTTGTTTAATCTGTTCTCAGGCACACTCTCTCTACCACCCTGTCAAGTATATATGATATTTTACTTTATTCTCAATCTATTATTTAATCCTCAGGTATTTAATATGGGTTGGGTAGTGCAGCTGCTAAAATGGTACAGCATTTGTGAGTAATTTATAACCTAATGAGAGAAGAGACATCTGCTGAAAAGCAAAACTCCCTGGGATTGAATCCTGGTTCTAGTACTTGCTAGCTGTATGATCTTTATATATATATATATATATATATATATATATATATATATATATATATATATATATATATATATTTTTTTTTTAATTTACACATTTATAATATTTTTTCTTTTTTTTTATCTTTTACTTTCTGATGCTGAGTCTAGATAGCTATATGATCTTGAGTAAGAACTAAATGTATTAATATTTATGTCTCAGTTTTCTTTCAGTACAATGAAGATACTATTAATACCTACCTCATAGAGTTGCTTTTAGTGTCCCTAAAGTGTTTAGATCAGGGTCCAGTACAACGTACACTCCACTCAAGCATTAGCAGTGATTCTTATCACCCTATATCCCTAGTCATAGTTAGACCACAGAGTGCATCTGCAATGTGTGCCCTGAGACAGGATAGAAATTTCCTCAGAGAGCACAATTCTCAGTCCTCAGTGCCTGGAAAAACCCATCTCCCCTTAGTTTGGTGCTGCCTGGGCCTGTCCCTTTATATATGAATATTCTTGATTAGGTTTATATGTTCTACTGTGGGAGACAATGTGCCAAAAAAAAAATAAAAATAAAAAAATAAAAGAAGAAGAAAAAGAAACACTGAAGAACCTTGATATATGTTGTTACATTGTCATTTGCTTCTCTGTAGCCTTAACATTTAGAAAATAATTTCTGGTTACTAAACTATGGTAAATTGAGGGCTTGAATAGATTAACCAAAGTTTTCTCTAACATGCTACTGCAGAAGACAGTGAGTAATTACATGAATTACAAAACAGAAAAGTAAACCAAAATATAATGAGAAAAGGCAATTTATTAGCACTTTGCCTATGCTTCGGAGTATAGCTTGTTGAATGCAGAGAATAGCAATCAGATTCGCTTTCCCTTCTCCAGAGGTAGGCAGTAACTGGAGGATTCTTTTCATCATTGTATTCATTTTGTGTTAAAACTGTAGCACTTCTAATTTATAGACGTATTGTGAATGTCAAGGAAATGTCACCCAAATCATTGAAATACAGTGAAATTCATCCGTTATATTTAAGTAACAGGTTGCCCTGGGCTCCAGGGGAAGCAAGCTTAAATGGAACTGGGATTTTGACTGTTCAATTTCAGTACTTTAAAGACACAGAATAATCAAGGTGAATTTCTTAAAGGTAGAGGCTCCAAGGATAGAAAGGTAACTGTGCAGTGTTTCTAGATAAGCCATTAACTGGCAGATTGGCATACAGCTACATTTCAGACCCCGATTTGTTTGGTTTAATGTGAACCATTTTTTTTTTTCTTTAAACTGCATCCCAAATCCTATAATGGAGATGCTTAAATGAACCCTCTGGGTCACTTAGACATCTATTTCAGCATCCCTCTGAGAAATTTCAACAGTCTGTTATAAAAATTGAGTTTTATGTTTCTGTCAATACCTAAGGAAAAATTTGATTATCCTCTAGATTTTTCCCAATCCTTTAACTAAATTGTATTATTTGCTGAATTACCCTTTACTTCTGAGCGCCATGGTAGTGTCTCAGTTGCAAACTTTACAGTATAAAACTGACAAGAATATACAGTGTTTATCTCCCCAGAGAAGGAGCATATAAGCTTTGCCTTTGGGCTTGTGTGGGTCCACATTCCAGCCATGCTTTGGCTGCTTGTTAATTGGGTGACCTTGTGCAGGTTACATGATTTTGTCATTTTCATCTCTTTGTGAGCACAGGGGTGATACTCGTGGGTGAGCTTGCGTGGGTTTAGGTAGGGAGACAATCAATGCATGTGGAAGTTCTACAGATTAAGAAAGTAGGCCCTCAATAAATGCACTTCACCTCTCATCCCTTCATACCTCAAATCATTATTAATTTATTGAGGAAACATGGAAAGGATATACTTAGGCTCAGGATCTTTTATGATGGGAATCCAAGATAATGCATCTTAAATCCATCTGTATCAGTTAGGGTTCAACCAGAGAAGCAGACCCTGTGATAAAAAACAGATTTATCACAAAGAATTGGTTTATGCGATGTGGGGGACAGGCTGGCCAAGTCTGAAATGCACAGGGCTGGTGGCAGGAAGGGCAGGGGGTGATGCTGCTGTCTACAAGAGGAATTTCTTCTTCAGGGAATCCTCAGCTTTGCTTTTAAGGCCTTTTAGGTGATTGAATCAGGCCCACTCGGATTATCTAGGATAATCTCCCTTACTTAAAATCAACTGCTTATGGATTTTTTTTTTTTTTTTTTTTTTTTTTTTGAGACAGGGTCTTGCTCTGTCTTCTGAGCTAGAGTGCAGTGGCATCATAGCTCATTGCAGCCTCAAACTCCTGGGCTCAAGTGATCCTCCTGCCTTAGCTTCCCTACTAGCTGGGATTACAGGTACACTCTACCACATCTGGCTCATTTTTCTATGTTTTGTAGTGTGGGGATGAGGGGAAATTTGCACTTTCCTCCTGAAAGTTCGCTGAGAGATCAACTCACAATTAAGGCAGATTAATAGGAGGAAAGAGGTTTATTTACCATGTGCAAGGGAAGAATCCCAATATCCCAGTGGGATCCAGATATTTTTACACCTTCCTTTTAGACAGGAAGGGGATATGAGGAGTATAGGTAATTCTGTTTAGGGGCAATAAATGATTGCTAAGGAGGATGAATAGCTACTTGGGAGAATGAATGGATGGTGGGGGGCGGGGAACAGACTGACTTTTAATTAACCTGAGCGACAGGTATATGTTTAAAATGACTTGGGCCAGGTCTGGTTGCATTCTTGATTTTCTTTCCTGCAATGTAGTGAGATAACAGGAAAGGGAAGGGAAGTCAATTGTTCTTTTGATGGATCAGTTCGGTTTATGCAGATAGAGGGAAAGCCCCTTTCAATGACTTTTGATCTCAAAGGGCCTTTAATTCAAAATATTCTTTATACCAAGGAGTCATATTTTGGGATGAAATTTCCTGAGCTCCTTCAGTACAGATGGGGTCTCGCTCTTACTCAGGCTGGTCTTGAACTCCTGGCCTCAAGTGATCCTCCTGCCTCAGCCTCCTACAGTGCTAGGATTACAGGTGTGAGCCACTTCGCCCACCCTGCTTATGGACTTTAATCACATCCACAGAATACCTTCACAGAAACTCCTAGATCAGTGTTTGATTGAATAACTGGGGATTGTAGTCTAGTGAAGCTAACATGTCAAGAAGACCAACACTATCCATTTTGGCCTTTCTGGATCTTTTTGTTTGTAGAAACAGATAGTTTTTTAAACAGAAGTTACTTTTATTATAGCAAAATCTGAGGCTTAGTTTGCTTTAAACTACAGAAAAATAAAAAGGAAAAATTTGTTGTTTCATTGACTAAGGCCAAATGTAAATAGGCACTATATAATAAATGTTTTGTTTTCTGTTTGCTATCAGAAATGATCTAATTTTTTATTTCTATGGATTTATAGTCAATCTCTCCCATTAGGGTGTGAGCTCCATGAAGTTGGGGGCTTTGCTGTGTTCACTCCTGCATTCCCCTACATCTTGAACAATGCTTGGCATAAAATAAATAGTAGGAAGAGTCCATAAATAATTTCCTCCAAATAAGAGTTGAATTACATTTCCTTGTCTGAATAAAGAGTTTTCTATTACCTTTATTTGGCTCATTTTTGGCTTCAGTTGTAGACTGCACCAAGGCTCAAGAATGAGGATGGCAAATTTTTCTAGAAAAACATGATCCTAACGTTTCTCCACAGGCAACAAACTCTGTTATCAGAACAGTTAAAGATGAGAGTCACAATTTATTGGTGTCTTTAAGATTTTGTACTCAACATTTTCCTAGGAAAATACATATAATCTTTAAAAATTTATGAATTATTGGATACATAAAAGACAATGTATAACACATATGTAAGTTATGAAGTATAGTAACAAGGCAAATTCATGAACTCACCAATCAATGTACTAATACTGCCGCAAATGCTACTCTGTTCCATCTCCTGCCCCCACCCCCACCTCTATAAATCACCAGAGCCATGAATTTTGTATTAATCATTTGCTGAGTTTTCTTCATAGTTTTATCAGACATGCATGTATCCCTAAACAATGTTATTTCATTTTGTTTCTTTTTAACTGTATATAAATGGTATCACAATATATATTTTGTTCACTGACCTGTTTTGCTTAATTTACTACCATGCTTCTGAGATCCATCCAGTGAATATGTAGAACCATAATTCATTTACTTTATTGCCATAGAATATTTCATTGCATGATTCATACCACAATTTATTATCCATTTTCCTAGCAATGGCCATTCTCCACTCCTTTTTTTTTCTATTATAAACAGTGTTGTTATGAATACTCTTATACACATATCCTGAAGAATATATGTAAGAATGAACTTTAGAGATTATCTCATTAAAACTCTTCATTTATAGGTAAGTAAACTGAGGCCAAGAGCCTCCAGGCTGTTGCTAGTAAAACTAGAGGGGAGGTCCCCTAACTCTCATCCACTGTGCTTTTCATCATTCTGTGCAATCTCGTTTGAATGTGTTAAAACTTATTTTATTTTATTTGATTTTTTTTGAGACAAAGTCTGACTCTGTTCCCCAGGCTAGAGTGCTGTGGGGTCAGCCTAGCTCACAGTAACCTCAAACTCCTGGGCTCAAGCAATCCTCCTGCCTCAGCCTCCCGAGTAGCTGGGACTACAGAAATGTGCCACCATGCCCGGCTAATTTTCTGCATATATATTTTTAGTTGTCCAGCTAATTTCTTTGTATTTTTAGTAGAGACAGGGTCTTGCTCTTGCTCAGGCTGGTCTCGAACTCCTGACCTCGAGCGATCCTCCCGCCTCAGCCTTCCAGAGTGCTAGGATTACAGGCGTGAGCCACCGTGCCTGACTTGTTAAAACTTATTTTTAAGAAAAATTTAGTTTAGTTTCACAATGGTTGGTAAGGATTTGGCTAAATATAGCCTCTTTTGGGTGTTTTTTATTTTTATTACTTCAAGAGGAAAGGAAAGCAGGCTCATTTCCTGTGCTTGTGAGGGGAAAAGGGAGACTCAGGGAGCGGGTTGGAATAAGGGGCAAATCTGAGGCCCTTGGCAAGGTCACCCCCGCTCCCTGATCACAACTTGATCAGTACACTTGACCTTTGAAAAACCCGGGTTTGAATTGTGGGGGGTTACTTTTAAAAGGATTTTTTTCAATTAATACAGTCAGCCCTGCTCCATATCAGCAAGTTCCGCCTCCGCAACCAAACACGGATTGAAAATCTAGTATTCGCGGGTGGGGGCGGGGGACCGCAGACACGGAAGGCCGACTTTCCGTGTCCCCCGGTCTACGTGGGGGTCATGGAACTAATCTGCCATGGACGCCGAGGAATGGCCGTAGAACACACACACAGAAAAGCACATGTCATGTGTATGCAGGTGTTGAATTTTTACAAAGTGAGCACACCCATGTACCCCGCACGTGGGTTCAGGCAGAGCATAACCGGCACCCCCGGAGCACCCCGCACCCCATTCTCCCTTTCAGTCACTAGAGGCTCTGTGCCTCTTCCTTATTCCTCCAACCCTGGCCGTCCCGGGGCAAGGCCCTTTGGATTTCATGATATTGTGTAGTGATGCTGCTGTGGTATTGTGGATAAATATCACTCTGGTGGTAAAAGATCAGAGTTCAGTCTTAGCTCTAACATTTTCTCACCATCTTGATTCCCTTTATGTAACTCCCTGGTCTCAGTTGTCTTATCTGTAACATGGAAATAATATGGAATTAGTGGTTTGGCAGAAAGTTTAGATGAGCTAAGACAAGTGGAACTTTCTAATAAAGATCCTGGCACAGAGTTAAAGTGCTCAGTAAATGTTGGGCCCTGAAAACTCACGAACTCATGGGACGTCACATCTAGACCGTACCATCTTATGACGTCAACCTTCCCATGGGCATGTTCTCCTACCACTGTTGCCATGGTCCCTTTTCTCAGACATTTTTCTATTCTAGGGACACGTTCTCAAGCCATCTTTCACCCTGTACGAAGTAAAGCTGGAATTCCAGTATGTAGTTTAGTCTCACCTTGCCGGTTCTGGTTTGCTGGCCATAGTGTTAGTTGGATATGAGCTTTGATAAAATTCTTATTGTGGAGTTGAAGAAAGCAGCAGTGTAGATCAATGGCTTCTCTCATATTTATGCTTCAGACGGAAGCTTGTTTCAAGTTGCACTTGACACCGTTGGAATGCAATGCCACTCTCTGAGTAGTTCCCATTCTAGGCCCTGCTCTTCAGCACTGAATCAAGGTCAATATTTCTATCTTTATTAAGTGCTAATGGCAGGTGCTCAATGGGGCATAAAGATAATGTCCTCAACTTCTGCAATTGCATACAGGTGGTAAAATCTTCCTGTTTTCTGTATCATTCCCATATTTAGAATAATGAACCTTCATTTTGTATTTTCTTGTCATACAGTTTTTATCTTTTCCTTTATTTACTGACATCATTAGAGAGAGTGGCTAGGTGTGCACCAAATGTATATTTTATATGTTACTATTTTCCTGAGAAGAGGAAGAAACATTTGTTTCTCCTGCCATGGTTTTATTCTCTTTGCAATATAAGCCCATTTTTAATTATGTCATGAATTTCAGTGCCCATTAATTTGAGGAAATAGACCATGTTTGTGGTTTTCATGAGGCTGTGAAAATTTCACCAGCTTGTTTAGATTCACCTGTAAATGAAAATTAGTGCAGACTAATAAAGTATAAAAAATGTGGTTGAGGAAGGAATGGTGAAGAAACTTCCACTTATTGTTTGTGTACATTGTGCGTGCGTGTGTGTGTGTGTGTGTGTGTGTGTGTGTTACTGTGCTTTTACCTCTATTATCTTATTTAATGTCATCATGTCAAAGTAAAGGTACCATGAAAATCAAACACCCATATCGTGGCATCAATGTGGTGGCTCCTCTCTGTTAGGTATCATTGGAGTTTCCAGGCACCAAATTTCGGTTCTTCTAAGGGAGCAACAGATTGATCATACACATTTCCTGAAAAACTGATTTGTTTAGGGTTCATTATTTATTTCATTTTTATTAAAGTCTTATAAGGTTTATATATTATTACATTAAAAATGAGAAGTAAAGGAGAGAGGCTCAAATGTTTTGTTTGGATTTATTGAGTACAGAGTGTCCTTCGGGTGCTGTAGAATATCTAGGAAATGAGGTAATGTTCTAGTTCTTGATCTTTTATAACTGTAAATTAGAACAATGTTTATTAATTTAAAACCAATATTGGCTGGTCTGAAGGTAGTGAGTTATCTCACTTGATTGTTCATAGTCAGTTACAGATTGAACTTCTTGTTCTACTACTTTCCCCCCTCCTCACTACTGCACTTGACTAGTCTTAAAAAAAAAACCCTAATATTTATTAAATTCCTACTTTGTGCCAGGCACTTGCTCTGTGCTGAAGATACAATGGTGAGCAAGATATGGGTCTGTCAAATCACAGCCTAGTGAGAAAGCCAGGTATGAAAACGTGGCCACAATCCAAAGATGTAAGTGCTGAAGTAGGGACACTACTGAATACTGCAGCTGTGGGAGTGACAAACATCAGGATCCTAGGTTACTTGTGAGCTAAGGGTATCAGGAGTCTTCTCAGTGGAAGATAAATACCAGTTTTCCAGATGAATGAGTGGAAGGACATTACAAACCAGCAAGCACAGAGGCACACTGTAGTTTATGGAAATGCAGGGAGTTGAGGTTTCAGGTGTTTTGTTCAGATATTTTTAATGGCATTCCTCCAGGCACTGTGGAATATCGTGATAATTCCTTTTCTGTTCCCACATCCAATAGGAGTTTAAATCCTTTCAATCCCACCTCCATGGCATTACTCATATCCATTCCCTCTGCTCTTCCTCCATTACTATCTTTATCTCATCATCTCCTACGTGGACCATTGCAGTTGTGCTGCCTTCAGTCTTGACTGTCTTGGATCTGTTCTCCATACTGCTGCCTTCCCACTGGTAATGGAATAAATCTAGACCCTTTTTGCATGGTTTTCTATACCCATGAAAACTGGCTCCTGTTTCTCAAGTTTTTAGTGTCTATATCTTGAAAGCAAACATACAGTTTCTGGGGCAGAGGTAAAAGTTATTACAGCAATGACTGCACTGGTTCCCCACACCCAGTAACTCACAGGTGACACAATGAGAGCCACATGTTACTCTGCATGTTCGGGGGTGGGAGAGTCTGTACTGCAGGAAAGGAATCCTGAAATCTGGGAATCTGGGAGTTTATATAGGCTACAGACTTCTCCCCTTACCTCTTTTTCATTTTTTTTTAGAGATGGGTTTTGTTTTGTCACCCAGGCTGGAATGCAGTGTCATGATCACTCACTGCAGCCTCCAACTCCTGGGATCAATGGATCCTACTGCCTCAGCCTCCTGAGTAGTGGCTAATTTTTAAATTTCTTGTAGAAACAAAGTCTCGCTATTGCTCACGTTGGTCTCAAACTCCTGGCCTAATTGATCCTCCTGCCTGTACCTCCCAATGTGCTAGGAATACAGGAGTGAGCCACTGAGCCCTGTCTCCTCTCAACTCTAGAGAGAGGGAGAGAAACCTTTACTGTCTAGTCTTTTACAGTCCTTTAGAATATAAGGGACTGGCTCCAAGGATTACATTTTCATCCTCTTTTGGCATGTAAACATTAAGGAGATAAATCTCTAAATCTCTCTGGAGGTCTCTGGCTATTCAATCACCCTTTAACTTCTAAGGCTTACTCTTTAACTCAGGTTCCAATTTTCTTGAGTCAGAAAATTAAAATATTTTCACTCTAGTTTCACACTACTTGCCTTTCCAGGCTTGACCTCTATTGCTTCCCTGCTCAAACACTTTGCTCTCCCACTGTTGAACTACTTGCGATGTTCTGTTGCAGGAAGGGAAAAGGTATCTGTTCCTCCTACCCCTCTTAGGTTCATTTTCTGGGGTCCCTGTAACAAAAGACAGGTTTTATTAATATGTGTACTCCATTTACACATGGTAGATACCCAGGGAGAAATGAACAAATCTCCAAGAGGTGGTTTAGAATTCAGGCTTAAATATAATCTTCCGCTGAAAAAAGAGAGAAGGGTGTGGGAGAAGCCATTTATGCATAGGTAGCCTCACCAAATATTATAAAAAAAAAAAAAAGCAAGGTTTTGTTTATGCAGATTTAAGTCTGTGCCTTCTCCATTGATGAGTCTCTAATGATTTAGTCATCTGTCTCTTCCTGGTATATGGCGGGTGGGGGGGGGTGGGGGGGGGGAGACATCTTTACAAATGGAGATTTCCTTTATAGATATAAAATACTTTTTTAAAAAATTTTAACAGACTAGAGTTTATTTTTTAGAGCACTGTTAGGTTTACCGAATATTGAGCTCATGCTACAGAGCCCCCGCTCCCCCATTATTAACATCTTTAATTTGATACATGTGTCACCCCTGATGAACCACTATTGATGCCTCATTATTACTCAATCCATAGCTGATGTAAAATACTCTAACAGAAGGGTAACTGCTGCTCTGTTTTCAGGGCTTCTCCTGTGATTGCTGTTTTTCAAAATAATCCTTAGGCCAAAGAGGCATGTTTTGGGATGGCTTACTGTGGTCTCCCACATTATCCTAAACTGTTTCAGCCCTCATGCATTTGTTTGTCATTTGTTTTAATATTGCTTCATTGATTTTTTGGCTTATTATATCTATTGAGAAAAAATTTACCTATAGCAAAATGCACTGATTTTAAATTTACAATTTGGTGAGCTGTGATAAATGTATGTACCTTTTAATACCCCCCCAATCATGCTTTAGGATATTTTTATCACACCAGAAAATTCCCCTATGCCCTCTTTGAGTCAATTCCCCCTTCCTCCCTTAAAAACTGCTGTTCTGATTTCTATTACCATTGATTCGTTTTGCCTGTTCTTGAGCTTCATTTAAGTGGAATCATCTGATATGTGTTCTTTTACGTGTGGCTTCTTCAGCTCAACATATATTTTTGAAATTCATCTATGTTGTTGAATGAACCAGGAGTTTGTTTTTCTTTGCTGTGGAGTAGTTTCCATTGTACAAATATTGCTTGGTAAATTTTCTTATTCTTATGTGATGAACATTGTTTTTTTTTCCTAGTTTTTGCCCATTATGAATAAAGTAGCATTCTTGTTCAAGTCTATTTTGTGGGCCTATCTTTTCATTTCTTTTAGATAAATACCTAGGGGTAGAATTGCTAGGTTATAGATGGAGTGTATGCTTACCTACATTTGAAACTGCCAAATAGTTTTCGAAAGTGTTTGTACCTTCAGGCTCCATGCTTTTGCACATGCTGTTTTCTCTGTTTGGAATATCCTTCTGCTTCCTGCTTGGTGAATTCTTTCTCATCTTTTAAGTTATAGCCTAGCTTCTCTCCTCTTTGAAAGCTTCAGGAGAGTTGATTATACCCCTTTAGGCCACTACTTTGTCTCATTCATTCCTTTCCATTCCTGCCACTTTCTCGAATCTGTGGAAAGCAGGGACTGTGTTTTGTGTACCTTTCACACTCAGAGTGAAATGATATGTTAGGAGATGCTACCAGTGTTGTACGTTAGATGTCATTCATTCATTTCATGAACTTTTGCTGAGCAGTTACCATGCCAGGCAGAGTGTGACAAGTTTATAAATAAGAAAAGTTATGACATCAAGATGCCAAATTTTTTTATTGACTAATGGATAACTCTGGTTGATGAAAGATGTTAAGAAACAGGAAGTTATGGCTGCCGAACTCGCTATATATTCCTCTTTTTATTTATATAGTGGAAATCCAGAGAAAGCTAGCATAAAGTCACACAGGACTGAACTAAAGCTACTGATGCCTCAACAAGGCAAGAAGAAATAAATGACAGGAATGTATATGGATTATTTAATACTTAAGGTTACAAAATATCATTATCCCCTAATTCAAATGTAAGAAGGTGTCACAGCAAAGAAAAATATCTTATTACTACATTATTCCATTTATTTTATACTATTTTGGGGGTTGTAAAATATTTTATCTTTAATTCATCAAAAGATCATGACTTTTTCTGTCTCCTGTGGAGCTAATCTAACCTCAGAACTTTCACTGACTAGACAGTAGATGTGGGTTGTGGAACAAGATGAGAAATAACATCCAAATGACATATGTGCTCAGCAACAGAAAACAGAAAATACATTAATTCTAACCTTTGCATGTACCTTTTTAAAAACAAGTTTCACAACACGAAAATATTTTAATAATTTGTTGTTCAAAATCTAGAGTTTCCTTTTCTCCTCCGCAATTCCCAGGAAGGGGAGCAGAGTTATTACTTAGAACTTAGTAAGGCTGATATTTAATGAGAAAGCAGTTCTAAAAAGTGGATGGATTTTAAAGATCTCAGCATGAGGAAGTTGAAATATTAAGGGCAACAGAAGCCTGTAAACAATTGCTGTTAGCTGAAATTTACATATTAAAGAGCAGAAAACTTCTAAGATTTCTTCATTCTTAACATTTTAATGCTCAAACTATAAGACAACGCAACACTTTAAGATGGTGACTTTTAAGTTTTATTTTTCAGGAATGCACTAAAAGCAGATGAATAAGCTTATGTGCCTACCAAAAACACCATAGGAAAATATTTATGCAGCACCATTCTTAGCTAATGTACCAGTTTTTCTCAGAATACACAATCAGATGCTATTTTTATGAATCTCACTGTCTTTAACAGAGGTTGTTTAAAGGGCCCATGGAACAAAGTGTATGTGAGGAGTAGGTATTCTTTTAATGAACTGAGGAAAATGATGGCTTGGGGCTGAACTACCAATATAGTACATGTGGTGTGTGTTCATTGAATGTTTGCTATGTTCAAATGCTGTGGAGGAAAAATTAAAGATATACAACCTATCCACTGGCTTCGAGAAATTTTAGATCTAGATTATGCTTTGGAACAATTGAGTGGCACATTTGCATATTGACATAAATAAATGTAAATTTCAACAAAGTAGACAGAGTGAGTCCTGAAATAACTTGAAAGGAGCCTTTAAGTATGATTTTATTATGAGCTTAACCTACTTTAAAAATGAAACCTGGTGAAAACTGAAAGTCTTTTTCAGCTCTCAGGATTTTATTTTAGGTCACTGCTAAGGCATAGATATGTTTTCATTAAATAAAAAAAATAACTATTTTTATTACATATATTTTAAAAAATATATAGAAAGAGAAAAAGAGAATAAAAATCAATTAGAATCCTAATAACCAGAGAGAATCATTGTTCATTCTGTCCTTTGTATATGTTTGTAATATATATGTTCATGTATACATGTGTGCACTAATGCATACATAATTCATTAATTTACAAAATGAGATCACATACTTTCATAACCTGCTTTTTAAAAATGTACTGTTAAGGAGAGTTGGGTGGAGTACCTCCCTCAAGGTAGGATCACGATGCTATTACCTCATCTAGGGAACAGTAGATGGAAGATGGAGGTGGGAAGGAATGCCACTGTTCTCTCTATGTGGATAAGAATTTGAGAAGCTTCCTGGGAAAGAATTTATGCTAAAGATGCTTGTTCAGCTCAAAGATGATGGATCAAAGGTGAGTGGTGATTCTGAGACCAGCCCTCGGATTATCCTCCTACCATCCCCTGTGGACATAAGACCTGAGCGCTAGAGGCAAGGAGGTACTATTTTACTAACCCTATAATCTTTTGAAAATGACAAGAAGTGGTGTGTACATGACTCTGGGCACAAGCACACACTGTGGCTGATGTTGGCAGTTGCTTATCTAATAGCCATTCCTCTCATTCTTCCCCATTTTGTTTTGGGCAGGACTGTGCCCATTTCAACACTCACCTTCTCATTCTTCCTTGAAGCTAGTGGTGGATTCTTGCCAATGAGTTGTAAGCAGAGCTTTGGTAGAAGTATTTGGAATAGTGCTCTTTCATATTAAAAGGGCACATTCAGAACTAGCTCTCCCCTTTACCCACCTCTTTTCTTTCTGCCTCGGTCCTGGACGTGATGACTGGAGCTGAAGCATTCATTTTGTGGCCAAGAATATCACAGAGACAAATGTGCTGATGACATTAAGATGCAGAAACAAGCCATTAATAGATAGGAAGAATGAGTTCTGTTGTTCTGAAGCATTATAGGATAGATATGGTTAACTCTAATTTATTGTATATTTTCAAAAAGCTAGAAGGGAGGATTTTGAATGTTCACAATACAAAGAAATGATAAATGTTAGAGGTGATGCATATGCTAATTACTCTCATTTGATCATTACAGATTGTACACATATATCAAAATATCACTCAGTCTTCCATAAATATGTACAATTATTACATGTCAACTAAAAATAAAAGGAAAAACAATGCTGAAACAGTGACAGAAACTAAAAATAAATAAATAAATAAATAAATAAAAATGTACTGTTAAATTAAATTTAGCCTAAAACTGCCTCCTTTCATAATTTAAGTTTACCCTAAAGGTTTCTCTGTACATAATGAACTATAACCTAATTGGATGTGTAAACAGATTGCTACCTAGTCTTGTACCAATCAGAGAGTTTCAGCCAATCACAGGAGGCCAACTATTCAAACTTTGTTCAAATGAGGCAACCAGTGACCTGTGACCAATCTAGCTGTTTCTGTACTTCATTTCCATTTTCTGTACATCACTCTCCTTTTGCTGTCCATAAATATTATCCGACCACATAGCAGCCCCGGAGTGTTTCTGAACCTGTTCTGATTCTAGGGACTGCCTGATTTGTGAATTGTTCTTTGCTCAATTAGCTCTATTAAATTTAATTTGTCTCAAGTGATTCTTTTAATAGTAGAAATATGTCATAAGCATATTTCTATGTCACCAAATAAAAATTCAAACATAATTTCAAATGGCTAAATTAAAACAACTTATTGTATACTTGTTCCTTAATATATATAACTAACTCATTATTGTTGGACTTTAGATTATTTCCAGTGCTGTGATGAACATTTCTGTGTTTGTGCTGCATCCTTAGGGCAGACTCTACACACATAGACTTCTTGCATAAAAGATCTGTGTTTGAAGATTTTTCACATGTATTGTTAAAATATCCTTAATAAAGTTTGGGCAGTTTATATCCCATGGTTTTCTGTTTCACAAAATAAATGAATGTCCATTTCCCTGAAACCTTGACAATACAGGAAATTGTTATTTGAAAGTACCCAGAATAGTATATAGATCATTTGATGAAAAACAATTATTTTATTGTTGTTTGAATTTTTATTTCTTTGATCAGTAAGGAGTTAGAGATCTATTGTATGTTTTTGGTTATATACCTTTCTTCTTTTGTTTATTGTTTGTCCATGTCATTTGCCAATTTTTCTTATTTGATAATTCATTTTTTCTTATTTAAGTTGATGGTCACAGATGATTGAAAATATGCTTATATTATTTTTTTCAGATTTTATACAAATATTAACAAAATATTTAAAAATTTTTATAGAAAGCACTTGTTTGAGAACTTCTGATCCAGATTAAAGTTACCTTTGCCCTTTCCCTAGATTGATAAAAAAATTTACATGAAATAATATAGAAATGTAAGAGGGGTAAGTTGATCATGAAAGGTTTTACCTTAACAAAATTATCATTGGAAATCTCTGATTTAGACAAAGTCAACTCATTTCTTAATCCTATAACAATTTGAGCATTCTTTTATTACTATACTTTTCACATCACATTATAATTTGAAGGATTTGAAGTCCTTGGTGGTTTAAATTTGTTATTTGTGGTTTGTGTTAGCTTTCAATTATGGTGGCTTATTTCCTTCTGTATTTCATGATCATATCTATTATAATTTTATATTATTTCAAACATTGGGAAAGCAGGGGACTTAAATAGGGGATGCTTTCCTCTGGAGGGAATTTGTATTTTCTTTAAAGAGCCAGGAGCACTACTGACCTGAGGTCATGATAATCACCTTCTAGGGTCTTTCTTAATGTGTAAACTTAAATTCAGTTTCCCATTGTCACCACTGGTCCAAAGTTTATTGCTACGCTGTAGTGCTAACATTGGCATTTGTTCTTGGGTGTTTGCTTGCTACTCTTGTCTCACTGCTTTGGTTGGTGCTTAGTATTATTTTTGAATCAAAGAGAGCACCCCTCAGAAAGTTTCTTTGGTTAATTTGGGCCCCAAGATGCATTTAAAGTTTGTTTTCCTGAGATCTAGCTGTTTTTTTAGTGAGAAGTGCTTTCAGAGTATCTTGTCCACAAGTATTATTTATGTAGCCTTGAGTTTTTAATGGAGGTTGATGAAAAATTCTCAGTTCTTTTAAAACAAATTTTTCTTCACGTTTGAGAAAGACGAATGATGGATGTTTTGGCAAGTTTTAAAGTATGCATGTGAGCTAACGTATTTCACATGAAGATGACCATATTGAGAGAAATTATGTTGTCTGTGTAGTGTTACTTGATAATTTTGACAACCACTATATGTTTTGGATATGGCAGTCAGTCTTACAAAGTTATGCCCATAATTTCCGAACTCTTACTTTCTGAGGTGTGTTTGGAGTGTGACTGTTGAGTTGGGTAGAGTGGATAGGGTGAAAGGTGAATGTGTGCTTATATCTGGGGTGTATGTAGATTTTGGATTTGGGCAAGGGTGGGGATGAGAACACAGTAGTTATTAATACCTCTAAGCAGGAAGGGAACAGCAGTCAATGTTCTTGAGGAGAAATTGTACATTATTAAGCCTATTTAAGCACCTTGGCATTAGACATTGTGCTACGGGCTTTATTTTCATGATTTCAACTAATCCTAATAAGAATCTGTGAAACTATGATAGTATCAACTCATTTTAAAGATGAAGAAACTGAGGCATAGGGAGGTTAACTGTCCTTTCCCTAGATCACATGGTCTTTAAGTAGCAAAGCCAAGACTTGAGCCCAGACTTAGTGACTCTAAAGGCTGTGCTCCTTGGATTATTCCAAACTGTCCGAGGAATGAACATTAGTCAGTAAGCAATCTTTGGCATCCATCCATGGATTTCACATTTCTTTTTTGACTAATATAGAAATGAAATAATTCATATCTCTGGTATTTAAAAATGAATGTCTTTTAACTTTTATTTGAACATAAGAATTTTTTCCTTCTGTATTTGGGAAAATGATTTGAACAAGTGGATTTCTAATATTTTTGAGATCTAATATTGGATGGAAAAATAGGTGTTGGCTTAGTCAGTAGCAACAAGAGCAAAGATTGTAATATTTTCAAGATTGCATACTACTACAGTCTATTCAAAATTTCTGGGGAAATGTTTTGGTATACTTGAATATCTTTCATTTAAACATTCTTAACACTTTTCGATAATGTTTTGTGTTAAAAGTAACTCAGATAACATTTAATTGTTTGCTGACAAATCTGTTGAAGAAACTGAAATTGTATTACACAGTTTAACTTTTCTTTTGGCTTTCTGTTTTTCTTTTGATTTAGAGAAAGTTGTCACAAAAGAGATCTGAGAATAATAGGTTGATACTGAGGCATATAATGACCTCTTGGTATTCTTTTTTGAAGATCTTTGAGGTGGTTTCTGGCACAGGAAATTAAAAGTAAACTCTGTGCCAGGAAACACTAGTGCTCACTTACTTTTTTTAAAGCTATTTTAGAGAACGTGCTTGTTGTTTGCTTGACTTTTTGAAAATACAATATATAGAATGAGGAGTCCTTGAGGGATGGTATATGAAGATATTCACTGATATTTTATAAAAGGTTTGAAAGTTTGGGGTTTGATTCTATTTCTTCTTAAGCCTAGAGTTTAAAAGCAATTTAAGAACTAAATAAAAGTCTCTACAGGGACCTTTTAGTTTGTGGGCTTACCAATAACATTTTGAAAAACCCTGTTCCTATTAAGCACTGCAGTTTTTCATTAGATTTCAATAGACTTTTCTCTTTCTCTCTTACACTTTGTAAGTAACAGATCTGTACAATTGGAACATAACACTTTACCGTGGCTTAATATTAATTGTCTTTCTTAGCACAGGCAAATAGCATTTTAAACCAATGCTTTGAAGAATATTAACATGAAGAGTAGTTTTTTCAGTCATGCAGAGAAATGATTTTTAAGTGACATTAACTTTCAAATAAAATTCTGTTGGGGAACCTTATAATAGTTCATTTTTTTTTCTTCTTTGGGGAAGAAGACTTCCAAGCTATAATTTTTGACATTCTTTAGATGCACTGATATTTTTAGATTGCTTCATATAAGTCAAAATAACTTGGTGTTTTAGAGACATAAAGTTTAATATTAACAGTTTTAAATAATGTTCTTCCTGAAAACCATGTTGGACATTTCTATTGCTTTTATCACTCTATGACTTGGAGAAGTCTCTTAAAGAGACTTTCATAAAGCCATCATTTTTCTAATCCACTTTAATCTCTTGCATCTGTGAATTTCATGTTTGGTTGCACTTTTAATTCAATTCAAAGTTGTATTTAAAAACTTTCACATTTTGAGAGAAGTTTGTTGTTTATAGTTAATTTTTTTAAAGTAATTTTGAGTTGTCAGATTAAATGAGCCAAATAGATCATTGGGAAACTTTTTAATGCATCTTTCCCCCCTTTTGCATGTAGGACTCCAGAAAGTGAAAACATTAAGGAATGTTTGCCATTTCTTTAGGAACCTCATGATTTTCCCTTAATAGAAGTTTTGTCAACATTTAGGTGGGTGGTACATTCATTTAATGTTACTTTCTCACTGATAGATTACTAATATTTGGTTTTCACTGCTCAAAACAGCAATGATTTTTTATTTCATGTGATTCTGTGAGGCATTTGGATGGTTCTTCTGCTATATGTGGTATTGGCTGGGGTTCCTCAGGTGGATTTGTTCATTTGGCAGATGGTCTAGCCTGCAGGGTACAAGAAGGGATCTGTCACATGTCTGGGGTTTCAGTGTTGACTGTTGGTTAGGGTAATTAGTCATCCTCCATGTGGCCTCTTTCTTCTAGTAGTATCTGTTGAGAGCTAAGCTGCAAGCTGATACAACATCAATCATTTCTACCACATTTTATTTGTTAAAGCAAGTCACCAGTTTCAAGGAGTTGGAAATAGGGCTTACCTCTTGATGAGAGGATGTGTCTCTATGCTGGAGACACATCCCTCATACGATCTATGATTTGCACGTTTTGGGGGGCAATTTTTAGATATGATAGCAGAAGCACAAGCAACAGAAGAAAAAATAGATGCAATGGATTTCATCAAAATTACAAACTTTTATGCACTAAAGGACACTATCAGGAAACTGAGAAGACAACCTACAGAATGGAAGAAAATATTTGCAAATTGTGTATCTGATAAGAGACTTTATATCTAATATGCAAAGAATTTTTACAACTTAAAAAAGGACAAAAACCCAATTTAAAATGGGCAAAAGACTTGGATAGACATTTCACCAAAAAAATTATACAAATGGCAATGAACACATGAAAAGATGTTCAACTCATTAGTTATTAGGGAAATGCAAGTCAAAAGTGCCATAAAATACCACTTAACACACCACATAACATGTATTGGCAAGGATGTAGAGAAATTTGAACCACTGGTATGAATGTAAAATTGTGCAGCTGCTACGGCAAACAGTGTCAGTTTTTAAAAATGTTAAACATAGAATTAACATATGACCCAGCAATTCTATTCTTAGGCATATATAACCAAAAGAATTGAAACCAGGCATCAAACACAAACTTGTACACAAATGTTCATGGCAGTGATATTCACAACAGTCAAAAGGTGGAAATAATCTAAATGTACATCAACTAATGAATGAATAAACAAAATGGGTATATTCATACATTGGAATATTATTCTGTCATAAAAAGGAATGAGGTGCTGATACATGGCTGAACCTTGAAGACATTGTGCCAAGTGGAAGAAGCCAGACACAAAATGCCACATATTGCATGGTTCTATTTACATGCAATATTCAGAATAGGCCATATAGAAACAGAAAGCAGATTAGAAATTACCAGAGACTGAGGGAGAAGGGGAAATGGGGAGTGACTGCTTACTGGGTATGAGGTTTCCTTTTGGGGTGATGGAAATGTTTTGGAATGAGATATAGGTAATGGCTGTCCGACACTGTGATATTACTAAATGCCAGTAAATGGTACACAGTTGAAATAGTGAATTTTGTGTTACATGTATTTTACCACAATAAAATAAAGTAATTGCACAATTGGACTTGCTTGCTGCTGTGCCTCCACCATAGAACATACTCAGGCCAGCCAGTGGGACAACAAGAAAAGTGGAGCAGGATTGAGTCACTCCTGCTGTCTCAGCCAAAGCAATCCTAAGTTGCCAGACAGTCATCTAACCTCCAAACGTATGAGAGTGCCGGGCCAAGATCAGCAGAACCACCTTGCCTAGCCCGGGTGACTAATGTGTCAGTAATAAATGCTTATCATTTTATGTTTCTGAAGTTGTATAATTTGTTTTAAAGCATTATTGTGACAATATGACTGATATACCCTTTCTCATTAGACGAAATTAGGGCTTCTCAGAGAAGTGGATGATTGGGGACAAAGAAGGTGAGAGGTAAACCTTGGACATCTGAAATGTAAGGAATCTCCCAAGAAATAATGAGGTTATCTTAAAAGAACACAAAATTCTGGAGTAGGATGGTGGAGATGGCTACACACCATCATGAATGTACTTAATGTCATGCAACTGCACTTAAAAATGGTTAAAATGGCAAACTTTATGTTATGTGTATTTTACCACAGTTAAAAAAAAGGACACAGGAATCAGGCTGTTATTTTAAAATGAGCATTAAATTTGAGCCTCAAAAAGAATAATGATGGTAGTATATTAAAACACATCAAATACGTGAAAATCTTGAGTCCATAATGATATTAGAAATTAAAAAAAAAAAAAAAAAAAACAACTAAAGTCATTGGTGGTTACCAGAGGCTGGGAAGGATAGTGGGATGAAGAGAGGGGGCTTGTTAGAAATGCAGAATATCAGGTATCACCCCAGACCTATTGAATCTGAATCTGTATTTTAAAAAGATCCTCAGGAGATTCATAAGCATATTATCTTTTGAGAAGCACTGCATTAGATGTTAGTAGGAAAGGGAAACTCTGATGCAATTCATTAATTGGTTGAACAGAGATTTAAAAACAATATTGTGTCCCTGGCTGATCCAGTTCACAGTTTTGGGTTATTGGTGATATTTCAATGTTTTCCTATCAATATCTGCTAATACGGGTTCCGGAGAGACTGACTGGAAAGACAAAAACCCGCAAGTGCTGAAAAGCTGCCTCTCCAAGTCCAAGAGAGACAGCGAGAGAGCCCTGTGAAAAAACCTCTGAGCATCTTTGGCAGTGTGACAGAGCCAAGCCGGAGGGTGCTGGGGACCAGGATGTGGCCCCGGCCTTCCAGTTAAGGAGAAATGCCACCGAAGGGACTCTGCTCCCGGGTGATCACCAAGGCCCAGCTCCCTGCCCCAGCTCCCCGTCTGATGACAGCAGTTCCGTGGACAGCGACGAGAGCATCGAACTGGAGATTAGGAAGTTTTTGGCAGAAAAGGCCAAGGAGTCAGTGAGCAATTTGGAATTCAGGCAGAGGGCCCCACCACTCTCGGCACAGGGGCCCAGCCAGGCCAGAGGGGCCGTGCAGGAAGGAGCCGGCCCTGCAGCCCGGCATGTGCACTCGGAGCCAGAGGGCCAAGGGGGCCCCCAGCCGGCCCAAGGACTGCGGGGCACAGAGAGAGCTGGAGCCCGGAGTGCGGCCAGCCTCTTCAGCCAGGGCGGGAAGGGCCCCGCTGCTCCAGCCAGATGTGACTGGGTGCTGCCCAGGGGCACTGGTGGAAATGTCTCTGCCAAGGGGTCTCCAGCGAGTAGGAGAAACGTTTCTGTCCACAAAGACCAGAGCCCGCGCGGGGCGGAGCCTGCTGCTGCCGAAAGTGCTTTTGGTCAGCTGCCCAGTGTGCCAAAGCGGGCACCGAGGCAGGAGGGGCCGGAGGACCTTTCACGTGAGCTACGGGAGCCGGAGCTTCCTGACTCCCAGCTCGAGAGCCGAGAGGGACACTCGGCCCCAGGCTGACCTCACCCTCCCTTGGAGTGACTTTGCCCACCAGAGCAGGCTGCTCATCCCGAGGGCGCCGAACTCGGATGGCAGAGACTCGGTGTGGAGAGGGGCTCTGGGGAGCGAGAGAGAGAAGGGGCCTGAGGGCCCGCCCTGGGCGCCCCCCTCCCCAGCCTGCCCTTTGCGGGCTTCTCCCCGCTGATGTCCACCCAGCTTTTCCACTTTGGAAAGAGCGTGCCCTGGGGAGCCAAGCCCGCCGGCCTCTTCAGCCCCTACCAGGGCTGCCTCTACAGGGCCCGTCCTTCTCGGCCTTCAGGGAGGCCCAGGCCGGGCCCAGCCCCGTGACCGCGGCCCACACCCGCCGGAGAAGGACAGCGGGCCCCGGCCGTGCGGGAAGGCGCAGGCGGGGCTCGCTTTGCACGACAGGCGGAGCTCGGGCCCAGAGGAAAACATTTTAGACCTGAGGTATCGACGAAGGGACAGGGACGACCAGGACTAGGGGGCCCTAGGCCGTGACGCCAGTGACTTCAGCGACGCCTCCATGGAGGATGGTGGTGGCCGCTCAGTGGTGAAGGGCAAGGCCCTCAAGCTGTGAGTAAGCTTCCGGGGTTTTGTCGCGTCTGTGGAAAGCGGTGTGCACGTGCGTGTATCTGTGCGTGGGCTTAGGTGACGCTTGGGAGTGAAGGCAGAGAAAACAGAGTCCGTAGACATAGCCCTGTATATATGTACACTGACACGAAACGATGTTTTTATTTAACAGATGTGTCCTGGTAAATTTGATTGTTGTAGCTTTTTGTAAATTATTTAAAGTGCTGTAAAAAATATTTTTGGAAAATATTGTCGTTGACTTCTGTAGGGCGTTCCTAACTGCAGTTTTGTGTGGTCTGCTTACAAGTCTTAGTTTAGCAAACATTTGGATCTTCCCGTCACGGCCAGGTTCAGAGCGACTCTGAGGGTGACGCCTGCTGGCTGGGAAGACACTGAAATGCCCAAAGGTGTCTATTAGGAAGCTCCTGGGACAGCACTTTTTGTACAAAGGACCCCCCATCCCAGTCCCCTGAGGCCAGAGCTTGTCTTCTGAAAACTGCAGTCACAGCCTTCAGTTGGGAAAATGTTTCGAAGCACAAGGGCCGACAGCAGGCAGGCTGGGCCGCCCCGCAGCGTGCGGAAGCCGCGCAGAGCCCTGCAGCCTGGCTCTGCCCTCGGCCCCGAGCCCCGGCCCGTTAATGTCTGTTCAGTCACTAGATGATTCTAACACCTAAATAAACCTCTTTTTATATGGGAAAAAAAATCTGCCTAATAGTATGAGCTTTTCTGTAGCCAGGAACACGATCTATTATAGAATTTGGCTATTGGATATTTCAGAATTTCAATCGGGTTTGGTGTGCCTTGCTCTGAACTGTATGGGGTATTGGAACATCAGCAATTGGAGCGTCAGGCAGTATTCTTGCCTGTTGGATTAACTATGACAACACATCTTTTATGGTGTTCAGATTGTCAGCGATTTTGAACGATTAATCACTTATATTTTACATCATTAAAACAGAAAGTTTCAAAATATTTTAATATACATTATCTTATTTAGACTTCACTGTATCTCTGTGTGGTAGTTTTCATTATCCCCATTATAGAAGTAAAGAATCTGTCCAAGGGTGATTGATTGTCACTGATCACAGAGAGTAAATGAGGGAGAGCCTGGGACTGAATCCAGGACTTCTAATTTAATACTTTCTTCACCACACAATTTTTCTGCCTTCCAGTGGATTTTATTTATCGCAGAATTTCCTTGAATACCATGTTATCCAGTATATAGGAATCAGTTGCATATAACTCAAAGAAATCGATCTTTTAATACAAACTGTGCCTGTGTTCTACCCTAACTTTAACCAAGAAGAAAGCTTTACTAAGTTTAAAGTTGTCTCTTCTCAATTATAATCTGAACTTCAATTTAATAATTCTAGAATCTTAAAGCAGAATATGCAATCCTTTATGATTTTTTTTATGCATTCCTACTTGAAGAAGAATGAGGTAGCACTCATTTCAGATTTATTATCATTTTAAACAAGAAGCTTCCTGGAAGTGTGTGTCTGTGTGTGTGTGTGTGTGTGTGTGTGTGTGTGTGTGTGTGTGAAAAAGAAGCTTCCTGCTAGTTATAGGGAAATTCATGAAAATAGATAATAAATAATGGCTATTTGTAGCACTTGAAGGGCTTTATTAATAAGTTATGTCAAACCATCTAATGCGTTTTCCTCAGAGTTACTCTTCACCAACATTTTATGGACTTCTATTCTTATATTGCTTTTGAAATGTGGTAGGATTCTTATATTCAGGGAAATAATTCTTTTGTTTTGTTGTTGAGTTTATTTTGAGGGTAAACTCAGTGTAGGTATCATTTCCATGTAAGACTTGCACTTTGGAATTTGTATTTATCATAAAATAATTGTCTCTGGTTTCAAAACTGCCCCTTCATTTTCTAGTATTGCTCATTTAATTTCTTTTTATTGCAAACAATCATATAGTATTTGGTATCTGGCTAGTTGTTTATCATAAATTGATTTTGATTCTTCAACTATGATGTTTATGTGCAGTTCAAGAAAATACTAATATACAGGCTATTTATTTTTTCTTTTCTTTTCTTTCATTTTTTTTGAGACAGGATCTCCCTGCCTGGCTACAGTGCAGTGGTCATCATAGCTCACTGTAACTCCTGGGCTCGAGTGATCCTCTTGCCTCAGTCTCCCGAGTAGCTGGGATTTCAGGTGCACACCACCATGCCTGGCTAATTTTTTTTTTTTATTTTTTTTATTTATTTTATTTTATTTTATTTTTATATATATATATATATATATTTTTTATTTCAGCTCATCATGGGGGTACATAAGTTTAGGTTATATACATTTTCCATGTCCCACCCATCCCCCCGAGTCAGAGTCCCAAGCGCGTCCGTTCTCATTCTCCCGACAGTGCACCTGGCACTCATCATGTAGTCATACCTCCATCCCCTCCCCCCCCCCCACCTCCCCGGGTCTGCACCTTCAAGCATGACCATTCCCCAGAGGGTGTGCAACGCACTCATCATGTAGGCATACACCCATCCCCTCCCCCCACCCCCCATCCCAGTCTGATATCCAATTGGTATCCTTCCCTGATGTACATTTAGGTGATGATCAGGGAAACCAGTTTTCTGGTGAGTACATGTGATGCTTGTTTTTCCATTCTTTGGATACTTCACTTAGTATAATGGGTTCCAGCTCTCTCCAGGAGAACCAAAGAGATGTCGTATCATTGTTATTTCTTATAGCTGAGTAGTACTCCATGGTATACATATACCACAGTTTACTAATCCATTCGTGGATTGATGGGCACTTGGGTTGTTTCCACATCCTTGCGATTGTAAATTGTGCTGCTATAAACATTCGGGTACAGGTGTTTTTGTTAAAGAATGACTTTTGTTCTTCTGGGTATATGCCCAATAATGGGATTGCTGGATCAAATGGTAGGTCTACTTGAATCTGTTTAAGGTATCTCCATATTGCTTTCCATAGGGGTTGCACTAGTTTGCATTCCCACCAGCAGTGTATGAGTGTTCCTGTCTCTCCGCATCCACGCCAACATGTGTTGTTTTGGGATTTTTTGATAAAGGCCATTCTCACCGGAGTTAAGTGGTATCTCATTGTGGTTTTGATTTGCATTTCCCTGATGATTAGGGATGTTGAGCATTTTTTGATATGTTTTTTGGCCATTATTATGTCTTCTTTTGAAAAATTTCTATTCATGTCCTTTGCCCATTTTTTGATAGGATTGTTTGATTTTTTCCTGCTGATTTTCCTGAGTTCTAAATAGATTCTTGTTATCAGTCTTTTATCTGATGTGTAGTATGCGAAAATTTTTTCCCATTCTGTAGGCTGTCTGTTTATTTTCATGACTATTTCTTTGGCTGTGCAGAAGCTTTTTAATTTAATCAGGTCCCAGTCGTTTATTTTTGTTGTTGCTGCGATTGCCTTAGGGGTTTTCTTCATAAATTCTTTGCCTAGACCAATGTCTGTAAGAGTCTTTCCTACATTTTCTTCTAGAATTCTAATTGTTTCCCATTTAAGGTTTAAATCTGTTATCCACCGTGATTTAATTTTTGTGAGAGGTGAAATCTGTGGGTCCTGTTTCAGTCTTCTACATGTGGCTATCCAGTTTTCCCAGCACCATTTATTGAATAGGGACTCTTGTCCCCAGAGTATGTTTTTGTCTATTTTGTCAAAGATTAGATAGTTATATGAGGATGATTTTATATTTGGGTTTTCTGTTCTGTTCCACTGGTCTGTGTCCCTGCCCTTGTGCCAATACCAAGCAGTTTTAAGAACCACAGCTTTGTAGTATAGTTTGAAGTCTGGCAAATCAATACCTCCCATTTTGTTTTTATTGCTTAAGATTGCTTTTGCTATACGGGGTCTTCTCTGATTCCATACAAAGTGTATAATTATTTTTTCTAAATCTGTGAAAAATGATGTTGGTATTTTAATAGGAATTGCATTGAATCTATAGATTACTTTGGGTAGTATAGACATTTTAACGATGTTAATTCTTCCAATCCATGAGCATGGTATGGATTTCCACTTATTTACGTGTTCTGCAATTTCCTTCCTTAGCGTTTCATAGTTCTCTTTATAGAGGTCCTTTACCTCTTTAGTTAAATATATTCCTAGATATTTTATTTTCTTTGTTGCTATTTTGAAAGGTATTGAGTCCTTAATTTGGTTCTCCGATTGAATGGTATTGGCATATATGAATGCCTCTGATTTGTGTGTATTGACTTTGTAACCTGAGACATTACTGAATTCATTAATTAATTCCAGGAGTCTCTTGGTTGAGTCCTTGGGGTTTTCCAGATACAACATCATGTCATCAGCAAAGAGTGAGAGTTTGATCTCTTCTGTCCCTATTTGGACACCTTTGATTCTGCTCTCTTGTCTGATAGCTCTCGCAAGGACTTCCAATACTATGTTGAAAAGTAATGGGGACAGTGGGCAGCCTTGTCTGGTTCCAGTTCTGAGTGGGAATGCTTTCAGTTTTTCCCCATTCAGTATGATGTTGGCTGTGGGTTTGTCATATATGGCTTGTATTATTTTTAGGTAGGTCCCATTTATGCCTATGTTGTTAAGTGTTTTTATCATAAAAGGGTGTTGAATTTTGTCAAATGCTTTTTCTGCATCTATTGAGAGGATCATTTGGTCTTTATTTTTGCTTCTATTTATGTGGTTAATTACATTTATAGATTTTCGTATGTTAAACCACCCCTGCATCTCTGGGATGAAGCCTACTTGGTCATGATGAATTATTTTTTTAATCAGCACTTGGATACGATTTGCTAGGATTTTATTGAGAATTTTTGCGTCTACGTTCATGAGAGAAATTGGTCTGTAGTTTTCTTTTTTTGTTGCATCCTTTCCTGGTTTTGGTATTAATGTTATATTGGCGTGGTAGAATGTGTTGGGGAGAATTCCATCCTTCTCAATATTGAAGAATAGTTTATGTAGGATGGGCACCAGTTCATCTTTGTATGTATGGTAAAATTCAGGTGTGAACCCATCTGGACCAGGGCTTTTCTTTTTGGGAAGGTTTTTTATTGCTGTTTCAATTTCAGTTGTTGATATTGGTCTATTCAGGAATTCTATTTCTTCCTGATTGAGCTTGGGAAGGCTGTGTGATTCTAAAAATTTGTCCATTTCCTCCTCATTCTCCAATTTGTGTGCATAAAGATTTTTGTAATATTCATAGATAATGTCACGTATCTCTGTGGCTTCGGTTGTGATTTCTCCTTTCATGTTCCTGATGGAAGTTATTAAAGATTTTTCTTTTCTGCTCTTGGTTAGTCTAGCCAGTGGTGTGTCTATTTTATTTATCTTTTCAAAGAACCAACTTTTTGTTTTATTAATTTCCCTTATAGTATTTTTGTTGTCCTTTTCATTTAATTTGATTTGATCTTAATAATGTCTCGCCTTCTGCTGGGTTTGGGGTCAGTCTGTTCTTCTTTCTCCAGCTCTTTGAGTCTATTCATTAAGTTGCCTATTTGTAAGTTGTCTGTCTTTTTGAAATAGGCATTTATGGAAATGAATTTTCCTCTCAGGACTGCTTTAGCTGCATCCCATAGATTTTGATAAGTTGTGTCACCTTTGTCATTTAATTCAAAGAATGTTTTGATTTCTGACTTAATTTCTTCCTTTACAAAATTGTTATTCAGGAGAAGGTTGTTTAGCTTCCATGACTTTGCGTAGGAATGAGAGTTCCTGTTAAGGTTCATTATTATTTTTATTGCATTGTGATCTGAGAAGATGCAGGGTATGATTTCTATTTTTTTAATTTTTTTAAGACTTGCTTTATGACCTAGGATATGGTCAATCTTAGAGAATGTCCCGTGAGCTGATGAGAAGAATGTATATTCAGTGGTTTTCGGGTAGAATGTCCTGTAGATGTCAGTCAGGCCCATTTGTTCTAGCATTCTGTTTAAGTCTACTATGTCTTTACTTATTTTCTGCTTGGAGGATCTGTCCTGTGCTGTCAGTGGGGTATTAAAATCTCCAACTATTAAAGTGTTGTTGCCTATGATTTGGTTTAGATCGAGTAGGATTTGCTTTATGAATCTGGGTGCACCTAGATTGGGTGCATATATATTAAGTATGGTTATGTCTTCTTGTTGAATTGTGCCTTTCACCAGTATGTAGTAACCATCTTTGTCTTTTATTACTTTTGTTGGTTTGAAGACTAAGTTATTGGAAATTAAAACTGCCACACCAGCTTTCTTTTGGCTACCATTTGCTTGAAATATCAGGTTCCATCCTTTTATTTTCAGTCTAAATGCATCTTTGCCGGTTAAGTGAGTTTCCTGAAGGCAGCAGACACTTGGTTTGTGTTTTTTTATCCATTGGCCCAGTCTATGTCTCTTGAGTGGGGAATTCAGGCCATTGACATTTAGTGAGAGAACTGATAATTGGGATAGATTTCTGTTTATCTTATTGGGTAGAACTTCATTGCTATGTTTTCTCTCTTGAGCCATTGTGGTGGCTAGAATTTGATCTTTAGCTCTTGGGTGGTTTTACATTCGTGGGTCTTTGTTGTGATGATCCATGTGTAACTCTCTTTTGAGTACTTCTTGGAGGGGTGGCCTTGTCTTGGTGAATTCCCTCAGTCCTTGTTTATCCGAGAATGTCTTAATTTCTCCTTCATATAGAAAGCTTAGCTTAGCTGGGTACAAGATTCTAGGCTGGGCATTATTCTGTTTCAGAAGAGTGAGAATGGGGCCCCAACTTCTTCTTGCTTGTAAAGTTTCAGTTGAGAAATCTGGCGTAATTCTAATGGGCCTCCCTTTGTATGTTACTTGTTTCTTTCTCCTTACAGCTCGAAGAAGGGTCTCTTTAGTGGATATTTTGGTCAGTCTGACGACTACGTGGCGTGGTGTTTTCCTATTTGCTATGAATCTACCAGGGGTTCTTTGAGCTTCTTGAACCTGTATATCTAAAGTTTTAGCAAGGCCTGGGAAATTTTCTTCTATTATGTCTTCAAATAGTTTATCCAGCCCTTGCTTATTATCTTCTTCACCTTCAGGGATGCCTATAACTCTCACGTTAGGTTTCTTCACATAATCCCACATTTCTTGAAGACTCTGGTCTTTTTTCTTATTTCTTTGCTCTATCTCTGTGACTGTCTTATTTAATTGGAAAGAGTTATCTTCGATTTCTGAGATTCTGTCTTCTATTTGATCTACCCTGTTCTTGAGACTTTCCACTGTGTTTTGTAGCTCCCTGAATAAATCCCTCATTTCTAGGAGTTCAGTTTGGTTTTTTTTCAATACGTCTATTTCTTTAGTGAATTTTTCTTCCAAATCCTGGAATTTTTTTGCGGTTTCTTTGCGGTGGATATCAATTTTTTCTTGTATATCATTCAGTTTATTTATAACCCAAGACTGAAATTCTTCTGGTAACATATTGGTATTCTGAAACTGGCTTGTGCCAATTGGAGGAGAGTTGGTATTTCTCTTTGGGGGCGAGGTTTCCGTTTGGTTTTTTGTGCTCCCCATATTTTTCCGCTGAGCCCTTCCCATCTGGCTCTATCGTTAGATCTTTTCTCACAGCTTTAGTCTAGTTAACAGCACGTCTTGTACTCTGTTCTTAGGCTATGGAACAGTCTAGGAATGTTGCTTCCTTTATCTATAGGGGGAGACTGTTGTGTGCTGTTTAGAGTTTCTTTTTTCTATCTCAGTTGGGGGACTGCTTCTGATGGGTCCACCCCCAGAGGGTTGGCTTGACCTAAGACCAGTTTGGCAAGTTAAATCATTGTGTTGCGGACTTTCAGTTAGTAGGCAGGATTCACATGATTTGCAAGCAGAAAGCCTCTTCTCCCTCTCTCTTTTTTTTTTTTTTTCCTCCCCCTGGCTTTTTGGTTCTTCCTCTGGATGTGTGGTTTCTGTCTCCTTCAGCAGGAAAGACACTGGCTAGGCCGAGGAGGCAGTGCCCTCACTCCCTCAGTGCCCCCACTCCCTCAGTGCCCCAGCTGCTGCAGCTCCCACGGGCAAAGGTCTACACTGTCCCAGTGTTCCCAAGGTCCGGGCTCCACACTCTTGCGTTTAGGGAAGCACTCAGTGTTCACACCTGGGAAGGGGACCTGGAGAGGGTCTATGGATCAGGGGATGGAGCCTCCTGAGGAGTCGCCTGGCACCCTATGGCTCTGCAGCAATTAGACCTTGGCCCGCACAATTGTTCCTCTGGCTAATTTTTTTAAAAAAATTTTTTGTCTCCCCATGTTGCCCGGGTTGGTCTCAAACTCCTGGGCTCAAGCAATCCTCTCGCCTCAGCTTCCTAAAATGCTAGGATTACAGACGTGAGCCACCACACCTGGCCAATTTTTCTAAGGGTCTAGTACTATTTTCTTTCCCTTGGAATATTAACTAACTTGTATAGTTTTGATTAGTTCTAAAGTAAGTGGCCTCCAAATTTAGGATATTTCTGTCTAGACTTTGAATCTTCTGTTTGCTTTTAGGATACTCCATTGAAATGTCCTACTTCCAACTGAGGTACCTTGAAAATAGGGTTCAATGTCTCTTGCTTACCCTTTTCTAACTGCCCAGAGTCACCATCTTTATAGGATCTCAGAGCTTTCACATTGGTGTGATTGTGTGCTCCTCTCCTGCTTGGCGTCGTGCATTTAGTTAGTGACCAATCTTGGTGTTTTAGGCTGAACTCTGTCCATTCTCCTCCCCAAAATTCATATGTTGAAGTTCTAACTCGCCATACATCAGAATGAATGTGACTGTATTTGGAGACAGGGTCTTTAAACTGGCGATTAAGTTTAAATGAGGTTATTAGGGTAGGCCCTAATTCACTATGACTGGTGTCCTCATAAGAAGAAGAAATTAGGACAGAGACACACATTGGAAAGACCATATGAGGACACAGGAGAAGATGGCTATCTACAAGCCAAGGAGAGAGGCTCTCAGAAGACACTAACCCAGCTGACATCTTGATCTTGGATTTCTAGCCTCCACAACTGGAGGAAATAAATTTCTGCTGTTTAAGCTGCCCAGTCTGTGGTACTATGTTATGGTAGCAAAATAGGACATTTTGGCAGTTCTCTGCAAGGTCTCTTGAATTTCAACAAGCTGAAGAGAAAATTTTGGTTCTTTAGTATCACTATTTTCATATAGTCTCTAAAACAGCATTACATTTTACATACCTTGGCCTAATTTGAAGAGGTACCAATTATTTTGAAAAATTTCCATTTGTTCTGTTCTCAGCTTAGAAGTAACCTCCATGAGGAAGCATGCTCATGTACTTTTTCTTTAGGTTCCTTTGCACTTAGTGCTTTTCCCAATTGTAGCACTTTATCACACTAATTACAATTGTACATTTTATTACTTTTCCCTTCCACTCACTAGATTTTAAATGCCTAAGGTCCGGGACTGATTCCTGAACATTATTATATTAGTACCACTTAGCATAGTACCTGGCTCAAAGAAGGTGCTCAGTAAATATTTGTGAATAAATTACTTCATATTATTAATAGTATCAGGATGCTGCATTTTGCTGCAGTAACAAACAATATCCAAATTATCAATGTCTTAAAACAACAAAAATTTCTTTCTCACTTATGATACATATTCACAGTGGTGCTACTGGAGGCTCTGCTCTGTGTTATCCTCGCTCCTGGAACCAGGTTCAGGGAGCAGCCCACCATTTGGAGTATTGTCTGTCATTATGGCAGAGGGAAAAGGAGAGCACAGTGAATCCTGTAGTGGCTCATAAATCTTTGGCACAGATATCACTTCTGTTCCTATTTCATTGATCAGAATAAGTCTCATGGCCACATACGATGTCACTGGGAGGAGGGAATTGCAATCCTATCATGTGCCCAAAGGAGAAAACAAACCAGACTACCAAAACTCCTCTACATGGCACATGGTTTCATTTATGATTTACTTTTTTTTACTTTCATGTTTTTCTACTATCTTTACCTTAGTGTAGTTGAATTTTGCTAAATATTAACTTTGAAAGTATTTTTTTTTTTTTTTTTGCCATATTCAGCCTGGATCTTATGCCCCACAAGAAACTATTCTGGTTTTCCTTTTATATTTTGAACCATATCATTTTGGAGAGCTATATCATCTAGTTCTTACAGGTTATGATCTTATTGTAGTTACATATTTTGTGCACCGTGATCATGGGCAGACCATTATAACTGGTCTGGGTCTCAGTTTCCTTATCTGTAAAGTGATATGATATCTTAACTTCCTTCTAGTTCTATATTTTACATATAGGATACATTTATTAGTATCTGTATTAGTCATAGATTTAATCTTTATACATAAGTGCATAGTTGTTGGTTTATTACTAGATAGCTGCTTTATTATTTAATGTAAGGTCTTTACAAGAGAGCCTCCTATTTGTGATCTCAAATATGTGCTGGGTTTTCTGTTAAAATACAGCTTCTCACAATGTAGATGACTCTGATGATGCTAAGCAGAGCAACCTGAAAATACACTGTTGTTGCTAAGCAAGCCAGGACGATAAGAATCCATAGTGAATCATTCACTATGATCAATGGGGATTTATCCCTGGGATGCAAAGATGGGATATCAATAACTGGGATATACCAAATTAACAGAATGAAGGACAAAAAGCATATGATCATCTCAATAGATGCAGAAAAAGCATTTGACAAGTCAACATTCTTTTATGATAAAAACTCTCAAAGAATCAGACATTGAAGGAATGCACCTCAACACAATAAAGGCCATATATAGAATTTTAGCCTACAGCTAACATCGTACTCAACAGTGAAAAGTTGAAAGATTTCCTTTAAGATCAGAAACAAGATAAGGATGTCTACTCTTACCACTTCTATTCAATATAGTACAGGAAGTTCTAGTCAGAGCAATTAGGCAAGAAAAAGAAAAGGTATTCAAACAGGAAAGGAGGAAGTGAAATTGTTTGTTGATGACATGATCTTATATATGGAAAACCCTGAAGACTCCACTAAAAACTGTTAGAACTGATAAACAAACTCAGTAAGGTTGCAGGATACAAAATCAACACACAAAAATCAGTAGCATTTCTTTAGGCTAACAATGAGCTATCTAAAAAAGAAACTAGGAAGTCAATACCATTCACAATAGCATAAAAAATTCCTAAAAGTAAATTTAACCAAGGAGGTGAAAGATCTGAATACTGAAAACTATAAAATACTAATTAAAAAATTAAAGATGAAAAAATAAATAGAGAGACATCTGTGTTTATGGATTGGAAGAATTAACATTGTTAAAATGTCCATCATACAGATTCAATACAATCCCTATCAAAATTTCTTTGTAATTTTATACAGAAGTAGCAAAAAACAATATAAAATTTACATGGAACCACAAAAGACCCCAAGTAGCCAAAGCAATCTTGAGCAAAATGAACAAAGCTAGATACATTACACTACCAGACTTCAAAATCTATTACAAAGCTATCATAATCAAAACAGCATGGTACTGACATAAAAACAGACATTCTGACCAATGAAACAGAAGAGAGTCCAGAATCAAAAGTCACATTTAGAGTCAATTGATTTTCCACAATGGTGCCAAGAACACACAATGGAGAAAGGGCAGTATCTTCAATAAAAGGTGTTAAAAATATTGGATATCCACATGAAGAAAGAATCAGATTGGACCCTGTCTCACACCATGCACAACAATCAACTCAAAGTGGATTAAAAATTTAAATATAAGACCTGAAACTGTAAAATTACTAGAAGAAAACATAGCAGAAATAGGCCATGACATAGACCAGGAAAAGATTTCTTAGATATGACCTTAAAAGCACAGCTAACAAAAGCGAAAATAAACAAATAAAATTGCATCAAACTAAAAAGCTTCTGCACAGCAAAGCGAACAATTAATAGAGTGAAGAGCCAATACATGAATTGGGAGAAAAAGTGGGCAAAGGACCTAAATAGACATTTCTCAAAAGAAGACATACAAATGGCCAAAACATATATGAAAAATCTCTCAGCATCACTAATTAACATGGTAATTCAAATTAAAACCACAATGAGATATCACCTCTCACCTGTTAGAATGGCTATTATCAAAAAAATAAATGATTGGCAGGTGTGGTGGCTCACGCCTATAATCCTAGCACTCTGAGAGGCTGAGGCAGGAGGATTGCTTGAGCTCAGGAGTTGGAGATCAGCCTGAGCAAGAGCAAGACCCATCTCTACTAAAAACAGAAAAATTAGCAGGGCCTGTGCATGTAGTCCCAGCTACTCAGGAGGCTCAGGCAGGAGGATGGCTTGAGCCCAGGAGTTTGAGGTTGCAGTGAGCTATGATGATGCCACTGGACTCTACCCGAGGCTACAGAGCAAGACTCTGTCTCAAAAAAGTAAAATAAAAAAAAGATAAAATATAACAAGTGTTGGTGAAGATGTGGAAAAAAGGAAACCCTTGTACACTGTTGGTGGGTATGTAAATGAATACAACCATTATGGAAAACAGTATGAGGGGTCCTCAAAAACCTAAAAATAGGATTATCATATGATTAAACAATCCTGTTTCTGGGTGTGTATCCAAAGGAATACACGGTTCAATATGTTGAACAGATATCTGTACTTCCATGTTCATTATAGTATTATTCATAATAGCTAAGATATGGAAACAATCTACATATCCAAGAGTAGATGAATGAACAAAGAGAATGTGACGTGTGTGTGTGTGTGTGTGCGTGCGCGCATGTATGTATATATATAATGGAATACTATTCAGCCTTGAAAAAGAAGGAAATTCTGTCATTTGCAACAACATGGATGAACTTGGAGGACATTATACTAAGTGAAAAAATCCAGGCACAGAAAGACCAGTAATGCATGATCTCACTTATATGTGGAATCTAAAAAAGTCAAACTCATAGAAGTAGAGAGTAGAATGGTGATTACCAAAGGCTAGGGGAGGGAGGTGGATGAGGAAAGGGAATGTTGACTAAAGGGTACAAAGTTTCAGCTAGAGAGGAGGAATAAGCTATAGTGATCTGTTGTATGGAATAGTGACTATAATTAATAATTATGTATTGTATATTTCAAAATTGCTTAGAGATTAGATTTGAAATCTTCTCACCATAAAATATTGATAAATATGTAAGGTGATGGATATGTTAATTTGCTTGATTTAATTATTGCACAATGGAAACACCAAAATATCCCATTTGTATCACATAAATGCATACAATTATTTGTTAACTAAAAATAAAACATAACTTAAAAAAAGAATCCACAGTGAAAAAAATGAACATATTTGATTATGTACACATTTAAAATTATGGGAAAAACTAACCTAAACTATTCAAACCAAATGACATGCTGAGAAGAATATCTGCATTACATAAAATAGACAAAGGATCATATAACTATTTCACAGAGAGATCCCATAAACTAGTAAGAAGGAACACGGTCCATTAGAAAAATAGGTAAGGCTATGAACAGGCAATTCATATCCACACACACATACTTGTGCACACATGTGCACATGCACACACATGACCAATGAACTTAGGAAAAGATGTTAACTCAGTGCTGATGAGGGTGGGGAAATGGGCATTCCTAGATACTGTTGGTAAAGTGTAGAATGGTACAAATTGCCTTACATATTTTAACCCAGCCACCCCAGTTCTTGAAATCTAACCCCTAGAAAGGAGAGGGATGCTCATTGCAGCACTGTTTGTAAAAGCAAAAAATTAGAAGTTAAATGTCTCTTCATAAGGGAGAAGTATATCCACAAAATGGAATAGTAGGCATGTATTAAAAAAGGAGGAAATAGTAGATAAGATTTATTGAGTGCTTACTATGTTCCAGACATAAAATTGTAAGTGCTCTTATAAGAGCACTTATAAGCACTTATAAGGTAGATTTAATAAGTAAGAACAAGGTAATAAATACATGATATATTAATTGAAAAAATGTTTCAGACCACTATTAAAATAAATGTGAGTAAATAAATGCAAGTATAAATGTATTATTGCAAAGATCCAAACATTTATATTTCTATATATTGCCATATGTAGATATATAGATTTAGACATAGCTTTACGAATATCAGAAAAGTTGGGAAGGCTTCACTGCAAAGTATTAATAGTAATTAAATCTAGGGATTGGATTAGATGGAGGGATGCTTTTATTTCTTACATAATTATAAACTTATGGGATTGTGGGTAATTTTTTTTTTACTTTTTTGTGCTTTTCAAATTCCAAATTAAATAAAAACATGTTGGTGGTGATAGTACAGGAATAGTAGCGATCTGCTCCACCATAGTAAACACAGCTTGGTCAATGGATGTAGTTTTTGGTGGAAAAGTTTGAGAGAAGAACACTACTTTGATGCAGTGGACAGAGAGAGCTAGATGTTTCCCTAAGTGGGAGCCTTAATTCTATCAGTGATTTATAACTAAGAATACATTTAAAAAACAGACAATAATGATTGACATCAGCAGCCACCAGGGAAAGGGAAATTTTGGTAGTTACAATTGGGAAGGTGCAGGATGGAGAAGTCCATTTTGGGAAAGCAGGTGTAGATGGGGTAGCGGTTTGGATTGTTGTGATGTCACATGAGGACTCCGGGTGCCCAGGGGATGGGATAAAGCAGGTGGGGGTAACAATTTTTTAATTAGTCTTACATATTTGTCTTTGGTTCTTCTATTCATTGTTTTGCCATGAAAGTGATTTAAAAACCCTAGGTCAACAATGCTTGACTTTGAGTATAAGGTCTAATTTGGAGGGGACAAAGCTTATTATCAGTGCTTCTACTGCCCCTTGTCCAGTTTAGTTTAATCTAGCCCAGCATCTCCTTAATGTTTCTCTCCTTTCCAGTCTTCTTCCAGACCCACGGAGAAGAGAAAAATAGAGTGTGCAGGGGAAGGAAGAAAAGGATCAAGATTATTTTTTAAATCACTCATCGATGGAAAAGCATTTCAGCAGGACTGCTGCTTTTATGGTCCCTATGCCTGCCACACTCCTCTAATTTTCACAGGGGCACGAGTATCTCTCCAGATTTCAGGATGACCATTTGTCCTATGACTTTACCTTTCTGATGTGTTCACAGAAAGTCACCAATATATTGCCTATCCAGCTTTTTTCTGTTGCAAGTATGAGAGCTACAGTTCTGAGCTGAAACCACAAGTAAGTGATGTGATTTTAATTGAATTACTAAAGTGATGTAAGTAAACTAAATGAAGATAAATACTAAAGAAAACTAGACAGAAATCTAAAAGATATATGTTTAGAAAGGATATGTGAGCAGTATAATTAAGAAAATAGCATCAGCAAAAAACCTCATCCATTTTCTAAAAATGACTTTTAATTATCTGTCAATATTTATTGATCATTTACTAAATGTAACATATAGTAAATGCTTTGTCTACCTTTTAAAACAGAATCTTTTCACCAACCCTCTGAAGTTCTCTTATTATTCCCATTAAAAGGAAACTGAGGCACAAAGAATTTGAGTAACTTGTCCAAGGTCATATAATTAACAAACATTGGAACTCAGACTCCAATGCAGGAATTCTGATTCCAGAGTCTGTCTTCATTATATAAATTAAAAGAGGCTATCACTTTTTCAAATATTAAAAGGAATTCAGTGAACAAAGAAAGAACATGCTGTAAGAAATAGTTCAATAGAAGAAGATCCTATAATAGTATGTGAAAGGAGAAATACTCTCATATTGATGAAAGGAAGAAAAGTAAAGGAAAACCTGTGAGGATTTTAGAGCACCCTGACCATCTGACCCAGGCAGACACTTCTAAGAGCAGCATGGAACTGTATTTAAGGTCGACAGGAATAAAACTGTCCATCTTATCTTACTTTTCTTGTATATATGCTCAGATTGCTCCCTATTAGTCAAAATTCATTGGCAACTTCAGCTCTTGCACTCTGAAAATTCCACCAATGCTATGTGAGCATTAAGGAAAGATATTTTTTATTTTATACATTCCCACTGTTTATAGACATTATGTGCATTACATTGCTAGAGAATCATTCCCTTTGCCTGAGGAATAAGACAGTTTAAAAATAACTTGTGTTGTGATTAGGAAAGTCTTTGTATAAAGATACCTGAAAGAGACAGAGCATTCAGAGCCACCTGTAAAACGCATGATGGGTGACAGTTTTCAACTGTGCTTGGGGGGGAAACAATTTGTTTTGTATAGAAATAAAGACTAGACAAGAAAAAAGGGGATATGTTAATGTGAAACATATTGTAATGTATTTAAACATATCTGTTGCTAATGAACAGGATAAATCTCCTAAATATAAAAGATATGAAATTTAGAGGATTTATGTAGTTGGCCATACGTCCTCTTTCTTGACCTGTTAGTGGTGGTGGTGGAGGGGGAGGGAGGCACAGGGAAGTGGGGGAAATAGTATTTCCACTAGAAGAATTTTGAACCTAAAGTGTAAGAAAACATTCTCCTTTCTGTTGATACCAGTTACACTTCATACAGACCTTGGGTGATTGCCAAGTTGTTATTTGTAAGCCCCTACTATTGTCTTAACTCTATACACTTTACATTATGTCCAGTGAGGCATGTGTTTGGAAATCTTACATCAAGTCCAGCAATTACAGGGAATCCAGAATACTTAGCCAGTGTCATTCTTTATTTCAAAGTCTAGCCTAGACTTTTAAAATATTTTAATATATTGGATTATCACAAGACAACATCTTGTTGAAGAGAACCACCCTCCCCATCCAACCTGAAATGGAGGGAGTCAGTATTAACTTTTGTCCGAATCTGAAACAAAATCTGCTTCACTAAACCTTCTCGTAGACAATTAGACTGCATTATTAGATAAGGTGAGATTGGAAAGTCTGGTTGGAAGCTTTACCTTAAAATGTTTCCTCCTGTGGGGAGGGCATGAGCTCTCCAGTGACTCTTTGTTCTGGCAGCAGGAGGAAGGGCAGAGCGCTGGTGTCCCGGCTGGAGGAGCCGGGGGTTAGCCGGTGCCTTTTATTTCAACATTAAAACACTGTAGAGAAAAGGATCTGGCTCTCCACCTTTTAATATTGCTCAATCATTTCTTTTACTTCTTGCTTCAGTGAGCACAGTATGTGGTTTTCTAGGGAATCTATTAAAAAGAAAACCTTCAGTTTTATAGATGGATTTTGGAGAAATCTATAGTCAATGCATGTTTCTCAATTCCCTTACAACTGGCTTAATTCTCTAAATCTTGGTGAAGGCATGCTAAAAAATTGGCTTCTAATTTATAATTTAACAAGTGACAGGATATTTCAACGTTAGCAAATGAAGGGAAATGTTTTATATAACAAACCACGAGTGTGGCTTTCCATTTTGGTCAGTTGTACTGAGGAAACCATCACAATCAAACAGCAGGGCTGTTAGAAACCTAGGCCAATTTTGCTGAAACTTTCTGGGCAACTGAGATCATTCCAGCTCAGCTTTGTATTTAGATTAAAGTGGTTAAGAATGTCCACCTTTCCCCCACCTTTAAAATTTTTGTTTTGATCATAATTACATAAACTTTTTTTGCATATGTATTTATAATTTGTAGTCTATATTCATCCTGGGGCTTTAGTTTCTTGCTTTTTATTTTCTAAGGGCCACTATCAGCTTTTCACCAACATCTAAACCACAGTGATTACAGGAACGCATGAAACTTGACAAAGCGTTTATGACTCAGGGAAAGGTCCAGTGTAGAAGCTGTTGTCTTCCTCGATGGTGAAGGTCATGCTTCTGGTGACTGTATTCATCACCCGCTTGGATTCTCTTTTACTCTGGGTCTGACTTAGGGCATATGGTGTCATCTTTTAGCTGATTTAGAAAAGGTTTATGGCTGGGTGCGGTGGCTCACGCCTGTAATCCTAGCACTCTGGGAGGCCGAGGCTGGTGGATTGCTTTGAGCTCAGGAGTTTGAGACCAGCCTGAGCAAGAGTGAGACCCTGTCTCTACTAAAAATAGAAAAAATTAGCTGGGCAACTAAAAATAGAAACAAAAAATTAGCCAGGCATGGTGGCTCGTGCCTGTAGTCCCAGCTGCTCAGGAGGCTGAGGCATGAGGATTGCTTGAGCCCAGGAGTTTGAGGTTGCTGTAAGCTAGGCTGACACCACGGGACTCTAGCCTAGGCAACAGAGTGAGACTCTGGATCCAAAAAAAAAAAAAAAAAAAGAGTAAAGAAAAGGTTTATACCAAATGTACTCTTTGAGAAATCCTTAAAAATAAATTTATATCAATCCAGGTAATTCTCTAGACCAGAAACTCAAAATTCTGTAGGAGGTGTGTGTAACAAACAGAAAGGAGTTGAGTGGATGACTCTGAAACTAACATTGCCTTTTAAATCATGGTGAAAGCATAAAATACACATGTACAAATAAGGCCCACTGGCTGGCTGGGTGTGACTCATGTTTTATACTCATTTTGTGTTCTTACAATGAGAATACTTAACTGGGTAATAAAGTTCTTTCTCCTCTGGTCCCTGAGAAACGAACTTCCCAGCTGCAGGTCCCATTTTTAGCTAGGACAAATCTCATCGTATTTAACCAATCTTTCCTTAAGTGGCTGAGTCAAGGAAGTTATTACTTTCCGTGGTCTCAATTGCCCAACAGAAAGCCATTTTACCTAAATCCTAGGACCCCTGTGGGAAAATCCCAATGGGTTACTGTGCTTGTAAACTACATAAGATGCTGACTGGCTCCTCCTCACAAGCAGAACTAGTTTTAAGATCTTCACTCACATCACCTTAGTTAAACTTGATGATTTCCTGTTCGTTATAGCAAGAAAGGCAACTCAATTCTGCTATTTCTAAATATTATTAGAAAGGTTCTGACCTTGGATACAATTCAATTCCTGAATAGGACTGTTGCTGGGAAATATGACTGAATATGTGGCATATTGACCTAAAAATACATTGCAAAACATGATTTATTTGCATTGAGGATCTGAAAACCTGTGGTATCCATGAGATATTTCTTCTTTTGGAAAAGTTAAAAAGTCATAAATAGTTCTTCCTGTCAATCTATTCAAATACTTAAGAGGACTGTACAATAATTATCCTTTTAAAAATAGGATTGATATTTAACTGTATGTTCAGCAAAATTAATTAATAGGAGGCTTCTGTAATTCAGGCATGGTTAGTTGTCCAAGTAACCTGTGAAGGCTCCATTTTGCAAAATTATTTAAGTACATAATAATTATACCTTTCACTTGTATAGGACACTTTACAGATAACTCACTATTAATAAGCATTTATTAAGGCAATTATAAGTACATTCTGCTTTTATAGTTATAAATAACCCTTCTCTTTCCTCACAAGAGAGATTATTATTATCCCCTTCATGTGGAAGAGTGAATGGAGGCAAAGATTGAGCATTAATTATAGGCCTGTTGTCTGTCTAGGCTAATAAGTATATGGTGAAGGGATTAATACCCTGAATAGATTATAATTTGAAATCTATGACTTATCTTTGTTAATGCTCAATTTTTTACCACTTCAGCAAAATGGAATCATATTTGCAGTGAAAAAAAAGATACCCTCTCTAGTGGCTTTAAACACCAGTTCTCTAATACTCCTTCATTAAGATATGGGATCTTTGTCCAACGTTTGAATCAGGGCCTTGTGACTGCTTGACCAATAGAAAATACAGTGAAATTCACACTGTGCTGATCTCTGGCCCAAGCTTTAAGAAGCTGGCAGCTTCTACTTCCTATCTCTTAGGATACTTGCTCTTGGAACCCAGCTATCATGCCAGGAAGAAGCCTAAGCAGCCAGTGCAGCAGCCCTCAAGGAGCAACTAGCACACAACGGCTCTGGCTGAACTTCCAGATGACAGCTGCCTCCAACTTGCCTGCCATATGAGTGAGTCATCCTGAAAGTGGGTCTCCAAGTCCTTAACTGAGCTGCTCTGATGACACTGTGTGGAGCACAGATTAGCTATTCCTGCCTAAATGGTAGATTTGTAAGCAAAATAAATGATTATTGTTGTTTTTAAGTTGCTAAGTTTTGAGGTGATTTTTTATGCAACAATAGATAACTGGAACATGTTCTAAGGAAGTGGCAATGTTCCCAGCTCCCTTCTCTTTGGCATAGCAAAAGCTAGGTGCTACTTTACAGCTGAACCCTTGATACTAGTGTCTTGCAAAGGAAGAAAGTGAACACAACAGGTTTCCAGGGGAGGTTTGGGCCCTTACTAAATATGGTGGAAACTGTACTTGTTCTAGGATGATGCATAACAGACTAATCTAATTTATTGAGCATCCACTAAATGCCAGGCACAGTGCAGCTCTAAAGGAGGCAGCTTTGGTGTTTTTAGTTCTGTTTATGCTTCTAACTCACCAGGTGTTCTTGACAGATTATTCTGAGCTAATGAATCCCATTTCTTCCTTTATAAGAGGGCTTACACAAATGTCCTTCAGGTCCTTCCAGCTCGAATACAATAATATTTATGCTATATATACTCTAAATATATGTACTCTTAAAACTTTAGCTGCTCCATTTGAAAAACTAAATCTTTATTGCTCTCCCCCGCAAAAACAACTCCTTGTTTCATTATCAAATATTTTTACCCTTGTAGAAAGTATTTCATTCCTAAGAAAGTTTGAAGGTTCACCTAGCCTGAACCTGATGCTCTCCAAATGACAATTATCTAACATAACACTAAAAACACAAGCAAAAAAGGACCTAAAAGCTGAAATGAGGAAGCTCTGTTGGGCAAGTCAAAATGGGGCCAGTAATATTTACTTCACAGGGTCGTTAAAAGAAATAATGTATGTAAAGGCTATAATTCAGAGTTTGATACTTAACAGGCACTCAACAAAAGTTGTTCTTACTCTTTTCTTCTTGAGAAGCCCAGAAAAATCATTTGGAATGTGAAATTTTGATCATAGAATTGAATATAATAATTTTCTGTTTCTACGATTTTTTGTAGCCTCAAATGTCTTACATTAAAAGATTGGTGTTTAATACATTGTAGCTCTTTTGTCCATCTATTTGACAAATATTGGCTGCCTGTTTTCTGATTTTGCTAAATTTGACCTTCTTTTTTTAAAATAAGAAATTGTCCTCTCCAAGAATACAAGCCAGTATATATGTAATGGCTAATTTATTCTAAGATAATGCCTGAAGAGATGAACTGTGGCATGACATTTTATAAAATTCATAAAATGAATTTATAGTATTCTTTTACTGGACAAACTTATTATTAAGAATATATTATTGTTTCTCAGGTATATTGGTTATCTATTGCTCTTTTACCAAATTATTCCAAAACTTGGTGCTTAAACAACAGTAAGTGTTTTCTATGGGTCAGAAATTTGGGATTGGCTTCTCAACTTGGGTCTCTCAAGAAACTGTAGCCAAGATGTTTGTTGGGGCTTTAGTCATCTGAAGGCTTGAGTAGGGGCAGGGGAATTTGCTTCCACTGGTTTATTTATGTGCTAGCAAGTTGGTGCTGGCTGTTATTAGAAGACACCACACCAGTTCCCAGCCAGGTGGATCTCTCCATGGGGATGTTTCAATGTTCTCATAACATGGCATTTGAGTTACTCTAGAATGAATGATTCGAGAGAGTGCAAGGAGGATAACATAATGTCTCTTACCTTGCCTTATAAGTAAAATCTTGTCACTTCTACAATATCTTATTAGTTACACACATCACCCCTATTCATTTTGGAAGAGGAACACTCAAGGGCTTGAGTACTGGGAAGTAGGAATCATTGTGGACTATCTTGGACAATAGTTACTACTATATCAGAGTTTTAGCTTAGGTTCTTTTCTCTTACCACTCTGCACATACTCCATGCACAAGCCTATCCGTATCCATAGATTCACATGCCACCTTTATGTCTAATTATTCCTAAATAATATGTAAATATGCCCAAATTTCTCTTCTGTTCTTCAGACCCTGATGCATAATATCTCTTGGATATTCATTTTGTCTATTCATGCAACTGGTGTTTACTGAGCAGCCGCTAGAAACCAGGCCCCAAACTAGCCTAGATAAGCAGGACAGGTCTCCTTCCTTTGTGGAACTTATAGTTTAGTGAAGCAGGAAGACAATAAACAAGTAAATAAAGAAAATATTTACACCTAGTGGGAAATTTAATCAAAGAAATATACTGCCGTAATAATGATGGGGGTGTGTGATAGGAGAGAAGAGGGTTAGTGACTTTAAATGCAGTGGAAAAAGAAGAACCCTTTGAAGAAGTGACATTTAAACTGAGACGTGATAAAACAGCAACTCAAAGTACCGTAAAGAAAAAAAATAATAAACTGAGACCTGAAAGATAAGATTTGAAAGATGGGAGCACCAGACACTGAGAACAACCAAGTGCGAAGGCTCTGAGGCAAGGAAGAACATAGTGAGAGCTGGCAACTGTCAAAATCATTGTGGCTGGAGCACTATGAGCGAGAGAGAGAATGGCAAGAGGTAAGATTGATGAGGTGAGCAGAGACTAGAGCACAGAGGGCCTAACCTATGCAATGGGGTTTGAGTACAATGGAAAGAAATGGGGGTTTTAAGCAGGGGCCAGTCTATGGTGTATATAACAAGTCCATAAACACACCCATTTTTATGTTGTCTCCCACTCCAAATTGCTGGTTCTCCAAAGCTTCCTGCATCACTGAATAGCAGTACCATCCACCAGTTGTTAAGGGTGCAGGCTTTGGAGTTAGCCAGGACTTTGAATCCTGGCTTTACTGCTCACTAGCAAAGAGATCTTGGAAGTGTTATTTGCTCTATCTGATCTCTAGAGTCCTCACCTTTAGAGTGGGAATTGTGGTGAGGATTAAATTGTTTGGCACCCGGTACATAGTAGCTGTGATGATTATTTTCTTTAAACAATGAAACTGGACTCTCTGAGGTATTTTTAACTCTTACTTCTCATCTTCTGAAATGAACTATGCAAATACTCTTTTCATGGCTAGCAATTTAGAATTCAGAATCTGGTGCAGTGTAGGGCTCTTGCTACAGTGCAGAACACTTGCCCAAATGAGTAAAATGCTAAAACAGGGCTTAGTACAGGAGGGAAGCTTCTGAGATTAGCTTTACTCTCCTTTCTTCCTAAATTGGCTTGAGATTCATCTGTTTGTAGTTTTCAAATTAACCAGGTTACTTATGACTAGGCTGTAAATACAAGCCTTTATTATAAGTCCAGACATTCACTAACCATCAGATAGTAAGTCTAGACACCTAAGTCTAGTATTTCTTTTTCGTTGTGTCTTCTTCAGAATACCTAGTTCCCAAAGATTTCTGTAAAAAAAAAAAAACCAAAAAAACAAAAAAACAACACAACAAAATGAAAACAAACAAACAAAAAACTGGTTTAATGGGACCACAGCATGTTTTCCCCCTCTCTGAGAGACTTACCAATTATGATGACCAGCTGAGGCTGTTTTGTGGTGTTTAAGGAATCCGTTCCGCAGTGTTTACTTGGTGTTTCCAAACAGATTTGATCACAGAATTCTTTCCCCCCCCATGAAATATGTCCCTTCATTTTGAGAAACTCCATTTCAGTCTGATTTCTCCCCTTCCTGATTTGCATATTCCTTATGCCTTCATTCCTGCTGTCCTCCCCCTGGACAGGAAGTATCCCTTTCCTCATCCCAGCCTTTTCTTAATCCTACCCAGTTACCTATTCCCACATGTTCTGCTTACCTGCTGTTCTCTGCCATCATCAGTTGTGTCTCGTCTTTGTACATGTCCCTTCTGGCCTCCAGGTTTATTGGTAACATTAAATTTTTTCATTTTTATAGTCATTCTCTGATATCCTTTATTTTCTGCGTTATATTAATGTCTCCCAAATGTTCTTTCTTTATGGCCCCAGAAGAGATATTGTTTACAGAAAATTAGAGATGCTTAGCATTAAATTTAGTTTTAGTTCCTTTTCCATCTCCTTACCAGGAATCTTCTCTGTATTAGCCTTAAATAAACATTTGAGTTCCAGGGAGTCCATCACCCTGTAGGGCAGCCCTCTTCATTTTGGACAGCTCCAAGTTTTAGGAAATTCTTTCTTATATTAAAATCAAATGTGCTTCACTGTCATTGGTGGACTTACTTTAGTCTTTTTGCATTTTGTCATGTCCTTCCTATATGTTCTGTTTTTCAGAACAGCTCTGCATATGGTGTCGTTTCTTGACATTTTAATACTCTATTGACCCATTTTTAACTAGTATATGTCTTCTTTGTAATGAACTCTAGTAAAACCTATGCTCACAACTTAAATCCTCTTTCTACTAAAATAGCATAAGTTTGGTTTAGATTGCAACTGGTGATACCACCATCTATGTGGTCAGCAGAAATAATTAGTGTCCTTGCAAGGCAGCAAGTTGAAGATCTAGGAGGGAAAGAATTCAGAGGTTTGATCAGGAAATGGAAATCAGTCACTCATTGCAACTCTGGGGAAAATTTTGAAGTGGGTGAAGCTTGTTTTGATACCCTTCCCTTATTCTTTCTGGACTCCTTTTCCCATTTTATGAATTCCCTTCCTGTTTTTCTCCACCTTATATGCCCAGAATTTCTTGCTTTTCCCCCTCAATTATAATAAAAACTGCTTTCAGGAAAAGATTTGATTTAAATTACTTGTGTCTTTGTTAAGAAGATGACATACTATCAAGTATATGTACACTTTAAGCATACTGGTTGAAGACATTGTTCTCTTATGTGAAAGGAATTTTAAGCTTCAACAACTGGGTGTGAGACATTTTGGAGGACTAAGCAAGGTATTTACGTTGGTTTGCCTAAAATCATGCAAATATTTTGGCTGCCTGTTTTCTTGCATTTAAGTCTGTGCCTGCAAATTCCCCTAAATATTCTGTTCCCTTAAATAAATTTGCAGAATTCATCCTACCTACCTAAGGATTCTCCCATGCAATGTTTCTCAGACTTTAAAATCAATGTGCTTCTGGTATCAAAGGACAGTGAATGCATAAAAGCCCTGGGATCTGAACATGTGGTTTTGAAGAACAGTGCTCAGAATGAACCTAATTCCTTTGTGAACTTGTTTCCTCTTCTTGGAGACTAAAAATCAATTTATTCCAAAAGATCAATGAAAATGGAAAATTACTGTGAAAGTTTTACCCATACAGGGCAGTAATGATGGCATAGCACTAATCTAGAGAATAGCTAATCCCTTTTGAGGAATGGCACATAAATAAATACATTACAAACAGACCTTTTACAGTACTACATGTCCATCTTTTATTGTTTCAGGGTCACTTCAATAGTGACACATTTTATAAATGAAGCTGTCCTATACAATGTAGACTGTCACAGAGAGAGGGACAGTAACTCTTAATTCATCACTGAATTCAACCCAAGAGAATATCCTTCTTAACTAGGCATTCTGTGAATACACAACTTAATATTTCATTTTGATATACAGCCAAGGATTCTGAACAAAGATGAATATAATTTATACAAAGTCACCTTCATGCAAATGACAATTTTGGATGAAAGTGGGAATGCCTATTTCCTAATCATAGTTTCTTCATTTTTCCTGGTAGTCCTAGGAGTTCTGACACAAGATGCTGGTGGTAAAAATTAATATTGGGTGATAATAAATACATTCTTGTGAGATGTTATTTCCATTTTCAGTTTTTTTGAGATTGTTATGATTGTCACCACTGTAAAACTACCCCCAAAGTTATTTCAATCCACATTGTCTTTGCGTGTAGTTGGTATAATACTAAACAATTTTATTGCACCTTTTCAAGTTATATGACAATTATTATTTTAAGAGTTTAACTTTGTTGTTAAAGTGTATCTTAATATTATTAAGATGCCATTGTTGAAGATGTGAGTACTTTCAATATTTTTAATACTTATGTATTAAGAGTCTATATTGGACAGCATACAGTACCTACAGACTTACAAATCACTTAACATGTAACTTTAAAAAAATACTCCATGTGATTAAAATGTGTGACTCGAGTGTCCAAAAGAAAATTATTTATATTTGCAATCTAAAACCTGTGTTATTCTTTCCATACTATTTGCATCATGACAATTATTAGCTAATTGATAAATGAATCAGCAATTACTTAGTGAACACCTATTATCTGAAAACTTGGGAGCCCAGGCTTGGAGAAGTAGTAGGAGGTGGAATCAGCATTTAGGAAGCACTAATTATATTTGATGTTTTATGTGCTCTGGTGATTGGTTTATCATTGGCTTACCTAATGATTTGCTTATCTCGGTAGGTGGCATATCTTCCCTGTAGACTTTGTGCTTGGCCACATAACTTGCTTTGATGTTTGGGATATGGGCAGAAATGAAAGCATGCCAGGGAGCTGGGGCTTTAAGAGGCTTTGTGTGTGTCCAGTCAGCCTTCCTCCAGCTCCTAACTACTACTTCAGCCTGGTTTGGAATAATAAAACACATGGAGCCCTAGCTGAGTATGTTCTTGGGAGCCATTGAGATATTGTGGTTGGTTGATACAATATAACCTTAGGAAAGTCATATATATAAATTTAAGCTTCACAGCCACTATATGAACAATAGTATTTTTATTTCACAGATGAGGAAATTAAGAAGACAAAGGGATTCAGCAATTTTTCCATGGTCACATTGCTAGGAAGTGGCAGATCTTACCTGCAGGTCAAAATATTTTACACTGCACCCTGCTTCTTAGCATAGAAATATGAACAATGGAAAGAGCCCTGCCTGAAAGTCAGGAAACCTACATTCTAGTCTTTGAGAAATTGTTGAGTCTTTTACTCTAGGAAAGTCATGTAGATTGAAGTCTCTGTTGGGGTCATAATTCCCTTTCAGGGCTCCTGTTGTCTCTGATTAGTAGACTGTGCATACAATTGACATTTACTGAGTATTACTCTGACTAAGATTGTCCATAGCAAATATTAGCTGCGGGACTCTAATTTCTTTCAGAGGTAGTGCTATTACTTTTCAATATAATGGGGATGAAAAGAAAGCATTAACTCTCAATTCTCAAAAGATTTATATAATTTGTGAGTCATAGACTAAGTAATCAGATGTTCAGACACACTTAAAGAAGCTCCAGGGATAACGCCAGCTTCTACTCTATAGTGGGAGTTAATGCACTTCCCCTGCAGAATGAGCTGAGCAGTCAGAGTGCTCATCTGAGTAATTTAGGCAAAACTTGTGGGTTTTTAAAATAAGCCTGAATCTCGTGGCTAATTACACCAACACTTATTTCACTGGAGACTTATAGAATGACCCTATAGTCATAGATTAACTATGAATAACTTAAAACTTTTAGAAGAACAAATCCATCCATATAAATGAAGGTATGGTATAAATGAAGTTTCCTTTAGGTCATGATTCACATTTTTTTGTCTTCTCCTTTCCACAAGTATCATTTTTCTTTTATGAATCATCATACACTCACAGCAAGGAAAGCATTACCAAATCACCAGTGCCATCAAACCTTACTCTTGATACCCTACAATCAGGCAGTTTTGTGGGCTTCAGTTTCACTTATCATTTCCCACAAAGACAAGTAACAGGTTTTCTCATAAAATCTCTCTCTTCTACATGAGAATAGAAAGACCTGTCTAGGTTATCAAGAAAATCTTGGTGCCTTAAATTGCCTCCGAAACTCCTCGTTGTAGTAGGAGTTTTAAGTATATGAGATCACCTTTAAACTTCACAGCAGTTTTAGATGTCAAGGCTTGGCAAGTGTGTAATTTCTCCACATGCTGGGATTCATACACCTCTATGTCGCCTGACTTCAAACCTTCACTCATCCTCCTGCACCGTGTTTCTAGAGAGGTCTTAAAGGACCGTGCAGTGTCCCCAGGTCAAGTTCATGGCTGAGAGGTGGTACAGTGAGTTGTCTGAGGACTTGAGGGCTAAGTAGGGAGTAGGGTGGGAGAGCCAAGGGAAGAATGAGAAGTGGACAGGAGGATAAATATGATGTGGGGAGGTGAGAAAGCCATTAAGATTTTCTTTTTCTGCACCATAATTTTGCCAAGAAAAAGCCCTGATAATAAGAATATTTTTAATAGCAACTCTAAGCTTTATAATATGTTCATTCATATGGTGAGAGTTCTTGTTTGTGATTTCAAGGTTCATTTTTAAGGAATATGCTTATAAAACTTGATACACTGATATCTCGAGATAGTCTTTAACGCTCCACAGATTTCCCTTTTGTAGTCTCCCTTCTCCGTGTACTAGCAATCTTTAGTCCTACTTTCCAAGAAAGCTTACCACCCCGTTGAGCATCTACCATGAAGAAAGCACCTTGACCCCCTTGACCTTGACCCCCTTGGCATCCTTTCTACAGGCCTCTCCTCTCCCCAGACGGGTCTCTGTGATCCTGGCCTTTCCATTTTCCGACTCACCACCAAAATTTGCCAGTCAGATGTCCCATTTCTTTAGGGTGCTAAAGAAATCCATACTAATTCTCTGTTTGTGTGAATGATTGTTTATTCCATGTGGATAACGTAGCTGTTCTTGGCCCTGGGCCTTCTGGACAAAATGTTTTTCAGTTTCATGGAAATAACTTATGACCTATTGGAGTCATAGCATTTTAAAGCTAAAAGCAAACTTAGAAGAGTTTCTGATATAATTTCATCATTTTTTTCAAATGGGAAAATGAGGCCAGTAGAAATTCCTAGAATTTAGTTGTTAAATCACACTTTCAAGATAGTGATATGGCAATTATTGCTTTAGAAATGGAGAAAAAGAGGTACAGAACGAAATGATCTGATTGAAGCTACCCAGAGGATCAAAAGCCCAACTGAAATGGGTTTCTTTTCACCTACCTTCCTTCTGATTTTGAAAGTAATGTTTGTAATGTCCACAAGATCCTTTTACATGAAGATAAATTTTCAGCTGCAGACCTCCTTAATTTTGCTTATAAAACTTATCTCTGTCTTTTTAAATTCTGTTCAATTGAAATTTCATGGGTGTCTGAACCCTGGCAGTAGCAGTGATCCGGCTGGTGGGTAAGCAGAGTTAGGAAACTCCTTCTTAGGTTTTAGTTGCTTTTATTCTAGAAGTCATCCTTCTCTGTTTTTGGCATTATACCAGCAATGATGTGATTAAAAAGAAAATTAAGAATCAACTACTGTTGGTGTCAAATTAGTAACTTTTGTAAATAAGAAAAGCTTTTCATTAGGAGTTTGAAAGGCCATCTGAATTTTATAGTTTGCTTAACAAAAATGATTACTAAATACTGTAAACCAATAATTTCTAAATTAGCTGTAGTAATAAAATATGTTACTTACCATAATTAGTTTCTAGTTTCTAGCTGAATGAGATTACTAAATATATTTGATGTCTTTGCTTTTTCTGTACTGAATAAGAATCTTGAGATCAAATGCTTTGTGATCAATTCATAACTGACAGGTAAAGGAATTTATGTAAGTAATGATATGACAGAATTTAGATATGACAGAGTTTAGTTTGGGAATTCACCATTTATTCTTAACAAAAGTACAGATTCTTATTATTATGAAAGTAAGTTAATGAGGTCAAATGACTTCTGTTCATTAACTTCCTTTTTTTCTATCCCAATCCCAAATGATAGTTCTCACCAGTTGCTATAGGATGAGATTCTATCTTTTGTCCTAATACAGTATTCAACACCTACTTTTTAATAACATTCCAGATTAGATATATGATTATATTTTTATGATGTATCATATAAAAGTAGTAGCTCCATCATATGAAATTCTTATACTGGTGGGTCTAAAAGTTAAAGATTCACTACTTTATACTGTTTGTTTTTTATAAAATAAAAGCAGTTAATATGGAACATTTACTTTGTGCCAGGTGCCATGCTAAAAGCTTTACAAGTATTATCTATTTAATTTTCACATAAACCAACAAGGTAGATACAATCATCACTCCTATTTTAAAGATGAGGAAACCACTTGCCCATGGTCCACAGTTTCAAGGAAGAGCTGGAACACAAATCCAGGTTTGCCTGATTTCAAGGCCTGTGCGCCCATCCATTGTGCCACATTACTTGATGGACCAAGAAAAATGATGAAGAAACTAGGTAAGAAGTAATACATGGAAGCCAGGCAGAGAGGAAATCTGAAGTAGGATCTAATTCTCACTCTTTTTACCAGTCCTAGCTCAAAACAGCACCTTTTGCTCTATTGCAAATATTCTTACTTGATTAAGAGTGGATAAACTCATGGCTGGTTGGAAGTAAAATAAAATGAAAGAGTTTCTCTGATCACTGACACCCAATCACTGGAAAGTACTGTTGATTCTTCTAAATTTCTCTGAAATCCTTCTCTTTTATCCTCACTCCCACCGACTTAGTTTAAAAGTTCCTCTTTAGGTCTCGTCTAATATCTTCTGACTAGTCTCTCTGCCTGCCCACTTTTCCTATCCATTTTACAATATTCTTTCAGTGTTAAAGAGTTAAATTAGATACAACTTGTCACCAAGGAGCTTATGGACTTGAGAGACAACACATAAATAAGCAATTTACATGTGGTAAATTCTTGATCTATGTGGTTCTGCGGGAGCATAGAGAGGTCAGAATTTCAGGGAAGAGCCAAGGCAAAAGGTGACATTTAATGGAAGTGCTCTTTGCTAATACTGGAAATAAAACATTCTGGTGATCACTGCTCCTGATATTAATAGTTACTAAGCTATTATTTTATGTCAGGCACTGTTTTAAGTGTTTTTCACGCACTATCTCATTCAATCTTCACAACCACACTCTGGAGTAGGCACTATTATCTCCATTTTACACCAAGGAAACCAAGGCTTAGAGATTTAAGTAACCTGCCCAAAGTTGCATAGCTTTGGAGTGGTGGTGCTAGGATTTTAACTAAGGCAGTCTGAATTCACCACTACATTTATTCAGGGGGAAAGAGGAGTTGAGTTTTTGTATGTATTGCGTTTGAGGAGTAGAGTTGTGGCAAAAGCAGTGTACGTGCAGATCTCAGGTTTAGGAGATGTGTTAATAGAATTGGGAGTCATCTGCCTATAGAAGTTATCCAAAGCTAAGAACATCTGTGAAAATGCCCCCAGGAGAGTGAGGTTAGATTGGAAGAAGTTTAAGAAGAGAAAATTGGAGGCTACCTTTATGTAAAGGGGAAAGTAGAGGTGGAAGAGTCACCAAAAACATATCAGGGGAGGGCCAGAGAGGACTATAATTTGGAGAATGTGTCACTTTTATATTATATTCAACAGTACTTAAATCAATTACAACAACCCAGCTTACAGTATGTTCCTTCAAAGCTCTTTCCACAAGGTAGCAAATGAGCTATCTTGTGACTCTATCAAAAGAAAAAAGGGGCCCTTCCTACAGTCAGCTGAGCCTTGGTCTTACTCTGGCCTACACTGCACAGCCACCTAAATAATCGAACAGCTTGGCTGGTTTGGCACATAGGAGTTAGAAGAGATCACTTATTGTCCTAAAGAATCTGCCTTAGCTCTCTCTTTGCCCTGAGTGACTCAGCTTTTGTCACTACCTAGAGCAGGGGTCAACAAACTTCTGTAAAGGGCCAGATAGTAAATACTTTTGGCTTTGTAGACCATACAATGTCTGTTGCAACTCCTCAATTCTGCTATCTGTTGTACCATGAAAGCAGCCATAGATAATATGTAAACACGTGGAACACAGGTTCCAATAAAACTTTACTTACAAAAACAGCAGATGGGTTGGATTTGGCTCAGGGCCCAAATCCATGGTTTGTTGACCCTGTTCTAGAGTCACACCTGTCAGTTTGGTGTCCTTTCAAACCTTTTTCTCATCTCTGATCCTTCTTCATTAAACACTTAGCTCCACAGAGTTGAATGCTCTTGTACATCTTCCTTAATTCTTCCTTATTCTCCTCCTCTGGGATATCTCTGTGCATCCCCTAGTGAAATTCTCTGGTCAAGGAACATTTTTAACAGTTATCGTAAAAGCATCTCCACAGGTAGGCTAAAATGGAAGCTGGCAGTTAACTGAAATATGTCATTGTGAAATCCATAGTGTTAAGGTGATCTGATCTATTGCTATTCTAGTTTCTTAAACACTTCCCCCCCCAATTCAAAATGATTTATTACAAAGTGAGCTTGTTCTGTATTTTATACTGTGGTGGAGTTGTACTTAATAATATAACAAATTATGTTTTATTTGTGAAGTAAGGAATGATTCTGATTTCTGTGCAGCAAAACCTTTTTTTTTTTTTTAAGTAAAATCCTGTTGGTGTGTTTTGCTTCCTTGGGAGCTGGGTAATTTTGTGAAATATAGAAGGGTGCCTAGCATTTCTTAGATGCAATCCCTGTGGAAGGACACACATGGTGATTGCAAGATTACCCTGAGAATTGGGGAAATTCAGCTTACCACTGAACATTTTAAGTAGAAAATGAAAGCATCCATTGCATCTCAGTAGAACTGAAAATTGGAAAATAAATACTAAAACAGTTTGCTTCCTAGTAAAGCAAGATTTAGAAAATATCGGAAATCTGCTAAAGCATCATTTTCCTCCACAGTCCTTATCCTTAGGGTTCTTGCTATTGATTATGAAGTGCATTCAAATCATTTTTTAAATTGCAAAATCCTTATTTATATGCATTGATCTTTACACCAAGAAAGCTGATAAAGTCTGACTTTCCAATCTTCCTGATCGTAATTGAGTTGTTTATATAGCATTTCAAGTCTGCTATCAATTAAGCAGCCATTCTGTGATATGTGAGTTGAGGAGTGAAATACAGTGATTTTTGTGTCAGCTCCATTTGTGATAAGAAATCAATGCACGAACAGCAGAGCCAGGAAAACGTTGAAATCCTTTTATGGTTTTACATTACTTTCTCTGGCAGGTGGGCTAGACATGTGCTCCTTGAACCCCCTTCAAGGAAGGTCTTGCTGCCCAGCTGTGGGGAGTGCAGTTAGCAGACAGCCTGAAGCTGTGAGCTCCTTTAGGGTTGACCTCCGCCGAGGTTATGCCATTCCAGACAACTCACAACTGATGATTGCATGAGATGAGGGGCTATAAAGATCAGGCCATTTCAGCATGAAGTGGGATATTCTGTTAGATAATACTTGCTCCAAATCTGTTAGCTTTGTGGGGTATGCATTGCAATTTGACTTTTCCTCCTGCCAAACCTTGCTTCCTCCCCTTCTGTTCATAGGTGTTTATCCTTCACAAACATCTTCATTCAAAACTCCATCTCAGCGTCTGCTTCCAGAGAACCTGGGCTGCAACAACAGGTAATTGGTCACCAATCCTCTGGCTTCTCTGTAAAAGAGAACTATCGGGCAACTTATACTTGGTAGTATTTGGCCCATAGTGGTGATAAGTTACCCCCAGTTATTCACACTGTTTCAGTGGGTCCTCCAAGAGGAAAGGCTTGAAGAATAAAACAAAGGTGGGTAATATTGGAAGCATATTCTGTGAGGCAGACTGTGGAAACTGCCAGAAACCTGAAATGGTTTACTGTCTTTGCTTAAAAAAAATTTATTTAGTCTTTTTGGCATATAGAGCCTTAGTGGAAATCAAGGCTGCCAACTTTTCAGACCATAACCACATAAGGTAAATTGCCTCATCACATCAGCGCAAATAAAGCAAATGCCAAGCTGTAACCAATCAGACTGTTCCTATATGTCACTTCCTTTCTCTGTCTATAAATACTGCTTGTCCACATTGCTGGGTAGAGCTCTCTGAACCTCTCCTGGTTGCAGTGGTACCCAATTCATGAATTCTTCTTTGCTCAAATAAAGTCTGCTAAATTTCATTTATCCCCTTCTAACAGCAGTACCTAGGGAGTGCTATTAGCTGCAGGACTTTGTGTTTAACCACTTCATTCCTAGTGTTGTGGGATGTACACAAACATATTTTTAAGTGACATCCCTTTGATTGCAGATATTAAGCCTGTAACATTCAGAGTTGCTGTCAGGGATGCAAATTTTTAATCTCTAGTTTCCTGCCTCCTCATCAAAAATGGCAGCTATTATGCAGTTATATTCTAAAAGGAAACTTACCCTTCTTTTGCACAACTTTTAGGAAAAATGAGAGGCTTATTTTCTGAAAGGAAAAATTAACTTCATTAGGGTGAGTGATTTGATCTCTAACCTGTGGCAATTTTGTTCTGAGGATACCTCGTAACCAAAAGGAACTCTGCAGCAGAGCAAACAGAGATCAGAACTATGGTATCATTGGAATGAATGTTTGCATCTGACTCTGATTACAATAAGCAATGTGGCCTAGCTGGGAAATGCTGTATTTCCACAATTGACAGACCAAGCAGCCTGCAGCAATCAGCAAAGGGTGGCTTATTTTGAACAAAAACATCCATCAGACTGTGATGAGAAAAGCAGAGCTGCAATCAGTGGCAGGTTCTTCAAAGAGTTGTTGATGAAAAATGGACTTTACATGTATCAAGTGGAGAAGGAACTGCTGCTCATTTTTTAGCCTCATTTGCATGCATGGACAATAACATTGGAGACATTTTTGAACATGAAAGAAAGTGATACAATAGTTCTATCATGAGTGGGACTTTTCTGTCCTCATCATAAAATAGCATACCCAATCTGTGGCAGGAATAGATTAGGTACAAAAAGACACAATAATAAGCAATTTCAAAGAAAGTTCTAACGTTCACTCCAACAGTCTTATGCAGATGTTTTATTCTCATTGGTATTATGATGGAAGAATTCTATTGATGTAACCAAAAAAACAAAAAATGGAGATCTTGGAAAACATTTTTAGTCTTATCTATATTAGCTCTATTTCATATGACTAAAAATTAGAACTTTTTAGCTCTTGAATCCTTCCACTAAATGATATATTATGAAAGCTCTGTAGGTTCAAAGTTTGTGATCTGAAGTGAAAGAAAAGTTGTCCAAGTAGGAATCTTCAGCTTTCTTCTTTTGACAGCATGTCCTGCTGTGGTTGTAAGATTTTGGTTTTGAAATGTGCTAGAACATTCTGCGTAATGTGGCAGAAAGAAGCTAAAGATACAAAATGATCTTCATTTTTAAGTATTAAATTCTCTCTCCTTAAGGCCCACTAACTATGCAGCGAAGCATTCAGAACTGGGGCCAATCTTGTCTTTTAGGCCTGCAGTCCCCTACCCCCGAGCTGCGGCCAGGTAACCAGTCTGTGGCCAGTTAGGAAAACAGGGTCGCATCCATCACTGCCTGAGCTTTGCCTCCTCCACCCCCTTGGGCCCAATTTCCATGGAAAAATTATCTTCCGTGAAATTGGTCCCTGGTGCCAAAAAGGTTGGGGATCACTGTTTTAGTATTTCAGGCTATTCTCTGATTTTGTGCTGTCTCCTGCAAGGAAGCTTGTCGCGCCGCACTCGCCTGCAAGGACGACGCAACAAACTGGAGTTCTTCCAACAGCAGTTTAATGAGGCATCTAGTCTAGTTACATGGCGAGAGAGCCCGAACAGGAAGGACAGTGGGCTTATATACCATTGCAGGTAGTCGTGGCGGGAAGTGATTGGTAGAGGGCCCTGACAAGGCTCCCAGCAATGATTCTATTGGCTATGTGCTCACCCGTAATCAGAGACCGCTCCCAACAGCTCCCCCTTTTGTTTTGCAACACAAGCTTTGGGGACTCCAACCTCAAGGTCCAGATCCAGGGGGTGGAGTCCCCGAAGCAGGTGCAAAGGCCACCGTCTCCCGTGCAATGAGCAGAGACTCTGGGAGGTGCAACGGCTGGTAAGGGGGTGACACGCCACAATCTGGTGCAATGGGGAAACCCCTCAGAGTGCATGGGCCATGTCACGCTGTGTGAGAGGGGAGGCGGTCTTGACCTTCGGAGCGTAACATTTGTAGCCAGATGCCAGGGGATTGACCACACTCGAGGGCGGCTAGGGCTTGGGTAACCACCACTCGGTCCCTGCGGCGCTGTGCACGAACGCGCAGGAACCCCCAGATCACGAAACCTGCTCCCAGGATCCCCATGAACCCTAGGGACCCCAGGCCAGCCCAGTCCCGAAGTCCTCGGACTATTGACTGAAATGTAGGAAAGAGACCATTGGTCACTGTCAAGTCCAGGCGTGTGGAGTTAATGTGGGTGATCTCCAATTGCAACTGCCGGGTCAAGGCGGTAAATTGACTAGACCAGTGTCCTGTCAACATAGCAGATAATTGACGAGACTTGTTGGCCGCGGCGGAAGCATTATCAAACGGTACCGCGGTAATGCATAGTCCTGTGAAACGCCATTCGCAGCCCAGCTGTGCCAGCTGCCATAAGGCATCTATTTGCTCCTGGACCAAGTCCACACGTTGGTTCAGTATCATGATACCACCCTTCAGATGCGCTTTGACGGCGGATTGTGTGTCCAGAGCTGTAGCCACAGATGCCGATAGGTTGTTCAGCGTCTGTGCTGTCTGAACAGAGCCTACCGCTGCAGCCGTAGCGGCTGCCAGTGCGGCAGTCACTGCCAATGTGGAAATTACAGCTGCAGTAACGCCAAAATCTCTTCGCTGTCGGAAAAGGGTCAAGAAGCTAGGAGCCTCCACCGGCCAAGGAATATGCCGAGGCATACGGGCAACAATTGCCATGGACTGGCTGGAGGCATTCCAGCAACGGGCATAGGAGCAGTTTGCTGTGGAGCAATTGAGAACACCAGGACCAGAGGAAGTAGCAGTGATCCAGATAAAAGGGGGCCAGAGGCAAACAGGTGTGGAGGGGAAAGACAGATTACGCTGCTGAATAGCGTGGACCGACGTCTCAAATGTTGAGGAGGAGTTCCATGTAAGATTGGCAAGGCCCAAAGAGGCATTAGTAGCGAACAGCCGGGGGAAGATCTGGGCATCATGGGTCACCGGCATCGGTCTCGGGAACACCGACAGGATGGCCCAGCGCCGGTCCGTCGTCACCGATGCGGCCAGCAGCAGAAAGGTCAGGAGCAGCAGCATCCCCGGCAGCGGACGCCCCATCATCTGCATCCTCCACATCCGCCAACCGCTGCACTCGCCGCGTTAAGCGTGCCGGGACCCACACTGGATCAGGAGTGTCCTGCGGGAAAACACAGACAGCTCCCCTGGACCGGCTCACAACCGGATCTGGGCCTTTCCATTTGTTAAGCAAGACATCCTTCCACAAGACCTGCTCTGATAAAGGGGAACCGGGGTTGGCGTGGCAGTCCGCAGCAGAGCGCCCCTGATCATCCAGCAAAAGAAAATTTAAAGTGAACAAGGTGAGAGAGAGCACAGGCTTAGGGGTACGTAAGCCCAAAGGGCTCGTCCCCGTCTCCCCCTTTTGTTTTTTGAGATAGGCCTTTAAGGTGCCATGGGCACGCTCTATGATACCCTGGGCCTGGGGGTTATAGACCTGAATGGGAAAATTAAGCTGATTATTCTGCCAACGACCCTGTCCTAAGAGCATATCGGCGGCATCCCAGGCAGGCTGGCCCTGCTGCGCGTTCTGCCGAGCTTGATTAATACAGGCTTCTTGATATATGGATTTCCAATCTAAATATTGCCCCATGGATAGACAGGCCCGCGCGGTACCAGCCCAATCACTGGGGGTCATGGCATGCGCACTTAGCCGTTCCAGTAGGCCACGGGTGTAAGCGGCATTGCACCCATAAGCCTTGACAGCTTCAACCAAAGCTTTTAGTTGCTTGTAATCTAGGTGTTCGTGAAAGCGATGTTGATTAGCGTCCTCAAAGATGGGGAAAGCAAACTCCCTCTGTATCTTCTTTCTAGCTCGGGGAGGCACAAACAAGGTTCCGCCCTCCATATTTAGAGGGGCGGATCCCGCAACGGGAAAAGGAGGGGCAGTAGCGTACAGGGGCGGGCGATTACGCTCCGCCTCATATCTAGCCGCCGCCTCCTCCAGCTCCGCCTTCTCCTGCGGAGACAGCCCCTCCTCCGCCTCGCGAGAACGCGAACGGGAAGAAGAGCGAGATGATGAAGAAGAACAGGAAGAAGAAGGACGAGAGGAAGAAGAGGAAGAAGAGGAAGCCGACATGTGGAGGGAGGCCATTTTGAGAGCCACCTCCTCCATGTCCCTTTCAGGCGGCTGGCGTCCCCGCCGTTCCTGTTTACCCGCGGACTTACGTTTCCTTTCCGGCCTTTTCCTCGGCCGCCCCGGCCGAGCCGGACCCACTTTGCCTCTCTCAGACATACTATCTTGATAATCACTGAGTACTTGCTGACCTTCCCGGACCGGACCGCTGCAACGGTCGTCCTCCAAACAGGAGCGCACCAGTGCCCACACAGGGAGAACACACTCCCAAAGGGGACCAGACTCTCGGGCACGGCGAAGGTCCTGCTCTAGCTTATCCCAACTTGGAATCGTTAAAGACCCCGAGTGGAGAAACCATGGGGCCACCCGGTCCACGTCCTGCACAAAATGGCGCAGGACACGGTCAGGGATACGAAACTCCCGGGCGGCCAGAAGACCCCGCAGGGCCCGCAACAGGTGACAACTAGGAGAGTTCCCCATGGGGTAGGTCACAAGCACCCGGTGCCGGCGTCAGAAGAGGGCAGGGGTCCAAAATAAAACCGCCCCAGCTGCTGTGGTTCTGAACTCACCTCCAAAGAGGTCGTCTCCGCCGGTGCGAGAAGTTCCCGGGTTTCGGCACCACTTGTCGCGCCGCACTCGCCTGCAAGGACGACGCAACAAACTGGAGTTCTTCCAACAGCAGTTTAATGAGGCATCTAGTCTAGTTACATGGCGAGAGACCCCAAACAGGAAGGACCGTGGGCTTATATACCATTGCAGGTAGTCGTGGCGGGAAGTGATTGGTAGAGGGCCCTGACAAGGCTCCCAGCAATGATTCTATTGGCTATGTGCTCACCCGTAATCAGAGACCGCTCCCAACAGAAGCTGGGGGAAGAAAGTGAGATAATATATTGGTTTAAGTTTATGGCATCCAAAGTCTCTATTCAAAAGCATGGGCTTTCTCTCCTATCTCTTATCTTCCATTTGATAGTTTCTGGATTAGGTCTTGGCTTTTGTATTTGATTAACTTCTCTATTTAAATCCATGAGGATTGATTGTTTCTCTTTATGGGTATGCTGAAAAGTAAAATAAGCAATTCCAACTGCCTGTCTCTTCAAACAAGAGGAAAATTAATACTGTGACCTAAACAGATACTAATTACAAAAAGAATAATATGGACATCAAGCAAAGATAAGGTCTCACTTGCCTCAGGCATGATAGACTATCAGTTTCTCCTTTTCCGTCTTGTACGGTTGTTGAAAATCTAACAGCTGGTGCTCAGACAAAAAAGCTATGCAGAGGTTGCTATTCTGAAGGTGAGGTTACTTTCCTGTCCTTCATTACTCTCCCTAGTTTTTGTTTATATCTTATACAGAATTAGAAAGACCTCACGCAAAATGCTATTGGCCACTTACTCATTGGCTTTGCAAGCATTTTATCCAATGCTCCTCCAATTAGTAGCAACCAAGTAAGGAGGGCTATGGTCAGCTGTAAGGTAAACTATAAGTAGTTTCAGAGAAAATTTCAGAGGAAGTCTGTGAGTGGTTGCTGAGTGTCTAGAAAAATAAAATCCTGTTATTTATTATTTTTGTACTGAATTAGCTCCTCAATATCTCCTTAGGCTGACTGAGCACCAGCACTGTTGCCCTGGTTACAAAAACCAACTCGATGGAGCATGGTAGACATGCCAACCTGAGCAATTAAAATGGTAAATGCCAGACTTTATAATGTGTGGATGGATGTTTGTACTAAGTGTTAAAAAATGTATCTTGCCACAGGGAGGGAATGATAATCTGAATATTCTTTTCAGAGCTCCCTGAGTTTCCTTGCTGGGATTGAATAGGAATTTGTAGAGCATTTTCCCCAAAGTGATATCATCGCTGTATCCTTTTTGGGTGGTAGCAGCAAGCCTATTGGACTTATGAATCCTGATGTCTTCTTTCAGTTTTCTATGTGGCATATTACATGATACCATGAGAAAAGTATGCCAGCAATTCAAGCAGAAAGAATTCCAGAAGACTCACTTCATAGTCTTTATTCTCTGATATATCTGGAATGACAATAGCAGTGAAACCTCAAGCTGCTCATTTGGATAGAACAGACATTGTGCACTTGGATATGACTATTCTTTTTTTATCAAATCTCCTGTTATTTGCATTTATATGATGCCTTTCTTCGAAAGCTCTTAAAGCAATTTCAGCTTCACAATACTTGTGTGAATTGAATAAGAAGAAAAACATACTTCATTTTGAGGTTGAGATAAAAGATAAAATTGTCAATGACTCTCCTCAATAGAACAGAACACAGCACAGTGGGTGCTCAGTTTTCTGACACTGATTTCCCTGGAAGCCCCAAAGAAAAGGCTATTAAAAAAACCAACACTGATTCTGGGTCCAGACATCCTGGGGCAAGGGTCCATTGATAGGCTTCAGGGCTGCCGTGAACTCCCTGAGACGATGCACAAAGTGTAGTTCTCCTATGCATTTTCCTGGGCTGAGGGTTTGCAGTATGGTATTTATCTGATTTTCACAAGGCTTAAGGAACATTGCCTGGTGGAATGCTCTTCAAACCTCTGATGTATCCAGATCAATTGTGATGTTTTTCAAAAATTCCTGGCCACACATCTGGAAGTTCCAAGTTAATAAGTTTAGGGTGAGGCCTCAGGACCTGAATTTTGACACCAAATAATTCCAATTATGGTGAACCAAAAGACACACTTAGAGAAATATTGGCCAAACTCCTTGGGGAGGGACTTACTGGAATATTTGGAAATTATTGTTTCAGACTGGGGAGGAGAAGCTAAAGTGTGGGGCCAGAGAGAGGGTGTAGAGGCTATAATAGTGGCAGAAAATGCCAGACACTTTGTTATGTGTCTTAAAACCAGAATCGCATTTCAAGAAAAGTTAAGCTATAGGTCTTCCAGAATGAAGGATTTAAAATGGAAGATAAAACACCTTATACAAGAGTGATTTAAAAGATACAGGGCAAAGCATGAGTGGACACAATGCTATTTTTACTTATCTGTTTTATATGGCTCTCTTATCAGAAAAATGGGAGCTGCTGGCAGGAAACAAATGCTCAATCAAGTCATTAAATGTCAGGTAGCTGGAAACTGAAATCCTATTATTAATTAGAACTTAAATAACATAAGGTGAATATGACTATTTTGCTGCATTGCTGGGAGAAATGAGTTAGTTGAACCAAGGTCTATTCTAAAGTAGCAAAGTATTTTGGGATTTTCTGTCTTTATAAACCCATGGAAGACTAGCATAAATGGAGGGATTTTATTCTGTTGAAGGGAGAAATTCTGTTTCCATCCCACAAAGACAGTGTATTTGACAAGAAGTTTTATGAGACTATTATTTTAACTAGAGTCATAACTGAACTGGCAGACCATCCCGATTCAGTATAGGCTTATGGGTTGACCGGTGCAGGAATACAATTTATCCCACCTGCTACCAGCTCTTCACACTTTCCTTCATGAACTACTTTTACGGAGGCCTGACAGAGTCCTCTTGTTACACTGACATCATTCATGCTGCCAAATATACTTTGACGTGTGTGGCACCACACTCAAGGAAAATTGCTTCATGAACGTTTATTTAACGCTATAATAATGTTAGCTCTATGCCTTCTTTACTTGTTACTTTGTCATTTAGTTTGGTTGTAAGAATATGATGCGGGTGGTGAGTCAATTGTTCTGAAGCCTCACTGCAATCTGTAAAGTACTATATTCGTAAAGTATCTTTTGGGAAGTACATAGTGTCTTTTTGAAGAGATTCTTTTTAAATTTCACAGAGCTTCTGTAAATGTATTGACACACACTTAGAACACACAATGCTGGAGCCTGGCAAGATCTTTAGAGAATACGTGCACATGACTGATGAAATGTCATGATTTACTTGGAAAAAGTTTTTAGGAAATCAAATTGCATTAAAAGTGAAGCTAGCTTTCTTATGTATGTATAATGTACCCTGATGTAAAGTTGTAGCAAATGCTCCTGAAGAGAGACTTTGAGGAAAACAGAGGAGTTTCGGGGCTGCAGGGATCTCCATTTGTTAGGGTAGAAAGCCTAGTAGATGTGCATGGTGTGGGTGGAGAACAGTTTCTCATGCAGAGATTAGGATATATAAAAGAAAAAAAGTTTATTTGATTTCCTTAGAGGAGAGAGAAAGTGAGAGAATGAGAGAGGGGAAAGGGGGGTGGGCAGGGAAGAGAGCAGGGGGATGATGTTTCATCCCAAAGAAAGAGAAGGGAGGGGCCAGCCCTGAGGACAAATGGCTTGCTGATTTTAAGGGGGAGGAAGAGAAAAAAAAATAGTGATGGCTGTCAGTTGATAACAAAAGTGGTGGCAGGATGTCAAAGTCCAAGAGTTGGTTTTCCCACCTTTCCTTGGAGATGGAATTATTTTAGGAGATGTGACTCTGCCCTTGAGATATGGTTGAGGCTGTAGCTTGTTCTCCTGCTATTTACTCAGGAACTCTGTAAAAGCAGATTCTCAAAAAACAATTTTAAAGAGAAAGATTTACATCTCTTTTCTGTCCATTCAGCTGTTTTCAGAAGTTGTGCAAAACAGAACTCCCTCAGGATGTCTGTCAGAGGAAGAACTCGTGGGATTGATCTTTAACTGTTACTGGAAATTGTGGGATTAGGTATTTTCCTGTTATTTTTGCAAGGCCGGTCCCTTTCACTATCCTTCAGGTTGGCCTGACCCAGCTGAAAGCAGTCTTCCTGCCCTCCCTCCTTGGTCCAGTTATTTTGTGACCTCACTCCCCTTCTCCCCACCTCCACTCCCCTCTCTCCAACACACATGAAGTCCTGTTTATTGTTGAATGCCCAGCACTGTAACAGAGGTGATGGCCTGGAAAAAAATGGCAAAAATATTTTCTGTCTCTTTAAAACATCCTCCACTCCTTTGTGAGAACTAAAGCCTGTATCCTTGCCTTAGGCCTGTGGTTGGGAGGGGCAGGTTAAGTCTTTTGTTTATTTGTGCAATAGGAGATGGCCCAGTCCACTCTGGTCAAGGGAGATCCTGGGTAGAAATTTCCAGATAGTCTTCAGCAGAGATGGGATGATCAGAATTATCAACTGTAGTTGAGCAGTAATTGCCTGAAGCTGAGAACCCATCCTTTAAAAGCTCTGGAGAAGCGAATGTTAAGGAAAATTTGGATTTTGAGACAAGAAGTTCTACCATCCTTTGCTGGCAAAGTAAACTCTCTTTCCTTTTTCCTCAAACTGCTTGTCCTTGTTCTTCTTCGGCCTCGTGGACAAGTGCCGAGTTTTCAGTAACAGCACCATGATACTGGCATACACTTAGGCTGCCTAGATATTTGTCAAATGAAAAGATGAATGCATACAAATCTCCAATAGCTTACCATCAACCTCTCGATAAAAGTTACAGTCTTTACGATGACCTGCAAAGCCTAGGCTGATCTGGTCCCTGTTACCCCTGAGTTCCTCTCTTCATGTTTTCCCCTTCCTCACTTTGTTCTAGCCACACTGGCCTCTTTGCTGTTCCTCAAATAAGCCAGGTCTAACTCCACCTGAGGGCCTTTGCACTTGCTGTTCTCTCTGCCTGGAAATGTTCTGTCTCCAGATGTCTATATGTCTTCTTTTTCAACCTCCTGAAGTCATCCTCCCACTGATGTCTTCCTACTCCTTATCCTCTGTTTCAGATGTCTATTGTTGCATGACAAACTGCCCTAAAATTTAGTGGCTTAAACAGCAATGCTTTGTTATTTATGACAATTTTGTAGATAGAGCAGGTATTTTTCCTCACCTGGGAGTGACTACATTCAGCTGGGAGCTCTGCTGGCACATCTTGGTTTTCCTCCACATGGTCTCTCTCTCTCTGCGTGGTAACTCATCCTTCAGGGCCTCTCCACGAGGCTCTCTCTCAGTGGACTAGCCAGGCCTTGTTTAAATCATGGAGGCTGGCTTCCAAGTGAGGGTTTATCCAAGGAGACAGGCTCCAGTGTGATGGGCTTATCAAGCCTCTGCTTGCATCACACTTGCAATGTCCCATTGGCCAGAGCCAGTCACATGGCCAAGGCCAGTGTCAATGTGGGAGGAGATTATACAAGGGTATGAACACCTGGAGGTGTCCTTAATTGGAGGCTACCAATGTAATAGTTGACAGCAGTCTGCCAAGTGATTCACATCCCTCCCACTTGCAAAATACACTCACCACCCCCGCCAAGACCCTCAAAGCCTCATACCATTAAGCCCTCTGGTTTCGGCTTGAGGTCTAGGATTTCACCATTTAGATCAGAGCTGGTGTGGCTGAGACAAATGGGTGACATTCCTCAGGTGCTGCTCCTTAGATATGGTTCTTCAGGCTAAGTCCTGTAACTGAGGCAGCAAGACCATTCTTTGCCTCTCAACTTCTAGTTTAGAAATGCAGCATATTTCTTTCCAGCAGTCAATAGGAATTATTCTGTTTACCTTAACTATTTCTCTCCCTATGCAATTTAAACATTTCCTTCTTGCTGTACCCTCAGAAAAGACATAGAAAATCTCATTGTTTTATCGTAAGTTCTTCACTTTTACAATTACCAGTTTCCTCTCTATTTTTCTCCTGATGTTTCAGTTATTTCTTACAGTATTAAAAACCACCCTAAAATTTAATGGCTTTAAACAATGATTTATTATTTCTCACTATTTTCTGGGTTTGCTGAGTTTTTATTCTCTCCACATGGTGTGGTTCCAGCAGGAGTCTTTCATATGTCTGCAAGCAGGTGAGAGGCCAGCATTGCACCTTGGTTCTTCTTCCTCTTATCATCTTCCTCACCTGGGTCTCATGATCCAAGGCCTTTCCATGTGGACTCTGTCTCCAGAAGGATAGTCTGAACTTCCCTACAGCATGGCAGCTAGGTTCCCAAAGAGTCAAAACAGAAAATTCCAGGTCTCTTAAAGGCCAGGCTTGGAGCCGAGTCAAAGCAAGAAAGGAGGCCAGCCTGGATTCAAGGAGAGAGAAAATAGACCCCATCTGTTAAGGGGAGGAGTGGGATTTGTATACAGGGAGAGGTATAATAATGGTGGACATGTTGGGGGACTGTCTACCACATTCTTTCTTCCTTATTTTCTCCTAAGCTCCAATCACTCTGTGTTTATCTTATTTGTCTCTAACACTGAATGTACACTCTATGAAGTCAGGGATTTTCATCCATTCTATTCAATGCTTTATATCCTACAGAATGCTGCCTGCCACATAGTAGGTGCTCAGGTATTTCTGAATAAATACTTGGCACACCAGCTGCTGGAATACTCTCCTGGTCTCTCTCTGGGCATTTATTATCTACATGTTTCCTCATGGCTGATTTGAATGAGGAGTGTTAATATATTTATGTATTTGACTGTTGTCATTACTTACCCCACTTGCTCTGTTTGCATCTTTGAAAGCTAACTCTGGCATTGTTGGATTCCTCACCTGGTCTGAGTCTTCTGATATGGAACAACAATGCAGAACTTGATGTCAACTTGGCTTGCTGGCCAAGTACTTTTGTTCTTATCCTGTTCCCATATATTTCTGGATGCCTAGCACAAAGACTGATCTTTCCATAGAGTTAGTATATTGGGAAAGTGATATTTTCTCCCATGTGCTAAGAAAATACATATATATTTGAGACATAGAAAAATAGGAATAAAGGAACATATTAGAGTTAGCCTCATGATAAAGTACAGAAATATCCCACAATCTGGTGTTTTGAAGAACTCTAAGGTCAGGCACCTCATAATATTTGTCAAATAAAAAAGTATTAAAAACTTAAGTATTTTTAGAATATTAAAAAACTAATGGCTGATATAAAACTATTTTATTGATCTGTGTTTTTCTTTCTTTACTCCATTCCAGTGTGATTTCTTCTTACTTCTTTCCTTTTTATGTCTTTCCTTTAAGTTACAAAGATTTCTTATGGAAAAATGCATGGCTTTTACCTCTAAGTCTCATCTCTCCAGTGATACTTGATTTGGGAGTATATGATTGTTTTAATTCTGATTTTATTTGGCCTAAAACTTCCCAGTAAAATCTTTGCAGGAGGGAATTTCTTGTTGCTTTTATACGATATTGTTAGAATAAGCTATATGATATGTTCATATCATAAAGCCACTGATTCCAGAAACCACACATACAAACCAGCCTAATTTTAACAGTCACACCTCATGTTGTAAATGAAAGACAGTAGGGTGCCATATGAAAATCTTATTAATGGATGGTTTCATCTAGGGTCTGTAGCTGGAAATTGCAAATGAAGTCAGTGACTGCTATATGATTAGTCATGTAGAATGAAAACAGCTATTATTTGCTTATATGGTTTCTGTTTAAGCAAGTGAAAAACCATAGCTGTAGGGTAATTGCTGGCAGGATTTGCTGGGTGAACTTTAAATAAATAGAAGGATGAAGGTAAAACATTTAAAGAGAAATATTTAAATAGTGTTTTCAAAGCAAATGCTGGGAAAGAAGATGGAAGTATCCTGAAACATATCATGAGACCTTTGTGATTTATTAAAAACCAAACCATAGTACTATCATCCTATTCTGCTAAAGATAATACTATAATAGTATGAATTGAGAGCATCTATAAATTTCTGTAGGATGGTAGAGACAGAATATGATCATAAAGTTGATTGCTTTTCTGAAATAAAATTAGTGGATACGGGCAATTCAGTAAGTGATAGTATTTAATCACTATTTCTTTGCTAAATAAATTCATATTTCTGCCAACTTATTTCTAAAAAGATAATTGAAAACCTTGCTTACAAGTTGAAGTAAGAGAAATTAATAGATATTTTCTATCAGGACAATTTCAAACATTGTTCTTTCCCTCCCACCAAACCTAATTTAAGGCATTCAACCAGGCAGCTGGAGTTTTTACAATATTTTTAACTCTCGAGTTTTGTGTGTTGAAAAACTAACATCCCAAAGCGGGGGTTGATCGAAATGGGAATTATAAAACAAGGAAGACGTTCAATTCACCTTATCTGAAAATGCAAGTTTAGACAATATCAAGACCCTTTCTGTCTGTAGAATGAGGACCTCCTCTCTTACTCTTCTAGCGGTGAGAATGGCCGTGTGGTACACTGGCCGTCCTTTTAGTCTAGACATGCCTCCTGCCTGGTGGCAAAGACCTGCTGAAGTTTGAGACTCAGATATGTGTTCTCTCTGGGCACAGTTATAGTTTGAGCATTTTTTTGCTTATGACAAAGAGTGATCCCAGAGTTGAGAAAATAAGGAGAGAAGGAAACACTGCTCTGAGAGTATATGCCATGAAGAAACGGTCTAACCAGGCATGAGGAATTCAGGGGGAAATGGAATCATCATCCACAATCATTTGTTGATGTCGAACTATATACAGGTGGCACTCTTGAGGTGCTAGGGAGAGGGGGAAATGCCTGCCTATCCTCCTCATCACCCCCCCAACTAAAACTGTAAAATAATCAGAGATCAGAGATACCATTTTTCAGAGAATGATGGACTTAAATGGATTTTGTATTTAGGTTACTAAGTATGAAATGTCCGATTCCCTTAAGTATTGTTTGACAGTTGTTACTTCTGACATTTCATTTTTACACTTTTTGTTTTATTTTTATTGCGAAGGTACATCCTCAGTCTTTCAAAGGCATGTTTTGGCTTGTGATTATCTTTCAAATGTTTTTAGAGCAATTTTTTGTGAAACCATGGATAAGTCAAAAATCTGTCTTATTTTGGAATATGAGTTCCATCGTGGAACCAATGAAGCACAGACAACTCAAAATATCAACAGTGTTTGGGAAGGATGTGGCTAATGAATGCACAGTACACCTATGGTTTGAGAAGTTCTGTTCTGGTGGTTCAATCTTGAAAATGAGCCATGTCAGTAACCTGAGACCAAGGTGGATAACAATGAGCTGAAAGCCACAGTGGAAGTGAATCCATCTCAACCTACGCGTGAGTTAGTAGCAAAGTTTGATGTTACTATTCCAACAATATTGGACCATTTGAAAGAAATGGGCAGGGTAAAGAAGCTGGATAGATGGGTTCTGCATGAATTAAACAAGCAGCAGAAGAGAAATCATCTTGAAGCTTGCCTTTCTTTGCTGTCATTACATAAAGGCAAACCATTTCTACACCGTATTTTTTTTTTTTAAGAGATAGGGTCTCACTCTTGATCAGGCTGGTCTTGAACTCCGGGGCTCGAGCAATCCTCCTGCCTCAGCCTCCTGGAGTGCTAGGATTATAGGCGTGAGCCACTATGCCTGGCCTCCACACTGTATTGTTACATGTGAGGAAAAATGGATTCTTTTTGACAATCACAAGCATTCGGCACAATGGTTGAATAAAGATGAAGTGCTGAAACACAGTCCAAAACCTAATATTCATCAAAAAAAGCTAATGGTGTCTGTTTTGTGGTCCAGTGCTGGTATTATCCACTACAGCTTCATGAAACCTGGTCAATTGATTACAGCAGATGTCTACTGCAACCAATTGGATGAAGTGTTGAGGATGCTTGTGATTAAGCAGCTGAGAGTGGTCAATAGAGACAGGCGAATGCCCTTTCAAGACAACGCTCGATCACATGTAGCACAAAAAAAGCTGCTCAAACTACAGAGGCTGGACTTGGGAACTCTGTCATCCACTGTATTCACTGGACCTTGCACCAACTGACTACTACTTCTTCCAGGCTTTGGACCACTTCTTGCAAGGAAAAATATTTAATTCTCAACAAGCTGTGGAAAACACCTTTTGTGATTTCATCACTACTCACTCTCCAGGCTTCTTCACTGCTAGCATAAACAAGCTATCATTAAGATGGCAAAACCGTGTCAATAGTTTAGGTGCATATTTTAATTGTACTGCTGCTTGTTTGAGATATAATAAACTGAACTTTTGATTTGAAATGGTACACTTCATATTTAATAGAAATAAAATTCTTTGTTGGCAACAATAAATGAGACTTTATTCATTTTAGGGCTAATTCATTTCTGTCAGAAATATTAATTTAATGTAAAGATTTATTTTATTTTCTAATTATAAATAGATTGTGTTTTTGTCATTAGTAATTTGTAAAATATAGAAAACATAAAGAAGAAAATATCTTTAAACCCTAAATCTAGAGATAACAGCTGTTAAAATTTTAGCCCATTTTCTTCCAATGTTTTTGAATATATATACACATACATATTATGCATAGTTGAGATTATACTCTTTATATATTTCTACCTCTTGCATTGTTTTTACCCACTTTATATTATTGACATTTTTTACATCTTTACATATTCTTTAAACACCATTTATAAGGACTGAAAAATATTTTATAACAAAATTTATCTTAACTTCCTTAGCACTCCCTTATTATTGGATATTTTATTAAATTTTTATATGTAACATTATAATAATTTTTTTGTGCACAAATATGTGCATTTTGATAATTTTCTTAGTTATTTTTAGAAGTATAAATACCAGCTAAAAAGAATAACTATTTTCAAAATTGTTCTTGATATATCTATTGTCAAATTGCTTTTTGTGAAGATTATGCCAATGCACATTAACCAACAATAATGAGGTTAATCTCATCACTTCATTGCCACAAATGATCACTGTTAAGAGCTGAAAAATCTTGTGTTCTAAGTTTTTTATTGAACATTTTTTTCTGTTTATCAGCCACTTACATTTCTATTTCTATTTTGTGGAATGTTTCTTCCTGTTCCCTTTTTTGTCCTTTGGTTATAGAGACTTTAATGCTTTTCATATCATGTACTAAATTTAATTTTAGAGAACAACTTCTAGGAACGTATCTAGTCTGCTAGTCAGTCAAATATTAATAGTTCAAATAACCTTTACCATCTTTATAAATGTTATGATGGAAAAATAAAGGTTGCAATGATTTTGTCATTCTGCTTGTCAAAGGGCTTTAATAGCTCTCTAGAACACAAAGTAAAATCCAAACTTTTCCAAAACATAAATGCAGCATGTATTGTCATCTTTTCTCTTATTCTCAATATTCCCCTTTCTGTTAGTATCCTTCACCCCTTCCTGGGCTTCCCCTATCTGCATTAAACTAAAAATCCCTCTGGTTTTGGAAAGAATATTTTCTGTTTTTCAACTTGCTCCATACACACTCTCTTTGTGCTATTAATTCTATTCCAAGTTTGCATACTTACATTCTTTAAGACTTGCTTGTGTTCCACCTCTAAGTCTTCCCAGATATCCTCCAGCCAGAAGTAATCTCTTTCCTGTTATCTCATTGTACTTGGTAAATCTATTAGAACACTTTGCACTGGGGCTGGCAACAGTGTCCTTGAACAGTGGAAGACTGGTGTTATCAGGCTTTCTTGTGACCCTTGACTTACCTGTTTTTGTTTCTTCTAGGCTCTTTTTTCTTCACTCTCTCCCTATCCTGTCTGGGTTCCACGGGCAATGATTCTATTCTTATGATATCAATTCCTCTTTTCCATTGCCCTTCTATTGACCTGGCAAAATCCCAATCCTGGATGAATCCAATTATCATCTTCACCTGCATACTGGGACTACTAACCACATCTGGGAAAATCTTACAACTGGCTTGTGTGGTATGGTTACCCCCTGACTTCAATGGGTCCTACTTTCTGCAATGATTATTTCCCAACTCTCCCTGCCCCCTACTTTTCTCAAATCTTTCTACCCACCACCTCCCTACTTTCTCTTAGAAAATTACATTTTTTTCTTCTCTACAGAGAAAATAGAAGCCAGGGCAAGAACTGCCTCAAACTTCCATCACCAAATTGCAAACTTATCTTTATCTAGCATTTCTTCCCTTCTTTGTTCCTTCTGTAGTGGAAAATGTACCTCCTCCAGTCTAAGGCCAGGCCTCCATTTGTACTCTCTTAACCCCTCCTGCCTGCAGAGGAACCCTGTCCTAGAGCAGAGGTTCTAAAGCATCAGGATGACTTGCAGGTGGTTTGTGAAAACACAGATTGCTGAGCCCCAACCCCAGAGCTTCTGATTGGTTGGTCTGGGTGAGGCCAGAGACTCTGCATTGCTAACAAGAGCCCAGCTGATGCTGATGCTGCCGATTCAGTGACCACACTTTGAGAATCACTGCCTGTATTAGTCAGGGTTTTCCAGAAAAACACAATCAATACGATGTGTGTGTGTGTGTGTGTGTGTGTGTGTGTGTGTGTGTGTATAAAGAGATTTATTATAAGGAATTGGCTCATAGGATTATGGAGGCTGCCAAGTCCCAAGATCTGCAGGGCGCGTCAGCAAGCTGAAGACCCAGGACAGCTGATAGCGTAGTTCTGGTCAGAAGGCCGGCCTGCTGGAGACCCAGGAAGAGCCGATGTTTCAGTTCGAGTCCGAAGGCAGAAAAAAAACCTGATGTTCCAGTTTGATGGTAGTCAGGCAAGTGGAATTCTCTCTTATGCTCAGAGGAGTGTCAGCCTTTTTTGTTTTATTCACAACAAAATACTGATTGGAGGAGGCCCACCCACTTTAAAGAGGGCTGTCTGCTTTCCTCAAATTAAATGTTAATCTCTCTCATTGAAAAACAGCCTCGCAAAAATACCCACAATAATGTTTGACCAAATGTCTGGGCACTTGTGACCCAGTCAAGTTGACACATAACACTAACCATCACACTGCCTGGTAGATTATCCCCTCTTTGTACTATATTCTTTGTCCTTGATTGTCTCTTGCATTTTTTCCCTTGCTAAAAATGCCCAAGCTATTCCATCTATATAAAATACTACCAACAAAGCCAAAAACGTCTTGCTTTAAATCCATGTTATCTTTCAGCTAACATCATACATCTCTCTTTCCCTTCACACCTGAAATTTAGTATTCTTTTGGGCTGTCTCCTAGGCTCTTTGATGTTCTTAAACTATGCAGAATTTCAGGGAATCTCATTTACTTTCACTGCTTCAATAACCATTTATATGCTGATTTACCCTCAAGTGTATATCTTGCCTGAGCTTCATACCCATACATTCAAATCTCTCTTGACATCTCCATTTGGATACTTTTTGTCAGGAACTGAACATCAGCATGCTTATAACTGAACTCATCATCTTTCCCATCTTCTCCTTCTTCCTATGGATTTGCCCCCATTGCACTCTTCCCTGGGTCATTAGGAACATTTACTTTCTTAAGTTAAAGCCTTGGGAGTTACTCATTGCACCTTCTCTCTTCCTGATTTTCTATATCCAATCTGAAACAAAAAATCTCATACATGATAACTTTTAAATATCTCTCAAATGCATTCTTTTTCTCTTCATTGCCATTTCCACCATCCTGATTTAGGCCATTATTATCTTTTTACTGGCTTAAAGCAATCACCTCCTAAATCACCTCCCCACCTTTATTTCTTACCACTCTCCAGTTCATTCTGTCTCCAGATCCGGAATGATCCTTTAGACATCACATATGATCATCTTCTTCTCATGTTTAAAACTCTTGTGTGACTTCCATTTGCCTTTAGGATAATGGCTCCAAAACCTAAGATTGTAGGGTAACCTTAAAGCCTTTCAAGATATATTTAGCTCTCTGGCAAAGAAAGATGCTGTCTGTTTCTCTTTGCTCTCTGTTCCATCAACATTCGGCTTTTTGCATATCCCTATTCTCAAAATACTTTGCTGCTCTAGGCCTTTGAAAATGTTGCTCTCTGCAGAAACAAACTTTCTTTGACATCCAAGACTCCTTCACTCCTCCCTCCCCAGCTCCACCCATGTTACTATTAGGTGGGGTGGCTGCTGTTTATAGAACTCACCTATAAAATAGGGGCATGTCATTTAATCCAGAGGAGGGGATTGTCTGACTCTTAAATGAATCTAAAAACACATGTAAAATACACCATGTAGTGCCTAGAGTATAAAATGCTCACTAGATAAAGGTTGTTTTCTCTAACTCATATATATCACTTCTATTGGTGTCAGTCTCTTCCACTAGTTTGGGAATACTCTAAATGCCTTTATTCCTCTACAAGTCCTAGCACCACACTTTTAAACACAATAGTTATGATGTTGACTTTTTAATTGATATAAAAAGGTATTGCCATTTCTGATATGATCCTTAAAATTTTTTGGGACTGAGTATTTCTTATATATTATTGACCCAGATTTATGAAATGCATGGAAATTTATTCTCATTGACCCAAGCCTTTTTGTGGGCCATTCAAATGTCATATTTTCTCAGTCAAAATGCATATTGGAGAAATCTGACATATTTACCAAATAAAAAATGGTTCTGTTTCACATCATCTAAAAATAGACAAATGCATAGCTTTGAGGCAGAAGATACAATTGTGTGACATGAATAGCTATCATTTGAGATTTATATGTACATATGAGTTACCATTAGAAGCCTGCATTTTAAGAGAGATATGTAGAACATTGCTGGTTTCACACAGGTACAGGCAAGATTTTACTCATAAAAATTACTACTTGTGTAAATGCTCAATTTTAGGTAAAAAGATGCAGAATTTCATTCACAGACATGATTCAAATCTCATAAGTGCCTAAACAGAATTTTCAGAACAAAAGAAACCTTGAGATTTTCTCTAGGCTGTGATAAAGCAGATAATTGAAAAGTAAAAATCTCAGTAAAATCTAGTATTGCTTCGTGTTATAGGACAAAAAAAATGGGTTGAGTAAATTCACCTGTAAACAATTGGATTTTATTAATTGACTTGTAAAAGTGGATGCAGGCATGGTGGATGGTCATGTAAGCATCTGTGAAAAGTATTGGTACTCATGCCACTTTAAAGTCTTCTCAGAAGGATGAACCTAGATTCTTCTTGCAAAACTGCAAAAACAGTGACATAGGAAACTTATGTAATATAAAGAAGCAACTCAAGTTGTAAGGGGGGAAATATAATTTATAATTGTCTTAAGCAATTATAAACCAGGTCATATGGGTCTACTATTGCATGATAATTTGACACTCAAATCTTTAGGCCACATTTCAATACTCTCCTTTTACATGAGCATGATACTTTCTGTTCTATGCGGATATGTGAGCAGGCATACTTCTCATTTCCTAACGAGCACCAGATTCTCCCAGTGCGTAAATTAAGCTCTTTTGGAATCCACTACCAGGCCACAAGGGTATCATTCAATGCATTGAAGTAGTAATTTACTAAATGGGACCCTTATGGCCCAAAAGAGTTCTTGCAGCTTCCCAAATGCCTACCTTAACCAGGCAATGGTTTATGGTCTGGAGAACCAGAGTGTTCAATTATACTATTACATTTAGACAAGGAGACTCATATTTTCCTAGAAATTGTAGCTCTACTTTATGCTTCAGCTCAGTTAAAGTCAGGTTATTTTTAACCTTCTTATTCCCACCAGACTTTTTCCTCTTTACATTTTATATTTTGCTACCATTTGGTCATCTAAATAGCACTCTTCTCCCTCCAGTTAATGATTCTGTTGGGTTTTGGTTACCATAATTGTTCTCCTAATTGGTATCATCTGAAAAAATGATTGTTAGGAAAGGTGATAAACATTGAAAAGTCTGCCATTTGGTTTCATTTATTATTCTTCCAATTCATTTTCAATAACAAGTTTTCTACTTGGAAATTAAAAAACACTTTAAAGTTTTGACCATGGCTTTATTGTAGTATTAATAGTGCAGCATTTTCTGTACAGGTACTATGCTATTGTCCAGTAATGACCACTACAGAATTATTTTGAACCTTTAAAAGATTGTCTCTGTTGGCTCACTCTCTCCAAAATCTTTAAAAGCACAACTAAGAAAATTAAATATTTTATGAATAATTTGCTAATCTTAAAAAGTATAATGTTAGAACTTATTTCACATTGCATTTGAGATTTTGAATTTGATCTGTTTTTATTTATTTTTATTTCAGCATGTTATGGGGATACAAAAGTTTAGGTTATGTATATTGCCCTTCCCCCGCCCCCCGAATCAGAGCTTCAGGCGTGTCCATCCCCTAGATTGATCTGTTTTTAGTTAATAGGACAACATTGGCCATGTGGTAAATGCAGATGGCTAAGATGCTATTATTCGTATAATCTCTAGGTGGCAGCTCAGCTCTACCTTTAAAATCTCCCTTTTAGTATTTTTCTTGCTGGCATTTCATTTAAAAACTGGAAACATAATGCACAACATGTAAAATGAATACAGCCAAACACGATCTGCCTGCTTTTAATGTCTTGACAAGGTTTTCCATGTAGCTTTGCCACACTGCTGATTTTAATGGAGGGGTTTAGAGATAGCAGCTCTCCAAAAAGTGTTCATATTCACCATTTTCCTCATATGAAGGCCAGTAACTGGGTCTTTTAAGACTAAGCTTCAGTTATAAGGCATCGGCATTGTGTTATAGATTTGTACTTTTCCTGCATGTGTTTTTAAGCCAATTGTCATGCTATTTAGTTACATCTGAGATGTGTTCACTTCCTTGTATTACAGTTACACTGACAATAGTTGGGTCTGACCATGTCCTCATTCTAGTCAGTTAGAGCCCAAGTACCTTCCCGAGAATTATGTAAATACAGCTTAACCCCAGAATAAGAAATCGTGCTATCTTGTAGAGCAAAATCTCAACTGGGAGAGTTCCCTCAGGGGATATTTGGCAATGTCTGAAGACATTTTTGATTGTTGAAACTAGGGGGAAGGAAGAGCTACTACTAGCATCTAGTGGGTAGAGAGCAGGGATGCTGTTAAACACCCTACAAGGCAGAGGACAGTCCCCCACAACAAAAATTTATCCACCCCAATATGTTAATAGCGCCAAGGTTGAGAAATCCTGTTGTAGAGAAATATAGCTATAGTGGTATAATATTAAAATCAATGCAAGTTTTAATAATCAACACAATGAATTCATATAGGAGTAGTTTACTGAAAATCATAAACATCATAAATATCCTTTAGAAAAACATCTTGTTTTTGATTATTTGGTAACAAATTTCTCATAATAATACTCCTTTTCCCTATTGCCCACCCAGTTTTCACAAATGGTTAAAAATAAGCTGCACTCTTGTATTTCATTTTCTTAATTAAAAACATTGCTCGTCTTATTTTGCATATCTAAACCTCAGGAATTCTCTCTATGAAAAAATTGTGTTTACTGAGTATGTGGAGTTAGTCTGCACAGCTGTCAAGACCTATATGCAATTTTCTTTCCATTCTATTTTGTAAGTCAGTTTTATTAAAACAGGTTTGAGATGTCTCAAGTTTATCAAACCTATTGACTGTGGAATATATTAATTAAAATTATTGAAAATCAAGGTCTGGGTATACTGAAGAATTTAGTGTAAAAGAAGCTACTTAATTTATCATTGCCAAGAGGCTGTGAAATAATGACAAACTTGTTTAGTATCCCGAAACTGTGCTACAGGTACAATCTATCATCGTGTTTCGCTTGAAGATCCATTGTGTGACATAATTAAGAATACATACTATATGTGGATTCATCAGGTATTTTGTCATCTAATAAGCTGATATGCTGAGATGTTTTGGCTATTTTATGTCCTCCTTAGATCAGTGATTTTTCAAATTACATCTTATTCTAAATCCCCATATATAAAATGGATTAAATTTGAGTTACTTTTGTTGTGAGGAGGGAATCTACCTTGCCTCTTGCAGCAGCCCGAAGGCACCATTGCAGAAACCCAGCCTTCCACTGAAAATAGTTTGAAAACCACTGCCCTAGAGCAGGGGGTCTGTCAGGCTTGCTTTAATCACTGAATTTTAGTTTTTATGGTATTTAAGTGTCCATCTTAAGAAAAAAAAGGCAAAACACTCTCTTGTCTCTAAATCCCCTCTAACTACCATCCCCTTTCTTTATTCCTTTTCTGAACATAACTTCTCAACATGTTTTCTATGTATGTTGCTTCCCACTTTGTCATTTTTAATTCACTCCTAAAACTACTTAGTTTGCTTCTAGTTCTATTATTCCATGAATGCTGCTTTTGCCAAGATTACCAGCTATGTCCCTGGTGCTATAACTGACGGTCACTTTACACTCATCTTGTTCAACTTCTCAAAAACTACTGACAAAGCTGACCCCTCCTTCCTTCTTGACTCCCCCTCCCGGTTCTCTCTTTTCCTGGCTGCTGCTTCTTAACTTCTTAACCCCAACGTTAAGTGCTGGAGTTCTTCAGGACTAGATGTTGAGCTCTCCCATCTCTCTCTAAACTTTCTAGGTTGCATTATTTATTTCTATGACCTTAAATATCATCCATATGTTGATAACTACCATATTTTACATCTTCAGGCCAGTCTTTTCCTCTGAATTCCAGATCTGCACACCCAAGTGCCTACTTGAAACCTTCTCCTGGGTATTTCCTGCTCTTATCTGGCCTCTCCCATCTCTGTAAATAGTACTGCCATCCAGAGAGTTGCTCCGCAGAGAAACTCAGGAGTCATTCTTTACTCCCCACCTTCCTTCACCATCCACACCCACCATCAGAAACTCCTATCTGTACTTTCTGCAGTCATGTGCTTCAAGTATTTCTGCACATCTCTATTTCTGCTGTGTTCCTGTTTAGCTAAGTCTCCCTCATCTCACACTTTAAGAGCCTCCTAAGTCACCTTTCTGTTTCCACTCTTGTCCTACCTTCATTCTTTCTCCACAAGGCCACAAAGGGATTATGTATCTTTCCTGCTTACAATTCTCACATGGATTCCTATTGCATTTAGAATAAAATTCAAATTCCATACTATGGTCTGGACACTGTCTGACTCTTCAGTTTCAATTCCTGCTACTTTGACTTCTCTCCCACAAATGCTCTGTATGTATTGACTGTGGGCATCTACTAGAGGCCAAATTCTTTTCACCTCAGAATTTTTGCACTTGTTACCCTTAAATTTTCTTCCATGGCTCTTTACATGCCTAGTTCCTTTTTATCCTTCAGGTCTTAGCTTAAAAACCATCACCCTGATCAATAATATATTCACTTTTCACTATTTTAAATCTTATTTATTTACTTATTTATTTGTTCATCATCTGATCATTAGAATTTAGGCTTTAAAGAACAGGGATCCGGTCTCCGTTGCCTGGGAACTGGTAGGCACTCATCACATATTTGATGAATGCATCAACATTATTGTAGTAAATAATCAGAATATGTAGGAGGGGTAAAGATAATAGACAGGTGACATATGCTTGCCCTACATTTCTTGGCTTTATAGAGGAGGAGATGACTAAATGGGGAGATATGATAGTTGGTGTCCAGTATTTGAAGATTAATGTGAAAAATAGGATTAGACATGGGTTTGGCAACTAGACACAGAATGAGAAGTATGGGTGGAAGTTAAATTTGAAACAAACAATATAATGATAGGTGCTTGGGAAACGGTGAGCTCTGACTCACTGAAGATGTTCAGGTAGAGTCTGGATGACAACCTGTCCAGAGAGAGTATGGCAGTGGGGTTTCCTGATTAACACTGAAACATGGCCCAGAAACTTTTAAGGGCCCTTCCCTCTTTGAGATGCTGGTAAGAAGATTCTTACCTATATCTCCTAGCATTAATCTGTTGCTGTGATTCTACTGGTTGTTCTCCTTCAAATCAGACCTTATTGGATATTCTCTTAAAACCTCACTGTTTATCACTAATAATGCAGAAAACTAAAGAAGTTATTTTGGGAGAAAAAAAATGTTAAACAGCAAAGAAGAATTGGATAGAAAATATCTTCCTGATGGCTCAATCTGTCAACAAATATATATATTATACCTGTGCACATATATGCATATATATGTATAACCAAATCAATGTGTGCTTTAGGCATTAGTTTCAAAGCCTTCACATAGTTACGTAAAATGGAATTGATAAGAAGACACCTTCATTTATTTCATGTCCTTAAAAGTTACTGTCATGACTTGAGCTAGAAAAAGGAGGTCAGTTCTACAACAATGCCACATATTACATTTTGAACTTTATTTTTTAACAGCATCCTAAACCTGCCATCATATCCTTTAATATTTCCTCTGGAATTTCTTGTTTATCTTCAGTCATCAGCTAATGTCTTTGATGTGTGAAATGAAGAGAAATAATGCCTAGAACTCTCCAAACATTAATAGACTGACTTTTGGAGAACATAAAAATCTTAGGCAAGGTCTTTTCATTGACCATAGCATTAGGAGAAATTCAAAGTCCATATTCACCTGAAGAAAAGCTACATTTCCAAAGGTTGTTTACATTTTCTCATCAATAATAATTCACACAAAAGTTTTATTATGTCATGTGACAGTATATGACTCGGCAAAGTATAAGAAAATCTACAGTTAATCACCTGGCATTTGAAAACTGTGGGGTTTCTTGTTGAGGTCATTTTCATAATTTTCATAATGTCTCTTTTTTTTTTTTGAGACAGAGTCTCACTCTGTTGCCTGGGCTAGAGTGCCGTGGGGTCAGCCTAGCTTACAGCTCCTGGGCTCAGGCAATTCTCCTGCCCAGCCTCCTGAGTAGCTGGGACTACAGGCATGCGCCACCATGCCCGGCTAATTTTTTCTATATATGTTTTTAGTTGTCCATATAATTTCTTTCTATTTTTTTAGTAGAGACAGGGTCTCACTTTTGCTCAGGCTGGTCTCGAACTCCTGAGCTCAAATGATCCACCTGCCTCAGCCTCCCAGAGTGCTAGGATTACAGGCATGAGCTACTGCACCCAGCCTCTTCTTTTAAATAATGTAGAATTACATGCTAATTTAGATGTTAATTGATGTGACTTGCCCATACTTTCACTGTTACTCTGGCCATTTTTTAACTCTGGCTATTTTTTTACCCTATGTCTTCTTTTATTTTGCTTTCTGATTTTTCTTTATGTTATCTGCTTCTAGTTCCACCTCTTACATACTCTTTGCTTTCTTAGTTGTCCATGAGTAATGTATTGAGAAATATTTGTTGAAGGTTGCTGTGTGAAGGACATTGTATATATCATATCTTCCACTTTACTTCTTTACCCTGTAGAATTTGGCCTTAGTGCATAGTATGCACTCCCTTTAAAAGTTGTTATTTCTATTGGAGGTAGAAGTTCATTTGATAATTATAGATTCCTTTGTTTTTGTCCTTTTTCTACCTAAAAGTTTAGGAAATACCTAAACTTCTTGTCTTTATCTTCTTTACTTTCTACTATGGCATTTTGAATTTCTCCCTCATTGCCTCTTGGGGACCCTTCTCATCCTTAGTTTCTACTGTGAAGTACTGTATTCTATGTTACCTATTGATTCTATAACAAATTATTATAAACTTAGTAGGAAACAACTCCATAAATTCATTGTCTTATAGTTCTGGAGGTCAGGAGTCCAGAAGGGTCTCACTGAGCTAAAATTAAAGTGTTGGCAGGGCTGTGTTCCTTTCTGGAGGCTCTAAGAAAGAATTAATTTCCTTGCCTTTTCTAGCTTCTACAAACCATCTGCATCCCTTGGCTTGTGGCCCCCTTTCTCCGTCTTCAAAGCTAGCAACTGTGGACCAAGTCTTTCTCATATCAAATCATTGCAAAGTGATTCCTCTTCTGCCTCTCTCTTGTACATTTAAAAACTCTTGTGATTACACTGGGCACAGATAATCCAGGATAATCTCCCTATTTTAAAGTCAGCTGATTAGCAACCTTATTTCAATCTGCAATTTTAATCACCCTCTGCCAAGTAACAGGCAATGTCATCACAGGTTCTGGGATTACCACAGGGACATCTTTGGGAGATCGTTATTCTGCCTAACATAAGTACATACTTCTCTTTGACGTTTTGGATCCCTCCTGCAACCAAGCCTCTCCCCCCTCAACAGGAGCAGGCTCTCTTCTTCTTCTTGGGTCGCTCCTGTGGCCTCCACATTCTTCTCCATCTGCCTAATCTCTGCTGATTCTTAATGATTATATAAAATCTAATATTATTTAAAGCATATTTAAAACAAATAATTTGCCTCCATATCGAAGTAATTTAGGGAAAAACAGGTAAAGATTGCTGACCACCTTTTCTCCCTTTATTTAAATTATTTATATTACATCTGTTTTCTTTCCTTGTTTCCTTTTTATTATATATAGCTATTTTTGTGCCACTAGAAATGTAAAGGGCAATATAAAAAACAGAACCACTATAAGAAAACATTTTAGTTATTAATGGTTATATTTTTATTCACCACACATTTTTTATACCATTTTTGTGATTTATTGTGAATTGTACAAATGATTCAGATTTGTTATCTAATCATTTAGTTTTGATATGAACCTATATAATTATACTTCTGCCAGAATCTTCCTGTGTTTTAAAGTATGTTCCTCCTTTTTTCCCCCTGTTATATACAAGCTAGGCATTTAATCCTAGCAACATCATTTTGGCAGAGAAAGCTTTTGGTCTGAAAGCATACAGATAGTTTTCAGTAATTAAAACCATATAGTCACCACAGTCTTGATCTAATTTCCAGCATTTAAGGCATTTCTATGGGTAAAAATCTTGTTACTTATATGCAATTTGTTTATGCTTACCTGCTTCTTTTAGGCACAAAGAAGATAAATGTCATAGATTTAACCATATCCATATTTTGATATTTGGGATGTTCTTTCTTCATGTAAGGAGAACAGTACCTTTTCTGACTCCTCTGAAATAAATCAAGACAAAATCTATGTGAAATTTTGGACCATAATCAGGAACAAGAATCTTGGGAATTCTTGGAAAGAAAGTAATTTTCTTGCAATTAAAATTTACTTTCTACCAGAAGGAAAGATACTCATTTATTTCTGTACTATTTCAATTCACTGAGCTATACCTGCTCAGAATAAAGAGGTCCTTTCATACACTCAGTGAAGCCAAGTAGAAGACTTCAGCTTCTGAGTTTAGTACAAAGTATTTTCCAATTATAAGGAATCTTTATTATTGAGAAATAGCTTTTCTATTCTTAACAATGATGAGAAAATGACATCCTGCTTTTTTCAGTGATATGAATATATACTTTTAAGATCTAGCATATTAACATCACTGACTATTCAAGCTGGCCTCTTGAATTAGGGTCAAATCAAGGAAATGAAATACATATACGCACACTCAGAGAGTAAATCGAGACAACTAGTCAGGTCATTTCTCTGTTCTCTGTGCATGGCACAGGCTTAGGGCCTTGCATAAATCAAAATATTTACATTTTTTCAAGGATTTTTAACTTGTTTTGAGTAGACTTTGTAAATCTAATGAAAAAATTGAAAATAATTTCTCCAACATAACTTCTGAGTGATACTGTTGTACAGAGATCATGATAAAGAGGGCAAGAGTTTGATACAATGAGCATTGGAGGCTTTACCTGGAAGTGCCCAAAAGATACCATTAGTTGGTAATTTGCAACTAGCTCATATGCCAAACATTGTAGGATCAAGAGTCTACATGAAATGTGAACAACAGAATTTCCACTTTTGGTTTCTGATACTTTTATGGCATTCAGAAAGAGCTGGTAGGTTAGACATCTATCTTGAAATAATGAGAGAAGTTTTTCCTTTCTGAATTCGTTAGAAAGTTGGTACTAAAACTGCCCAAGGCATGGTTTGTGAATCTAAGTGTATCCAAACCGAGCCATGTTTCATTTAAGTCTGTTTAATAAATCATCTTCTTAACTGGAGCTGGGGGTATAAAAGTTCATGCCTCTGGCACAACTGAAAGTGGAGAAAAAGATCAGGAGCATGGAAGTTTTAAAAAACGTACTATTATTTTCAACTTGGGTTTTCTGACATGGAAGGAAAAATGCTATTTAAAAAATATTCCTACTTGTATAAAAGCAGCTGCTCCTAGATGGTTCAAAATAATAACATTTGGAAAGCTGGAGAGATGGACCAGCTTTTGTCCAGGGTTCAACAGACTTGATGAAGCAAATACTAGACTAGACTAGAGCAACCCTGCTTCATGAGGTTGCGTTAGGTGACCATTGATTGTTGAATGAATGAATAAAAGAATGAACATTTCAGTTTCTTTTGACTCCTTCAGATCTCTGGTAAGTTATTTTGATATCTATAAGGAAGTAGATTTCAATATCATTATTATGGGAATTGGGCATGTTTCAACATGAATTTTTGGGGAAAAAAAAGAAATTGGGCATGACATTTTTTTCCATCAGGCTTACAGGTTCTCTTTGGCCAACAATTTCATAGGAACTTGGTGAAAACTTTATATTTGGTAATTAAACAGTTTCAAAAGCCATTCACAAAAGTAATGTGATTTCTTTTGTGGGGGGAAAGTTTTGGTGGTTTCATGTATTTATTCAGTAAGTATATTTTTATTGAATACCTACTCTGTACCAGGCAGTACCTTGGCACTGAGAACACAATAGTGAATAGATTTACACGTGTCCCTCTGCTCTTGGGGATGTAGACAGTCAAAAATCAACACAGAGTAAGTGCTATAATGGACTAAGAACAATGCATCACAGAATTATTTAAGGTATGGATCAAACCCAAATTGGAGGGGGATGAGAAAAGCTCTCTGGAGGAAGCAACATCTCAGCTGAAACCTTAGTGTTAAATAGGAGGGAACTAGAAGAGGGAGGCAGAAAGAGTGTTCAAGGCAGAAGAGCTTGTTGAGACTTGGGAATTGAAAGTACTGCAGAAGCAGAGTAAGGAGTGGGGAGAGCTGAGCAGAAGCCAAGTTCTGAAGGGCCTTGAAAGCCATGCCAAGGAGTTTAGAATTTATCCTTCATGCTTAATTAAAATAGTAATCAAGTAAATGAATAATAAGGCACCAAGTGAAGGGAAGCCATTGAAAACTTAAGAAATAGAGTTACCTAATAAAACTTGTGTCTTAGAATACTTTCACTGGTTGTAGTCTGAAAAAAAATGGAGAGGATTCAAGGCTAGAGACAGGTAGACTGTGGCAGCCCAATGAGAGGCAGCTGTACCCTGTAGCAGAGAGGTAGCTGTGGGATTAGGGGGATGTGGGCTGACTGAGGAGGTCACTGTGAGAAAAAATGTCCAGATTTTGGTGATTAGTTGGACATGCAGGGCATGAGAGACCAAGGAGTTCAGGGTGACTCCTAGGTTTTGGTCTTAATGGATTGTATAGTGCCATTTACTGAAGGAGGACCAGGATGACGTAGAAATATAAGTTCAGTTTTAGGCATGTTAAGTTTTAGGTACTTCTGGGTTAGTCAAACAAGCTCTCTAGGAGAGAGTTAAATATGGAAGACTAAAGCTCAGGAAAAAGATCTGAAGGAAAGATACATGTTTGAGAGTCACAATTCTAAGGGTAGAAATGGAAACAATGGAAATTGATCTCATTGCCCAGGGTGAACATGTAGAGTCTTACAGCATGATCTTTACAGACACTGGTTTTAACGAATGAACAGAGGAGGAGAGATTGACCAGGGACACTGAGAACAAGTGATTTGATAGGTAAGAAGTATATCAAGGAAGTGTGGGTGTGACATATATGTTACCTATTAATATAATAAAGTGCTTTGGGGAAATTTAAGAAAAGAGAGACAGAGAGAGCATGTAATGTCAAGGAAGCTGAGGGAAGAAAATGTTTTGAGAAAAGGATGCTCAGCAGAGGCCATGCTGTAGTGAATTGAAGAAGGGACTTAGCCATAAGGGGGTGGTCAGGAACCTTGGGGTGGTGAGGGCAGAAACCACATTGTTAAGAGCAAGAGGAGGAGGCAGAGTGTATACAGCACTTTAGGGAAGTTGGAATGTGATGAGAGCAGAGAAATGAGATGGTGCCAGATACGTGAAGGATCCAGGGAAAGGTGTATATGGTTTTGTTTTGTTTTCTGCCTTTTTTTTTTTTTTTTTTGCTGTTTGTTTATTTTAATGAGTGAGACCAGAGTATGCTCAAATGTAGTTGGGAAGAAGACTTTGAAGAAGTCTTTGAAGATGGGAAGTTGGGAAGAAGACTTTGAAGATGAAGTAAGAGAGGTGGGGTTGGATAATTGAAAGAAAAAAGATTCCTGAGGAGGCAAGAGGGGATAAGGTCCCTAGAACAGCTGTATTGGGGTAATGGGGGTGTGGCTGGATTTAGGCAAAAGAAAGCACATTGGTTTTCTGAAAGTAATGGTGGGAGGCGATGGGAATTAGAGGTTTGAGGAGCTTGAAAACTGTTTGAGCTGGCAGCTGTGGGAAATAGAAGAAAGCTAAAAACACAGATGAATGGCCAAACATCATGGTGGACTCCAGTACAAGCTGAATGCCGTGAAATTATAGTGGCACCAATATGATGGTGTGAATTTTTTCTTTTTCCTCCAGCAGTGCTCAAGATTTGAGCTTAGGCAAGGAAATAGTAGACATTGAAACTGCTGTTGGTAAAATTAATAAAGGGCCACAAGGTGGAAACTGTGGTAGCGGCCTGAATTCTGCAAAGGTATAGGCATAATTTAAAAAAAAAAAAAAAAAAAAATATATATATATATATATATATATATATATATATATATATATATATATATATATATATAAACCAGTGATTGTTCCCTAGTTTGCTTTCCTATAATTTCTTACTATTTAGGAGTCATATAGCCGATGGGCATAAAGATTCTTAGCTTTCTTCATTGCTCCCATAGATATCATCAATCTTGTGAAACCTAAGACTAGTTTTTGAGATGTCTTCCAAGCCCTGCATTCCAGTAGAATGGCTGACCCACCCAGACCACAGAACTGACTCCACTGGTCTTGTGACCTCCACCCAGGAATTGACTCAGCAAAGAAGATAATTTCTATACCCCTATGGTTCCACCCTGAACCCAACCAATTAGCAGACTCAATTGCCTAGCCCTCTGCCCACCAAACTATCTTTAAAAACCCTTCCTCCCAAATTCTTGGGGAGATGGATTTGAGAACTTCCTCCCATCTCCTTGCATGGCACCCTCGGTATTAAACTCTTTCTCTATTGTAGCCCCTGCTGGCTTCCCTTGAGCAGTGGGCAATGAACCTGGTAAGGCTCTAACAACATGGTGGGTATTTTCTAGCTGTTTATGAGTGAAATGCAATGGGACAAGATAAATGGGACATTTATAAGGAAGTAGCTGAAGCAATGGATTAGGCACTTGTCCAAAGTTTTTTGTTCTCATGCTCTCAAAAGAATTTTGAAAAACTCTCTCTCTTGCACACATTTTAAAATTAAAATCTAAAAACTTTTAACACAAAAAATGAAATAGTTGCAAAAATATGTTTTATGGATTATTTTATATAAAATACATACATTAACTATTTTTATCCAAATCTTAGAGCTGTAGATTTAGCTCATTCAATTTATAGAACATATCCTTCAGATAATCAGCCCTCATTGCAAAACCAATCAGCCAAATCAGGGTTACTTTTCATTAGAAAAGGTATGATTTCATTTTAAAATTCTTAGAGACATACATCTGCCTGATACCTCTGTAGTCTAAGATAGGTTAATTGATTGATAAATGGATGATTGATTGTTAGGTAGATAGGTGGTGGATAGATGGATAACAGAAGACATGGATTGATAGGTAGATTCTTATTTTGAGTTTGTTCCCTGGATAAAACAAGGTCCCCTCAAATCTTTCATTCTGAAGTTTTTTTGACTTTACTTTCAAGAGACTTTCCTCAGGAAAGTGGCATTCTAGATTTGTTTGTTCCTCTTTTTGATACCCCAAAGTTTTTTACACCCTGGAGCAATGCACCAAAATGCATTGCATTTAGGTAGGATAGGGGAGAGTGTGCCTTTCTTTTGTAAAGTGGAGAAGGGCAATGTGAAAGCTATCTAAGCCTATTTACACTTTGGAAAGTCTTTGCACTCATCCCTCAGTTTGAAGATAATTGGACTATTGGGTCAAAACTAGGTCAGGGTAAAGAATGAAGGTGGAGGATGTAAGAAATAAGAAGGGACAAGGAGCTTGAAGTCTCCTACCTTCAAGACTTATTATTTTAATGCCATATGTTTAAGCAGTACACATTTTTTTGTTTGAATTGGCATTCAGAGACTCTGGTTTTTATTGAAAATGGGAAATGCTAGGGCACATTTGGGGTTTGTGTTTCAGTCTGGCACAGAATGGGCTTTGGAGTCAACCCATTTTGATTTGAATCCTTGCTCTACCACTTACCGGCTGTGGGTATAGGCAAGTCAGATATAGCTTTTCTGTGCTCCAGTTTTCTCATTTATAAAATTAAAATAACATTATCTATAAGTTATTATAAGATTTAGGGATAATTGGTTCTTTTATTTACCAGATTTATTTATTGAATGCCTACTATTGCTGGAAGAGAAAATAAATGCAAAATGACTCACACAGTATTTATAATCAATCAGTGGTAACTAAGAGGGATGTGTTCAGGAATGGGATACTGTTGTATTCTTCTGACAAAAGGACAGTAATTATGGGTCAAAACTGAAGGACACTTGTAAATGTTCAGGATTTATTTTTTCTGAAGCTCATAAGGCTCTTAGGCATAAGCTTACTTTTTCCTTCTCACTTTTATCAAAATATAATTTCCAACAAGTTAAAAACATGACTCTCATGCAAATATGAATGAATACTTGTCAAAGATTTTATCCAACTCATTATTTAATGAAAGAACTAATCTGAGGATAAAATTGGTTCCAAGAGCATATGAGGAATAAGGATATAATAGTCTATCATGAAAGACATTAAAAGAATGTTAGAATAAGATAGCTTGGTTAGATGTAACATTGGTTAGTGGTCCACAGGACAACAAAGCAGCAACCTCTAAGGTTATCTTTTCTACTTGACAGAATTCTACAACTTAACATATAATTTCACAGTGTCTAGTCTCTAATCAAATAGGAAATAGCAAAGTTAAACATAGGTAATTAAATAAATAGTCTCTGAGTGGGATTTTCAAATAATATACTGGTAAGACATTGAAAGGGCTTGCTGCACCCATTTGCCCTTATTTTCAAGTTTTGGACTTTTTTTTTAACACTGACATTTCCCAGTTATTGTACTTAGTGTAGCAGAGATTATTTTTTCATGTTTTTTTACAAATTCTAAGACTTTCTAAAATGTGTAGATATACGTGCCTTAAACACTCAATTAGCACTCCTAAATTTAGACAGGCTTCAGGTAATGCCAATATTCTAAAAATAATATATAGGTTAAGAGAGACAAAGGAACATTTTTGCTAAGAAAAGAAATCAGGAAAGGGTGAAAAAAGGAACATAATGTGATACTTTTGGGGCAATCTTATTAATACCAGAAACTACCTCCCTATAAGCAATTACTTGTATTGTGAAGTCCATCATGCATAATATAGAATAATAGTAAATTCCAAAGTATTATCAATTTTATAAGATATTTATTCAGAAATAGCCATACTTATTATCTCAACAACCTTGTAGTTGGAACAGACATATTATGCCTCTCATTTTAAGAACAGAGAGTGTGAATTAGAAAGTGGTTCAGCAACAGGGCCAAGACTGTAAATCAATGCTGCTGTCTTCACTCTAATCTATTGGACCTGACAGTCTAGAGATGGTTGTAAAAGCAGCCCCCAGTTTCCAGACAAGTTATGTTCCTGAGGATCATTTGTAGGTCAGTTGTTTCAAACTCGACACATTTTTTCATAGAAATTGTGTGATGGATGAAGGTTACGTCTCTAGTTCAGCCTGTCAGAGCCATTAACCCACAATGTCCACACTTCAGTGATACAGAGCCTTGTCACCATTTGTTTCTACTGGAGAATTAGTTCAGAGCTCTCACTTGGAATGCAGGGAGCACATTTTCCTGTGCCCTACCTGCCTCCACTTCAGCACCAGTGCTGAGAATGGAGAACTTTTCCAGCTTTATGCAGTGGATGGTAGGTCTGGTGGTGGTTGGGTGGAGAGAAGCTCTTACCAGGGGTGCCTGAGAGTACTTGATGCAGAATCACGGGGAGAGCCCTGACACAGGTGTCTGTGCAGGGCAGAGACTGGAACTCCAGGGGCGTGAGTTTGAGCAGGGAATGCTGAGGGACTTGGTCACAGCCTGTGTTGTGCATTGACAATAATAGACAGTTCTAAAAGTGGTAGACCTCGGAAGTGAGAGGGTAGCCCCTACCTCTTAGTTTGTGTAATAACTTGTTAAATAAGACCCACAGAACAGGTTTGGAGGTACAGTGGTGATAAAGAACAAAGTTATCATTTGCTTTTTCTGCGTTGAGTTCAGCTTATTCAAAAACTGGTTGCATTTGTTTAAGTATCCTTGTTGATTTTATAAAATGTATTGTCACTGAAATGGAAAATTAAACAATATTGAAAAGTACAAAGGAAAATGTAAAAAATCACACAAATCCCTTCGTCCACAGATAAGCATTATTAGCTTAAAAGTTTCAATCAGAATTGGAAAACTATTTCAGAAATGACTCTAGAAACTATTCCAGAAACTTCTCAGTAAGGGAACCTGGGGTCCAAGCCTCAATGGTTAATAATTTTAATATTACCTCCCTATCATTTTACCAGATTAGGTAATGTTACAGACTTTCTCCAGTCTTCACTTATTATCTAATACATTGGATTATGTAATTTTTTCTCTTGGACTTTGCTATTATCTTGTTACTTTTCCCCAAATTGATATATAAGAACTATGGAGAAATGGAGGAAGATTCAGTGTCAAAAAGTCTGAACTAAATGTCACAAAATGCTGAACACTGAATGAGGGCATGTACCTATTTATCCATGTCCTTGCCAAAACTAGGATTTGTCAATTTTTTCAATAGTGACCATCTGATAAGGGGGAGATATTTCTCATTGTTATTTCAATCATAATTTATTATTAAGGTTCAGCATTTTTTCCATATGTTAACAGACACATGCCAGGGTGACAGGTATAATAGCTGAGATTTTAAATCAGAGGTATGGATGGTGTTTTGGGTGTCCAGGTAGCAGTGGATGCCCTAAGTACCAATGGGACTCAATTCATGATGGGCAGCATTGGCAAGGGTGTGTGTGTGTGTGTACGTCTCAAGGGAGGAAAATCTTATGTAATCAGCATAAATGCAGAGTTCCTACAGTAATGGAACATCTTACATAGTTGATGGACATCTGGAGTCGTAGCTGTGGCTCCCAGCCCTGCACCCATCCAGTAGTGAAATGTTCCTGAGAAGGTGGACAGGCAGGAGTTTCAGTGAAGACACACACACACACACACACACACACACACACATCACCTGTTATCTGTGGATCTTTACTTAAGTAAGTTTACTTATCTGTAAAATGGGGATGATGACAGTACTCATTTCATTGGGCTATTGAGAAGATTAATTGAGATAATACATGAGAAAATATTAGCCCACTGCCTAGAACATGATAAATTCCCAATAAATGTTAACTGTTATTAATTTTTTGTATGTAAAACAAGGTAAACTAGGTAATCTCAAAGGCCCCTTCCAGAGCTACAAGTCTAGATCCATGATACTGAAAATGTATAGCTGTCCTTATTTGATCCATAATTTAAAGAAAAATCAAGGACACAGCAGGTTTAAAATGAGCAAAAATGAGCTGAGTAATTGCTCTCAATTTAAGCCATATTTGCAGTAAAATGAATTGGGAGACTATAACATAAATAACATAACCTGTAAGCAGTGGCTTTTACGTAGTCAAAGGCACAATCAAGCCACTAGATACAGCTGACAACATTTAAGGACACCTATTTAGCTAAGCTTACACTTTTACTGAGGAGAATGGAAAAATAGCTCAAAACCTTGCAAGTCAATTCTATAGAACAAGAAGAACTGTTATCAACTGTCATTCATCCCAGCCTGTACTGAAAATCAACAACTCTTATGTAGAAGTCAAATGTAAATATTTGAAGCAATGTTTGAGAAAAAAAAAAAGGACTGTAGCAAGCTTACAAACAGAGTTAGAGCTGTTGACCTATCAATATTTAGCTCTTCCAAGCCAAGTCTTTGTCAGCTCAGCTCAGTACATTCAAATATTGAGCATAATGATTTGTATATGAAGAATTTCAATACTCCAGAGTTATTTGACTCTGGGAAGCAAAATCCCTGGTTTTAAAGGATTATATGGCATAACATTGGAATTCTAGAATCCTCGAGTTTGAAGAGGCTTGGAGATCTATCATTTTTATAATATTTCTAATGATAACTCCTACTGAAAGTTATGGTAGATGTTACAAGTGCTCACTGAAACTTCTGACATCCTTCTTTTTTCCAGACACTTGGGGGTATTACATGTTCCATATTCTTGAAATTAGATGTGGCCATGGACTACTTTGTCCAGTGAAATTTAAATGGAAATAATGTGATTCCAAGGCATAAGCATTCAAAAACCAATTTGTGATTCAAACAAGGCATAAGCATTCAAAAACCAATTTGTGATTCAAACTCCGTTTCCTTGCAATGACGGTCCCTGAAGACTTGTGTTTAAATGGCAGTGTCACAGGATGGTGGAGCCTCTGTCATTTTGGGTCTCTGAGTGCTACAATGAGCAGAGCCTTTGGTGATCTGTGCTGGACAAGTAGTGTAAATAAGAAACAAACTTTTGGCCGGGAGTGGTGGCTCACGCCTGTAATCCTAACACTCTGGGAGGCCGAGGCGGGATGATTGCTCCAGGTCAGAAGTTTGAGACCAGCCTGAGCAAGAGTGAGACCCTGTCTCTATTAAAAATAGAAAGAGATGATCTGGACACCTAAAAATATGTGTAGAAAAAAATTAACCGGGCATGGTGGCACATGCCTGTAGTACCAGCTACTCGGGAAGCTGAGGCAGAAGGATTGCTTAAGCTCAAGAGTTTGCCACGGCACTCTAGCCCGGGCAACAGAGTGAGACTCTGTCTAAAAAAAAAAAAAAAAAGAAACAAACTTTTGTTTGATGTGCCATTGAGATTTGCAGGTTCTTTGTTGTAGCACAAACAAAGTTGATTGATACTTTAATAAAACTTTGCTTTTATGTAAGCCCCTTTTATACTTGGACAGAAACATCATTTTGATGTTGTTTCTCATACTGAGCTAAGATGTGACTCTATATAAGAGTGTAAGGGACTGAGCTACGTGGGTTGGCCCACTGGTGAACAAAACATATACCTGAAGACAGGAAGGAGTAGTAAAGATAGTCAATGGATTTGATGTCCTGATCAAATATTGTAGGTATGTACAAATGAACAAAATGAAAGGACAGGAGGCTGATGTCTGAGGACAGGATTTTAAAAGTAGAGATTCGAAAAGGAGCAGTTTCTAGTGACAACAAAGTCAATGAATGTAACAGAAAACTCATCTCAAATGGTTTAAAAACAAACATCTAAGTCCAGAAGTAGGGTTGCTGCAGGAATTATCCAATCAGGGCTTGGCTCCACAATTTCTTTTTTTTATTTCTTTGGTGGTTATTCTCGTCTTTATACATTCATTTTTTTTTTTTTGGCCAAGTTTTCTCCTGATTGTAAGATAGCTATCAACAGCAATGAAGAATCCATACTTCCTTGTTTGCCTCTAGTGGGGAAAAACGTGGCCATATCTTACTAAAGTTCTGAACTTTGCTCTGATAAGATTATGCCAGAGTCAATAATCGTGGCCAGGTAAATGCATACACTAATTCTGGATGTAAAGCTAAAATCAGTTTATCAAAAAGCACATAGGATAAGTAGGGGATAGGTGGCTTCTTTTCTGAAAAAATGTTGGCATATAACTAGCAAGGGCAGAGAGTGGAATCAATGTTGTGTAAGTAACTCACAAATGCCCACTTTAGGATGTACAGTAAAATGGGACCAGACTCTAAGAGGCAGAGATTTTTGACATGCAAATGGGGATAGAAATGGTTGGGAATTGACTTTGGAGAATGAGGAAGACACTGACATGAAGTCCTTACTCTTAGATATATGGGGTTGGAGAGAATGAGCACCTCCCTTGATATAAGGGGCATATGGGAAGCAGCTGAGGGAAGAGCTGAGGGAAAAAAGTGGAGATAGGTTTTGAGATGTCTAGGGAGAGCCTTGTGGTTTAGAAATGGCAGCAGAGAGTGATGATACTGTCAATTCATATGTGGAATGTAGCAGTAGAGGAAAGAAAGTCTGGCTAGACCTTACAATGTTGCCACCTGAAGACGGAAGGTTTCAAGGCACATTGCAGCTCAGAAAAGAGTGGGTGTTTAGGAGGACATTTTTATTTTGGAAGAAAATAAGAAAAAGATCACAGCAGTTTAGTGGGAGGGATAAAATGGGAGAGGAGGCTCCTCCTTGAAGTCTTTTCTGGTTTTCTTCAGTTAAATGTGCTCTTTCTATTACATAGGTAGTTATTTTCTAACTGATGAAAATTTAGTTAATGCTAACTAAAAGCAGGTGTGCATTATGATCATTTTGAAACCTTTGGGTGAAGAGCCAGTTTCTGGGACTCCAAATTCCAATGAACAACACTTTGCTAAAATTCATAAATATTTGCATATCTATCATTCACATACTTGCATATTGGTTAGAGCTTATTTCTCAAGTGGAACATATAGGTATCTGCTGCCTTTGGTCCTCTGGCCACAAGAAACCTGCTCTTGCTCACCATTTCTCTGTGTGTTGGAGACCTGTAGCTCTTTCTATTAATCCAGCTGAGAAGTAACATTAGGTTTGGATCTGGAAATCCACCACCTGGGAGCTGGGCACCATTCCTATTTGGCTGTACTAAGTGAAGATCTCAGTGATGGTCCAAGTGGTGGTACCTGTGCTGCCCTCTCCCAGAACTTCCACTTCACCTACTAGCTGTCCTTAAGATGCATTAGTTAGGCACTTCTAAGCTACGGGCTGGGGGTGCTGCCCTTACGCATTCTGCATGCCCATGAAATGCTCATTACTTTCCTTGGCTTGGGCTTTGTGAACTAATCTTGGGAGGAGAGGGAGCCCTCGTGGGCACAACTGAAAAGAGAGCACAGTGTGGGTCCCAGCTTCAGTGCACTTGTGGGCACCCCTACCCCACAGGAAGGCCACACGCTCAGCCCAGGGTGTGCTCTCAGCCTGTACTGCCATTGTAGGGGAGCTAAGCTAGTTTGAGCTCCTGCCTGGTGGAAGAAGCCAGAGAGAGACCGCGGTGTAGGGAAGGGGGGAGAAGAGCAAAACCTAATCCTGACAGCCAGATTGTGAATCTCAGATGGCCCCACCCCAACAAGGAGACTCTCTGGCTGGGTAGGGCCATGTCAACCCCTCCATGATGGCTTTCCCCAAAAGCTTGGGAATGGACTTTTGACTTCTGCCAAAACAGCTACCTTACCAGCTTTTGTGGTGCCTAAGGGTAGGCTCACCCAACCCAGCACTGCCCAGCTGCACTCCACCACCCACCTGTGCTGTGGTGCTGAATAAGGACTCACCTGGAAGTTCCACGGCCCTGCCCACCACCTGGGGTATTTGAGTGCTTCTCCTGAGGGGCTAGAGCTGGTCATAGGTCCCCAAAACAACACTGCAGCTTGTTCCTTCTGGCAAGCACCACCTACTTACAGGGAGACTGATTTGCACAGCCCTTAACAGCATTTACTGACTCAGTGATACAGGGTGTGGTTGATTCTTACCCACAAGCAACACCTACTGTCACAGAGATTAAACTGGGCATGCCAATACAATTCACACTGTTAAGAAGACCACAAGGCTGGGGAAAGAGAAAGTATTTCAAAGACCTGCATATTCCCTCATCAACAAGACATACGGAATCTGCCCACACACATAGCTCACCACTGTTACAACCTACAAACAATTAGCAATTGGGAAAATCACCACACTAAGGCCATGTATAACCAAGGCATAAATCCAGAACCTAGACGACCACCAAAGCACTCACAAGCAAAGCCAAAGATTCTTATCCAAAATATGCTACAGACACACCCTTATGAGTGAGGGGGAAGAAAAGCCCCATTTAAACAAAAGAAAATCCAAAAATAAGAAGTGACAGCAGCTCTAGAAGAGAAGGAATCAGTAAAAGAACTCCAGAAGTACTAAAAATCAGAATATGTTTCTGCAAAATTACTGAGTACGCATTCTTCTCATCAGCACATGGAACATTCTCCAAGATTGATCATATCTTAGGCCACAAAACATGTATTAAAAATTAAAAAAAATAAAAGTCATACCATATATCTTCTCAGACCACAAGGGAATAAAACTAGAAATCAACTCCAAGAGAAACACCTAATTCCACAAAAAGTCATGAAAATGACTTATAGCCCTGAGTCAAGCATTACAAAAGTGATCTATGTAACCAGAAACAGTATTACCCCTGTAATATTTTGAAATAATAATAATAATAATAAATAAGTTGGTTGAATCCTAAAATATTATAAAAACCATGTACATAGTCCTTATCTGCAGATGTGGACTATATCTAGGTTTAGAGAAAATGCTAAAATTCTTATACCTCATAAATATTCCAGAAAAGACAACTCTTTAGGTAAGGTGGTTTGCCCAGTAGTTTCTTCCAAAAGTATGCTATAAACAATAGTTTTGGAGGTTTTACTGTCTGATGTAGTTGAATTCTTTAATTTTTTTTTGAAAAAGAGCTAGTAACTTTTCTTTCAGCTATAATATTTCTAAATCTATATTTTATTATCCTTCATATTAAAAAAGGATAATTCTACTATTAACACAATGGCTGTTACTCTAATGGAACATTTTTTAGTTTTACAAGGTTGTCTACGTAAATAATCATTAATCTTTGGAATGTTGGGATAAAAGCCTTAGAAATATTCAGTTATTAATTTTTAAAGATACTGTTAAAACTGAGTTCTAATGGAAGAAAACCCCAAAAACAAAGTTTTGAAATCTTTTTTATGTTATATCTATGAAGACATAAGAATTTATTTAAAATCTTTGTATTCCTTAGTTTATTTGTTCACATTCTCATTGCTGACCTAAATTTATAGATGTCTTAAGAATATTCAATCTCCTAAACTAGCAAAATGTTTCCTATGAAAACAAAGAGTATTTTATTGGAGGGAAATTTTGCCCCAACTTTTACAACTCAAGAAATATAGTATTATTAAAGATGTTTAAACAGGTCTATTAGAAGGCCAGATTTTTCAAAGATTTCCTAAAAGAATAATTTTAAAGTTAAGATGGTTATAAGATAGATTTTTTGCCTCTAGAGCGAATACTTAGAATGTGCCTAATAATAACACTTTAAAGAAATTTAATTCCAGAAATAGTGAAGCATAAAATTGAAGGTATGACAATAGGAATTGATTGCCAAATCAATAAAGGTTAATGTCAAAGAATTACACATTCTGATGAATTCCCATGACCAAGCTGATTGATTGGTGTTTCATTTCTTTATCATTTCATTTATATTCAAGGTTTTTAAATTGAACTATGTGCTTCAACTGATGAAAATTATATTAACTTTACAAGATATAAAATTCATAGCCTTTTTACTTATAGTATTGAAAAAGAAATTCTGTGGTTTTAAAGTAAAACTACTTTATTTGGCCTTTTTAAGCATCTGAAATGCTATTAATAGCTAAACAAAGCTTACAAATATTTGAAATAAACTACATATATATTTTTAAATTTTTTAACATGTACTAGTCTGGCTCTTAGAACAAAGGAAAGATTATTTACATTTGTGCATCTAACAATTTACTTCTAAACCTATTCTCAATTATTGTAGAACATGTACCAATATATTAACCTTTATCAGACCATTTTATTGAAATACAATTGTTGTAATTTAGTTTAATATAATCAGAAAACATAGTAGAAATACATAGTACCCTCTTATAGCTTATTGCCCAAGGAAGAAAATTAATGAGGAAAATTCTAAATGGTATTCAAAGAGCAAAATCATTCATGGAACTCATTTAATTTTCTATGGAATGATATTTACATATATTTAATACAAAAGGAAACCACAAATTATTCATGGAAAGTTAGAATTGCATATCATTATTGTGGTATGCAGAATGATGGCTTTCCAAAATTGCGTATGTCCTAATCCCCAGAATATGTGAATATGTTACATTATATGGCAAAGGGTAATTAAGATTGCAGATGGAATTAAGTTTGCTAATCAGGTGACTTTAAAATAAAGAGATTATCCTGGACTATCCAGGAGGGCCCAATGTATTCCCAAGAGTTGTTAATTATGCAAGAGAGAGGAGTCATTGGCAGAGTAAATGTAAGGTGAGAAAGATTAGAATAGCCACTGCTGCTTTGATGATGGAAGGGAACCAGGAGCCAAGAAATGCAAGTGGCTGGTAGAAGCTGGAAAAACCAAGAAAAGGCATTTTCTCTTAGAGGCTCCAGAAACAAATGCAGACTTTCTGATATCTTGATTTTAGACCCATTTCAGACTTTTCACCTCCAGAACAGCAAGAACAACATATTTGTGTTGTTTAGGACCATTAAGTTTGTGGTAATTTGTTACAACAATGATAGGAAACTACTATGACTATAGCGATAGTTTTTCTGTAAATCTTTTTTTTTTTTACGCTTTGATTTTTCTGTAAATCTTAAGTTAAAATTTTGAGACCAATTGAAGGAATGGTTCCCAGCAATAATAGTAGCCACAGTTACTATTAGCCACATTGACTATATGTGCTCTTTGCTGTAGCTTAGCCAGGTAGAAGTAGCCATGGTGATTTGTATTTACAGCGGAGGAACCTGCGCCTCAGAGAGGTGATGTGACTCAGAAAGAGACAGGGTTCAGTCCTTGGTGTTTCCTTGATGAATGCTGGACTCTTTGGCCTGTGTACTGCTACCCAGCGCTGGTGAGCACAGCGAAGACTTTTAACACACACGAAGCATGTTTCTATTTCCAAGGGCTCAATTACAGTTTGAAGGGTTGGTAGCTACTTGGGTTTCAAACCAACCTTAAAAGTCATGAATGTCTTTGAATCTGTTCTCAATAAATCTTCAAGGGTTTTGTTTGTGGGAAGGTGAATACAAAGAAATTACAGTTTCTTGAGAGTTTCTATTATGACCTTGAGAAAAATGATGAACAGCTTCATTTATTTTCTGCACTAAGAAAATCTGGTACTTGCTCAACTACTGGGAAAACTGAGAGAATAAATGACTCTCATTGGTATGATTTACTTTTTTTCAAGTTTCAATTTATTTGTATAATTCATTTTATTTTAAATTTAATATTACTGAACTAATTCAATTTTTAACTTATGATTTATGTCAGTCATGGATAAAAAGTTCTAAGTTATTATTTAAGATTGACTGTGGGTAAAAGAATGGGATTCTGCCCTGCAACATGGTAAGCTAGGGGGCCAGTGTTGTGTGGTGGTTGTTAAGTGTGGGATGCTTGAGTTTTAATTCTGGATCCCCCCTTACTAGCTATGTGACTTTGGGCAAGCAGTTTATCTCTTTTTACTACAAATTCTTCATCTGTAAAATGGGAGTTATTAACTTACTGGATTTACATGATAATTAATTTAGATAATATATAGAAAATACTTAGAATAGTGTTATTTAAGTGTTAGTTATATGATTCCTGTTTAAATTTATTGCTACTAAAAGGGAAGCAAAGGGGGGGGAGTAAAAGGGAAGAAAAACTTCCTTAAAAAATGGTACTGTTTAACCTTGATATAATTCATCTATTTTACTCCAGTTACCACTGTATCCAAGGTAAATATTTTTGCATCTGGCATAAGAAAACAAAGAAAACTGAAGCTTATCTGATACTTCTAAGAATTTGTTTCCTAAGAAATCAAAGATTTTTATCTTCAACCATATGGAATTTAAAAATGTGATATATAGAGCAAATGATCATTGAGTTTTCTAGTGGAACATTTTTTTTTTTCTATTTCTCTATGTAGCACAAGGAGGAATAACAATTTTCCAAAGTCATCAAAATCTTGGCATTTTTACTGAAAAGCTCTGGTCATGGTTTTATTTGTTTTCTCCAAATTATCTTTAAACTTGGTGACACTATTTATATGTAAAGAGAATCTCTTCATATACTGGCATTCTATATAAACAACAACGATGGAACAAATCTGCAATGCAAAAACACAGGTAAAATAAATATTTTGTTAGAATCAAAATAGGCAGAGTGTTTAAGGCACATGTTCAAATAATGAGCAAAAATAATAATGTTATTTTACTAAAAAGATGTTTAGCTCTCAGGAAGGCAGTAATAGTGGTTCTAAATCAATGGGATAAATGTCAACAACAAAAATGGTAATCAATACACAGTATTTTTTCTTCACCTGCACCGTTATTCATTGAAGAAACTAGAATTCTTAATTTTAGCATTACTAATTCCTTTGTGGAAAATGGAACCTTGTTTATTTGAACCCTTGGATAGAGTCACATTTTAAAGACATTTTCCTCCATAAGATGAATATTCATGTCATGTAAACTGCATAGTGCCAATGGAATCTCAGTTGTAAATATTTGTAGCACAGTAATTGCTGATTTATTAAAATAAACAAGCACTGACAACAGAAGAATTACCACCCCCTACCCATCTTTATTATGACCTCAGTTTTGAATGATAATTTTTAACAGGGTACACATCTCTAGATTGGCAGTTATTTTCCCTAAGCACTTTGACTAGTGATTTTATGTTGCTGCTACCTAAATCCTAGGACCGCATAGTCCACAGAACAAGGTCTTATATTGCACTTCAGAATTCTAGCTGTGTGATTATACTGAGGATATGACAGATCCAGTTATCAAGCCAGGGTAGATCAGATTATATTTGAGTTAAGTAATTGACAAGGATTAGTATTCAGGATAAATAAAGAACTACAAATCAGTGAAGGAAAAAATAATAGCATGTAAAATAGGAATGTTACCAGCTGTTGAACTCTGTTCTTGTCTTCTCACAATGGAAGAATGAAAGCAAGAGATAGTTTTGAAGCAGGAGGCAGCAAAGTTTATTAAAGTGAAGGTTCACTCAAAGGAGTTAAGAGTGGGCACATGTCTGAGTGGGCTGTGGCCCTGGGGCCCCTTTGGGTTTCTAATCAGCAAGCAATAGTACACTCCAAGAGGGGTAGGCGTGGGCACACATCCCAGAGGAGAGTGGCACTGGAGTCTCTGTGCCATCCCTTTTTCTCTTGTCTGGCCTCTCCTCCTTCCTGATGTTGTCTCTTCTTTTTTTTTTCTTGACCAGTGGGGATTTAGTCTCCTGCTATTGGGTGGGGAAGTTTTTCACCTTATGTAGTTAGGCCCAGATGTGTTGTGGTGTCCTAAGCCCATGGTAGGGTGCGGCAATCTGTAACGTATAATTGCCCTGTGTTGTTTCCGTTATGTTTCTTGTTATAGTTGTGGTTACCCTTATCTTGTTATTGTTACAGTGTGTTCTCTTGCTCAGCCTCCCACTTGTTTACATTGCTTGCTTTCATATTTTCTCTGCTCGTGTCTCACTTTTCTTATGCTGACATTCTGTGACACTTACAGCTACCCTTATCTTGCAGTGTGTTTTCTTACTCAGCATCCTGTTTGTTTATGTGGCGGGTTCTGTACTTCCTCTGTTCATGTCTCACTTTCCTACCTACGCTAACAGGCACAGCATATGAACAGGGATTTTACAAAGGAGAAAAACTGAACTTCCAATAAACACTTGAAAACATAATTAAATTTATTGGTAATCAGTGATACTCAAATGAGATAGCATTTTACGCATATAATATTGGCAAAGATTAAAAAGATCAATCTCATCATATATTGATAATCATGTCAAGAAATAGGAACTCTTTAACACTTCTAATGGGGACTATAAATGGATAATAATAATAACTGGAGTATTTTTGGCAATGAAAAATTGTCCTGAACAAGTTGAACAAAGATTTTATTTAAGACTATTGCAATAGGGGAGAGATATTGAACTCAACTCCATTAAAACAAAAGGCAAGAGATATTTTAAGCTTTGGGATGAGCTAGTGGAAAAAGTTCTGGAAGATTTTAGGGGTGAGCTTGGTCAATGTGATTAGGCATCTGTGTTTGCTAACTGTCATTTATTGAAATTAGACTTCTACTCTCCCACAGAAACTGGGAGGTAAGAATGCTTGATGATTACATTTCAAGGGGCTGGCTCCTAGGTCCTTGAGGGAGATATTCTTGGATTTTAAAACAAGGTGGTTTTAAGAAGATTTACTTCTCTAAGTGACAGAAAAAGAGTTTGCAATTACAAATTTTCCAAAGTAAATGCTGTAAGAAAATAGAAGTCAGAGCCCTATAGTCAGGAAGTAACCTAAAGTTGAGTCAAGCTGAGGGGAATGTTAGAGTCATCTTGGTTGCTTTGAAGAGAAATTTAGCAATATCGGGTAAGGTTAATGATACAATCTAGGACCCAGACATTCTATTTCTAAATATATACTCTAGGGAAATTCTTGCATATGTGTACCAGGAGATATGTGCCACAATATTCATTGTAACATTGCTAATACAAAAAGTTGGGAAAAGAAGAAACATTCATCAATAGGAGAATGAATGAATGCATCATGAAGTATTTATACAATATAATAGCATATACAAGTGAAAAATGAATGAACGATACCTACAGAAATCAACATGAACAATACTCAAAACCAATGTCAAGGGAAAATATTAGTTCCAGAATAAAATATGCAGTATAATATATTAACACAAAAATGCTATATATTCTTGAATAAAATTATGCATAGGAATAAGACCCATATTTCTAAAGATAGTAGCTTCAGTGTAGGGGGAAAAGAAGAGAATGGGATTGAAATAGGTAGTGTGGAGAGCTTCAACACTCTCTATAGCATTTTATTTCTTGCATAAAAAATAATCTGAAGTAATTATAGCTACATTTTTAGATTTTTTTAAAACTATGAAATAATTCAAACTTTCATAATAGAAAATAACCTAACAGCTTCCTAACTTGCTGAAGTTTAAACTTATTGAAATTTAGATTGCAGTAACTCTATAGGAAATATACAATATTGGTCTTTGTGTATATTTTGATATAAATGGTATCATATGTACCTGTTTTGGTTTCCTATGGTTGTAACAAATTACCACAAATTTGGTGGCTTAAAACAAGAGAAATTTATTTCCTCCAAGTTTTGGAGGCCAGAAGTCCAAAATTAGTATCAACTGGGCTGAAAACAAGGTGTCAGCAGGAATTTGTTCCCTCTGGAGATTCTATAGAAGAATCTGTTCATTACCTCTTCCAACTTTTGGTGGCTGGTAATATTCCTTGGCTTGTGGCTGCATCACTCTAATCTTCAAGGATAGTATCTTTGAATCTCTCTCTGCTCTGTCTTCAGATTATCTTCTCCTTGGTATGTCTGTTTCAAATCTCCCTCTTCTCTGTCTTATAATGACATATATAACTGTGTTTAGGGCCTGGCCAGATAATTCAGGATAATCTCTCCATCTACAGATCTTTAATTAATGAAATATACATGGAACTTTTTTCCAAATAAGGTTATATTTACAGATCCCAAGGATTAGGACCTGATATATTTAAGATCATTATTCAACCTATTACAGTACCTACTATGCAACTTGTTTTTTTTTAATTTTTATTTTATGGAAATGCAGCCCTTCCTATACCTTAATTTTAGCCCAGTGAGACCCACATTGCACTTCTCACCTACAGAAGTGTGAGATAATAAATTTGTATTGTTTAAAAAAATTTATTTTAGTTTACAAATAATAATTGTATATATTCATGGAGTACATAGTGATGTTTCGAGATATATAGTGTATAGTGATCAGATCAGGGTAATTAGCATATATATCATCTCAAACATTTATCATTTCTTTGTACTGGGAACATTCAATGTCCTATCTACCTGAAAATATATAATACATTATTGTTAACTATAGTCATCTTACAGTGGTATAGAACACTGGAAATTATTCCTCCTATCTTGCTGTAATTTTTTATCCTTTAACAAATCTCTCCCTATTCCTTCCTCCTACCCTTCCCAGTTTCTAGTATACGCTGTCTATTTTTTACTTCTATGAGATCAACTTTTTAAAGCTTCCACATATAAAATGAGAACACTTGGTGTTTAACTTTCTGTTTCTGATTTATTTCACTTAATGTCCTCCAGTCCCATCCATGTTGCTGGAAATGACAGGATTTCATTCTTTTTTATGGCTGAATAGTATTCCATTGTGTATATTTTATCCTATTATCTTTATTCATTCACCTGTTGTTGGACATGTAGGTTGATTTCATATCTTGGATATTGTAAATAGTGTGGCAATGAAAATGGGGTTGCAGATGTCCCTTTGATATAATGATTTCTTTTCCTTTGGATAAATACCCAGGAGTGGGATTGCAACTTTTTTTCCATAGCGTATCATAGAGTGTTCCCCCACAATCCTGTATTGGTTAACATAGACCTTTCTCATTCAATGTCATTGCTATAGATAATGACAATGATAAGTATCACATATTTTGATTTTTAGTTCTTAAATTGATGAGCAATGTTTTTGTTTTTTCACTATTATAGACATGTGGCAATGATTGGTGAAGGGGCTAGAGTGATACATACTGATTGATAACTTTTGTTACATCTCAGCATAGGGGACGAGTACTGGGTTTGGAGAGGTGGTCAAAGAGAACTTAGTTATATCTATAATTGTTTCAATTTTTCTGAATAAATAAATGTAATTGTGTATTACTTGTTTACTTAAAAATGTTAAAAAATAAATAACAAAATAAATAATTAAGTGTAGCTGGGTTTTTGACCTATTACTCATTTGAACTTTTAATATCAATGTTTATGACTTATCTGTTAGTCTTAACTCCTAAAGTTTGAGTGATTTTATTTTTGCTGAAAGATCAAAGCGAAAAAACAACATAAAGAAAACAGTTATAGTGATAGCTTACCTGAATTTCTAAAATTATTTATTTATTTTTTCTTATTTTCTTTCTCAGGCTAGAGAATGGAAGAGAGAATTTCTCAAATTATTAAAAATTGTAAGTGCTACTTACATTTGAACTCACTAAATTCCAACCACAATAATAGAGCAGTATAGAATTATTTTGCTAAACTATTACAATTCTGATGCTACTGAGGCTAATCTCTTGAATTCAACTATGGCAATAACAGTAAAATGTGAGGAATGATTGGCTGCTTTGAGAAGAACTAGTTAAATGAAACATAATCCAACCAAAGACTGGTTATCATTGCTGTAAGTGTTAAATTTATAGTTATCAATTTACACTTCATATTGATATCTACTTACATGTACTTTTCATCATATTAGGTTATAAATAGCCCAAGTGCAAAATCTAAGATTAAGTTGTGTTGTTTACTTAAACTACATATAGGTTATAAATGAATGAGTGCACAAATAGAGAAAATTAGCACTTAAGGATCTCAAAGACAACTCTATCTGAAGATGTGTTCGTACCAATTGTTTATTAGCCAGAGAGCATTCCCAGCCGGAAATGCTCACAGCACAAACTTTCTTTCTTACAGTACTGTTTGACAAGAGGCAGGCACAACAAGTTTAGAACTTGAGAGTAGGTTTGCAAGTAATCAATATAAATAAGTTGTGATCACATAAGTACGTTGTATTTTCCAGACTCATGAAGATGTTTACGCCTTCTGGGTAAATTGCCTTAGTATCTCAAATCAATACCAGAATTCAGATCAGATGTCTGGAATACTGTATTATCTTTCTGCCCGAGTAAGGAATCCCTCCTCTAAATTGCATTTGATTATGTTTCAACATTTCAGTAGTAGATCAAGGCAGTAATCTTTTGATGTGTCTGTGTGCCTGTGTGGGTGTGCCTGTGTGTGTATGTGTGTGTGTGTGTGTGTGTGTCTAAGGTCTCCCTTTTTACATCCTGATTATATTAATTTCCATTAAAGATATGGTAAAATTAAATACTGTAATACATAGTGTTGAAACACAATTAGTAATATGAAAATATTTTTAAGGTTGAATTTGGCTTTCAGTTTACCTTTCAATTAAGTGATGTGTGAATTGGAGATAAAATAGATGAATTCCAGTAATATAAGAAAAAAACATATTTGAAGAAATTCCAGTTTTTTTATTTTTTTGCTGTAACTCCTTAATCTAGACTTTCTACCAGAAGTGGATCTTTTTTCCTTTCCTTTTCATTTTTTTGTCTAAAAATGTACAAACCAGAGTTATTTTAATTAGATTTTATTTTTATTATGTGGGATCTCCAACTATGAGATCAAGAATATGCCACCAAATCATTTTCATTCCTTCTTTTAAACTGAGATGGAGCTTCAATTCTTCAACAAGATTCTCCCAGTGATTCATTCCACTCAAGAGAATTTATTGAGCACTCATTTTGTGCAAGGGGAAAGGAAGGACTGGATGATAAAAGAGAGGACAAAGTAGAAGATACAGTTCCTATCTACAAAATTTTATAGCGTACCTGTGAGGAGGATATAGATGCCAATTGAAGATATGGCAGGCTGTGGTCCAGGGTCTCCAGAAGAGGAAGAATGGGAAGTTTGATGAAGCAAGAGCATCAAGCAGACCCTCTCACTTTGTAAGGCAACACTTCAAGATGAGTAAATTGTTAAGTACGTGGGGGAAGAGCAAGACTATTCTCAAGGAAGTAACTGCTGATAGGTAGGTAAGGGTACATGGGAACTTTATTGCCCTAGAATTAGAAAACACAGCTTTTCTGGGCTGGCACCTCTCATCTTAACCCTTTTGCTCCTCTTGCCTTTGGAATTTGAATTGCCCAAAAAGGCTGTGTTTTCTAATTCTCGGGAAATAGCTGCTTTTCTCTGTACTCAATTATGTTTTATTCTCTGGGTGTGTGGAAAAGGATTTCAGTTTATATTTGCCCTTTGGGAGAGGAGGATTTGTGCAGATCCTGATTAACATAGTACTAGGGCATTTTAACCCTCACCCAAGCACATGCATTATATAAGTAGTATGCAAACCCTGGATTAGAAAATTTGCTTCTTCTGAGAGCTGCTATCTTCAGGGGAAATAATAATAAAAAACAACACCACCACATTAACTTAATTTAGTATTTATTTTTCAAAGAGAACTGGAAAATATTTAAATAATATACTCTGTTCAGTTCAATCTGTCCCTGGCTTCACCAATCACAGATAAGATTAGAAAACAATAATTCAAAAATTTCTGGCTCTATTTTTACTACTCTCACTTGCTAATTTAGGGTCTCTAGCATTCTGAAAGTTCTCCTCTGAGTAGGATGACTATTAATGGAAAACGTAGTCAAAATTTATGCTTGTTATATTGATGTCTTGTCTTGTTTTGCATTTGTCCTGGATTTCTTATTTTTTTAAAATAAAGTATTATTATTAATACTTGCATCAGAATATAGCTATATGGATTTGGTAGACACCCTCTTTGTATGCCCACTTTCTGCGTTGATCTTCTCTTGTAACATGTGAGACCTACATGCAATGAACAGAGTTCTCACTTTAAAATATGTTTACATCTGAAAGCATGACCAGTGATCATTCTCTTTTCCCAGCTCTTTCCAGACTCAATATAACTAACATCTCTCTTTCAAGGACAGCATGCAGAGCTGACAAAACCAACCGTATGTGGACAGGAGTGGCTGTTTTACCCTTGAGATGGTGGTGGAAAAAATATTCAACACTCCTGGCCACTTGATGTATTAATCAGTTTCCTCCTGGCCTGTACTCTTTTTTTTCAAACAGGAAGACTCCAAATTTATCCTACATATTCAAGGAAGGAACTGAACAAACTAAATAAGAGCTCAAATGGCGTATGTAATTTGATCTTGAAATTTCATAATTATACTTTGGACTATCTTGACTTACGTAAAGAATATTTTGATGGAGCTATGCTTTTTAATTAGATAAATTTATACTCTTCATTGGAATGAAATAAAAGGGACAGATCCTGTGATTTTGCAACATCTATAACTGATGAAATGTTCACAACAAACAGAAAGAGAGAAAACTCTTTCTTATAAAATATTTTAGAAGAAAGGAACTCTGAATTGAGACAGAAAGACAGTAAAAATAGTTGGGGTGAAATCTTAAACATTGAAATATCAACAACAAAATTAGAATTGAGAATATTTTATATCTAGAAGAATTTTTTCTTCTGAGTTTTCTAGGTACTTCAGCCTCTATTAAGAGTACTTTCTCAGTTAAAATATTGTCTACAGAAAAAAGTCAATTTTAGGTCTCAAATTCAAATTTTGAATTCAAATTTACTAATCACAAAATATAATTTTAAGATGATTGCAGACAATTTTATTTAGCATAAGGGAACCATTTTGAAAATATACATTCTTCCCAAAAAAATACCATTAGTATGGTATTAGAAGTGATACAGTTAAAAAGCTGATTAAAAGATTGTGAATATTTTCAAAGGATGATTGTTCTGCTTACATTATTTTTTAATATCAGATAATAAGTATTAAGAAGTACTTTTTCTTTGCTTTAATGTACCTGGATAAATGATGTATTTTTTAAGAAAAATCTTCCCTTTCAAGATAGTTTTTGAATAGAACTATTTTATAAAAATAACCTATGACAATCAATTTATTAGTCACTAACAAAAGTATAAAAATATGTAATTTTGGTAATTTATAACAACTCCTTGCACTCTCAGTTGTGTCCCTATTTGGCTGATACCCTGCCTTCAGTCATATTTAGGAATTCCCTGGACTTGTCTTACAAATGCTGCTGTTAAGCTGACACACCCAGGGGCCTGCCAAAGCTCTGCATTTTCTGCCAGAGTCACCACTACTCCATCAGGCGCGTGCCTCTGCCAGGTGCTGCTACTGCTTGGTAGAAACTGAGGTGTCGTGTGGTTGGGCGGGCAGTGTTGTCCTGTACAGCACAGGGAGCTGATTGGTGGTATGATGGTTCCTCTGCCTTGACCAGGAAAACGGTGACACTCAGGTCAGAGGAGAAGTGGGGAGCTTCTCTCCTATTTGTCTTAAGCTCTCTTGGAGGGTTCTCAAGCAGTGTGGCTGTGCATCTTTGATTTACAGTGTTTTTTAGTGAATTTGCTTAAGGTTTTGCTTGATGTGTCTAAAGGCTTTCCTTTCCAATAGATATTTGTCAGGCCATCTCTCAAGTTTACCAGACATTTCCAGATATGTCTCAGACTTAGCAGTGGCATAACTTGAGTTGTTTCCCAGGAGGCTCTTGAGCTCTCCCTGTCAAACACGCTTCTCTCAAACCTGTTTTACCAGCTAAAGTCTGAATTCCTACAGTGGACACACCCACTCCCTACACAAGTTCAGAATTCTATTTAATTTAACAAGTAGCAAAATGTTTAGAGCAGTCCTCTATCCTGAGGGCATTCAACAAGTATCTATCACGTGTCTACAATGGGACAGGTACAGTGTTGGTTGCAGTTGTCCAAAGATATATCAGTTACGGTCCTTATCTTCAAGTATTTCAGCCTAACAGACAGATATATATTAATACATAACTATAATACATTGTGATGCTTTATGTAACAGTAGTATATGTAAAGCATATATATATATATATGTAAAGTATAGACATATGCTACTATTATATAACATACTCTGTTAACACATGCATTGTGTTAACAGAGGGGGATATGCATATGTGCATGGAAAGAGATGGAGATAAGAAAGGAAACCATGACTTCAGATTCCTGGGGTGTAGAGGTATGCTTGTGGTTGGGAAGAGTAGAAAGGAGGAGTTGAAAATAATGCTGTGGAATATAGATTGAAAGGTGGATACAGGCCAAAGATAATACAAATACTATATTCTGTGCTAAAGAACTAGGACAATTTAGAATCACTGGAAGATTTTAAATATGGCAGAGACTTGGGCTTTTATGTGTTTTAGAGAAACGACTCTGATTGGAGTGGGCCAGTATGGATGAGGTTGCACTTGTTACCTGATAGAAAGGAGATAGAAAGATGAATGAAGAGAGTATTGCAATTGTCTATGTAGGAGATGATGAACAATGCACAATGGGAATGGAGAGGGTGTTTCAGATTTATACATTACTTAGGAGGCAGAATAAACATGGCTCAGTGACTAGGGGGATCTAGGCAGTGTGAGAGAACAGTAGGAGTCTCTGAAGATGCCTGGAGTTTTGATCTGGATATCACCATGATGACATACTTGAAACTACTTGAAATAGGGAATACAGGATAGGAAAAATATCAGGAAGGAGAAATAATGATTTCTCTATTATAAATTAGTAGTTAGAGAATGAAGCAGAAATGGAAAATGGACATAAAAATGCAGAGAACGAAAATAAAAGTTTTAACAGGAAAAATAAAAATGGACAGAGATAAGCAAAGGCAGAAAAAGAACCTAAGAGAAAATCATAAAGAGATGCAGAGTGACATTTTGTTTACATTTGAGATATAATTCCATTTCAGTTCTTGGTAGTATGCATCTAAAAGCAATGTCCATTTTAATTTTGCAACTATAGGCATTGCTGCCATTTTTTATTCATGATTACCAGTCAACTAAGACAAAAATTTGGTCTTTGAGTTGGAGAAAAATGAAGAATGGTATGGAAAAAGAAGACAAAAGAAAACAAAGGACAAGCCTGGTTATCTTGCAATAAAACCTTTTTTTTTTTAAATTAATGATTTCAGCTCTTGAAAAGGAATTTGCGTCTTTAAGATTAAGATTCTAGAAAAAACAGTTTAACATTTTCACTGGATTCATATTCAATTAAAATATTGGAAACTGAGGAGCTAGAAAGTTGGGGTACATAAAGAACAGCAAATGAGTGTTTTCCAGTTTCTTTCTTGGAGTAGATAGGTAGGCATATCTACTTCTAAAAGCATAAATAAGACAGAATTGTGGGATTGGAAAAATTCACATAGATTGGTTTCTAATCATTGCTTCCCTGTTTCCACATAAAAATAATTGCACAAGTTTGCCTGACCAAGTAGTCTTACGTTCACAGAACTGTTTTGGTAGGATAGTAAGGTTGATTTAGAGTGAATATAACACACCTAAACAAACATATCAAGAAATATAAAGAATTGAATCTTATTTTGTGCAAGGAATACAAGCCTTGTCAAAACTATGAACCTTACAACAATCAACAATTTAAAACCATTGAAGAAAGAAAAAAACTGAATTTTCACTTCATAAGATCACTATGTACCAAAAGTATTCCCTATAAATTTTGTTCTGAAATCACCAACGGCAGATATATTTTGAAATATGATTTGTATTAGAATATCCAATCAACATGTAATTGATTTTCAGTTCCTGAAACTGTGGCTTCAAATTTGATCAATGCAGAGTAGAGGATCAGTAATTAAACGATAATGATTTTTTCAAGTGGAGGTAGTTAATATTATTGTAAATTGCTTCACTGTGAGTAGGTTCGGGCCCTTAATGTTTTGGTAAATAATTTTGGGAACAAAACTAAGCTTTCAATTACATTATTATTTCAGGCCTTAGTATATGGAATTTAAACAAAAGTATATAAAATTATCACAGCAAAGGTGTGTGACAACCTGAGAATTACTTTAGTAACTTGAGAGACAGCCTCTTCAGATATATAAGGATCCTCTGATTCTTTTGATCACACACCTGCCAACTCATATGAGTTGCGCATGGAAAGCAAACAGTTGTGCTGAACAGAACTTAAAAAGACAAGAAATGCGCAAACCTTCAATCAGATTGTTCTTCAAAAATTGTTACAATGATCAGCCCTTTGACATCTCTGTGGCAGACACAGGGATTAAAATGACTCTCAAACTCCATTAATATAGAAACCCCATATTCATTTAGCCAATACTGTGCATTCTTATTCTAGTGGCTCAGAAATACCATGGAACCACATCTGGAGTTGCAGTCTCCAGAGGGTAGCGATTGCTTTTTTCATTCTGTGGCTATCTTGAGATGTCAGCCTGAAACATGTAGGCTGTGGTGCTGTGAGAGAGGCTTTGATGGTGGTCAAATCAGTCCGGAGGGAAGACTGAATTAATTAATCATTAATGACACACTGATCCATATGCTCTCTGAACCTTGTGTGGGGAAAATTTAAGCAATTCTTAGTCATTCAGCACAACTGAAGTCTGTTGACCACAAGGAAGGCTACAGTGTATAATGGGAAAATCAACCAGAGGTTTTGTTCCAATAACCCAACAAGAGTATCCATAGTGGTCTACACCATCTTTTCAGCCTAAAAGGAAAAGATGGAGTGCAGGCATGATAGTTCAGACAGTTTTTGTGCACAAATTCCATGAATTTAACAGTTAAGACCTAATGGATTGTAGGCCACATATTACTTACAACCAGTACAGACCTAGCTGCAGCCAGTTGAAATTTGGTGTGAAACATGGAGTACCATGAGGCACTTATTTACCACAATCAAACAGGTCTTCCTTTTGAGTGGTGCTACAAAATCAATATGGACTTTCAAATTTTACTTACTTTTTAATATATTTTAATGCAAAAGTAATGCCTGAATACATCTAGAGGATTTTATAGCAAATCCCAAACCTTAAATAATTTCATACATAAATACTTAACTATGTTTCTCTAACACACAAAAACTTATTAAAAAGCATGACTACAATAACGTTACCATAGCCAACATATCTAACACTTATTCTTCCATATCATCTAGCACCCAGTCCAAGTTCTCTTGTCTCTCGTTGTCTTAAAAATGTCTTTTTATACTTTGTTGGAATCAGGATTTAACAAGATCCACCCATTGCATTCGTTTCCTATAAAGTTTCCTCTCTTTTTAATTTTCATTCTAATTTATAATAGCTCTCTCTCTTTTCTTCCTTCCATTTATTTGTTGAACATATTGGGTCATTTGTTCTGTAGAATTTCCCAAGTTCTAGATTTGGCTGATTGATTCCCCTGGTGTCATTTAACACATTCCTGTTCACATATTCCCTAAATTTTCTGTAAATGAAGTTATATAGGAACACTTGATTAAATTAAGTTCCTTTCCCCCCATTTTAAAAAGAATTCTTCATGGACAGTGTTGTATACTTCTTATTGCACCAAATAAGGAGGTCTTCCTGTCTCTCTTTAATGATGTTACAATTGATGAGTAGTTTCAGGTGATGTCAGCCTAATCCCTCCATTATAACTCACCAAGTGTCTCTCACTTAATGGTCTTAGCAGCCATTAATAATTTTTTCTTAAATAATCTTTTCTTAAATCCTTTACCTTATTAGGGAATGAATTCTAACACTGCTATTTCTCTTGCAGTTGTAAATTGTGAATCTTCTATAAAGAAGATCTTTCCCTAATCATCTATTTGATTAGCCTGCAATATGATCTATATGGGAAGAGAGGAATAATGCCAGATTATTTCCATTTATTTATCAAGTGTCAGTGTAATAGTTGATGCCCTAGCAACATGTAAAGGTAACCAATTAAGTCTTATTTTTATTTTACATTTTTTATTATATTATATGAATGTTTTTCATATCATGAACTCATTGATTATATATAAGTATATAAACATGAAATATAATTTATAAATAAATATATATAAAATATTTGATTTGATATAAAAATCTATTTATATATTCAATGTATTAGAATTATTATTCAATTTTTGCTGCTCAACTTATCCTATCTTTGGCCAGTGAGGTGCCTATGGCCAAGTTGGTGCCTATGCTCTTTTAACATGACCCAGTAATTTTTCATAGTCTTCATATTTTTAGGCACAAGTAAGATAGCATAAACTTATTTTGTACATTTCTTGCTCCAGACCTGAAATCTGCTATTTCTCCAAATTCCCTGACTTTTTTAGTGGATAATTGTATTTAGAGACCATAATCTGTACACTGAGTAACTTTGGGTTATTATTGATTTTAGGCCTTTTTAGTAGAGAGAGCTAGAAAATAGATACATTTTTTAAGAGAAAAATAACATGAATTTATACTAACATTTTTAGATTCAAATTTATCTACTTAACATTTTTTTAGTATTTCATTTAATATATCCATTGTGCTTTTGACTACCAACATCTATGTTATTAATATGGGAGCTAGTGTTTATTTATTGCCTTTTTCCATGTGACTAGAAATCTGTGTGGGTCTTCACATGCTAAGTAATTTTGGATTGTATCCTAAACATTTTAAATATTACCTTATGAGACTCTGTGCCTTGTTTATTAAATTCTATAAAGAATGTAGTTTTTTGGGTTTTCTTTGTTTGTTTGTTTTTTAAGTCAATAGACCTGGTTAAGGTCAGGCTGCCAAGTTCCAATCTGACTTTTGTGGGCTGTAATTCCAAGTTAGGTTTCAAAGCCTTTAGTGCTCTTTGCATCTGCCTTGCCTTTGTGCCATCCAATGATCAGTCTGTAACCTGGGCATTGTCTATCTGTTAGTCCAGTTCCCATCTTTGGTATGCTAATTAGAATTAGATCCTTGCATGTGTGGCTTGAGTCCTGGCATTCATTAAAATCATTTTATGGGTGTGTTTCTGTGAGCTCCTCATGTTCTGTAATCTCCTCCCAGTATTTCCTGGTTTCTGGAATTCCCTTTTTTGACCTTTGCCGGAAACTCTGGGCTCTAGTTTCTCCTACTTTTTTTGTGTTTCATCATTCACCTCAGGGATTTAGTCTGTGTTTTGGCCCAAGCAGATAGAGAGAAAAAAGCAATCAGGATTGCCTGGCACTTTAAGCACTGCAGTTCCACCTAATAGAGAGGAATGGTCACCTCCCAGAGAGTTCTGGCTCTAGTGGGTTATGGTGGCTGCCAATGACTCCCCACCACAGGATTGCCTGGTGACTGGAGTGCTAGAGAAGGAGAAATGTGGGGGGAGACCCCATGGCATTTCCACATTTCCTTGGAGCATCAGACAACCCTTTTCTGACCCTCAAACCAGAGCTAGCGGGGCTTCTCCTGGCTTTATGTCTGCATAATAGTGCTCACTTCCAGTTCCTGGCTGTGATGAGTTCAAGTGGGGGATACCACAGGGAAAAATGTTCAGCTCGCCTCTGATTCAGTGGTATTGGGAATTCGGGTAACACCTGCTGTTATTTATAAAGTCCTCAAATAGGTACTCATGCATTCTGTCTGAGTTTTATAGTTTCACTCAGTAGGAGAAAAAGACTGAACCATGCTTATTTTTATCTCTACTAGCACCTGAATCTTTTAAAATTGAATTTTGTTTTTTATTATATGAAACACTGCGTAGTTCCAAGGTCAAAATTATGAACAACACATGCTTACAGAAGTCAAGACATTATCCCTGTTTTTTCTCTTCTCCAGAGGTAACTATGCTTTTTGAGTTTTTGGATTACACTTTCATTTTTTAATATTAAAAAGTAAGCATTAATATTTGTATTCTCCCCCTTCTCATTTTTACGTAAAAGGTAGCATACTATGCACTCTTCTGCATTTTGATTTTTTTCTCTTAGTTACTACATATTCTGGCAATCATTCTATAGGCATGTATGATTGTCCTCATTTCTTTTTGAGACTACATAATGTTCCATTGTATGAACTTACCATGGCTTTTTAACTAGTTTCTTATCAGTAAAAACATGCATTACGTCTGGGCTTTGACTATTACTAATCAAATAGATTTTAAACCAAGCTTTCTTATTCATTTTAGTTAGGAAAATGGAATATAGTAAGAAGCCTTCATAGTCTTTCTTTATAATCAAAATCACTTTAGCTTCCAGATGTAGTTTATAGTCAATGCTGAAAATCTCTTAGTAAACAATTCTTAGGTTAATTACACATGCAATAAGACTAAGATAGTTGAATGCTGGCATTTGCTCATTAAAGACACCATCTTTAATGGCAGGCCAGTCCTGGTGATAATGATTTGTGAAGAGCTTGAATTTTTAAAGCAATTTCCCTCCTGGTATTGTCAGGAAGACAAAAACCTGCCAGTATGTCAACACTGAATTGGTAATTGAAAAAAGGGAAAAAGGGCATGTAAAAGCATAGATAAAATAGGAGAGGTAATGGTGGTGATTGGTAACAGCCAGGTTGCTCCACAAATTAGAGTACAGTGATATGAATACTGGGTGGGAAGCAAACTGAGTTCCCATGAAGGAGTCACTACATCCAAGAAAAACGTGTAGCACAGTATAGGGCACTAGAAAACAGAAGATGTGTGAGAAGTTGATGGCAGTTCTGATGCTATAATTAATACGTTTTCAAAAGTGTTTGATCTCATCCTCATGGGCATATTTCAGTTAGTCTTGAAGGAGAGAGCCCAACATTTGGTATTTCCTAGCTCTCCATCTCTAGTATAAATGCACATTGATCTAAGAAATAGTAAGTTTAATTTTTATATTTCATTGGCCTGAAGGTTTGGATCAGAAGGTTTCTGCCCTCACCCCTTTTTTTCCTTAATCAATGCTTCTAGTACAGGAAATGACATAATTTGGAATTTTCAGGGGCATGGAGTTCAGGGTTTTTACATTCAGTATTGCTTTCTTAGGATGTTAGACAAGCATGTAAGAATAATCTTTAAGCAAAAGACTCCAGCATGGCATAGATAATGACATAATTAAGAATGACATAAAGTGTCATAAGAAAGAGAGCCCCAAAGAGGATTGTGATCAGCACAAATTGTAAGTACTTGATAATAGAAATACCTGTGAACTTCTTGACTCTTGCAGTAAGAGAAGGGATTCCATTGTCAATTTTTGTTGGATTCGGACCCCTAGGTGACATTATTCTTAAGCAATATCTATCCCTCCACACTCTGTACTTTTACAGCTGGACAGTTCTAACATTGAATTCAAAATATTGCTGATAAGATTCTGATTTGTATTCATCATAATGTTGTAGCTTGAGAACTGGTACCTTTAACTGCCTTCCATTTTGGAAATACCTTATGATTCTATTTTTTAACATGAAGTAATTCAGCCATGCCCGACTTTGGCTGAAGAAAAGAAAATAGTCAAATCTTAAATAGTCTAAGGGAAGTTTAAATTTCCTGCTTTGCTGTTAGAGTAGAACATATCATGATGGCATGTGTGGTCCCTTGCTTGGGTAAATACTGGTAGCACTAGAATGGTGGCACTGAAATTTCAATTTTGTGTTTTGCTTTTATCACTTGGATACCTGAATATTGTTCTTCTAGAAGTCATTTCAAGTTCATCCTCTATTGATCCTATGTGCCACATTTGTGGTCCTAGAAATCCAGGTTTTCGTGAAGGATTGAGAGGTCCAGAGGTGCACAACATTTCCAAGCTGAAGGTAATCAACTCGACATGGCCATTAAGATATGATGACCCTTTGGTAACATCCTCAAACATCTGTTATTGATGGAGGGATTGAGGAAAGAGGATGAATATTTATTGATCATTTTTTGTATGACAGGCAATCTAAGTGCTTCACCTAAATACCTTACATAATACTTATAATGAAACTTTAGGGGTATTACTGTATTAATTTTTAAATCAGGAAAGTGGGGTTGGAAAAGTCTAATTTGTTTAGTGGCACACAGACCATTGTGGTGAGACAAAAGTTTGCATTTAGATTTGTTGGTTTGGGCCCCTTCTACCATGCCTCATTGCCTTACTAGGGCAAGGTTAGTCTTCAAAAGACCCTAACTCCCGGTAGCAGGGGTAAGATGCTGCTTAATAGGTCCTGGACGTGGGTGTTGTGTATACAGGCACACTTGTAATCTCTATAGATCTCTCCTTAATGAGCACATCTGATGCAGTTTATTCAGTATATATAGCTGATTGAAAGACATTGTTAAAATGCTCAAAGTCTTTTTTTTTTCTTAGAGTAAAATACATACACTTAATTTTTTAGTGAATTGTTATAGTGGTAAATATAGGCAGAATGACACTGTTTTCTTTTCATAAATTGAAATCCTAAGATGTTTGGAATATAAGCAAAAACTGAAACATTTTAGAACTATAATCATGGCATCTTTGAATATCCTATGACAGAAGGGTGGGGAGGGGACAGGCCTTATGTTTGGTGATGAAAGCTCTCAAAGCCTTGGCTGTGGTTTAAATAAGAGAAATTTGAAGTAGAGGGTCACATGCTTTATGGATATGAACTCCTTTCATCTGTGGAACTCTTTGCCATCTTTAATAGTAAGTAGAGCTTCAAAACTTAGAACCCTGTGAGAAGCCAGCTGAATGGGCTGCTGTGATGGTTCTTCTGAGCTTACTTTTCTTCCACAGAGCAAATAACAATGGACATCTAAGAAGGACAGGTGGCTAAAACTATTAAAAGCACTTATTCTATTAGATCCTCTGATTCTAAATCAAGGATGAGGCACCAAAAATCTAAAAGATCTAGGAGTGCTGGGAGAGGTATGAAAGAGGATTTTTTATTTTGCACTGCATTCCAACAAATAGATATCTGTCTTCCTTTAAGCACCTGGATGTTGAGAGCTTAATGTAATTGACCTCATGCAGGTTGTGAAGAAAATTAGAAACCCTCCCTCATGCTGAGAGCTATAAGTTTTCATCAACAACTTAGACCTAGCCTGAGGGGTCAGCTCTTACTACCTGAAAATATACGTCTATTTATTTTCCGAAGTGCATTACTTAAAACACTAGCCCTACAAAATACTTTATGGAAAAAATGTTCCAAAGTTAAATTTAATTTTAGGAAATGCCTTATGATATATACATTTTAGCATATTTAAATAAAGTTTCTAATAATCCAAATAGTAAATGCAAAACAAAAACAACAAAAACTGTTTAATTTTGTTTAATATTCATTCTAATGGTCCTCCCCTCTCTCTCAACACACACACACACACACACACACACACACACACACACACAAGCACACCCACACATATACTTATATCTCCTTTAATTAAGATTTTATAGAACTAGTAATTAAGGCAGTGTATTCTTGGCATAAAAATTAGACAAATAGACCAATGGAATAGAATAGAGGGTCCAGTAACAGACCTGTACAGTAATTTCTGACAAAGATGACATACACTGCAGTGGGTGAAGGTGTGATCATTTTGATAAAAGGTACTGGGTCAATTGGGTAGCCACTGGAGGGAAAAATGATCCTTACCTTGTATCTAAATATGAAAGGTAATATGACTTATAGAAGAAAATATAATGAATAACTTCATGACATGAGGAACAAAATTTTCTTAACAGGACACATAAAGGAAAAAGAATGATAAACACTAAATGTGTTTACCATTCTTTTGGCTCACATTTACATTCAGAACTTTTCATCAAAGCACACCATTAAGAGAATAAACAGTCAAGCCACAGACTAGGACAAGGTATTTGTACTATATATATATGAAAAAATACTTATGTATGAAAAACTACTATAAGCCAGTATCAAAAGGCAGAGAATCCAAGAGAAAAAAATAGACAAAAGATTTGCAAAGTTATGTCTCAGAAGAGGATATCCAAATAGCCAATAGAAATTTTAAAATGTGCTCAAATTAATCAGATATCAGGAAAATACAAATTAATACTACAATGTGATTACAAAGGAATGGCTAAAATAAAAATAGAAAATTCCAAGTGTTGTCAGAGATGTAGAGCAATGGCATCTCTTATCACCTGTTGGTGACAGTGTAAATTAGTATAACCACTTGGGAAAACTGGTTAGCAGCGATGACTAAAGCTGAACATGTGCTTATCCTGTCAGCCAACATAGATCACAGAACTCTTAGATTATACACCCAGCAAAATGTATATGTATGTTCATGGCAGCATTATTTGTAAGAACCTCAAAATGGAAACATTCCAAATGTTTGTCAACAGTAGAATGGATAAAGTGTGACGGATTCACACAGTGAAACACTATCATATAGCAGTGAGAAGGAACAAACTTCAGCTACAGATAATAACGTGGATAAATCTCACAAATATAATTTTGAGTTATAACAGCCAGACAAAAAAGAGTACATAGTAGATGATTTCATTTATATTAAGTTTATAAACAGGTACAACTCATCTATGGTATTAGGTATCAAGACAGTGGTTACTCTGGAAGGGGACTCAAAGGGGATTCTGGGGTGCTGTTAATGTTTTGTTTTTTGATCTGGGTGTTGGTTTCAATTTGTGAAAATCTACTGAGTAATGTACTTATGATCTGTGCATTTTCCTATACATTTGGTATACAGTCATGGGCCCCATAATGACATTTTAGTCAATAACAGACTGCATCTATGATGATGGTCACATAAGATTATAATACAGTATTTTTACTGTATCTTTTTAGGTTTAGATACATAGGTGCTTACCACTGTATTATAATTGCTTATAGTATTTACTATAGCAACATGCTGCCCAGGTTTATAGCCTAGTAGCAATAGGCTATACTATATAACCTAGGTGTGTAGTAGGCTATACCATCTAGATTTGTGTAAGTACACTCTGTGATGTTCACACAGTGACAAATTCACATAGTGAATCACATAAGGATGCATTTCTCAGAATGCATATCCATAATTAAGTGACACATGACTATACTAAAATAAAAAGTGTGCTAAAAAGGTAGATATATCAAAACAAAAACTTTTCTTTAAAAAAGATTCTTAGATCACACACTTTGGGAAATGCCGACCTAGTCACACAATCCTATTGATATATATTGTCCAAGTTATGTATTTATTGAAATAAATTCAGATGAAATGATATACAAGGGAAAACATTAATGGACACTTTTTCCAATTAATATCCAAATTTATCATTACTTATCCACTAAATGCAATGCAGCAATGATTGGTAAATTATGATGAAAACATTTAATGGGAATTTGAAAGTAATGAAATAAAATAGATGTATTTTAATTATATCAATATTAAACAAGATTAAACTGAGATTTCTCTTTTTAGTTTGGAGCAAGAAAATGTAAACTTTTAGTAACCTTATAAGAAATGTATAAAAAGCATTCTCCAGCAAATAGCAATTTTGTGGATATACTCATGGTAATTAAATCATATTTTTGAGACTTCAAGTTTCCATTTATCATTGCAATGTAAGAGTTAATTTGCACTGATACAAGTTTATAAAATGTTATCCTTTTTCCCAATTCTTTAATATGTGTTTTACCATATCAGAGACATTTTGATGACAGAGTGTGTGCCTGGAGCTTTGTGTAGATGCTTTTCTCTTACACTAATTAAATAATTAAATAACTTGTTCCAGCATGTTGAAATGCCAAATGTCCAGTTTCTCTGCTTCAGCAGAGTTCTTACTCTGACAGCCAGAGATTGCTGTAAGTGTTTGACATTCAGAAATTGGCGAGAATAGGTCAAGACTGCAGTAAATTGGTTTGCATTTTAAGTAGCTGTGAATGAAAAGAGAGGAAAGAGACGCGTCCAGTGGTAATTTCTCTTAGTTATTTTCTGCGGTTCTCTAAGACTTTGCTTTTCAAGAGAAAATAAAAACTAGACTGGTTGTTCTTATCCTACCTTTACTTCTTTTGTAGTAATCTCTCTGGAAAATTATAGGAATCCAAAAGTATGACTATTCAAAAGTTACATATCACATTTATAATATAGTCAAATGAGATCATTATAGTTATTAACATGGCGCACATTTTCAGGGGAATTAGAATCATTGAGTATAGCACCAAATTTTTTTTTTGTGTGTGACAACAGCTTTTCAGTGTCCCTGCTCAAATTACCTTTTTTTTTTTGTGAGACAGTCTCACTCTGTTGCCCGGGCTAGAGTGCTGTGGCGTCACCCTAGCTCACAGCAACCTCAAACTCCTGGGCTCAAGCGATCCTCCTGCCTCAGCCTCCCGAGTAGCTGGGACTACAGGCATGTGCCACCATGCCTGGCTAATTTTTTCTTATATATTTTTAGTTGTCCAAATCATTTCTTTCTATTTTTAGTAGAGATGGAGTCTTGCTCTTGCTCAGGCTGGTCTCAAATTCCTGAGCTCAAACAATCCACCCGCCTCGGCCTCCCAGAGTGCTAGAATTACAAGCGTGAGCCACTGTGCCTGGCCTTCAAATTACTTTTTATATAGCAAATTCACACTTTGAGAATTCTTTTCACATAAAAATATTTATCATTAATCCTTTTCACTTGGGTTTACACAGGAAGGCTTGCTTAGAATATGCAAATTATTCATCCAATCATAAATCCCATGTTAACCAATGATCTTCATTTTTCCCTTCAGTAGAAATATTTGCCTGTTATTTTGAAGAGTGCCTTTGCTTGAGTTTCATCAATTTTATTTTTCTCCTCCTTATCTGCTGTGGAAAATGCAAATGATGCCAATAAAATTAGCAAAGGGAAGAGAAGAAAGGAGTAGTAGCAGTGACAGCAGTAAGGAATTAGGTGTAATTAGCAAATTTAATAATTCATATCTGAAAAACCAAGTCACAGGTCAACTTTCATACAGGCCGCTCCATAGGAAATCACACTTTTGTTGTTATACCAAAATTGTACGGCAATAAATATTATCAAAGACAGGGGAGTTCCCATCTCTTGTCACTGACTTCCTGAGCCAGCAGCAGGTGATTGATGCAGTCTGAGCCAGTGTGCTGAAAGCCTCAATGAGCCCATGTGAAAATGGTTGTGAAGTGATTAACAAGTAATATCCATGGGCTTGTGTCATCAGAAGATGCTTAATAGTGCCGCCATTATGGGGTATCATGACAATGTGCAATGAGGATGGTGTGTAGGGCCCCTAGGATGGATGCTATTTGGGCCTCACTGGTGAAGGTTCTTATCAAGTCCTTAGTACATTTGGAACTAGATATCAGAACTCTATCATGTAGGGTCAGTTATGTTTATGTATTTGTATTCAGTTAAAATCACTGTTAGATGAATATACTTATCTTTTAGAGATTGTGTTTAATTGTTTGCAAGCAAGCTTGTTTGTTATTCTCATAAAGTTCCTTGGCAAAGGAACTTCATAATCATTGTTATTGATTTATAGGTAATTTATGTAGACCCTGTTGGAATATTACAATTAAAATTCTGATGTGAGGAATGGGAAAAATCAGTTAAGTAATTTTCTTTAAAAATCCTCTTAATGGGATTTCTATCTGAATGTTTGTCATATCACTCTAGTCTGTTTAGTAATCTCCAAAACATTTACAGAGCTTTGAGGTCCTGAGTTAATGTGAACAATCTTTAGTATAAATCCTTTATGATTAATTTAAAAAGTTTTATAAATTTTCACTTCTCAAACTGGTTTTTCTTAGTATTTTGGTTTACATTACACATTGACAATCTGTCAGGCTAATGTATTAATATCAATATTAACTAACTCATTAGCAACATCACTTCATTGATAGAAATGTGTTAACATGATGTAACAGCCAGAATCCTCTACATTAGAATTAGCCTTTCAATGTGTTTTTTCAGAAATTGTTGCAATATGTTAAAAATGACTGAGATACCCATTAAACCCTTAACACAAAATGAACAACTGTGAGAACTAGAGACTGTTTATAGACTCAAAGCCCTAACTGTAATTACTTGTTGTTAAATCACCTGTAGTTAATTAGAATATGTTGATACGTACTTGATTCTAATGGAAGCTTATTATTGAATACCCAGGTTAAACCCAGATATTGCCAAGCAATGGTAAGATAGACAAATTACTTTTTCTTCCTCAGAAGTGGCATTGTAATCAGTAAACACTTTATCAAGTTTTAAAATACTTTTCTTTGAAGATGTAAATGATTAAGCCCTAATCCTTGTTCAATGATTTTTGAACCCTAGAAGTTCTGACTCAAGTTAATTTCTAAATTATAAAATTTGAACATACTAACATTTTTATTTAGCATTTTGAGTTGTTATTTTAATTTGTAGTCTTAAATTTAGCTTGAAATCCAACTTCCTCTTTTTTCTTTCTCTTACTCAGAAAAATGTCTTTGTCTTTGATTTATGCTACTATAATGAATATATTTAGCTTACTAATTAAAATTGTTTTTTTGCAAGATACTGAAAGCGAGGGAAATGGCTTTCCTCACCTTTTAAATAGCTTATATTAATTGCAGTTCTGTTTAGCACTAAAAGCATTGAACAGTTTGTGTTTCAGAGCTTCAGGATCGAGAGCATAGAAGGCTCAGTGAATATTCAGCAAATTAAAAAACAATTGGCAAATGGGGAAACCCAGGGTTAGAGTGGATAGTCTTTCAAATGGGATATGTCAGGGTGTTGATTTCTGTTCTGATGGGTGGTGAGTAGTGGTGGCAGTGGTGGCAGTAGTGGTAGTGGCTGTTCCACACCTGGTGAGGAGGAAAGTGGTCCTTCATCCCTGATGTGCCATGGAAGCTTAGACTCATTTTCATCTTTTGTGGGCGTACTCTTGGATCTGTGTCATACACTGGGGACACATTCAGCAAGGTGCAGTTCATTGCAGCAGATAAAGGACAAATGTGAAGACTGGGAACCTGAAAATAGAGCTTCCTACAATGTTTGAGAAGGTTCCTAAAAAAATAGACACGGAGTCTTGGAAGGAAAGATGTGTATGCTCTGTGGCAATAGACAAGTGGTACATGGATAGCAGTGGGGAAACCCTCAGCAGCCAACACTCAGAAATCTAGGTGAATCGTGTGCCTTTTGTCATCAGAGATATCTATGCATAGGTAATAAGGGCTCTAATACTGGTGTCCAGACCCTGGCTAAGAATCTAGCAAGGGCAGTGCAAGGATACAGGCCCATCCACGTGGGTATCGGCAGAAACACTGAGGAAACAGAGCACAGGGATTAGGAAGAAAATCCAGTTACATACCTGGTGTTCAAGAAGAGTACAAAGTGTTTAAAATTTGGCTTGGTTAATGAAACTAAGGGGAAGAATCAGAGAAGGAGAAAGTGTGATCGTTGGAAAATAGATAATTGGGGTATCAGTAGAGAGTGGCATCGGTGAGTTGAACAGCCTTGCAATGACTGGGGAGAGCTGATAACATTTTTGAGACAACTGTGAGCTGATTGATGTCACATTGGTAACTTGAAATTGATCATGGTGGAGTATTTACACCATGGAATCATAAATGACACAGATTAGGCTTTCCCGTCATATCCTGTCCCCAGAACTGGTGGTGGTTAAACCTTTACCAGTATACTACTGGGTGCAGTGGAAAGAACACGGCTTTGAGGTTGGTCAGACCTAGGATAAAATTCTGCTTCTCCCTATTTATGACAAGTTATTAAATCTCCTTAAATTTTCTATTTTCTTATCTTAAAAAAGTATGTGAAAATTAAATTATCTAATATGCAAAGCACCTGGCATATTACAGGTTCTTAATGTGTTTTTGAATCCTTTCTCCACTCTCCTGGTAGAGCTGGTCCTAGAATCTGGGGTAAGAATGAGTCGTAATGGAAGTCAAGATTGTGCATCTGTGAGAAGAGAAGAAGGGCCAGAATCTGGGCACCAGGAAGAAGGTTTCGTATTAGGGAAGGCACAAATAGTTATGCCCAAGATCTTACTGGGGGAAGTTAAGAAAAAAATCCTTGAGAGTAGAAACCCTTATACAACGTCATAGTAACTCTGAAGAGGCAAAAATTGCCTCAGGTCTTTCTATTTCAGAGATCTGTGCTTAGTAAGGGTAACAAGCCCAAGCCTGGGGAGTAGGAAACCCAGGGGTACTAGATATCAGAGTGATCAGAGTCTGGAGTCTCCCAGCATGGATTGTATTAGGTCCTGGTCAAGACAACCCCTCCTCTAGTCCCATGATTTTAGGCATGTAGTGGTGGTTAGAGCCTACAAGATCCAATGTCTCAGATTTGGAAGAAAGAAAATCAGAACAATTCTGATCACATGATGTTAGGGCAAACATGGGTCTAGACAGAACTTCCCATATTAAGCACAATCAAAATACAACAAATAAAAAAAGAATTATAAGTATGGCAAACAACCCAAAACAAACTTACAAAATCCTATGCATACATACCAGAGGAAAAGAGAGAAAGAACCTAATATACAAAGCACAGAAAGAATCCAGTTTGAAGAAAACATTGCCTAGAAAGCTTTTTGATTTACTCTGTAGAGAAACTTACTAAAAACATGAATTTATTAAAACCAGGGCTCAAAGATAAGGTGATTTAAGAGCAAAATGGGATGAAAAAGGAGATTTTTGAAATAAGAAAACAAATTGAGAACCAAAACAACACCATTACAGACCTAATAAATAACTTAGAAGCAGCAAGGAACAGAAAAAACTTAAAATTGAACTTAAGAGATAGAGTAAAGTTTTCAGATAGGTTCAGTGACTGCAGAAGAAAATGACTAAAGGAAAAAGCAATTACAAAGATTTCTCGAAGAAGAGTTCCTATATTTGATTTCATGTTTGTCCTTCCAAAGAGGATGCTGATTCTAGAATCACATAATTATTTCTATTTGCTTTCATAAGCCTTGAACAAAACAGTAAAAGATGAAGGTGTGGCCTTCACTTCTAACTGCCACTGGCTTCCAGAAATGTCTTTTTCAGTGCAGTGATGAAATTATTTTATAAATCTCTCTAGTTTTATAAAGGAAAATAGTAATTCTGGGATAAATACAGTACTAAAAAATTCTCATATTTCCAAAATTTTGGTTAACAGTGGGTAACAGGATGAGAAATGAGACTTTTCTTGTTTTGGAATTTTTGCTAAAACTTCAAAACAGAAAACTAATGAGTGCCTCCACAGCCTACAGACAGCTATCAAATAAGCCTTGGGATCCCTCACTTTGTTTTCTATTTGTATGATAGCACAAACAAAAGTCAATTTTTAAAAGCATAAAAAAATTAAATGAAAAGAAACAGTTGAATTCCCCCGTCCCCTACTCTGAGCTTCACCTTCAGTGGATATAAGAAAAAGTTAAGAGATTCAGGGACATTCGTTATGGTTTTGAGTTCTTGGTGTAGGAAGGAGTGCTGTGACTTTTCCCTCTTCATAGTCATCCCCAGACACATCAAGAAAAATGAGGACCAAGAGAATCTCTCACAGGCATTGGGAGTGCCTGGAAGGGGATGACACTGGTAACGCAAGCTTGGATTAGATATCTGTTCCCTTGTCAACCTTGCTGATCTCCTCTGCACTGATTTTGGCAACGTGAAAGCAAATGCAAGGCAGAGACAGCAGTAGGTGAGGGGCTTGTGCATCCTTTGTTTAGGGAACAAGGAGGTGGAATTTTACACTGGGCTGCCAGAGCCAGGGAGTCAGGTGTGCTTGATCACCGGGGATGGTATTTGAGGCAGGGGTGGAAGCCCTGAGCCAGAGCAGGTGTGCCATATCAGAAGGCTGTGCTGTGGAGACATACCCTCAAGAGACACCCAATGGAACTCACCTGTGTTCTCCTCAAGAAAATGAGCCTTTCCATGCCCACCACACAGACAGTGTCTTTGACTAAGGGATAACTACAACCGCACAAGGTAGGTTAACAATGTTTTTGGCACTTTTTCTCTAAGCTTTACTTTCTGCTTCAACAAAGAAAAAGCTAGAACCAGAAAAGGGAGTTGGGAAGAAGTATAAGGATCCTGAGTCAGGCGAGGGGAATGTTTATTGGGTACAAAATTGAAGTTTTAAGTTTGGACAGGATTAGAAACTTCAGTAGCTCAAAATATCCAGAAAGCATTGCAGACACCAGCTCAGATATTTTTTTAAGAGATGAGAAAGTAAGATTCAAAAGGGTTATTATTGAAGACAATGAAGCCATTCCGAGTTTGGACTCCACTGAATTCAGATTGTTCAATTAACCTGTCAACACTTGTATGCCAAAAATTGCTACTGTAGGCATTGTATAGGATGCCAATTTTATTTATTTCTTTGGCCTGACTGATGCATTTATGGTTAGAAACCATATGAGATTTATAATAGTCTAAATTGAGTTAAACTTCAGGACACAGACGAGTGACTAGGTAATTCTTTTGACACAAGGAAGCATTTAACAACTTCTTTAGTATCAATGACAAATTTTTGATATGAGGTGTATAAAATTTACTCATAATTTAGAATTATCCATTTCTCAGTATCTCCAAATCAAATTAATTCAATTATTAAGTGCCCACTTTTCAAGGATGCAAGAAAGCAAGCATCAGTCATGTGTTTGGACTTGGGTCCACATCCCCAGAATTTCCAAAACGCTTACACAGTGCAGAATTCTTGAGGGAAATCTCTAAGCTTTGGTTCATACTGGTTGCCTTTGGTATGTTTAAGGTTTGAGGCTTCATGTCCTTCAAAGAAGGGTAGTTTTCATGTTTCTGTATTGGATTTATGGGACATCTGCAAAGTCTGGGAATGTCCTAGATCTGCTGTAAAAGCATTTTAATGTAACTAAAAACACATAAGCTCAGGAAAAAAATTAAGGCCTGAAATGTGAATTTCTTTAAGAATGCTGTATGTCTTTTAAATAATATAGTATAAAATGAAAATTTAAAAAAAGTTATGAGACAAAAGTTATTTTTAATTCTTTTATGCTATATTCTCTGTTCATTTAACCCCTGACATGCATGGAAAGAGGAAAATTCTTAAGGTGCAAATAAATTTGGTAGTTTACTTTTATATACCATTGTTAAAGATAACTTTTGCCTTCTAGTTGTTTCGGAAGTCTTTGAAACATTGTTAATGACATAAGTCACAAATCAATGATTAGCATGAAATTATAATAAAAAATTATATTTGTGTAATTAATTTAGTGATAACTTTGAAAGATGCCTTGAACTCAAAAACATACTACAAAATAAGGCTCAATTTGTCGAAAATGTTGTATAAAAGACATAGTGATTCTGAACATTTTCCTGAATTTCAGTGTAAAATTTACAACATAAAAGTTTTGACTGGTAATTCAACACTGTCACTAGGCACACAGTGTCACTGTTCTGTCCTTGGCCCTGTCATCTTCCCAGAACAGAGGTAGGCAGAGCCATGAGGAATATTTTGGGCCCCGAGTGTGTGTGTTTGTATGCTTGAAGCAAGGGTAGACTGCTAAAAATAATGTTTACACAGTATTTGTTTTGATATGCAGCAGTGCTGGGGGCCCTTTATGCATCACTGGCCTGGTAATTTTTCCTGGTTTTTCCCACTCTCTTCAGCTGTGCTGGGAGAAGTAAAGAGCAGGTTCTACACATGCACTCAATTTCTTTCTCTACCCTTTCAAGGGTCTTTTTCTATGTCCCTCCTTTGTGGAAAGATTCCACAGGCTGTCTCCTAGATGGGCCTTTTTTCCTATTCTAACGAAGAGGATATTGATATTGACACCATTAGTTTTTTCTTATTAATTCACCATGTTGTATAAGTGGTGCCTCAGGAACCCTTGACAGATGTAAAGAATGGGTAAGGGGGAGAAAGAAAAAAGGAGAGGAAAGGGGATAGCAATGAAAGTATGATGAACAAGAAAAAGAGTAAGACAAAAACAGAAAGTAAGAGTGACAGAGTGACATCAGAAGTTGGGTTGAATTTCTCTCTGAGGAACTGGCATTTCTGAGCCACCCTGCTTTGTGGTTTTCCGGTTTCTGTAATTGAATGTACATATGAATGGTATTGCTTGTGATTACATGAGAGTCTAAACAGCTCACTGTTGTGTGAAAGTGAATGAGCCTTACGTTTGACTACGCTATGAGTCTGCTTTGGCAGCTGTTACTGTGATAACTGATTGGAGAATTAATTAATTGAAGAAGTTATTATACTATTAAAATGTATTTCCACCAAGCAGTAATAATGACAATTCATTGTTATTCAATGAATATCTACCATTCACTAATGGGAAATTTCTCTTCTAGCATTATACATATGGTTTGGGGAGCACATCTGTTAGACCACATATTAGAAATTTATTTATCTGAAAAGGTACAAACTTTTTATCTTTCCATGGAAGGACTGTGTTGTCACAAGAAGGTCAAGGTCTCCCCATTCCCAGCCTGCTTTCTTTTCCTTTGAGTACTCTCATACTGTCTCATTTCCCCTCAGAAAGTTGTTAACTGGTTCAGTTAGCGCTGAGTTGACTCTACCAATTCATTGCTGTTAAGTTTCTTCACATATGTAGAACAATTCATTGTAAAAAATTCAAAAATCAATTTCTATTGATAAGAAAAGAAAGTATTATCTTTCCTCCTGTAGTTTTTTTTTTTTTAAAGAAGCAAGTATTCCTACTAAATGCTATTCCATCAAGTATGCTTTACACATTCATATAAGCTCACTTCTATTTCAGAATATGTGGAAATTATAATATCAGGAAAACTCGATAACTTCCTTTTATGTACTCTTTAATGACGGAATTCCTGACAAGTGAAAATTTTAAACAGTGACCCTATGAGTTCACTTTGGTAGTTAGGAAGATGTCAGGTAGGAACAGTGGTTCCTCCATTGCCCAGCAGGCAGAGCTATACCCATGTTTAGTGTCTCAGGGGACGGCTGGTTTCTTTTTCTTTCTCGGCAGGGGCTGTACATAAAGCCTGATCGCCAGGTGGTGGGCAGCTTGCTTTCCCCAGGCAACTCCTGTAAATAGCTGGCACCCCAACAGATTGTTCTACTGTTTACCCTATTAAGATGAGAGATCATAGTGGGTGAGGAGGGGTCCTTCCCTTGGAAAGAGAATGCACACAGCGTGTGTAACAGAGCTGGTCCTGAGCTGTTGGTCGGGTGGAGGACCAGCATCTTCTTTTTCCTGACCCTGTCTTGCAAGGTTCCCCAGTAAAGCCCATATAGGGCTGTAGAAGTCAGGGGTCTACCTTGCAGGACAGAAATCTACTGTGTGTTGATTCTTACGAACTGTGACATGAGGTACTTCTTTACTCTTCCCGTTTCTGTGAGGGGGAATTTCTCCTAAACTTGCCTGGTGTTTTGCTCTACCCTTTATTTTCCCCGCTTGGGGTTGATTGAGTTATCTGGCTGGTAGGAAACAGCATTGATCTACATTTATCAGTTGTCAGGACCTACCCAATCAATAGTCTTAAATGAGAGGCATTTGGGATTTCATTTTTTCCCCCTTCTCTCTCCACTGTGGACCAGAGGAAGCAGTGACTTATGTAAACGTTCTGCTCTGCAGATTTTACCTTTCCTGTGGGTAGGCTATCCCCGCGCTGGATCTGGAAGGCAGGGAGTTTTTAGGCCTTGTTGGCTCTTGCATGAAGCTTTATCTTCCAACTCTGCATTTATTAGTGACAAGGGTGGTATTTTGGACTCCCACTTCCCTCATACATTTGTCTTAATTTTTAATTGGCTCAGAACTCAGGGGAAAGGTATGGCACTGATTGGGCCTCCTTGGATCCCAATATCTCCAGCATATTCTTCAGCAGAAAGCTGTTGCAAGATTTAAACATTATATACAGAGCTGCTGTGTTGTACAGATGCTCTTTCTACTGATTGATTGATGTACTCTTAGTTAAAAGGTGGTACTGTAGGGAGGGAGATGTTTAAAAGTCCAAATGTTTAAATTAAGCATTTGGATCTGGTGAATTTTGAAGTCACCACACTAGAGAAATTTTCCTTCCAGGCTCAATAAACAAGCTAATAGATCTTCTTTTGTAGCCCAAATGCTTTGCTCAGCCCCATCCTCATTATGGCAGTAGTATCTAGTTAGAAATGGAATAATATTGTCTGTGAAGTACTCAGTCATAGATATTTCATGGTCCATTAGCTTAACTCTATCCTGGCTGTCGTGGAGTGCTTAAAGGGCTTCAGAAGTCTCTATGGAGGTATAGAATATTTTAAAGAAGTAATCAAGCATGCAGATTCTAGCATTTAAAAGTCTAAGTCAAAATTCTATGATACTCTAAAAATGTCATAAATAAATGGTTTAATTACTAAGTTGATTTGTTGGCCATAGAATTCAGGTAGAAGAATCTTTATAGTTCCCTGAAAGATAGAATGAATTATAGTTAAGGTAACTTGATGTTGAAAATAGTTGCAGTTATGCATTGCTTAACACAGGGATACCTTCTGAGAAATATGTCATTAGGCAATTTCATTGTTGTGTGAACATGATAGGGTGTACTTACACAAACCTAGTTGGTATAGCCTATTTCACTCCTCGGCTATATGGTGTAACCTATTGCTCGTAGGCTACAAATCTAGACAGCATGCTACTATACTGAATACTGTAAGCAATTGTAACACAATGGTTACATATCTGTGTATCTAAGCATATCTAAACATAGAAAAGATAAGGTAAAAATACAGTATAAAAGATAAAAAATGGTACACCCTGTATAGGGCACTTACTGTGAATGGAGCTTGCAGGGCTGGAAGTTGCTCTGGGTGAGTTGGTGAGTGAATGTGAAGGATTAAAAGGATTTGTCTGTAAAATTGGATTCAGTCAAAAAGACACACTCAAGGATCCAGAAGTCCACATGTGGCCCCAAGGCCACAGGTTCCCCACCCTTGGCGTTTGTTACTGCACACTACTGTGGACTTATACACTTAGGCTACACTAAATTTATAAAGTTTTTTTCTTTCTTCAGTAATAAATTAACCTTAGCTTACTGTAACTTTTTTACTTTATAAATTTTACATTTAAACTTTCTGACTCTTTTGCAATAACACCTTAAAACACAAATACATGTACAAAATACTTTTCCTTTATATTCTATTCTATAAACATTTTTCTATTTTTAAATTTTTAATTTTTAAACTTTTCTTGTTAAAAACTAAGACACAATGACACACATTAGCCTAGGCCTACATAGGGTCAGGATCATCAACATCACTGTCTTCCACCTCCACATCTTGTCCCGGTGGAAGGTCTTCAGGGGAAATAGCATGTATAAAGCTGTCATCTCCTATGATAACAATGCCTTCTTCTGGAACACGTTCTGAAGAACCTGCCTGAGGCTGTTTTATAGTTAACTTTTCTTTTTATAAGTAGGAGTGCCTCTAAAATAATAATAAAAGTATAGTGAATGCATAAACAATATAGTCATTATCATTATCAAGTATTATGTACCGTACCTAATTATACATGCTGTATTGTTATATGGCTGGCAGACTGGTTTGTTTACACCAGCATCACCATAAACATATGCTACCACGTTATGATGGCTACAACATCACTAGGTGATAGGAAATTTTCAGCTTCATTATAATCTAATGGGACCACCGTCCCATGTGTTGTGTGGTGTATGAGTGTAGTTGCTTTAGATTTAAATCCCTCATCAGGCTAAGTCTATAATAGTCTGAACACAGCCTCTTTGTGCAGTGTTAGGCCTCCGTGGATCTGTTTGCTGACAATATTTTGAATTTTGGAAAATGTGCTTTGCTTTTAGACTGAATAAACAGGAAAACCTCTTTTAAAATTAAAGCAAAAGTATATATCTTGTGAATTTAAGTTTAAGTGAATTAACCTATTCTCTTGGTGGCCAAGAGTTCTCACTGAGTTTATTTTATTATAATGCTTTATAGGTAAAAGTAAAATCTCTTTATGACAAACTGATGGTTTTCTTTTTAGGTGTATTTGTTATTATATTTGACTATACTGCTAGAAATCATATTGCCTGTCTAAAGGAAGTGTGGATGGATTAAATTTGTCCAAGTTCTCTGTAGAGGATTAACAAATGTGAGAAAGTGATATGAGGTTAGTAAATGGAAAGACCTCTTTCTTTCTCTCTCCTTCCCCACCCCCACCTGTCATTTCAGTAGGAATCTAATTCTAAGTTTTGAAACTTCTGAAGTTTGCATTAAACAATACCATTTACATCTTTTCTTCCATTTTACTTCTATTCTTTTTTTCTTCTGATGCTCTCATTTTCATTTCTTCCTAATATTAATGATTTTTGTCTATAGCTGTACTGTGTCACATTATATTTTTCTAGACTGTGACTCCTTGAAGGAAGAAATTACAGTATAATTGTTGTATCCATTGAGGAATGCCTGCACAGGATACTACCCAATAAGTATTTACTAAATGAATAAATGAACTGTTAGTATGTGAATACACAGTAATTTTGTTATATGGAAACCTTCTTTGTAATATCTTTCTGTGATTTTATTACGGAAGACTATTTTGCATATATTCTACAGCAGAGCAACTTTATCCTGATGTTCTTTCCTCTTCAACAAAATAGGTTTAATTGCAAAATATGCTTCTTTGCAAAGTTCCAGTAATGATTCATTGTTTTTCATTATTGCACTGGCATCTAACTGTGCATGCTCCATTGCCTGTGCCATCACCACTAATGAAGAAGTACTTTCAAATAGTGGATAGACTATGTCCCGTACCTTGTCTGCCTAACTGGAGACTGCTGGGGAAAATAAGTGACTAGATGTTTAGCTGTTTCTTAGCTGTTTCCTGTAAGTTTACTAGCACTTTTTTTTTTTTCCTGCCTGACCAGGGTGGAATGTGGCTATACGTACTCATTTATAGTCCTTTTTAAGGTTCTGGATAAGTGTTTTCTATAAGGAATATAATTTGCATGTCTTAAAAATGACTCAGACTGGTATTTATTTATTTATTGTTTTGAGGCAGAGTCTCTCTTTGTTGCCCAGGCTAGAGTGAGTGCTGTGGCGTCAGCCTAGCTCACAGCAACCTCAAACTCCCGGGCTCAAGTTATCCTCCTGCCTCAGCCTCCCGAGTAGCTGGGACTACAGGCATGTGCCACCATGCCCTAATTTTTTTCTATATATATTTTTAGTTGTCCAGATACTTTCTTTCTATTTAGTAGAGATGGGGTCTTGCTCTTGCTCAGGCTGGTCTCGAATTCCTGTCCTCGAGTGATCCTCCCGCCTCGGCCTCCCAGAGTGCTAAGATTACAGGCGTGAGCCACCGTGCCCAGCAAGACTGGTATTTATTGAAAGGACTCAGGTACATTTGTTGAACAAATGAATGAAACAGCAAACATAAGACTGCTTACAAACACATAAAAACGTGGTTTATCATTTCTGAGAGCTGCAGAACTCCAGGTGTGTGATAAGAATGTCACAGACATGCAAACATCACAGACAGATGTCCAGTCTGGAGACAGCGGGACACACCCACCTGACATCCACATGTTAAGCATTCTTTAAGAGTTGGTCTGTGCCTCACTACTTTCTCTGAAAATTTTGTCTTCTAGAATTCCATTTCCATAACCTTGCAAATGGGAAGCCTCAATGATATGAAAAAGACAAATAGCATGTTTGTCATTTTAGTTAAGAGTAAGCTAGTTTGCCAAGTCTTTTCATATATATGATTCTCAGAAGAAGTGACAGACTTTTGTGCTGTACTTCCTTTTCTGGGACTCCTCAGACAGACTTCTAGGAGTACTGCTTCCTGGTTTAGGGACAGTATAATTCAGATGTGGGAAGAAGTATTTTGACATGTTAGTATCTCCCATCATTAGTAACCTGACATTTTGGTTTATAAATAGACTTGGGATTTCCAAGTATCTGATTTTTAACTGAAAATGGCTGTATTTGAGCTTTCTGTCAGGAAAACTTGTTGAGAAAATGCCAGATGCATAAGTGTCTGATATTTTCCCATTAAGTATGTTTTACTGTTGCCATGTTATGTGCTAACCTGCATGTAAGTATTCCTGTTCCTTCCCAAGATTTGAAAAATACTCCACAAAGAAGCTACTGTTGGCTAAGAGCCTTTGCGTCTTAAAATGCCTCTATGGATTAGTGTATACCAAGTAGGCAAGTCACGCATAGTCATGCAGAAATGCTGAGTAGTTTCCTTGTATTTATGCACAAATTTGGGGCATTGGTATTTTTTTTTGCCAGAGGTTTATATTTCTGCTGCATCAAAATGATCTTTCAGGTATGGGATATTTAGAAGCTTTATAAAAAAATCTTGGCCACTTTAATCAATAATTTAAAGAATTAATTTAGTAGTAAAATTCCTTAGAGAAAAAAAAATCTGTGAAAATTTTCAGCATAAAATTTACATTTCCTTTGTGCAAGGGCCGTTTTCCAGTAAATGTAGTCAATAAATTTATCTCTGAAGGCACAAATGTGTATACAAAACCCCTTGAACATCTGGTGAAGTGGTTTCTTTGAGAAAAGCCGAAATACTGTGCTTTTGAGGTTGGTAAACCATGAGAAATTTCCTTTTGAAATGGAATTGAAATGTTTTTGTTGTTGTTACAGGAGAAAAACAACGCTGAAAGTTTCTTTGAAAATGCAATATTTCTTTTTAAAGAAAAAATTCGCAAATTTGTTAAAAGTTGGTTAACATAACCTACACATGAGATAGTGTGACTTCAAGCAGTGTTTTGGATTTTAAACACAGGTGGTGGAGTATGGGAGATTAGTCTGGATAGGTAGGCATGGGATAGATTTTACAGGGCCTTACTTTACTTGGTAAGGGAGTTAGACTTTGTCTTATAGTATAGGGGTTGGAATACTTCTGCAATATGACAGGTAGCAAATATTTTAGGCTTTGTGGGACATACATTTTGGTATTTACCAATGTTAGTAAACTAATATTTTGGTTTATAAATAAACTGTAGTTGAGTCTTTGTCATGATGACTCTGGCATTGTAGCGTGAACACAGCCTTGCATGATGTGAATGAGTATGGCTATATTCCAATGAAACTTTATTTATGGATATTGAAATTTGAATTTTATATAATTTCTATATGTCATGAAATAGTGTTTTTTTTTTTGAACTAAAAATTGTAAAAAGCAGTCATTATCTCACAGACTGTTCAAAAACAGACTGCAGGTTGGATTTGTCCCCTAGGCTGCAGTTTGCTAATCCCTGCTACTATCATTGATGATGATGAACTATCATCATTGATGACACTGTTATTATTGATGAACTATCATTGATGATACTATCATTGAAGATTTTTAATCAGGGAGGAGATATGGTCTTATTCGTATTTGAGAAAGGTCTCTTCAGTGCAGCATTTTATAAACCATGTTCCAAGGAACCATACTGGAAGTTGCTCTGGACAAAAAGGTCCCATGTGCAAATAATCTTAGGAAATGTTCTATGTTGTACCCTCCCCTTAGAGATTCAAGAAGCACATTCGTATATTAAAGGCTCTGAGAAAAGCTACAGAGAGCAACCCATGTAACTTTTTAAAATTGTTTTGTTTACTTGGTGTTCACTACGCTTATTTATGGAAAATTCTGTGGAACATGACTTAGGAAATGCTATTTTAATGGCAATTATATTAAATGAGGAAGTGAGGTAAAGGACATGGAGATCAATTTAGTAGAAATCCATTGAAATATTCATGAAGAAACATTGAAGGAACAAACCAGGAAGTAACAGTGGAATGTAGAAACTTTGTTATTATCAAGGAAACACAATTTCTTGAGGAGAGAAGGGGTCAATCTTAATTTTTTTACACTAACATGTGGAAAATTAAAATACAGAAAAAACAAACATACACATGCTTCTCATGTGTAGTATATGTTAAGGCCACATTTTAGAAAATAAAAACAAAATAAAATGAATAGTGAAAAGATGTTTGAGTACTTAAAATATAAAATCCAAAGCTCAAAGATTATGTTGCCAAAGCCAATGGGGTAGAATTTCAAGCAAACTAAGATGCAAAATATTGTTTCAATATGCAAAAAAGAAAACACTATGGAAGATAATTTAGAAAAAAATAAAAAAACAACAGACTTATTTTCAAAGACTCTGTCAGTCAGGATTTTTGATTACTAGTAACAGAAATTGACTGGATAACTTAAAGCTGAAAAGAAATTTATTAGAAATATATTAGATAGCTCACAGAATCACTAGGAAGGTAGACAGCCTGGCTCAGAAAACAGGCAGTGACCACAGACACCAGAAGTCACAACCTGGGTCTCATACCACTGAAACAGTGTTAGTAGGATGCTACCACTGGGCCCATATCCACTTCTGATGGATCTCTGTGGCCTGGCCCTGCTTCTGATGGACTCTTGCTACTGCCAGCTCCACAGTGACTGATTCCTAAACTTCTGTGTCTTCATGTGCCTCCCTTAAGATTCAAAGTCTTGGGGAAAAATATTGATGTCTGGTTGGTAGAGCCTACTTCCCCTGCCTGTGTCCTGGATCCCAGGGATACAGTGAGGGGAGATATGCCTCTCCCTTAAGCTTTCATGGTTGGAGGTTGAGACACTTGGTCCCACCGGTGTTATAACCATTTGAGAATTCTCCACATAGGGAAGGAGTTTGTGTCTCCACTCCCCAGATGATAAATATCTGCCTCAAAGACCAAGAAAAGGAACTATCTGTAAATAATATATCTGAAATGTGAAGTACAATATTCTTGAATAGACTAATCGCATTGCTAGATTGCAACACTTATTTAGGGGATAAATGAACGAACATAAAAAATTAAATGTCCAAATGTAAATGTGATTTGGTAAATTTGAGCCTTTGGGATGCAGTACAATTAGGGTAGTTTTAATGAATAGGGTTGAAACTCCAGAGAATTTAAACAGTGGCTAAAATCTTTAATCTGAAATCTTTCTTATGATTTCAACAAATCTTCCTGGAAAGAGCCTGGGAGTAAAGATTTAATTAAGTGCCACTTATTTTTCTGTGGATAGAAGAATGTAATGATACAAAACAATGTTTCTTATATTCTAGGGATTTAGGGACTTTGACAAACATTGATGCTTAGTGAGATACTTTGAAACCATTTGTGTACGTCCTTCATTTGTTCCTGATATTGTAAAAGAATTAAGTATTAAGAAAGTTTCCACTTTCTTCACTGGAAATTGTAAATTAATATTTTTACTGCTTGCTGAAGTTCCTCCCACATTTCTGCCCCCTGGGAATCTTAGAAGGGGTATTTGAATATAAACTACCAAAGTTAATAAAATAATATAGGGAAATGATAAACTGATATAGGTGATATTGAGCTATCTTCCCTGGAGACTTACTACAAAATGTAATAGTTCAAAATTTAGCAATTATATTTTTGCCCTTAACTTTAGATGGCAATAACCATCTGTTAATTTGTTTGTTTCAAAAAAAAAATTACAGAAGGAGAAACAACTTACACTTTATAATAGAAATAAAACCAGAATTGTTTCAGAGAAGAGGTATATGGACAAGCTTGTGTCTTTTTGCTCACTTGCTCTGACATAGCAGGTTAGAAATATGTGAAGTGGCTAATTTAGCATCTGTAACATTTAGTTGCACTTCAATCCAGGAACCATTATCCTGGCTCATCAAACCTCTGGTGAATGTATACATCTGTTCTCTACCTCGTCTCTAATGCACAACTCTGTTTAATACCTAGAAACTCTATGGAACAGGAGTTATAAGTAATTTTTATGAGGGTACATTGGATATGCCTAAGTTACTTTTAGGATATGTTACAACCAAATGCTCAGTTGATTCCCTAACTCATCTACTGAGTGATTTGCTACAGCACTGAAAAAAAGCACACAAGTTTGATAAAACTTCTAAAGGGGTTTCATAGTGTCTTCTAATAAATGAACTGAAGATAAAAATCACAGAAATTTGTGAAAAATATGTTCTAATTAAGACATCCTACTTTAGCTACATAGATGATAATTTGATAATAGTTTTAGAGACAGTGAATACACATGTCTAGGGTTAAATTTAAAGTCACACAAAAACATTTATCAAGTGTCCAGTATATGTAGAACATGCATCTAGGTATAGATAGAAGTTCAAGTGTGAATTAGTAGATATATACCTGGGTTTAAAACATGTTTTATTTGAATGAGGAGATAGGATGTGCAAAAGATAAGCTATCTAGTGCAACTTCTAGGCTGGAGGAGTATAAATAATGACTGGTTGCCTCCCTCTGACCCTCCCTTCTTTCCTTCTCCAGCCCGCATACCATTCCTTGCTTTGCTTATACTAGGCTCTGGTACTAAGCCTGTTGGCCCATCTTTTGGTTGCTGCTCCCACAGTTTAATTACTAGGATTTCCCTCTTTCCACAAACCCTGCTTCCCTTTGCCATTCTCCTATTGCTATTCCCTATGCTTTCGGAAAGCAGGCAGGGCATAATTCAAATAATAAACAGAGAAAAGTGACAAATGTTCCAGAATTTTGCAAAGTCCTTACAGATTTCATTTAAAAGAGTAACTAGAACTGTTACTGAGTGTCTGCCCTTTATTTTTATATCTGAGTATAGCGAGGGAACTAAATAACCCTCATTCTCTTTCTCCTAATTTTCAGTAAATGCCATTCAAATTTTATAAAGGAGGGAAGAGAGAAGCTTTTCTTTGAACACAGAATTTTGGCTAACTAATAAGTGTCTCTTTGTATTAAGGGAACAGTTTTCCTTTCTGAAGAGTATTAGACAATGTGACTTCTATTCCTATGCTTCACACAGAATTGGCAATTTTGAAGATTTCCTTAGGACTTTCTTGCCACATTATGCTAGTACTATGATGGTTCTTACTTTACGGGCCAGTGTGGGTATTCTTCCACTTACCAATTATGTTTGTTTCAATTATGCATTTGAGGACCTGAAAAATGGCCACCAGGTGGGCCTGTGGATCAGTGGAACCACTCTGAACCAGACGTGGGCCAGCACTCCACAACCTCACCAAAGCAAATGCCATTTACTCAAGCCTCTGTAATTCCAGGACCTTATTACCATCCCCAATGTTATCAAGGGGCCTGGTTCTGTAACAGCACTGCCTACCATCAGTTCTGGCCCGTGGAGAAGACAGCTTCTCCGTGATGCTTGTGCCCTTTTCACCAGCACATTCCTGATGACTTTGGTGAATGGAATGTCTCCCAGGACCCCTTGTGAGAACATAGTTGGCTGGTGGGTTTTTTTGGCCTTCTCTAGTACATTCAAACTAGTGTGCCCACTTCTCTGAGCCTTTAAACTTTGCCTTAAGTTGGTGATGAGTCCCCTTAAGCCTTTTCTTTCTTCTAATTCTGGGGTTTCTACATCAGATGGCATGGACTATAGCTTTTTCCTGCCTTCCAGAGCCATCCAAGGATGGTGTTAGCACCAACAACCAAGGTCTTTGTCAGGGTGTTAAATTCTGTCCCCCTCCATTAGCACTTCTCTTATTCAGCTTTATGTTTGCTCCCCTTGATCCAGTACCCTCAGTATACCTCCCCATTCATACTCTTTTGGCCCCAGGTGCTACATTTAGGCTGGATCCTGCAACTCCTTCCACAGTAGTCCTTTTCTTTCTTTGACAGGCCCATTTGGCACTGACTGTTACAGTATCTTCAGGGAGAAGTGGGACAAGTCTGCAAGCTCAGTAGTTTCAGGGGCATCTGGGTTTTAAAGATTTTTTAATACATTGATCCTGCTGTCCTGATCCCAAATGTCAGGATCCCATTCTTTCCAAACAGGGCCTCAATCGTACCATAGCAGACTTGCTGAACTGAGATTTGATCCTTCTCTGTAGCTCCACTATCTTAAAATTATGTTGTAGGCCTGGCCCTCAGCCTATTCTGTTCTCTGGCTGCAGGGGAGGGGAGGCTGTATAAAATGCTGCCAAGGACACTCTTCAGCTTTCATACTTGCCTTAAGTTGGTGGTGAATCACCCTCAACCTTTGTCTTTCTCTAGTGCACCAATGGCACTAGCAAGAGCCATCTGCTACTGTTATCCACATAGTTAATTACTACTTTTAAAACCTTTCAAACTCATGACATACTAATCTGCCAGTGTCTTCCCTTCCAGGAGTGTCCTGTCCCAGTTCGCACTGATGAAATTTTCCACCACTCCACCACCAGAACATGCCATCTACTATCCATGTCCCACCTACTTCCAGACATGGGATCCTCACGGCCAGCTTGCTGGTGGGTGATTCAGATTTGAAATCCTACTTTTAGAGTCTGCTTCCTCAGATCATTACAGGCACCACCTATTTTTGGTCAGGTTCCCTGGGAAACAAATTCTGAGGTTTGTGTGCAGGCAATTTTCTGGAGAGTGCTTTCTGCACAATAACTGTGAGAGACTTGGGTGGGAGCAGAAGTTGAACTAGAAGCTTCAGCTGGTTCTTCAGAGATGTTCCAAATTGAGGCAAGGAGGTGGAGCCCCCACACCTCTCATTATTCCATTATTTGATGCAAATTTGTATCAGGGACAGAGCATGACCGTGGGCAAGGAAGCGGCTTTTTTTTTTTTTTCTGTTTTATTTTTATTTATTATTATTTTTTAATTTCAGAGTATTACAGGGGTACAAATGCTTTGGTTACATAAATTGCCTTTGCACTGCCCAAGTCAGAGCTACAAGCATGCCCATCCCCCAGACAGTGCACACTGCATCTGTTAGGTGTGAATTTACCCCTCCCCTCCTCCCCTCTCCCACCTGCCTGACACCCTATGAATGTTACTTCCCGTATGTGCACATTAGTGTTGGTTGATTAGTACCAATTTAATGGTGAGTACATGTGGAGGAAGCATCTTTTGGATGAAAGTAATTCTTTGGGAAAAAAACTCAGCTGTGAGCTGGGAATTGTCAACAGATGACACTCCTAGCAGTTGGGTAAATAAGTGTCTTGGGTGTGTGGGGGTAGGGGAATTTTTGCAGCACGGAAGGAATAGTATATGCTTCAGCTTTCAACAACAGTAGGGCAATACCATGTAGTTATTATTATTTTTTCAGCTCTGTCACCCATGATGAAGTGCAGTAATGGGATCATAGCTCACTATACGCTCAAACTCCTGGACTCATATTTACTTATTACATTTTTATAAGTTAAATGTGATAACACTACGAGTACATAGAGAACATAGGATATTTAAGGTGCTTAGCACCACGACAAGTTTAAACCACCTGACTTCAATGTGGATCATAGTTTGGCAAGATGTTTGTGAAAAGGTCAGGTGAAAAAATCCCTTGAATTGTTTTAGGAGATATACAGATTAGTCATTTACTATCAACATTGGTTAGATAGAAATCAAATAAATCCATGTTTATTCCCTTTCTTTCTGTGAATTCAAGGGGAAGAAGTGTGAGTGTGAAAAGTGGATAGAGTAGAGAATGTATGGTTGAGGTCATTAATTTCTAGAAATAAGTGATTTTCATTCTTACAGACATTGTTTAGCTATTAATTGGATGTTTTCTGGGGGAAATAATTTTATTTTGTTCCTGCCAGTGTTTTGAGTGCCTGGTGTTTCCCTAGACTAGAGCATCTCTTCTGAATATTTGTTTGCCAACCTTTTATTGCCCCTGAGAAAGGATTATTGGTTATCTCTGAGATTTCAAAAATTGTCTTCAGTGATTGAAGTTTAATGGTAATGTGAGCTAAATATAGTCTCATAGAAACAAGGTGCCATTATTAACTTGAAAAGAGATTTTATTCCAAATACTTGGAAGTGTTTTGTTTCTGAGAGCATATCAATCTGATTTAGGCATCACTATTTTTGCCCCGTTTGAATAAATTTCTGTTGATTTATTCACTCAACAAATATTGAAATGTTATCCACTGGAGATGTGTCTTACAAAGACCTTTTTTTAAATATTCCCATTTGACCTAAAATGAACAAAATTTTAAAACCTTGGCACAAATGATTCCATTTTACAACTCTAAATGTGCATGTATCCCTGTATTCACTCAGGGAACAAACTTTTGACAGTCTTTCCTACTCTAATTTGATGTCTCTTTTGTGAGGGATCTGACATTTTCTCAGAGCTCTTGTTTAATACTGACACTGTGCTTTTAATTATTGGAGAAGCCACAGGCAATGAAATGTAATTATAATGAAATGATTTACAGACCCCTACACCATTTCACCTTTTGCCCCTGGTGAAGATTGTATAGTCTAGGCATCAAAGCATATGATGCTTATTTCTAATCTCCCTATTTGGATGAGGCAAAGAGAAAATCTGATTGAGAAATTACCTGTTGTGCTATCACAAGATGAATCTTTGAGAATGACATTCTGTATGTGAGATGTGGTGTGAAATGTTTCCTGCTTGCTTCAAGGTGCAGCTACCTATGGAGAAAGAACTGTTTGCCTGGCTTTTAAAGCAGTATAGTCTTACTTTTTAAGAAAGTTTAGATAGCAAGATATAAGTACTCACATTCTTGTACATAGTTTTCAGTAAATTTATTGTCCCAGTGTACAAATAGTTTGGAAATCAATAGTTGAATTGATATTGTTGATAACTATGTTATAGAAGCCAAATGTTTAAGTGTAAAATTCTAGTGAGTAGATAATTTGGACATAAATGAGAGTTAAAGGAGTAATATTTTAAATTTCTTACTGTAAAGAGCATTTACCCATTTTGAAATAGGGTTGCCTCTTGGGTGAGGAGTTTCTAGAAATCATGCATCTTCTTACCTTCTTTAGGTAATTCTCATTTGACAGGCTTTGGTAGGTGGAATTAGGTGGGTACTGAAGCTAATTAACTGCCAAGTTACTTAATAGAACAACTCATTCTCCTACTGATTATTCCATGGTTACTAATCCATTCTTGAAGGATTAAATTTCATTATCTCATTTTCTGGAGAAGGTGTTTAAAAGATCTTGGTTTTGCAAGGCCATTAAAATGTTCACATACTTATAACACATTATACTTTAGCATTTTACTTTCTTGTCTTGAGACAGTTTCACTTATGGAGTCATAATATATCAATGACAAGGTCAGAAGCTTATGTGTGAGAGAAAACTCCAAGAAAGTGGGTTATATGACTTATTAGAATTTCTCAACTGATGAGATGACAAATTGTATGCACTGAATAGACTCACTGGGGAAAAAATAAGGTAGGCAAAATAATTTTTTTTTGAAATCAAAAAGATTTAGAATAGGAGAAATTGTCGTAGGAAAGGAAAGAAGGTCTCTGGGGAGGGTGAGAGGTAAGGAATATGAAGCTGGAAAGGGATAAGAGGAGAATCAGGTAAATACTGTTTATTTCTGTGGCCTTTAAATTTTTTTGCTAACTTACCTCCTAAAATAATTTAAAAACAAAAACAACCCATGTAGTCTCTCACACAGTTATAGGCTGACATCTAAAATGTTGCATCATAATTTTAAGTAGCTGGAAATAATATAATTTTCATAATGTAAATATTGATAACTTTAATATATGCATCCAAAAAATGTTTTAAGTGTATCCAAGACATTTAAACACAATAACTTATGGACAAAACGGAATTAAAAATACGTGAACAGTCATATGGTTTCTCTTCAATAATCAAACATTTAAAATCATTCCTTTTTTCTTTTTGAACTTGTATTCAATTCCATTTCTCCCACAGAAGTTTTTCCTAATACAATATAATTCTTTCACTGATTACTCCTTCATAAGTTTTTGTAAACCAAATATGTACACATAAGTTGAAATTAAATTTCCAGTGGCAATAGGGCTTTACATGATAAATATTCTTTTTCTACATGAAAGTCATTATTAAATTATTATTTCAAAATTGATCAAAGCAGCATAAACAAATTACCAATTTTCGTAAGTAATTGTTAATTTTTAAAATTGAAAATACATCTCTTAGATGTTTATTTCCCCTAATTAGTTCATATACCTGTGAATGAATATAACTTATAGAATAATGAACAACTAATACTAATTTCTATTTTTTAACTTCTATAGATTTGACAACCAAAACCTTGTTGATTATAAAAGAGTAGATTGGGATAGAGTTTTGTTATATCCGTATCTGCTGTTTATTTGCTGTTGTATCTTATTCTTAAACTTACCCTTCTCTATTCTTCTGTGGGATGCAGGGGCTGGGATTCAACAAATTCCCAGACTCCTGTGTCTGCTGGCTTCTAGGGGGAAGCTATTAATAGAAGGCAGAGGAGAAAAAGGGAAGTCTTTCCTGCTTCCTCTGTGCATGTCAGTGACAATCTAGCACAGTTGATTAATCCTCTAGCTTTTTCTGATACTGTCAGAACCAGCCCTGCTGCACCCTCTTCCCCCTTTGAGGTACCACAGTGGTTGAAGTTGTCCCATTCCCCAGAGGCTACTGCCCCAGCTGTAGATTGCAAGGGATCCCTCTTTTGATTCTGAGCCTCTAGGTTTTGGTAAACCTACTTCTGCCCTTCATTCCTCCAACCCTTGAGGTTGTAGCTGCTTCCTGCAGTTTCCTATGAGGGACTTAAAGTTCGTTTTTTGCTCTTACTGCTTTAATACCTGTGAAACCAATTCCTCATGTTAAATCTCCTCTGTTTGAAATATTTAGTTTGGTTTCTAATTTTTAACTAGACTCTGGACACAGTGACACATCATTATAAACTATTTTTAATTTAGCAATTGGCTGACAACTTGATTAGGTTCTTCTTCAGGTTTTTTTTTTTTCTTTTTGAAAGCCATGAATTGGGGAAAACAAACCCCACCTTATAAAATTATTTGCTATTCTATCATTAGGACCATCCATTTTCTCAGTTCTGGGAGATATTCCAAATACAATTATTAAAACTAATTAGGTGGCTAGTCATTATAACTATTAATAGTAGTATCTTGTTTATTGTACGTATTCATAAAGCATTGGGAATATTGTTAATTTCAATATACTTTTGCCACTGTCACATTTTTAATAAAATTCCTTTATCATATGTACTAAATATATTTTTGATCTTAGATTATCAGAATTATATAATAAATTTATATTGGCTATTAACCTAATTGACTAAAGGCATTGTTGATCAATAAACCCAATCATACTTATTTTCTGCCAGAAAGTATGACTTTATTTTTCAATTTTTCTTGGTCAAAAACTTGTTTTCAAATTCTTTAAAAAATTTTTCTATTAGTAGGTCATCAGGAAATGCTTATTTTCTTTAATATGTGATATATTTACTATGTGTTGCTGGAAAAGATTTCCAGGGAGTTATAATGAAAAATAAAATTGGTACATATTCCATTTTCTTTATGTCTGTAATTCTCACATTGACCACTAAACATGTCAGAGAGGGAGAGGGGAAGGAGGGTGAAGATGGGGAGACTATATCAAGCTCCTGAAAGGGAGAAGAAAAAACTATTTTGTCTCTATTTTCTGCTTTTCAGGGAGGGAGGGATTTCTCCCTGATTGGAAGGGTATTAATTTTAAAATTCTGAAATAGAGATTTTGTTTTGCAGTGGTGTCCTTAAGGTATCACTTAAGGTATTTTGTTCAAAAAGAGAAATATATACCTAATGAATTTTAAAATGTGGAAACGTAACATGTCTCAAAACTCTACAGGATCAATGTTACTATAGTGCTAGTCTCTAAAGCGTAGCCTAGTATCATAGAAGAATCTATGGTGGTGCAGTCAGTTGGAACCCCTGATTCCAGATGGAGGTACTACTAATACTTGGTAGAAAATTCCCTAAGCACTTCAAGCCTCAGTGTCTTCATTTGATAATGTTTACATTGCCCGATGGTTTTGAGGATCACATGAAGCAATGTATTTAACACTCTTAGAACAGTGTCCAGCATGTGGTTGGCATTCAATAACTATGAATGCAATGGCCACATAGTGGCTACTATTAAAGGGCCCCCTACTCTATCTTTCACACCAGGTGTGGAATATGGAACATAATGGTCTGGGAGGGTGTTATGCTGGTCATCTTTCCAGTGTTCTTGCTGTTTTTGCCCTGTGCTCTTCTGCTTTGGGACATATTTCACTTCTGTTTATCAGGACAGTCTTTATATTATACAATTTTTTTTTTTTGGTGGAAGTTTTGTTTCCCTCCAACACATCCTTAAATTGTGTGTGTCTTCCCCATGTTGTGTGCTTCTACATGTGCGTCTATGACTGTGCGTTTCTTGTTCAGGTGCCTGTATGATCTTCCTGGATGTTTTTGTACTTTTTGCATTTTACTAGTTAATCATTTCAAGCCCATTTACCATGACAAAATGTAGATAGCATTCGATTCTTTAATTTTAGGATTTCATATAGTACGGCACAGGATATGACCCATATAACCATGTTCCTTCCTCCTTAAAAGAAGTGGTTTGCTCATGTTCTCCTCTGCAATAAAATATCAGGATGTTGTCCTATCTGTAGATCTTTACGTGACATTATAACTCTTTCCAAGTAAGCAGAAAAGGAAAAAATTAAATATGTCAACCTGAATATTTGGCTTGTAGAGAAAATTACATCATTTTAAAATGTAGTTGAAAAGTAACTGCTATGATTTTTCAACTCCACATACTTTCGGGTGGGTAGATTATAGGGTGGGTTTAGCTCTCTTTTAATTGTGTCTCAAAGATTGATATTTTGGAAGTTTAAAAAACTGCCATACCTCTGATTTAGGAAAACCTCAATGCTTTCAATCTTTGGTGATGTTAGAGTCACAGATGAAATTATCTTTCTGCTTCCTTACAAATCCCCTATTTTGTATTATCACCCTCATGCTTCTTTTTGACAAAAGATTTCTGCTGATCTCCTTCTCTCCAGACAGACAGCTTCCAAAATGGACTGGTAGAAAGGACAATGAAAAGCGTCACTTAATATGACTGTCTCATTTTCAAGTTAAAGAGGCAACAATGTCAGAGAATAACCCTGATTTTTGCCTGGCTTGTGACTGTCTCCAGTACCTCAGTGAAATCAGCTGCTTTTAAGGAAAAAATTTCTTAGGAGTATCACTAAGAATTATAGGGGAAAGGAAGAAAATCTTGGAGGAATTTCTGTCAGCATCTATGTCTGTTATGAACCTAGGATTTTTAAAAATTTAAAGTAAAACTGAATCTTTAGAGTTACATTTTCAGGGACATCAAAGACAGCACATCTACCAGTTCTTGAAATAGCTCATGTGAATTTATCATCTTTCAAACTTGTATACTTATTCCCCATCTCTCACATTTGTTAGGTGTATGGATAATGTTTCTCCTTCAAAATGTAGTACATTAAAAATGAAAATAATTACTATGAAAAGCTCTTCCTATATTTCTGTAGGATTACAAAGTTTCCATTTCCATGGTTTCTATTTCCATTTATCTTTTGAAATCAAATTAAACCTTTTTCTTTCTTTGAAATGCCAGGCTCCATTTGTGGTAATAGTTTCTGACAGTTCTAGGCTTTTACCAAAACCTATCAGTGAAAATGTGTTAGATGATTTCTTTGTTCCTCATATTGTTATTTAAAAATGGAAAACAAAGACAACTACTTTTTTTTTTATGAGAAAGTCTAACAGAGAATTGGCATTTCCTAGTAATGAGAATACAGTATTGCTTATCAATTTAATTAAGTTTATAAGATCTAAGTCTAAATATGTTTTTGATTATGCTACAAAAGAAAAAATTCAAATATTACTACAATCACATTGAAAACTTGACTACTTGAATATGAATAATGGTAATCAATTACAAGCTTTCTGTATATCTTTAGAAAGGATTAGAAAGTACTATCATTTTTTTTTAAATCTAACAAATTTTTATGGTTGTTTCCTCATATTTACAGTGTTTCCCTTGGGAAAACATTAATATGTCTAGTTAATCTTCTGAATGAATTATATATATATATATATATATATAGACAGATATGTACATGGGCATATTTAGTTGAGTTTATACACATTTCGTTCACAGTTAAATGCTATTTTTAATGGGTGTTACCTTTGAGGAAAGAGAAATTGTTGGTAATTTAAAAAAAATTGATTTTGCAACACAGTCAGAACTATTTAGACAATTTATAGGTTATTCTTATCTAGTGCTGATTTAGAGATCACAGGCATGTTGATGCTTGGGGAATTTAGCTGTATTAAGGCAGCCAAAATAATTTACCAATTTTTCTTTTTCCTCTGGCCTACACTTCTCTTCTTGTTGCCTAGTTGGTACATGGTGGAACTTCTGATACTTATGACTTAGTTAGCAACTCTCTTAGTAAAGGCAGCAGAGGGATTCATAAATACAGAGCTTAAGTTTAATCATCAAACCTTTGGTACTCAGAGTTCTCTTTTGGTCTTTATATATTTGAGTTTAAGAATGTGGGATGGCTGACTATAATTCAGTTAATTCTGAAAACATTTTAGATTCTGTTATGAATATAAAATATTTTTGATGGAAATGTTTTTTTAATCAATGGCTAAGTGCCAGCATTGCCTAAGGCTTGCTCAGACATTCATAGAGAGAAACAGAGAAGGGAGTTATTCTACAAGGTACCAGAAAAATTGCAAATTAAAGTCCAAGGAAGTTAAATCTGAAGGAATTAAAATAACAAATCAAATTTTCTTGTCTATGTGGGTTAAAATTCCAGAGAAATTAAAGCCTCGTGCTCTCCAGTTTCTTATTTTTTGATGAGTCTTAGCTAAGGCATATGATGGCTGGGAAGATGTGATGTTCTTTTAGCAGCTGTGGACCAGACTTTCTTCCATTCAATTGTTTGTGGCTTTTTCAGAAGCTTAGAAGAGAAATCATTCTTTCCCATGTGTCACTTTTTAAAGAAATCAAAGATTCATCATTGCAGCTATATGATTATATCATCATCTGTGCAGTGCAATGAACAGAATTGCTGGAATCATGAGTTAGCTGGGACTTGACCCCTGCTTTCTGTGGGATGGTCTATAGCCACCTTGGCTTTGCATGGGACCACATTGTTTCTTCCCTGATGGTCGAGAATGATACAGGGGCCAAGACCTCTAGCTGCTGGTGTTAGGTATTCGCAGTGAACTCCTCTAAACAGCCGGGCCCACAGATCCAGAATGGTTGATACCAAACAGTCTCTGTATTCCCCTGTTGACAAGGGGTAAGCTTCATGGGGTGGTGGGGAAGGGAGAGGAGTCCCTCCACTGGAATGCAGAGATACACCATGGGCCCAGAGCCCGGTATGCCTCTTTATGGGATTAGGATAATGGGAAGTTCAAAGGTCCAAGCCTTCTATTTTCTTGTTGATTCTTGGCCCATGTTAGTACCTCCTTTATTCATTATTTATCCTATTCCTTAATCCACACGATGGGGACTTAGTCTGGGACCCTGGTTCATGATAGGTGGAGAGCCAGAAGTTACCCATCTTATATGACAGTGTCCCTCTCCTCCCACAAAATTTGGTAAACAAAATACCTAGTCTCAAAAATATCAAGCTCTAAATATGATTCAAATCCATTTTACTATTGAAACTCATTGGTACATAAAGGAAAGTGGGCAAGTAGAGAAAAATCTGGTTTCATCTGCATCATGTGCCAGTTTATGTCAATTTTAAAAACTCCATGATATATAAACTTAAACCCAAACTAGGTTCATGAGTCTGTGTCCACGTCTGAGTCTGTCCACGTGGGAAATTAAGTATTGCACTGGCTGCCATATCTGTCAGGGGAGGTGGGCTCAAGGAGGAGAGGGATCTGTTTTTGCATGTGCTCACCTCTTTTATTGGAGACCTTCTTATTGCTAATTTTGAAAATTTAGAATGGCCACATCCACAGTCATTGATCTTATTAGAGAAAACCTTTCAGCATATTCAAAGCTTGCTAATTTCTATTTTGCCTCCAAGTGCTGGGATCCTGGTGTCCTACTTCTGCATTGAATGCAATGACATTGCATGTTCTCTTGTGAAGAGACATTTTGAGGCCTGGGCCAGTTGTCTGAGGCCACTGCTTCTTGTAGAATTGCTGTGGTTTGGGCAACCTGCTTTCAAGGAGCTATTTTCCCCACCCTTATTCCATCAGGAGAATTACCCGCAGGTGATTGCTCTGATTCCTGGACTTAAGCTCCTTTGATGCTTCTGAAGCCTGTGCCCACAGAACCCTGGTGAGGGCCAAGACCCATGTCATGTTCTAGAGGCACTGCCTTTCCTCAGCTTTTGAAAGTTCCAGGCTCTAATAGCATTTATTTCTTCTATAGCACTTTCTCACATAGTGAGTTATGCCTTAATATTTTGTTTTCCTCAGTTCTTCCTATACTCCTCCTTTTCATTATTCTTCTTAAGCTGATCTGTTTAAGTGATGTAGGGTAAACATTTTTTATTGTATCTGCATATTGTCTTTCTTTTACATTCCCTTTTGCTTTCTGGCCTAGGCATTTGTTTTTCCTAAAATGTTGGTTTCTGGGGTCTCCTATAGTGAGAGAGATGAAATTAAAAGATTCTGTGTCTGCTAAGTGGAACAGTTGTTCAAGTTCAAGCAAACTTGCCAACGTGCACCATCCTGAGTTGGATTAACCCACATGACAGTCTCCGATCAGACCAACATCTATGTCAGGCTTGGCAGACTCCATCCATTATTGTCCTGCCTGGCTCTCCTTTAATGTGTCTTCTCCTCTTTTCTGGTGCTTTTCATTAGATTTTTCTTCTTCTTTTTTTTCTTTTGTGTTTGAGTCACGGGTCTCTGTTGCCCAGACTAGAGTGCAGTAGCATCAGCATAGTTCACTGCAACATCAAATATCTAGGCTCAAATGATCCCCTGCCTCAACCTCCCAAGTAGCTGGGACTACAGGTATGTGCCACCACACATGGCTGATTTTTCTATCTTTTGTAAAGACAGGATCTTGCTATGTTGCCTAGGCTGGTCTGGAACTTCTGGCCTCAAGCGATCCTTCTGCTTTGGCCTCCCAAGGTGCTAGGATTACAGGTGTGCACCACATGCCCAGCCTTACCTTTCTAATTCCTGAGCGCTCTCATGCATGTTCTCTGAGAGCACAGCTCATATCATCTGAAAGCACATCCAATAATTCTTTGGAAAATTTTATACTCATCTTTCCAGTGTTCTTCTTTCAAATCTGTTTATATTTTATGTAACTTACTCTCTGGCTCTTGCAAACCTGGAGGGGTATATGGCTAATCATTTCTTTGCTGAGGTCCTACTCCTCACCCGGTGATGTATGTCTGTGGGGCCTACTCACTGCTTCTGATCTGGAAACAACTAAAGCATCTTCCTCTTTCCTGATAGCCTCTCTCAAAACAGGACTGGTGCATCTTCTTTACCTTTGATCTCTGTGCTTGCCTTTAGCATCTCACTTTGCCTTTAGCATCTGTCTAGACTGTCTTTCCTTTATCATAAGGAAATCTCTTTTTCCCCTCAATTTTAACCACTCCCTGCCTCCTTCCTTTCTCTTCATTCTACCACTGTTCCTGTTGTGACAGTAAGACTAAAGCCCACTTCTTATGTAAATCCATTTCCTCCTTGATTTCTTAGTTGATGTGACTCCAAAGAGACAGAACTTTTGAGGTCCAGGAACTTTCCTTTTTGATTGCGTTTTGGGGATTTTGTATATTTAGTAATTTCATTTTCACTTCAAAAAGGTGATATATTCATTTCAGAACACTCATTTCTTCTTATTTATTTATCAACATAATCTACTCAGGGTTAAGTGACAGGCTGGTCTCTGAAATGCAAAACCAGACCAAAACCTATGCAATAAACAAATTCACAGCTAATATGAGATTGGTATCCAGTAATCCTTAAAAGCCTGTATTTAAGCCACCTGAATCTAAGAGGTTAGCACACCTCAGTTCTCTGTTGGCCCTGAGCAAAGATGAAAGCATAAATAGGAATGAAATTTGGGGCATCTAATGTGACCTAGTAAGGTCTAGTACAAACAATTAATTTTTTTAAATTTTAAAATGTTACAGGCATACAAATGTTTTTAGTTACATATATTGATTTTGTTATGCTTGAGTCAGGGTTATAAGAGTACCTGTCACACAGCTAGTGTTCATTGTACCTGTTAGGTAGGTTTTCATCCAACCCCTCCCCCACCATTTGATTTCTGCTGAGTTTTACTTTCCTCTGTGCACATGTGTGCTCATTGGTTAGTTTCACTTTAATAGCGAGTACATTTGGTATTTGTTTTTCCATTCTTTAGTTACTTCACTTAGGATAATGGTCTCCAGTTTGATCCAAAGTGTTGCAAAAAGTCTTAATTCATCCTTCTTCATGGCTGTATAGTATTTCATAGCATACATGTATCACATTTTGTTAATCTGTTCATGAATTGATGGGCACTTGGGTTGATTCCATATCTTTGCAATTGTGAATTGTGCTGCAATAAACATTCAAGTGTAGCTGTCTTTTTGATAAAATGACTTCTTTCCCTTTGGGTAAATACTCATTAGTGGGATTGCTGGATCAAATAGTAGGTCTACTTTTAGTTCTTTGAGGAATATCCATACTGTTTTCCATAGAGGTTATACTGATTTGAAGTATCACCAGGAGTGTATAAACGTTACTGTCTCTCTGCATCCACGCCAGCATCTATTGTTTTTGAACTTTTTAATAAAAGCCATTCTAATTGTGGTAAGGTGATATCTTATTGTGGTTTTAATTTGCATTTCCCTGATTATTAGTGATGTTGAGCATTTTCTCATATGTTTATTGTACATTTGTCTATCTTCATTTGAAAAGCCTCTGTCCATGTCTTTTATCCACTTTTTAATGGGGTTGTTTGTTTTTTTATTCTTGCTGATTTGCTTAAGTTTTTTGTTGATTCTTGTTATTAGCCCCCATCAGTTGTATGGCTTGCAAATATTTTCTCCCATTCTATAGGTTGTCTATTTGCTCTGTTGATTATTTCTTTAGCTATGCAGAAGCCTTTTAATTTAATCAAGTCCCATTTATTTATTTTTGTTTTTGCTGTGATTGCCATTGGAGTCTTCTTCATAAATTCTTTGCCTATGCCAATATCTGGAAGAGTTTTTCCAACATTCTCTTCTAGAATTCTTATGGGTTCATGCCTTAGGTTTAAGTCTGTTATCTATCCATCTTGAATTAATTTTTGTGAGTGTTGAGAGATGTGGATCCTGTTTCATTCTTCTCCATGTGGCTATCCAGTTTTTCCAGCACCATTTATTGGATAGGGCTTCTTTTCCCCGGTGTATATTGTTTTCGGCTTTGTCAAAGATCAGTTGGCTGTATGTGGATGATTTTATATCTGGGTTCTTTGTACTGTTCCATTGGTCTGTTTTTGTGCCAGTACCACACTGTTTTGGTTACCATAGCCTTGTAGTATAGCATGAAGTCTGGTAATGTGATGCCTCCAGATTTGTTATTTTTGCTTAAAATTGCTTTGGCTATTTGGGCTCTTTTCTGGTTCCAAATGAAGTACAGAATTATTTTTTCTAGGTCTGTGAAATATGATATTGGTATTTTGATGACAATTGCATTGAATCTGTAAATAACTTTGGGTAGTATAGACATTTTAACAGTGTTGATTCTACCAGTTCATGAACATGATATGTTTTCTATTTATTTGTATTGTTTGGAATTTCTTTCCTCAGTGTTTTGTAGTTCTCTTTGCAGAGATCTTTCACCTCCTCGGTTAACTATATCCCTAGGTATTTTATTTTCTTTGTAGCTATTGTGAATGGTATTGAGTCTTTGATTTGACTCTCAGCTTCACTGTTATTGGTGAATAGGAATGCTACTGATTTGTGTGTATTGGTTTTGTAACCTCAGACTTTGCTGAATTTATTTATCAATTCCAGGAGTCTCCGGGTGGAGTCGTTGGGGTTTTCTAGATATAAGGTTATATCATTTGCAGAAAGTGGCAGTTTGATCTCCTCTTTCCTGATTTGGATACCCTTTATTTCTTTCTCTTGTTTGATTTCTCTGGCTAGGACTTCCAGCACTATGTTGAACAGAAGTGGTGACAGTGGGCACCCTTGTCTTGTTCTAGTTCTTGATGGGAATGCTTTCAACTTTTCCCCATTCAGTAGACTTTGGCTATGGGCTTGTCATATATTTGTTTTATAATTTTGAGATATATTTCTTCTATGCCTAATTTGTTGAGGGTTTTTATCATGAAAGGGTGCTGAATTTTGTAAAATACTTTTTCTGCATCTATTGAGGTAATCATGTGGTCTTTGTTTTTGCTTCTATTTATGTGGTGAATCACATTTATCGATTTATGTATGTTGAGCCATCCTTGCATCCCTGGGATGAAGCCCACTTGGCCATGGTGGATTATGTTTTTTGATGTGCTGTTGAATTCAGTTTGCTAGTATTTTATTGAGGAGTTTTGAATCTATATTCATAAGGGATATTGGTCTGTAGGTTTCTTTAAAAAAAAAAAGCTAATCTAGTGATGAAGAGGATACAGGGAAACAAGCAAAATCATATACTGTTAAGATGTTTAAACTGTACAACTCTAGGATGGTAATGTGAAAATGAGATCAAAAGTCATAAAAATGTACATTCTTTCTGAACCAGCTATTATATTTTTAAGAATTATATGAAATAAATCTAAAAATACATAAAAAATTAAACAGTACTATTTATTATAGCACACTTGTATGTGACCGAAACTAAAACCAAAATGCCTATCATTAAAGGGTTCATTAAACTGTGATGTCATTAAAATTACTGTAAAATATCTTGATCTCATGTAAACTATTTATAAATTATTAAGTGAAAAAACTGGTTATAAAACTGAGACCAATGTTGATATTTTAAAAATACTATATACACAAAAGGAAAAAAAACAGGTTTATATAATGCTAATAGTGCTTAAACATGAATTATTCCTTTAATTGTATTCTTGTTTCTTTAAATATATCTGCAATAATCATGTAATATTTATTTGTGATCAAAAAAAGTATAAAATTTAAGCACAATTATTAATTGATCTGGAAATCTGATATCAGAAAATGGCAGACTTTTAAAAAAATTTACCAAATTTCTTTTAAAATTATTAGTTATTTTGAACTTAAAAATTACTTTTATTGTAGTAAAATAGACATAACACAAATTTATCATTTTAATCTTTTTTTTTTTTTTGAGACAGAGTCTCACTTTGTTGACCAGGCTAGAGTGAGTGCCGTGACATCAGCCTAGATCACAGCAACCTCAAACTCCTGGGCTTAAGCGATCCTACTGCCTCAGCCTCCCGAGTAGCTAGGACTACAGGCATGTGCCACCATGCCTGGCTAATTTTTTTCTATATATATGTTTTTAGTTGTCCAGATAATTTATTTCTATTTTTAGTAGAGACGGGGTCTTGCTCAGGCTGGTCTTGAACTCCTGACCTCAAGCGATCCACCTGCCTCGGCCTCCCAGAGGGCTAGGATTACAGGCGTGAGCCACCGTGCCCGGCCTTAATCATTTTTAATTGCACAGTTCAGTGGCATTAAGTATATTCACATTGTTATATATGCACCACAGCTATCCACCTAGAGTAGTATCCTCATCCCAAAGTGAAACTTTGTACCCATTAACAGTAACTACCACTTCCCATAGCCCCTGGTAACCACTATGCTTTCTATCTCTATGAATTTGGCTATTCTAGGTACCTCATATAAGTAGAATCATATAATATTTGTCTTTTTCTGCCTGGCTTATTTCACTTAGCATAATGTCTTTAAGGTTCATCCATATTGTAGCATGTATCAGAATTTTGTTCCTTTTTAGCGCTGAATAATGTTCCATTGTATATATGTATACCACACTTTGTTTATCCAGTCATCTGTCCCATGGGCATTTGGGTTGTTTCACCTTTTGGCTATTGTGAATAATGCTTCTATGAACGTTGCTGTGCAGGTATCTGTTTGAGTCCCTGTTTTCAGTTCTTTGAAGTATATAATCAGAAGTGGAATTGCTAGATCATGTGGTAATTCTGTGTTTATTTTAACCAGGACCCCCTCCCAATACAGTTTTCCATGGTGGCTGTATTATTTTATGTTCCCACCAGCTGTGTACAAGGGTTCCAGTTTGTCCACATCTTGCCAACACTTGTTATATAGTATGTGAGGTGGTATCTCATTGAGGTTTTGATTTGCATTGCCCTAATGATTAGTGATGTTAAGCATCTTTTTTGTGCTTATTGGTCATTTGTATATCTTCTTTGGAAAAATGTCTATTCAAGTCCTTCACCCATTTTTTAAATTGAGTAGTTTGGCTTTTCTTTGTTGAGTTATAGGATTTCTTTACATATTCTGGATATTAGTCCTTCATCAGGTATATGACTTGGAAATATTTTCTCCCATCCTGTGGGTTACCTTCCCACTCTGTTATTCTTTGCATAAGTGTTTTAAATTTTGATGAAGTAAAATTTATCTATTTTTTGTCTGTGCTTTTGGTGTCATATCCAAGAGATCATTACCAAGTCCAATGTTATGAGCAATTCCCCCTATATTTTCTTAGCATAACCATATAAAGAACTGAAATCTCTTAAGTGCTCCAGGATATGTGCCACTCACAGATTTTTGGGCTGAATCCACTGCAGTCACAAAAATATGGTCCAGGCCAGAGAAGATGGAATCAAGAAGGAATGGATAGTCTCTGTCAGGAAAGCAAAACTTTCCCAGACATTCCCAGCAGGCTTCTCCTTCAGTCTATTGGCCAGAACAATTGACACTGTCACTCCTGGCTTCAAGAAAGTGTGGCTGGGAAATATAAAGAGATTTTGTTGTTTGTTTTTAGCTGGGCACATCACCATCTACAGTGTATAGGTGAGGATGAAGCAAACAATTACATAACAGTAGGAAGGGAACATGGTGTCTACAAGTTTCAATTGTCTGTTGGTGTATCTGAAACTTCTTCAATAGAATTGTTTAAAAGTTTGTGGGATGTAAACAGCATTCTTCTCCAGAGTCCAGTGTTGACATGTATTTTTCTTAGTTTTTATATTTAAGTCTGTTTTTGAGGATGGGGGATTGGGGGTTGGGGGGGGACCTGAGGTCAGTGCAACCTAGGGCGGATGTGTGTGTATTCCCATATGATGTTCTTTCCAGAGTCTGTAAAATGCACCTTTGGACTACATCTGAATGATGAATTTGTGTGTGTTTTTTTTTGCTAAGCACATAAATATTCAATTCTTCCACGTTTTATATTTGGTTGAGTTACTGTCATAACTATGGGAGGTCTGCAGAGCACCAAGCAACTTGCCTACGCTGCACTCAACACTCAGACACTGTTCACCAGATGCTAATCCTTCCTGCTAGGGCCTCCCACACTAGCAGGGAACACCCAACCAGGCTAAGTGTAGAGAGACTCTCTTTCCTACGATGAAACCTCAGACCTTGCTCCCTGCCCACTTCTCTTGGAAATCCATTCTATTCCTTTTTAATCTGGTTTGGATGCTTGAGCACCAAATATAGCTGCTCATTGGGAAGGTGTTCTTGTCTGGCTCTGCTTTTCCCTGACAGACCCTCTGGACAAGAATTTCTTTTCTGAATCACAGAGTTTCTATATTACCTTCAAGATAATACGTTTATGATAATATATTGCAGGAGTTGTGACTTTTAACATTTTATATTTGTATATTGAGTTACAAAGAAGGGAAGTTAAACAAAAAGAGTTCATTTCGAAAGGTAAACAACAGAGGGAGAAAAATGACAAATGTTTCTGTTTCTGGTAATTTCTTAGTTGAAAAATCTTACAAGTAATCTACTATGTTGGTTTTGGACATTTTTCCTAATATTAGGTATTAAGTGAAATATATGATACTACCTCTTATATAAGGAATTCTCAGATTTACAGTGAACTTTTTTACAGCCTCCGATTTTGGTCCGTTTATTTTCCCTTAAAGATCTTTTGGACCTTTTTTGACTATTTTATATTACCCTAAAGTTACAAAAACCAGGACGATGTGTTGTGTGGCTTTCTGTGCTGCATGGCTCTCACAGCTGTGACCACTTACCTGTAAGTGGAAATTTCAATCTCTACATCCTCTAGCCCTGGGAACAATAGAGCCCTCAATAAAGAGAAATTCAAGAAATTCAAGTGTAGTAGCTCAGCATTTTTATCCTTTTGGCTTATTTTTCTCTGATTTTGTACCTTAATCCTAAAACTTGGGAGCTGGCTTCTTTTTTTCTTTATGCACAATACTGCATTTTAAACTCTTTTTTCAAGAAAATGAGCCCCCGTTTCTCATTTCTCTTCCCAATGCATGGATTTCTCTGGTATTAACTTCCTGTGCTTAATTTCTGGGCCTCAGCAGCTGGTTCTCCCCATTTGGACTGGCTTTATTTCTATAAGCATTATGGGCAGGTGAAGTCAACCTTCTAAAAGTTAACCCTTTGCTGGTTTAAATATTGAATTAGACACTTGAGAAACTGTGTTTTTGGAGAGGGCTCTTTTAATTCAATGTCCCACGTTCTGCAGTGGGTTTTACTAGAGAATGTGTAGAGTGATGAGTTAGTGCAGAGAAGTCTGCTGGCAGCAAATGACTGTCTCCTAAAGTATGCATATCTTTTGCCTGCTTTGTTTTATTTTATTTTTGTTATGTCCCAACAAAAATGGACATGTATTCTTTTCATACAATGCAATGAAAATTTAATGTTGCAGTAATGCTCTGTTTTGAGATTTAGTATGTTTGAATCTTCCCTATACAATTACATATTTTGCTATACATTAACTCAGTGCAAGCTTACTTACAACTACTATGAATACTGTGCTATAAGGTTTTCACATCAATTTTGTTTTCTTCACTTAAGAAATTTTAACTAGGTGGTCAAAAGATACTTCTATTTTGCTTTGGTCTAGAATCCTATTCTGTGCTGATACAATTATTCAAAGTTTGAGGTCCTAAGTCTTTATTTGTTTCTATATGAAACAAAGGCGTATTCTCCTTCAGTACTCTCTACAACTTGTCAATTTGATGCTTTATTTATTTTTTGTTATATTTAATAGCTATAGTTAGTTTTAGTTCTTTCCCTTTTTTAAATCTTCCTGGTTTGACTCCATATTTTCTGGCCCCCAAATTTTGCTGTGATAATGAGGAAGGAGGGTATTTCTACTATGTTTTGTGGGAAGGGTCATGTCTACATTGTATTCTGAGCTGAAAACAGATTTCCCATTGGAGAGAAGGATAAAAAATATGATATTTCTTCTGTAGTATCATCAAGCAAACTGGTTTTAGAGTAATTCAGGGGTTTGTTTTTTGCTCAACCTTTTATTTATTCATTCATTCAATAAATATTTATGGGATGTCAACTAGGGCCAGACATTTTCCAGGCACTTGGCATTGAGCAATGACCAAATTCCTGCTTGTGTGGAGCTTACATTCTATTAATAGTTCAGTGGTTCCCAAACTTTGTTACATATTAGAATCACCTGGGGAGATTTAAGAATCTCCTGATGCTTAGGTCTTGTCCCATGCCATTTAAATCAGACACAGACACAGCCATGTGTATTTTTTTTTTGGAAACTATCCAGATGATTCCAACGTATATCTAAATTTGAGAACCATTAATCTACAGCAGGGGTTATCACATTTTAGCATAAATCAGAATGACTAGAAGGAGTTGTTAAAATAAGTATCTGTTTCAGTCGTCTGGAGCTAGGACTGGGAATTTGCATTTTTAGCAAGTTCCCTGGTGATGCTACTGCTGCTGATTTGGGGACTCAAGTTTGAAAGTAACTGATGTAGAGCCCTGACACTCAATGTGTGATAGATCAGCAGCGTGGGCTTTGCCCAGGTGCTTGTTAGAAATGCAGAATCTCAGGTCCCACCACAGACCTAATGAGTCAGAATAAGCATTTTAACAAGATCTCCAGGTGATTTAAAAGCACATTAAAGTTTGAGAAGGTCTGCTCCAGGGGACCTTTTCACCTGCGTGTCACACAACCTACATGTTACTCCTGACTCTTGGATATACCCTTTATATAAGCTGATACCACACATATTTTGGAAAGAAAACACTACAGTGGTGATTTGTAGTGAGATCATCTGTTCTTACACATTTTTATGCCACAAAGACTGGTTTGTGGTGGCAAATACAAATGACAAGATGCTTAATTCTCCCTGTTGAAAATAAGAGATCCCTGTTTTCTTTTTTCAGAACATTTATTTTAGAAAACTTGTAACTTCTTACTCTATCTTTTTGAAATGTATGTACAATTTTTTAGAACCTAAATAAGCCTCTAGCCAGCTTATGACCAATATCTTTCTCAAGGACCTGAGAACCATCTCTCTGGAATGCCATTGAGGCAGATAGTGCCCCTGTCTCCCAGTTTCTGTGGGTGAGTAGGAGCCTAACTTTGGTGGGGTCCCTCTTTCCAAGTTTCCAAACTACCTTTTGTCATAAAGGTGTGAGAATTTTATTTTTTTCTCTGGATAAAGCCAATTAGCTAACAGAGATGGTCACTACAAGCACTTAGTGAATGTAGGATAAACGATGTGACACGTGGTACTGTTGGGTCCTCCTAGCTTGAGGACTGGTCATTGTTGATCTTGGGAAAAGGTATGTAATGGGTTGGGTCTGCTTGGTTATACCAAAGAATGAGATTTCTTTGTCTTTGCAATCTCTTAGCAGATTTCCTGTGACGTGTATCATGTTATAGTTTAATGATTATACAGTAATAAAATTGTCTTTTTTCTCTTTTACCTTTGTAGAGAAGTTTTCTGGGTAGGGAAGAAATTTGATTTTTAATTATAGTTCTTCAACAGGATCTAGTCAGTATTTTATTCACTCTCCAGACTCCTCTCCTGCCCCCAGCAAGCTATGGCATATATCCTGCATATATGACATTTTTGAGGTAGACAGGGATGAGAGGGAATGTATATAATACATTATATACTGGTAAAATATGTTACTCTTATAAATACAAAGGTCTAATTCAGATTTTCTGTTTCGCAAGCCTTTAAAAAACCCTCTTCCTTATGAAGACTGTCAATCATATATAAAAGTAAAGAGAATAGTGTAACACCCTGGTTCATATTCCAGCTTCAATAATTATTAAGATTTTTTAAATCTTATTTTATCTATATCTACATTTGGTTTTGTTTTTTGGCTAAGGTGTTTTAAAACAAAATTTATGTATCATATTATTTAACCTGGAAATACTTCAGTATGTATCTCTAACCTGTTTTTTTTTTTTTAAAAAACATAACTAAAACTATTCACAATAGACAAAAATTGGAAACAGCACAAATGTCTATCAATGGATGGATAAATAAATTGTGGTACATAAATACAATGGAATGTTATTTAGCCACAGAATAAAGTATGGATACCTGCTACAATGTGGCTGAACCTCCAAAACATTATGCTAAGTGAAAGAAGCTGGACACAAAAAGTCAGATGTTATGTGATTTCATTTATACGAAATGTCTGGAATAGATAAATCCATAGAAACAGAATTCATGCTGGTCTTTGCCAAGGCCTAGGGGGAAGGAGGAATGGGGAGAAATTGCTTGACTGGTAAGAGTAACTTCGAGGTAATGGAACTGTTTCGAAACTATAGAGAGGTTGTACAACATTTTGGATGGAAAATTTTTAGTTCTTCAGGATTTCTTATAGCAGTGGTCCCAACATTTTTGGCACCAGGGACCAGTTTTATGGAAGACAATTTTCCCATGGTGGGGTAGTGTGGGGGAGGCAGAGCTTAGGCAGTGATGTGAGCAATGGGGAGTGGCCGTAAATACCGATGAAGCTTCCCTTGCTTGCTCTCTACTCACACTCACTTCCTGCTGTGTGACACAGTTCCTAACAGGTCACGGACCAGTACCAGGCCATGGCCTGCGGGTTGGGACTGCAGCCTTATAGGACACTAACAAGGAGAAGGGGATTATTGGAAGCAATTGCAAATTGTGAAAAGTTATAATGAGAACATTGTGCTAAGAGAGAAAATAATTGGGAAATTCTTCAAATGGCAAGGTCAGGGAAGACCTTTCTGAGGCTGTAATATTTACATTAAGGCCTAGAAGTTGAAGAGAGAGGTTCCAGCAGAGTCAAGAGTCTTGGGAAGAAGAGGTTGGATGTTTGAGAAAGTGTGTTTGTGTGTGTGGGGGGGTAGTTGATGCAAGCTTTCCCCATGCTTGAAGTGATCCTGTATCTGGCTAATACTGTAACTGGATAAATGGAACTTAACTATTCAGTTCATGAATGAATGATGAGTTGTCATGAACACTTCTCTTAAATCATGGTGGAGTGAAGATATTTATCTAGATTAGGTCAAGGGCAATTGCATTTTTATTTCTTTATCACTCAACTGGATGAGGGCAAAAGGTTGATAATAGTGGGCTAGGATACCGTAATAGAACAGTAATTTCCCAAGAGAAGGGTAGGTTGAAGAAACAGCAAATCCAGAATACCTTATGAACCTAGGGTGGGAGAAGGAAGTAAAGGACTGGAGAGAGAGGGATGGCGACAGCAAGGGGCAGAAGATATCCAAACAAAGGGAAGGAAGCCACCTTCTCTAGTGTGTGGTGGCTAGAATGGGTTAGGTACCAACTCTCCCTCCTCTAGCTGTGTGCCCATGAACAAATCATTTTACCTCTGGAAGAAGCATCAACTGTGGAATGGGAGTCATAATAGCAATACTTGCCTGACAGGAATTATGTGTGGTTTAAATCAGATCATGATTGAAACTGGATTATTAGCAGGATGCCTGGTACAAAGTAAACCCTTAAATGTTTACTTCTGTTATGAATATTATAATTTTTTTTTTGTTCCTTAGCTTTTTAGACCCTCTCAAATTCATGTTTTATTCTCATGTTTTTATACCTTGAATTCATATTTTGGTGTTCTCTTTTCTGGGCTTTTAAAAAATGCTCCCACAGAGAAAATCATTAATGTTTCCGAATGGCCCAGGTTTTCTCTTCAACCTCTTAGTACATTTTAAATAAATGAAAAGCTTCTTTGTTACCAGAACATATGTTACTGACTGCAGTCAGTACATTATGACTCAAACAGGAAAATGGTAGTCAGTACAGTCATACATTCAAACAGCGAAATGGTAACTGAAGTCAACCATTATTGAAAATATCTATTAATAGTTGTTTGAATTAGATCGCCTAGATGCTTTTGTGTGTGGAAACTGGCTTGCTTAGAATTTTGAGCACCAATTGTAAACAATTTGAGTAGCAATTGTAAACAAAGCATGATACTAGATGCGTTTGAGGAGGTGGAAATGAATTAGGTACAGTACTTTGTCACCATCTTTAATATTTATTATCTCATTCAAGTCATAGCAAATTTTATCAGTTTATTACATTTTGTGGATTTTTCTCATATATGCAGAAACAGAAGTTTAGGAAGGCAAAACGATCTTCCCATGAGTAGTAAATTGTACTAATAGGATCTGAATTTGTTTTACTCCAAAGTCCAGTGCTCTCTTTACCATGCAGGAAACCAGGGAGATAAAGGATACTCACCATAGCCTTGAGGGAATGTTCAGATACCTATTTGTTAGTAATTGAAGCTAAGCAAAACTTCTCAGGTAACAAAGCTGTAAGGTGTAAACAATAGGAGCTACTGAAGATAGAACAAAACCCCCAAGATTTTTATAGTCCAAAGATATATGCTCAAGTCTCAGCTCTGCCATTTTTTGTCTTTGGAGCCTTGGATGAGGTCACTTAACGTTGTTGAGCTTTAATTCTCTCATCATCTTGTTGTGAAGATAAAATTATACGATTTAGTGAAGGCACTGATAAAACTAAAGTGCTTTACAAATATAACAGCATTCCATTGTGTTTTCAAGATACTAATTTAATGCTTACATTCCATTGTGTTTTCAAGATACTGATTTAATGCTTACAAAATGACATTTTAACTTTTGATAATTTTCATGTATATTGCAATTGAAATATTTAAGGAATGCTTTATATAATACAACTGATGCAGTATTCATATACTTTCATATAGAGTAGTTTTGCTGTGAAAAACTTGCAGGATGAAGCTGATTTAGTTTAAGGAACATTATCCTGAATCCATGTAATCAGAAGGCATGTTATAGTCTTGTCATACTTCATAGATTATTCTTTAAAAGATCTTTAAAAACTACTATTTTCCCTCTCCTTTAGCTTCTGGAAGTTAATGGTTAAGTTCCTCAATATGCTAAATACTTTTAAAAAGATACTTACATGTTAGATCATCAAATACTTGTAATAAAGTTTTATTTCTGTCTACCATTTGAGTACTTCACAGTGTTAGCCAGAAACAGTCAATACACTTTTAAAGGTGCTGATTAGGGAATATCATGTTAATTGCTTTTGCTTTACCTTAGAGCAATTAGCCACAATTCAAATTTTATCTTTGGGGATATGAACATTCTTATGACAAAACTTGAGGTTTTGGTCCTAAAAATTTATCAGAGAAAATAATACTTCTAATCCTATAAACATGTCTGAAGAGTTAGGCTAACATTTTTTCCATGTTTTTCCATCAAGACACATAGTATTACCTGCCTTTGTGAGGGGTTAGGTTTCACAAGTACCTAAATATTTAGTAACTATGGGAGTCTAAACTGATGATTAATAGCTGAGCGTCATTTTAAAAAATGTATGGCTGAAGGCAGAAAATAAAGTACTGATTGGTTCATTAAGCAATTCAATCCCAAACCATAAAAAGTTTAAGTTTAATCCTGCCTGAAGCCTGACTGATCTATCATAAACACTTTTCATAAACCTTCCACTTAAACCTGGTCTTGCAGTTTTATTAATCTAACAATAATTCAAAGTGACACCCCATATAGCAATATAAATCTATAAGATGGATACCATAAAGCTTATACCATTACAAAACCATGGATAATTATGTAAAAATGCAGTGTCTTTTAGTTAGGTATGTCTTTCTGAATTGCTGCTTCTGTCTTGGCTAACAGATGTGTTGACCGTAACACCATTTCAATGTGTTGATGTGCCTAAAGGAAAATTCAGATAGTCACTGATAAAAAGTTCTGGAGTTTGCAGAGGCTTATTTGCAAAACTCAGGGAGCGATTTAAAGACCTACATTTGTATAGCTTATATTCTCTGGGAGGATTCCTCTTCCGTGTTGCTATGTGGCATTTTTAGCTCTTGGATTTAATGGCTGTATTGATATTCTGTAGATGTGCTTAGGGGCTCTGGGCATTAGGCAAACTTTTAGAACCTCAAATGAAGTCTCAGATGTGAGGTTTTTTTTCCCCCCCCTTTGTTCTCAGTCTAGGGAACAAAGATGAACTCTCAAACTGCATCATAACAGAGTAAACCTTAGAAATGTTGTGTTACTCCAATCTTGTTATTTGGAACAGAAGACTGTATTTCTATTTCATATGGGGCAGAGAGAGATATTTCCAAGAATAAGCTTAGAAGGAGCCCATAAGAGCTAGAGGGTTTATTCTCATATACCTGCCATAGTCACTCAACAGCTGCAATCTCCTCTCAAATAAAAGTGAGCCTTGAAGGAATGTTCACATACGTACTATTGAAGTCATGGGACATTTTATGCTTTTATAAGACAGATGTTAGAGAAATATCTGAAGCCATAGGATTTTTTACCCCTGTATGTGATTTATGGGTCTAGATTGACTATACATGAGAAAAAAGATCCACTTTAATGTGACAGGGGATGAAAGCCAAGGTTGCATTACACACTGTGCTTTAGCATGGTCACAACTATAACTCAGTAAGACGTATGTGTAATTATTTGTTGAGGATCTTCTCTCCTCCTAGATTTTGAACTCCTCTTTAGTGTTTAGGACACTGCTTGGCACATAGTGGGTAGCCATTTAGCATTTGTTGATGATTTAATCATCATTTAATCAATTTGAACTGGCATTCAGATTTCATTCTTAAGCAGTTACTTTTTAATGGGAGTATGATACGGGATTTGTGTTTATGTGAGAGTTTGTGTTTGGGGACACTAGTACAGCGTTTGTAGGGTTGATTATCTAGAAGACAATGAACAACCACTAAATCTTCTTTTCTTTAGTAATTTGTTAAAAATATAGGAAACTTAAATAAAATGTAGCATTCTTACATGGAAGTTTAAGACACAGCATTAGCTCTATGCTTTATATACTTTCCTCATCAGATTTGTCTCTCTCAATAAAAGCTTACATTCTTCCATCTTCCAAACATAGGAAAACACAACAATAATGTGAATTTGAATACAGTAAACATTTGGCAGTTAGCTGTCATCCTCTGCCCAGCTGCTGATCTCAAACAAGGGAGGTGGTGGGGTAGGTGGTAGGCTGAGGTTATTATTATGTGGTGGTAGTGGTAGTGATGAGCCTGGGGAAACATGGACAAGAGGGGAGGCCCTGTGAGGAAATAAATGTCAGGCATCAGGCAATCCCCTTCCCCAGAAGTTGCAAGTTAGAAGTTAGGCACCTTTGCTCCCAGCCGGCTCCAGACCCACCCTCCCTGGCTCAGGCTGATGAAATGCACCCTTTTTTCCCCCCAACCCCCCAACTATTATGTCCCTGGAATTCTTGGTTCTTTAAAGTTTTCTTTATATTTACTGTAGCAGAAAACTACCACCAGGGGTGCCAAGCTATAGAGAGACCAGATAGATCAGTCTCTCATTTCATTAACTTTGCAATAATGGGAATCTACATTTTACCAGAGTGGTGGTGAGGGGTGGGTTTTTGTTTGTTTGTTTGTTTGTTTTTGATTTGGTTTTTTTTTTCTTTTTTTATTCCACTTATGGCCTTATGGTGAGGTTTTACTGGTTTTATTTTGTCTAAACAGTGGAAATTTAAATTTCCATAAATATTGACTATATAGCCTATTTTCAGTTGAATTATGTGGTCTATTACCATTCAGGAATAATTTTATAGTAAGTCAAGATGTATACTATGTATAGTATAATATTCCTATTGCTGTATGATCAGATAATAAAATAGGTAATTGCTATCTTTCGTCTTCTATCTTCATGTGGTAGAATGATCTTTTTTATTTCAACTTTCAGGTGGTACAATTCTCTCTGATTTACATTCACTCACTATATTTAAGACTTTTCAGATCAATATTGAACTACTATAGAACCAGCACACTACAGAGCCAGAATCCCAACTGCATTTATTATCCTAATTGATTTTGCTATCCCAGTAGAGATACTTTTTAATTATTTTATTCAAATGAGAAGACAATTATAATTCACAATAGTAAACACACATATTGTAGTAATAAACACCAGGGCTGCCACTGTTTACAGAACCCATTTAGTTGAAGCCAAACAGCTGAATGTTTTGAAAATAACCGATTAACAATAGGCTATTTTCCTTTAGCCATTAAAATAAGATGTTTGTGTATTTTTGTTTGTACAAGAAGCCTACAAATCTACTTACTGTTAGCCATTTTGTCTCTCTCACTGGAAGGTGAGGTAGGAGAGAGAGAAAATGGATTCATCCTTAGGGCAAACAGAATTCACCACTTCTCTTTTTATTGTTTTTGTTAAAACAGGATACTAATTAGGAGAAAAGAGAAAGTTAACAGTTGAACAATTCTTTAGAGATTTTGGATAAATAGGAACAAGCAGAAGGAACTTTCATTCAGAAATAAAGTAGGACTTTTATAGTTCTTTCATTATTGCCTTTGCATGAGAACACAAGAGTTTTGTAACTCTACACTTTGCCAGCTGCCTTTCCAAATGGCATTAGGGTAGGAAAGAACAATATTTAGCAGCAAAAAATAGGCTTGGCTTGGTGTCATTATTTAATATAGAAAAACCTATTTAAATTATTAAGAAAAATTTCCAAGGGTCGTAACATACTTTTTCCTCTTTTAAGCCATAAATAATTGTAGAGATTACTTGTTGATGTGATGGTATCCTAATGGTTCCATCTGTCACCCATCTTCTGAGAGCAACAGAAAACTCCAAAAATTTAACTTTAAAAATGTTTTATAAATGTATATTTACTGTTTAATTTACACACAATAAACGTCACTCTTTTGGGGTATAGTTCCATTAATTTTAACAAATGAATAGAATCGTGTAACCACTACCACCATCAAGATGCAGACAAGTCCCATCACCCTAACATATTTCCCTGCTCCTTTCCTTAGTCAACCCTTCCTCCCACATCAACCCCTGGCAACAATAATCTGTTCTCCATCCATATAGTCTTGCCTTGTCCAGAGGAATAAATTCCTTGTCATATAAATAGATTCATACAATATATAGCCTTTGAGACTGGCTTCTTTTTCTTAATATAATTCAGATTCATCTATGCTGTGTATGTATCAATAATTTGTTCCTCTTTCTTGCTGATGTGCCACAGTTTGTCTTTCCATTCACCAGTTGAAAGACATTAGGGTTGTTTCCAGTTTTGAATGATTATGAATAAAATCACTATTAAGTGTTGCATACAAGTTTTGGTGTGACCACATTTCTCATTTCTCTTAGTAGTACTTAGAATTCTTAGTATAAGAATTTCTCTTATGCATTCTTCTGGAAGTTTTGTAGTTCTAAGTTTTAAATTTAGGTCTGTGATACATGTTGAGTTAAGTTTTGTATATGGGTTGAAGTTCTTTTTTGCATATAGAGGTCTAGTTGTTCTAGCATCATTTTTTGAAAAGGCTATTTTTTCCATTGAATTGCCTGTGTGCTTTTGTCAAAATTCAATTATTTATATTGTGTGGGTGAATTTCTGGATTATTCTGTTACAGATTAGGCGTTGGTGGGGCCACACAGCTTCTGATGGCTCAGGGAAAGGATCTTTTCCAGACCTCTCTCTTAGCTTCTGATAGCTTCTTGGTTGTTGAGGGGGAAAAAATACAAGATCCCCATCAGACAGGGAGAAACACTGCTTTAACTGCAAGTGCTCAAAATTGTTGCAGAATAGGTTAAACAAATACCAAAGATAATTGTGAGGCACAAGAGATAGGCCCCAGTGTTTTCTTGTGGCAATTGATTTAAACCAGCCCCAATTGCTTTAACTGTCCTATAGTACACTTTAGCTAGTTGTAATACTAAAATCCCCGCATAATGTAATAGAAAATTATAATATCATTAACATAACATGGGTTGTATGAAGGCACATGATGATTGTGCTGAGCATGCTTAATGTGTTTTATATGTGAACATGCAATGATGCAATGACAGAGCTCTGCATCAGTGACTGGAAAGGGATCAAAGGTGACACAACAGGCAGGCTGTGAGGATTTTACTCTCTGGACAGATCCTGTGCTGCCCAGGAGTGAGCACCCTGTGTAAGTGACCTCCAATAAACTCGTAACTCGCCAAGCTGGCCTTCTGAGTCATTCTTTGGTCTCTCGGCTCCATCTCAGTTTGGAGGGTGGATTTTCTATATAGTCCCAGGATTTTCCCAAAACAGGTATGGCAGTAGAACTTCCATATTCATATAGCATTCTTTCTGTGTACATGCCTATTTCTGTGTACAAATTTTCCCTTTTTATAACGACACCAGTCATACTGGATTAGGGACCACCCTAATGACCTTGTTCTAACTCAATTACTTCTATAAAAATCTTACCTCCAAATAACGTACATGCTGAGGTGGCACTGGGGGTTAGGACCCCAACATATATTTTTGAAGGGACAAAATTCCACCCACAGCATATGAGGGGGGAAACCAGGAAACTCACTACTGTACTGGTCATTTCTTCAAATTTTGACTACTCTTTCCAATCTACCTACTATTGTTAGAGTAGGAGACAGGGCTGAGGCTGGATGTGTAGGGGCTTGCGGAGTGGGTGTAGGTGTTAAAGTAAATGATCCTTAGGCAGAAGCTAACTAACTAGGGGGGCTGATAATAGCAGCTAAGAACCAGCTTCAATCAGCTTGTCAGATATTTCTGCCACCTTACATGAACTTTGGCTAATTATAATATCATTTACGTTGTGGTTTTAAAATTTCTTCCCACCTTGAAATCACCATGACAGTTGTGAAACACCCACATAAAGTATGAAAATAGGAGGGCACCCAATTCTAGGAATTACTACCCAATTTCTTAGTAAAAGCCAATCCTTTAGCCTTGAATATTCCTCCCTTCAATTAATAAGACTTCAAAAGACCAAAAACCACTTCCTTTTAGGGCAGCTGCTCTTTTCAAACCTGCCAGTGTTCTCTCTCTTAAGCGTGTACTTTCGCTTTCAATCTTTCAATAAAAAGCTGTGTGCTTGGCTTACATGGTATGTCCTGAAATTCTTTTCTCCTGATAATCACCAAGAACCTTGGAAAATCTCCACTTGGAGGCTGCTAACACTATTACTTACTGTTCCGTTTTCAGGTAATTGCCACATGTATATTGACTGCAGCCTTTATTTGTAATCAGTGGGAGAGAGAGACCATAGTGGCTTTACTCCATCTTGGCCAACATTGGAAGGTGTAACTGTTTAAAATAAACAGAATCATTTAGTTTTAGTTGTGCTAGTACTCCTAAGGTCCAAGTAGGTGTAGTGCCCAGAATGAGGATCAGAGTTGAAATGGGCAATAGGCTGAAAGTCTATTTGAAGGGGAATTTTGAGTCCAGTATGCAGGACATGGGCCTAGGGTGAAGGTTAAGTTTATTCTAGTCTTGGAAACATTTATGGCTTAGAACAACTCAATTTTATACTTCAACTCTCTTTCAGTTGTACTACTCTCAATAGGTTTCTTGAGGGTAAGAGTTTGTCAGTGGGATTAGGACTAGAAAAATAAATTGCATATTACTTAAAATGGTTGCTATTTATGATAAAGCACACTTCAGTTTATCATATAGTCATTTACTACTTTCTGGAATTATGAAGATGTAATGGAAATAGTTCTTGAGATTAAGGAGTCACAATCTAGTAAAGGATCAACAATGAGAATCAATAGTGTAGTATTGATGTTAAGTATTCTGACACAGCATGAGGGGGGTGGGTAGAGTAGGATAGTAGATCATACCTAAACCAAGAATTGAAGAAAAAGATCTCACCCTATGAAAAAATGGGGAGTAAAGTAGGGCTGCCTAGGCAAAGGAGAATTTTTGATAAGCAAATGAAACTACAATGCAAATGGACTTAAGAGTTTGAAGGGTGTTCTGGTGTGTATTTCTTTAAAATATTGAAGCATTATGTATGGGTGCTCTAAAACTTTATGCCATTTGGTAAGCAAGACAAAAATTTACAGCAGCTTAAAGAAAAAAACTCTTAGATGGAGAAAATGTATGTTAGGCAAAACACTTGCTACTATTTTTGAAATTCTCTTTTAAGGATTGATCTGAGAAAGATCACACAGGATGAAAATACAGAAAGATCTCAGGAGAATGAACTTTTATACCCAAAGGCATATTTTTTATTTCTTTGGTTCATTACATTCAATAATCCAGAATGGCTTATTCACAGTTTGATCTGATCTTAATCAGGCAGGGAAGAGGAAGTAATTTATAAATGCCATCCAAAGTTAGGTTGTGCCCTGAAGTCTGTTACTGGAAATCATATTTTGTCTTGAAGTTAATTGAAGAACAGTGTTGGACTAGGAGGTGGAGAAAGAATTAAGTTTCTATAAAAATTGGCTCTCAGGACTTATGTGAACCATACAGGGCAACCTCTGTATAGTTTACTCTTGCCAGTTATCATTTGATACAACCACAGCAATATCTATAAAGTAAGCCTTGTTTGGTACTCTTTTGCTTGGCACTTTTCAGAGCCTGTAATAATCTAATATTTCTTTAGTGATTCTAATATCTCTGAGCATGAGATATAGGATATAGTGTTTCTTAAATATTTTTACCACCCTAAAGTTTGCTTTGCTTGTTTTGTTTTATAGTGTATCCATTAATGTCTCTCAGAACTAGATGTTTTTATATTTTCCAAAGTGAATTTTCAAAAATGCTGCCTTAGTTCACCAAGAACAGAACATTACAAAATATTACCTTAAATCCTTATTTTATTACCATCAATTTTCCTGTTTGTCTGACTTAATAAAATAGAAGACTTTTTATTTTATTCCAGTCAAAAATCTAGGACCTTAAATTACCATTTGATATTGAATTCATTATCTACTTTTGTCTTTAGCTCTAAAGAATATCTCGAACTACTTCTTACTATATCACTAACTCTAAAGGCCAGAGAAAATGATCACAACTAAGAATTATAGGGACATAAATATAGTCTCTCATAAGATATTCCTTTTTGAAAGCAAAATAAATTGAGAACTATAAACTCCTTGTTAGCAGATGTGAACTGAGACGCTGCTAATTTGTTTTACTGCCAAACTCATAATTATACACATCAAGACTGACAATATTTTCAAGGATATTTGTTACTTAGATTTTCTCAGCAGGAATTAAAAATTCACCTATATAATAAATCGTTCCCTCTTTGACTGATAAAATATTCTATAATAAGAGATATTTATGAAATCTAGCTAGATCATAAATTACAGATTTTGATCAAAGTATCAAATTGCTATGTTGATAACCTGTGGCCATTAATAGTGACAGCAATATTAAGCCATTTAATATAGAAACTTTAACATACTAAGAAGTAAATCTCATGTTTATCAGTATTACTGAAATAAATTCCTAGTAAACTTACATACCCCCAAACTCCAAGTTTTTCAGTTACTTTGATAACTCTCAAAATTGCCATGCCTATGTTACAGCATTTCCAAATTTCAAACACTGGTAGTTATAAAAGGAACACTGGTTCTGAAAGCATATTTATCATCTATAGTAGAGCTAAAAGATTATAGATATGTAGGGCAAAGAACACAAAATCTTTTCTACAATTATGTGGTGTTTCTGATATAGGAAAAAGCACAACCATGATAGAGGCAATGATTAAGACATAATGGAAGAAAACTTTTCTCAGCCAAAAAATAATTGAATGAAACAAATTTGACATGCATAGTGGAATCAAAATAGCTCATCAAAATCTAAGTGATGCACACCTAGTGATATAATAGCAAAGTATTTAAATTACAAACTATAGGGACAACTCTACCATCACCAAGAAATACATACAAAGAAGCAAGAATCTGGTTGGCCTCAGACTTCTCTGTAACAGTACACCCAATCACTCAAGGGCTCAGAAAATAAAATACCTAAGTAAAATAAGTCCTCACTTAATGTTGTTGATAGGTTCTTGAAAACTATAACTTTAAGTGAAAGGACGTATGACAAAACCAACTTTACCATAGGCTAATTGATATAAACAACAGTTAGTTCCTACAGCATATTACTACTAGTCACAAAGGCATTACCAAACTTATAAATAAGGACCCAAACACTTCTAATATGAAACACTGAAATAAATGTTAACTATACATACATTTAAGAAAGATTAATAAAAACAAGTATAATAATTATTTACCCAATTTTTGATGCATCAGTGAGTGACAGCAGTAATAGTGGTGGTGGGTTAAATTAAGGAATAAATGTTTGCAAGGCAAAAATGGTAAGGGGCCCCTCCTACCACCATGCAGTTAAACAAACAACAATAAATATGGCAGGCTTGCTGAGTGCTTTTGTGTTGCGTAGTTTATTGTCTAGCATTTTTATGATTATCATAGACTTTATGAATTTTTACAATATTTTTAATTCATTCATTTTCCAACCTGCTTATTCCAGTTCAGGGTCACAGGTGACTGTAGCCCATCTTGGAAGCTTAGGTGTGAAAATGGGAGCCAGCCCTGGACAGGATGCCATCGCATGGCAGGGCATACTCGCACACACCCACACTCAGACTGAGACAATGTAGACTCGCCAATGAACCAAACATGCACATCTTTGGGATGTGGGAGAAAACCAGAGAACTGGGAGAAAACCCACATAGACACGGGAAGAATGTGCAAACTCCACGCAGACAGTGGCCCTGGCAGGGAATCCACTTTTTTTTTTTAATCAACTTATAAGGAAACTATTAATATGTGGAATGAAGCAAGGTTATTTGAGGACCTGCTCTACTTTTCTTAGAAATATTTCTTAAGTTTTTCAGTCAAATGAGAGATGACTCAAAATTAAGAATCAAGGTGAGAGAAATGTGACTAAAAGTGCTGTGTTCTGCTGAACATAGTGATAGGCAAGTGGCTAGTAGCTTGATAATGAGCACCTCGGGAGGAGATAGGTACCACAGAATTTGATGAGCAACTTTATTACTTTTGCATTGGTTGTCAGTGTTGACACATTATCACAAGACTTCAATTGTGTCATCAGGAATTAAATACCCAACCCACAGGGAGGAAAACCCCTAAAGCCTAAGGAACTGTAATGGCCACCTGACTACTAGTATTAATAGTAACCCAAACCAGCAATAGCCTACATATTTAGGGCGATCAGTACCTCATTCTTATCACAGAATTTATTGGGTGTTATTCTTAATTTGATCCATTAGAACATCTAGCTTAGGCTGGGTGCCAGATTTGAATACTGTCCTTCCAGATTATATGTATTATAAAATAGAATAACTTTCATACATTTGACTATAGAATCCACCTCTACAATGTGTAGACAATATAGCAAATATTGGGATATGCTACTAATATACATATAAAACTCCAGAAGTAACATGTTCTGTACAAAAATGCTACTAAATCTCCAAAGAAATAACTTCTCTTTTAACAAATGTAGACATGGTCAAAATTGCTGCAGGGGAAAGTCTCCATGGTCACTCACTACTTTGGTTGTAAACCACTTTGATTAAAATAATCAAATAGGTGGCCATACCAACTGGACAAAATTAAAGTACTTAGGCAGAAAACAATTGATTTTCAAATTATTTTGGAGTTGAGCTAAAAGACATTATAATGGGGGCTATACTGGAAGGATTACAAATACAATTTGAGCACCTGGTGTAAGTATCTCAGGTGAAAGCAGTGAACTAATTTTCTTCCCTAGAATGCTTTTCTTTAGATCTTTCTAACCAAATCATGTGCCAGATTTGCTCTACTGCTCCTACACGTGGTTCAAAGTAAATGAAAAAAAATAATATAAATATGTTATTGGTTATAGCTAGATGAGGCAATCTAGCAGTAGTTACAAAGAGGCAATAGTTCTCACATTTCTGAAGAACAGAAAAATCACTTGGGGCCGGGTGTGGTGGCTCACACCTGTAATCCTAGCACTCTGGGAGGCAAAGGTGGGAGGATCGCTCGAGCTCAGGAGTTCAAGACCAGCCTGAGCAAGAGCAAGACCCCATTTCTACTAAAAATAGAAAAAATTAGTTCGGTGTGGTGGTGCTCACTTGCAGTCACAGCTACTTGTGAGGCTGAGGTGGGAGGATTACTTGAGCCCAGGAATTTGAGGTTGCTGTGAGCTAGGCTGAGGCCATGGCACTATAGCCTGGGTGACAGAGTGAGACTCTGCCTCAAAAAAAAAATGACTTGGGGTGCTGGGTGAATTTGTATATTTCCTCAGATTTCAATGCAGAAGGTTGGAGTGAAAGTACATGAATTTACATTTTAATAAGCACCACAGTTAATTCTTCCACAGAACATGTTTTAAAGAACACTAGCAGATGTTAATATCTCCATGCTGTCATTTCTCTATTTGTAAAATTAGGATGATAATTACCTTAAATTTTGTAAAATTAGGATAATAAGATAATTACCTTAAAAGGTAGTTGTGATTATTAAATGAAACTACTTCTGTGAATCCCTTAGCACAGAACCTGGCACATTGTAAACACTCATATGTTATTTTAATAAAATTACATTCAAAATGGGGCAATACTGAAGCTGTAATTCTAAATAAAGTTACAAAGTAGCTATACAGCACAATTATGTAAATATATTTATTGAAAAAGGGCCAGAAAAATAATTAGTAACATGTTAGTAGTTGTCATTAGCCTTTTTGGTCTTTTTTTCCAACTTTTCTCTGTATTATGAATGTACAACAATAAACATATTTACTTTCATAATAAAAAATAAGCTGTACAAAGATAAAGGCACATAATAGCTATGCCTTCTACATTCTTTATATCATAGATCTCTACCTCTCTGTGTCTCATTTTCATGATCCTAAGTAGCTGTAAATAAGGTTGATTACTGTATTAATAATTGGCAAAGAACATTACCGAGTCTTGTGAATACTAAAAATATTTTATTTTTAAATATAAGTTCTAATGTCAGGAGAGCAAAAATTAAGAGTAGGGAACACTTTGAAGACAATGAACCTGTGAATTCTTTATAAATTCCATTTTTAATTTCTTTTGAAAAAATTAAAAATAAAACCTCACCCTTTAGGAAATATTAATGCATGAAAAGCTTTACACAAAGAGCCTATCCCCCTTGGTAGAAGTGTGTGCTGTACCATCTGTATGGCTTGTATCACTTGCTGCCATGAGCTGTGCAGGTAATTGGAAAGGGGTGAGCAGTAAATAATCTAAGACTTTGACAGTAATAAAAGAAACCATGGTCTGACAAAAAAATAAAAGATGTTTTAGATGTGATTCACAGATTTATTGTAATCATTTTGGAAGCACTGAAACAGACCAAATGTGTGGAGAAATTATTTCTGATTGTGTACTGAAATTTTAAAGGCACTCAGATGGCTGAAGTTTGTGTTCCATGTAGAAACTCACTTTGAATACTAGGTTTGGGAATTGGATAGAAAAAGAAGATTCACATTTGAACGAGCTTGAGAGGCAGAAAAGCAGGAGAAACTTAATGGGAGAAGGGGAAAACCTAAAGTGATTAAAGTGAGAATTGGCCTGAGTAGCAGAGTGAAATGAAAAATATCTGTCTAGGAACAAAAAGGGCTCAAAAAAATTCATTGCAATGTGGGTAAAGGATAAGTGATTGTTTTCTAAAACTTAAGAATACTGTGGCTTAGTATGTTGAAGCAAGAGGCAGGCATGGTGTGGCAGGGGAACCACACTGAAGACCTTAGTTCTATTTCCTATTCTGATTTGTTCACTAGGAACCTTGGGAGTCATATATGCCCTGACTGTATTACCTGTGAAATGTGAACAGTAGCACCTTACCTATCTAGCTATCACATAGAGCTCCGTATGGGTCTGTGTGAGTAAAACTGTTAGATTTGTTCCCATAATTCATTTCTTGTTTCAGAGAACAAAGAATGTCTTCTAAATTTGATGGCAACAGTCAGGGTACAAATGAGTACAATGCAGTTCCGAATACTCTACCCTCCCTTCCCAGTAGAACCCCAGAAAAAAAGTTGAAATGGAATTTAGAAGTTACTTTCCCATTCACTGAAGTCTCTCCATACTATCTTCAAAAGATGGCCATCTGACCTCAGCTTGAATTAAGATACACTGTGTCTGTGTTATTAACCGTGATTTTACCATTTTATAAATCCTGTTAGAATGTACAGTTAATCAAGTATGAAATGATCTTAGAGAATTGTCTTCTAGAATTTTGTGAGAGAGGGTATGAATATCACACTTATATAATGTAATTTGTAAAATCTATTTTTTCCCCCTTTAAAAGTTGGGGATGTCTTTATGGCTCCCAATTCTCATTATTGAGCAAAGATAGCCAATAGCAACTCTGACATCCAGTTCTTTTCATCTCTACAGTTGCAACTCCAGCCTGGTCCCCCTCTGATTCCTCTGTCATATTGCTGCCTGAAGAATTTTTCTTAAAACTGTTCAAAAATGCCTCCTGCTAAGTCATTCAGTGACTACTCATTAGCTTCAGTGTAAAAATTCAAGCTCTGTAGCATGGTTTGTAATATATCTCATAAGCTGGATATTTCTGTATCAGTTATCTATTGTGGCAAGAATTTTTTTTTTTTTTTTGAGACAGAGTCTTGCTCTGTTGCCCAGCTAGAGTGAGTGCCGTGGCGTCAGCCTAGCTCACAGCAACCTCAAACTCCTGGGCTTAAGTGATCCTGCTGCCTCAGCCTCCCGAGTAGCTGGGACTACAAGCATGTGCCACCATGCCCGGCTAATTTTTTCTATATATATTTTTAGTTGGCCAGATAATTTCTTTCTATTTTTAGTAGAGATGAGGTCTCGCTCTTGCTCAGGCTGGTCTCGAACTCCTGACCTTGAGTGATCCACCTGCCTCGGCCTCCCAGAGTGCTAGGATTACAGGCGTGAGACACGGCGCCCGGCCTATTGCGGCAAGAATTCTTCATAACAAATAACCTCACAACTCAGTGGCTTAAAACAACAAGCATTTTTTCTTTATGGGTCTATAGGTTGGCGGGGAGTTTGGCTGACCTCACCTAGACCCTCTGATCCATCTGTGGCTAGCTGGCAGCTGTGTGGTGGCTGGTTCTTGGCTTTGGTAGTGGAGGAACTAGCCCACAAATCTCATTCCTCAGCCCAGCCAGTGCATGTTCTCTGGCTGTTGATCAAGGTCCCAGGAGAGGGAATGGAAGTGCACAGGCCTCTTGAGACCTAGGTTTGGTCCTGGCACACCACCCCACCTGCTGGATTCCACTGCCCAAAGTCAGTCATGAGGTTAGCTGGAGACAAGGGGAGGGAAAAAGACTTCCGATGGAAGGAATTACAAAATCACACAGCAAAGGGCATGGATACAGGGAGGGGTGAACACTGGGGAATTTCTGCTGTCAATCTCTTATGTTTTCCTACCTCTTCATCTTCTATTCCCACTAAGCCCCAACTTATTTGTTACGTATGGCAATAGTGAACTTCGTGTAGTTCTGTAAAAATGCTGTGTCATTGCTTCCTTTAATTTTTGTACCTGCTGTTCACTTTGCCTGGAATTATCTTCTGTACTTGATGACTTCTATGCTCCTTCAATAAAAATGTAATAATAACCACAGTAATAATAGCTAAAGCATTAAGCCCTTACTATATATTGGACACCGTTCTTTTATAGTTGTAACCCATCCACTTCCCATTTTGAGATAAGTACTATTATTTTCTGAATTTTACAGATGAGAAATCTGAGGCACAGTGAGGTTCTGTAACTTGTCTAAAGGCACAGCTAGTTTTTATGGAAAAGTCAGAATTTGAACCCAGGAAGCGAGTTCATCAGTCACTCTCACAGCCATTGCGAGCAGCTGATGCTGATTGGGTGTGCCCTCCTGTGGGAAGCCTTGTTCCAGTCTCCTGACAAGCTTGGACATTGCTTCTCCTGTTTTACATATTCTCCTGTGATCAGCCCTGGCCTGGTTCTTACCATATTATATGGTCCTTTGTGTTTTGCTTCATCATCCTTGTTTGTGGGTGGTCAGCCTGGAGAACAGAGGCTGTGCCCTTTATTTCTGGGTCCCCAGCACCTAGAAGTATCTGGCACAGAGTCCAGCTTTGGCTCATATTTTTGGAATTAATGAATCAGGGTTTTTCAACCTTGGCACTGTGGACATTTCTGGCCTGATAATTCTTTATTGTGGGGGCTGTCCTGTGCATTGTAGGATGTCTACCTGCATTTCTAGCTTCTACCCCATAGAATCCAGTATCACTCCCTTAGCTGTGATAATCAAACATGTCTCTGTCCCCCCCAGTTGAGAGCTACTGACATAAATGAAGGACTTAGAGCAATTGTAATAGTTGTCTGAATAGTAAAATAACCTGGGGGAACTTTTAAAAATCTCTAGCTCCCTTGACCAATTATTCAGGATTTCTGGGCATGGGGCCCAGGCCTCAGTATTTTTTGGAGCTCTGCAGATGTTTCCAATGTACAGCCATGTTTGAGAATCTCTGGCCCAGAGGCTTAAGCTCTTGGTGAGTCTTAGTATATAGTTGGATTCTTTTCTTTTCTTTTCTTCCTTCCTTCCTTCCTTCCTTCCTTCCTTCCTTCCTTCCTTCCTTCCTTCCTTCCTTCCTTCCTTCCTTCCTTCCTTCTTTCTTCTTTCTTTTTTTTTTTTACCTTTCAGGTCAGATTGAATTTATCCTAGAGAAAAAACAATTCACAGTTAGCGACCCCCAAAGCCAGGGAAAGTTGAGGCAAAGGAGGCTGTCTGAAGAGCATTTTTATCTTTGGCAGTTGTTTGGCTTATAGTACTTACTCAAATTCACTGAACTAGTGGAGTGTGCTCCTTATCCCCATGGGTACATGGTGTAAGAATATTACTATTGGCTGCTTTTACGTTGCTCAGTGCTCCAAGTGTTTCTCTTAGGTTGAAAGGGATCCATTTACAGGTGACACCTTGAAGGCACTTGTGGAAATTTTCTGCATCTCAAATGGACCCAGGCTTAGAAGTCTTATATTTCTCTGTCCCCAGCATGATTTGAACACTTTTCATTTTGCTAAAAATCCTTTTATTTCAAGCAGCTTTCCAAATGTAGTTATTGTTATATTTGTTGTTTCATAAACTGAATAATTATACCCTGGGAATTGGAGTTATATACTAGATTCTTTATACGGTGAGATATTGATTAGTACCAAATTATAAAATAGCTTCCAAGTAAACCACAGTATATAAGAAATACAATTCCTGGAGGAAATTTATGATCAGCTGATTTTATAACAGTGACTCAATGACTACCACTCTTAAAAGGAACATAAAATAAGTAAAGCGTAATAAATTGAAATCGGTCTTTTGTGCAGTACAGTTGCAAATGTTGACCATCCATAACATTACATAAAGGCAACAGATTAAATAAACTACTGAAAATATTCTTGGCCTTACTTCATTCTCAAATACCATTTTAGGTTTGGTTTAATTAAAATATCTACTCTTTATTAGATAAAAATCTCATCTTAAAAGGACTAAAATATTTTGCTACTGCTTAGATATAATAAAACTAATGTTTTAATGTGGATAACTATGTTTCAAAATGAAGGATTTGACATACCATGACATCCTGTCTTGCTTATGTTAAGGCACCTTGGACTTTTCTACTTTGATGAATTGTGTTTCTGACTACATAACTGAATGAGAAGAGGACTCTACCTATATGTCTTAGTCTGTTAGACTGAGAGGCTTATAAACAACAAACATTTATTTCTTATAGTCTGGAGGCTGGGAAGTTCAAGATCAAGGCGCCTACAGATTTAGTGTCTGGTGAAGGGCCATACCCATAGATGGTGCCTCCTAGCTATGTCCTCATATGGTAGAAGGGCTGAGACAGCTCCCTGGGGCCTGTTTTACAAGGATGCTAATCACCTTCCAAAAGACCCTACCACTTAATACCATCATTTGAGGATTAGAATTTCAACCTATGAATCTGAGGCGGACACAAACATTCAGAAAATAGCATTATAGAAGTTAAAAATTTATGGTTTTGGCAGGAAGATATATCTATAAACATGATAATGGCAGTCATTGGTGAGCTACCTTTTATTGCTGTAAATGATGATGCCATAATTAGGCTAAATAAATGCAGAATTCTAGTCGATGCTAACTGTTATACTTACCTTGCTTATGTTTGATAACTCCATTTTCTTGGGAAATGTACTACTCTATGTCCCCTATTTTCATTGACATCTATTATAAAAAATAATTTAACTGGAAAATATAGTTCCTATTTTATATTAATAAAGGTAAATATAGTCCAGCAAGTCAGATTTTATTTTTGTCATGCTGGTGTGACACAGGCAGTGTGGCTCCTTGGCCTATGAAGACCATAGGAAGCTAATCGGAAGCTAATGAAAAGGTGAATGATATGGTCAGAAATACAGCATTGTTTCTTCAGGGGACAAGCAGAGTACAGTCACCTGAATGTGACACAGCTTAGGAAAATGGCTCAGAATTGGTTGGTGTCCCTAAATCAAACTATAGCAGAAAGGTGACTTAATCAATGGATAGACAACCAGTTATCAAGCTTTGATGACCACTGGGCAGTCACTTCTGGAATCCTTTAGCACTGGGTTAGAAATATCTATCAATTTCAAGAGAAAAGCTTGCCTTATATTTGAATAAAATGTTCTGCCTTAGAAATTTTATATGATATTTGTCCAATTGCAAATTTGCAAGGCAAGCTCTAAAACAATTGCTGTCCACCAACATATATAAATAGAAAGAACTGTCCAACTCTTAAATGGTCAGCAGCACTTTTCTCATGTCATTTTGATGCTGTAATGACAGCCTCTGGTTAGCACAAATTGGTCCAGGGTGAGCCATAGAGAACATGCCATCACCACATCCCAAGCACTTTAGCAAATATTTTAAAATGCTTTATGTGGAATAAATTATTTACATGGGCAATAATTATTTTTATAAAGAGGCAGAAACTTTTTAGAGCAATTTTGTTTAATGCTTCTAGTAAGACTTCAGGATAAATAATCTTATAAATCCTATAAACAATAAAACCACAGTGGATGAACAATGCCCAAAGTTATCATCACCTGTAACCCTTTTTTTCTTAAGCTTTAACAAAGATGCAAATAATTTATTTTAATTTTTATTAACAAAATGACAGAAGCAGTTAAAATAGAAATGTTCGTGGAAAGATCCAGATCCCTAGTTTATTTCTGCTATGAAACAGAGCATTACAAATACTCTTGCACGTGCACGAATTGTCTACATCATTGGATTGCCTTTCCATTGTTTAACAATCACTGAATAATCGGACAGGTCTAGACTTGTGTTTTCAGTAGACTTGCCTTCAATTTGATTTTAAGTTGCTCTGAAAGATCTGGTAAAATTTTGAAGGTGTCAAAATTTGGATTAAAATGAGGTATAAATTAGCTCCAAATTCTTTGTCTAATACAACCAATGAATAGGGAAATAAAGAAACAAATGAGGTGCAGCAAGAATGCTGCATTTATCAGCAACCTTGAGGAGTTGCTGAAAGACTGTGCATTTTCATAGTGCAGCTGGCTGCTGCAAGTACCAGGGCACCAAGAAAAAAGATATTTCCAAGCCTTATACTTGCAGGAAATGTGCAGATAACCCAGTTGAAGTAATATTTAGTTTATGATGTAAAGCACTCAACAGATGATCAAAAGCACTCAACAGAATTCTTCCATATTGCAGCATTTTCAGTGCTTCCAAATTATCAAATAGTATCTTCCCAGGGAGATCCTTTCTTTTTCAAAAGATACTTTCCCTATGGTAGAGGTACATAGAAGAGAAATGAAATGGTTTATACATTTTTGAGTTGTCTAGTTTACGTAAAAAGAATAATATATTTTTTTCTTCAGCATGTCATTTTTAACTGTATTTTTATTTACAATTTTTCAAGATTTAATTACCCTGTGCAATGGTCTGAATTGTGTATCCCCAAAATTCATATGTTGGAGCCCTAACCACCAATGTAACTATATTTGGAGATAGAGGTTTTGGGTAATTAAGGTTAAATGAAGTCGTAAAAGTGGAGTCCTAATTTGATATGATTGGTGGTTTGATGAGAAAAGGAAGAAAGTCTTTCTTTCACTACCCTGTGAGGGCACAGAAAAAAGCTTGCCATCTGCAAGCCAGGAAGACAGCCCTCACCAGACACTGACCATTCTGGCATCCTGATCTCAGACTTTCTAGAGTTCACAACTGTGAGAAGATACATTTCTGTTGTTTAAGCCACCCAGTCTGTGGTGTTTTGTTGTGACAGCCTGAGCAGTCTAAGACACCCTATTAATGCTAACAAAAGTCATTCTTTTTAAATATAACTCTCCTGTCTGTTGACTTGCTGTTTGTGGTTCTTTGTTACCATGATTATCTGAGGATGGAATAGGGCAGTAATATTAGGTGGTGGGCCATTTCTCTGTGAGTAGCTTGGCTATATCTGGATAAAATAACCCATTCTGCCATTGCTAACTGTTTATTCAATGCTTAATCTTTACCAGGCATCATGCTAGGTGGTATAAATATCTGTTCTCTTGAATTATTAAAAAGATCCCTGCAAAAGTAAGTATTGGTACACCTTTGTTTTCTTAAAACAAAACAAAACAAAACAAAACAGAAAAACAACTCAATATCAGAAAGTTTATTTAATTTGCCCAATGCCCACAGCTGGTAAGTAGCAAACCCCAGTTTGACTAGTTCTGAAGTCCCCAGTTTCCCCAATATGGCCCTTTGGAGTTTTGAGTATAATTAGAGTTGCCTATACTTTGGAATTTACTCATTGGAATTAAATTGGACTATGAAGGAGGGCAGCATGGCAAAGAGGCTTTGTAGTAAAATTACTGGGGTTAAGTCTCAGAACCTTATTTGACTGCTTTGAGCCTCAATTTTCTGGTCTTTAAAAAGGAGATATAACATCTAACTTTACAGGCTTGTTGTAAGAATTAAAGGGGGTAAAACTTTGTAGCACTTGGCACAGATTTGGCATTCAATAGTGTGTGTTTGTTTTCCTCCCTTCTTCTTCCCGTTTATTGTTTAATAATATTTGTTGGTTATTGGTTCCAGGTACTATTCTAAGTGAGGGGAGCATTAGGATGAATAAGAGTGTGTTTTGAAAACACAGTCTCTTGGAAGAATGAGATGCAAACATTCACAATGTAATGTAGAAAAGACATGGAGTTTTATGTGAGCCCAGAAAGTATGTATATGACCAAGTATGGTCAGAGGAGGCTTCCTAGATTGTAACGTCTGAACTGAATCTTAAAGAATTAATATTCCTATGAGTGAATCAGGAATAGGGAGATGAGAAGGGAATACTAGGCAGAAGGGAAAATTACAGCAAAGACATGGGGGTACAAAACAGCATTTAGTATTTCTGGATCATAGAATAAAGGGTGGAGATGATGCCAGAGAGAAAGGCAGTAGTCATCTGAAGTAGGGGCATCATACATCTTTGTAAGGGGATAAATATTTTTGTGTTGTAAATAGCCATAGAAGGGTTAGATTTTGAGTGTCTAGATCTCTCTGGCAGACCAACGTGTAGGGTAGATTTAAGGGGAACAAGATGGGTCAAGGAGTTAGAAGTCTCTTGCAGTAGTGCAGGTGGGAGAGGATGATGGGGCTTGAGCAGGGTCAGTTGGAGTAGGAGATGGAGAGGAGAAGATTAAATTGAGAAATGTTTAGAAAGTAAATTTAATTTAATGGACTTAGGAGGAAGGAGACAGAGTTAAGAATGACTGCTCGGTTTCTAATTTGGGTAAATTGGAAGGATGGCAGGACCACCAAACAAGAGAGATAATAAAGAGTGTGAGGGCAATGGAGATGTGCTACTTAGATATCCCCACGAAGAGTACCTGTTGCAGAGAAGGTTGTGACTGACAGCCCCAACTATGGTGCCTTTGGATCCACCATGGCAAGGGATCCCTGATCTGTTATCAGCCAATGCCTGATCACTATGGTAGTCCTAGAGTCGGGCCATTCCTGCCTGATGTGGGACTCTTCCATGGGCAATTTTTGCTCAAAGATTCCCCACTGGTCTGGCCAAGACTCTCAGAACTACACTGCAGTCTGAGGATTTTCCTGCTCAGTCCTTCCTCCACCTTCTTTCACAGGCATCAGACCTGCACTGTAGTCTGAAGGGTCCATTGGCTACTCCAGCTCCCTCCCCCTTCATCCTTCCCAGGTGTTTCTTCCAAAAATCTCTTGTACCTCTAATCCTAATGTGACATTTGCTTCTTGAGGATCCAAACTGATATAAAGAACATCTGAACATGAGTGGGATGAAAGAGATGAAACACAAGGAGAACAATTACAGAAATACTAAGCTTGATATGACTAAGAGACATTTGGCTGGAAATGTCCTATACACAGTTGGATAAAGTTAGAAAATCAGATAGAAAAGGACTTGACAGAAAGATTTGGGAATCTTTAGCATGCAGTGGGTAATCAAGACTAGTGTGGATAGAATTACCTAGGGAGTGGGAGTAATGCAAAAATGTTGAAATTTGTATATTCATGTGCTTGGTTTCAATGTTTGTGTCCCACTCCCCCACCCCCTGGCAAAATTAATATGTTGAAATCTTAACCCACAAGGCGATGGTATTAGAAGGTAGGGTCTTTGGAAGTGGGATTAGTACCCTTATAAAAGAGACCCCAGAGACATTTTCTTCCTTTCTGCCTTGTAAGGACACAGAAGTCAGCAGTCTGAAACCTGGAAGAGGGTTCTTATCAGAACCCAACCAGGCTGGCACCCTGATCTCAGACTTCTAGATTTCAGAACTGTGAAAAATTTTGGTTTATAAGCTACCAAGTCTATGGCAAATTGTTATGGCAGCCCAAATGGACTAAGATACCTGCAAATTAAGATGCATTACAGCATACACAAATCAGACCTGTTACATTCATTTCCCATTCTCCAATCCCATCATCCTGTCTCTGTTCCATCTCTTCTTGCTGGTTGGTTGACTGCCTTATGCCTGTTAGCTCCTTTGAGCACTTAACTCATTTAAGGCTGTTTGCTGCCAGGATTAGCACTCATTCCTGTGTTGATTGTTCTTTATACCTACACCTTTTCCATAAAAGTGATAATTCTTAATTGTCCTCTTGAGGTCACTTGTCTAGGGCTCCAGTTCTAGGCCATTTGTGCTCCAATGTCCTTATCCTCTTAGCCATTTGAAGATCCAATTCACTGCCCCAGAGCAGCAGATGTGTACTGTGAATTTTCTGATTTTATTTCTCACTTCTTGGTTTTATTATGTAGATTTTCAGAATTTCTAGTTTGGTTTTCACCTGATGTGGTAAGGATTGCTGTTTGTTCACTTCTGGTGATTACTCTAGCTTTAAAATCAGTCTTGGTTTCTGGTAGGGCCAGACCCCCTATCTTCAGAGCTCTAACTCTAGTCTGAAATTCCTGATGGAGAGCTCTTTTGTCACAGGACTGTTTACTATGCTCCTTGTTTTCTAGGAAGAAGCCATAGCTTCTCTTCTAGTTCTTACCTGGGGAATATGATGTTACTATATATATATATTTTTTTTCTTCACACTTCCTGGCTCATAACTTCTATAGCCCTTGTTATTTCCCAAGTGACTAAAAACAATAAATATATCTTTTGTTAAAGTATTTGGCCTTTTGTCTTTAGTTCCTGAAGCAGCTTCAGAACAGCTACAGAGCAATAAAGGTGAAGACCGTCTTTTGTTATAATGACTGGACACTCTAGACCTCAGAAGCAGGCCTCAGAAAACAGAATCTCTTTCTCTTTGACCTGCGCCTGCCCTTTTATCACATGCTCCTTTTTCTCCCTAAGGCAGGCCACAGAAACTAAAAATATGATCTCCTTGCCTTTCTGTCTTGGAGCTGGCAGTAATGAAATTCTCTGACCTACCTTGTCTGATTGTAGGTAGGTCAATCAGAAGGGGTCCTGCCACATACCTGGGAGGAAGCAGTGCCACACACAGAGGCCAAGAAGAATTTGAACAGACAGGTCTTGCTGGTTTTCCCCACTCAGTCTATTAGTACTAGATCATACCCTTTTTGTCCAATCACATTTTTACACCATTGCTTCTATTCTGCCTGTCCAGTGAAATCTCCATAAAAGGCCCAAGAGGACATAGTACAAATTGCTTCTGGACAGCTGAACTCATGGAGGCTTGCAAGAAAGTGAACAAGAACTCATGCACATGCTGGGAGGGTGGCATAGCCCAGTTTCCTAGGAACGGAAGCTTCTGCACTTTCAGACCTCACCCTATGTATCTCTTCATTTGGATGTTTGTTTGTATCCTTTCAAATATCCTTTATAATAAACTGGTAAATGTAAACAAGTGTTTCCCTGAGTTTGTGAGCCACTCTAGCAAATTAATTGAGCCTAAAGAGGGAGTTGTGAGAACCACAACTTGAAGCCAGTTGGTCAGAAGTTCTGAAGGCTCAGACTTGAGACTGGCATCTAAAGTGGGGGCAGTCTTTTGGGACTGAGCCCGCAACCTGTGGAATCTGTTGCTGTCTCTGGGTAGATAGCATTAGAAATTGAATAGATTAGAAGACACCCAGCTGGTGTCCACTGCAGAATTAATTATTTGGTTGTTGGTGGGGCGAAAGCCCCACACTTTTGGTCATAGAAATGTGTATTGATTGTCATGGTGTGTGAGCAGAGGAAAAACAGTTTGCTTTTTCTACACAGGAAGACTCTTACAGTTCTTTCAGCCAGATAACACTGCTTTATGACTTTCCATGTGTTCATAATGCTCTGGCTTTCCGAAAGGACTTGTTTTGCCCAAACGGCTGTAAATGTGAAGTGAATCCTGCAGTCTTACTTGCGATAGCATTATAGGCACTAAAGATGCAGGTCTGGATCAACTTGTCTCTTGCCCTGGCCTCACATTCTTAGCGTATTTCACAGCATATCTTAAATGTGGCTAAAGATGCCTTAGTAGTAAGGTGGGGTTGAATCATATAGTACCATTCAATATAAATTTGGGCAACTTGTTTTCAAAATTTCGCTATGAACAAAAACAAAGCAGATTCTGGCAGGTGTTAGAGCAAAATAAGCAGGAGGCCATTAGCCTGAGGCTGTTTCCATGCTTTGAATTCCTATGTAACACACCATACCTAACTTAGTACATAAACTGAAACCTAATTAAGGAGTATATTTTTTGATAAACAGCTGAATTTCAGTCAATCACAAGCAACTGAGCTTCAACCAATCACAAGCAGCTAACTGATCAGACCATGTCCAAATAAAGCAGAGGCCTAGCTGTAGCCAATGGAGTGATTTCTCTATGCAGCTTCCATGTTTGGCCTATAATAGCTCATGCTGTTGGGTGGAGCTCTCTGAACCTCTCTGGTTCTGAGTACTGCCTGATTCATGAGTCTTTAACTCTGTTTAATTTGTCTAATTTTTTTATTTTTAACACAGAGTAAAGAAAATAGAGATAACATTTCCACAATTTTCTTGACATGGTGACTGCCTTCTCAGTGGGTGAGGCTTGGGCATGGAAGAAAAATTACTTAGTTCCTAATAAGATATTACAAATGTATTTTTGATGTCAGGGAGAGAAGAAACATGTAAACCAATTCCAGAGGTTTATGTCTTGCCATTTTCTTTTGGTGAACAGTAATACATTCAATTGTACATATTTGGCACCAATCTCAATTTTATTTACACGTCTCTGCTTTCATTTTAGGCCATAGAACCTGTTCCACACAAGTCTTATGTCTTAAGTCATACCATGTGCAATTCCCCCAAATGCAGATTATCCAAACTTACAAAATTTTATGAACCCTCCCATATAATCAATTTCACAAAACATTGGTAAGTTCTTTATTTCTCATTATGACTTATGACAGTATTTAAAACACAAAGTAAGCACACTCATACTACAGTGCTATATTGAGAAGATTAATTAATATGGAAAAGTATACCACATCTATGTCAAATATTAATTGGGTACTAGGAAGCCAATGAAGGATTTGAACAAAAGATGACCAGATTAATTTAGAATGAATAGGATGACTAGGAGGAGTTAAGACATGGAGTTATTTTGAGTGAGATTCAGCTGAAATAGTTTGAAGAGGCTGAAGCTTTAAACAATATGATGTGAAGGCAATTTAAAAACAAGGTAGGCAAACAACTGACATTCTGCAATCAGGAATGGTGTGGGATAGGCAGCCTCAGGCACAATACAGTTTCACAAGCAGTGACATATTTTGCAAATATTGGCAAAAACATAGGGCTCTAGATTTTTAATGGATCTATGTATATAAGTTATGGTCATAATAAATAGTGTTGTTTATGAAGGTGACAAGTAGTAATTCTAAATAACTCTTGGCTAGAATTTACTATCATCGAAATTTGAGGAAATTTTTTTACCTGTACTGATAGTTATGTTTTAATCATAATTGTTTATTTATTTAACCAATGGCTACAGCTTTTATGTCTCTGTTAGTATATTAGAATAGTTTGTCAGCATGAGAAATTGCTCTTGTATTTACTTTTCATTTGACTGCTTCCCTCTCCTTTCATGCTTCCTCTGAAGAAAATTGCTAGGTTTTTAAATACCCGACTGATTGAATAATATTAATCAATGAAAATAGTTAAACAGAACTTCAGGTTAAGAAAAGAAATGTTAGTATATATATAATCTAATAATTTGCTCACTATTGATGGTCATTAGTCAGATAATCAACTTTATGTTATATACTCTAAGTATATAATTATTTTTAAATTATCTACATGTTCACCCATTTTCAGATTTTTCTTTGTGAGAATGAAGCTCCATGACTCATAATTAGATCACCTTGTTTCAACTTGGATTAGTTTAATTGTCTCTTTGTCCCAAATCACTTTTTGGTAAATTAAACTAATGGAAAATAACCTAGAGAATCAGAAAGAATGTGAATGTAGGCATGAGAGGTAAAAGGATTAAACACACATCTGTTCCTACTGGTCCTTTTAAACATTATCTGTAGTTGTACAGTAACTTTGGCATAAGTAACTGCTGAAGCTGTGTGAAACCACTGAGAGAATATGAAAAGTGGGACTACATTTAAGTTTTGTGAAATTTAGCTCTGACCTTGTATTTGAACTTTTCCATATCTGTTTCCTCACAGACAAAATGAGTATTAGCTTAGAGTTGTGCAAGTATCTCCCTTGCAGCCCTGAGAATCTATGGTACTAGCAATGGAGGGTCTTTTGCAGATATGTGGATTTAGTCATTTAAAAATATGTGTATAGTAGAATCTTTCCTACATCATTGTCATCTCTTTCCCCAGGTAAAATAAAAGCATCTTTGTTTAAAATTATCTCTTCGATACGGCCAGTTCTGAAAATTTAGGCTGAAGACAGTTCTTTGGGTATTGATAATGCAGCTATAACTTTTGAGAGGTGACATCATGGTTTAACTTATTTGACGCTTGCTTTGCTGAACTAATCTTCATGAGGTTTTATTCTTGTACTTCATGCCTAAAAGTCAGGTATTTTTCATTTAATGAGCAACATATCTTGTTAAGCTCTATAGCTAGGTGTCATTTGTCTTCTGTGTAGACAACTGCAGTATAGAATATATCTAGATACTACCAGTTTCTATCAATACAAACTCATTGAAAACAATCTAGAAAAGTGATTCTTATCAACTCTCCCTAAAATTATATGAAACACTGTGGTACGTATGTATCTGTGTGTTTTTAAAGAGGAGATCCATTGCCTTCCTCTGATATTTAAGTGAGGTTATCTGAGTGTGACTATCTCAGATGTTTACAGTTACTGCCATAGAAAGAGGAAATATTAAGGACAAGAATTAAAATAATAAAAAGCCATAGTGCAACTGGGTTCTTTGTAATAAATGGTATTATTAGTCATGAATTCCATTGTGTAATCTGAATTTTATTTTACTCTAACTTTCTATTTCCATTCATGTGTAACATTTAATGACATGATATAATTTTATTATATAAAGTTATAAAACAAATAATGGTATTCAAAGGTTGCTGTGTAACGGATATCAATTTTAGACATTCAGTTTGAATAAACAGCATTATTTTATTGACATTCTCTGGGAAAAAATCAACAGCAGAAAACCACTGAATTGAACACTATGTTCCTCCTACAAATACAGAAAATAAATTGTTTCATCAGAATGATCCTAAAAACGTCTGAAATTCTATATATGAGTAAAATACTGGCTGAGTTTTTAATTATCTAAAATTGGATGGGCTTTTATTGGTAGAAGTTTTTGGAATATTGTTCTAATATGGCATGATGACTAAAAGTTGGGTCTTTGGAATCATTTATTTTCAAATCCCAGCTTCAGTACTTCTTGACAGTGTAGCCAAATGATGTAAATTCTCTTTCCACAATAAATAAAGCACAGCACACAAAAGCCTTTGCCTAGTGTCTGGTAAGTTTAAATGCTTCCCAAAGAGCAGTAGTAGTGGTATTCCTTCTTAGGGAGAACACAAAGGGACTTAACATATACAATAAGAGGTTAGTGAGGGAAGTTAGGAGCACCATGAGGTTGAGTCATCTAGGGATATAATTCAGGCTTTACTCTGTCAAATGAGCAGATACTGCTCTAAGAATAATCCCTGTTCAGAGGTAAAAATAGGTTTTTGTATTTGAGATAAGACTGTGAAACATGGCTAATGTACAAAACCCTGAAGATAATACAGTTGATAATCTAAAAAGACACAAATTTTGTGAGACAGTGCAAAGTTGTCAATAATGTGTAACTATTGTTATATTGACCAGACTGTGTCCAAAATGATTTTCCATGTTATTTTAGATGTGAGAAATGTTTTACCTGTAAAGTCTTTATGCATGTACATTAGGAAATAGTTGTTATATTTATGTGCTTTATTATTTTTATGTTTGGTTGTGTTGAAAAAATAGCCTTATTTTAAATGTAGTTATAATTTGATAATACCTCAAAAAATAGTATCATTTCCTTCCTCTTCTTTTTCCTATTTCTATATGTGGGAATTATACAGAGGCCCCTATTAAATGTTTTGGGTCAATCTAGTTTCTCTCCTGGGGAGTTAATATGATTAATATTTAGAGCTAATGTTTATTTAGTGCTTTCTATGTGTAGGCTTTAAGAGCTCGGTCAGTATTATTTTGTTTGATCCTCACAATAACCCTGTAAATTAGGAACTACCATTGTCTCTATATCATAGATGATGAAATTGGATCTTAGAGGGGGTAATTATTTTGCTTAATCTCACATAGTTGATGAGTGGTAAAGCCAGAATTCAAACTCATGTGTGATCCCAGAGCCCATATGCTACAACATGATATAAACCTGCATCTCAGGAGGGAAGGCAAGGTGAACTATTGAATATAGAACTTGTAAAAATTGCCTACACCTGTGTGCCTTGGAGCCAGTTCTAAGATGCTTTTGCCAAAAATCAAAGTGAATCTGTCTGATCCTCATATTCATTATATGCCATGTGCTTTCTCTCCAAACTCTTGAATATTTTTAAATCACATCAATTTTTCCCCAAGCACAGAAGAAATAAGAATCACTCATTATTTTACCTTTGTTGAATGTCTATGGAACTAGGCAATGTTCTAGGCACTTGAGGTTCATTTACCTATGAACAAAACAAAAAACAAACAACAAAACAAAGGCTGCCTTCTTGAAGTTTCAACGTAAAAGAAAATTGACAGCACCTAAGAAAAAGGGAGAACTTCTAACAAATAAACAAAAACTAGGCAATCATTTAGTGGGGCTTTAATTAGAGTCCATTGCTTAAATGTCAGGGCCTCTGAGGTCAAATATGCCTACATTAGAATTTCTTCCTTTTTGTTTTCATAGGTTAGACTAGCATCTTTCTTTCTCATTTTTATTTCCCAACTTATTAAATAGGGCTACCAAGAGAGAAACTCTGCATCCGTCTGTGTTATAATATTTAGTCTTCGTCTTTCCTATATTCTGACATGTTATCTTGTGTTTTCAATAATCAATACTGTAGGCTCAAAGATGTCAAGTAAATCTTCTGTCCATCTGGATACTGTACTTTGTTCAGGCATGGATGCTAGGTGCCACAAGATATTGAAAACTAAAAAGAAGGCAAACTGGGAGGGTCTTTCAAGCCAGAATGGCATGGGGTAAGGGAAGATGGCATTTTACTATCTCTTAATAATGCGCCTGCTATTTGTATAGTATATATGTTTTGTGGTGATAGGATTGTGAAAGCTTTTAGTGGGAGAACTTCTTCCCCCAACATAATGTAGTAAAGATGTACACCTTTTATAGATGGTTGGAGTCCTACTTGACTTTGCAAAGGAATGTACAAATGCATATTACTATAATCTCTTAAATGTGTGTGAATTAGAATGGTTCTATCTTTTCTATTTTCTCTAGAATTCCCAAAGGTTTCTGCCTTAAAAGGGGGGTTTTCATTACAATAACATATTGAAGGGAAATAATCTTTATGAACATCGGGAAGAGAAAAATAAACAGTCCAGCTTGAATAACTTATTTTTCCAAGATTTCTCAAGATTTATTCAAGATTTTTTTTGAGCTCCAATCTGTTGAGACTTTCCTGAACCTTTGAAGAACTTCCTATACATTTATAAAATGACTCATTCTACTTTGTTGGGTTCTTAAATGCTTGTGCACAAAACACAGTGAAAGCACATGATTGTATTCAGTATTATTGGGAACATGGAATAGTGAGTCATTTATCCTCCTGTTTAATGAAACTGCTTTGTTCTGATGAGCCTGTGTGAGCTAGGATTTTAAATTCAAAGCATTTTAACTAGAAAATATGGAAGCTAAGGAAAAATATAGAAAAGTAAGCTTCTGAGATGCTGGAAAAAGCTAAAAGATGAGTCTGAAGGTGAAAAACTAGAGTTTTGTGATAAATAGGATAGATAATGTAAGCTTGGTGGGTTTATGTCCTATTGAAAACTTTACTAAATATGTGCTATTTTCTAAAATAATTTCACAACATAAATAAATGCATTTTACTGATTAATAATTTAAACATTTAGTGCTTGCTATTTATCATGTATTATACACCTTATACATACTGATTAATTTAATACTTATAACAACCCTAAGAATTAGGTCTTATTATTATGGCCAGTTTCCAGATAAGGAAGCAGAGGCACAGAGAGGTGTGAGGTAACTTGGTCATTGTCATATACACAATGGGTAGTATGGCCAGAATTTGAATCCAAGTAGCCTTGCTCCAGAGCTCATACTCCTAACCACTAAGTACACTGACTTCAGTAGGTTACCCATTTTTGTTTGTATATTAAGCTATATTAATAGCTTACATCAATATCTATACTGTTATAAGTACTGTATTGTCACATTGAAAAGAGCTATTTTCTATTCTTTAGTGAAATGGTTCCAGGAAAAATTGACAGGTTAATGACTTATTTGTATTCAGGTTTGGAGCAATAGGTGTTAGGATTGGAAAATAGCTGTGCCATTTAAACCAAAAACCCACTTTTGTTGTTCTAAGAGAGTTGGCTACTTTCTATGCCATAAATTATTTTAGAAAATAGTTTGAATTATTAGTTTGTGGATCATTATTTTGGAAAATAGTTTACTTTAGCAGGAAGTATATAATGGTTAAACTTGGAAACCTCAGGACACTTTTTTTTTTTTTAATGGAGTAAGGAAGAAGGAAAATTTTGAATAATTCTTGTAGTGGTAGCTCACAACATGGCACTTGAAAGAATATGCTGGAAACAGTGGAAGTATTGGTCCACTCAGCTATATGTTGAAGACCTGCCAGCCTGGAGATAGAAGCCCTGGATTCAAGTCTCATCACTTACTAGATATCTGATGGTGTGCAAAAGAGAGAGGAAAAAATTTGCTTTGGAACCTTGTTAGTTCAAGTGTGGTCCAGGCATCACCAGTAGAGCTCATAAGAAATGCACAATCTCAGGCCACACCTAGACCTACTAAGTCAGAACCTGCATTTTAACAAGATCCCCATGGGAGTCTTTTGTCAATTAAAGTTTGATAAACATTATAATAGAAGGGAGGATAACATTTTTAGGTTTCTGTTCTGTCTTGAAGGACAAGAGATGAACTCAATAACTTTTTGACATAAATCTTATGTGTCTTTAAGCACCTTCTGTCTAGCTGGCTGATTTTATTTTCATGTAAAAGTTCTCCCCTTTTTCTTTCCCAAATAATAATAATATTAACAACAATGATGATAATAATAATAGCTAAGATTTATTGAGTGGATATTGTGTGCCAGTCACTGTTCTAATTGCTTTGTGATTATCTCACTTAATCTTCACAGTTAACTGATGAAGTTGATATTTTTACTTATCTCCATTTACAGGTGAGGAAATGGAAACATAAAAGGTTAAATAACTTACCCAAGATCGTACAGCTAACAGAATCCAAACCCAAATTTGAATCTAGACCCAAGTGGTATCTTGTTGCAGCCTGAACTCTCTCTCAGCTTATGAGACCTACTCTACTTTTCCTGCAGTTACTTCATTCCTTATCTGATGCTTCCATTAAAAAGGAAAATGTAGAAAGACATTTACCCCTGATAAATGTGACACGTACCTCTAATAAACTGGAGGCAATATTTAGAGTTCTCCAAAGTTTCTGAGCAGTATCGGAATACTTACAACAAAACCCTTCAAAAAATGTCTCATTCTCATTGATAACTGAGTGGCATATTTGCTTAGCACAGGTGTGGACACACATCTGTATTGCAGAACATATTTCAAAAAAATGGAGTTTTATAGCATTAGAGATTAAAACACTTTTTTTCAATATGAGAATGTTTTACTTCTTTTATTTCTTTGATATAATTTAGACCTTCCAAAGTATGGCAGCACTGCCCTGATGTGCTGATGGAGGCTTCTGGGAGGAAGTGTGCTAAGAGCTCAACTGCAACAGAAAAGTCATTTTGAAAGATACATATAATATCTCTGGCTAGCGTGTCTCACCTATTAACCTCAGGGTATGATTCTATTGGACCTTTGAAGGCAAGGCATCCTAGGCGATGCCACCTGTTTATCCTAGGGAGGCTAAGATAGAAAATATTTCCCAAATGGCTCTCTGTATTTGCTTTGACCCCAAGCTTCAAACTTGGATGAGTATTTTCCACATTGTTTTAATTCAGTGAAAGACATTTTTAACATTCTTCAAATAGACCTTTTTGTTCTTATTGTTCAAGATAAGGCAAGGACCACAATTCTTTAGCAACTGTACTTCTTTTCTTATTTTCTTATAGTTTCCCTTTATGTATTCAGCGTTTCATCATGTTTTTTACTTGTAAGATCTTAACTCAATTAAAGCATTCAAGCATTTTAGCCTTGTACATTAAATACTATCATCAATAAATTCAAATGGGGTTAACCTTGGAGTGACATCTTCATTTCTATGATAACATACAGTCTTTGAATCTTCATATCATTGGCCACAGCTTGATCATACTCTCATATGTAAAGACCTTGGAACATTAAATAAGTTACTTATTCATTTTTAGCCAGTTGGATTCATTTATTTATAAATGGTTATTTCAAGTTATTTCATTTAGCTCAAGTTGTTGATTAATGTTTCATGTGACCATTTTCCTTTTCAAAAAGCAGAGGATAGCTGGGACATAACGTTCTGATAGCCTTTTAATATGAAAGCCTATTTTGTGTATGGCTCTTTCTGTAATCACTTGTGCATGACTGAACTTAAATGGTTTACAGACCTTGTTGATGGATTATAGAACAAGCAATGTACTGGCAATTCTTTCTTGAGGGATTAGATGACTTTACACTGTGGTAAATTGTGCATTTTGCCCCTCATTTCACTCTTGCTTAGGTGCTGTTTGGTAATTTGTTTTATGGGATATAATGAGAAATCTCCTAGATGTGCTGCACATACCTTCTGACAAAAATGACACTGCTGTCCAGTAGTGACGGGACAGAAGACGATGATCTGTTCGTACGTATTTCCGAAAGGAAGGCTGAAGAACTTAGTTAAGGAAGAAGTACTTCTAGGCCCTTCCAGTCTTTAACTGTTCTACATGTAGGTCCATGGAATCATATAGAGACCCTCAGACTGCCGGTAATGACTGTCAGCCAAGCAATGACAAGCTGTCAGCAACAGGAACCATTTGTTTCACTGACTTGTCCTATTGACAGTTATTTTGTGCTTTATGTTTGTTGGCTGATCTATCAGAGCAAAAGCATTGTTAATAGTTTGTCTAGCATAAGAATTGATAATAATTTGAGTTATCTCAAAAATATGTGCTATTGATCACAAGGGGTTAGTGAAAAACAATTTACAACCTTTTATCTTGTTGCCAGAAAGATGAGATTTTTAATTATGATATACATGTGGTTTATTTGATTTTCTTCCAAAGAGCCAGCCAATCTTTGAATTCAACACGATTTTAGCTTTTTAAAATGCATTAGAAAGGAAAAAAAAGGGGTAATAATGGGAGAGAGAGACTAGCACTATAATAAACAATTAAAAATTAGCTTGTCCTTTTTATTTTTGGTGGAGGCAGTATATTCACAGGCTGAGTCTGGCTAGTTGATGTGAAAGGTTAGCCAAGTTACAAGATTTCTGAGAGCCCTTATAAAATGGAGATAATGATGTACCTATTTCATAAGCTTGTGGAACTTGTGAAATTTGAATGAAATGATCCGTGTAAATTGCTAAACATAGTACATAGTAAGTTTCCTAGAAATGTTGGTGTCTTAGTCTGTTTTGTGTTGCTGTAACAGAATACCACACACTGGATAATTTATAAACAACAGAAGTTTATTTGGCTCATGATTCTGGAGGTTGGGAAGTCCAAGATCATGGCACCAGAATTTGGTAAGGGATTTCATGCTGTGTCATCCCATGGGGGAAGGCAGAGAGCAAGGGAAGGCGGGAGCTGAACTTGCCTTTATAACAACCCACTCCTGTGATAAAAACAGTAATTCATTCATGAAGGCAGAGCCCTTGTGACCTAATTATCTCCTTTTAAGTCCCACCTTCCAATACTCTTGAGGATTAAATTTCCAACACATGAACTTTGGGGGACACATTCAAACCATAGCAGTTTGTTACTATATGTGCCTGAGCCTATGTTAAGCACATTCTATGCATAGGCTTATTTTCCCATTTTATGAGTGAAAAAACAGATATTTTGAACAGTTAAGCAAAATTTACAAAGTTATAGCTAATGGGCTCAGGCTGCCTTATATAAAAATAATATATCTTAACTATAATTCTATATTTAATACCTTACATAGTTTTTATTTGTTTTTTCACATAATTTTATCGGGAAACTGAGAAACAGAGGGTTTATGTAATATGTGAAAGATCCCCAACTTACTAAGTCACAAAACGGATTTGAATGTTCTGCCCAGACTACAAATGTTCTTTGTTCATCATCCTGCTTCTATGAATACTTCATGGTATTTGGGGAAAGGGTTTAGCATGTAGCAACACTTTTCCATGAGTTTTCTATTCTTTTTTGTTATTTGTAGTCACTAAATATTCCAGTGATAGTTGAAAGAAATAAACTTTAAAATATACAGGCAAAAATTACTAAGGAGACACTACTTCACAATTACCAGAATAGCTACAACTATTAATAAAAACACTAACACCACCAAATGCTGGCAGGGATGTGGAGTAACCAGAACTCTCATACTTTGTTGATGAGAGTGGAAATGGTACAACTGCTTTGAAAAAGATCTGACAATTTCTTTTAAAACTAAATTTTTTTAAAATTTCAAGTTATTATGGGGATACAAACCCTATGACCTGTCAATTTCACTCCTAGATATTTACTCAAGATAAATGAAAACTTATGTCCACAAAAAGACCTTACAAAAATGTTCATAGAAGTTCTATTTATAAAGACCAAAAACTGGAAAAAATATAGATGTTCATTAATCAAAAGAACAGATAAACAAATTAAGGTATAGTCATAGGATGTTATACTGCTTAGCAATAAAAAGAAACAAGCTATTACAACATGGATGAACCTCAAAAACATCATGCTAAGTGAAAGAAGCCTTACACAAGACTTGTATACTGTTTGGTTACATTATGGTAATTATGGTCTAGGACAAGCAACATTAATCTGTGGTGGTTCTTCTTTCCTCAAATACAGTGACCTACTCTTTATGGCTGGTAATAAGAGACCTACAAGTGCTAAAAGGAAACACTATGCCTCATGTAATTCTCTGACTACTGTGGAGGTCTCTCTTAAATAAAACTACCCTTTGTTACTCTAGGGAGCTTTGTGGAGGAATAACTGACATTTATGACATTTATGTCCTCTCCATGGGTAGTTTTCCCTGAAACTCTGGTTATCTAATTAAAAAAGCTGATAAGAAATTTGTCTCTGACATTAGTTTAAAGCAGTCAATGACAATATATTGGTTCTGTAAGGCATTTGTACCCCCTTGAATTCACTGGCCTGAGTTGTTTTGGAAGATAGAATTGCCCCGACTTCTTCCTTGTGGGCCAAGGCAGAGTCTGTGCGATCACTAATAACATCCTTCTGTACATTAATGCCTTGAGTCATGCAGAAAGGTGAATATGGAGACTTAAGGAGAAAGCCACTTGGCTTTCTAAGGTAGACTCTGGTGGTTTACTAGATCTGTCTAGCTGACTGAGTCCAGCCCTGAGGTGGGCATGGTTGAGATAATACTGCTTGAAGTTCTATTGATAGTAGCTTTAATTAAATGCTGTTTTAAATGTAATTTGTAGTAAACAAATTGAATAAGTTTGGTCCCAGCCACTAATTAGTCACTGACAGAATGGTATACTCACAGGACAGTTCATGAGAAGCCAAGGTGGTGTAGAAATGAAGCATGGAAGTTGTTATGAGATGGTTCTCTATGTGTCTCTTGCACTTCAGCATGTATTAAAAGTGAAGCTCTTTGAGAAGTTCCTTTGTTACAGATGTTTCTTATTCCAGATCATCTTTCCAAGGATTTAAACAAGCATGTTTCTTGCCCATTGTAAAAGATTCAGGTTCCCTAAGGAACCAGGATAAATCTTAACACTAGTTGTTACAAGGGAGCAGAACTGCAGCAGATTGATTGATGAGGAAGTCACCCACCCAAAGGATAGGACACTGTTCAGGCAGCTGCCTTTGAACCTCCTGGTTAGTAGTAGGTCTGTAATCACTTCCCCATTTTTTCTCTTTACTAAACAGTGCATTGGAGGACTATTTATTATCCATAGACCATACCATTTGATCAACATGTTTACTATCAATTGTTGTAGACTTCCTCCCTCATATTTTGTTAAATGTCCTCATCCTTCCTCTTTCAGAAATCTGTGTGTGTTTTCCAGTACTCCATCCTCACTGTCAAAACTGGCAAGAATGGAAAGGGTCTGAGATTTTACCCCACTTGCAAGCTAACAAGTTAAACTGGCATAGTTTTGTAGCTACTAGTAGAAAATATGAAACTCCTGAGATAAAGGACTGTTTATTTCCCACAGTAATAATAGTAACCAGAGTATTAGCATTTTTCTCAATTCCCACAGTTAAGAGGGCTAGGTAATACCTGAATATGCAGTAAGTTGCATTTTAGGAGAGAAACCCTAAACTTAAGGTGCCTGAATCTTTCTTTTATCATGAGCAATTAGCATACTTGCTCTTTGCTCCAATGGGAGATTCTATCTGTATATTCCAAGGCTATTCATGATATAAACATCCTCAAAAAGACAGAGTAGTTAGTGCGTAGCTCACAATGTGTGTGGAAATGTGAAACACCAACCGAGAACTGTCTCCAGCAGTAATCATCTCGCATGTGGCTTCCCGTTCCATGACCTGTTCACAGCAGTGCCTTTTACTGCCATTTTGTTTCATCTCCCCCTTCTCATGACTCTCCACTTGACCTTGTCCTCATCTAGAAGGTGCTCTTTTTGTAAAATCTTAAAACTCTGAAATGTCAGACTGTGACCCAAATCTCTCACCTCTTTCTTCCTCACTGAGACTAAACATCTGTGAAATTAATCAGGCTCCAGCCCCAAGCCCCTTATTTTCCTAGTCTATCTTTTATCCTGGCTTCACTCCCTTCCTTTCTCTAACTAAGCCCCAAACTACTCTCTCTCACCCTGCCCTCCATGTCTTTGCCCATTCCTTCTGTTACACTTGCTCAATGCTGTGGGTGTCTCAGTGGCCATTACCCTCCGACAAACTGCTTGCAGCCCGTGAGTTGGTACAGGAACAGCTCACTCTTGGGCACCTTGAACCCTCTCACTCGCCTTGGAACACCCCTATTTTTGTGATTAAGAAACGGTCAGGAAAGTGGCGCTTACTGCAGGACCTAAGGGCAGTCAACGCCCAGATGCGCCTAATGGGGCCTGTCCAGCGAGGGTTGCCCCTTCTTTCTGCCTTGCCCAAGCATTGGAATCTGCTCATTTTGGATATTAAAGACTGTTTTTTCTCTATTCCCCTTCACTCATCTGACAAAATTAGATTTGCATTTACACTCCCTTCCATGAACCATGAGCAGCCTGATGAAAGGTACCACTGGCGGGTCCTGCCTCAGGGCATGGCTAACAGTCCCACTCTATGCCAGATTTACGTGAGCGCGGCTCTCCAGCCTGTTCGACAGAGGTACCCTAAGGTAAGAATCATCCATTACATGGATGACATTCTACTATGCCATCGGGATGCCCAGTTGTTGCTTCAGGTCTTTGCCTTCCTTCACGCTCAGTTAAAGGAAAGGGGGCTGTCCATAGCTCCCGATAAAGTGCAGGAAGGGGCGGTGGGCTCATTTCTTGGCAGTAGCATCCTTCCCGATAAAATTGTACCTCAAAGGCTGTCCATTCGAAGAGATGCTTTGAGAACTTTAAATGATTTCCAGCGATTATTAGGAGACATCAATTGGCTTCGGCCTTTTCTGGGTCTTACCACCGCTGAACTAAAGCCTTTATTTCAGATTCTTGAGGGAGACCCTCATATCACATCCCCTAGAACCTTGACTCCGGAAGCCCTAAAGGTCTTGCATAGGGTTGAGGAAGCCATTAAGAGTGCGCATCTGGTACGCATTCGTCACCAGGACCCTTTTCTTCTCTGCCTGCTCCCCTCTCCTACACTTCCTACAGCAGTGCTTTGGCAGGATGGTCCCCTTCTCTGGGTACATCCTCAAGCCTCTCCGGGAAAGGTGATTGGTCACTACCCGACCTGTGTAGCTGACCTCGCATTAAAGGGCCTTCACATGGCTCTCTCCCACTTCGGGCGCTACCCAGAGAGCCTCATCTGTCCATACACTTCTAACCAGATAGACACCTTATGTGCCACTCTTGATGCATGGGCAGTGCTGCGGTGCGCTTTCCCAGGAGGCATTGACAATCATTTCCCCAAACATCCCCTATTACAATTTGCTATGAGAAATGACCTCATTTTCCCGAAGGTGACTTCGGCACACCCACTGCCTAATGCCCTGGATGTCTATACTGATGGCTCTAAAACAGGCATTGGGAGTTATGTTGTCCGGGACCAGGTGTTTACTAAGCAATTCCCTTACGCCTCCCCTCAGCTGGTGGAGTGTGCAATAGTTGGCCTGGTTCTCAGCACCATCACCGATCCCATTAATATCATCTCAGACTCTTGCTACGTGGTTAACGCAGTGAAGGTTTTGGAAACTTCCCCTTATATCCTTCCTAAAAGTACAGTTTTCTCCTTATTCACAGACCTCAGAAGCATCATCCTGAGTAGGACCAACCCATTCTCTATTCAGCATATCAGAGCACACTCCCTCCTGCCTGGACCCATGGCGGCGGGAAATGCAATGGCAGACCAGGCCACCCGCACTCTTTGGGTGGCTGATAACCTTGCTGCCGCCAAAGATTTTCATACACTTTACCATGTGCCAGCTGAGACCTTGCGTCTCCGATTTCACATCTCGCGTGCCGAGGCGCGTGAGATTGTCTTGCAGTGCCACGCTTGTGCTCCTTTTTGCAATGTCGCGCATACGGGAGTAAATCCCAGGGGTCTGCGACCATTACAATTGTGGCAAATGGACGTCACTCATATTCCCTCTCTGGGAAAAACTCAGTTTGTTCATGTCTCCATAGATACCTGTTCTGGTGTCCTCCACGCCACGCCACTAACGGGGGAAAAAGCCAGTCATGTCATCATCCATTGCTTGGAGGCTTGGGCTGCCTGGGGCAAGCCAAGTACTATTAAAACAGACAATGGCCCCGCTTATACCTCCAGAGTTTTCCAACAATTTTGTGCTCGCCTCGGAGTCAAACACCTCACTGGCCTCCCCTACAATCCTCAGGCACAAGGCATTGTGGAGCGTGCCCATGGCACGCTCAAGGCTTATCTACAAAAACAGAAAGGGGGAGATGCCCTGGAGGCCATACAGAGGTCCCCTAAAGGTACCATTTCCCTTGCCCTTTTTACCTTAAATTTTTTGACTTTGGATGTGTCCGGCCGCTCTGCGGCAGAGAGACACACGTCCCACCCCCGGTGGCTCACCGCGAGGCGGTAAAATGGAAGGACGTCTTAACGAGCCAGTGGAGAGGCCCGGATCCGGTTATAGCCAGGTCCAGGGGAGCTGTTTGTGTTTTCCCGCAGGATCACGAGGACCCTATTTGGGTTCCGATGCGCTTGACCCGCTCGGTGCACACCACGGCTGAGGAGGACGAGCGTCCGGCGGGCCAGGATGGCGTCACTGCAGATGCTGATGCTGGCGGGAGTCCTAACGACGGCGACGGCGGTACCGGAAGCGCGCTGGGCCCTGATGGATGTCTTCCCTCTGCCGATGCCCGTCCGGCATGACGCCACAGTTTTTCCCCGCTTTTTTACCACCAACGAGTCTCTAGAACTACCTTTCCTCCCGTTTGATATCCCTGTGGAGGCGCCCTCGGCCACAATGCTGTATCGGCAGCGACGCGACTTTGGCATCACCGCAGCCATAGTTGCCGCCGTAGCGGCCGCGGTGGCTGCCGCGGCGACGGCTGCAGTTGCGCTCACCACTTCGGTGCATACGGCCACCACCTTGAACAACTTATCGTCGGGGGTGGCGACCGCCCTGGCGACCCAATCAAACGTCAACGCTCAGCTGAAAGGAGGCATCATGATTCTCAACCAAAGAGTGGACTTGGTTCAAGAACAAGTGGACTTGTTGATGCAGGTCATGCAGCTCGGATGCGAGTGGCGCCTGCCTGGCATGTGTGTCACCTCTATCCCTTTTCAGAACGCTTCCCGGGCAGCTAACCTATCACGAACCCTATCGCAGCAGTTGTTGGGTCCATGGTCCAATGACTTTGAGACTCTGCTGGAACGGCTACAGGCTAGTATAGTTCACATCAACTCTACGCGAGTCGACGTGAACTTTGCCCAAGGACTGTCGGATTGGGTGTGGCAAGTGGCTAACCATGTGAAAGAGTGGGCGGGAATGGGCTGTTTGTTGGCTTTGCTCGCGACTGTGGCCCTGGTAGGATTTGTGGCCCTTACCCGTATGGCGCGCCGCACTCAGCGCAACCAACTGTTGATGCAACAAGCCTTTGCCGCACTGCAACTCGGCCAGGACCCCCACGTGTGGATGGCCAGGTTATAGGCGTTCCGCGACTTGCCTGCTCTCCCCCCTCTCTCGGCTGTAAGGTACCTCCATGACGGGAATGCGTGAGTCCCGCGCCTGGAGGCACACCAGTTGGTGCCAGGCCGGGAGGCAGCCCGCGTAGCCTAAGACAGAGGCCTTACCCACGGCCGCCTTTATAACCGGCCTCTGCACGTCTCCGAGTTCGCTCATTGCACGAGACGAGGCGGTTTCCAGTCTGGCAGGCCTTCTTAAATAATAAAGTAGGGGGAGATGTGGGGAGCGCGGACGCCATTACAAGATGGCGCCGATTTCCGGTGGCTTGGCTGAGGTAAACAAGTGTGGCGCATGCGTAGTACATCTGTAGGTCTGTTACATAAGTATGCATATGAGGTTTTCTGACTCGGCCTATTGGTGACCGCTTGTGATTGACTTTGACCTATCTCTGTTACTTCCTGTTTCCCTGAGGGTATATTACTGTGTGAAAGCTTGTGCTCAGGGTCTTCCGCATCTTGAAGCTTAGAGGGATCCCCAATAAAGCACTGTAGAAGAACTCCTGTTGCCGCGTCTTCCTTGCTGGCGAGGCGGGCGCGACACTAAACATCTGTGAAATTAATCAGGCTCCAGCCCCAAGCCCTTTATTTTCCTAGTCTATCTTTTATCCTGGCTTCACTCCCTTCCTTTCTCTGACTAAGCCCCAAACTACTCTCTCTCACCCTGCCCTCCATGTCTTTGCCCATTCCTTCTGTTACACTTGCTCAACGCCTCACAACTCTGGATTATCTATTACTTGTTTTCTCTTTTTCTGAAGCTGGACTTTCAAGCAAATGTGGAGAACATTGAATGACCTTGTTGATGAAAACATTAAAAATGATGATTTCCAATTTTAGCAGCTTCAGGCCATCTCCCTAGTTCAGACTTCTTGTAAAATATTTCACAGAGATGGTAAGCACCACAGCAATGAAAACTGAAATAGGCCTCAGATAATGGTCACAATAAAATGTTTATTATAATGCTAGCAGTAAATATAAGAGGCACTTTTCTGTCTAACATCTACCTGGGTAATGGACCAAAAGCATTTTAAGTTTACCAAAGTGAAAACAATTAATTCTTTCTTGAAGATAGATTAAAACATAATCCAAAATAACATACTTGATAGATCTATAGTGTGGTTATCTTTACTGAATTTCAGTCCAAGTTCAGGGAAGTAACTGTGCAAGGTGACTTGTGAATTTTCCTGTTTTTCATTTTGTTATTTTCCATTAGACAGCTTAACACATTGTTAAGTGTGAAAAACTTTTGCCATTAAGGTAGGTGAAGAAAATATGACAGTGAATGCTCTGATGATGACTTTAGTTTATGATGCATTTCAAGCTGTGCCTCTTCAGTTATATTTTTCAGCAGTTTTAGTGGAATGAACCATCACATATTTAAGAAACTTAAGCTGAAAAAGAGTCAAGTTTAATGTCAATTGGTGAAAGCATAGAGTATGATGGGTTTTAGGAAGAAAACCTGGAATCGTGTAATGTAAGTGTTTTTGACATTCTTTATGATGTTACCTCCCTCAGGAAAGTTCTTACTCAAAATCAAATTTGCACTGACACTATCTATTAGGTTTCTAATATTTACATTCAGGATAATAATTGAGGAAAAATTAAAAGACAATAAAGTAGACACTGTTCCAAATGAGGGCAAAAAAGGGAGGAAATCACCAGCTAGAATGAACATAAGAAAATCTGTATTATTAACACACAAGAATGAAACTAAAAAATGGGTACATTAGGGAAGTTTTGTTAGTAATTTTTCTTGAAATGTAGAAAGTATTTTATTTTTCCTATAAAAGCAATGTCAAAAATGGTAGATCCTAATCTTGGAAACAAAAGCCCATTTAACTTACTATGAATCTGAATCATACAAATGACAATACTATCAATATAAGAGTAGACTTTAAAATAATTGTGAGTGGCCCTTCCAGGGTGCAGAGAGTTTTAGACTTGATTGCTATACCTGGCTCCTCTATTCATTTAGATGAGCTGCTTAATCTCTTTAGGTCTTCTTAAAATAAATGAGCGGGTTAGATAATCTTTAAACTCACTTCTAGTACTAAAGTCCTTTTGTATTCCTATCCTTATTATCTGTCTTCCTCTCTTTTTAGAAACATGAAGACCTTACATAATTCTTTGGAAGTAATTTTTTTTTTAAAAATAATGTTAGAGCTTTTATTTCTCTAGTGAAACTTCAGGTAGTGAGTAATTAATCCAGCTGTCATTTCTTCAGTCTTGTTTTTACCATTTGCAGAGATCTTAGATTTTGTATTCAGGTATCTATCATCTTATCATGCAGATTAATTACTTTTTCTGCATTATTCCATGTTTAAGTACTGGTAACTTTTACCAACTCAACAGAAGAATTATAAAATTCAAATCAATGAATACATTTGTAATGTAAATTTTGATTTTTAATCACCTTACTATTTAAATTCATTTGTCTCCATTAGAATGTCATCAGTCAAGTTTGGAATATAAACTAACTTCTTTTTTTGATAAAATTCAACATTTATTAGAGCATACTTTCTCCTTCCTTTTTTTTAAATTTTTAATTATTATGGAAGCAATTCTTTTGTCTTTACCCTGGCATTAGGAAAAAAGTTAGAAAGTCTGTCTGCCTCTCCCTCTCTGTTATCAGAATAGAGTATAGGTTCTCACTTTGTGGGCTATTATGTATTTGGGTGGTAGTCACCTTTATGCTTTTGAAATAATGGCAATGCTGTGTTTGTGCTCAAACAGTTTCTTTTGATAAAGATAAAAGCAGATTGTGGGACGCTGTGATCATCTCAGTGATAGTTCCTTGGGTATTTTTTTTAAAGAATAATTTATTTTAGAAAAGCTCAATGATTTAATGTGCATTAACTCGCTGATATTCACATGAGCCTGTTTGTGGAGTGGGTAAGGCTGGTATTTTACCATTATGTGCTCTTACAGACAGACACAGAGGAGCTACTAAAGTGTAATGGAGTGAATATAATCTGACTAAAAGGTATCTCAGGTTTTAACCCCCTCCACTGTGGGAAAAGAACACCCAGTGCACGCACGCCCCCACAGAGCACTTAGCACATTGCGTTGCATTTACTTATTTATGGGCCTTTCTCACCCACTAGGCTGTGAGCTCTCCTAGGAAGCTGCCTAACATGTAATAAGCCCTGCAATATTGTTTCCTGAAATGACATGGGATTTACCCAGTGCAACACAGGTTCATTATTGAACCTGGGCCATATTTGCAGACATAGTTTTGCCAGATCCTCAGTATTTACCAGGTATTGATCCCTGAGACCCCCTCAAGCGCCTAAATTTTAGGGGATAGGAATATTTGCACAAGTAATAGGCTTTCTCTAGAATCACGTTTCTGTATATTTTTATGCTATATTAGCTACTTTTTCAAATTCGATTAAATAAGGCTTTCTCTCTTACTTGATGTCTATTTTTTCTAAAGTCACAAAATTTTATCACATTATAAGAGTGACTACAATTAGGGGAATAAAAGTCAGGTTGGGATGTAGATTGTATACATCAAACTTTAAAATTCCTGTGGTGATGACAATGACATTGGATAATATTTGCTGCTTTCTTTGTGCCAGGCACTGTTGTAAATGTTTTACATGTATTTTAACCCATTTAATTCTCAAAATAATCCAGTGAAGTAGGTATCATTCTCATTTTCTTTATGAACTAACTGAGAAATAGAGATTTAACATAATTGTTTTTTATTTATTTATTTATTTATTTTTATTTCAGCTCATCATGGGGGTACATAAGTTCAGGTCATATGCATTGTCCATGTGATTTAACATAATTGCACAAAATCAGCAGCCAGAGGCAGTAGGCTTCAGACCTCCATGTTCTTCATTTAGAGTTGATACTATTAACTGCCTTGTGGATAGAAATTAATTTCAATGTTTTTTACTTTAAACCATTAGAAGGAAAGTAGTCAAAATTTTAACAAAGACTTCATAGGATTTTTGCAATTGCTGAATCCTTTGATGGAACCCCTAATAAGAAAGCCAAAGGTTAGTTGTAGATTATCATTTCTAAAGAGGTACCACCAATGATTTATTGTAAATTTTTAGCATTTGAAATTTTAATATGTGCAACTTTTATTATTTGCATTTTATTCATATATTATTGACATGTAATTCTTTGTCATTTGGTTGAGGAAAGAATTTGAATTCTATGTGCTTTGATGCAGTACATGGGAAAGAGTTAGTTGCATAATAAATATTTGCTGTTTTGGCTGTTGGGCTTTTAATTCTTCTTCCGTTTGGTGAGAACTCTGATTGGGCTTTAGTGATGCTGCTCAGCATTCCCTCGTTCCAGTGCCAGAGCATGTAACCTCAGGCTATTATAATCAGTCATTTCTTTTCCCCTCCTTACAGTTATTGGTTCAGAGATGAACAATGTGACGCTTACCAAGGAGTCTTCATGACTAAACTAGACATTTAAGCTCACTTCCATATGGCACCCTCGATACCAGTGTGCTCAGAAGGTTAGAGGAGAGAAAAAACATCTTGCCAGTAGAGTGGCATTAGACATTCTTTCTCTACAGAAGTCCTTGCAGCAGTACAGCATAGCAATAAAGCTCAGGTGCAAGAAAACAAGAGCCACATTACACAGGTGAGGAAATCATGCCCCATTAGAACCAATATCTTCTGTAACAGAACCGTAGGCTTAGCTTCAAGGGTCTCTGTGAGAAATGTCAGTTATAAAAGTCACTGAACTCAGGGAAGTCTAAAGCATGGAAGCCCCATCAGCTATTTAGTTGATTTATAGTTCTTCCAAGTCCAGGTGCAATTTATTAATCAAAGGTCATTTTATATGGTAAGCAATATTGTCTGGCAATATAGTTGACCCTTGACTCTTATCAGATGGCTAGAAGAACAGAGCTAAACAGCTGATCAAAGGTCAGGATCTCATGCAGCAGGGGAAATGGTTTTGTTAACCCTTTATCCATAGGCACTAAATTCTGAGACTTTAAAAAAGTGTTATCAGGAAAGCAGGTTCTTTCTTTGCGTCTCTAGACTTTAACCTTCAAAGGAGATATAGGGAATTTTTGTAGCCACACTGCTACCATAAGAGGGAGGCTGTTTGAGAATGGACCTAATCCCAGAGAAGCAGAATTTGGCAAGATGGGAAGAGAAATTAGGACCTGGTAGTTTCAATAAGCCAAGGGCTACAGATCTTTTTACTCAAGAATCTTTTAATCATTTGAATCAACAATTCACTTTTTTGACCACTGTATATTAAATGGATAGAATTGAGTTTTGACATGTTGGCATAAAGTGGGTATTCAATAAATGTTTGTTAAATGAATAAATCATCTGACCATTTGTTTATTTCTTTTTGACTGCCAAAATGAAGACAGGTTTTTTTTAAACAAATAAAAAGTGACATCTATAAAGTCAATGCTTAATGAGTGGATAAAAATCACAAGAACTAGAAAAATGGTGATATGTTGTCAGCTGAATGGTGACATTACTATTTGGCATCATTTGATTATATTGATTTGTTTATTGCTTTATTCAACAATTAGTTACTGAATAATTATGTGCAGAAAAAAATGCATTTTGATTTTTAGAACGTAGAAATGATCAGGTTAACCTAATTTAACCAGGCATTCATCTAAGAAGTGGGAGACCCAGGGCTTAGTCTTGACTTTGTGAGAGGTTAAATAAGAGCACACAGATATGTCCTTATTTTACCCTGCTCATGGTGTGGAGAGATTGTATCAGGGTTCTCCAGATGAGAGGGAGATTTATTCTGAGGAATTGGCTCATACATTTATGGACACTGAGGAGTCTGAGAAGCTTGTTGTCTGAAGAACCAGAAAAGTAGTGGAGTAATTTAGTCTCAGTCTTTGACTCTTAAAGCCTGAGGGGAGCCAAGGTATAAATCCCAGTCTCAGGAGGAGGGAGAAGATAAAATGAGATGTCCTAGCTCAATCAGTGAGATAGAAAAAAGGTAGCAAATTCCTCTTTCCTCCACCTTTTGTTCTGTTCAGGCCTGCAACAGATTGGGTGATGCCCACTCACACTGGGGAGGACAGTCACTGAGTTCACTGATTCAAATGCTCATCTCATCCCAAAACACCCTCACAGACACACCCCAAAATAATGATTAACTTGGGCACCCTGTGGCCCAGTGAGACTGACACACAAAATTAACCATCACACTCATACACTGCTGGTGGGAATGCAAACTAGTGCAACCCCTATGGAAAGCAATATGGAGATACCTTAAACAGATTCAAGTAGACCTACCATTTGATCCAGCAATTCCATTATTGGGCATATACCCAGAAGAACAAAAGTCATTCTTTAACAAAGACACCTGTACCCAAATGTTTATAGCAGCACAATTCACAATCGCAAAGATGTGGAAACAACCCAAGTGCCCATCAATCCATGAATGGATTAGTAAACTGTGGTATATGTATACCATGGAGTACTACTCAGCTATAAGAAATAACGATGATACGACATCTCTTTGGTTCTCCTGGAGAGAGCTGGAACCCATTATACTAAGTGAAGTATCCAAAGAATGGAAAAACAAGCATCACATGTACTCACCAGAAAACTGGTTTCCCTGATCATCACCTAAATGTACATCGGGGAAGGATACCAATTGGATATCAGACTGGGATGGGGGGGGTGGGGGGAGGGGATGGGTGTATGCCTACATGACGAGTGCGTTGCACACCCTCTGGGGAATGGTCATGCTTGAAGGTGCAGACCCGGGGAGGTGGGGGGGGAGGGGATGGAGGTACGACTACATGATGAGTGCCAGGCGCACTGTCTGGAGAATGAGAACGGACGCGCTTGGGACTCTGACTCGGGGGGATGGGCAGGACAAGGACAATGTATATGACCTGAACTTATGTACCCCCATGATGAGCTGAAATAAAAAAAAAAAAAATTAACCATCACAGAGGCCATATGTGTAAAGCTCCTGGCATGGCTGCTGTGCTGCCTAAATACAGGGGTGTTTTCACACTGTGTCTTGTACTTGGCCCCTATTGTGGGTGACTCTCCTAGCACAGCCCCTGTTCATCCATAATGTGTGCTAATTGGTGTTAAAACTGTTATTTTGAATAGGCACAAATTGTGGGATAGAATCAGAAAGCAATTTTACTTTTGTCTTCTTTATTCCTTTAAAATTCATGCAGTGGAAATATTTCTTGCCCTGCAACTGTCCTAAAAGTTGGGAAGATGCTCTCCTTTTCTGGTTATTCATGGGCAATACAAATGGTACTGGTCCCCTCTGAAGTTAAATTGCCTGATCCCATAGGATTGTCAAAACTTCAAGCTTGATTTAGAGTGAAAACATCTGCCCCTGAGCTCAAACTTTCTGTGGGCTGGCTGCATGTAGTGAGAAAGGCAGCAGGTTGGCAGCAGCCTCTCCCTTTCCATACCTGTGTGTTTACTCTTCTTTCCATGCCTGCTAGCCATGATTTCTGACTTCTCTGAGATTACAGCTGGGTGCAGGGTGTAGTGAAGATGTCAGAGAGGGCAGAAAAGGTTTTATTTTCCCACTGGTACTGCAAACATTGCCCTCATCTTTTCTGAGTTGGTGGATGCTTACATATGACTCTGCTGTGGGACTCATTTGTAGATTCCTTAGAGATTCTCCAGTCTCTGGAGACCTCTTCTCTGGAGTTGCCTTGTCATGAGGTGGTGCCCCTTTACTGCACCTTCTCGCCATTTGTAGATTCCTTAGAGATTCTCCAGTCTCTGGAGACCTCTTCTCTGGAGTTGCCTTGTCATGAGGTGGTGCCCCTTTACTGCACCTTCTCGCCTGGAGATACTTCCTCATTTCCTGAGAACTCAGCCATTCCCATCTAGCTACTTTCTGCTGAGGTAGCTACTTTCTGTTAAGCTCGCTACTTTCTACTTATCTTTCCAGCCCACCCTCTTGGACAAGACCTATAATGACTCCACTCTAGTACTCCCTTGCACATGGCTCCCCAAAACCCCTCTAGAATCCTTTGTTCTGATGCATTCTAGGAGGGCAGGATAATCCCCAAATTGCTATCTCACCTTTGCTCTGCCATCAAAATGACTGGCTAGTTCTGGCCTTCGATTTCTCAAGTATGAGTCAGATAATTCAGTCCCTCTCCCGTTTTGAAATAGCAGTTATTAGGTTTTCTGAGCAGTCCTACTGAAGCTTTTTCATTAGATTTGGGGCAAAGAAAGACACACCCTTTCTTGCTTTTTGGGAAGAGTGAGGTCTACGGCATCAAAAAAGCTCTATCATAAATTTTTTTTAAAAAAGCTGTTTCTTCTTTTGACCTTTTATATCTTTAATGCATGTAAGGGACTAACTGGTTTTCTGATAACATCTTTTAAAAAAATCAACGTATGATAAAATATACCTATTTTAAGTGTATAGTTCATTGTTTTGACAAATGCATGCACTCATAATCTCCAGTACAATCAATATATAGAACATTTTAATGAACCCAAAAAGCTTCCCTCGTGCCCATGTGAGGTTAATTCACCTTCCCACTCCTAGCCCTAGGCAACCACTGATCAACTTACTGTCACCTAGATTAGCCTTTTCTGGAATTTTATATAATTGAAGTCATACAGTATATACTCTTTTATATCTGGCTTCTTTTGCTAACCATATATTTTTGAGATTCAACCATATTGTTTTGTGTATTAATAATAGTTCATTCTTTTATTTTTGCTGCATAATATTACATTGTATGATTATACCATAATTTGTCTATTCATTTATTGTTTATCGCCATGTGGGTTGTTTCTAGTTTTTGGCTATTACAAATCAAGTTGCAACAGCACAATCTGGTGATGTAGAGTTGGTTCTCTCTGTGGGCCACATTCTAGTTTATCTTTGTTTTAAGCTTTTGTTTAAAACTGTAATTTTTATATTATCACAGAAGATAATCTGTAACTTAGGATTCATTTAAATGGCTTATTTTGTTTACTTATATACTATGATGTTTTATATCCCATTGCAGTCCAGACAATTATGATATATATTCATCACCATTTGGATATTGGGCCATTAGTGGTGAAAGGGACCTTTAGAACCATGTAGAGAGGCCCTGGGATGTGCCTCTCTGTCTTTATGTGCAGCTTTTAAGCTAGCCCTTCCCATGCCCAAAGAACAACCAGCTGATAAAGACAAATCAGCAACACTCTTGTGCATTCCAGATCATCCTCCTGGGTGTCTTCAGTCTGCTCCTGTGTCTGCCGGGCGTAGACTGTAGGCTCTGATTCTTGTTATTAATCCTGCTCCTGCCCTTCTACTGTTGTTATTGGTATTAGTTGCGAGCTTAGATTCTTCTCCTTCAAGGATTTGGCCCAAAATTGCCTTACAAAATTGCCAACAACAAACCAACCTCCGAATAAAATTATTGCTGTAAGCAGATTTCTCACCTTAGAGTTATAGAACACACAGATACCTGGAATACTATTAATGCAATCTACTGGCTTTCACCTGGAGACCAGATTGGTATCTCTTCTAATTTTTATTTGATTTTGGTAAACCAAGGTCACCCTTTTCATCAGAATGCAGAGTGGAGTTTCTATTATTAGTTGTTCCATAAAACTCTTAGAGCAACAATGAAAAAACCCACCTCAGGTAGGTTACTACCCTTGCCCCAGTCCAGATTCTAAATGCTACTTAGTTCCTAAAGAGGTGGGTGTTTAGATGTCGGCACACGAAATAGTATCATATAAGAAAAATGGAAGGAAACTGGACATATTTAATATAATGTAGAAATGACAAAACATAGATAAAATTGTTGTCTTCAAATATTTGAAGCCCTGATTAGAAGGAATAAGCTGATTATTTTTCTTGGGTGGTGGGTTCCAGTATGTAGAACTAGGATCATTGGGTAGAAGATTTGAGAATAGCATTTTTGTTTTGGTAGTCAGAATCAGCTAAAAATTGAATGGGCTGTGATTGAGAAGTAGAGACCTAATGTCATTGGGGAAGTTTTAAGATTGGATACTTGGTGAGGATTTTTAGACTGGTTGAATTAAATTATCTTTAAAGTTCCTTCTATTCCTGAGATTTTATGAATCTATGAAACATTGTTTGAGTGTCTGCTTATAGGAAATTGCTCAGACATATTGCTGGCTAATATAATCTCCTTTGTATATTTCTCAACTCCTAGGAACGGAATGACAGAACACTGGCAGAATTTGTTTAGAGAACCAAGAAGGTAAAGAGTTAGGGTATGAGTTGGGAAGTTTACAAAACAAAGTGGCTATGAGTTGATGAGTTTTTCACCTTAGAGTGATGAGGTGGGCAGGTCAAAAAACAACCAACCATATAAACAAACCAACCTCAGAATAAAATTATTGCCATAAGCAGATTTCTCACCTTAGGGCTATAGAACACACAGATACTATTAATGCAGTCTACTGGCTTTCACCCAGAGACCAGATTGGTATCTCTTCTAATTTTTATTTGATTTTGGTAAACCAAGGTCACCCTTTTCATCAGAATGCAGAGTGGAGTTTCTATTATTAGTTGTTCCATAAAACTCTTATAGCAACAATGAAAAGAAATTCCATGTTTTTCCCAAATGAGCTCTCTAGGCTAATCAGATTCTAGGGAAATTCAGTACTAACTTTGACTTGGTAATTAAGATGCAGTCACTGAATTGTTTAAGTAGATGAAAAACAGCTTGTTTCCTTTGCTTTCCTGTAGTATTCCCACGTCAATTTTTTTTTGAAGCTTCATTAAATGATTTTACACTGTAACAGTTACTTGAAATAGAATTAGCATAAAAATGCTTATTTACCAGCACAGTGCAGTTTAGCAGTATGCTTTTAAAAATCACTTTCCAGGATACATGTTGTACTTTATTAGTTTTAAAAAATCAATAACAATAATATATTTTTATGATTACAAGTGATATCTATTTTCTAGTTAAGCAAATTGTGCTTTCTGTTCTAAATGGTGCTTTGTATTTCTTGTTTTAAAGAATAGTTTCTTCCTAATCAGCTGATTTTGGAATTTCATAGTTTGTATGTACCTCAGCACAATTTTGGAGGCATGGCTAATTAATAAAACTAGTAGTTGGACTTTCTACTTCTGATATTTTACAAGAGGGTGCATTTCATTAGCACAATATCCTCAAGCATGGTACATAAAGAACTCTGCCTAATGATGCATTAGAGAGTCAAGTAATAGCTAAGAGATCAACCTTTGGACTATAGCATCATGTTATGGTGCCTCCTGGACTTCATCGAAGGTGGAAAGACACTGGGCAAGCATGTGGGACAGTGAGATTTTTTCAGTAGAGGAAGGTAAGACATTCATTCTCTTGAGCACTGCATACAGGCCAGAAGTCAGGATGAGAGTGAAACTGCTCTTTATAAAATTAATGAAGGGCCACAAGGTGGCAACTGTGGTAGGAAAAATATGTATATAAACTAGTCCTTATTCCCTAGCTTGCTTTCCTGCAATTGCTTACTACTCAGGAGTCATATAGCTGATGGTCATGAAGATTCTTAGCTTTCTTCATTGCTCCCATAGATATCATCACCCTTGTGAAACCTAAGGCTAGTTCTTGAGATGTCTTCCAGGCCCTGCATTCCAGTGGAATGGCTGACCCAGCCAGACCAGTGGCCCGTACCAAGGAACTGACTGAACTGGTCTTGTGACCCTGACCCAGGAACTGACTCAGCAAAGAAGACAATTTCTACACCCCTGTGGTTCCACCCCTAACCCAGACAATTAGTAGACCCAATTGCCTAGCCTTTTGCCTGGCAAACTATCTTTAAAGACCTTTTCTCCCAAATTTTGGAGAAGATGGATTTGAGAACTTCCTCCCTTCTCCTTGCATGATGCCTGCGATATTAAACTCTTTCTCTGCTGTAATCCCTGCTTGTCTCAGTGTATTGGCTTCCTCTTAAGCAGTGGGCAATGAACCTGGTAAGCTGTAACAAGGGCTCTTCCTGGGACTTTACCCAAAATGTCATTGGTTAAAGAGTAGCAGCAGCAGTACTATATGTGTTCATGGTGAACCATGAAAAACACATTAATCTCAGATAATCATAATGAAAATTTGGTTAGATTTATATTGTCAGTTTAAAAATATATTAAAGAATTTTAATAAGCTACTCATAAATAGGGACAAAAGCTTCTACTAGTTTAAAGTTGTTTTTGGTGCCAGCTTTACTTTTACCATAAGCCCCTTAGAAATTAAATAATAAATTCCACTAGAGAGGTGAAGGTCTCCTCTATGGTATTAGAAGTTCTTGTGGGTTTGTGTCTCATTTGCCTTTCCAGTGGGGGGAGAGAGTAAGAGGAAGGGAGAAGTGGGAGGAAGTGAGGGAACTTGTGTGCACAGGCTTTAAAAGGAACCCAGGCTGGTGCCTAGAGAGTTACTGCCATGGTAGACTTAGATATAGGAGAAAGCCCAAATTCTTACCAAAGGTGGAGATCAGCTTGATGTGTGCCTGCTGGAAGTCTAGGTGGAGGTAGTTATGCGGTCAGATGAAATCACCCAGTGAAAATAACAGGCAGCAACCTAACTTAGGGTTTATCTTCATTCATCATCATTGTGGTTATTACTGAATTTTACTAGGGGAAGAATTTTGTATTACATGCTTTGTTATTCTGAATGGCTAGCACCTATGTCCTGAATAGAGCTAAATACGGCCAAGTGTATCTTTCTTAATTTCTAGGTAATGCTTTCATCCAATAGGAAAATTCTTTGATGAATCTTTGTTTTAGAGATATGCTCATGCCATGCTTGTTTCAGGTTGTGTGTGTTGTTGTGGTCGTGGTAATAGTAGTAGTATTAACACACATAATAAAATAAAAAAGTAATGAAAAAGGAAAGGATTTGTTATGTACATTATAAAAACATTCTCTCCCAATTTGAATAATGATAAATATACAAATATGCTCTGTAGTTCAAAAGACAGACTCTGATGTTTTGCTCCTTGTCTAGTTCAAAAATCTATATTTTAAAGGGAATTAATCTTCCAATTTCTTGTTCTCTAATATGTTCTGAAGCACTTATTCTTTGAAAAAAATGTCTCTTGTATCTTTTCACTGAATATTAATCTGTCTTAGAATTGGAATTTACTTTTTGTTAAGAGTCATCTAACTGGAATCCCTTAGAAGCCATAACTTTGATAGGCTTTAAATATAGCCAAACTGTTTCTCTGAGAAACATATTACTCTGAGAAACATATTACATTTCATATGATGAGACATTATTTCAGAAATAACTTCATGAACCTTAAGTTAGATATTTTTAATTATCCTTTATGCGGGGCAGGATTTACGTCTAATTTATCCTAAGGTGTCTACAGAATTGTTGAAGATAAAAAGCCGTTTTCATTTTGACAGGTTGCTTAGGGATTCTGTCAATGCAAAGAATGCTAATATTAAGAACATTTCTCTGGAATCTATTTCTTTATGCATAAAGGAATGTGATTTAACACCAAAACATCATAGAAAGAAACTGATGTGCATAATAGCTTTATCTAGTCCAACAGTAGAATACACATAAAAGGTATTTAGTGTAAGAAAGTTGGGTTCTTCCTTGATAAACATTCCTATCAATATGAGGTTATTTGGAGAACTAATTACCTAATATAATACCAAAAGCATTATGGTCTTGCCAATTATCAGAACCAAACTGTTCTGAGAGTGGTTCAGATGGCTGCATACTAAAACCACATCCATGTCTATGGTAGAGCAATGTTTTAACTTGTGTTATTATCAGCTGTGAGGCAATCCTCGTACCTTCTCCTGTACCCTTCTCTTTTTGTCAGCTTTCTGCCAGATTTAGAACTAATTTTGCATTGTGTTGGATAAAAGAACATAAAACCATAGTGCTCAGAGAATGCTACCAGAAACCCTGAGAGATCTTGACCTGTTTTTCCCTGGTAGAGAAAAGGCCATATATAGTGCTTAAAGATATTTGGTTTAAAATAATCCAAACTTCTTCCTGGTTTTAGGTGAGAATCCCTGAGTATTTTAGCAGACTTGGCTTGGGGCTAACATACAGGAGGGAAAGAATTGGAGAGTGGGCTGAAAGCTGACTCACAGGGAATGCTAGAAAGAATGCCTTTGGCTCTTACAGCTAATGGATCTCTAGGGAGAAGATAAAGCTTTTAAGAGAGGCAGCAGTTTTCATTATTTGGTGTTGATGGAGCATGGGAAAGTTCTAATTTAAATATTGAATACCAACTACTGAAGGATGGCAGAGATGCAGCACAGCACAGTAAGAAGAGACTTATGTTATTTTAACATTAGTTTGATCTTTAACTGGTTTTGTAACCATGGGAAAGTACAAACTCTGAGCCTCCACTTCCTTGTCTGTTAAATGAGGGCTGGTTTATGTCTGTGGTTTTAATGTTCCTGGGGCATTTTGGAGATCTGTGGGGACATTTTTATTTGTCAAAATGATTGGGGAAACTCAACTGACATTTACAGGATGGAAATCAGAAATGCCTCATGTCTTGAAATGGGTCCAGCACAGCAAAAAAATTGTCCTTTATCCAGCATAATTGTTGAGTATCCCACTGAATATTAATATAAGCAAACAAAGTCTATTTATAATTTTCTGAACCTAACTCCTTTTACATATACAATAAAGTATTTTCTGTATCTTATTCAGAAATACAGGTACAAAATTTAACAGATGTTATATCCTACAGGAATCTGTATGCACATCCTGGGAGCAAATTTTAATTCATTTTCTTTGAGACTTTTAAGGAGTTGTTTGCCATCCAGGAAATGCAGTTCCCACAGCACACTCCCCATGGAATTTGAGTTGCTAATACTCTGTAGCAGTCTGCAGAGCTTGGGTATCTGACTACTTTGTTGTTTTCAGTATAGTTGTACCAAGCATCTACACTTTGGAATATATATCTTTTTAAAATTAATTTGTCAGTCTTTCTTCTTTTCATTACAGTATGAAATTATACACACATATTTGAAATTGTGTGCAAGTTGGTTATTATATTATCTTTGAATTTCAATTTGAGGATAATAAAGGGGCCATTCCTAAATATTTGATATAGAAAGAAGCATTCCATCTAATGAGGTTGAGAACCACTGGATTAGATGATCATCAAAATTGCTTCTATTGTCATTAACCTAAGTAATCTGACTGCAGCACATGCTTTCTAATCAATAGGTATCTAAATTTATGTGTCCTATTCTAGTGGGAAAAGATAACTTCATGGAAAAGACCAAAAGAATGATGAGGAAATGACTTAGAATAGAGTGTGGTTAGAGAGCAGTGGAGCAGAGTTCAACATCTCCTTTTCTTATATCTCATAAATTCTGAAACAACTGTGATGCACCTGGTACTTGTTATTAACCAGAGTTTAAGATAAAGTATTATATGACTCTAAAGTCTTTATAACTGTTTTCATTTTGTAAAAATGAAACTCTATACTCACTAAACAATAACTCCCCATTTCTCCCTCTCCCCAGCCCCTAGCAATCACCATTTTACTGCCTATGATTTTGATTACTATAAGTACCTCCTATGAGTGTAATCATACAGTATTTGTCTTTTTGTGAGTGGCTTATTTAACTTAGCATAATGTCCTCAAGATTTATCCATGTTGTAGCATATATCAGAATTTCCTTCCTATTTGAGGCCAAATAGTATTCCATTGTGTGTTTGTATTTTAAACAATAGGGCTTATGGACAGAAGATACATAAAATTTTTAAATAACCACCCAAGAGAACTGAAACTACATTCTGTTTGTCTCCTGAGAGTAGTTATGTAAGATGCAGATGATGTTAAAATAGCAATTAGAGATTTCAGTGATCAGTGTGAAAGTTCACTCTTCTCTGTCATTGATAGTCATGGATGTTGCAGTGAGTAAAACGTGGCCTTCTGTTTATTATCTATTGATATCAGGGACCGTAGCTTTTCCAGTGATTTTTCTCCTGGCCTCATATTCAACACCTTTCTCAGACTTCAGTGTAACCTAGTGATAAAATACAAAGATGCTCAGAGAGATGAGATAGGGCTGGCTTTTTTCTTGGCAAGGACAGAGTGTTAGGAAGCAGGGATTGTGCATCAAATAACCATCTGCTCTTAGGTCACTGGTTATCTAGGTCTAAAATAATGCATTGGGTAGCATGATGTCTTAGTTTTCTTCTGGGTCTAAATTTCTTTGGTTTTTGGATAAGCCAAAATAATGTTACCAGTGGGTTTTGAATGGTATTATGTAATACATGTTCATCATATCCAAACTGCCAGGCCTAATATCTGCCTGTCTTTTAAAGATTTCACTATTACGTTATCTGTGAGGCTGAGACAGAAGGATTGCTTGAGGCCAGGAGTTCAAGACCAGCCTGAGCAACATGGTGAGACTCCCATCTCAAAAAAAAAAATAGAAAGGTTTTACTAATGTTTTTTACCTAGGTAATGAGCTAAAGTGATTTGGGATTGAGGAAGTATTAGGAAAGTACTAACCTCTGAACTCCTCTCAGATCACCCTAAGAGAGAGGAAAGTCTAAAAGACAATGCCAAATAGGCAAATGGCCAGTGGGGAAGAAAATCTAAAGTCTTAGACATTTTCCAGTGTCCAGGTTTCCTGAGGCCAAGTGTCATTATAGGCTTTTCTTTTGGCCAATTAGATCAAAGACACTGGCTGCCTCAATCAACATTAGGACACCTCTTGTCAATAGCTCTCCCACTAGCTTGCATTTGCTTCAGTTCTGATAACGGGTCACCTTCAGACCTAGGGGGTCAAGAGCAACCTGCTGGGCACTGCATTCTCTCTTGTAGTTCCTTACACTCAGCCCATACCTTCATAAGTAGTTGCTTTACTAAGCTCTTCTCAAATTGCTCTATTTGCGTGTCTTCTGTTCCTGCGGATACCATTATTGAACAAAATGAGATTGAAAAAGGATGACTGTCAGAGTCCAGTTCCTCAAATGAAACGTTGAGTTGTGTAAGACTCACACCATGGGAAGGAGTTAGTGATGTTACCAGGTATGGTAGGCTCCATAATGGACCCCAAGGATGTCTGGGTACTAATTCCCAGAACCTGTGAATGCTACGTTATGTGGTATAAAGGACTTTGCAGATATGATTAAATTAACAATCTGGAGATGCAAGGATTATCACAGGTTATTCAGATGGGTCCAATGTAATCCCAAGAGTTTTTGTAAGAGAAAGGAGGAGGGTCAGAGTTTGAGAGGTGATGTGACAGTAGAATGGGAGGACAGAGTTGTGCCATTGCTGGAAGGAGGCACGACACATAGTGCAGGCCGTCTCCAGAGGCTGGAAAACACAAGGATATGGATTATTCCCTAGAGCCTACAGAAAGAATGCCGACAGCTTGATTTTAGAACCTCTGACCTCCAGTACTCTAGGTAATAAATTTTGTTGTTGTGGTAATTTGTGATATCAGCAATAAGAAACAAATACACCTGAGAATGCTATCAACAATTGATTAGCTTTCATGAATTTATTCATTTACATTTAAAAAAACCTTATCATATACAAACAGAATAGTATTAAATATAATGAATTCTCCTTTGTTATGATTTAAAAACATTCCCTAGGACCCAGCCTCTTCTCACCTGTAGTGAATATTCATCATTCTTCTTGACTTCTCAGCATTTGACCCCTCCTGCTATGTTTTGAGGAATTTCGCATCATTCTTGGTGGGAGCAGAATCTACCTCCCTGTGTCAAAGCTGAAATTTCCCATTACTTGCCTTCAAAACATTCCTTGCAGCTGGGCTAAAGACTGAGGACCCAGACTCTGCCAAATATATGCTTCAGTTCTTCTGATGGTGGTTGCACATGGAGTACCCAGCCCAGAAGTGGCAGTGGAGGTGACCACAGCAAGATTGAGTTTCTCAGTGACATAGCAGTAGTTAATTCAATACACCAGCTGTGCTGTGTGGTTTGGGATTTTGTTACTGCTTGTATAGCTTTGAGCCTGGTTTTCCAGACTCTGAAGGATTTTAACAAATTGTCCTTAACCCAGCCAGAGTTGTTTTATGTTTCTTGAAAGAAAGATATCTGATGAATACAGATGGTCCTTGACTTAGGATAGTTCAACTTACAATTTTTTGACTTTACGCTAGGTTGATCAGGACATAACCTCATCATAAGTGGAGGAGCACCTATACACACTTTTACATTCTGCCATCCTTATTGTGTTGGCTTTGACCTCAGGCAAGCTTCTCTCTTGACCTCATGGTAGCTGTAGTTGTTGCAGGAATTACAGGCAGACATAACACCCAGCAGGAGAAGAAATTGCTTGTATATACGTTTCTTTCTTAGGAGTAGAGAACCCTTTACCTCAAGCCCTGAGCAGATTTTCTCTCACCCCTTATTGGCTAGAATGGCATCTCATGGCAGCACATAACACAAGTCACTGGCCAGGGGAAGGAAACCACCATGATTATCTTAGATCAATAAGAACCTTACTACATGGCACTGTGAAGGAAAGTAAATACCTGCATCAAATCAGAACATTGCTTAAAACAAAGGGTGGGAATGTATGTTTAATGAATCAACACTGCCAGTCGCAAATAAAGTTTCTGTGAAAAAAAATAAGATGACGTGCGAAAAGCTTTTTAGACTGCACCTGACACCCTTGAAGCACTCAAGTGAAAACCTGAAATACTTATAACAAAATCCTTTGGGAAACTTTACAGAGTATGTACAAAACTCAGACTTCACCCCAGACCTACTGAAACAAAATATTTAGATGCAGGGCCTAATCATCAATATTTTTAAAATTTCCCCAAGGGATTCCCAAAATATCCCTGTTTAAGGATCATCAGAGAGAAATGATTGTAGCATTTGAAGTAAGACAAACAGTGTTCCCAGTGGGGTAGTTCCCTAGAGCAGAATGAGTGAGAGATCAATTTATTAAATATGGTATGATATTGTAGAGAGCTGGTGACAAAAGGAATCTAGAAAAAGTGACTGTTATACTTCATCTTAAATATGGGAGTTCAGAACTATTTGACCTGAGTTGTTTCATCAAGGGGGTCTTCTACCTAGGTGAAGTTTCCTACTGCTTCTTTCTGCTAGGTCATGAGTTAATGTTAAATTGTTGGCAAGTTAAAGACTAAGAAGTAAAAGCTATCTGTCTACATGACGAGCTGTTGAAAACTGAGAAAATAAAGGCTTGAGTTGCCCTTGGGCAAGGCTGGTTGCCACTACTCTGAAAAGTGGATTGGTTTTTCTGGTTCTTATGACTTACTCAGCTCAGTGGTTTTTAACTTAACTGTGACCTTTTTAATTGGCTGACATTCTTGTTCAGGGTTTCACCTGGAGATATAGTGCAGGGGACTGGTATGGGGTATAATGGCACCAACTGGAATAAATGCATTTAACCTTGTTTGTTTGGGGCATGGATAACCCTGTGCTTCCTGCTGACCAGGAATAAATACGTAAAAGTTTTTAAGATGGTGACAAAATAAGTTATACATTTAGTGAAAAACACAATAGATGAAAATGGATCCAATAAAAAAAAGCAATCAGATAAAAGAATAGCGAGTTTAAGGGTAACATGTCCATGTGGAAGACAGCAAGTATGCACACAGGGGTTTTGGAGTATTCAGAGCATAAGCCAGGCTGTGGGTTAGGGGTTATTGGGTTAGAAGTTAAAAGGAAATGAGGAAATGAACTCAGTAAACTTAAACTAATCTAAGAAATTTGGCCAAAGCAAAAATTAAGAAAGATAAGATGATTCTTTGAAAAATCAGAAGGTTTTTTTTTTTTTAAAGATATCAGAAACTTAAGGATTTTTAAAGACTCTTGACAAGGATTCATTAGAGAAGTACAGATGATGTGTGCAGGATATCAAAGGAATTGTTTATAGTATAAGTTCTTGCTAGGGTGTGAATGTTTATATGCCCCCTCCCCAATTCATATGTTGAAATCTTAACCCCCAAGGTGATGAATAATCCTAGCTCTCTGGGAGGCTGACGTGGGAGGATCGCTTGAGCTCAGAAGTATGAGACCAGCTGAGCAAGAGACCCTGCCTCTATTAAAAATAGAAAAAAATATTCAGGCATGGTGGCATGCACCTGTAGTCTCAGCTACTTGGGAGGCTGAGGCAGGAGGATCACTTGAGCCCAGGAGTTTGAGGTTGCAATGAGCTATGATGATGCCACTGCACTCTAGCTGGAGTGACAGAGTGAGGCTGTCTCAAAAAAAAATAAGTAAGGACTTTGGGGAAGTGATTAGATCATAAGGATGGAGCCCTCATGCTTGGGATTAGTGCCCTTATAAAAGGGACCCTAGCGAGACCCCACACCCCTTCTACCATGTGAATACACAGCTACTAGGTGCTGTCTATGAGCCTTCACCAGACACTGAATCTGATGGTGCTTTGATTTTGGACTTTCCAGCCTCCAGAACTGTGAGAAATAAATTTTTGTTGTTTATAAGTGACCCAGTCTATGGTATTTTGTTACAGCAGCCTCAACAGACTGAGACAGTTCTGAGGAAGGTTGGTGGAACAAGGATATAGAGTATGTTTGAAGGGATATGTCTTAGCTAGGAGTGGCAGAACCTTTGTCATCTTCAGCTAACTGTATATGAAAGCTCTTAGATTTTTTGTTTTATGGTGGGAAGATGAAGGAGTGTTTATGTGACAGTGTGTATTTCCTCTGTGAGGCAGAGCGAGAGTTTATTTGCTGGGACTAAAGGGAGAGGTAGGAGAACTGGAGATTTGAAGACAATGAGGACAGTTTGAAATAGCTTTAGGATGAGAGAAAAAATGTTACCTAAAGAGAGGTAGTCAGATTTAAAGGCAGTGTTGAGGGTTCAGGTGAATTGGTGACTACAAGTTTACAGTGACATTATTCTGCCCCATTATATGTTCTGTATTTTCTTCCAGCAGAACTCAGGTCCTAGGGGGTAGGCAAACAAGAGATGCATGTTTGGGTTCATGCAGTTTTGAATTTTTACTAGATAGTTTTGAGAAAGGAATAAAAGGTCAGAGTTTAGGGTGTTGAAATGATGATATATAAGCAGGATAAGGAAGGGAGTGAAAATCGAAATAAATAGAATGACAGGAAGAAAGAAGAAGTGCTAATGTGATTCAAGGGGAGAGGTAGCTGTGCAAAGAGAGAAATATGGAAAACTGTAATTGGAGAGAGAAATGCTTAAATCCGTGATTTTGCAGGTGATAGCCAGATTCATAGTGTACTTATGGGAATGAGTGGCTGAGGTGTCAGTAAATGTGGGTGGTCAAGAAACCAAGTGGTCATGATGTTATGCCTTAAGGTCTCCGAGGATAATATCAGAATTGGGATGGAAGTGAGGACTGAAGGAGAGACCTGACTGAAAACTTTCCAGTAAATGAGGAGGAAGGCCCAGGAAGGGGATAGAGGATAGCAGTGAGGAAGGCTAGAGCATGGCATAGTACAAAAGTGAACCTCAAAGCAGCAGGAGTTTTGATAAAAGGTAGGTGTGGTAATAAGTAGTCTGGTAGTGATGAAAATGAAAAGGAGCATGGATAATTCTGAATCTCTGCTGGACGCCAAAGTGCAGGGATGTGTGGGAAAAACAGCCTCTTCTTGACTGATGGTGCTGCAGGGGGAACACTGCCTTCCCAGACGGCCGGGATTCAGCTCAAATAAGGGGTGGAGTACCCCCCTTCTCCCTCTCCATACGCTGTTTCTGGGCCATCATATCTACTCCCATGGTTTCAATTATAATGTAAATGATGACCTTGTCCACAGTCCTCCTCTCTCACTGGTCAGAAATTCCCTCCATGTGCTACTGAATCCCTCACACACCAGGTTGCACATATGTGGTCACCGGGTGAGTTCTGAAGGACCAGCAGGGAAGCCTCAGGGTGGGGGTTGAGAGACATGCAAGTGTTAAGATTGCGACTGCATGAAGTTTCGGCAGAACCCGCCAAGAGCTGGACATCTTCATGGCAGCAGGAACAAGATGAGGCTGAGGGCATCTGAAATGGTACACAGGAGGGTCTGACATGTTGGATAACCTCTACTTTCTCGGCTCATGTGTTACTTCCTCCAGGAAGTCCTCCCTGATCCTAAAACAAAATGAGAAGAATTCCTCCAGTAGGTTCTCAGGGTTTCTTGTACTTTCCTGTAATAAAACTCATCATATTTCATTGTAACTTGTAGTATTGATTTGTCTTCCTCATACAATTTATAAATCTTGTGAGGGCAGGTTCATGGCTATTTCACCGTGAGGTTCCCCCACCTCCTGTCCTGCAGTGCCTCAGGCAGCTCTGCCTGGTATAATGTAGGTGTTCAGTAAACATTTGTAGCATGAATGGATAAAACTTTGAGTGAGCAAAACATTAAATTGTGTTTTTTTTTTTTTTTTTTTTTTTTTCAGAGCAAGCCTCTTTAATAGAGGTACTTTCAGAAACATAAACTGATTACTAAAGGTTAGTTTGCCTTGTCAATCCTTTCATGGGCTGTCAGGCTGTGACCTCTAATAATGACATGGGTGGACAGATATTCTGACCAATGAGGCTCCACGTTCCCTTAGGTTCACTTGTTTTGCAAATTAGATTTGTCAGGTTGGAAGTTCAAATGAAAGCCTTTTTTTTTTTTTTTTAACCACTGCTCTTTGACACATTCTAATGAGAGGTATAGCTTCTGAGTTGTTGCTTCAGCATTCACATTTAATATGAAAGAAACCGAAAGCCGAAAGGAAATCGTGGGGCCCCAGAACAGCAGGTCTGCCAGGCAGCACGCTCAGCCCTGTTCTTAAGCTGTGTCTTCAGTGAAAAAGGGCTCTGACTGCCGCATTCTACCTGGCGCCGACAGCTGGGTAAAGGAGATGTCACAAAGGGAAGCAGCGTCAACTTGCATTTTGAACATTTTCTGTGTCATCTTCAGTCACCTTGTGTCACAGGGAAGTCATGCTGCCTGCTGATGATATTCTCACCTGGGGACCCCATTGTTGAGTGATGTTCTTGATGCCAACTCACACATTCCAGCTAATTCCAACCCTATTAAATATTCAGTATTTTTCTTGGAACCAGTTGAGCTAATGGGAGAAACAAAATAGAAGTCCCTTTCCCAACGAGTCATTCAACTAGAGTTTTTATGACCAAAAAAAGAACTGGAAACTGGAAGAGCCTTCAAATGCACATAGAAGCCATTCAAATCTGAAATTGCATGAAGTGATTCACCTTATCCTGGGGAGGACTGATGAATGAAGCACTTACTTGTTTAGATTGTTAGCCTCCATTTATCCAGCCAGGGATATTGAATCTTATTATTCTTTAGATATTTTGTACTTTACATCAAAGCAATAAAAACAAATTTAAAACATTCAATCAAAGGAATAATAATAAAGGAAAGTAACTGAACACTAATGTTACAGAAAACTGGAAGATTGTGAAGTGGGAGTTGCTCACTAATTTATGAGTGAAAAGAGAAAAAAAACAACAGAAATCATAAAAAGAAACTACAGACTACTGGAATTTATATAAACAAAACAAACGCTAAGTTATTAAATGGGAAAGGCGTTTTACGGGATCATCAGGACTGTAAAGTCTAACAGCAAAGTACTGAACAGATATGCTCTCCCAGTTACATCCATTTAACAGAGGCTTGATAAATATTATTGATCAACTTGTTGGCTTGATGATCTTGTTTGTGAAAAATAGCCTGAAATGGGAATTCCCAGGTAATGAATTTTGGTTGCTAACAAGTCTTTTATCTGGAATAGTCCTTAGGAGATCTTAATCAAGACAGCATTGATGTGAACTTCCTGTTCAGGATATTCCTGTGGACTATAAATAAGAGTGTTAAGAGATAATAAGTCCACATTTTTAAGTTGATTGACACACTCAAAAATGTCACCCTGGAGACTTTTAAAGAAAAAAAAAAATTTTTCCTTCACAGGGAAACATAATTTATTTCGAAAAGATAGAATACTTATTACATAGTAAAAGTTTGTGATGCAAACACATCTTTGGGATTCAGAAGTAGGTCATTGGCTTAGAGCCTCATATCTGGGGGGAAAGGACAATTCTGGCATTCCCTACCCTTGAAGACTTAGGGAGTTTACTTCACCACTTGGGCTACAGTTTTCTTCTCTGTGCAACAGATACGATACTGAGTTATTATAAATATATTAAATACATGTAAAGTGCCTATTCTGGACTCTGTTTAGCATGTGGTTGGTATTTAATAGTAATAAGGTTTAAATGTTAATGATTGTGATTGGTGATTGTTATTTCTTGGTGGGGGGAAAAGTACCAAAATGTTCTGTCCTCTGTCATTAACTCTATGTGGCATTTGCTAATTAACATCCTCCCATGTCCTTTGCAGTAAGCAGATGGCAGGCATGGTGCAGCGTGCTTTATGCACATGATCTCATGTGATCCTCACAGCACCCTTATGAGCACATGACTCTATACACTGCATTGTGGATAAGAGAGCTGAGTCTTAGAGGGGTAATGAGACTTGCCCAAGGTCACAGGGCAAGTAAATAGCAGAACCTTAGTCTGACTCCACAGAATTATCTGAATAGGATCTTATATTCCAATTTTTGTTTATTTTATTTTATTTTTTGAAACTTAAGTGCGTGCAAGAATCACCTGAGAAACTTACTTCGAGTGTAGATTCCTGGGCTCTTTCCCTGGAGATTGTTTTGGTAGGTATAGGTCTGGGGTCTAGTGAATTTTTCACAAGTTCCCATAGTAGTTTCTGAAATAGAGGACACATAAAGCTGAGTTAGAGCATGAAAATACCTATGTCTAACTATCTGCTCATTTATTATTTAATTCATTATATATTATAGAGGTTCTACTAAGCAATAAGTATATGGGGTACAAAAGTTAGAATACCCTTGGTGTTTAAATGATTCTCTCTTGGCGTTTTTGGGGCCTATAATCTCCAAAGGGAGAGAAAAAAGTTATTTTAAGCCAGCAATACTCTGTTAGGACCCAGAGCAGTAGAGTAATATCAGTTGTAGCCACCTGATTCATATGTCTTTTTATACTATCTCTGAAAGATTTTTTTTTTTTAATGAAGACAAGTAAAAGCTATGTTGAGAATAACTTTATGAATAGAGTTCTGATGACTCACATCCAATTTTTCTTTCTGAAGGCTCTGTTCAGAGAATAATCTATTACATTCAGAATAATCTGAATCAGACCACTTATCCAGGCCTGGTTCGGAAAATAGTCTGTTGTATTCAGATCTGGATCTCTCTTTTCACATTGTCAAGCTGCTAATTTCACATTTCTGCTTTTATACCAGCTGGTGCAGGGATACTGTGTTTACTGAGAGTTGCCTTTAAATAACAATGACCATGACCCCTTGTCTTCTCAGAACCCTCCTACCAAATGTTGACTGAGGAGTGGCCTCTTTTACTTTTTTTGCCTCTGCTTCTGAGCTGAGTAGCTATGAACAATATATTCCACTAGGCATACCTCCCCTACTGTCCTCTTCTGGGATGATAGATCGGCTCATCCAAGATTTCAAGATTTCATGGGCATTCTGCTACTGCCTGGGTTATCTAGTAAGCACCCTCATGCCTGAAGAGGGAGCTTAAAGCCCAATAGGTATGGTATATATCATTATTTTAAAATCTAGCATCTTTTAAAACATGTTTTTCCATTAGCAGGAAAAAAATAAGTTGAAATGTATAGATTTAAACTAACTTGTCATTTCAGGAAAACTTTTTGTCTGTTCCAAGTGGAGCATTAAATTGACCTAAATTTTACTTTCTATTTCCTTGACCAGAGAGCTGTCATTGAGATTCATTGGTCTCTGTATCAATTTATACATTTATTTATTTTACATTTCCTCACTGCATCTTCTAGAATGGTCTGCACACCAAAGATACTCACAAATTTTATTGACCCACTGACTGAATTTTTAGAAGCTGACAGATGTTTTACCAGCCATCCAGGGATGGCATACCACTGGTAGAAATTATTGACTTGTAGAAATCAATAGTTGGAGTGTGCCATAAGCACTTACTTTTAAGCACAGGTTTTATAGAAAGGAATTTCATGAATTTACTTCAGATAGAGGAGCAATTTGCTTTTTATTACTTTATTTTATAAACATGAACTTTGTAGTTTTTATCACCATCTTTTTATCACTTCAAAACACAATTTATGTACTGCTGACACAAAATTAGCTACATGCCAAGGCACCTAGTGCTTTAAAGTACAACAAATTTGAGACAGCCTGGTAATGTCCTATGATCTTTTCTTCAAAATTCTTCATTCTGAAGAATGAGAGTAGTATTGGAGGAATGAAGACAGGCAAATGCTCTTCAATTTTTCTTAAGGGATAAGAAGTCTCCTATAGTAGTCTGGGAAAATAAATTATCTAGATAAGATTTTTGAATCAGTGATAAAAGAAGTAGTTGCTGAGCAGCTAGCAATGAAGGCAGTGATTCCTAGAGGCTGGTGTATGTTTACTAAGAAGAAAAATTATTAAAGTAATCCAATTTCCTTATTTGATGGGATTATTAGTTCAGTAGGACAGAGGAATGTGGAGAACCGTGTATTGGGGAAAAAGCAAGGCATTGGCCAAGTCTTTCAAGATAGCTGTGGGTTAAGATGATGGATGATTAGCTGAGTGTTAGTGATATTAAGTGAATGATTGAAACACTATACCCAGAGATTGCTAATTACTAAATCAGTGTCATCAGGCTTGTTCCATTAATGCATATCTTAGGACTCTGTCCTTGATCCTATTCATTTTTTAATGAATGATAGGGGCAACTTGATATGATATAGTTTCAGTGATTAGGGTGCTGGTCTCAAACTATCTGGGCTCAAATCCTGCTTCTATCACTTATTGGAATGTGACTTGGCAAGTTGCTGAATCTCAGTAAGTCTCAGTTTCTTCATCTTTAAAATGACTATCATAAATGTATCTGCCTAATATGATTAGAGATATAAATCATGTAAACCAGTAACATATGGTAAGTGCCCCAAAACATTAGTTATTATTGTCAACTACTTGGTCATTGCTATAGAATTCTAAGTCATCAGACTTGTGCATAGAACCAGCTAGAAGAAAGAAAAGAGATGTTATATGACTGTCTTGAGCAACTGAGCATGGCCACATTTCTACTTTTGCTCCCTCTCCTTAAACCCCAGTATCTGCATTATTCTAAGATAGGAAAGTATCTGACACAGTGAAGTATCATCAAGAATACATTTAAGGCCCCAAATACATATCCCAACATTCAAATGACTAAATATTGTATGTAGGAAATATTAAAAAGGATATGCAAGAAAGATTTAGGAGTTTTAATTACCAAAAACTCAACATGAGTTAGGAGTGTGATGCAGTCACAAATAGGAACTTACACAACCCTGGGCTGCATTAACAAAACTGTATTGCTACCTGAGACTGAAAACCCAAAGGTTGACTAGTTATCTCTCTCGAAGTGTTTTGTTTCATGCTGAACACCACAATTTAAGTGACAGAGATAATCTGGAGTGTGTTCAAAAAATAGTGGCTGAAATGGAAAAACAACACAAAACCACACAACAAAGAATATTTGAAATTACAGGATGTTTAACTTGGAGAAAAGGAAATATGGTAAAAAAATTAACTAGAGGACTCAGACTTTTTAAAAATGATAGTTTATTGATTCAATGAAAGTTTTTAAAAAAAATAATCCCCAATAAATGCAGTTCAGGGTTAAGTATCATATTTGTAGCACATTGTTGAGTCTGTACACAAAAATATGCATCATCTGTATGATTCCATCATGACATCACTTTTCTCATTCTCTACAATACCTGGTTTGGGTTGTTTTCATTAACACGTCCATAGAGCTTAAAAGTGTATGTTACTGTTTTTTTTTTTGGGAGGGCAGATGTTTCTCCATTCCTCACTCTCTCCCCGTGTTCACATAAATTAAATTGACTTTTTATGGTAGAAGTTTCAGGGTGAGGCAGTCCATGTCAAATTAAGGAAAACAGAGGGGCTCTTGTTGAGGTAGTGAGTTCCCTGTTACTATGTTCAAGTTCAGACTCAATGGAAACTTTGATACTGCAGAGGACATTCAAGGTTAACTTGAGTTGGTGGAACAAATCACCTGTTTCTTCCAATCATTTCATTCTAAAATGTGAACTATTCATGGTCAGAGTATTTTTGCCTATTTTAACCCTCTGATGTTTTACAACTTATGCTGGGGATGGTTGGAAGGTATACAGGAAAGAAATGCACATTTTGGTCTAAATGTTATACTAATTTTAGATAAACATTATATGTAGTAATCTGTTTAATAAATTCTTACCTATTTTACTTAATTTTTAAAGTATATAGATTTATCCATCAGTAATTAAAGGAATGAAATTATTTTTTGTTGACTATGGCCAAATTTTCAAATTCTTAGAGTTAATTTTGCAAATCTTTCATGAATTTCATTTCCTGACCAAGAGGTCTAATAATAAGTATGTTAATGTGTAATAATTTATATTAATTTGACATATTAACTTTTGTACATATATTTTTCACATGCATTATCTTATCTAAAAATTCTCCCAGCTGACCTGTTAGGCAGATAATGAAATTGAGACTCAGTGAGGTTAAATGATTCCCTGAAGTTTCATGGTTAGCCAGGGGCAGGGTAAGGACCAAAGCCTCATTCTTCTCACCCTGACTTTGATTCTTTTTCTTTATTTTCATTAATGGTTTTAGATGTCAGCAATTTTGTCAGTGAGAAGCTACTTTTCCCTTTGGTTGGAGAAAATTGCCTTTCCCTTTCACAGTGTCCTTTTGCTTTATTGTGAAGTATATTTGTAGAACAATGCCAGCTTTGAAATGTCATGTACTTCAGATCCAGAAATTGTGCACTACTTGAAGTGACGTGAGGAGACGTGACGACTTTTGCTTGAGGCAGTGGATGTCATTGCTTAGGCTCTGGAGGCTGTGAGTTTAGCCAGACCAGGGAAGCAGGTCAGACATGTGAGGGACGCCAGGTTCTCAAGGGATGAGGTCTTGATAGCCTACATCTAAGCCACATTTCAGAAAGGCCCGGCATGAGTGAGCTGAGGGTCATCTGTGGGCATGGGATTGGAATGAAGTATTATATCTGGGACATTTGAGGGCAGCTGTGAGATCTAATCACAGCGACCATGATTTAGAGGCATATCTGAGCTATTGTGAGGCACGTTGCCAGTGAAACTAAAAGTGCAGGTGGGACGGGAATTGAGATGAAAAGGTCAGTAGGGGACCAGTGTTGAAACTTATGAAAGGTGAGCCTCTCAGCTCAGAAACAAATCCCCAAGAATGTGAAGGGGTTTGGTGTGACAGGTGAGAGCTTCGGCAGTAGTCTTCAAAGAATGCAAGTTCAGGGTGTTAGATGGGCCGTTCGAGGTGAAAAATAACACAACTGATAATATGGATTTTTAGATTTGATATACACTGTTGCTAGGCTTTACATCAGTTTACAAATATTAATGCTTATTAATATTAAATAATAAAATATCTGGCCTTTTAAAATATTGGGGCAAAAATAGGTAACATTGAAGCATATTTCTTTTTATAAAATCATTTTTTTAAAAATTGTGAGAGTAGTGCATGAATGTGGTAAAATATTGGGAGAAGGGCTTTTCTTGGTCCAAATCAGATAAAAAAAAATACAAAGGCCTTCTAAATTCATAGCCTAGAAATGCTGAATAAAATACTCTAAAAATTTCCTTAAATTCTTTCTAAGAAAGAAATAAAGAAATCATCAAACACCAGAAACGAAGAGTGAGCTAAAAACCAGAACGAAATACCTGAGTTGGGCTCCACCTGCTCTGGTGGGGAGGTCTGTGGAATCACCTGGCACACAGGGCCTTGGGCCTGAAGGACATTGTGCAGAACTGAGATCCTAGCAACGAAGTGCACCTAGGATATACCTAGGAATTTTATCTCTGCCTGGGTTAGAGTACAAAAATGTCACCCCTGAAAAATCTAAGCCTTGGGCCTATGTTTTAAATTCTGGAGGACCAATATCATAGCCCAGGATATTTGGCATTTTAACCATTTATACTAAAGGTAAAATCACAATCAATATTTTGCAACTCATAATGGACTCTTCCTTTGTGATCATTAATAAATTTCAAAGACTTTTTTTAATCATAAAAAAGGCTGTTCTCACTAGCTTTGAGCTGATTTTTATATAGCTAACAGCAAAAGTGCTAATGATAAAGGCTGGCTTAAGTTTGCTTTGGTAATTTAGAGCCATGAAGTATTGAGCAACTGATAAAGCTCTAGAGGGTTAACTTCGTTCTGGAAGTTTTTATGAGGAATTTTGGATTGGATTTTTAAAGCCTCTATTATTTGCTCTTCTGTTCTGAGTGTAAGAACAAAGCCCAAGAAACATTCTCCATTAAGTTTACCTGCTGAATCTATAAATTCAGGTGAATTGTTTCTTTTCTAGGTCCGTGGATTTCTTAAGGTCCTTGGTCTTACAGAAAGTGACACTTCTACCACCTGTGAGACTGGAAATCGTAAGTCAGATACTAATTCACTTTTCCTAGGAGGACTTTGTTGGCATTGGCTCCACATATAAGACCAACTCTTATTTCTTAGTAGTGGCTTGTCATACATGATTAAAAGCTTGTCATATGTGATTAAAAGAGGCTTAGTCTCATATATGACACTCTAAGAACGGTCTTGGCAGTACAATGATTTATCCAATGATATCCTTTTAAAATAGAGGACACATTATAATTGAACCTATGTAAATAACTACATTAATGACCAATTAAGGAGAATCACTAGAAGTATTTCTTTCTGAATTCTCAGAGGTCAGTAAGAATCAGATATCATTAAAAATGTTTCATTTCAGTTTAAAGTAGTATAGCAAGGGTTAGAGGTAGATTAAGAAGAAAAGAGAAAGGTCATATATCTCTACAATTGGAGAGTTAAAAAATACCAACAATAATTCAAACTAATAATCATGGTAAAATTCCCCTTATAAGTTCATTTGGTCCTATATAATTAGTTTTTTACTCTGCTGTTTCTTAGGTCAGCTGTTTTGCTTTCAGAAACTCACCTGTTTTCAGACTGAAAATGTCCTGGAAATCTGACTCTGTCCACTGATGTGGTCTGAAAGTTGTTCAAGTGATGTCAGCTTGGTAGCTGGTAGTCAAGTTTGTTTTTTGAATTATCAATAGTTAGAGCTCCTGGTAGAATATTTGCCATGAAGTTCTGGGAATACCCTTTTTGTTGAAGACATAGATTCTAGCTTGTAGCAGAGCCTTCAGGTAATCATTTGGGAAAATAGAAATGATGTATAGATGACAAAGACTGAATGGCTGTGGTTAATTTATTATAACAACTGATAATAACAGAATAAAAGAAAGTAAAAATCTCCAGGAAATAACTATGTCATAAGGGTTTCATCAATGTTTTCCTGAGGATAAGAATATATTATTGATAGTGAGGATATTGATGAATATCAAGAACTTACCCATAAAATATGTACTTTCTGAAGTATTTACACTAATAACATTTGCCTAGATAAACTTAACCCAAGGAAGGCTGAGCATCTCTTCTGATCTGATAATGTTTCTATAGTATCTCTTAAATAAAGTTGAGCTAATTAAGAAATATAGAGTATATTAAAAAACCTAATTTCTCTTTTTTTTTTTTTTTTTTTTGAGACAGAGTCTCACTTTGTTGCCCGGGCTAGAGTGAGTGCCGTGGCGTCTGCCTAGCTCACAGCAACCTCAAACTCCTGGGCTTAAGCGATCCTACTGCCTCAGCCTCCTGAGTAGCTGGGACTACAGGCATGCGCCACCATGCCCAGCTAATTTTTTTCTATATATATTTTAGTTGGCCAGATAATTTCTTCCTATTTTTAGTAGAGACGGGGTCTCACTCAGGCTGGTCTCAAACTCCTAACCTCGAGCGATCCACCCACCTTGGCCTCCCAGAGGGTTAGGATTACAGGCATGAGCCACTGTGCCCGGCCGTAATTTCTCTTTTTATAAGGTGAAAGATCAAATATTTGTGCTTCTCCAGGGACCTTCACAGAAATCTCAAAGATTGTTTTAGGTGTAAAGGACATCCTGGCACTTTGTTTGCTTATTTGAAATTTTAGATCTGGTCTTGGAAGGCAAAATCAAAAGGGCTAACAAAAGATAGTTGGTTGTTTTATTAAGGTAAGATCATGGATGCTTGAGAAATAATACTTAGTTACCTAATTAGTCAAAGTGACTATAAAAAATATTTCAAAATAAGCCAAGAAGAATATAACATAATTAAGAAACCTATGTCATTCACATGAATTTCTTAAATAAAAAGTTTATCATAAAGTCAACATTGATCACAAAAGATTATTATAGTAGAATACAGAATCTGTGCATGTAGGCAGGTTATCAAGAAGGTCAAAACAAATAACCCTTTACTATACCTTGTTAAGAACTCTAACACCAATTTATTATTAATATACTATTTTGACAAAAACCAAATTCTTATTTTGCTTTAATATAATACTTAGCATGAAAGTTTTTATGAATCACTACTACCCTTATTGTCTTTTGAATAAATTCATCAAAATTGAATGAACTTGTCAAAATTTTTAACACATTTTGAGGTTTCCTCTCAGATTCAGGTATTAAAACCAAGGTAAATACAAGCAGTTAAAATAAAACACTTTACAACTTTCTATACTCTTTCAAGTTTTGTCTCTCACTTTGCTCTTTCATATTCCAGAACAAAGTGAGACTCTAGGAAGAAACTAATCTCTTTGAAAAGCAAAAGAGCATGCACAGGTCCATTTCCATGTTACTATTTGCCTCCATTATTGTCTCGACAACCTATATTAATGATAAATTTTCACCGATATACCTAACTTCTATTTCAAAGAAAAAGCTGAGATAGGAGTGAGGGTGGTGACTCATTGAAACTCTCATATTCAAGCATGTTAGCAAACCAGAAAAACTCATGTATACATATTAACATATGTATATGTATAACAATTTTCTACAGCTGCACACATTCTTATTGTACCTTTTATTTTTATTTTTTATTGATATATAATAGATGCACATAGTTTGGGGATACTATGATAATTTAATACATTTATATAATTTGTAAAGATCAAGTCAGTGTAATTGGGATATCCAGCACTTAAATATTTGTCTTTTCTTTATGCTAGAAACATTTAAATTATTCTCTTCTGGCTATTTTGAATAGACAATAGAGTATTGTAAATTATAGTCACCCTACTGATCTATCAAACACTTGGTCTTATTTCTTCTATCAAACTATATGTTTCACACCTTCTTAAATGGGTAAAGAATGAGCAGATTCATTAATGAGAATCAAAAATATATCTACTCTATGGAATATAAAACTAAGAATTAAAAGTATATAAACTTAAATTAGTAATTAATGTTTTCGTATTTTATCTTAAGAAATTATCTAGATATCTAAAAATTATTTAGTAACTCAATATTAGTCATAAGTGTTTAGTTACCTAGGGATTGTGGAAATTATGTTTAAATTGTCATACTACAATATATAATTACTGTTGATATAAAAAGTTTGTTATCATGATTCAATATATTAAACACAAAATATTACTTTTCATAATCTTAAATATACTGGAGTAATGTTAGCTTATTTGATCAATAAGCAAGAATAAGAAGTTAATCTAAGCCTTATGACAAATGTAAAAAATGTAAAATTTACAAAATGTAAATTTTATTTTGCCCTGTCCAATCATAAGCAGAGAAAAGATACTTTCTTTGTAAGCCAAAGTTAATAGGCCAGTCTGATTTGTCCATAGATTCACTTTACTTATGTGAATGTGGACTTCAGAGTAGAAAAACTTAGTTAGCAGGTCATTTTTTTGAAATAAGGGACTCTACAATCTAATTTATTAATACCCCCTGTGGTAAAAGTTTATCTCATTTATGGACACAAAGACAAAGGCAAATAGGTTGTGATCTACAATGCCAACCACTGGTCAAAGTTTCATCATTCCATATTTCAGAGTTGTTTTCCTTGCCAGTGGACATTAAATATTTTATTAATTGATTTGAGCTTGTGGATAGACAAATAGATAAACAAAAATAACTAACAACTAGATTCTCTGTCATGTCTCACCTGACAGAACAGAGTTTCTATTACGAACTTGATGGAGGTCATCAAATGGTCAGATTCTCAATCTATGCTACCACCAATGTAAAAAAGTTAACATCCTTTTGTGAACCAAAACCAAATAATGGTAAAACCCACAAAAATAAAAGATCAGATGAAAAACGAGAGAGTCAGTAAATTTAGTATTCTATTGGTTCTTGGGATTCGTTCTTAGAGCCAGGAAAAGTCATGCCTGGCTTAGACAGCACTAGAGATGAATTCAAATTATATTCTTTAATAACTACATTAGGCATCTTGGGCACTTCATTGGGTCCCCCCAGACTGCTAGAGGATAATTCTCAAAAAAGGAAAATCATGACTTTCATACAAATATAAAATGAACATATGCAAAGTTTTTAATCAATCCATCAGTTAATGAGGGAACCAGTAAGATGCTAAAGTTCAATATTCAGTGCTATTCTTCTTTTTCATTCACTTATTTTTTCTCTCTTTTTTATTTACTCATTTGGTCATTTGTTTTAAATTTAGTTTGCAAGTTTTATTGTTTGTAACCATCATTAAAAAATATCAAATTTTCCTAGAAAAATCACAATTTTTCCAACTTTTTGAGAAATGTGCAATTCGTTGCTTACTTCTTCAAGATTGGGTATCAGAGAGATCTCTGTCCTTCAAATATTATGGATGTAGAAGTCATTAGTAGTTGGTTGTAGTATTGATCATTATTAGTATGACTACTGAAGTTTATTTAACTTCTTAAAAAATTTTTAAATTTTGTCTTATTATAATTTTCTTCATGTAAATTGATTTTACAAATCTCAAAAGGACACCAGAAAGATAAATTTAATAAAATACAAAACAACTTTGATTTTTGGCATAAATTTTCTACAGAAATACAAATGTGTAAACAATATAAAAATTAACAAAATAATTTTCTTTGGTCATCTTCAGTGTTCAAAGGGAACATTTGGAGATCTATTTAAATGCATGGTTTTCAATCTAGATTCTTAGAGTTATGTGACAACAGGTGTGTATGTGTGTGTGTGTGTGTCTGTGTATTTAGAGGGGTAATGTTTGAGCTATTTTTATACTTCAAAAACTGGTTCTGTACTTAAAATGGTTTATTTACCAGATATATCATTGCATGGGCTATTAAATAGAATTTTTTTGATAAGACAAAATGTATCAAAACATTGATTTTCTAGGCAAATATTTATTAAAAAATATACTTGAGTATCAAAAGCTTTTAAAATGTGAATTAGTTGATATCAAGACTCTTTAAAGGCAAACACAGGGCAAATTCCATTTTCTTTCTATCATGAAAGTTAATAGCATACATAGTCTCTGTGCAGCATAAAGGAAACTATTAGGTGATCCTTAGTTTAAAGAATTGAAAATATATAGAATTATATACAGTAAGTAGTAAGTTGATGATAGAGTTATTCCCATCATCCCTGGGAGCTCTAGCATTTATTTGTAATATTCCCTCACTGAAAGGTCCACCAGTGAGCTATCAATCAGCGGTTGAGTCCGTACATCTCCTGGGACCATCACCTGACAATGAAATCTGACTAGTGTCAGGCATGCCCAAGGCTCCCTTACTTAGCTTATCCTCTGCTCCTTTTTTGACAGCTCCAGAATGGAGTTTATTTCCTGCATTTAATGGATTTGTCATAAACCTTAATTGAATCTTCCAGATAAAAGAAATTTAGGACAACTTCAATAGTCTAGCTTGTAGCTTTGCTAGGTTCCTCAAGACCTGAATATCAATCTGGACACTCAGAAGATAGGCTGGGATAATTGCAAATCATCCTTATCAGGCCCAAAGTATAAGTGCCTTTTGGTCTTTTGAAAGGTTCAGACTTAACGATTTTAGGAAGGAGAAAACATTTCAGGAAAAGAATTTGTACTTGGAGAATCAAATTCTCCAATCATTTTTTTCCCTGAAAGAATATCAGATAACACTTAATAATCAAATTTACTGTGAAGACACATACTCCTTAGGCAAAACTGTTTTGCAAATATAATATAATTAGTTTTTAAAATAGCAACCAATCAATTTAAGTTTACTTTTATTGGAGTATTTTTCAAGGTTAGGATAATCAAACACATGCATACTCGAGATGCTCCAACTTTAAAATTGAACAGGATATTTGGGATATTAACCGCTGTTAAAACATACATATCAGGTTCAAGTGTCTGATCAAATATTTTTATGAACTGAGAGAAGCTGATTTTTGATTCATGTATTAGGATCTAAAATTGCATATCAAAGAGAATTTGCATCAGAAAACCAAATATAGTCTATTACTTATTTTCCATGGTCGATATTCTTTCTATTGAGTAAGAAGAAAAGTAGAAGAAAACATCAGAGCTTTATAAAATGAGCTATTTCTATAAAGTGCTTATTTAGTCAGTCTTAGAAATCTTGGATATAATCAAATCAGTTTTCTTTTTGACAGTTGTTACTGAAGTTATATTATGCAAAACTGAAATTTCTTGGGAATGGGAAAAGCATTATAGAGCAATGTTAGTTTTCTAGCAAAACAGGGATGATTGATATGGAAAATTGATACCTAAGGGGATAGAAGAATATTTTGCTTTTTTTTATGACTTTCTGAATAGGCAATTTCATTAGTGCCCTTCTGCTTCAAATAAAAGAGTTGTGTAAAACATTGTTTTGAGAACAACTTCTCTCAATGCTTAAAAAAAATCCATATATCAAAGTTTCAGTACTTTTATATTGTTTTGAAATTGGATTCCTAACTCTACAATTGAGGTATCTCATTTCTGTCCTTTATTCATCTTGGCTACTTTGCATTCACTTTTAATTTTTTCCTGTTTTCCTAGGAGCTACTGAATTTTTTTTACAAACAGAGATATTTGGAGGTTTAATAAAAGTACAAATTTATAAGACTCATTTATCTGTTTGCAAATCTGCCTAAACTCTATTGCAAAAATTATTGTATTAGTCTCCATGATAATTTGATCACATGGAACTGTAATTACCTATTCATATAACTGTTTCTCTTACTAGACTGTGACCTTCTTAAGAGCAGGTAACATGTTTTAAAATCTATATATCCCAGCAGGAACATGGGTTCTGGTCCATAAAAAATGCATAGTAAATGTTTGTTGACTGACTGTCCAAACAAATGAATGATGAGGAAGCAAAATTTATTATTAGAAGGTTCTTGAAACTACTTGTAGTTATTACAGCTTTAGGAATTAGGCTAAACTGGATGAGCATAGTGGAATAAACAAACTCAGAAAAAATGACATCTCAAATTTTTAGGTCCTGAATTGTGAGGAAATTTCTAAATAGGATAAATTCTGACACATACTTAAACTTAAATGGTCTGAAAATTGTTGGTAATGATGAAATCTTGAGCAATAATATTGAAAGCTGAGGTAATTGTAGTTCCAGGAGTATTTGGTCACAAAAATATGAGGTATAATTATTATTGTCATGTGCTAGATCAGTAAGGAAGATCTGGGACACCAATAATAGGTAACTCTGACTCGAATAGGGTTAAACAATAAGGAAATCTATTCTCATAATTGGAAGTCCAGAGGCGTGATAGATCCCAAACATGAATAATGTCATTAGAATCTTGTTTCCTTTAGTCTTTCCATTCTGGTTTCATCAACCTTAACTTTATCTTGAAGCTGTTTTTTTCTTAAGATCACAAGGTGCCTGCGGCAGGTCCATGTATCAGTTACAGACATGATAATGTTTAAAAAAAGAGGAACTACATCTTTCTCTTGGTTTCTGTTTTAAGAGCTAAGAAAATTTTTTCCTAGAATTGCTCCAAAATACTTTCTCTCGTATTTCATTGGCCACTGTTGGACCTCATACCCATTCCTAAAGGAATCATTGGCAATGGCAATGGAGTTCTCCTGCTTGGCTTGGTTCAGTGGTTCTCAACCCTGGATGCAAGTTAGTATCACAGGGAGATTTTAAAAATACCAGTGTTTGGGCCACACTAGCAATTAATTTAAGTAGAATCTCTAGATGTGACCTAGGGATCAATATTTTTAAAAAGCTCCAAGGTGATTATGATACATAGTGAGAGCTGAGAACTAGGAACTTGGATGTACATCCAAGGTGAATTGGTGACCACGAGCAGCCCAGTTACCTCTACACATGGAAAGAGGCTTTTGACCTTTCTCAGGGGTGGTGCACTGATAAAGAAATTGCTTGTTAGTATTCACTGTCTCACCCAGCTTCCCTTGTGGATATCAGTATGTGTGTACAAGACAACTGACCAGGGTTGGACTCTGTGAACTGTGAAGATGATTGTTTTGAGCAAGACTTAAATCCAGGTCTTTTCTTGTTTTAGCAAAAAATGCTAAATTGAACTAATCAGTCAAGGATGTCCCCAAAAGACTTACTAAAAATTCATGTTCTCTTCCCTATTTTGTATAGAAGAAGCGTTTAGGCCAAATCTTCAGATAATCTCATTAGTCCCTCTTAGTCATGCATTCTGTTCCAGCAGGGATGAGTACCAGTAACATGGGCTTAGGTGTCAGAAAGGTCTGGGAAACCTGGGGTTGGTTTAATAGCTCCTCTAAGCCTCCTTCTACTCATCTGTAAAACTGGTATACTAACTCCTATATCAGAGAGTTATTTCAAAAATTAAATTCATTTATGAAGGAAAAGCACTTGGGTACAGTAAGAGATCAGAAAATGAGCTGATGGTAATGATCTGATCTGCATTTGGTAGGTGATGACTAACTCATTGCTAATATTAACTCAACAAATGTTATTTATGGGTTCTTTCCATCTCTCTTGATCCTTCCCTCTATTTTATTTGTCTTTACTTTTTTCTTGTCCTGTGGCACTTTTGATTATCCATATGATATACAATATATATAAAATTCAAGTCATACTTAAATTATGAAATTCTCCCTCTTTCAAAATAATTTTGTTTGTAAAATTTACTATTCACAAATTTATTTTGTAGACTTGTTTTAATCTTTGGTTCCCTGATGAAAATTGAGTGGGTGATTTTTAAAAAATACTTTTCCTTCTCTTTGATTAACTGTGCTTACAGCCAACACATCCATTTTGCTCTTATTTTTTTTTTTTCATTCAATGCTTTATTACCTTTTGCCTGGATCAAGTATTTTCAGGTTGACTTGAATGTCTATTTTCAGGATATATTTTAAGAGGTCCCAATGCTAAAAAATATTGACTGCATTTTTATCAATACAAAAATGATAGGTATGACAGTTTGAAAAATCTTCAAAAACACAGGAATGCCATTTTCCAGAGAACTTTTTTTGTTTGCTACTCTCCCACAATAAATATTCCCTGGAAATGCTGAACTTCTTTTACTCCCTTAAGCCCTCGGTGCTTTCTCACTTCTGGACCTTCACAGGCCGTGCCCTCTTCCTTGCCTTGTTACGACTTCTTCACCTGCCTGCCTCCTAACTGTCCCTTCTCATGTTGGCTTCTGCTTCCCAGTCTAAACAGCTTTTCCTGACCTCTTAGTTCGGGATGAGGCATCCCATCTACTGATTTTTATGGCACCTCATGTCACTATAGCACGTTTACACCACACACAACTGCGTATCGGTCCCTTTCTCTGGACTCCATACTCAAAAAGGGCATCACTGCGGTTTAGTTTGTAGCACAGTGATGAGCACATTCCCACATTAAATGAAAGTTCTGTTTCTTCTCCTGACTACATACATGACAACAGCCGGTAGAATTAAGGGTAGACAATCATACATCTTCAGCATATTCTGTTTTCTTATAGACTTATTTACCTAAGATCCCCACAATGGCAAATATCCATCTAATTTTATAAAAAAACAAAAACAAAACCTTTTCCACGTCACTGACATAAAACTTACATTTTCGTTTTCTTTTTAGTACAATTGGTATGTTTTCTTTCATTGTTTCAGGAGGCATCTTCCCCCTACCCCCTATCTCCACTGGTGGAGTTATATTTCTTATTTTTTCAGCACCTTTATTTTAATCCCAGCTTGCCTTTGGGGAGATTTATCTTGTGTTTTCCTGCTGAATCATGTCTTCTGAGCCTGTTGCTATGAGGTGCAGTAACTTGATTTTGAGATTTCAAGTAGAGAGTTTCAATCCTATGTACTGGACTTAGCAGTATGACCTTAGAATACTTAAGCCACTCTTTAATACTATCTTTCCTCTGTTCTTTTTTTGCTGAAGGCATAAGGATTTTACAAACATATTGGGCCTTTGAACACAATCATCCCAATAAGAGTTCCCTGGGATGTACTTGAGATGTGATTATTTTGGATTAATAAAGTAGGATCTTCTTTGCTACTGACTTAAAAAATATATTTTCCTGTCATAACTATACTCTTGTTTTCTTTAAACTAAATTGCTAAATTATTTTTATTGATGTTTTTCCTATTTTATTTTTAAAGTTTTTCTATTTGGTTTCTTTTTTAATAGAGGATTATAATATTAAAAATAATCTTACTATTGCCTCTTATGATCTCAGAAGAGTTGAAAAAGGGATGCTAGCAAGAGTAAATAATAATTTAAACTACAGTATTTGGATGGCAGAATATTAAAATTGCTGAATGGGCCTGAGCGGAGCCATGAGCTGGACCTGCCCATGTTGCCAACAACCTGTTTTCTTTGCTGAGAAGGTCAGCTCCCTGGGCGAGAACTGGCACTGCTTCTGCCTGAAATATGATCACTGCTACAGCGTCCTGTCCCCAGGCGGACCTGCAGAGCACAACGGGAGGCCTTATTGCCACCAGCCGTGCACCCAATGGGGTGAACATTGGTGGTGTGGGTGCCTACCTATACAACCCCCTGCCTCCTACCCCTGCCAGCACCACACCCCTCAGCCCCAGCAGCTTTAGCCCCCCCAGGCCAAGGACTGGCCTCCCCCAAGGCAAAAAATGCCCTCTCCACAAGAAGGCATTCACTGGGAAAACCTCACTGTGCCCTGGCTGTGGGGAGCCCATCTATTTTGCTGAGAAGGTAATGTCTTTGGGCAGAAATTGGCACGGTCCCTGTCTGAGGTGCCAGCATTGCCACAAGAGCCTGTCTGCTGGGAGTCATGCTGAGGGCTGAACACTGGTGATGTGGGCTGCTACATCTATGACCCAGTGGAGATAAAATCCAAATGAGATGCTCACAGGAGAATTCACCCTAACTCAGGCCTCCCATCATCCCCTCCGTGGTCCAGTGGGAGCTGCAAAATTCTCCAGTCTCAGGATGGGAGAAGATGAGATCCTGGGGACCTGGTCCTAGGCCCTCTGGTAGGCCAGAAAGTCTGGACTTTCTCTGCCAATTCTTCCCTTTCCCATTCCTATCTGGTTAGGGGGCATAAGCCACCCCATTTTGAATGGTGTCCTTCTGGCCTTCCCAACCCCTTGCCCCAGCAAATTCTGGGGCTTCAACATACTCATAAAACTTGTGTTTATTAACTCTCAGCCTTTCTGGCTTCTCCAATAAAATGTTTGCTCCCCCCCAAAAAAAAAAATTGCTGAATGAAGAGAATGCATGTGGGTATATTGATTTTTAGTAAAGTACCTAGTATAGTGATGATCTCATGAAATTTTATTTACTAAATTAATTAAACTGACTTGGCTAGAAACATCATAAATTTAGATTGAAAATTAGTTCAAGGATCACAAACTAGACAATAATTATATTACATATTGAAGTAGGTAGCTTAGATTACAAATAGTAGAAAAGTTCAGTTTTGGATTTTTCATAGCTTTCTTATGAATGTAATGGAACTGAAAATAATCAGTGAAAATTTCTATGTAATTGGATAATAGAAAATATTACTAAAATCTTAAAATTTCATGAAGTTGTAGACAGTTACAAATATGGTCATAGAACAACAAAGTCAGGGTTAATTTGGGAAAATGGAATTAGAATGGAGCAGATAAAATTTCAGTTATCACTACAAATGATAATTTAAAGACAAATGAAACTAATAATTGAAATTTTCTGGATTTCTTCTCTTATGTTTCATCTTCTTTCTTGAGCTAAGAACTCATGTCTTGGTCCCAGGCCCCTCACTACTCACCTCTCTCAAAGAAGCCATCTACTCTGGGGGCTTGAGAAAACACATCTGGGTGGATGACTTACTCTCAGATCTGCATCACCAGGCCAAAAGTTTGGTCCTGTATCTCCAACCACAAACAGGATGGAGGTTACTGTTCTGTCTTCATATTAAACACAAAACTCTAAAAACCCTTTAAATTTGCCTCATAGTTCACATTCAAGATCCACCACTCCTTAAATGTGCTTATTTCTGTAAAGTGTCCTACAGGACTGAAATCTTAAGCTTAATTTTTATTTATTTCTACATTTTTCCTCATGTCAAATTCATTCATCTAATGGGTCCTACTGCTTTTTCCACAATTCATTTTTCTCATTGGAGATATCCTTAGTATCATAGCAAACTGAGATTGCCTTGTATAAATCTCTGTAAATAGTTTTCTAGCAGTTTCCTCTACCCTGGGTTATCATCGACCCCTTTAATCTTTCTTAAATTTTGAGTTTGATATTATACCTCTCCTCCAGAATATGTGGTAGACACCTTTGTCTAATTATTTGGAATGATTTTTTTTCTCTGTAATCTCATTGAAATGACCAAAAGTCAAATATGCGTGTGTGTGTGTGTGTGTGTGTGTGTGTGTGTGTTAAAATTGCGGTCAGTGCTGTAAACAGAAGTGATTTTGAGAAATTTTGAGAAATTTATGGAATTTATACTGAAACCTTGAGGAATTTGTGAAAACATAATGAAGATAAGCTTGGACTGAAGGAAGTGCCATTAGCCTATGATTCCACTAAGGTAAAGGAAAATACCAGAGAAAGTATCTGGGTTTCCACAAGAATGTGTAGTGAACTGCTAAAGTCAGACCAGCAAAGGCTGAGAGCAAGGATTTGGAGAAGCAGGCTGCAAACCAAAGACTTGGGGACTTCAGAGCCTAGCTCATGGTAGCCAGGTTGGGGGCATTTACCCTGAAGCTTCCATTGGAAGTGAAGGTGGGAATGCAAGCCTGGAGCTACTGAAGTGGGCCAATAATAAGGGTTAATAAGGCAGTTAGTGAGAGGAGGCTCTCCCCAGGTACTGTCAGTCTGCCATAACAAACATTGGACTTTCTTTTTAAGGACATCAACCATAACTGGGACAACATGGTCCCGTTGAGCTGCAAGAGAGGCTAGAAAACACGTGTCACATTTTCAGCCTCTCCATAATAGTAGTGAGAAAGGGAATGTGGATTAAACAACTGAAAATATCTGTCCCTATAGAAATGCAGACTAGAGCAATAACAGTGAAGGACATTGAAATATTTGCCCAAGAACTATCGCCTATAAAGTGCTCATCTCAGGAAGATTTAAAAAATTAAATTTCCCAATAATACACATTTTAAAGAAAGATAATTCCAAAGTTTACCAAAGTCTTCTAAAATACATAGAATTAATGGAGAATCTTAAATTGATTTTATGAAACCTAACAGAGAACAGAAAATCTTCATATAATTTATGAAGAGAGAAAAATTTTAAAATAAAATATTAGTAAGTAGAAATTAGCTGTATATTAAAGAAATACTATAATGAGATCAAGTAGAGTTCAGTATAGTGGTATAATGTGATTCAATGTTGTATTTCTATTAATACAAAAATTTTCTAAGGAGTAAAAGGCAGACTTGAAAAAATGTGAGGAATATAAAATGCCTAGAATAAACTTAACCTTCTTCTGACATGGTTTTAAATATTCCCTTATGTGGCAGTACTTAAGGAAAAGTAATGTTTGCTGAGCATTTTCTTTGTATTAGAGACTTCACAGGCACAATATTGTTTAATCCTCTTAAAAATTCTCAAGATGGGCATTATCCTGCCTCCATTTTTACAGATGAGGAAAGTGAAGCTTAGAGAGGTTAATTAACCTTACCTTAAGTAACCTTTGTCAGGTACTGAATTTAGAAGCCACTAAATTAACTTATTAATGTTTCACGGGCACTGGCAGAAGATAGAAGACTCCAGGATCAGAGACTAAAGACCTTATTACTCATGGCATATGAACATCAATATATGTGTGCAGGTTCCTCTTCTGCTGCAGTCCGAAGGGAGTGAATGGGTCCAGATGTATGATCTGCACAGGGTAGGTTTGTGTTGCAACTGGGAAATATTGAAATTGGGGCACTCACCACTTTTATAGCAAGAGTAAACAAGACTGTTCTTTGTCGGTCAGAGTTGTGGAGAGGAAGACATAACTTCATCTCTCAAAGTTATCAGCTGTATAACAACCCTGAGTAATAGATTGGGTAAAAGAGCATTCAGGACCTTGAAATCTTGGCATTACAAGATGTGCCAAAAAACAAGAGGTCCAAAGACTACTCTCTCCCCCAAGAACCATCACCTCTAAGTTCACTTAGCTCAAATTTTAGCAGCCTTAATTCTTTGACTAGTAAGTATCTCATGCTTGTGATGAAAATTATTTTTGTTTAATACATTAATTTTTTGAAATAAAAAAGTTAACAAACTCTTACTTTGTCCTGGATTTATATTCTAATATTTGCATATGTTGATTTGTAAGGTCAGAAGACATTTTAAAAATTTAGAAAAAAGGATTTTGAGATTTCCTTGATATTTTTAGAATTTGAGTCTAAAGGAACATTTAGACTTTATTGATCATAAAGAAAACAAAAAATTTTGAAGAGAAGTATAAAATGAATGCCAAATGAATATAAAATTAATCATATTTTGTGCAATGAAGTGCAATCTCTAAATCAATGGCTATATCAAAGTATTTAAGAATAAGTAGGCTTGTGACATTGTCTAGATTTAGCATAATTCATTTTTCAGAAAGGAAATATATCTATGTCAGTAAGAAATATACTCTTGACACCTTTCCTAATTTCATGTCCAACAAGCTTTTCAGATTCAAAGGACTTCCTTTGTGTCCAAATCAATTTCTATAGCTTTTCTGATTTATCTTTTTTTTTTTTTTAAAGTTCCCTTCCTTTTGAAAGAAAGTATCAAATTAGCAACTTAGAGTATTAATAGTGCCAAAAAGTTGTAATTTTTAAAAAACTAGACAAAATAGATTTTAGAGCTAAGATTTGCTCGTTAGAACGGTTTTCCTAGAAACAAGAACGTTTAGAATGATATTTCTTTCAGCATATGTGAGAAGCAGCAACATCTGTCCTGCTTTTGGACTCAGGGCCTGTCATATGACTTATTTTGTCTACTCAAGCAAGCCACTTTGCTGAAGCAGGAATTTGCTTATCATTACTATTCTGCGAATAACATTAGTCCTTTACCTAATCTTCACTTTCTAGTTGGCTCGAGTACAACTCTAATGTAATTTCTGGGTTGCTGTTTGCATTTAATAGGTATTAAATTAAATGTGCAATTGGTTGGCTGGAGATAAAAGTATCATTGAGCTTTTGGCAAAAAAGCTGAAGCATAGATTACATTCCAATGGGAAAACCATTAGCTTTAATAACTGAATATGAATTGTTGGCATTTATTATCCTTGTCAGTATGCTAATGCTCATTAGATTTTTAATGAGAGGATAGCAATAAAAACATGGCATAGAGTTAAAAATGGATATTAATTAGGGTATTAAAATGTCCTTATTTATGTAGTTGTGAAGAGGAAAGCTGGTAATTGAAGAAACACTTTGATAATAGAAACATTTCCTCACTCCATTCCTTTTCCCTCCTACATCTATTATTAAAATATTATATGAATAGAGAAATAGAAAAAAAAGATAAAAATATAACCACTTAAGGGCAAATCTTTAAGACAAGTCCGTTGTGATAGGTATTTTTATGATGCCAGACAAATACAGATTTTAGCTATGGATAAACAGAACTATAATATCTCACTGTATAATTTTATAAATGAGAAGACATAGATTATTAGTACTTTTCAAGATGTTGTATAGGTGTAGGGAAGTTAAATGATAATAAAGTTACTGGGCTTTAAATCTTGCCTTTACTACTCATAGACCATGTTACTTAAACTCTTTAAACTTCAACTTCATAATCAGTAAAATGAGAATGAAAGTTCAGTGTGATGCTCCATGTAAAGCCTTAAGCATGTTCCCTAGCATATAGTAAGTAAGCACAAATTTATCTCTTTTTATTTCTAATCAAGTAAACTAAGAATGGTGGCATGTTTGAAAACACAGCTTCAATCTAGATTTTTTTAAGTGCTTTTGGCATGTCTGTTCATTGTGGCACATTTTGTTGAAGACTCTGAGGCCCAGACACCTACATTTTATGCATGTCTCTCCAGTGTTCCTTTAAATAAATTAAAGTCAATGACCTTTACCAAGTGCCATTTCCCAGGGCTTGTGTCAGGTGTGTGGGGTACACAGATAAATGAGAAATAGGCTTTACCTTCAAGGAGACATTTAGAACAACTACTAGTAAGTTCAGTAATTTGGATTTTGTTCAGCTTTTACTGAAAACTAGAATTTGTATAAATAAAAAGTGTCTTTAACAGAGTCACTACTGCCTAGCTATTTATTTTACATAAATAAATATGTATATATATGTAGATTACATATGCTTACATTTCCTAGAAATGACCCAATGTTATTTCTCTTTTCACTTATGGCACATTTCAAGAAGGCAAATGTGCAAGTAAAAGTAACATATTCTTGTTCTTCACGATAGAATGATGAATGGGGGAATTTTGAATGCTCATATGGCTATACCTTGGTTAAGAGCTTTAGCCTCAGCCAAGGTTTAGCTGTGGTATGTATGCAGATTGGTAACAGAGCTCCCAGCTGCTCGCAGGTATCAGTTGCTGAAACCCAGATTCTAAAGTCAGATAAATCTAGGATTAGATTTGGCTCTTTCATTTACTCGGAGTGGTACATGGGGCAAGTTGCCTAATTTGGGATAGTCCTCAGTTTCTGCCTTTGTAAAATGGGGATAATGATACCTCACAAAGTGGGCGTGAGAGTTTAATAAGATTAGGTATAAAAAGTGCTTACTTAGCACAGTCCCTGGAACATAGTAAGTGCTGTGAAAAGTTATTAAAAAAAGAAAATTATTCTTTTTTTCTTCTTTTTTAATGTGACAAGAAAAGTTTCAATGGTTGAAGTGTTCTTCTCAGAAATAATTTGTCTTTAATTCCTTACTCTTAAGACCAATTTAGAGGACATCAAAGTAAATGGCATAATATTGATAGTATGGGACACAGAAATATTTATTGAAAAGGTAATGTTGAATGACACTTTATGTCTAGTCCATCTAGCGTTTATGCTGCATGATTTTTAAACAGTATGGGAATATTACCAGATAATATTTAAAATATTGAGAAATCAATATAAGAAATCTTTCTGGAAGCATATGGTGTTGGGTCAAAGGATAAGAAAGCATTTCAGTGAATCCAGACACCACTCTATTTATTAAAGGGAAGGAATGATCATACAGGATACATGCAGGGTGTTTCTTTCCAAATGCACCAAGAACTGTTGAAAGTGTGAATGTGTTGTGGCTACAGGATTGGATACTTTAAAATCTAAATTGACACTTTCAGCCTCATCTGCAGATCCCCTCCTTGTATTCTGGTCATATTGGCTACTTGACACAGTCCTTCTCCATAATCCTTACCCCATGTATCTGTGAAAACTATTCAGTCTTTTGAGATACCTCCAGAAAGCCTTAGCTGATATATTTCTCTCATTACTCCTGGTAGAACTCCAAATAAGTTGTCACTTATACCATGTTCATGTCCCTGTTTTAGCAATAATAATATTAGTAATAAGGACTAATGTGTGACAGGCTTACTATGTACTAGGAGTTGCATTCAGGATTTCAAATATATCTTCTCATTTGATCCCCATAAGAACCCTTTAGAAACAACTTGAAGTCAAGACTAGAGTTACCATTTTTAGGTAGTTATAATCTTGCAAAGGGCACTGGAGACTGTAGAAAGAATGTTTGAGCCAAATCTAGATAATTCTTCAGGTGCAGCAAGACCTTTAATGGGCATCCATCTTATCCAAATAGGAATAAGATACAGTCCCTGGTCATAACGAGTTACATCCTGGGAAGGGAAACAGACAAATAAATGTTAGGTTGAGACATGAAAATTGACATTATATAGACCTAAAAGGGTCACATGTAAATAATTTCATTTGTTTGACTTCGTATTATGTAATGTAATAACTTAGGATGCAAAGTATTTGAATGTATTAAGAACTTAAAATGAAAATAAGAATAAAAGAATACTGCTGTAGTTCATAATTCAATTGTTTATTTTACAAGCCTATGTGAATTTAGCCCCAGTAATTATTTATTCAATATTATGAGAAATATTATTTATTTTAAGGGAAGAAGATCAAGCTCTGAAACCAGTACTTAGATTATATGAAGGTAGAAAATAAGTGTTGATCTATGTCAAATGTTTCTAGTACAAAAATATATAGGTTGAAATTATTGTTTGTTTTTCACATTTGTTCCTAATAGTGTACATACTGAATTTTAGTGAATCCCAGCAGAGCAGAAATTTTCAAAGTCTATTATTATAAATATATTTTTTAATATTTAAGAGAAGGCAATAATCATAAGAATTTCTGACCTTCCATGGATGAAACAATAAATTAACCAGAGTAAAATGTTGTGACTAGTGTATCTATGAACATATTTTTCACATATAATCAATTATTTAGCTTTATTAAAGATACTTCAGATAAGGATATTTAAATAAGACAATGGTAAGAAGTGAAATGAAATTCTCTTTCTAATGCAGTTAAAACTTGACCAGGGCAACAGCACCGTATCTGTGGTGAATACTGAATGTCAGTAAAACTACAGGAGACAAATAGGATGTCCAGAGATTAAAATGTTACAAAAGTAGTAACATTATAAGCCTTTCAAATTGCATTAGTGTTGAGGATATCTCATAAAATAGAAAGGACTGTGATTATAGGGCAAGAACCATTATCTCTGTGTTTGATGTTGCATCCCTAGTGCCCAGCACAGGCTTATTCACAAAAATTACTCAGCTAGTAGTTGTTTTATGAATAAATTAACAGATGAAATATATCAAAGCATGGACTTTTAAGTCTAATGATTAATCTTATTAAAAATTAGAAAATCTTTGCAGGCATGAAGGCATTTTTTACATTTGTGGAAACAAGTCAGTGAAGATGACAATTTATGTTACAGGGAGGAATGAAAAAAGAACAGGAGTTAAGATTAAATGCTTAATTTTATTCATTCAAATGCACACTAATGAAAATCATAAGATTCATGTTAAAAACTGTGCCTTTTGTGAGATGATTAAAAAGTTGATAAAAAGGTCTTTAATCTCTTGTGTTTCATTGAATATGCTAAGTAAATAACATCTGAGGAGGAAACAGACAATTTTTCAGGTTTTAACTATAGCAAATTGTCTTAGTTTGGGGTGCTATGCCAATGTAGCATAGACTGGGTGGCTTATAAACAATAGGAATTTATTTCTCACAGTTTTGGAGGCTGAAGGTTGAGATCAGGGTGCCAACACAATTGGCTTCTGGTAAGGTCCTCTTCTGGGTAGCAGACTGCCATTTTCTCATTGCCTCCTCACATAGGAAAAAGGAATATTATATAATCACAAAAAAGAATGAAATCCTGCCATTTACAACAACATGGATGGAACTGGAGAACGTTGTGTTAAGTGAAATAAGCCAAGCAGAGAAAGACAAATCTCACATGTTCTCACTCATATGTGGGAGCTAAATATTAAAACAATTGATTTCATGGAGACAGAATAGAATGATGGTTACCAGATGGAAAGGGTAGCGGGGAGTAGGGGATAAACTGGGCATGATTAATGGGTGTAAAAATATAATTAGATAGTTAGATACAATGAACAATATTTGATAGCACAACAAAGTGACTATAATCAACAATAAGTCAGGGTATACTTTAACAAGAATGAAATTGGAATGTTCCTAACACAAAGAAATGATAAATGCTTGAGGTACTGGATACCCTAATTATCCTTATTTGATTAATTCACATTGTATGCCTATATCAAAGTATCACATGTAACGTATAAATATGTATAACTATTATGTACCCATAATAATAAAAAATAAAAGAGTGACAGAGCTCTTCCAGATCCCTTTTATAAAGGGTACTAATCTCATTCATGTGAGTGCCACACTTAATGACCTAATTACCTCTCAAAGGCTCCACTTCCTGGTACCATCACATTGGGGTTAGAATTTCAACATACAGATTTTGGAGGGACACAAATATTCAGTCCATAACACAGACTAAGCCAACTTATAGGAAGATGCAGAGATATAGACCCAATGAAATGAAAGTAGAAAGAACTTGGCTTTACTTTATCTTTCTTTTTATTAACTTGTGATCTTAGGCCAGTGGCTTAAAACCTAAACTATCTCAGCTGCCTGCTTACTTTAATCCAAATAGTGCAAAGGCAATATAACATAATTTTATATATTAAATTTACTATAAAAAGAATTCTTTATTAAATTATATATGTGTAAAAGAAATGAAAAGTTCAAAGTTGGTTAAGAAAGTGCCTAAGAAGGTAGTAAATTTTTAGGTGTGCATTGTACCAATATTTGTCCAGTGTCCTTGCCCAGAAGGCCTGAGCCATGATGTACTCTGGGAACTCAGCAGAAGGCTTATTGAGAGAAGATAATAAGCAAGGAGGGGAAGAGGTTTATCCTAACCCAGCTCTGGGCTAGCTCTTTCAAGAGTTACCATCAATTGGAATCACAGGGCTACTGTTGGCAAATCATAGAAGAGACCTGGTTTTGAACCAGGCTGTTGCCAATACCATGATTCCAGAGATTCAGCCATTTGTCAAAGATGTGGAAATTATGGCAACCAACCCCTAGAGTAAGGGTAGTTGGCAAGACCCAGGTAGGAGGTCAGGAATCCACCTGGGTTGAGTATGTTTACCTGCCTCATTGATGTTGGGCTTGGTAATATGACTTGCTTTGGCCAATGAAATGTTATTAGACATGACACAAGCTGAAGATTTAAAAGTTCTTGCCATATTTTGCACTCTAAGGATCCCTCAGAAGATCCCCAGGTAGATCATTAGTCTGGATCTCAGATTACAAATATGTAATGCAGATCTCCGAGCCCAACCACAGCCTGAAGCACAGCTGCCTACCCAGCTGAGCCTAACCCAGTCGGTGGAACCACAGTTGATCCTCAGACCTATGAGTGTGGAAATATGTCCCTGTGGTTATAAGCTATTGAGCTTTAGATGCTATTTTTTTGCCACATGTTGTTGCATAGATGGCTTTTTTTTGCAGCATGTTGTTGTGTAGATGACTGATAAAATTACCAAAGTGTGTGTGTGTGTGTGTGTGTGTGTAATTTCCTCTTAAAACCTTTAATATCCCTGAGTATTAATACTTATTAACAGGAATTTTTCCCATAATAATTTTTTATTGTCACCTGCCCAGTCTCTGGTTTTATACTTAAGGGCTCTTACTCCCAGTTCACCTGGTAGAAACACCAGGGGAAAAGATAACTCCTCTCTAGCTAAGTTCTCCTAGTATTTTTAAAAGATTTCATTAAAATGTAAATGTACTTACCCACCTAATAAATTTTGAATATGATCATCTAATGTACTTGCTTTTTAGAGAAAAGGGCCAATCAGCTCATGTGTTTTATTAAGACCACTGGGAGACTTATTGTTTTCTTCAAGAACATGTGCCAATATTTCTTCCAAATAATTTATACCCAGAAGATATTTTCATACCATTACACAAAGCAATTATATTCTGTAGGAAATGGTGGTAATAAAAAATATTCAGCATAATGTGAAAGGCCCATTCTCAATCTGTTGACCTCTGGCACGTACCTGAACTTCAAAATACTTGTTTGATATGCAGATGTGTTTTTGTTTGTTTGCTTGTTTTAGCAGGGCTAATTATAGACTGGAAAATTTTGTAAAATATGAATAATTTCTCTGTGAGGGTGAGGAAAAGGTGAATTTTAAATCGACTTGGAAATTCTGGTTTCTGTAAATTAAATGTATATCCCCATTGAAATTTTAAAATCTTTTAACTTTAAAGTAGTTAACTGTACTAGCTATGAAATATTAATACAGTGACCTTAAGTTTTCTGATTCACAGTGTCTATCATGACTAAGGCACATTATCGTTTATGTATTTAATCCTTAATTAAATTGTAGCTGAAGATTGTATTACTTTTGTATGGAAAAATGCATGTTAAATAATCTTTGTAATCAAACTGTTCTCTTTCTTCTTATTAAGAAAATATAATTTAATCACTAAGATAAAACATTAAATATTCCATAAAATAATGATAAATAATAAAACATTTGCGGGGAGCCTACTATGTATTATACATTCTTCAAGAGTTTTATATGTATTAACTCAATTATCCCTCACAGTACCCTTTGAGACAGGTACTATGATTATCCCTATCTTATAGATGAGAAAAATAAGGTACAGAGAGTTTAATTAACTTTCCAGTGTCACGCAGAGAGTAAGTGATCAAAGCCAGATTCCAACTCAGGCAATCAGGTTTTGGAGCCTGGATTGTTCAAATGTATATTGGCCAATTACTAATGTTATAACTCTAAAAATTGAACTAATTAGGATGCTTATTGGTCATAATTTCCCTTTCAAGCCACAGGAGCTACTAAAATTCATCTTCAGTAACTGGGAAAAACCATTTTACCAAAATAGTAAAAGGTCAGAATATCAGCAGGTGATACAATTCTATACTCAGGGGTTTGGAACTCAAATCTTAAGATGCCTGTCTGATTATTTTTTCCCATACACTTTGGGTAGAAATGATCGGAAAACGTAGCAAATATTCAATTTTGAATATTTTAGGTAAAGTACTTTAAATTGGATACTCTTCTATATTTTAATGATTTTATGTCAAACTACCAAAATCTTAAATTTGATAAATGGTAGTTGAAGGAACTGGATGATCAACTTTCAACATCAAAATTAGAGGAAAACATTTCTATAGGCAGTGACTGTAAGTTCCATGTAATTTTGTAACAACATGGCATACATACATTTGTCCTGCAATGGAACATTAAAACCTTTCTAAGTTCCTGGCCTCATGGTGTCAGCTACTGAGAGGAGCTATTCAATGTAAACACCTGCATCTCTGTGATTGGCTATAGAAACTGTGGAAATAAATCTATTTATCAAATATTATAGTTAGTGAAGTTTTATAAATGAGTACCTTAATTGGTGAAGTTCTTTCTTGGAAAGGAAAATCTTGGCACCTTTCTGAAACATATTCTGTGTTACATAAAGACCTAAATTTGACTTGAAATAATGATGGAACTTATTAGTTTCCTCTTTAAGGCTCTAAAATTCTGCAGAGCAAAATAATGAAATCAGAGAAATCTATTTGCATTTTGAACAAGGCAGAATTCCACCATGGGTTAAGCACAAGTGAAATTATCCTTGATCAGAATATTATATACCTTAATTTATGGAAAAGAAAATGCAAATCTATATGCTTAAGAGTAATCAAGAGCCTATTTAAAAAATTGGTCAGTAAGTTAATAGAGTATTGAATAATAATATATATCTCACCGTATTATAGGGTGACCAACCATCTCAATTTCCTTGAGTTAGAAGTGAGGAGTTTTCTGGAATGTTATAATGCATAGTAGCCATAAGAATTGCTCCAACAAACCACATGTATCTTTTTCCCTTTTTTCCTCTCTGTTGACTGTATGAAATAAGAGGAGAGCATATTTTTTAATGTGCATATTTTGTGCAGGGCCTAGTTCTTAATAATAAGGATAACTGAATCCCTCCATTCAAGATTCTTAAAACCTAGATTAGTTGAAAATTTTAACAACAATTCTGAAATAAACCAAATGAAGATACATTGTCCATATAGCTCCGTTCACACTGAATATAAAATTGCACACTTTTGGCTGTTGACATTTTTTAATAATAAAACTCCCCTTGGCATTTTTGTGTTGACTGCTGTGGAATAGCCAAGTAGATTATAATCATTTTATATGTTGTCTGTCTACTTCATTACCTCATAGTTTCAGTGAATTCCTTGCATGAACTTGCAATTTTCCAGATCTGGTTTAAGTGCAGTGATTCTCTAGCTGTTTTGCTTTGTTTTAACAAGAGTTTTATCCTGAAAAAGACATTCTAGAAGGGTTTTTTCTTACTCATTTCATCCCCCTAAGCATGATAAATGCTATTATGATCAAGGAAATAGTTATATTAGATAAGGTTACTTATAAAATTTTGAGTTAGAAAGAAAAAAAAAAACCCACACGTGAACACAGTAGCGACTGCATGCATCACCTTCAGGGTGGATCCTGTGATGGACTTTAAGCTGGACACGATGGCACCAGACGAACCTGGAGGCTGAAACAAACCCACTCGGCCAGGACTGGCTGCTGTCTTTGTTTGCTTGCTTGTTCTCCAAGCACCCATGATACTCTGAGTCCTCCTTGGTTTATTTTTCATGTGGAGATTGGATCATAGAACATAAATCAAAGTGCAGGGTATGCTTGTCATCAGTTCACTAATGTACTTGTCTTTTGCTTTATAAGGTGATGGTAAATTTAACTGTATTTGTGGCCCCCCAGAAAGAGAGAGAGAGATTTTCCTACACCACATGTATTCTCTGGTGATAAACACTTTTACCTCAACTGGAACATGTTAGTTTCTTCCTTTCCTCCTTTAATCAATAAGGTTTACAAGGCTTTGTCAAAATACTGTAGAACTTCCTATGGCTTTCATAAGGGTGGAAATATGTATTTGGTCTTTGTCCCTGATTCCTGACACAGATCCCCTAAAACCCTTGTAATAGGAGTGGTAAGAATGTTATGTGTTCTGATTATTTGGTCTTTGTCTTTAGTTTTTGATACAGAGCTCCTAAATCCCTTACAATTTCCGGGGTTATAGGAGCATCTTTTGCTCTACTGGGATAACTCTTGGTGGGCCCCTCGATAGCTTCAGGATGGGGGCTGGTCACCAGAAAGACCAAGCCTTGATTGGAAGCCTAGAACTTTTAGCCCCTCCTCCTCTAGCTTCTCGGGAGGAGGGAGGAGCTGGAGATTGAGTTAATAACAGATCAGACTTACATGATGAAACCTCCATAAAAACCCCTAGCTGGTGGGATTCAGAGTGCATGCGGGTTTGTGAATGCAATCCTGTGCTGGGAAGGTGATGCATCCTAACACCACAGGGTAGAAGCTGCTCCACCCAAGACCCTTCTGGACCTTTTCCTAAGTACCTCTGTGTCTGGTTATTCATTTATGTCTTTTATGGTAAACCAATACATATAAATAAAGTGCCCTCCTTTCCCTGTGTTCTGTGGACCATTCTAGCAAATTATTGAGCCTGACCCTGAGGCGGGGGTTGGGGGAACTCCATATTTATGGCTGGTTGGTCAGAAATATGGGAGGCCTGGGACTTGCAACTGGCATCTGAAGTGGGGGACAGTCTTGTTGGACTGATCCCTTAAACTATGGGGTCTGTGCTAACTCCAGGTAGTTACTGTGAGAATTGAACTGAATTGTTCAATACCCAGTAGGTGTCCAGAGAATCCAAGAATTGGTTGTTGGTGTTGAAAAATACCTCAGAAAAAGAAAATTAAATGGTTCAATTCCTAGTGTGTATTGAGTATTGTCCCTTGGGGATTCGGAGATACACAAATATATTGCAGCTACACTAAAACTATACCTGTTAAAAGCAATGAAAGATTAGATGGTAATTATGGTGACAAAGATGATGTGGATAATGAAAATAATAGCTGTAATTTATTGAGTACTTAATGCCATTTGTTAGTCAAAATGCTTTATATATATTATCTCATTTAGTTCTAAAAGCAATCTAAGTGATAGCTATCATTATATTTTCCACTTCATTAATAGGAAAACTGACTCTTGCCAAGATTAAATAGTTCTCTTAGGCTCACATATCCAGTGTGGGACTACCTAGGAGCCCAGATGGAGATAAAAGAACCTCTGCAACCGTTGCCCAAACAGAGAGACATGGGTATGGGTGGAGCAGCTTCCATTTAGGAGCACCACTGAAAAGTAGGGAACTCAGGTTGCAAATCAGCCTAGAAAGCGGACACAACATTGACTAAAGTGTAAACATTGACTTTAGGATTTGTCCTCCAGAGGGCACGATGGAAGGTTTTGAGAGGAAGATGATGAGTAGGAGGATGAATCAGAGGGGTAGGCGGGGAGCCTGAAGTATTTTGTGGATGTGGACACTTGAGGGGACTGCTTGTGTGTTGAATAAGGGTACCCAGAGTCAGAGCAAGATGTGTTTAGCTGACCATGAGTTTTCCAAGAGAAGTGTGTGCTGGAAATGGATAGAGAAGACTCAAAACTTTCTGAGGTTAGCTTTAGCTTCATGTGTACTTTTGGACTTTAAGTTCTAAGGTAGTGGTCAGAAGCCTGATTTTTAATATTGGCTGTAGGAGGCCCCAGGGATCAGAATCTGGGCCTCTAGAAGCAGAGGACCATGATTTGAGTTTTGTAAATCCTCATTGCAGGATTGTGTGTCTGGGTAGTGGTGTGTCCTCATAAGGATGCATGGTTCTTGTTGTGTGTTGGAGGTTGTATATTCTAGGGAGGAAGAGTTATCTTCTGTGTTAGATAAGTCAAAAGCAAGCATAAGTAAGATCCTTTACCACTAAAGCAGGAGAAGAAGGTTGGGGAAAGAAAAGAGAAATAATTTTGTTTTGCTATCCTTCTGTCAGCAACTTTACATACAATTAGTTATTTTAATCTTGAAACAATGGGCTAGTTTGATATGATTTTCATTTTATAGCTAAGAATAAAACTTGGGACTTGGATAGATTTTTTTTTTAAATCCCAAGATTATATAAGTAATAGTAGGTAGATCTGGGATTAAAATCTAGTTTAACTGACTCCAACTACTTGGGTTTTTACATAATAGCATATGGCAAGACATTTTTAGTACTTGCAAGTGTATTGCCTGAGCCTACTAATATGAACTATAAACATATGTTCATTTCTGAATCTTGTCTAGATCTTTTGCCAAGATGTATAGACAGCCCCTGTGACCTACGACTTCTTCAGTTCCCTGAATTTTGTCTCAGTTTTTAGGAAATCTGGGATTATACATTTATAGCTAGCTTTCATTCCGGATTTTCCATTATCATCAGTAATAGTTCTGATAGATGTTTTAAGGGGACATAAATGGTGAGATTGAAATGGAAGTTCTGTTACTTTGGGGGAAGATCTTGACTTTTCTTTACTCAAAGATTTGTTGGGAAACATTCACTGTCATTTCATCTGCTCTGACTTAAAAAGCATTCGTCAGTGCTACCCGCCCAAGTCACCAACACAGCCTCGCTGAGCTAAGGCTAAGCCCCTTAAATCAGAAGCAATAAACAAGGAAGAAGATTTCAGTCTCAAATACTATCCCAGGGGACAGAGAGGATTTTTCTAATTCTCTAATCACTACTACCCTGCTATAATAACTTCCATATGGACCTAGCATAGCACTTTACACACTGCATTATAAGTCTGCTTCATCCCCAGTGGAAAACAACCATCCAAAGCAGAAGCACTGCATCCCCATGCATTCCTATTATTTTTATAAGTATCTAATATGTGATTGTTGAACACTTAGAGCTTAAAAGGTGAGTTGTTTGCCAGGGAGGTTAGAAAAGCCCACCTGGAAGCTCTTTCATTAGGCAGGGATTTTATTTCTATGGGAGGTGGTAGGTTCCTAACTAGAGATGTTAATGCATGGGCATGAAGAGCACTTGGCCAAGAACATTGTAGATGACATTTTAAGGTTCCTTTCTCAACATAGGGCACTGATTTCAGGGGTCTAAGTGCTTATTCGACTTCTGTCATTCTCTGTAAATTTGCACAAAGCCCTTGACATAACTGCTCAGTTCTTTAGATACTATATAACCAGGGAACATTTGATAATCCATAAGATCGTTTATATCTCAAGAATTCTTTGACTTTTATGACATGCCTGTGAATAATGGATATATTTCTTAGAACAAGTGCAATATTTCTTAGAAAGGAGTATATGTCTTAAAACCTAAACAATTTAAAGCATAATGAACAAATGGGAACAATAAGGACATTGGAAATCCATTTACTTCAATGTTAATGTCTGGCAATATTTCTTAAAAATCATTTCAATGGTAGCACTTTGCTTTGAAATTATTACAAGCCATCACACCATATAATAGCTTATTCCTGCTGCATTCTCATGAAAATAAATGGTAATGTTTCTTTTGAAACATTCATCCCTACAGAGAAGTCTTTAGAAATAACCCAATCATTCAGATGCGTAATAAGGTGACTATCTTTTGGTGTCTGGACAGTGAACTAGAGAGAAAGAAGAATCTGGAGAGGAAGGAAAATGAGAATTGAATGCAGTGTTCTTCAGTATGATCTTTTTCTTTTTTTTTTTTAATCCCTGTCTGTCTGAAATAGACACCCTGACCCTCAGGTGAACTATAGCTAAGACTCTAGATTTAGATAATCTGGCTTTGAATCCTGATTTTGCCACTTATCAGTTGAGTAGTCTTGAAAGTCTCCATGTGCCAGTTCCCTTGGCCTAAAAAGGGCATAATAATAGACCCATCTTATAGGGTTGTTGTAAGGATTCAACTAGAAAATACACGAAGGGTGCTTTGAAGGAAGAGTGCTTGGCACATAGCAGATGTTCAATAAATGTTAGCTATTATAATTATTACTGTCATGTTGTTAACTTGTATTCTGGGCTGGAGTTAGTGTAGGAGAGCCAGAGCAACTCTATGTCATACTCAGATATGTTTTCAGGAATAAACATCCCAGAGTTATTTGGTGCTGAATGGAAATCCCACCGAGTCCTGCTAATTCCTTTTAGACTATCCCCACACTTTTCGTCTCCACTGTTAATGTGCTGGTTCAACCCTTCATCATCACTTGTGCTGTGGTATTAGTCTCCTAATTGAACTTGAGAGTCCTTATTTCTCCAATTCCTCTCCCATACTGGCATCAAATATCTCTTCTGAGTTGCAAAACTGAAACCTCCCCGAAGCCCACTCTAGACACAGTAAGTACTTAACAAAAATTATTTTTCTTCCTATTTCTATTTGCCTTCTAGTGATGCCATAGGTTGTTTATGAATAAGCAAGCTCTTCAACATTGGTGACGTTGAGGTAGCTGCTGAATGAAATGTGTTACAGATTCCATAGCAGGAATTTTCCTATTGTGTTAGAGATTGAACTGGAACAACCATGTTGCTTTCCAGGTCCTGGGATTGTATAATTCTATGGCACAGATATAGGCTGAGTCTAAGAAAATTTTCATTTTGAAAGTCACAAGATTTTAGACATGTTTGTTCAGTCCTATTTAGATGTCCTCCTAATTCTAAAAGTCCATGTAAATCTTCCTATTAGTGTGTAGTGAGATTTAAAAAAAATAGATTTTTGATGCCTATAGAAATTTGATTATTATGTTAAATTTATAGTTTTATACATGATGGTTTAGGTGAATCTTTATGATAATTTAAAAAGATTTCTTTTGAACATGATAAAGGGAAACAGAAAAAAGGGAATATTGTTTAATATTGGTGTTTTGATTGCTTTGATGTTATAAAGAAATAACTAAAACAAATGATATTTTCAAAATTTAGATTTTTTGTTATTTAAATGTGATGTGAAATATTATTTGAGATAGGTGAAATAAGTAAACCAAATAACAAATAACTATATTGTAGCATTGCCAGAACCTGCTGTGACTATGGATTACAGATTCTTACTGTCTATACATAACCATCTCACTATAACTCCGGTTGAGGAGTTCAGAAATGAACTTAGACCTCTGGAATGAAGTGACCACTTTCTAATGATTTCTTCTGTGACTAAAGCTTTTGGGATACAGTCCAGGAGAGCCATCCTATGCTGAATTTTATTTCATAGTGACAGGTTTTATTAGCAAGTTTCCATAATAGTGATTTTTCAGTTTTTATATTTGAATTGTTACTGTGATAATAAAACTTCTGCCTTGCTTGTACTTGTATCTGTACCTGCATAGTTCCTTTGATATGTACATTTTTGATTGTGTGATTAAGGGATTTTTGCTATATTGTTCAGCCTGGTATTGCAATAAGACACATCCCTCCACAGAGTAGGCTGAGTCGCACCCTGCAGATAAAGTTTTTGTAGAGTTGCTGTTTACTTAGGGGAGAGGCTTGTCCCTGAGCTCCTGAGACCAGAAACTAGAAGGAATGAGAGGGTACTCATTGGACATTAGTGCAAGAATCCTTCCTGGACCATCCAGGCATCAGGTAACTATGAGAGGCTTCTGGGTCCTAGACATATTCTCTACATGGGCAGCCTGGGATCTCTGAAGAAAGGGTTGGCTCCGAACCAACCCTTTGAGACTAAGATCTTGATGTTCTCTTCTGTGGGTCAGGAGTGTGGAATAGACCAGGTTTTAAGGGCAAGTTAGTTAAAACAAATAAACAACAATAAAAAAAATTCCATTTCTACAAGCTGAACTGTTTTATCTCTTTGACTTACTTTTGGTTTCTTTTTCCCTTTCTCCCTCAGCATCTGTTAGAGGTGGAGTTGTGCACCCCCCTCCCCAAATTCCCATGTTGAAGCTATAACCTCTAGCACCTCGGAGTGTGACTGTATTTGGAGATAGGGCCTTTAAAGAGATGATTAAGGTAAAATTAGGCCATTAGGGTGGGAACTATTCTAGTCTGACTGGTGTTCTTATATGAAGAGGAAATTTGGACACACAAAGGGACACCAGGGACGTATGTGCACAGAGGAAAGGCCATGTGAGGACACAGTGAGGAGGTGGCCATCTGCAAGCCAAGGAGAGAGGCCCCAGGAGAAACTACCTTGATCTCTAAGACCTTGATTTCTTGAACTTCTAACCTCCAGAACTGTGGAAAATAAATTTCTGTTGTTTAAGCTACCCAGTCTGTGGTGCTTTGTTAAGGTAGCCTGAGCAGACTAATATAGCATCCGACAAAGCATCCCTTTGAAGCATCAACTGGGTTCATCACTGCTGAAGGGAACCTGCATAAGGGATTCTCACCCCCTCTCAGAAAGGGCTTTGGGATAGGAATAGGACAGGCCAGGGCACAGAAATCAGGAGGAAAGAATACCAAGGGAAAGGTAAAATTTGTGACCTTCACGTCTTGTTGCTTTTGCTCACTATGCGTGGGGCTTCTATTTTATTTTTTAAGAAAGAAAGTAATTCCCTTCTAATTACCAATTGTAAACTGAGCTATAAAGAAAGGAAACTCAGAAGATTAAGGTGAATTATATTGACCAAATCATTTTCATTTTGTGTAGTTTTAAATACAGTTCTTTATAATCTATGTGAATTTAAAAAAAAACAAACTGCTTTTGAGTCCTGGGAGAATGCTTACTTACAAACTGTCATAATTCTAAGAGATCACCTTTTCCTTCAGCAGATATTTGTAGAAATGAGAGCTGAAACAAAGAAATGAAACAGCAGAGACTCACACTGATGATCATGTAAACTAGATACCTATTCCCGGTGGCTGAAGCTATCAGCTATTTTACACCGCTTAGGTATAATAATCTCAGAATTTGGGGAGACTCTAAAACCAAAGGAGGTGTGCTCTTGTACTCAGAAAGTATTACACCACTCTACACCACTTACAGTTATTAGAAGATAGTTTTACAGTGTTTTTATTTTATTATATTTTCTATATATGAATTTTCAATATTCTAATTTTCCTTGATCCTCTGAATCATCCAATATTCTACATTGTGATTATTATAGACTGGATTATTAAATAATTAAAAAGTTTAAAACATTATGATTTTCATATAAACCTTGATTTCCAAGTTTGCCAATCAAAGGAAAGAAAAGAAAAAAAAAATGACGAGGAAAATGACCTGTCCTATGTGATGGATTACTTTTTTCTTTCCTTTCAAATCAGGAAAAGGGCCTCCAAATTCTAGAGGAAAATAATTTCTCATGCTTTAAGGAAGAAGTCTCCTATTGGTTCAGGCTGGCTAAACCCTAGGGATTAATGCTGGCATTTCTATCCTAACTCCTCACTGTATTAATTTCCTATTAGTACAAATTACCACAAATTTAATGGCTTAAAACAACACAAATTTATTCTTTTACAGTTCTAGTGGTCAGAAGTCTGAAATTGGTATAACTGGGCTAAAAATGAAAGTGTTGCTTGGCCTATGTTCCTTCTAGAGAAGAATTGATTTCCTTGCCTTTTCCAGCTTCTAGGGGCTGCCTGCATACCTTGGCTTGTGGGTCCTTCCTCCATCTTTAAAGCCAGTAGTGTAGCATCTTCACATCTCTCTCTCTCTCTGTCCTCTGCTTCTGTCGTCATATCTCAGTCTCTGACTGACTCTCTGGCTCCCTTTTAGAAGGATCTATGCAATTACATTGGGCCAATGGATAATCCAGGATAATCTTCCATTTTAGGATTTTTTACTTAATCACATTTGCAAAGTTTCTTTTGCCATTTAAGGTAAAATAGTTATTGGTTCTGGATATTAAAACATGGACATCTTTGTGGGGGTCATTGTTCTGCCTACTACACCTGCAAAGTCTGAAGCTGTTAAAAGGATCTATCGAGACCCATAAAGAGCGGGTTAATTGACTGTCTCTGGAATTTTAAAGGTCAGACTTGTGGAGTATGAGTATGCAATTGCAGTCAGATTTAATAGGTGTCTCTGATTTAATACAGAACTGCTGTTGATGTAAAACCTGGTCCTGATGGGTGAGAAGGAAATACATGTCTACAACCCATTGTATGTAACTCTTAGGACCACCTGTGTTTCAGATTTTTATTTATTTATTTATTTTTTGAGACAGAGTCTCACTCTGTTGCCTGAGCTAGAGTGCTGTAGCATCAGCCTAGCTCACAGCAACCTCAAACTCCTGGGCTCAAGCAATTCTCCTGCCTCAGCCTCCCAAGTAGCTGGGACTACAGGCATGCGCCACCATGCCCAGCTAATTTTTTTCTATATATATTTTTAGCTGTCCATATAATTTCTTTCTATTTTTAGTAGAGATGGGGTCTCATTCTTGCTCAGGCTGGTCTTGAACTCCTGAGCTCAAATGATCCACCCGCCTTGGCCTCCCAGAGTGCTAGGATTACAAGCGTGAGCCACTGCACCCGGCCCAGATTTTTATTTTTAATTTTTTTCTTTTTTCTTTTTCTTTTTCTTTTTTTCATTTTTCTTCTTGTTTTTTTCTTTTTTTCTAGTTTCATATTTTTAAAAGGTAATGTAGTTCATAACTGTATATTATATAATGTTCCCAGTGGGGTCTGTAACTAGATTAATTACTATTTCTGTAGTAAAACATGAATATTCATACTAAGATAAATAAAGACCATATGTAGCCTCATATCAGTTCATGTCAGGTTTTGGCCACCCTTTGATTTGCAAAAAATGTTCAGTTTTTAGAACATTTTTGATTTTGTAATTGTGCACAGTATCATTGTGGAGCGAAGACCAAGAGCCAGAAAGGACACACATGTATACATATATTAATACATGTGCACATACCTGCACAAGCAACTTTAATATCATTGTCAAATGAGGGTTAGGCTGAAAATTGTGCATGGAAATAAACCAAAAAGAAAGGTAGGGTAAGATATAACTAAAAGTTTACTAGGTGTTCTATCATAGATTAAAAAATTTTTCCTCCTTGAAGAAAAGGAATTGTTCTTGTATAATTAGAGAAAATAAACAAAGATGATTAAAGTACTAGAAATTTTCCTTGGTACAGATCTCTTAGTAATCCCAACACTTACCCGGTAGGAAATTTACCCTGGGGAAAAGAGACTTTTTTCCTAGACTTCTGGAAACCAGCTTTTCCGTATGTTATCAGAGCTCTGGGAGGGGGTAAGGAAGATCCATCATATGTTTAAGGGAGGCTCTGAAGAAGTTCCAGGGTAGGGAAGCACAACAGGGTACCTGAAATGATGTTACCATGAGCAGAGAGAAAGATTAGGCCTGTGGGCTAGTCCTGACTCTGAGTCAGGAATGAGGATGGAAGAGAGTAGGTGGTTTTAAGTGTGTGAGGTAGAGAGTGCTAAAAAGCTGTCCTGACAGTTCTCTAAACGTTGCCTTGAGCCTAGGAGGTGGCTGTGTGTGTGAATTGAAAGAACTGATTGGCTCTTGGTACCTGGGTCTTTTGAGGTATGGGGCACTCTTGACTGAGTTTAATACAGAAAAATTGTCCTCTATATCAACAAAGAAAGGCTAAACCATACAGCAGTGACAAACAGCTTCCAAATCTTAAAGCAATAAAGTTTTTTTCCTTTGTTCTCTATATATATCTGTCTACTCCCTGGCATTACCCATCATCTTGGCAGAGAGAAAGAGAGCTCTATGGGTGTTGCACTACCCATAGAGTTGAATGCTCTTCCCTAGAACTGACGCATGCCGCTTCTGCTCCAACTCATTGACCAAAACTAGTCACGTGCTGCCTCTAAAACATGGGGTGGGGGGATGGGCAGGAACTGCAATTCTGTCCTCAGAAGGTGGCAGAACCAGGAATATTTGACAAATGACACTAATGACTATAACCTTCTTCAAAGGAGTGGCATATCTAGAAATGTTCTCAGAGTCAGCAAGAATAGAAGAGTAGGACTCAATCTCTGCGTCTCAGAGATTTCAGTTAGTTTTACCAGGAAGAGCAGAGTTCTCTCTCCACAACTCCCACTTCTCTGGGAGAAGGATCAACTGCTGCTGCCTCACCCTGACCTTCCTTTCACAGTGGTGCAGTTTCATGGCACCATTTATTCCCCACATTCGTCAGTCCAGAGACTGAAACTTATTCTGACCCCTGCCCTGGGATAACTTCACGTAGAGACCAAAAATCAAAGCAGTTTTTACTCCAAGGGTCAAAGTTTTGAAGTGAAGTCTTTTCCATTGACATGGGGAAGTAGAACCTGATTGGCCTCACTTAAGGAGTAGAGTGTTTTGTTGAACAATCACACTTCAGACTCAACCCCCAAAAGAAGCTTCTACTTAGCAGCCATCCCCTCCAATGTAATTCCTTGGGGTGCCTATCTCTCCCCATCACCCCATCCCCACCATATACACACACTTGCACATTCTCCATAAGTACCTATTACAGAAATCCCTGGGTGTACAAAGGGAAGGGAGTTGGGGCCTATAGGTACACAAGTGCTTCAGCTTTGCACTGAGGGTGTGAATGGGCCCCTTTTATGCACCTCAGCTGTAAAATTACACAAGCAGGAGTTCAGAAAAACTGTCTTCTTATTTGTGCATAAATATTAACATTTACTTGACTGTCTTGAGGGGCTTAGAATTGCCCATATTTTGTTCTCTCTTTTGATTGCTGAATATGGATGCTGTGGAATTGATTTGTAACAAGCAATGGCAAAATGTGAAGGATTGTTGCTTGCAAATGCATTAACTTAAAACAGTCTACTGCACATACAAGGAAATATTATATGTATGAGCTGTGCAGTGTTTCAAGTTTATTTAACTGTAAGACACTACGGTGGTTGGAGTCAAATGTCAAGTGGTTAAATAAAGTATGCATTACTTGCTCACAATATCCAATTGATATTGATTAATGCACTGCTACTAAATAGTTTCCTCTTGCAGACTTTCACAAAATATCTTCTTTTCTGTTATCGCTGTCCTTATATTATCATCTGCAGGTGCGAAATTCTTCTCTTTCTACAGTGTGATTGTATAAAGTGCTTCATCTCACTCTGGTGAGACAAATGATGACTTTTTAGAGATGATTGCTGAAAATGCCACATTACACTATTTTCTGTTTCCCATGATTTTGGCATTAAGTAGAATGAATAAATAACTTGCTTTGCAGTTGTTCATTCCTCTTGCAGCTAGTCATTTGGCACACTATATTTTCTATTTACCAAATTTTATTCTACAAATATATTTGTGTTCTCATAATTATTTAATATCAGAGCAGGAATATAAAATGGCCAGGTAGTCAGGAGACTTGGAGTTGAGTTCCAGTCTGTTACTATATACTTATAATTTTCAGTGTCAATAAACCTCCATGAACCCTGTTTTTACCTATAAAATCAATATCTTAAATAACTCCAAGTTTCACTTTAATTGGAAAATGATCTGATTTGATATATTCATCACCGATTAAAAACATTGGATTAGAGGTTACTGTAATTATTTGGAATCTAAATTTTGGTCATCAAAAATTTTTATTTTCTGTTAACATAGTTGAGATTAATATTTCATTTATATAACTTATATATATTTTATTTATAATTTAATTTACATATATGTATGACATAATACAACATATATAATATCTAGTTAGTAATCTAATCAATTTATATGTGTATCTATATACAATTTTATTTTTGTTTATGTTCTATATATAAACATAAACTTTTTGCCTCCCTACTATATATTTTAATATATAAAAATCTGAATTAATAGTTTATTAAATTAGTAAAAAGGATAAACCCAAAAGAGGTGTAATAATTCACATAGAATTTGTTTTTAATTTAAACGTATTTCTTGAAGGGTACTGAATTATTTGCCCACAAATTATTAGCTCTTTAACATAGAAACTTGGAGGAGGAGTGTCCAAGAAAATTTAATTCTAAATTATGGGGATTCATTCCCCAATAAAGTCTCATCATATTTGAAGGGAGAGGGTGAAGATTTATAATTTTCTCTTCAATTACTTAAAGGATTATTATGTAGAAGAATAAGTTTATTCTGTGTGGCTCTAGAGGCGAAAACAGAGTCAATTACTGTTTATTTGTTCTTTTGTTCTTTTTTTCAATAAATATTTATTGAGTACCTTCTCTGTGCAATATGCTGCAGGTGCAGGACAGCACCCTGCTTTAAGGGCTCATTGGACTGGAAAGTTATGGGAAGGTGATTTTTGTTACAATATGAGGAAGAACCATGACTTTTGCAGTAAGATAGGGTAATGAGCTCCCCATTACCAACACTGTTTTGGGAGAGAATGGATGAAAATTTGTTAAGGGTATTGTAGGAGGGAATCTTTGCCTCAAGGAGGGGAGGGGCCAGTTAATTAGTGAGTCACCTGATTCTGTGAAAAGTACAAGTGAGTACAGGTGGTTTGATTTGACTGATTTATTATACAATTTAAGGAATGCTTTTCTACTTAATACATCAGGTAAGCATTTCTTGGGATAATATACTTTTTTTTTTTAATGAATTAACCCTAAAAAAAAAAATCACAATTGGCCTGTGAAAAAATGTAAAAGCAATCTCTGTTGTTGGAATATCACCTATTGACCAATTAGGCCTGTAGCAAGAGGTTCTCTGATTACAACATCAATTAAGAATGTGGGAATAATGAGGCCAAAAAACAAATGAACAAAACTTACTGACTCAGGTTTTTCTAGGTAGTTTAAATGATTTTTAAGCTTTAATAGAATGTCCAAATGCCCTGTGTTTGCTTTATAAAGATTGCTTCTCTGAAATGTCGGATACAATGCATGTTCCATAGGAAAGGATACATGCTTGATATATTTTTCCATTGATAACATTAAAATATTTATTTTGTTAGTGAGATACTTAGTACTTATATTAGTTATAGCTATTATACAAGTCTGCTCAAATATAGTACTAATGCAAGGGCTTCATCTCATACTATCCCAGTTATCCAGACAAACTGTGGATAAAAGTAACCACCCCATAACATTGTCAGAAGAAGTAAATAATATGACAGCTTATTAGTGCACACTTCTGGACAAAAGTGACTGTTGACTTTAAAGAGTTATTTTGTAAATAGCATTTTAATATTATATCAACCTAAGGAGCCAATTTGAGTCTACTATTTATTAAAAAGTGCACTGGAACATTTATATGAATGTTTAGGGTTTAATTATGCCTGTTTGACTATAGCTTCCCACCAGAATAGTCTATCTTCCAGACACAAATCCACTGATAACATTCATGGTACTTCCATAAGCCATTCATTATAGGTGAGTGACTAACGTATGTTCTAGGTGAACAAAGGGCAAATAATTGATAATGGAATCTGAGGTCCGAAGGGGTGGTGGGATCTGAAGTAGGAAGGGGGGGTCGCTTAGAGTCTGGGGCAAAGCAGGCAAGTTTGAATCCAAGCTCTGCCACTTGTAAATATTGATGGGTATGCTAATCTCTTGAATCTATTTTCTCATTTGTATAATGGCAAAATAACAATTTCTTCATAGTTTTCTGTGAGAATCAAATGAGATAATGCTTGTAAGCTGCTTGACGTTTATACGATGCCATTATAAATGATGACAGTAAAACATGTTACACAGCCATAGCTGTAAACCTTATGGAATGGTATTGAATCTCAGCTCCCAAATTCAGAAGGGCAAGAAATATAATTTTACTTTTTTAAAAAGACCCTGAAATCTCATCGTAGTTCCCTTTCCACTGGGGTAGATCTCCTACCCTGGATTTTTACTCCCTGTTTACTAGCTTGTGTCAGCATTATAAAGGGAATTGTCAGTGCCAAGACTGTGGAAAGACAGTTCTTCATCATAACTCCCTATCCACCAAATTACCATTACTCTGCCTGCTTTGATTCTTTGGGTCCAATTACTATCTTTGCAACTTCTATGCAGCTCTTCTGACACAGGATACTGAATATGTCAGTGGTTCTATTTGCCTATGAATCATACAGCCGCTCCTTCTCCAGGGTCTAGCCTTGAAGCACCCCTTGGTTGTCTTAGTAATAGATTCCTTTTGTGTATCCACAGCCTTCTTTGTTCTTACTGCCTTTCTTAGTCCTTTCTCTTACGAGAGCTAGGGATGTTTCTTCTACAAGTCAGGTAGGATTGTCTCTCTTATGTTTGTTTTATACAAAATATATTTCTGTATTCCAGATATATCTGCATCCCAAATTCTTGAAACATCTAAATTCTTCTAAGGGTCTAAGATTTTTGGAAAAGAAATTCTAGAAAAACTGTCAGGTAGTTTTGTAGCTCTCCATGTTTCCCTTGAAGTCAAGAGTGAGGGAGCAGGGGAAGGAATATATTGCAGAAAAAGTAGTGTTGAATGATCATCAAAAATTTTACCCTTACACTTGCTAACTTGATATCCATTGGCATTAATATACATCTCATTCAGAATCCACTGTGCCACATATTCAACAAATTCCAGGTGTTGTATTAGGATTCTGCTAATAATTGTGGGAGTAGTTGCAAAAAAAAGATGGTTCTGCTACCGATAAATGTAGACTTTAGGGGTAGATGAAATGTATGCACAGGAAAAAATTGACATGAAAAAATATGCATTAAAAGATTGTAAATTGAACAAGGGGTGCTGTCCCAGGGTTTTCCTAATGGGAAGAGAGGAGAGTGGTCTATATAGTTTGACATGTTTTCTGAAGGTTCTGTTTGATGTCTCCTAACTTCTTTCTTCATTTTAGAATCATCATAGAAAAGGCTAACTTGGATTTCACCAAGTACTAGTAAAATGATGGACAGTTTATTAATAAGGACTATCTGGAGGTATCATTGTAAGCGTTAAGCAAAACGATTAAAAGTAGTGATATAGCTAGTATCATCTGGTACTGGGGCCCACACAGGATCTAATGGAAGAGGAAGACACTGGGCTTGGGTAGGAACAAATCGCTGATAAGTATGAGGTGATGAAGAACGGACTTGGAGTCGGGGGTGGTGACCAAGACAAAGGAGGACATCCTTAAGGGTTACTCATCAGAGCCAATGTTTTATAGATTTTATGGTGGGTAGATGTTGTTCTGAGCACTTTTCTTACATTCACTCATTGAATCCTCACAATAACTCTACGACACAGACAACTCTCTTGTCCTCGTGTTATAGATGAGAGTGAGACACATGGGCAGTCTGCCAAGTCACACAGGTAAGAGCAGTGGAGATAGAATGTTAACCTGGGTGGTGTGGCTCCACAGTGCTGTGTGAGCCCCTTCTTAAGCAATTCCAGGGTAAATAAAAAGAACCTAGAACAGGTTAGATCTAAGTGGTAAAGAAGCAGAAGTCAAGGCTGGTTCCCTGGTTTTAATCCTGGATGACTAAAAGGTCTGTAGCAATAATGAGGCAAAAAAAGTGGAAGGGATCCTGTTTCATTATTTAGGTTATCTGACAGATTATATAAAGATATATATATTTTAATTGTTTTGTATAATTTATACATAGATTTGGGAAAGCCCCCATTGTTTAGGCATTTTTTTCTCCCTATAACATCCCCTTCCAACCTCCTGAAAAATATAGTCCCTAGTATCTTAATGAGAAAAAGAAGTTTTCCTATAATCCAGGGGGTATCTTAGAAAATGAAGCAAGAGTTTCTTGTGCTAGTGTCTTTGTGTTTATTGGTAGCATTTAATTTTGTCATTCTCAGGCAATGATTTTTTTGCTTCTCCTCTAACTGTCTTGTTGATGGATATTAATTTGGAAATGAATTATCTTTAGTAAGGTTTGTAAGAATTAATTGGCAGAGAGTATGCTATTCATGGGTCTCAAGCTTGTGAGTGTTTTTTTTTTTTTTTTTAATCTCCCAGAATTCCATTGCTAAGTTTGCGAGTTTTAAGGTGAATGGGTTTTGGCTCTGTCCTCTGATTCTATTTTGTTGCTGCCATTTTGCTGAACTTCAGATGATTGACAGCAGTATTTGGAGTTTCCTATAATGGCACTCTAATACTAGCAGAGTTTCAAATTACTTTAATGAAAAAGATTCATTGAGTGCCTGAAATTGGTTATTTTGATATGTAAGATACTAGGTACATGAGCAGTGAGATCCACTTACAGCAGAATTTCCTTTGCTAAAATGACCCATTTTTGCTACTCTCCTGAAATCAATACCACTTTGAAATGTCATTTAGACAGGCACAGACCATTTAAAAAAAAAAGTGCACTATTCAGTGTATCTTTAATTGCCTAATAGTGATACAAAAAATACACAGTGGTTCATTAACTATTGAGAAAAGAACTGCTATGTAATTCTCTAGGATGTTGATGATCACAATTAGAAGTGCTTTAATAAATATGCATGTTAGAACTGAGTGCAAAGATGCTTTTGATACCTTATCTTTCACAGAACAGGGGTATATAGCTTTAAGAAGAAATCTTTTTGTTAAATTAACTTAATGAAAGCTATAAGTCAGCAAGTTTGGTGAAAATGTTGTGAGACTCTAAGCACAACGAAGGCAGAGACAATGTTCTGTAGATTCTTGTGTTTCTAGGGCTTGGTTATTGTGATTAGCAGAGAGTCAAGAGTTCAATAATTGTTTAATGAAATAGATTGCAAATAAATTTGGAGAAGACTTGTGAATTAAATAGGGATTCATAAATGAGCCAAAAGCAGACAGTGAGCTCTTATAAATAACAGAATCTCACTCATTAAATCTGTCCTTTAAATTGCGAGTTTTCTTAATGTAGCATTTATGTACACAGAATGTCAGGTTTTAAGAAATCACATTTTTGCCACATGGTGGCATCATTGCAGTTAAGACGGCATTTTTAACTCCAGGCTGAAGGATTGAATTTGATTTTGGCACATACTATTAAATGCTCATTTTTGATGAAATGTACATGAAGCATTATGCAATTGACCTATAAAAGTATGAAAAACCATTATATATGCATTTTTTCTGGTGGAAGTTTAAGAATAATCCTAAATTTAAGAATAACTTCTCCATTCATAATGGTTACTCCTTTCTGTACCATTAACCTTCCTCAAAAAAGTGCAAAATTAGTTAAAAATAAATCTGAATTAATAACAAGGTGATTCAAGTAAATTGGAAAAGACAAGTTGATGTAATATTCTTACGTTTTATGAAAATTTATTTCTCATAACCATTAGAGGTTTGTGATCTTCAGCTGCTTCCTCTGAGCTATACTGGAATTCTCATAATTGAGATGAAATTAGGTACTTTCTTTTGGGAAGGACATTTTCAGCATGGCTTCTTCATATTTGCTTTTGTCCATGGCTATATTGACAAAGTCTATATTGAGACTTGTCACTGATAGACCTAGGTTTACCATGCCAGAGGCAGGCAATCCAAGGGACCTCTGAGGTTCAGACCATTGAATCACACTTTAGCATGGATGCATACTGGCATGTGAAGCCACAGTGAGGTAGCATTGATTTGGGTACCACTGGATTGCTCAGCTTTCTCTTAATACTTCCCTACGGGGTCTTAAACAAACACTGAGATTGTGTCTCATGTTAGATACCCTTCCTTAAATTTGGAAGGCAAGAAGCTGGTTATTTTCATCCACTATGCCTTCTCTCCTGTTTTCCTGCTTTGAGCTCAAAGTTCATTAGAACATTGCCTTCCTGTTTAATACAGGAAAAATTATTTCAAAATGTAAATTAAAAGGGTATTCTTAGGAAAGCATAAAATGTTGTCTTCTTTGGGAAAGATGTGTCTTCTTTTGATTAGGGATTATGCATTCTAGCTCCTTTCTTAGTTGATGTATATTTAAAATTTCTCTCAGTGGAAAAAGTACAGAATTAAACAAACAAACAAACAGAAAATCTCTGTTGACATTAATTCACAGATATCGGGCTGCTTAGTCATGTTGTCTGGGCCAAAACATATCTGTCTTCAGTATTCCCCATTCTTCCATGCTTTGCTTATAAAATACTTCATTGTAATTCTATATTTTATCTTATAGTAACTTATTTAGCCTTGTACTTTGTTTTAAATGTTGAATATTCTTCCATATTCTTTTGTATGATGGAAATGTAATTAATCATCCACTTTCTTCTCATCTATATTTATAGCATATTAAAAGACATTAGTTAAATACTTAGAATCCAATAAATGTTGAGCCTGTATATTACAGATTTACAGTTCAATTTTTTGTAAAGCATTTGTATTTTATCCAGAAAGTAAGTAAAAGAGGTAAACACATTAATAAAGAAGGCATGAAGATTCTTAGGCTGTGGCTCTGAGAGAATTAAATTGATTATGGTGCCATTGCTTTTTCTGAGGTACCTCTGAAAAATCTTTTCACCTTTGTAGAAGTAGTGTGTGACTTTGCAGGAGGTCACAGTAGGTGCTTTGTTGAACAGACACAGAAGAAACGTGGGAATAGAATATGAATTCTGCTTTAGGGGGAAAAAAACCTCTTAGTTGTTGGCCTTAGTAATTTTCTGGAGGCCAAATATGTTCTATATAATCTTTATCCCCACAAAGCTTACAAAGGCTAGTTGGTCAGACTTTGTAATTATTGTCAGTTGATTTTCAAAGTACAAATTCATGGCCTAGAGTCCAGGGTTCCACTCCTAATTTCACTGTTGCTCACAAGTTGATTAAACACATAGAGTCCCATGCTTAAATATGAGTTGGAAGGATATGTTCTTCTGAGTCATTGAAATCTAGGTAATCTAGCTTAGAGTTTGAGTAATATTGCATTTAGTGTAAGATTGTGTTGGAAGCATGAATTAACTATTGCATCAGAGTGTCATCACCAAGAACAATTCAGAATTATAAACATGTTGCCATGTTCTCTGGATAGGTCAAGGAAATTGCTCTAATCTTTGGGATTACAATGATTACTCTTTGAACAGTTGTAAAAAATACATTCTGTAATTTTTGTCTCCAGGAAAGTCATGCTCTTTAAGGAAAATGCTGTACCCATTTTAATTCAATGTATACCACAGGAAGTATTTTAGGGAGTTAGGCTAAGCATTATGGTGGTGTCCTTAATATTTTGTCCTATCATCAAGTACTGATGATCCTACATGTTTCCTCAACTTTCCCCATTTCAAAATTTCCCTAAATTTCAGCTAAAAGCAACTACAAACTTTACAATGACCTAACAAAATTCTCAAAATATTTGAGCACAGGGAAGATAAAAGGATAGGGGCCCAAGGTACTCTTCTTTCCCTACTAAGTTCATTCCTTTACTTTTAAATACTTATTCATTAAAATGAAGCTGTTTTATCTTGGAAGACAATGACATAATTTTACTGTATCAATTTAATGAACATTCTACTAAAATAAGTGTATTTAGAAAACTGGGTAGTTCATTGTAACTTTTTTTTTTTTTCTGTAGTAAAGGGACACTTTTTGAAAGCATTTAAACTGGGCTTTTGGATGCTTAGGGTGGTGTTCAGAGGGCACAACACCGTAGGGACATGAGCTGACGTGAGAAGTCAGGCTGATAGCAGGACACATTAGAAATCTGTTCTGCTACAGATTGGTAGAAAATTTAGTCATGATAACTAAGTTACTAAAGATGGATATTTTAAAGTGTATTTCTAAGGGTCATTAACACTTCACCATTTATATATTTATTAGTCTTGCGTTGGTGATAGCTTTTTTCTCTATATTACTTTTACTTGAGTGGCTTTAAAAACCAGGGGTGTGAAGAAGTTAATGTAAACTTTTGATAAAGAGGTCTGCTGTATTTTGATAAAGAGAGGCTAGTAGCATGGAATAATAGGGTAAAATAAGGGAGATAGGTCTGAAAAACCAGTTTAGAAAAGACAAGTAATGCTGGCAGATATTTGAAATAATTCATTCATCAGATTTAAACCGATATCCAGTATTTGACAATCTATAGGTATATCTATTGTCTCAGTTTATTTATTCCCCCATTTTTAGGATAAGAACTTTGATAAAGACTTCTGATTCTGTACTCAGAGGCTTTTTGGAATCTAAGTCTACCTCTGTAATGACATCTACCTCAACCTGTATTGCACATATGATCTTTGAAAAATGATGAGTCTTGTTAAATTTTCTGCTAATGAAACACCCGCTGGGACACCCAGGCACTTTGCTCAGGTGCTGTGGAACTGCCTCTAAAGAGAGGAGGTATTTGACCTGTTTTGTGCTAAGCCAGCTGAAACATTAGAAAGCAATTAGCCAAGGTCACTTAATGTGATCAGGGTAATTCAGATGGACTAGTAAGTCCCAGTTCTTTTTAATCTTTTTTCTGTGGGCATTGAAAAAAAAAACATAGATGATGAAAAAAAGTGTGTCAAAGAAAATATTACTGTTTGGTCAGTTCAATCAAGGACAGTCCTAAAACAGAACTGAAATAGAGAGGTGGCTTCCTCATCTAGGCACTGGGCTCGAGGGAGCTGTTTGCAGTTAGCTTATGCAACCTGGACACTGTGCTGTGCTTATAATTGAAGTTCATCTTTGTGAGAGTTCAGCAGAGCCTGGTCAAAGAGGTTGGTCATTAAAGGCAGGAAACACAGCAACTTTAGTAAATATAGTAGAAAGAAATGTAATTTTCTTTAGTAAGGTGTTAAGAAGAGAGCTTTTGAAATTTATCTCAATTTAGCCTTCGAAAGATGTGACCTTGCTCCTACATCTTGCTGTAGAGTTGTCTTTTGATGTGCTTGCTTTACATACTGAGGCAGATGACTGTGTTCCCTTAATTGAGTTTGTGTTCTATTGCTTTCACGGTAAATTCTATTTTAGTAGCTTTATAAATTGACCATAAAACCCACACTAGACTGAAATTCCAGGGATGCAGGAGAAAACTATTTCTTTTATTTAAAAAGACATTTATTTATTAGAGTGAAGGTCATGTAAGCATTAATTTATTAACTCTTATTGTTTTTCCTCCTCAGAAAACGATGTTCTCCAACTTTCAGTAAAGAACACATATCATTAGTTAGGTAAGCGTGGAATATAGTGTAATAATCACAAACATCTGATTTTGGAAACCCCAGAGAGAAGTAGTGCCTTGCGAAGCTGAGTGGTAGAGCAATCTGCCAGGAGACAGGGGCGTTAATGGGGCAGGTAGTATGTGGCGGACACAAGTCTATTTGAGAGAGCTTTTGAGAGGAAAATTCTGAAAGTTGCTAAACTAGGAACTGAAAATGTCACGATGAAAAGAGGAAAGCATGTCAAGCCATATGGGTTCTCTTTCTTGAACTCTAAAAATCTCCTATAGCTAGCCCCTTTATTTTTTTTTTATTTTTTTGCCACTGTCCTAGACTTGAGGCTGGGAGATACATTGCCTCATTAGATACATTTCTCTGGGCCTTTCCTCAGGTCAGTCTCACTTCTGCTTTGTGGTCTTCTTCCCCCACCCCTGACCCTTTCCTGATGTCCACATATTGGACATACATGTTGGCTGAAATGCGTAGCTGAATGTTGCTGTGGTCTGTGGGAGCAGTGGTGACCAAATGAAGATATGTTAGAATAAAGCACAAGTGCTGTTTTCTGATGCTCAGGTGTCTAGGCAGCTGGTCTCTGGCCAATCTTAGCTAGATGTTTGCTGTTCTTATTTTCCATTCATTCACACATCTCCTTCTTTTTTTCTCCTAGAGCTTGACCCTTAGGTTTGTGGTTTTTACAGGTATATTCCAATTAGTATACTTATATAGTATATAACTATAAGTATATAACTATAAGTATACTTATAACAGACACATGGGGGGATTTGATAGAAGAGGAGGAGAAGGCAATGGGAAGATGGATGCAGAGATTGGAGTGATGTGGTCACAAGCCAAGGAAGCCAAGGATTACCAGACATTGGAAGAGGCAAGGAAAAATTCTCCCTTAGAGCTTCCAGAGGGTAGTGTATTCTTGCCTATATCTTGATTTGGACTTTTGGCTGCCAGAGCTCTGAAAGAATAAAATTCTGTGGTTTAAAGACACCTGTTTTTTGATAATTTGTTGTGGTAGCCATAGGAAACTAGTTTAGATTTTGGTACAGGAAAGTGGGGTGCTTCTGTAACAAGTGCCCAAAAATGTGATTTTAGAATTGGATGGTGGGTAGAGACTGGGAGAATTTTGAGGCCCATGATAGATAGAAAAAGCCCAGATTATTGTGAGTGCTCAGAAGGAAGTGAGGAACATGCTGGAGAAAGCTTCTGTCATCTTAGAGAATACATATAATGCCATGAGCAAAAGTGTTTTTGGAAAAGACTCAGAAGGAAATGAGGAACATGTTTTTGTAAGCCAGAGAAAAGATAATCATTGTCAGATAAGTGGAAGAAAATTGTGGCTGAATTGTGTTCTACAGTTATATGGAAAACAGAAATTGTAAGTGATGGGCTTTGGATATTTAGCCAAGGAGATTTCCAAGCCAAGTTTTAAAGGGGTTGCTTTGTTTCTTCTTTTTGATTACAGTAAAATAAAGACATAAATTAAGGAAAGAACCATTAAGGCAAAAGAAACAAGCACTTGGTGATTTGGGAAATTTGCAGCTTACTCAGCTTGCAAAGGATGCTACTGTTAGGAAAGCATGCTCTAGAGAGAAAGCAAGGGTGTGGCTGGACCACTGTGACTGAAGAAATTAGATGTATGACATATGGAATCACTGAAACATCTCAGTAGAAGCCAGGAATAGAGATGAGGTTTTCCAGGGAAGGTCTGTGGAGGACCCCCACCTGCATCCCATTGACATGCAGAGGAGATCCATAACATTTATGAGAATGTTGTATCAGCAGATACACTGCCAGGCTGGACTGAAAAAGACAAGAGATAGGATGAAATGAAGGAAGGCTGTCAGATTTGTGGTAGTCTACAGACAGGAAATGGGCTGAAAGAACTACTTGCCCACAAACATGTGCTACCTTTCCAGAAAAAAGGAGAACGACTTTAAGGGCAGAGCGATGACCCAGAGGCTGGTGCCACAGGGCCAGAGGTAGAGGTGTAAGCCACAGGCCCAGTGGCCTATTGAACAGATGTAGCCTTGGAGAGCAGAGCTGTAGGCCCAACCAGTGAAACCTAGAGACACAAAGGATTATTCTCAGGCCTTGAAACATAATGGTATTTTTCCTGCTGCATTTTAAACTTTCTAGGAATGAGTGACTCCAATTTTGCAAATCCTTCTGATTTATCCATTTTGGAATGAGAATGTCTACAACTGTTATCCTATATCTTTTCCCCCGTAGTTTCTTGAGAGCAGAAAACTTGGTTTTTAGTTACACAGATCCACAGATGGAGAGTAATTTTGCCCCAGGATGACTCATACCTAGAGTTTCATCCATAACTGGTATAGATCATAAGATTTGGGACTTTCAAGCTCATGACATTGAGATGGGATTTTTTTTACTTACAATGGATGTAATGGGTTGACATTTGGGGGGATGTTGGGAGGGGCTGAATGTGTTTTGGACATGGAACTGATGTAAATCTTTGGGGTCCAGGGTGTTAACTGTACTGGTTTGAATTCTGGCCCCCCAAAAGATATGTAAATCTCTCAAACCAGTGAACATTGCCTTATTGGTAAAAAAGTCTTTGCAGATATAATTAAGTAAAGAATCTTGAGATATTACCCTGGATTTCCCAGGTCAAATGCCAAGGGTCTTTATAAAAGACAAAAGAGAAGACACACATGGAGGAAAAAGTGATGTGAAGACAGAGGCAGAGATTGGAGTGATGTGGTCATGAGCCAAGGAATGCCAACATCTATCAGAAGCTGGAAGAGGCAAGGAAGGATTCTCCTATATAGCTTCTATGGTAGCATTTCCCTGCTGACACCTTAATTTTGGATTTTTTTCTCCAGAACTGTGAGAAAATAAATTTCTTTTAGCCTCCATGTTTGTGGTAATGTTAGGTTTCAGTCTGACCTGAACCAAGGGGTTCTTGGCACACCCATGGCTGAAGAAAGACCAGACATGCCAAAGTTAGGCAAGCATGAAAATGAGGTTTATTGAGGAGATAAAGATAGGATTATATGGCAAGAGCAAGATATAGGTTTGCAGAGCATGGTACATACACCATGGATGAAAACTGGACCCATTGTCGCAGGAGGGCAGGCAAAAGAAAGGGTAAAGAGAGAGGTTGGCTATGGTCTGCATCCTATTTTATAGTGTCTGGATAGGGATCTCCCTTGTAGTTCAGAGGTCACCATGGGACCATTTTGATTCTACAGTTGGGAGTCACATGACCTGAGCCTTAACTACGCATGTGGTTTCTAGGTCACTTTCCGGACTTTATGGTACCCATGTGAGTTGGCCTGTGGGCTAGAGAGTCCTCTGCATTCTTTTGCAGCTGGCATGCCAAGTTCTGATTGGCAGATTAATAGAGTATTCCCTCTTCCCCCAGGTATGGAGAATTAGGGTTGGGCAGGACCAAGATGGGGGGAACAGTTCCCACTTTTGTCCCTAGAAGACCCGGAATCCCTCACTATCTCTACCTAACAGTAATTTGTTCATAGCCCTAAGAAACTAATATGGAGCATCATCCTCAACCTGATTTCTTTCTCTGAGGCATTTACACTTTCTTGGTTACAGTTTCAGCTTATTCCTCTGGATTATACTGACAACAGTCTGACTTCTTATCTTCCCCTTCAAGCCAGCCAACATCTCTTGATGTTCCCAGAAGAGCTAGTTTCCTGTAGAATGACTAACATCTCTCTGCCTCTCTAGCTCCCATCAAATCCTCCTATTCCCAGGCTGTTGGAGCACATCCCTGGTAGCTTTGACTACCAAGTTTTGTTTTTCTTCCTCAGAAAGCACATCGACTAAGTAAGCACCCACCCTACTCTTTATCCTCATTCCTGTCCTCTGGTCACCAGGATCCTACTGCTCCCCTGCCTGGACTCTGCAGTCCATTCCTCTTTGTAATGTACTCCTGCTTGAATTCAGATGTGCATTTGCATTTTAATGGGAATATAATTGACTTCCACTAAACATTTAAATAATTAAGCCTTCACATTTGCATTTTAATTCAGATATTTATAGATTATTCCTCCTAAATTTGGGGGCAAGAGATCTTTTCTGACAGGTAACAATTGGAGCTATCATGCTCTGAACACCACGTACTATGTGCTAAGCACCTTGCTAGCCACTATTTAGCTATCATGGCATTTAATCCTAACAATAGTCTTTATACCCCAGTTTACAAACTGGAAACAGAGACGTAGAGATAGTAGATGACCCACAAACACACCTGGCTTAGAGAACCGGTGTAGGCTGAAGGATCTGTTGTTCCCTACCCCATCTTCTACTTATATTTTAAGAACTTCAAAGACAAATATAGTGTCTCATTACATATTAAGATCCTAAGTTATAACAGAGTAGCATAACTTTGTAGTAAATGAACTGTGTTCAGTAGATGCTTGTTGGTCATACATCATATTAATCATTGCTGATCAAAATAGATGTCATTTGAACCTCCTTTCAAAAAGGTTAAAAAGAACTCAAACTCCTAAACATGAACAATAAGAAAAGAGCCAAAAATTTTGAAGCACAAGTGGAAAAGGAGAATGTTATAGTTATGGAGAAGTTTGATCAAATAGTCATTACTTAGATATAAACAAATGTGAAGTTTTCTTATTTGAAACTCTCCAAGGACTGTTCTTGGCCTTGAATTAATTACCTAATCTTCCTTAAGAAGACAGCTTCTGTTTTGCTCCCTTCTGGTTTAAATATCAGTCCAATCTTGTGGGTAAGCCAAATCTCAACCACTTCTCAATTTATAATATGTCTCAACTTCAACACAGTCTAGATGGATGTAAGGAAGGGTTTCTTGAAGGCAGAGATCTCTTCCTCCTGGGCTTGCTTTCCCATACCTGCCCTAGACTTATGACATGGCCCATGTGTGTTGGAGTGGGTGGGTGACTGGGATATCTACATACATGCAGTTACAAATCAGTGGGAGGTATTTGCTGGTCACTCCCAGTTGGTCACTGATGCACTCGATGTGAAACTGGCCATTGGTTCCCTGAGTGACCAGCGTCCGTGGTTCTGACTCTTAGTTATTAATCCTCTGAGGGTTCTGCTCAGCTTCCCTGTGTACAGTTCTGTAGCTGTCTTGCTACCAAAGGTGAGGCCCATTGCTAGAGTTTTCATGAACTGTTGAGCACCCACACAACTTCTTCTTGATTGAAGAGAGACTCATATCTTAGCCTCACCTGCTCTTAGCTCTCCTTACTTTCACCTGTGAGGTTCCTCTCTCCTGGCACTCAGCAAATGACTTAGCAAATCACAAAAAATGCTACCACTTCCTACACAGTTGTAGAAAACTGTGCAAGTGGCTCTCTTCTTCCCCTTACTGAGGGAATGAGTTGAATGTCTTCTCCTCCTCTGTAGCCAGATGATAACTAGGAGCAGTTGATGCTCCACACAGCTCTACCCAAAGTCAGTTTTCCTTGGGCTCTCTAGCCCCTTTATATAAAAGAATGGAGGTGTGTAGACTGGTATTTAGAATCTGCTGGAATACTTTGTTTTATTAATCCCTGAGACAAGATGGTTAGCAACACAGTGGGCATCTGGCAGTTTTGTCCTAGGTGTAACTATTCCTACAGCAATCATAGCACATTCTATTTAACTCTTGATCTGAGAGGGCTGTGTTAATAGTTCTAGGCCCTGGCTGAACATTTAAAAATTATAATTCTTGGAATTCCCCTCAAATCAGTAAATCAGAATTTGAGGTAGTATAATCCCAGCAACAGTATTTTTAAACCAGTGGACTAGAAGGGAAGCCAAGTGAAAATGAATGAATGTCCCATCAATTCAGTGTAACCTCATAATCTATAGGAGGAAAATATCAAACTGAAGAATCTAAACTGAAGAAACCGTCATAGTTAAGAAAAGGATTTTAGTTCTTAGCTTCCAGGCAACCAAGGCAAACAGAAATAGGTTGTGCAACATAGTCCACTTAAAGGACACATTAATAGTTGTTCAGGGTTAAAACTTTTTCCCCAGATAGAAGGAACTGATTGCATGAGTATGCATTCAAAGGCATAATGGCTCATGTCTTAGACAACAATTTCATAATATTAACAAAATGCCTTCATATATTGTTATCGCTTTTGTTTATTTTTAACAAAAGCTGAAAAATATTTCATCCTGGAGGAAGAATTGACAGTTGTGTGATGCCATTCACTTACTCTGATTTTTCTGTGACACATTGGTTTATGCAAGCTAATGATACTGCATGATCATTGTTTGGGCAACCATGTAAATGACCCTGTTGGAAAATGCCACATATAACCCAGATTGGCTTGAATAATCCTGAGATCTTCATTCTTCCCCAGTGGAGTTACTTTGAAGATCAGCCTGATATGTGCATCACCTGATAAGTTTTGGAACTATATGTTTTAAATCAATACTTGCTCTGTTTATTTAGATGTGTGACCTTAGAAAAGTTGCTTAATTACTTTGAGGCTCACTCTTCATTTTCAAAATAGTAATAATGATATCTCTTTAAAGAGTTATTATGAGGATTAGGTGAGATGTATACATGTAGAAATCCTGAAATAGTGCCCAGTACACAGTAGGTACTCTATACATGTTGGTGGAGATTCTTGTTATTACATAAATTGACCCCCTGTGGAATTATTGTTTCCTTTGGGAACATAAATATGTATATGGTTCTGGATATTTTACTTTATGGATTTTGATACCAAGCCTTTCAAATGAAAGAAGTATCAGAATATAGATGTGATATTGTGAAATATATATTTGCTCTTTGTCTATCCCCGTTTTCTGTTTTGTTTTGTGCCATGCAACCCCTAAAATCCTTGGCATCTCCAAAGTGCTGTTTTGTTTTGTGGCATGCAACCCCTAAAATCCTTGGCATCTCCAAAGTGCTGTCTTTTTGTCTGCTAATATTGACCGATAGCTTCAGGATTGGGGCTGGTCACCCGAAAGGCAAACACATGATTAGAGGGTTGGTACTTTCAGCCCCACCCCACAACCTCCAGGGAGGGGAGAGGGGGTGAAGGTCAAGTTGATCACCAATGGCCAATGGTTTAATCAATCATGCATACATAATGAAGTCTCCATAAGTACCCAAGAGGACACGGTTTGGAGAACTTCCGGGTAGCTGAGCACATAGTGGTTCCTGGAGGGTGGTGTGCCCAGGGAGGGCACTGAAGCTCTGTACCCCTTCCCCTGTATGTTGCCCTGTGCATCTCTTCATGTGTATCATTTGCAATATCCTTTATAATAAACTGGGAAATGTGCTTCTCTTAGTTCTATGAGCTGTTCCAGCAAGTTAATAGAACCCAAAGAGGGGGTTGTGGGAACCCCAACTTGAAGCCAGTTGGTGAGAAGTTCTAGAGGCCTGGATGATTATACCTGAAGTGAGAGGGACTGTTTGGGGGACTGAGCCCCCAGCCTGTGGAATATGAGGCTATGTCCAGGAAGACAACATCAGAATTTAATTGAATTGGAGGACACTGATGCTGAATTGATTGCTCACCTGGTGTTGGGGAAAATGCCCCTCCCCCCAACCTTTGATCACAGAAGTCTTCTTCTGTGTTGGTGATTGTTGTGTTGTATGAGAAAATAGGAAAAAAAGGTTTGAATTTTTCCAAACAATAGAAGAATGACCTTAAAAATTAAATATTTCATAATCTTATTCTATTTGCATTGCTGTTGGCTTTTTCTTAGGTACATAAGGAACTTCACTTTCAATAAGAATAGGGAACCCTGAGACTTGAGCATTTTTCCCCCTAAACACATGAAGCAAAGGCAAGATAAAAATGTCAAAGATACTTGTTTAATTTATAATAGGGATAGTCATTGGAGCATTAAGAATTTGATGTATTATACCACACTCTCTTTCATTATATGGATTTCTTTGTAAAAAGGGAACATTACTATGTGTTCATGAGCTTTTACCACCTTTTCAATCTACCAGCCCTGCCACAAACATCACAACATTTGTAACTTCCAAAATATTGTTCCCTTGTATTACTATTCATACTTCTGCAGATTGTTCAGGCTGCATCGTTTATGAATTATACTGCTGAGATAGCATGTATGTGGCTAAATTTCCATGGCTCCACAACACTAATACTAATTCTGCTCAGGCCTTGGCTGGGTTTTATGTTTAAGGAATTCAGAAGCGTGTGTGAGTGTGATTTTTTGTTTTAAAAATAAAAACAAGCATAACAATTGTTAATATTTATTTTTATAAAAATATCCATATAAAACTAGCTTAACCAGGCTCACAGCTGTCAATCAGTAGTACAGGAATCAGTCTCAATCTCTCTCTCTCTCTCACCCCTCCATCTCCTGCTCTGTGTTTCTGCCTCTGTGCCTCTTTAAGAGCAAACATTTTTATCTGTATGAATTCCTGTTGGTAAAAATAGAAAAATCAGCCCTTTCTTTTATTCTTCTCAAGTACTGATAAGAAATTTAGGGGAAAGAATTATATGCCTCGTGAAACTTGATATTAAACATAAAAAATATTAGCAGGAAATGTGAATATGAAAAGTATCTTAAAATCTTTACATTGAAATAGCTTGTAGGGATAACCTGTAGCTTAGCACTCATATTGTTAGACCATCTATATTGTGAATTTCCCACTAACATTTGATACCTGATGATGGTTATAAATGTGATTTTCTAGGAAAAATAAACTTCCAAAGGAAATATCAATTTTATGTCTTGCTTTCTAAAACTTCACTGTATATAAAGTCGTTTGTAATTGCCATTAACAAAGTCATCATAATTTGTTATCCTGGTGCCTCTGGGCTGGCTAAACCCCTTTTGCTTTTGGATTTTATATTCACCTTTTCCTGTTTCTTCTGGAAAATGAGCAAAAGGAACTTGTAAAAGATATAATATGAGTCATCCTTCAACAAAAGATTTCTCTTGAGATGGTACTTTTGAGTGTAAATTGCCTTTTTTTTTCTTCTGCTCAAAATAAGGACTAAAGGTTGTTTATTCTGTCTACTGCTTTGGCTATTGTGCCTATAATCTCTCTCTGTTAGTTTAGTGCATGGCAATTATGTATTGTTTCTCTAGGTGCCAATTGTAATTGCTATCTTGCTATCACAGTCGTAGGAGGCAATTGTGTATCCTTTTTCTGTTGAGAAGGGTATATATAATCAGTAATTCTATCTATTACAATGGCAAGTGGGTGGTATCTAGAACATACTTTCATTTTTCAAAATAAAATGTGTGAGATGTCCAGCTGTTAAGTGAACTAGAAACTTAAAAACAAAAATGTGAGAAAATCAAATTATGTATTGCTTATTTCAAAATTTTCTTATTGTTGTTGACCATAAAGAACAATATGTGGAATTTGTGGTGAGGCTGTAGAAAGACAGATATACACTTAAAGCAAGATAGGATAAAATTACAAAGCTACTTATCTCTAGATAAGCAAACCTTTTTTATTGATTTGTATATTGATTTTTTAAAAAAGATATTTAAAATAGGAAATTGATCTTGCCAATTTTTACTTATGGCTTGACAAACATGGCATGATAAAAATTTTCCTATTTATTTTAAGATGATGTGTTGACTTAGCTCAGGTGTCTATAATTTTGAGAGCAAATTATCATGCTAGGGGTGCATCATAATATGTTTCAGACTTGTCCTATACTTGTCCCTTTGTTGGTGACTAGAAATGAGCAATCTGGACTAGGAAATTATAAACATTCCAGCTAGCGTGCTGAGCAAATGACTTAACCTCTGTGAATCTGAGTATTCAAAGTTTTAGAATGGGGAAAGAATATCTGCTTCATAGGCCTATTGGGATGATTAAACGGGACCTAGCAAATAAAACACTTAGCCTAGTTTTTAGTATGTAATCAACACATGCTATCTATCCTATATCTGTGGTGGTGATGAAATGGGAGAGTTGGAAGGACTGCAAAGATCACCTGTCCCCATTCCTTTATTTTATAGGAGGATGAGAGATGTGAGGGGATGTGCCCAAAGTCACACAGTTGTATGGCTGGGCCAAAACAGATAGCACTGGTGACTCTCAGTGTAGTCACCACTTATGGTGTTTTTCTATCTTATTCTGCAGGATTTTTCTGCACAAATCTCATAATTCCATATTTTGTCACAGATAGCACTAGTATTTCATGATTACCTTATAAATAGCAACAGCAATGGTTGCAACATTTTAGTTCATAAACAGTAAGGAAACAAGGGAGAATTTCAAAAAACAGTAGTCTCTGCTGCTCAGTTTTCTTCCAGTGAAAGAAAATTGAATTCAAAAACCTGCTATGATCAATAGCAACTTTAGGGGTTGAGAAATGGGTTCATTACCATTGACACTGGAGAGCCTCTCTTTAAGGAATTATAAATTAGTAGCAATTAAAATAGGTACAATAATGATAACTTGCATTACTGAATACATTCTATATGCCAGGACATTACATGCATTATTTCAAGTTATCCTTATATGAATCCTATGAGGTAGTTAGCAAAATACTCTTGATGTTAAAGTTTAGAAGACTTAGACCCAGAAATGTCAAATAGTTTGCAGGTTTAGTGTAGATTTGTCTGATTCCTTAGCCTGACAACCAAAGTACATTCCTCTGATATGAGGCTAATGAAACATATTACTTTTTATATGCTACCTATAAATTTTTTGTGTATAATATCCATAGAGAAATATTTGTTTCCCCTTTAAAAAGGAAAATTTTTTTGACTCTTGGAATTATTAATTTACTACAACTTTGCATCATTATTTTGTCTCCGTAGTCACCAAAGTTGAAACATTTCAGTATAGTGATATCAGTATTTTAAAGACAAGTTAACCCTTCTGTCTGATGGTTTTGGTTTGTCTGGATTACTTCATGATAGCTGATTTAGTTATAGCAGTCTCATCATTCCATACTGCTGAGTTCTCTATATTAATTGCTGGGCAGTTTGATGTATAACTATCTCCATCCAAATAGTATCCTATAAGAGATCACAATAAAGAAATTTATATTTAGGGTATGTTATTTGGTTTGAATGCTTTCTGCTATAAGTAACAGAAAAGCCCCAACCCAGAAAGGTTTAAACATAAGATATTTATTTTATCATCTATGGTAGGGCTGCTTTAAGGTTGGAGGTTCAATGAGGTCATCAAAGATCCAGGTTCTTTCTATCTTGTCTTTCTGCCATCATGGTGGCTTCATTTCCTTATGACTGAAATATGGTTGTTACATGGAGATACACAAACATCCAATAGAACCATCTTTTCCTTGCCTCTTTCTACAACTATAGAAACATCTTTCAAAATGTTAGACTTGCTCTTCTATCTCGTTGTCCAGAATCACATTGCATGTTCATGCCAAGGGGGAACTATTGTGACTGGCTTGATTAATCAGATTCCGCTTCTGGGCTAGGACAGGTACCAGTGTTCATGAGGAAGGAGAAAAGGGGTAATGGCTGTTGAATAGGTAACTGAGAGTATCTGACACATAGAAGGAGCTTGACAAGTTATGGCAAAACTAGGCAAAAAGGGAAAAGAAAGGAAAACTCTGAAAACCATAAATAACATTAAGGCTTATCTTTTTAATTTATCTGGAAGAAAAAAGGGAAGAAACATAACTTAATTGTGTCATCTAAATGGTTTCTTCTTCTGGTAAATTGTCCTCCTGCTGTTGATGAAGACAATTATTCCATTTGTGTATTAGAGTCCTGCTAGCTTAATAGATCCCTAATGAAATTAGCAGAGAGTTTGTGTTTCATTAAGCAACTTTTTCAACAAAAAGTGCTTATTAGAGATACCTACATGTATTTTTATGTCATGTACTTCCATGTTTTACTTTATTTTATTGTTATTGTAGACCATTTGGCTATTGTCCTTTATCAGAATTCATTCCTTTATAGAATTAAAAAATAAGTTATAGCCCATGGGATTTTCCTAGCATTCATTTGGCATTAGTTCCTAGAATTTTTGTTTTTTTTCTTCTTGGTAGGATTATCACAGTAGTAGTGAGAATTTTAAGTCAGATTATTAGTGCTTTCAAAGCATAGTAATTTGGAATGTTGCTTATTATTAGCAACAACAAAACACAGAGTTCTGTCCTTTCGGTGAAGTTTAAGACATTGAAGAAGCAGCAAAGACACAAAAGATTGAGATATAAGTACCAGGATGAACCCTGGAAGCAGAAAACTGAGACAGATGAGGAGGTTAGAGGGCTAACTAGTTGGTACATAGTTACAGAGGGAGTGGTTAGTGCAGTGGTGACTAGGATATGAAGAAAACAGGTTGGGGGAGACTGGTAGAAGGCCAGGAAAGAGGTGGCAGCATTTAATCCAGATATAATGTCCCAGATATGTCTTATGTCTTTGGAATAAAACAAAAGAAAATGTATCTAGATAGTTATCTTTTTTCTTTCTACATATTTATTAATAATAATGATACAGTACAATAAAATAGAATACTATAATAATTTTTCTCTCCAGACTTTGTCCTTACTACCTACTCATGTTACAAGACTTTGCTTAGATGTCACTTAAAATCTTTTCCTGATCCCATTGTACCCTGTACCATACTCTATTATAAACATTTGTTGGCTGATCTGTATCCTCCCCTGGATGTTGGGCAGGAATGCTGCTTCCTTATTCTGTCTCTAGCATCTAGCACAGTCCCATACAGGCAGTCTGCACTTCGCTCAGTGATGAATGAATTCCTACACCTATCTACAGGTTCTAATTTGAAGAAAGTAAACCCAACATATGATATCTTCTTTCTGTTGAGTTTTCAATCCTTTCTTGCAAAAGGATTTTTCACTTAGAAGGCACTTTTTACTTTTTGTGGTAGATTGGTAGCATTGATAGCCATGTTTAATGGCTTCCCCTCAATCTTATTCTCAGCAGTGTGACTCTGAAAACTCCTCCCATCAAGAGCTGCAACCTCTTTAACTACCCTTGCATTTGGGCTGCCTTAGTAACTTTCTTTAGCTAATAGAACGGGGAAGAGAAGTATTGTGCCAGTTTTAGACCTTAGGTCTCCTAAAACCTGGCATTCTTCTGTTCTTTCCTGGAACCCTGCACCTGCTTGTGAATAAGCCTGGGCTAGTTTGATGGAGAATGAAGTATCATATGGTAGAGAACCACTCGTTTAATCTGAGGCCATTCTGAACCAGCCTTAGCTGGCCAAATCCAAAACAGAGAACATCATGTAGCACATTTGTAATGCTTGATAAATGTCAGATATTTTCATTTTATCCCTGTAGATTGTCATGTCTAGAATATCTCTTCTTTAACAAAATGCACCTATATGTCCACTTTTTGGTGGTGTGTATTCCTTTAAATTCTCTCTCTATCCTAACTCCTCCATGTGGAGATTTTTACAGGACTTCGTTGTCAGCCATCTAGTTTAGTCTCTACATATACATTTTTTTTGGTCAGAAAAATGTTTCTACCTTCATGATTTCAATTATGTACAATGTGCAGATAATACCATAATTTGCGTGTATGTATTTATAACCACTCTCCTTTTCTCTACATGTGCAAAGTCAACTCAACAACTTTCAATCTTGTATGTCCTTTTAGTAGATAAAATTCAACACAGATAATACTTTTTATCTTATTTCCTTTTCAAGTATAATGATACTTTTCTTAAAGCTAATCATCCTTCACTACTTATTTTTGGCTCTATTTTTCTTTCCATGGGGACCCAGCCATTTTTCTTTCATAAGTTTAAGTTTTGTCCCCTTATTTATTTTTAAAAAAAATTAATAAAAATATTTTATGTATTTACATTACCATCATTCTATTTAAGGGCAATTTTTACCTCTGTGTCTTTGTTTTCATTCCTCACACCTCTAGTGTATGTTATATGTCATAGTAGTAATTTTACTCAATATCAGGGAGAGGAGAAAAAAATAGAGTAATATTCTTTGAAATTCCTATTCTGGAAAGACACTGGGCTACATATTTCAGTCACTTGTTCATTCAGAAATACTTTTTTCATCATTGGGTACTGATAATACAAGGATGTGTTATATAAAATATACACAATTTCTGCCTTCACAGACCTAATAATTTAGTAGATGAGAAATAGACAATGTGCTCATAAACAAGCAAACCAAAAAAGTCCAAATTACATTAGGCCAATTATATGACATTGGTATAAATACATGTTCATAATTCTTCTTTTACCAAGAGAAATGATAGCAATAATATTCTTGTAAAGTTAAGGTGAATTCTCATTGGATTGAAGATTGTGAAGCAGCCCATGAGGAGTAAAGGAGATTGGAGGCTTCAACAGTGATGTAAGGATGATTCCTCAGAAATCTGCTGCGTGGAGGACCAACACAGCCAAGCCCTGTGGTGAGACAACAAAGCTTAGGGCCTACTCGGGAAAGTTCTATACGAGTTCACAACCAGAAGTCATCAAACAAAGAATGAAGATTAATGCTAAAAAGTACATTACAGAGCCTAGAAAAAGATTGTGAGCCTGAAAAAAATGTATTAAAAGATTAAAATTCCTCAAAATAAATACTTCTTAGTAGTCTTATTTTATGAAGTGATTACCACCCTGATTTTAAAATCATATACAAATAGCAATGAAAGCCTATTTCCTGAATAAAATAATAGTTAATTCCTAAATAAGATAATATCGAACCCAATTCAACATAATATTATAAATAATGTATTAAGAAGCCAGGTATGGTCTAGCCACTTGGGAGGTGAGGCAAGATCTCTTGAGCCCAGGAGTTCTAGGCCAGCCTGGGCAACATAGTGAGACCTTATCTCTGAAAACAAAAAACAAGACAAAACGAAAAACTATTAAGAGAAAGTACAGTTTTGTTTTTCCTCGAATAAGAGTATATCAAGATAAATTATCACAATGAAATAAAGGTAAAACAATGACTATCTTAGTATATACAGATACAGAATTTGATAAAGTTCGACATCTATTTATAAAACCCGATAGAAAATGGATAAGGATTGGGAATAGAAATAAAATTCCATGTAGTTACCAAATATGGGAAGAGATTCTCAAACTTATGGAATTGGAAAATGCAGATTAAGAAAACAATAGGATATCACTTATCTAATTAGCAAAAAATAGAAAATGGGATACATGCCAAGCATCAGTCAGGAGTGAAACCTTAGGAACTCTTGTGGACATGGAGATTGGAGCAGACAATCTGGGGGGCAATTCTGGAGTACTCAGTCAAATTAAATACTATTTCCTATAGCACATGGACTCCTATACTTTTTTTTTTTCCCTAAGGAGCATTTCCATAAGCATGTGTGCAAAAATATTTATTGCAGGCTTGTTAGTGGTAGTTGGGAGCTTGAAGCAATAGATCAAATACAATGGAATAGTATGTAGCACTTAGAAACAACAGCCAGGTAGACATAGACCAACATATGTTTTTAAAACACATGCCCAAATAAAAACAGCAAGAAATAGAATGATGTCTATAAGCCCATAAAAATTTATGTAAATTATATACACCTGCCCAGGAAATAGCTCTACATATTTAAAAGGACATATATAATTAAAGGGATACATATATAAAACATTAGAATGGATGTCTGGGGATGGGACACGGAATGAAGATGGACTTGAGGAGGAAAAGGTATTAAAAAATAAAACAAGAGAAAGCCTTACACAAACCAAAAAATAAAATACAATATAAATGGCGAGAATCCTTTCAGAGATAAAAGGAAGTAATAACGTCTAAGAAATAAGAGATTAGAAAAATGAACCAATTAGAGGTTCTTAATGTAAAGATGCCATTTGAAATTGCAAAATATCATGAAGAAAACAAATCCTATGCTGTCTTAGAAAATAGCAGTGGCAATGTGGGGAAAGGCCGCTACTCAGAGTGGTGAGAAGAGGGCTCTCTGAAGCAGCCAGCCGTGTGAATGCCCCTGAGAAGAACCTCACAGACGTAAAGCCGGGCCTGTTGTAGGAGTTGAAAGAAGGCCAGTGCAGCTGGTGTGTGGTGAACAGCGGGAGAGAGGTCCAAGAGGAGATATAATCAGAGGCTAAGGCGCGTAAAGCCTTTAGATTTCTTTTCAATTATGATGGGAAACCCTGCAGGGTATTAAGCAGATGTTAACAAGATTTGGTTTACATTTTTAATTTTTGAAAGTTTACTCTGCTGCTTTGAGTGTGATGGATTAGCAGAGGGCGACAGAAGGAGCAGGAAATTGGTTAGGAGGCGTTCTAGGAGAAAGACAGTGCTGTCTTGGACTACATTGGTGGCCCTGGAGATGGAGAGCAATAAACAAGATATGATTTGGAGGTAGAAGTAACAGAAATTACTGATGGTAGGTTTGGGAGGTGAGAGAGAGGGAAGAATAAAGGTTTTCTCTCGGGTTCTTAGCTTACCATTCACTGAGAGAGGAAGTATAGGTGAGGAACACATTTAGATGTAAAACTGAGAATTCAATATCAGATAGGCGAAGCTTGGCCTCTTGTGGGACAACCAAGTGAAGGTGTCAAGTAAGATACTAGATAAAGACTGGAACTCAAAGGATAGGTCTAAGCTAGAGATGTAAATTGGGGAGATGGCTTTATGTGGACCGTATTTAAACCATGGGAAAGATGAGATCAGCCAGACAGTGTGTGTAAACAGAGGAAAATGAGATTTGTGAGACTCTCTGTCATTTAGATGTCTGGTATGGGCACAGGAGCTAGTAACAGAAGACTGAGTATGGGTTGCTGAAATGGCAGACAGAAAACCAGTTTATTTTCCTAAAGCTGAGTGTGCGGTGTCTCACAAGGGAAGGAGCTGCTGATTCTGTCAAATGCGGCTTAGAAATAAAACAAGATGAGGACAGAAGGATGGATCTCTTAATTTGGCAACATGGAAGCCATTGGTGACCTTAATAGGAAAAATTCCATGTTGCATAAGGGTCAAAGGCCAGAGTGGAATGGCTTGAGGATTTAACGTAAGAAGATGAGATGGAGATGTCTGTAGACAATGTTTTGGAAAATTCTGTCCCTGAATAAGTGGGGCAATAGGTACAAGTAAGGAATGTTGGTTTAAAGATATTAGTCTGTTATTTAAGGACCTTTACAAATTGACTTCAAACTCTACATACATTTTTAAATTCCAGCTATATTTGTTCACTCATTCTCCCAGGTCAGGCTGAATAGAGACATTTAGTTTCCTTAGACAGGCTTATCACCAAGTTTTCCATGGCAGGTTAATCATTAGCATCCCATAAAACCAATACTCTGAAAGTCTTTGTTTGATACTATTGGGGGTGGAGTCTGCAGCAAGGAAGATTTTTGTTTATTTTAATTTTCACTCCAGCTAGGTATTTTTTTTCTTTAGTGGGAGTAGGACCAATCTATATGTTATTTTAAGAAGTTGATGGTAGAGTCAAGTTATAGACAGCATGTTTATGATTTATTCTTTTGATAATTTTAGTGCCTTTTGTAGACTGACACTGGAACAGTTTCCTAGCTGGCCTGTCACTTTAATACACTGCTTATCCTGGTTCTTTGCTCATGGTAATAATATTCTCATCTGTAAATTTTCACCTTTCATGCTTCCTTATGCCCTTTCCACTTATGTCATTTCTTCCAAGTCTAAGTTTTCTTATCTGACTCAAGCTATGTTAATTTCTCTTTCCTTTGGACTTCTGGCTGACTTTTTGTTCATGACATCTGTTTAACAATTAATTATGTTTGATCTTTACTTGAAATTACATTAAAATTTTAATGTTTATTTACCTAAGTGAATGAGTACTAATTTATATATATGTTTATATATATTAATAGAAATTTATATTACCCAATGTTTCCATAACAGTGGGTTATATACACACATATAAAATCATATAGGTCTATAATATTGTGATATTTTAATGAAACAATTGTGAAAAGCATCTAAATAAGGGTGATCCCCATGAGTCATTAATTACCATAAAAATATTAATAAGCTAAGCCAAACATTTTGGTTGCCCCAAGTTGAATTTAGCCCCCGCGGTTTCTCTGAGAACAGCTTTATGACTTTGATGTTATCTGAGTGGTTTATATCAAAGGATTTATTTGACCTATTTTTCAACTAGAGTAGAAATTTTCTCTCATTTACAAACATAGTGTTTTTTTACCCCTTGAAGAAATTCAATATATTTCTGTTGAACTGAACTTCAAGTGATCGCTTAGCTTCCAAATGTGCATGTGTAACCCTGATTTTGGCATCCCTCCCTCCTGCTCTGGCCCTTTCAAAGATGACTTGTCACTAGGATATTCAGGGAAAACACTTGTTTGTATTGTGTCTAGTTCTAAGTCAGTTCTGTGCTATAGTTACCGTTCCACACTGTACTTTGATGTGATGTAAGCAAAAAACATAGAATCATGCTGGAAACTTCTCAGAATTCTTTTACTACTATCTTCCCTCTCGTGATATTGTTACCACATTTGGATCTTAAAATAATGAATGTGAAAAAGCCCCTGTTCTGTTTTATTGTTCCCAATTCTGATTTACCACTTACCAAGTCTACATGGCCGTAATAGGGATTTACTGTGAAATTTGTATGTCTAATAGAGATTACTATGTAGGAGACGCAAAAATAAATATTTAGTCAAATCTTGAAATACCATGGTATTTATGAGGTATGGGAAGACAACAAAAAGGTTAAATTTATTTCAGATTTCATGGATGTACCTCAGACCCTTACTCTTCTGCTTTTGGGACCACCACTTCTGCTTTGTCATCCTCCCTACAGATTAGTCTCCACTCCCCTTTAGCAAATCTCACCCCTCTCAGGTGGCTCAGTCTTGCCACAGGATGTATTCCTTGCTCCTATGATGAGAAACAGACATCTCCCAACAGGCTGTAAGGCTGGGCTTCAGCCCTCTAAATCTAGTTCCCTTGGAGGATTCCCTCCGGTGAGCTATACCTATCCCTCTCCATTATTTTTTCAGTGTCCAATAGGTTACTTTCACGTACACAAACACAAATGTTAAAACCCAAATCCATGTTACAAACAGAAATATTTCCTTACTGTGATAGTAACCCTGCAGAACCACCCTTTAACAAATGAGAGAAAATGCCTCTTTATGTCACTATGCTGAGCAGTGTTAGAGCTTCTTTGTTTTTCCTACTGTGTTGAGATTGTGCCCCAGTCTTTCCAGTACATAAAAATCAAGAGTGATTGCAGCATTGTACATTGTAGTACTTCTCAGTGGACAATACCTCTTAATTATACAAAACCTTCACAGTAACTTTGAATATTTAGGGATTTTTTTCCTTTAGTTTTATGTCAAGTCAAATCTTGGGTTACTGTAAACAAAAGAAGGCTTTGTGAAGAATCATTTTTATCCAGGCAAGCTCCAGGAAATGGGAAGGATGTTTTAAAGGGAAATAACTTAAAATCTTATGAATTATAGTCAGTAAGAATATTAAAGAAAAAGATTAGGAATCACATGAATATGCTCTTATAAGAAAGAAGTGTGATGAAAATGGCATTCATTGTAGGAAATTCAAAAATTCTGTTCTTAGACACAAAGAAGAAAATAAAAATACATTAATTTCACAGTTAATATGCAGAAACCACTATCAACATTTTGGTGATCAGTTAGGTCTATCAACTTATCCATAATTTTTCTATTTACTTATCTGAACAATATTTTGGTCAAGTCATATGAACTGTTTTATAATTCAGTTGTTTAATGTACATAATAATTCATTCTCCCATACATTACATATTTTTGAGGACTTGATTTTTAATGACTAATAGCATTCCATGGTAAGTTTGTGCTATGATTTACTTCATTTAATCAATCAACTATTGTTACACAATTAGAATGTTTTCAAAGACTTTTACTTTGTAAAAATGTATTTTACATTGACTTGTTATCTCTGGGCCATTTCTTTTGAGATAGAAAATTGTGATCTAATGGATTTTTAATTAATTTTGTTAGTAACTAGGCCCCCATATGATTAAAAAAATCTATGCCTTTAGCTAAATTAATAAATCTATAACAAACATTTAAAAGCAAATCGTGGTTCTTAGGAAAGTTTATTATTAAAAGAACAACTTTAGCTCATGGTAACTCATTTCTACTAGTAATTTACCCTCTCAGGATACTGAAAAAGAAGGACTTATAATTATAAACCATTTTTTAAAAATTGACATGTGTCTGTGTAGACTGAGGCATCTTTAAATATAGATGGACTGAGGAAAATGTTAGTTGCTTTGATTACAGCAATAATAGAACTTGAAACTTAATGTCTCTTTGTTAATGTGATCCATTTTCTCTGTTGGGTACCATGTTGGCATTTCCAGCAGATGTCATTATTATACTAAGGAATCATGCTCCACAGCACAGCCATTCTTTTAGTAAATGTACATTTTAGAAAAAAAGTGAAGAGGGAAAGAAAATATTTATTGAAGTCTATTAGATGTTGGTTCTTTTATATGTGTAATTACACTTAATGCTCACAGTGATCCTTGTAAATGGTTGTTATTTTAAGAATAAACTGAGGCTAAAAGAATTTAAGATACTTAGTGTTCACAAAGCAAGTCAGTGACAGACCCAGGATTATAATGTAGACGTGGCAGATTCAAAGAGCCTATGGGGCTGCTGTATTTGGAATCTGTGGTATTAACAATGAAAATATTAATGCTAGTGATTGTTAATGGGTATAGAATTTCTTTTTAGGGTGATGATGTTTTACAATTAGATTGCAATAATGATTCACAATTCTGAAAATACATTAAAACTCACTGAAGTGAATTTTATGGTATATGAATTATATCTCAATAAAAGTGTTATAAGAATATATAAAACAAATGTAGTTTTTCATTTCAAACTGAGACAAAGTGGCCTTAGTCATTGGACTATGTAGGAAGAATATCTACTATATATTAAATACCTTCTTTGGACCAAGAACTTTAGAAAACCATCTCATTTAAGCAACCATCATTATACTTGTTTTACAGATAAGGAAATGTTAGAAGTTAACTACTTCACATAGAGTCTCTGATCTAGCAAGTTCTAGAGCCCAGGTCTACCTTTTTGCAAAGCCTATATATTTTCCATCCTCCATTCTGTGGTTCAGTGAAAAGATCCTTCATTAGAACCAAGTTCTAGTTTGTTCTTCTGTGTCTGTTTTTGCTCTAGAAAGGGTGACAGGGAGGTACTAACTACCTGCATTATAGCTTTGATTATTGGTAAAAAAAAAATTGAGAAAAATATCAATTTCCTCTTCTCACAACACTTTATTAATTGCTAATTTCAAAGCTGGCCAATCTGTGACAGTCTTATTTGGTATACTAGATGGAATTGGGCCCTATGTGGACAAATACTTCTTATATATTGATAAGCTAAAATTTGAATCCAGAATAAGGAAGATGATCATTTTTTGGGGGGATTTACCTTGGTACAAAAATAGAAGATTTTTCTCAAATTTGAGTTAGTAACATAGGTCTTCACTTCCACAAACAGTTTAGAAAAGTAAGAAGTATTTTTAGTTTTCCAATATATGTGTTAGTTTTGGCATTGGTGTTATATTAAAGTTGAGTTGGCTTGAGAAAATTATATATGCATCTGTGTGGGGCTTGTTAATATTTTTCAATTATAAAAAAATTGCATATAGAATTCTTTTAAGAGGTAAACTATCTTCATGCATTAATAATGATTCTCTGTATAGAGCATTTCAGAACAAGGGTTTATTCTCCCTGGGTCTCATTTCCAGAATGAAGCACTGTATTAGCTAGTCCTGAAGATCCTTTTCAGCTTTTTGATTATATGACACTGACTAGCACACAGAGGCACACCTGCAATCCTACTGAGAGTTCCACAGAATCACTAATGATTATTCATGGTGAGGGAAGCAGAGGTAACATTGACTCTGAAAGCCGATCCTTCTCACTGTAGAAGTGCACTCTTGTGTTACAGTGTTTTTGTACGTGAGAAATGCCACCTGCCAGTTCTTGAAGGTCTCTGAGCGCAAGGGATCGACTCAGTGCCCTTCAGGTTAAAACGTCTCCTGCAAACCCAGCACGGTTAACTGCAATGAGGGGACTAGTGTGGATGCTCATTTTGATGTTTTTTAGAGGTTGTGCTACAAATACCCTGCTGGAACTTTGTCTCTTATTATAAGGTTCATGACAAATCCAGGACAGTTTTTAATTTTTTTTGTTGTTTTGGGCTATTTTAAAGAAAAAAAAATTTGAAGTCCATTAGTGGTTATAAATGAGTATTTTCTTAGTGCCTTACTTAGTGGGGTTTTAGGTGGGGTTCTACAGCAAAAGAAAAGTATATTATTTGACAGGGAAAATGTATATAATGCTACCTTAATTAGAAAGAAAAATTATAAATGATTCACAGAGTCATACAAAAGCTTGGTTCTTGATCTTTCTTTTTGCCACTGTAGAACATATTCATTGTTAGCAATATAAACTAAAAATTATTTATGAGTTCTTTACTAGCATAATAATTAGCAGTCTAAATTGGGACAATATTTTAACTTTATTCTTAATTACCAAGATGAGGTTAAAGATAGATTAATATGTTATTTAAAAACCAAATTCATTATTCACAACAGCCAAGATATGAAACCACTTAAATGTCCATTGAGTAGATGAATAAAGAAAATGTCATATGTATGTATGTTATACATACAATATGATATACATACAGTATTATTCAGCATTCAAAAAGAAAGGAAATCCTGTAATATGTGGCTATGTGTATGAACCTGGAGGACATTATGCTAAGTGAAATCAGCCAGTCACAGAAGGAAAGATACTGTATGATTCTACATATATGAGGTATCAAAAATAGTCAAACCTTTAGAAACAGAGAGTAGGATAATGGTGGTTTTCTGGGGCTAAGGGGAAAGGGAAATAGGAAGTTTTTCAATGGGTATAAAGTTTCAGTTATACAAGATAAATAAGTTCTAGAAATCTGCTGTATAACATAGTACCTATAGTTAACAATATTGTATTGTGCACTTGAATTGTTAGGAGGGTAGATCATGTTAAGTGTTCATAACACACACACACACACACACACACACACACACACACACACACACACAAATATAACCCCAACCAAACAAAAACAAAAGGACATGAGGAAACTTTTGGTAGTGGTGGGTGTAGTTATTACCTGAGTGTGGCGATGGTTTCATGGGTGGAATGTATATATCCAAACTCATCAAAGTACAGTTTTTTACATGTCGATTACACTTCAAGAAAGCTATTAATAAAAACAAATTTTCTTGAAATCCTATTCTTTTTGTTCTGATTCCCAGGATAGTTTGGCCAGGACTGGGAGGAGTCACGGGTGAAATAATAGGCAGACGTCTACTGGGCAAGGTTGAGCAAAGTTTCTAGGGACTAGTCACTTTTGTTGCTAGAATTACTCTGAACTAATTATGTTCGAAATTATTGCTGCTTAGAACTCCAGGAGTTTAAAAGAACCATAAACCAATGGCAATGAACTAAAAGGACACCATTTTGAACCTAAGAACACCTTAGAATACACAAAGGCTTTCTGTCCCTATAATGTATCTTACAGTTTTGACTTTTTTCCAAGCATAAGAATAATATATATTCAATGTAAAAATTTTGGAAAATACAAAATATATAGAGAGAAGAAGATAGAAAATAGTTCTCGCTGATTCTTTGGTATTTTCCATTCTAACTATGGTAGTCTTTTAATCAGCTTTTGTACTGTGTGAATCTAGCAGATATTTGTGAGGAATTGTAACTGAAAAACTAATGTGAGATAATTCTGGGGAGGTTGCATCAAAATGGTTCTAAATCCCAAGAGAAACATGTTTACAATTGATAAAATGTGCAATTCTGCCTGGTTTATCTGTGCTCCAGGCCTTGTGTAGTTCAGGCTTCTGGGTTGCTTGCTTGGGAAAATTAGATGCAGTTGATGGGCTATGCCTTGCAAGATAGCGAAATACCTTGGCCTTATTTTATGGGAAACAAAGTATTATATTATTGTAAAAATGAGCAAAGGATAAATATAGGAAAGGATGTTTGGAAAGATAAAAATTTTAGGCAAAGCCTGAGATATTGTCTTATAAGCAACTTAGAGAGACTGCTTCCAATGGCTGAACTGTGTCTCAGTTGCATCTAATACACATTCTCAGATTTTTATGTTTTCACATATGCATCACTCTACGTCTCTTGTTCCACCTCAGTCACTGTTCCAGTGACACACCCCATGCAGGCTGAGTGATTCCACTGTCTGAAGCCAGCAACCATGTATCTTGACTCACTGACATTCCCAAAGCACTAAATATGCAATTTGTACAAGTATTATTTGGAGTATAAAAGAACACTAGAGGAGGCAAGAAAATCTTTATTAAGATTTAAAAGTTTAATAAGATTTTGTCAGATGAAAAAACTAGGAGAGATTGCTGTGGAGGAGAGAACAAACACTGCACTTCAAATAGGAAGTTGCTGCAATAATCCTGGTAAGAAACAATGAAATAAAAAACTAAGCCAGTTACTTGGGAAATGGAATAAGAGAATTATTTGAGAGATAATTATATGGCAGAATTGATAGTATTTAGGAATTGAAAAGATGTAATGAGGTGAAAGAAGGAAAGAAAAGGAAAAGCTCCTGGTGTAGGCAACTAAGTTGATGATAAAACTATTAGCCATGGTAAAGAATTCAGGTAGAGAATTCTTTAGGTTACAGTAGTGATGATATCATATGTTCTGTCTTTGATATTTTGCATTTGACATATCAATGCCTGTAAGCATGTCCACATGGAACTCTATAATGGGAAAGTAGGCTGCAGATAGGGAAATTAGGGGAAAGTCTGCAGATAGAGGTTTTGATTTCCAGTTAATTTGTAACTTGATCTATAGGCATAGAAAAGATAACCCAGAGGAAATATAAAATAATAAGGAAATAGAACTATGGATGGAACCTTAGGGTGATGCTAATATTTACAGTGCAGGAATAGGAGGAGAGCGAAGAAAAAGAAACTGAAAATAAGAAGAGAATGAGAAGATAAAGATTCAATGACAGAGACTTATAAAAAATGGTAGAAATGGTAGTTTACAAGGGATTCTAGGGTCTGGGTTTCCATAATAAATTATAAAATTCTGAGGCCATCAGGAATTGCATACAGAGAGTAATTATTCTCAGTTCCTGGAAGAACGCATCAGGATATCTGTTGGCACTTATGGAGGGCCATCTAATATCATTTTCTTAGATTTGAGTTCTTAGTGGTATGACCAAGTATTTTCCATAAATCTTTTATGCTGTCTGTGTTGGTGATTGGAAGCTTCCTTGTGTTACATTCATATCATTTGTTGGACCTTCAACAAATACTTATGGAGTGACCACCCTGTAGTACAGATGGAATACACCAGTGAACTAAAAAAAAACCAACATTTAAGAGACAGAACACAACATGTAATTTTTTAAAAGGTGATAAAATGCTATGGGAAAACCGAAATGGGATGAATACGATCAGAAGTATAATAGGGCAAGGGGAGAGGTTTGGGGCTGGGCAGGTTGCTGTATTAACTAGCATGGGGGATCTCATTGAGAAAGTGAGGTTGATCAAATACATTTTAAAGAGGTGAGAGGGATAACCAAGTGGCTACCTGAGAAAAGAGCTTTCCAGGCAGAGGAAAATGCACAGCAAATTCTCAAGGTGGAAGCACGTCCAGCAGGTGTTAGGATCTGGAAGGAGAGTACTGTGGATGCAAACAGAGTAAGCAAAGAAGAGTAAAGTAGAAACTGAGGTCAGGTAGATTACATTGGGGCTTGTCTGGCCCTTATTAGCAGTGAGAAGAAATCATTTGCAGATTTTGATCAGAGGAGGGATCTGAATGGACTTGCCACATAAGGGGTGAATTTGGCTGCTGTATTAAGAATAGAATAGGGGGATATACTAGAAGTAGGAGATGTAGGAAAAGGTTAAAAGGTAAATGATGATGGTGGTTTAACACAGATGATTAGCCCATTAGTGAAGTGGTAAGAAATGGATAGATTCTGGATATATTAGAGGTATAGAGTTTACAGTATTTTTTTTTGAGATAATGAAATCTTGCATAGCAGTTCGCTATATAAAACATTTGTCAAAGTACCTTATGCAAAGATATTTTGTAAGATATTTTAATTTAATATGTTATAGTCAGATTTACCTTTCCCATGTAAATTTAAAATTTCTGTCCATTGGTATTGAAATTGTTGCTGTGTTGAAATCATTAGATGCTGCAAATACAATGCATCTGATGGGTTGCATTGTATGTGCATTATAACAATAACTGTGAATGAGAAGAACTCTACCTGTACTTATTCCAAAGGTTTTGCATTGAATATGCTCACAAGTTGCTTCTCTCTAATACAGATCCTGGATTTCAAGTCTCTGAATATCAAAATATTATATTGATATAACCCTCTGGGTTATGTTGGTCTACTTAGTATACTTTGCATGTTATAAACTGCAGTCACATTTTAATTTAATGCCTATAAATTCTGAGACATGTAGTATTGTATTATTATTGGCCAAAGCCTTTGTGGGAGGCCATTATGAATGTGAAATTTGGTTCAGTTAAAAGGCACATTTGGAGAACTTCATAAATATTAATTGAAATACATGCTGTTCAAGAAAATTACAATTTTCATAGTTTGAGGAAATAATGCAGTTCTGCAACAATGTTGATTTTATTCATCAAATTTAAGTTCTCCTGAACAGATAGTGTTAGAATGCTCTTCTGTTTAGGTTAGATTTGGGCACCATATTTAATTGTCCAATTATCTTTTAATGGCATCTTTCTACTGGTAGATGTTGTGTTGAGTAAAAACGGATAGGTGTGATAAGTAAACTTTTAACCAAATGGTCTTTTTATTTTGTCTTACAAAATAATAAAATGGTAAAAATCCTACTTTTGGCTAACATTCTGAATGCATTACAGCATAAACCAAATGAACTCAGGGCACATAGTCACAATTGCATGTGCCCTGCCCTGCTCCCCATAAGCCCATAATATTTAGTCGTATCATCAGCTGGTAGCACTAAACTCAATGCAGCTGTTATTTTATAGCCATTATGTAATATGGCTTAGTTAAATAATGATAAATAATGAAGTAAATTGGTGTTCCGTAGTTTACCTCTGGCTCAATTTTCACTTTTTTCATAAATATTACGGAAATCTCTGTTTGATTAAGGGCATGAAAAATGCACTACATTTTTAAGGTTAAAAAAGTAGCACTTTAAAGATCTTAAGTGAATAGACACATTTCTTCTCTTTTAATTGTGGTGTATGTTACTATAGGTAAATAGATTATTTTAGTTGTTGGCTTACATTATACTTTTGAAGACATATTGGAGGCCGGGCGTGGTGGCTCACGCCTGTAATCCTAGCACTCTGGGAGGCCGAGGCGGGTGGATCGCTCGAGGTCAGGAGTTCGAGACCAGCCTGAGCGAGACCCTGTCTCTACTAAAAATAGAAAGAAATTATCTGGCCAACTAAAATATATATAGAAAAAAAAATTAGCTGGGCATGGTGGCACATGCCTGTAGTCCCAGCTACTCGGGAGGCTGAGGCAGTAGGATTGCTTAAGCCCGGGAGTGTGAGGCTGCTGTGAGCTAGGTTGACGCCACGGCACTCACTCTAGCCAGGGCAACAAAGTGACACTCTGTCTCAAAAAAAAAAAAAAAAAAAGACATATTGGAATAGTATTATTGTTAAAGAATTATATTAAACTTTTGAGTTAACCTTTTATTAATACATCCATTTTGTTTGGTTGACAAAATTCTTCCATACCAGAGTGAAAAACAGAGCTGTTTACAAAACGGGACTGAAGGTCCCTGTTCTGCCCCTAAGGGAGTAGCAGGATTTCTCTTCTAAGTAGAGGGACATTTTTTAACAAGACACCTTGAGAGACCTCTTTATGCTGGAAAGCAAAAGCTCTCCAGGGTATAGTTTTAAAGGAGAATGAAGGCCGGACTGCTCAGCATCAGAATAAATGGTTACTTGAAGGTGGTAGTGAACCCAGAGGGAAAAAGAGAGGATCAGAAACACAGTAACAAGTGGGGAGAGTAGAGAAATGTTAAGAGTGAAAAATTCCTAGGAAAGGGATGATTAAAACTGCCCATACTCCGTTTTGTGGTGTTCCTTATCAGGAACTGTAATCATCAGATACTACTGTTGGTAGTACCTGTCATATGCACAAATTTCTGAAGTAAGTGGTGTTTTCATATATCAAAGAAAAAGGGTTATATGTCAGAGTTGGTGCTGAGCAGAGAGGAGAGAATGAACACGTTAGGTCAAACACAAATAATAGAATTTAGCAGGAAAAGAAATCAGAATTAGAAGTGACAAATGCAAGCAGAACTGGCAAATTTGTCAAAATTTTGCCTTTGTGCATTGGATTTCCCCTGGATATAGGGGAAATATGGAGATAGGGTCAAAGAAAATCATAGAGCAAACTAGGCCTCAGCTGACATCTGGATTATACTTGCCTTTGATTCTCTGTACAAAAGGAGGCATTTCTTTCATATTCAGAAAGTGTAAATAACAATTTCAAATGTAGAGGATCTTGTAATAACTCTGTTACTAGAGGCAAGTTGGCATTCCTGGGCTCCTTGTAGTTTGGGAATATAGTAGGAAATCTCTGAGACATTTAAAACATTTAAAAGTCTAACAAAATTTGAATAGCTTCTTATGATAAGGTGACATGAACTAACTAATCTGTCAAATACCTCCTCTGTAATAGAATTATATCCACTCAGTTGATAATTCTGTAATGGTATCTCATGCTGATCAGAAGCTCTGATTAGCAGTTAAATGTCTTTGATGGAAAAAGAGGAAGAAAATAATTATTAAAAATTTCAATTTCCATTTCTGCTTTTTACTCCTGGGCTGAGGCGTAGTCTCTCATTACTAAGTCATCTGTGTTTCTTGAGCAGCCGATGAGACTACAAAACTACAGTGAAGGTACAGGCCTATTGATTTCTAAAGCCAGTCCCCTTAAATGAGTGGACATAGCTCAGCTGTCTTGTGACTACAGCCAGCAAAACCCTCAACAGAGGCATCTACAAATTTGTGATGCAAGGAGCCCTTGAAGAGCTCTCAGATCTCCTGGTATGGTGGCCCTTCCACTAGGACCATAGCCAGAAGGGTCTCCAGGTCTGTCATTTTCTATCCAGTCACCAGCAAATAAGGCTTGTAGCTGAAACCCAGGGTTATGTTTATCCTGCAGTCCCCTGGAGGAATCTTACCCTAAACCAGAGATCTCAGCCAAACCTCCTGCAGACTTCTCTCTTTAAGGGAATTTTGCAACGTACATTGTCTTAGTGTCAGCCTGTGTGTTTTTTTTTTTTTTTCAGTTCTCATTATTAAAAACTGTAGTCCAGTATCTAGCTTTTTGAATTTTTTAAAATAAAAATTTTACTTAGCTACTTTAAACACTAAGAAAGAGCTAGAAGAGGTGTGGTTGGCTTACGGAAGATATCTGGTCCCAATTTTCATCAACCAACTTGTACTGAATACCTACTGTGTGCAGAAATGCAAGAAGGACACTTCTTGAACTATTTCTCCCCTCTAAAATGTGACCTCCTTGAGAATAAATATCATCAACTTTTTATCCCCTTGCCTGATGTAGAGAAAGTATTCCCTACATGTGAAATGGATGAGGGAGTTTCCTTTTCTCTCTAGGGATTTAGGGAGCTAGACCTTGACAAAAGAGAAGGAGAGACAAGTGTTGGAATGGAGGATTTGGGGAAAGACAGGGCTTTGGCTGGAGCCAGCAACCGAGACCTTGACTCTGAGGATGGAAGAACACCCCAAGGGCCATTCAGACTACAACACTAGACTAGCTAAAGGGAAGACAGTTTGCTTCCAGTATGTTTTTGGCTTGTTCTGTCTTAAAAACTTAGAATAAGCCTGCTGCTTGCTTACACAGCTGCTAGGCAGGGCACAAGATTAGAAAATGGCCGTGAGGAAAAATAGATCGAGAGTCTGGAACAGGCCATCCACAGATAGCATCGGGGCCTCCAGACAGCCTATTGTTTGCTGATAACCATCCAACAAGTCATGATGACTTGCACGAAGCTTGCTCTCTGTAAGGTACTCCCTTTACCCCTATCCTTTATACGTTGCTCAGCAAACTGAGAAAGATGAGATGATCTTTGAGACAATAGTCTGCCATCTCCTTAGGCTGCTAACACTTCAATAAACCACCTTTAATTTACTTCACCAACACTTGCCTCTCGTGTTTGGTTCTCAGGTGGCAGGTAGCTGAACCTGTGTTTGGTAACAAATTCATCTTTTCATGAGTGAATAACTCATCACCTCATTGGGGTACTTTGTACTAGGTCTGAGAGCTCTTAGCTATGATTCCTGCCAATATATACATATTCTATACTGAATCAGAAATATAGTGCTAAATGAGTCACTTGTGTTATGAGCACTCTAATAAAGAATTATGTATTATTTCAAAGTTTTTTTTGGTTTCTATAATAATTTCTTTCAAAATATGTTCATGGAGTTCATGAAGTCCATGGAGAAAACTAATAAAAATGATTTTTGAAATCAGAAAACTTGACTTCATCACTAATTAATGAGTAACGTCTGACCTGACATCCACTGGTGTTTTTTGAGGATCATAATGTATTAAAGTTTTATTTTAAACCATAAGGTACTATAGAAATTCAGATCTTGCATTTCATAAAGTAGTAGTTAAGGTCCTGGTCATTGAAATCAGATTCTGAATTTGAGTCATTTTTTTTTTTTGCTACATATTAATTGTACAGCTTTAGGTATGCCACTTAACCTCTTTGCACCCAGCATTTCATTGTCTGTACCTACTAAGTGCTCAACAGATAGTATTTATAATTACAGCATTATAATATCGAAGCTGATTTTAAGGCCAATATATTCCATAAAATAATAAAAATAACCCTGTACTATTGAGATACATACATATTTTTTGGCAAGCAGTTAAGGTACGTGGTCTTGGGGATACATTGTCAGGTGATAAATGGCATGATTTTTTAAACAAATTTGTAATTGATCTTGTAAAAAAGAATAAAGAATCTTCTATGTTGGAAAAAAGTTACATTTGATTTTTCCTAGTAAGGAGTAAAACAAAATTTCATCACGGTACACAAACAAAAAAACAAACCACATGAATTAACATCTTTTTGGTACTTAGTGTCTTTAGAAAAAAAAGAGATTAGAGTAACAGCCAAGTTATTATCTGTTCCCTGAAAAATAACATATTGAAAGAAGCCAATGAATATATAAGCAAGATAAATCTGACATGTAGCAGCTGTGGTGTCCAGAACAAGCACTATTCCTTATATTGCCGATTGTACCAGGTAACGGTTGTGCTAGAGACAGTGGTCTGTGTGCAGGACAACACAGTTTTATGAAACTGCTGAAGAGCAAGAATGCAGTTGTTCTTGGGGAAAGGTCTCATATAAAATATGAGGGAAGTCGGAGTTAGAAGGATCTTGCTTGACCAGGAGGACATATTACTGAAGACAATTATTTAGATTGCTGTGAGAAACTATTAATACATAAGTGTGTACTAAGAAATAAAGTGAGGTAAATTGAGGCATCTCAAAGAACTATGTAAAATAATGATTGTTTTATATCACATGGCTTTTCCATGTGGGAGGCATCAAGGAAAGAACAGAGTTAAATTATTAGTCAGCAGCTCTGTCAAGTAGAGCAGAGTGTGTTTTAAGGGATAGTGCCAATTCCTAGAAGATTTGATATAAAAATTTTCTGATTTTTATTGAAAAACTCTTCCAAATGTTACAAAAGCTGAATTCTATTGTATTTTTAAAAATTAAACTTGAAAGGTATTTAGCCATTATGAAAGTGGTGACTGAAGAGGATTCTCCATTAGGAGACATCACACTTTAGAGATAACAAGTAACCATTTTGCTTTCTTAATCTCTCCCGCTTCTTCCTTGGTTGGCCTCTTAAAGGAGGATGATTCCAATTTTTTCTTCTTAGCCTCACCATTTTCCTCCCTTCCTCCTCCACCCCCCCACCAGGAATTATTTTGGCTTTAAACATTGAGTTTATGCTATATATATTCAAGGCACCACTGGGTATTCAAAATTATTAAGTCATGATACCTGCCCTAGTTTTGGTGTGCTGGGGACAGAAAGGTAAGAAAATTTGTAATAGTATAATATGTTAGGCTTTCCAGTATTAGGACAATATATTCTAGAAGCACAAAAGAGGTGAGATTTGAAGGTCCGTGAAGGCTAAATGAATATTTGGGGAGCGGGCATTTCAGGAAGAGTAACAGCAAGGGCTCAGGGATAGAAAAATGTGCGATATCTCAGGAGACCTGTTTGTCATTTTGTGTGTTTGGAACACAGAGTGTGTTAGAGTGTTCAACAGCTAAAGCTGGGTAAGTGAGTAGCTAATGATTTTATATTTTATCCTGTGGCTAGTAGAAAGTAATACAAGGTTTTTAAGCACTCAGTGGGCTACCTCATTTCTTTTCATGGCTTTAACCAGCATCCCCAAGTTAATTATTCCCAAATCTTTCCCTGCGGTTCTGACTTTGTTCTTAAATATCATAATTGTGTTTTCAGCTGCCGACTTACTACTGCATGTGTTATCCCACTGTTACTCAAACAAGTGCAGTTCAGACAAACTTACTTTGTCCCTTTCGATTGTTCCTCCATTTGTGCTCCCTTCCTTGTTTCATAGTGGTGTCATTTCTCCAAATCAATCAGATTAAACATCTTAGTGCCGTCTTCAACTTCCCTCTTTATTTCAGTTTTCCCATAGTCCTAACCTAGTTATTTTGTTTTTCACTTCTAATCCAGTGTGTATAATAGCACCAGAATTTTTTTCCTAAACATGGATCTTATCACATAATTTCTACTCCATAAAACCTTTAATAGTTCTTCACCTCTTACAGAATAAAGGGCAGATTCCCTAGTGCCACTATTAGGGCCCATGATCATCTGTATTCTTTTTTTCTAGAAAAAAATCTGTTTTACTTTTCTTTCTTTGCAGTCTCCTTCCTAATAAATACTTCTTGTCAGAAATAGACATTCTTTGTGCCACTGTATTTCTTTTTAAAAACCTTTTGACACATCATATCTTGCCTTATATTAAAATTATTCTTTTAATAGATTATACATTTTTGGAAGACAGTATATTAGTTACCTATGGCTATGTAACAAATTGCTCCAACATTTTAACAGCTTAAAATCATGCACACTTATTATTTCACAATGTTATTGAGTCAGAAATCTAGATGCCACTTAACCAGGTCTTCTGGATTAGGGTCTTTCACAAGGTTTCAATCATGATGTCAGGGGGGCTACAGTTATATTGAGGCTCAATGAGGCTCAAGTGGGATGGGCCCTGCTTCTGAGCTCACTCAATAGTTGTTGCAGGATTTAGTATCTCCCAAATTGTTGCCCTGAGGGTCTCAGTTTCTCACTGGATGTTGGCCAAAGGCTTTCTTTCCTCAGTTACTTGCCATATGGATTTCTTCATAGGACAGCTTACAACATAAGTACTTGCTTCATCAAAGTGAGCACAAGAGGGAGAGAAAGAAAAACAAAAACCACAATCTTTTATAACCTAATCTTGGAAATGACCTTCCATCATTTTGCCATATTCTATTTGCTAGAAGCATGTGACTAAGTCCAACCCATATTTAAGGGAGTAAATTACTCTGTGGCAATGAGTACCGGGAGACAAACTGTCACAGAAAGCATTTATAATTTTATTCCTGACCCCTGTGACTAAGCCTTATGCATCACAGGTCTTTAATAATTATTTGCTGATTGAATTGAAAGACAGTATCCTAGTTTACAACTCAGATTTATGCTAGTATTTATAATTTTATTAATGTCCACATGTGATTAAAGTCAGTTGACTCCTTTGAAATTTTTTATGTAATAAAAAAATGAGGAAAAAACATGGAAAGATACTAAGTTCAGTTGGTTCAGTTGGGACTTCACCAATGAAGCCCACTCATTTAAAATTATTGCAACATGCTGGAGAGGAAGGGAAAGAGGGTAATGTGGTAGAAATTACTCCATGGTACCACTTTCTCTGAGTTTCACTTGAAGTCCAACAAAAATATATGCTAAAAATCAGTTCCAGGTAATTTCTAATTTTATTAATATTTTAGGTTTATTAATTTTATGTAATTAGATGCATATTTAAATATTTTAAAATTTAAGGCAGTTGCCAAGTTTGAAGAGACTTTCTTTATAAAGATATATAAATTTGAGGTACTGATATCTTTAAAATTTGTTTATAAACAAAAATTTCAAAAAATATACTTTTCTTACATTAGTTAAAAATAGCTAGCTTTATGAGCAAAAGAATATTTTGATAGGTATTATAGACTTAACTTTCAGGGACTTTTATTGTATTGTAGCTACTTTACTTTATAATTCAGAAATATTATACTTTGACTCCAATAAATTATTTTATATGCCTTTTCATAGTTATAAACAGATTAAAAGAACATAATGTGAAAAGAGAATAAATTTTGTTAGAAATATTCCTGGTTTAGCTTAAGGTTTTATTCATTACTTAGGTCAAAATAACCTTAGCTTTGTCTTCTTTATGTTTGTATTATCTATTTTTGAGATGTTTGAGATAGAAAGAATAAAGCTTAAGTTCCCGGGAGCAGCCAAATAATTGCACTTTGAATTTATAAAATTTTTTTTTTTAAGCTGACAACAGTGATGAAACATTTGCATTTGAGGTTGGCAACATGTAAATTTGAAAGTTTGCTAAATGAATAAAATTGTGAATTAAATGAAGGAGAAAAATATTTCTCTTTTTTTTACATTATTGGAACCATTAAATATGGATCACAAAGCAATTTATTTTTCAGGCAACACATTATTTAATCAACTTCTCTTCAATCCTTATAAATTTCTTCAGATATTTCCTTTCCCAAAGTTCTCTTATCTTCAGGTGTGATTTTTAATGAATATTTTCAATTCGGCTTAGGAATATATTATCAAGTTCTATAACCAGGCCTAATTATACATTTACATTTTATATCTTTTCCTCAATTTAAGTTTAATGATCAAGTCCATTTGGAATTTAAGAATTTGAAAGATGGTGTAAGAATAAATTTTAAATGGGTTTTAGATAACACCAGTTTTACCACATTTCCAACTATTTCAAGTCTCCATAATGAGAGATTAAGCACAATGTCATATATGAATAAAATTTTATGTTTCTTTCAGGAAAGTGAAAACTTTTCTAAATAATAATTTCATGATTACTAAATGTTTCAATACTGGCTTTAAGGCTATCTTTTATTATATACTACATTTTGATGAAAAATAGAAAATATTATTAACTTCTTGACATAAAAAATATAATTAAAAAAGAATATCCACGAAAATCTATGTTGATTTTCTCCAACCAAACTGATAGTTCAATTCAATTACTGTAGTTGATCAACTTGGCTAAAAATATAGAACACATAAAAATATAGCAGTTCCAAAAACAGATTCAGTATTTTTTGACAAATGAGTAGTCTCTATCTTCTTTCAAAGAAGACAGAAACTTATTAATGATTTTAAAATTTTATTCAATTATGTTCATATTCAAGATTAAGAAGACTCAAGTATTAAAGTGGCATAAAATTTGACAAAATATTTCTGCCATCCCTAAATTTTAAAAATCCAAAATGATTTTTATAGTCTAATGAATTAGGGAAAGAATAACTGTATACTGAATAGGTATTAATAATGAGAGACAAGAAAAAAGGAAATATCATGGGAAAACTCTAAAATTATTTACTCTGCTTCAAAACATTTCTCTGGGGTAGTTACAATATTTGAAATATTTTAAATATGATAATAATCTTTTTTGTGAGAATTTTCCTATGCCAGGTGTTTATATATGTGTATATGTTCTAAATGTGTTACATTATTAGTGACATCACCCCATTTCACAGACAGAATAATTCTTCTGAAAGGTCTCTTTCTGTGGTAATTTGGTCCTATAAAATATGTATGAAAAGAATATATTAATTCAGTCTCAAGTAATAGCTGTGTGATCTTGGATATGTTACTCAGAACCTCTAAGCCCATTTCACAATTGTTAAGGACAAATAATAGCATATCTCTTTTAGAGCAGTTGTAGGGAGTTAATAAAATAATCTCTGCATTATGCTAACATAATGCTTGACAAAAGTAGGCATTCAGTAAACCTTGGTTATTATGATCCCTTCCTTCTTTCTTTTCTTCTTTTCACAATTTTTGTTCAGCACTTATACATGCTATACGGTATTCTAGGGCCTGGGGATGTAGCAATGAACAAAACAGATGAATGGGAAAATAAAAACTAAGTAACCAAGATAAATACGTAAAATAAGTTATAGATTAGATAGTGATAAGTGTTAGGAGAAAAATAGGGCAGAGAAGGGGACTAGGTGGTACATTCAGATAGAGGCTGTAATCTTAAATAGTTTGGTTAGAGAAGGCCTCACTGAAATGATTACATTGTAGTAAAAACTTGAAGCAGTTCAGGGAATATGTGGTGGGATGTCTGAGAGAAAAGCATTCCTGGGGGAGGGATTAAGCAAGTGCAAAGGCCCTGAGGTGGCAACAATGAGAAATCTATGTGGAGTGAGTAAGGGGTGGAGGATGAGACTAGCAAGATATTGGGGCCAGATGATGTGGACTTAGAAGAGGCTTCAAGGACTTCTACTATAAATATGAGAGAGTTGGGAAGTCGTTGGAGGGTTTTGAGTACAGGTGTGACATAATCTGACCTACAATTTAACAGGGTCACTCTGACTGCTCTCTGAGACCTTTCTGAAGGGAGGTGGGTTAGAAAAGGCTATTGTATAATCTATGTGAGAGATGGTGCCTTGGCACTGGTGATAGCAGTGGAGGTTGTGAGCTGTGGTTGGATAATTGATATATTTTGAATGTTAAGACAATAGATTTTGCTAGAAAATCAAACTTTTGATGTGTGAGAGAGGAGTCAAAGATGACTTGAAGGTTTTGGGCCTGTGCAGCTAAAGATGGCATCACTGAGAGGGAAGAGATTGAGAGTGAGCGAGCTGACGGGGAGGGGCAGGGATCAGAAGTTCAGTCTGGCACGTGGTATGTTTAAAAATTGTGTTAGACATTCAAATCAAAGCATAGAAAATGCAGTTGGATTGATTATACTGGAGTTGAAGGAGAAAGATCTAGGCTGGTGATAAAATTTTGTTAGTGTCAGGTATGCAGTTGGTTTTTAAAGCCCTGTGGCTGAGTGGGATGTCCAAGGGAGGAGTGTGAACAGAGCAGAGGAGAGATCTGCTACTGATTCCTGTCATCACCCAGGCCTAGGGTTTCAGGGTTAAGAGAGACAAGGAGGAACCAGCAAACAAAATTGAAGGTGAGTGTATTGAGGTAGGAAAATGATAAGATAGGGTGGTGTTCTAGAAGTCAGGTGAGGAGGAAGGAAGGAGTGAAATATTAATAGGCCAAGTAAGTTGAGGATCGAGGATTAGCCATTATCATCCATGGCATGACCTTATCACTAGCAAACAATAAAATACCCAGCTGAGTCTGCTCTCACAGGGAGCTGTCTTCATCTTCTCTGGAATAACCACAGAGTCCTATGGGAACATGGATAAGGAGAAACTTATTGAGCCTGAGCCTGGTGGAGAAGGCAAGGTATCGGGGAAGCTTTTCTGGAGGCTGTAATACTTGAGCTGATTTGAAAGATAACTACGTGTTAGGCTAATCTTCAGGGAGAAGACTATTCTGAGTTGAGGCAGTGCTGTGGGCCAAAACATGGAGGCGTGACATGAGGTATGTTTTAAAATGACAAGTGTATTAATCTCCTATTGTTGCTTTAGCAAATTAACACAGTTTAGTAGTTTAAAATAGCACAAATTTATTCTCACACAGTTCTAAAGGCCAGGATTCTAAAATCAGGGTATTAGCAGGGCTTTGTCCCTTCTGGAGGTTTCAGTGGTGAATCTGTTTCCTTGCTCTTTCCAGCTACTAGAGGCCACTTGCATTCCTTGGATTGTAGGCTCTTCCTCTGTCTTCAAAGCCAGCAGCATGCCGTCTTCTCTCCTCTCCAACTCTGTTTCAGCCGTTAGGTTTTCTCTTTCTGACTCTGACTCCTTGCCTTTCTCTTATAAAAACCCTTTTGATCACATTGGACTCACCTGGATGATCCAGAATAATCTCCCCACTGCAAGATCCTTAACTTCTGCAATGTCCCTTTTATCAAAAAAAATCAAAAGATTTTTGATTGCCTCATGTTCACCCCATCAGTGAAGGAGGGTTCCTTGCCCTAAATAGTATGAGATGCCAAACACATGACACTGATACTGGACAGATAAGATAAACATCAGTTCGTTAGTCATATACATGCACATCCCAGGGGAGAGAGATGCCACACACCCTACAAGGCCACACACGGGTTGCACTCAGGAATAGCATGAACAAATAGGGGCTGTGGGAGACAGGCTTTAGAGTTGGGTGACCCCTGGTTCCCATGAGAGAATGTGATTGCCTTGCTTGAGTAATTCTGTGACTTGCTATGGAACTGCCATCCAGAACTCAGGATGGTATTTTGTTTTCTGTTCCAGCACTGTTCTCCGTGTACATAGCTTCAGGATTGGATCGCTTGTTGGCGTAAGTGGTACGACTCAAGCCCTTAATCTCTACACCCCTCAGGTAGATCTTAGAGGCAGAATGTGTTTTGCACACAGATGGAAAAATAATGGTTTCAAATTTGTACTGTGTGGAAATAGGAGAATGTTGAAGCTGCTCGTCCCCTAGGCCTATGGTACTTTGGGTGCTGGAGCTGGGGCGTCACTACCTAAGAGAGCTGCAAGAGAAGCAATGACTTTTGGTGAATGAACATTTTGGTGCAGAAATGCAAACAATAGGTGGTTCATCTTAAAATGCAGAGATCACATGCCCTCCTTAGTTATCTTGTTATGAAGTTCTATTAATAATTACAACAGGAGTCAGGCATATTTTCTAATTATCAACATAATCCATATGATATTAATAACATTGTTCTAAAAGCCAAGGTCAAATCACATTAATTTAAGCCTGTTTTATGTAGAGAGTACTCAGAAAAAGTAAATAGTATCTTCTCTTAATAAATATATGTTCTCTTTTAGCATAGATTACCTTTATAGTGGTAAACTGGCAATAATTTGACTTTCTAAATTGAACTGTTACTGTTAAATCTCTTTAAAAGTCTTTTGTTATATGTAGTAAAATATTTAAGAAACATTAAAAAAAGTTAGAACAAAAGGACAAAATGAGAAGCAGAATATGAAATATATCAGTATAAGACCTTGATCTTATAGCAATGTCAGAGAGACAGTTCAGTAGAATTCAAATTATTATTATACTGCTGTCCTTTACTTTGGGAAAGGTGTATGTGTTTTTAAAAAGTTGCATATATACGGTCAAACAAATGTTATAATATATTGAGAACAATGCTCATGAAAGGAAAATCAAGCTAACAACAAAGAAATTTTAATATATTTTTAATGCAAGAAACTTTAAAAGGAAGGGGTTTGGTTATGACCTTGCATAAAGTAAATATATGTAGAAATATCTTGATATATGAACATATTTAGCTTAGTTACTACATAGCTGATGTTTTAAAAATAAATTAAAATGCTGAATTTTGATTTATGTATGTTTCTTTTTAGTAAACAAAGGAGATTAAAAAAATTTGGAAATTAATGCAATGAAAAAATATATATTTGCCTATGGAAGATGTATATTTCTCAAATTTGTTCATAGGTACTTCAATTGAAGTTAACAAAAATGTAAAAAGAAAAAACAAGGAAGCAACAAAGGGGCTTTAGTAGCATAGCAAAAAATAGCCACCAAGAGGTCACATTTGGCTTCTTAGCAACTGGCCTGGCCCGACTGTACTTTGGAATTGCAGTTATTCTGGTGCTATTTTTATAAAGGCAAAAGTTAGGTAACTTGATATCCAAAAGGAGGTGAATATGATAATTGGTTTTATATGTGAATATACCCTGAGTTTCATTATATTCACGAGAGGAAGAGAAAGAAAAACTTGACTTAAAATTGTGGCTGCTCTTACCTAAAATTGTTTAGTCTGTGGAAAAATTGTGCTGTAGAAGACAGGATCTAAGGTTGCTCCATGGTCCCTGACTCCTGGTGTTCATGTCCTTATGTGACTCCCATATGGGGACCTAGAACATGGGTGGGAACTATGACTTTCAAGCTCTTGCATATGTGCAAAGGTGACAAGATATATGTGATTGTGTGATTGTTACATAAAGTGAAGCACCTGTCTTGCTGGAGTTTCTTCCTTCCTTGGCGACTATGAAGAGGGAAGTGTCCATGGGTTGGGCTGAACTGAGGGATCCTACAAGCTAAGGGTAGCTTCTTGCCAACAGCCTTCAAGAAGTGAAGACCTTGATTTTACAACTATAAGGAGCTGAATTCTATGGAAAGCAGATCATCTGTTGAACGTTATGTGACACCACAGGATCTGTCAATACTTTGGGTGCATATTGATGAGAATCTATGTAGAGGACCCAGAGTTAAGCCATGCCTAGACCCTGACCCCACAGAAACTGAAATAATGAATGGATGATATTTTAAGCTGCTACATTTATTGTAATTTATGCAGCAATAGAAACCTAATACTATGTCTATGTTGATATCTACATCATGTCTATATCACTCTATATATCTATATCTCAAAGGTATCTATATCGTTGGGGTTCTCCAGAGAAACAGAATCAACCAGGTCTCTCTCTCTCTCTCTCTCTCTCTCTCTCTCTGTCTCTACATAGAGATGTGTTTTAAGGAATTGGCTGACACAGTTGTGGAGGTTTGACAAGTCCAAAATCTGATGGGGTGGGCTGGCAGGCTGGAGACTTGGCAGATTTTCCATTCTAGTCCAAAGGCAGTCTCCTGGCAGAATTTCTTCATACTCGGGGGAGGTCATTCTCTGTTCTATTAAAGCCTTTGACTGACTGGATGAGGCCCACTGACATCATAGAGGGCAATCTGCTTTGCTTAAAGTGCACCAATTTAAACGTTAATCTCATGCAAAAACACCCTCACAGAAACTCCAGAATAATGTTTGACCAAATATCTGGGCATAGTGGCCCAGCCAAATTGACAGAAAATTACCCATCAGAACATCTCGTGAAAGGGATGGGATCTTAAAACCTCTCTGCATGTGTGCTATGTAGGTAATAACAGCTAAAGAAACGAATGGAAAATCAGAGCCTACAAATTAAGATCACTTCAGAGAGTATTATGCATTTTACCTAACATAAGTGAAGTGGATATTTCTATAAAATAAAAACTGAAATAAGTGTTTCTATATAAGTCTCTACGTGTAGATAAAACGAAATAATGGGAGGATGTTTTAGGACAATGGTGCAAAAAAACAGTCCCAATTGGAAAGAAACAATTGGGATAGAAATCCCTCTAAATGGAAGAAAGAATATTAAAAATCATAAATGTGATCAGTTAGATTGAGCTGCATATGGAATAATAAGAGGATATTAAAAGTAAAATCAGGATTGCATCTCATTGCTTGGACCCATACTACTTCTATCAATGCACCTTAGGGTGAGAATTCTGCCATCTTCTGGCTGCCTTGGTCTTTTAGAAACCAGTTTAACTTGGTTCAGTATAAAGTGTGTGGATCTTATAGCATTGGATATTGGAGTTTGGAAATAAGTTTTTGCTATTCCACAGCCAAGGGCTAAAACTTCTGGGATTTTGTTGATACAAGTAATGCTATTGGATGTAGCTCCCTAAACACTACCTTGGACAGGTCAATTTGTTTGACTCTCTTGGGCCTGGGTCTGTAGACTTAACTGAGGTTTCACAACCCCCTATTCTGTGTCTTTAGAACCTGCTTTTGAAGAGTGTGAAAGGTATAAAGAATCTCCCAGTTCTGAACTTCAACTGGAGATTGAATGCCTGTTGATTTTTCTCATTAGTTCCAAGCCTTGCTCAGGGTTCTGTTGCTTTTGGTCACCCTGGTTGATGCTCTCTTGGAAGTAGATTGACTTTTTAATACCTGTTACAGAATTAGTTTCCAACCTCCTTCCCGCCTTGGTTCTTGCTCAACTATAGCACCTTGTCCCTGTAAGTCTGCTTTCTCTCCCACATCACTTTCCTTTTACTCCCATGTGCCTTGTGGCCAGTGCTGTGTGATTTCTTCATCCTGGAAGCCAATACTAGGGGCACATCTTTTGGATCATCACAATGCAAAGGAAGACTTGTAACAAATATTTTATTTTATGTAATCTTTTTTGTAGCCTCTTAGATTATGAATCTAATGGTTGGAATTTAATCAATGAATCTTACACTTGAAATAAGGCGTGTTCCAATAAATTTCCCAAATAAAAAATTTAAAACTGGTTCCCCTAAAAGCATTCTTGGTCTATGGTCTTTTCCTCTCAAAACTTTTAATAATTACACATTGCCTATTGCTGAGATATGATGTGAACTCTATCTCATGCCTTGCTTCTGTTACTTTCTGGAATGCTCTTTCTCCATTTTTTCACCTCCCCCAAAACACACACCCATGTACACATTCTCCCTCCCTCCCACTCCTCTGTTTCTGGGGGTACCACCTGTTCTTCAAGGCCTGTTTCATTTTCTGATTTCTCCATGAGACCTTTCCTGATTTCCTTAAGTAATTGTTATTCTGTTTTTCTTTCAACCTTTGTAGCTTGGTTTATACTTCTCTTAATCTTTCCTTATATTGGCTGTTTCTTATCTTCCTTATTAGATCATAGGCTATTGGAAAGCAGGAATTGGGCTGTTGTGATGCTTGTAGTACTTGGGATGTGAATCAATGGCTTGCATATAATAGGTAGTCAATAGATGTGTATTGAATTACAATGGATTAACTCCTTTCTAGCCATGATTGAGGCTCTGCCAAGGAGCTTATGTTATCTTAAAAAGGATTTCCATTACACTTAGCCATGAAGGAGTTTTCTTTTGTACTGTATATGTCAAAATGAGAAAGTAAAGGTAAGAGAGTGACTTTTCCATAAAGCTAAATTTATTAAGCTGAAAGGAAAGGTTTTTATTTTGGGTTACTGCCCTTCCAACTTGTTGAAAATTAATATTTCTCTTCTATGGTCATGAGAGGTGCTTGTTAGACAAAATAAAGCTTTAGAATTGGAGAGATGTTAGTCTCTCCAATTTTTTAACTTTCTTTTTAATTTTTTACTGGTCTGTGAAATCTGAAGTTTTGTGGACTTCTGTTCTAGGGTGTTGGTACATTCCAAGATAACAAAAGGGCTAAGGCATTCTGGAGTAATCAGGTATGGTGAAAATGATGGACTAAAGTGTAGGAAAACTGGTATCAGTCCTGCCACGCCTAATAACTTTTTATGTAACATTGGTCTTGGCTGTGTGCCATTAAGATAAATATACCTGCCTCAAGTACATTTTGAAGTAGTTTTAGACCCATATAAGTAACCAAGTTGTGAAATGTTTTTGTTTTTAGTGTAGTCTAAAAGCAAAGAATTGTGTAGTGTTAGTTATTGCTGGTGTTTTTTTGTATCTTTAGTGTCAACAGTATTTCCCTCACAGCTGCAGTACCCAACCCCTGGGCTGCAGACCAGGCCACAAAGCTCAGTCGCCCACCCCTTCTCCTGCCACCCCCACCCTCACCCCCACTCTGTCCATGGAAAAATTGTCTTCCATGAAACTGGTCTCTGGTGCCAAAAAGGTTGGGGCCCACTGCTTTAGAGACTTCCATTTGTAACCCAGAAACAAGTTCATGCCTTTCCTAGATTCTGAATTACAAATATATTCCTCATCCTTTTGGTGACATTGATTTGATTACGTATCATAAACTGTCCAGCAGGATTTTTATTGTCAATTTAAAATGAAATAATAGCTTAAGCATCAGAATGCCAGTGGTAGATATTTGTATAAGTGACTCCAGCTGAAATGATATACTGACACCATTTATTTTGGGGGAGGCTCTGGTTGTGTAAGAGGTGAACTTTAAGTCTGAGGCATACGAAGCTGCATCCTCCTATATGAAGAATTATTTCTGCAATGCAAAATTGTCTTTCGCTTTGCATGAACAAAACCAAGACAAATGGAAGTAATTGCATGAATTCTCTAAGTGATTGCACATCTACTTTGTGTGAAGACATGTTGCCAAAATATTGGATTGCAGGACTACTTGTAAAATTTGAGAGTAGAGTAGGGTTAGAGCTGGCAGGGTAAAATTACCACTTATTCCTCTTTCCTTTGTCATTGTCATTTAAAAAAATATATTACACAGACCACACATAGTATTTTAAAGTTGAGTAAATTTGTCTTTTGCCCGTTTCTTCCCTTAATGCCTTAATGTAGTGAATAGGCATTTCCATTCTTTACCTCTCAGGCCCGATGTCCTCTGCTGCTCTCTGGCTTTGCACAGACTGCTAATGAGGTACTACCCCTGTCTTCCCTCCCAGAATGTAAGTGTCACAGGCTGTTGAGTGAACCTTTTATCTTTTACTTCTAGTCTAATAAAAACCTTACTTTTTAGGGCCATTGATCTCAGCTAGATGTTGGGAAAAGAGGAGTAAAATAAATTCACACTAAGATGCCATTGCTAATAGCTGATAATGGGTTAGGCATCCCAAGTTTTATTTATAAGACCAAGAACTGTACTGGACAATGTCAGACTCACAGGAAAGGAATTTACATAGGGGTCTTTCCTGGGGCCCCTGAAATCATCCACTGGGGATTATCTTAATCCTGCATATAATGGGGTCTCACTTCCTGAATTAAAATTTGAATGGGTTATTGCATTATAGACAGAGAGATTGCTTGAAATCAAAAATAAATTTTGTCTATAGAAAAAATCCTTAAACTGGAAAGTGAATGGAAATCCAATTTAATCTACCCAAAAAGGCCAGGTAAAAACCCTAGCTGGAATTAAAAAATGGTAGTTTGAAATAGGGCTCTGGTCCATATCTATTTAAAACAAGTAATATGAGATCAATGAGTACAAAAATGGAATAAAAGATAGGGGAACTCATGGTTTTGAGTGTATGAAGTCCTTAATTACTATTTACCAAACATGTATTAAACACAGGACAAGACACGAGGGTTTCAACGATGAAAGACATAGTCCCTGAACTAAATAAGCTCACTTTCTAAGGAATAGATTAGTGATTACCTTATAAATATGTAATAAATGCTCAAGGTGTTCTGAGAGCTCAAAGTACCACCTAATGTAGACTGGGAGTGGAAAGACATAGGGCAATATTTGGGAAAACTTTTATTGGGTAAACTCCCATTACTGAGACTGAATAAAGATTAAATAGAAGAATTAAACAAATCCTCTCCTACTATCTTGTTCTCTATCTTAATGGGAAAGTCATTAACCCCAAATTAGCCCACTTATTTGTTTTTTTTTAAGTATTTTTTTAAACTTACATGTTAAGGGAAAAATTAAGGGTTGAAAAAGCAACAGCAGAAAAGGATAAAAAGCTTTTAGACTCCTTTTGAATGTCCAACTGTGTGTGCATTTTGGTAATTATGGGCTCAATTATTCATGTGTATATTTCTAGTAGTTCCAGGAATGGTGGTTAAAGGAGAGAAGAGCATAGTATGTATGCTCAGCCAGAGAGCATTTACAGTGGTTGAACATTCATTAACTACAAAGCCTCTAAATTAAAATAAGGTAATTTATGAACATGGATTCAAAATACAGGAATAGATGTGCAACACAATGTCTATTTGGGGTTCTCATACCATATCGAATTCATTGTAATGTGCTAAGAAGTTATAGAGATTCCAGGATGAAATTATATATCTACAGAATCTATTTTACTAAAAGATTTAGAAATATAGTTAATAGCAAAACGTACAGATACAAAGCAGTCCATGATAGGTTGATATACAATATACACATACATGCATACACACACACGTCCTTTACTACTTTTTTTTTAAATTTCAACATATTATGGGGGTATAAATGTTTAGGTTACATATATTGCCTTTGCCCCCCCCGAGTCAGAGCTTCTAGCATGTCCATCCCCCAGACAGTGTGCACCACACCCATTAGGTGTGAATATACCCATCTCCCTCCTCACCACTTCCACCGGCCCGACACCTGATGAATGTTACTACTATATGTGCACATAAGTGTTGATCAGTTAATACCAATTTGATGGTGAGTACATGTGGTGCTTGTTTTTCCATTCTCATGAAGTAGTAGAATGGGCTCCAGCTCTATCCAGGGTAATACAAGAGGTGATGGATCACCATGTGTTTTTGTGACTGAGTAGAACTCCATTGGTATACATATTACCATATTTTATTAATCCACTCATGTATTGATGGGCACTTGAGTGGTTTCCACATCTTTGCAATTGTGAATTGTGCTGCTATAAACATTCTAGTGCAGATGTCTTTTTTTCCTTTGGGTAGATGCCCAGTAATGGGATTGCTGGATCAAATGGTAGTTCTACTTGTAGCTTTTTGAGATATTTCCATATTCCTTTCCACAGAGGTTATACTAGTTTGCAGTCCCACCAGCAGTGTATGAGTGTTCTATCTCTCCGAATCCACACCAACATTTATTGTTTTGGAACTTTTTGATAAAGGCCATTCTCACAATGATATTTCATTGTGGTTTTGATTTGCATTTCCATGGTGATTAGAGATGTTGAACATTTTTTCATACATTTGTTGGCCATTAGTCTGTCTTCTTTTGAAAAGTTTCTGTTAATGTCCTTTGCCCACTTTTTGATAGGGTTGTGTGATTTTTTTCTTGCTGATTTTCCTGAGTTCTATATAGATTCTAGTTATCAGCCCTTTATTGGATAGCCACATTTAAAAGACTGAAACAGGATCCACACCTTTTACCTCTCACAAAAATCAATTCACAGTGGATAACAGACTTAAACCTAAGCATGAAACTATAAGAATTCTAGCAGAAAATGTTAGAAAAACTCTTACAGACATTGGGGTGGGCAAAGAATTTATGAAGAAGACCCCAAAGGCTGTCACAGCAACAACAAAAATAAATAAATAGGACCTGATCAAATTAAAGAGCTTCTGCACAGCCAAGGAAACTATCATGCCAGCAAGCAGACAACTTACAGAATGGGAAAAAACATCCTTTACTTCTTTGGTTTATTTAGGTACAATAGTTTGAAAAATCCCAGAAGACTAAAAGACACAGAGAGAAACAGCAAAACTATCAGGTATTTTATAGTCTCTGCTGAACCTCCTTTTTCTTCATTGTATAAATATGTTCAAAGTGCTATCAGATTCAGAGCACAAATCCTGACTCATAACTCATCTCTCACTCCTTATAATTGCTACACTTTTAAGGGTCTTTTAGAAAAGAACATTTAACTTACTCCACTCAACTCTCTTTTGGCTGACATTTGCTTTCACTCCCTCTTTGTCATTTTCAGTCATCACAAAACCTTATGGAAAAGGTATGAAAAAAAGAAATACAAAGGAAGACTGTTCAGCTTGTGTCAAAGGACTAACTCTTGGCCTAAATTTTTCATTTTCCAGTGAATTACAACATGCAGAACTTTGACATGATTCTGAATACATCTGGAGAATTTTAAGGAACAAAATAGAAGTGGGAATAGCTACTCCACAGTCCCCGACCTAAAAAGCCACATGTTCTTTTAGGCAGAGTGACACAAGCTTTAAGTGGGTATAGGGCTGAAAGCACAGAATATCATCATAGTCATTGAATTTTACACATTAAAAATGAGAATATTGTGGAATGTGAATTATATCTCAATAAATCTGTTATAAAATAGATTATGTAACAAATTATAAAACAATAAAATTACATATTCTACTTCATGAGAATTTGCAAGAGGTGTTTATATTCCTTTCGTATTTTAATATGAATCCTTCTAGTGGGTTATGAGTTTGGGTAACATATGCTATGGATAAAGAAATATGCACAAAATTGTTTACTTGTCATATCGCAAAGCTACTTAGTTCTATAGATAAATACATGTTTTGCAAATCAGTAGGCTCCATTTAGAAAACCTAATTTCATATTTCATCAATTTATTTTATTTATCATTCTGTCTAATCATAGACTTACTAACAGAGCTTAGAGATCACTTAATTCAATCCTTTTATTTTACATGTAAGGACATAGAAATCCAGAGGAGTTAAACTCTGACATTTAAGCACATGTACAAGGGATTTGGGTCTAGATGCTGGGTATTGCCTCACTGGACTGGAGTTCTAAATCTGAATCTCAGAACTTTCACTTACTGGCTTTCCCATTTGTAACACTGAACTAAACATTTATGAAAGTGTTAAAGTTCAGATATTGGTTGTCAGTATTGATAAAGAACTTCTAACTCTTTTTTTAAGGTAGAAATGTAACATTAAATTGCCACAATGATATATGCTTCTCGTACTAACACAAGATGACTATCAATTTCCCTTAATTTGTTTGAATCCCAATACTACCACTTTTTAGCTGAATGATCTCTTTTATTTTAAGGAATGAAGATTTGTCAAAACCCTAGTGTACTAGCTCTTCATTTTGCAGCTATCTTTGGATTACAGAGATGAGGTCATGTTAGAGATAAGCCAAGTCATAATGAAGTCGCGCACATATATCTATTCCCTAGAGGACAGCTTTATTTTAAATTTAAATATTATTGAAAATCATAGATCCAGAATATGTAAATAAAATTCTTAGATTTTTACCTTGGAAAGGATAACTTACTGGGCTTTGACACAATAACATTTATTCTATCAGTATGTGAATTCCATACTTTGTCAAGATAAGGAGAAACAACTTTAACATTCAAATGGCCATGCCACGCATATGAAAGGAAGTGAGCAGGTTGGTGTCCCCCCCAAATAGAATCTGTACAAATTCCATTTGAAGGATTGCCATGGACATCACTAATAGAGCTATTTTATGATGAAGATGCAGCTATGACTGAAAAGAAACATCCTAACCATAATTTATATACCTAAATTGGAGTGTCCTTCAAAAGCATGTGCAAGAAGACAAAGTATGTGATGTAGCAGGCACTAGCATGTTTCAGTGATAATGTAGAAGGTGCAAAGCCTAATCATTTCATTCTTTAGGGTTCTCTTGGATAGTTAGAAGTGTTGGCAGAGCAGCAACATTTTCAAGAGGTGTGTGTGCATGTGTATTCTCAGATGTTCAATGAAGTGTGTGTATGTATCTATATATATTTCATTGAAACAAGCATTAGAAATGTTAATATTGAATATTAACATTAAACAAATGAAAGCACAATAAAAGCTTCAATACAATTATTATAATTAGAATTAGTCCCATATTTATGCATATCTTAGTATTTCAGAAGCTGTCACAATTTTTGTAAATGAGTAGTATTAGATTCTTACTGAGTATACCAGAGAAGTTAGACATCAAATACTTTTAATGTAGTATATTGCAATCAACTATTCTGACTAATTTAAAACTTTTACAGCTTCTTGAGTCATTGGTTTTTGGAATAGATCACATCAGTCACTTTTCTTCATATAGCGTTGCTATAAATAAATATTGATAAGATCATGTGTGCAGATAGGCTCTTTTTCATAATTCATTGCCTCTATTTTTCCTTAGTTTCAATTCTTCATTTGTTGCTCTTATTTGTTTTCTTGTCTCACCTCTCTTTGTATTGACATTCTAGTGTTGTTTACAGTGGCATTCCCTCTTGAAATATTTCACTAACCAGGTTTCCTAGGGCATATTTATTTCTTCTAGTTTTCTCTTTTTTCAAATATCATCTTGCTTGCATTCAATCAGATCAATATGGTTAGCTGATTCTCTCAACACTCTTTATTGTCATTGAACAAATATTTTATTCTAGAGTTTTTAATTTACACCTCTATTTTACTTTCCTCTCACATGCACACAGAGAAAATACAATCCCTTCAAAGCTCACATGTTGAATGAGTGTATGCCGAGAGAAAGGTTTCCCTGGAAACACTAAATATGGAAAGCCTTTATATCTGCCTGCTCATCAACTAGTGGATTGACAGCTGTTTTTCTGTAGAAATTGTCAGTTTATTTCAGAACACTATGCACATTGTTAATGGTACAATGCACAAAAAACTAGAATTGCTTCACTGGATAAAGTAATGAGGAATAGAAGACTTAATGTTTCTCTTCACAGAATAAATCATTTGTTTTTAAAACCTTAAGAATTTTACATTAGAGTTTGAGCTTCTCTTGGTCATTTCATAAAGAATTTGCATTTGTTTAGATCGATTTGATGACATAAAAATAAAATTATTTCCCATTTACTTTTTGTTTCATCCTTATTCATTGATATAAAATAGTTGATACAGTTTTGTTGATGCTCTTTATAATTGGGTTCTTGTGGAACCCAAGTACAGCCATGATTCATGCTTATACAAAGATAGATTAAGCTTCTTGAGTACTTATGGATTTGTTGGTAGGTTAAAGATCAATGTGAAATTATTTTATCCTTTTTTTACTCATTCACGGAGGTTACATATCATACATGTGATATTGACAATGTAGATAGACTCATGGTTTTCATGGTTTTTTCATAAAATTTTTCAAGTGAATTTATTGCATTTATTCAATTCTACTTTTTCTCCCTTTTCTATCTTTATTATAAACTATTGCCTAGACTCTATCTCTTATCTGATTTGATAAAAGAAAGTGTCTTTATTATACAATGAATTATTTTGGAAGACACTTAAAAATGTTGAATAAGTGAGATAGTGTCTTATAATACAAAATATTCAACAAATATATAATCTTAGTAAATTTCCAACCAATTAATGAAGGGAGAACATTCACAAAAAATCTGCTAACTATCTAATCTGTATACTCATGTTTCCTTGGTCTAAGGTGGGGGACAGCCAGACCAAAAGTTTCATCCAGTTTTAAGGACTGGCATAAATGACAACGAAGACTTCACTCTTTGAATTTAAAGAGTGGCATTTAATTTATTTTAGTCCATGTGCAACCCTTCATTTTGGTACCTCTTCATTTTACTGGCTTCCATTAAGAACATTTGCTTTAAGTTTAAATCATGTAGACCTTATAAGGGCATTTCTACTGAGAGTGATAACCTTCGCCCATTTATTTCCAGATTTATAAGGAATATACTTTCATCATGGGATTTCCCCCCCTAAAGTTGGTGAATAATATTTTCTTTAATATTTTCACCACCAGTTCAACACACTGAGGTACACTATTCTTTGCCAAACTTGGTCAGAATTAAGTACAATGTGTCTTGAGTCCCAAGTTCTCAGTTGCCTCAGCTGTGTACCGAGGTTCCTCAGATACTACATACACACTCAGGCAGGATCTGGGTCACACCAGACATATTTGTGACTCTATGATCCTATTCCCCCTCCCCCCACCATCCATTATGGAATTTACCCAAACTTTGCAGTACCAGGTTCTTCACAAAGCACGAACAGGACTATAATCATTATTTTAGGCCCTTAGGGGCTCCCCACAAACCTGAGACTTCCTTTTATGTAAAAAGAGTTAACTAGAACCATCCTTCTCTACTCTGGAGCTGGTAGGCTGAAACTTTCCCTTCTTGTGTCCCTTAGGTGTTTTTTCTTCCTTACTGGGAGAGGGCCCGGGACTCACTTCTGTAACTGTTGCTTTACTCATCTTTCAGTAGAGTGGCCAACAAGTTTGGAATAGGGCTCATCAGCTGTGACGAATGAGGTGGCGCTTACCAAGCCATTCTGTCTTCTCCATACCAATTAGGGATATCTTTCATTATAGCATTGCCAAGCAATCAATTGCCTAATCCACATTAGTTTTGAGTTACCAGTTCGGTCCAACTGGAGCGGGATGCTACTTGGAACTATGGCCCAAGGATGAACCTGGGAAAGAGATGGCTGCTGTTGCTGGGAACCCATACCCAGAGCCCTCCAAGAAGAGAAGCCAGAAAATGGAAAGAGTAATAAACCTGCGACCAGAAGGCCTGGACTCCCAGGTCCATGGGCACTTCTACTAATCCCATCACAGCTAAAAAATTCTGTAGAAAAGACTCAGATCACAACCACAGTCACCCCTGCATCCAGACCCTCATCCCATGCCTACAAAACATGTCTGCCTAGGTGTGAGTGTTCCACACCCCAATGCTCCTGAATCTCTTTAGAGATGCTCACACCTTAGTAGCTTTGAGCTGATGGGTGGTAGTTTGAGGGAGGGACTTGGCAGAGCCGGCAAATCTTCTGTCTTAAAAACCCACTTCTTAAATAACCTGAGCTTTCCTAGATGTTTTCCCTCAGATTCCAAAGAGTGGAATAAAGTGACCCTTATTTTTGCAGTAGTAGGATGTCCAGGACCCCCAGCTAGGCTGCTGGTCTCATCCTTATTTTACTTTCCTTGTTCTGTATTTACTAATCCTATTGACTCTTCCAAGAACTGTCCAGAAAATATTTCTGTTTCATGGTTGAAAATGGTGACAATACATAGGACTTGTTTCACTTTTAGTTTGGTTTACTATTGAACTTGCATACAGGCAATGAAGAAGTCATACATAAAGTAGTCTTCAAGAGTATAAGGCCTCAGGGTTTCCCTTTGCTCCTCTTGGAGTCTGTACACCCAAAGTTTGATGGTCTCTGAAGCTTGTGCAGAGTAGGGCATCTGCCAAGATGCTTGAGTTTGCTGCCTTTTATACTATTTTGGGTCAGGATGGAGTATGCACTATGAGTTTACACTGATTACCACCTAAAGGAATTCAATGTATTCTTCCATGCTGTATTTCTTACCATTAATACATTTATCTGGCCTAAACAGGATTTATTGCAGCAGGCGTGGCCATGGCCTACCACACATAACCACACTGGACCAGTCTCTGGCAAGTGGGATCAATGGAATTGTTTTTAAGTTAATTAAGGCTACCTTTGGCACTGGGTTTGGTCAGCTTTACCTGAGGCACCATACCTGGGCTATGATGGAGATAGATGGATTCTTAGTGAAATCTGGAAGGGAAGAAAGCTGGAAGGCACCGAAGCATGCCCTGATGAGCCATGTCTGAGGATAAGGGGTGCTGACGGGTGTTTTGGGGGCCGAAGTTTTCACTCAGGTTGTGGCTATGCTGTTCGAGATGCTGCTCTGAATTCCACCCAGGCTATGGTGCTTACTTTCTTCTACAGAGTAGGTAGAAAAGCAGTGTCCACTCCTTTCAGTTCTAAATTTTAGAGGTTCCTAATGCCATTAGGGTCCCAGGAAAGGGAAGCATCTCCTCTAATTTTTTTTCACAGTATTTGTTAATTGTTTATTTACCAAGAGAAACTATTCCTCAGCCCTCATATTCATAGCTCAGAAACACAGGTCAGTGACAAACTTCTATGTAAATCAACCCAAAGAAATTCTTTATATTCCAAAATCATTTTACACTCTGAAAGATACCAGCCTTCTTCATCTCCTCAAAACCTTTCATAGAATCATAGTTTCTGTAGACATCTGCATATGCCTTCTTTCTTGGTTCAGCCACAGCAAACTTATACAAAGCTGCAACCCCCAGGGATACGATGAATGTTCCGACAATATGAAACTGCAGACACCTGGCCAGGAGTCCACACATCTGCGGTTTCATCAAAGCACTGGAAGCCATGGTAGTTACTGTCCTTGATGGGTATGCCAACCTCAACACGTCCTTCCTGGCTGATGGAGAAATGAACTGCCTCTTCTAATTTTATAAATACATTTTTATTCAGAAGACTGGTTCAGAATGGGTTCTGTGGTCCACATTACGTAAGTTTTACAGGCTTGGTTATACGTATTAGTAAAACACCTAATGCATTAGTAGTATCATAATACTTATTTGCTACATTAAATCCACATATTCATTATGCATCATTATTTTCAATCATATCCAAGAAATGTTTTCTTGCAATACATTTTTTCAATTATTATATGTTTAATTTATGCTTTAATGAATAAAATTAAAGTATACAAATACACATATATACATGTAACTATACATGCACACAAAGCCTACCAGGACTTAACAAGGATAATTAAGGTGCAAAAATTTTAAAGGCACTGACTACAGCATGAAATATCATATACTGTGTTTATTTTCTTATAGTCTGAGAGTAACAAGGCTGCACACTTATGGGAAAACGTCATCTGTTATTTAAGCATAAAATTTTATTTTCTCAACTAATAAAACAATGTCCATTGGAAGGTGGGAATGACCAGAAAGAAATGAGCATAGCTTAGTAAGACAGAATGGAAAAGGCAGGCTTCCTTTTGACTGGGATAATGAAAAATACAGGTGAGAAGTATTTGCAAAGAGTTTTTTTTACCTCTTTTTACTTGCCATCCTCCTCCTCCTCAGCTATATGTGATTCTGATTTTTTTCTACTATTTTTTTCCAGTTGGGAAATATTGGTTGCTGGGGTAAAAAGATTCCTATTACTGTAGTATGGCATTAAAATGGATTATCATAATCCTTTATTATATATATCTCTGTGGGAGCAAATAGAAATAAAAGGATTTGCTATTTGTAGAAACCAAATACCTAAAATGACTAATAAATTCTATTTGCAAACTTGAACTAAAGCTAAAACCAGTTCTTTTTTCTTTTTTGTCTAACAATTCCCCTTTTGTACTTAAAATTTTTTACATTCTGCTTTTATCAACTGGATTAGTCTGAAGAAATTCATCTCTGAATGGTACTCTTCCTGTAGTTTTCAGTGAAATCAGATTTTCTCTAAGGTGCAGTCATACTTTATGAGCTAATTCAGAGAAGCAAACATTGAAGCCATGAGGACTCAGCACAGACAGCTTGGATTTATTGTTTTAACCAACTAGAACTCATTCAGGTTTCTCTGACATTTAACAATATGTAATACTTTCCTGCAAAGTAATTAGACATAAATAGTATGTGCTTTAAGAATATGACTTGATTAGCGTTACTTTTAAACAATTGAATCAATTTAGAATTAATTTTATTTTTCAATTATCTAGGTCACTAATATCTAGGAATAACGCTTTGTTAAAAATTTTGCCTGATTCAGTGCACTGCTAATCAATGTCCTCCCCTCTCTCTCTCTCCATTCTGTGTCTCTGTTTTTCTCGTCTCATGCCCTCTGGTTATCTTTACTTTGAGACTGTGATCCCCTTACTTGCATTCTCCAGGCTCTTGTCTCCTGTGAGGTTCCTGAGTGTTGATATAGCTGTTCTCAACTCCACTTGATATATCAAATAAGCAAAAAATATGTTCTGTGACTGGGCTTAGCACCATAGAAAAACCAGCATTGGGGTCAACTGCCTGCATATAGCCAGCCCGATGGTGCCAGCACAGCTGGTACAGTTTGTGGTGGACAAAGCACAGACTGGGCAAGATGGTGAAACCTCAGCTAGATTTAGGGGCAGAACAGCCAAGCAGCTATTGTTCAGGGTACCAACCATAGAGAAGCTGAAATATCACTGAAAAGAAACAGAGCTAATTAAGCCAAGTTTCCACACATAACTCCTTATATAACTGGAAAAATGTAAATTGGCCATACTCCTGCCAAATTAGACAGTGCCCTTAAATGAAAAGGAAAAGAATAAAAGTCTTCTCACAGTGCTGATACATAGGCTAAACTTTGAAAAAAATATCGTGGTAAGAATACTTAACCTGAGATGTACCCTTTTAACAAATGTTTAAGTATATAATATTGTTAACTGTAGGCACCACGTTGTACAGCAGATCTCTAAAACTTATTCATCTTGCACGACAAATTATACACCCATTGATTAGCAACTCATTTCCCCCTTTCCCCAGCCCCTGGCAATCAACACTCTCTGTGTCTATAAATTTGGTTATTTTAATTACCTCATATAAGTGGAGTCATACAGTCTTTGTCCTTCTGTGACTGGCTTATTTCACTTAGCGTAACGTCCTCCAGGTTCATCCATGTCACAGTTGCCGTCACACTGTAGCATCTAACTTCTGGCCTCAAGTGATCTGCCTTTCTCAGCTTTCTGAGTAGCTGCAACTACAGGTGCGTGCCACTGTGCCCGGTCTGTGTTGTTGCATATTGCAGGATTTCAATCTTTTAAAAGGCTGAATAATCTATTGTATGTTTATACCGCATTTTTTTAATCCATTTATCTGTCAATGGACATTAAAGTTATTTTTTACATCTTGGCCATTTTAAATACTGCTGCAATGAACCTAGGAGTGCTAATGTCTCTTCGAAAGCCTAATTTCACATTTTTGCACCCTCTGTGCAGTTGTAGCCTGCTAAAGTAAGAAACTTTAGTCTGCTTAAATTCTGATCTTGGTTAACCTCTGGTCCACTGTAGTTTACTTGGAAAGAGTGGTTTTCATAAAATTTAACTTAATTTAATTCCTTTAATATGCCTCCTAGGAAGCAGACATTTGCAAAAGAAAGCTAAAAGGAGAACAAGAACTACAAAAAAGTAGCTTTTCATAACATGGATTCTACTTAACTAGTGGACAAGACTTAGGAAGCAAATTTGTTTTTATGTACTATTTTTGTCAATAGAAAAGTCAGTCTTTTTTCCACCCCCTAAAAATGTGAAACAGACCTTTAAAGAATATAATTTTAAAATGGTAATATGGTATTAACTTTCCAAGGTGCCTGCATATATTTGTAAAGCTGTGAGTAAAAAAAGCCCAGTTGGTGAGAGCTCAGAGGAGCGTGTGTGTAGCGTTGGCATTCCTGAGATTCATGCATTTTTTGTCATAGGCAGGGAATGAACAAGTGTAGCTGCACATCAAGAAATTAATTATTTTTCCTGTTTTCAATAACTCTCAGATGTTGGAAGTTATGAGAAGTATGGATGCAAGAGGATGTGGTGGTCATTAAAACAAGACAGAGATACCATTATTTATATAATAAAGAGCTGCAAGACCTATAGCTATGTTCAGCTGTCAGGCAAAGAGAAAGGGGGACTAAAAATTGCATAAACATTTTTAAGTATGATGGTACATACAAAACAAGTATATTATAAATTTGCTGACTTACAGATATTGTTAGTCCATTCTGATAGCTATTTTGGGACTGTTGAAATAAAGCAAGTGTATCAGTCTTGTGGAAGAAGATGAAACGTGAATTGGGGAATGAACAAAAAGGTCAGAATTGAAATTCATTGTAAAAATAAAAATCTGGGTATGCAGCTTTGAGATGTAGGTGTCGTTTCAATGAATTTTAGTTGTACTTTTCAGAATGACAGATTTCCCAGATCTGTCAGTTCTGAAATATTTAATAAATACTTACTAGGTGCCAGGTACTGTTTTAAGCAGTTAATAATTCAGAGTCTGCATTCGGGAGATTACATTGGCCCAGATTTTCAGGCATTGAAAAGTTATATACACACACCCACACACACATTTATATAAAATAGGGAGGTGGTCACTTTAGCATGATGAAGGCAAGTCTCTGAGAAAGTTGAGTTGGAACTTGAGTGATGTGCCGTCAGTTATGCAAAATCCTGGAAAATAGCATCCCTAACAGAAGGAACAGCAATATCAAAGGCCTTGGGGATAGGGACAACTTTTGTCTATCAAAAGGACAGAAATAAGGACAGTGTGGCTTGAGTGTAGTGAATATGGAGGGAGATTAGAACAAAGAAGTAGGCAAGAGGGGATGGGTGTACGCCTACAGGCGCACTGTCTGGAGAATGGACACGCTTGAGGCTCTGACTCAGGGGGATGGGCGGGACACGGACAATGTATATAACCTGAACTTATGTACCCCCATGATGAGCTGGAATTAAAAACAAACAAACAAAAAAAAAAAAGAAGTAGACAAGCACCGGACTATATAGGATCTTAAAAGTCATGATGAAGTTTTATTCTGGTTGCAATGGTGCATTTTAAGAAAAGGAAGAAATAGTGATAATAAGTTCGGAAAAATGCTGTGGAGAATGGGATCACTGGGTAACAGAAAGGTCTGGTAAGAAGTTAATACAATATGCCAAGTGAGAGGTGATGATGGTTGGGACTAGAAATATAGCAATGAAAATGGTGAGAAATGACCCAATAGAGGATGTGTATTTGAGACAGAGATAGAAAGAGTTACTGATGGATTGGTTGTTGAGTGTGAGAAATAATAAAAAAAAAAGTACTCAAGGATCAATCCAAGGTTTGAGAAAACATGTGAATGGTGTGCCATTCACTGAGATATTGAAGGTTTGAGGACAAGTGTATTCCCCAGGGTAGAAATTATTCTCCACCCGATCTTTATTAGCATGCAGTAGTGATGACAAGTTAGTTGTTATGAATCTGTAGCAAAGGTTAATTGACTAGTCTGGAGACACAACTTGGAGGATCATCAGCATAGATATTATTTGAAGCCAATTGATGGAAAGAAAAGTCACCTCAGGGGAGATGGTGCCAAGAAAAGGGTCAAGTAGAGTGCTTTGGGGCAGTTCAACATTTAAAAGTCTTTCAGGGGAGGAAGAGCCAACAAAGGCAACTGTGGAGGTGAAAGTGGTGAAGTAGCAGGAGAATCTGATAAGTGTGATTACCCAGTAGAAAAGAATCTAATGTGTCAAAAATTTTGAAAAGCAGAAGATAAAGATGGAGAGTAAACCATTGGTAAACTTCTTGTCTTCTAAGGTGAGGATCTTTCCTCCTTGGGCCATGCTGGTGGAGCCCCGACTCATTCTCAGGGAAGCAGTCCTGGCTCCTGGTCAGGGCACATTCTCAGGATCTCATTTTACCTTACTAACCTGGTGCCTTGTTGTTGGTTTGCTCCTCAATGACTAGGGTGACTGTATGTCCCAATTTGCTCCAGGAAGTCTCAGATAATGCTTTTTGTGCTTCCTTTTATGACCAAAAATATTTGATAAATTATATGGTTACTCTATCAACAATCCTGAGTCTGAAATAACAGGGGCAAAGATTTGTTCCAGGGAAAATATATTCTACTTATATGAAATGCAGAATAGTGTTTGCTGCTTTTAACTTGCAAAGCACCTGAGTCCTGTGAGGGCTATAGAGATTGGAGGAAATTCGATATATAAGTTGATAGTGACAGGCCTGATGATGTACAGAGAGATTGACTATTCCAAAACTGCATTTAACAGAGGATTAAAAAAGAAAATAATCCTGTGTTCATATAGTTCGCAGGCTGAAGAAATACCTCGTAGGTGTTCTCAATTTGGCTCTGGATTGGTTTTAGTGTTTCCCAACCTTTTTCATGCCCTTGTGCATTATTGAACACAATAAAGTAGCTTGCCTCTCACTGGAGTCAGTGTTCTAGGCTATGAAAGAATATAACTCTTGCTTGGAGGACACAAGTCCTCAGTACATGAGTGAGCCATTCACAGGACAGTAACGTGTCATAGCACGTTATGAGGCTAGCTGCATGAAGCAGACATATTCCTTAGGAGGCTGGTGAGATAGTCCTGAAGAATTTACAACAGGCAGGAGAAATAGCCACTGTGATATAGAACTGAAAATGTCTGCTCACAAGAGAGTAGAAACAGTACTTCCAGGGGAGTCCCCATTTAATTCAGCACTGGAAGGGAATATGCTGGTTGAAAAAGAAAGATTTCAAATGAAAATTAGTGAGTGCGGTCTATCACCATTATAAATTTTCTACATGTTGAGAAAATATAGTAATGTTTCCAATGCCACCACTTGCTTAGAGAATAAATGGTTTGTGTTGGATTTCTACCCCTTTTAAGATAAGGTAAACAAGATTAGCATAATCCAAATCTTTATGGGCTAGGTCTTCCATTTGAATTATGTTCACAGCTCTTGGATTAAAAAAAAAAGAAAAACAATGTAAACGGACTCCTCAACTGCATTCCTACCTACTTCTAATAACAGTTCTATGGTCTAGGAATTGGCTTATTTTCTAAGTTTGGAGGGTATCAGAACAGAACTGTGAAAATCTTGTGTCTTACTATACTTTGAATTCTTTAAGGCTCAAGAGAAATTTATTGAATAATTCAACAACTTAATTCCTAAAGGACTATACTGATTCCAGTGAAAGAGCCAGGGCTTCAGCTGGTAAAAGAACCCTATCTGTAACAGCTGAGATTGAGCAGAATTAAAAGGATGGGGTGGCAGGAGATAATTACTGAATGTTAATTCACAAAGGCAAGATATTTTGAGTTTGGACTTTGGGATTTTATATTTGGGCTTTACTTTGCAAAAGGAATTAATTTTTAGATTTAGTTTGTCATAGAATATTTTGCAATGAATGGGATTTTATTTTTAAATTTGGGACATTTCTACAATGGTGATATTTTATTGTTGGAATCCCTTGATATTGCCATTTGATCTCACTGCAAAACCCCTACTAGATTCTATTGAACAATGTGGTTGGATGTAATTTTGCACAAGAAATATTAATATCATAAGCAGTGAAATTTTAGGCCTTGAGTATGGGATGTATATATTACAGAGGTTTTTGATTAGCCTTTGTTCTGATATACTTCAGTGAGATGCTAACAGTCTTCTGCAACATCGAGTCTGCCGGAATGAATATTCACATTTTGCCTATACTTGAATCCCTGTTAGCTAACTGCTCTGTTGCTACTTGAAGAGACACTCTGATTTTGGATTTAGCATGAAACTATGACTGATTTCATCTAAATACATACAACTCCTGGCACTAGCCTTACCTTAATGTGGTCATCCAAAGTACTTAGCCTGGTATTTACTCAATGAATTAATTACATGATGTAGCCTTTTGCTTTAGTCTAGCTCTGTGCTAAACTTTTCCTTCTCTTCCTTGATGTGTGCCATGCCATCCAAGACTTGGCTCTGACACTGATCATACAGTTGTTCTGCCATGGCCTGAGCATTTCAGTGTGACCTAAGCTGCAGCTTAATGTTGTGTGTTTATACCAATCTGGACTTCTTGAAGAAGATAGTTTGACCTGGATGATAGAAATAATGTTTGTTACAGGAGTACATGGAATAGAAATTGGAAAATAAAAGTAATTCCATTATTTCAGCAAAGAAACATTTTGTCTCACTGGCGGTAAATAGTGAGAAAATTAAAAAAACAATTATGGAATTTCAGATTGTTGAGTTCAATTTATATGATCATTTTGCATATGTAATAATAGAACACCACAGCTATCAGAGAGCTCTTTCCTTCTATTCTTTCTTTCTTTCTTTCTTTCTGCAGAGCTGAGATGCAGACTCAGATTGACCTGGCTCTGGAATGTGAGGCCCAAACTCCTGTGATTTACTCCCTCTCACTACCTGTGAGCCTTGTTCCCTGTGGCCTCTTCCTTTCATATCCTTTATGAATTCATCTCCAAGGGTGGGAGGCTGGCTTCCATGAAACAAATGAGAACAGTAAATATTGTCCAAATAGCAAATGCCAGGTTTCATGGAACTCAACTCTTGACTTAAAACACATATATTTTTTTACTTTGGATTCCATGCTCATTCGATGCAGACTTCAGAATCAGCAAGATCTGGGTTACCTGCCTCAATTTCCCACTCACTGTGTGACCTATAGGAAGCCACTTAAACTCTTAGAGCACTAATCTCCAAATGTAAAATGAGAAGCCAGATCAGCTTTCCACTGGGTTTTTGTGAAGATTAAATGAAATGATGCTTAGCACAGTGGCAGACGCTAGTAAGAGCTTAATAAACGGGAAGCATAAGAGGGACACTGCTCTAGGTTCTGAGGGAACTCGTAGCATAAAATCCATTGCTGAAGAGTTTTCCTCTCTTTCTTCATCTTGGAGTGTTTTTGTTTGTGGGGAAAACCTTGTCAGATGGTGAATTTGTCTCCTTAGGAAGAGCAGTGCGTTCTGGAGCCAATGCTTATTAATTGCCTGCTGGACTTTGTCAAGAGCTTAGCATTATAAAAAAGAGAGGCAAAGAAGTCTTTTTTCTGGGCAAGACCCAGACTAAAGGTTTATGATTTACTTGAGGTAGCAGGTACTCATTTCATGCATGCACTGAAATTTCTCTCTCTCTCTCTTTTTTTCTCTCTCTCTCGCTCTCTCTCATTGGGAGATATGTTTTGCATCCAGAATATACCACAATTTAATAATCAATTTCACCTTTGTTCACTGCATCCATCAGTTTTTCTTTATGGAAGCAGGACCACTAAATTACAAACATAAGAAATTTATTACAGCAATTGACTTTACACAAATGTGGTAGTAGCTGAGAAAGTGAAGATCTGGAAAGGAGAGTTCATTCAGGGTTCAGAGAGAAGAGACTGTCACTATCCAGGTGCCTCCTGAGACAGCGGCACAAGTGGCATGTCAAAGCTTACAGGGGAAATCAAGAAGTCAAACTTGTCCAACTACCAAAGTGGGCCCATGAAGCAGGAGCTTGTGGAGAGGCCTATGCATTTGGGGAGACCAAGCATCTGGTGGTGGACCTGGGGCCAACTTCAATCAGTACGTCCAGCCAGGGGGAAGATAAACTGGGCAGGAAATGGAGGAGGTGAAGGCAAGCTGGGACACATCAGGCACCTCTACATTTTTCATCTGTTTACTTACCATAGTGATCTTCTGGGAATAAAGTCTACTGCTTTGCTTTCTTCTCCAAATTTCACAGAGTTCTTTCCTTTGGCCAGTGTTTACTTGGAACTACTCAATGAAGGGGATTCTGGAAAACATAGTTCCTGGTTTAACTGTGTTGACATAACATAAGCTAGCCCACTGAAATGTGTGTTATTTCTAGTTGTGGTAAACAGAATGGTAGTCCCCCCAAAATGTCCCAAAATCTGCAACTATGTTACCTTACATGCCCAAATGCATTTGGGGACTTTGCAGATGTGATTAAGGTTAAGGGCCTTGAGATAAGAAGGTGATTCTGGAAGAGGCCCCAGCCTAATCTCCTTATTCCTTAAAATGTAAAAACCTTTCCAGGCTGAGGTCAGAGGCTAAGTATGTGGCTATAGAAAAATGATCAAAGATATGCAATGTTGCTGCTTTTGAAGATAGGGACAAGAGCCCTAAGCCAAGGAATATGGTTGGCCTCTAGGAGCTGGAGAAAGGAAGGAAACGGATTCTCCCTAGAGACTTCAGAAAGGAGTGCAGCCCTGCTGACACCTTGATGTTAGCCCAGTGATACCTTTTTCATATTTTTAAACTATAAAAGTATAAGAAATTAAATGTATGTTGTTTTAAACTACTGAGTTTGTGCTAATGTGTTCCAGCAGCAATAGAAAATCAATATAGCAGTTTCTGGTACTATGGGCAATATTGCTATTCTCATGTTCAGACATGTATCCTGGGTTCACATGTTTCAGGTTATATAGAACGTATTTTCTAGGGTTCCATTTCTTCCTAGAAATGGAATTTATGGGTCATAAGATATATTGTCTTCATGTTGCTTTCTAAAGTGGCACTACTTTACAAATACAAAAACAATGACACCAAAACTTGGGATTTTGATTGAATTGGGTTGAGTTACATATCAATTTAGGAGAGATTTGCCATTTTTATATTATTAAGTCTTCTGCTCTTCTAATAAATTCTCTCTTTCTCTCTCTATTTATTTAGGTCTTCCATAGTTTTCAATAAAATATTAAGATGTTATAATTCTCCTTACAGAAGTCATACACATCTTTTGTTGTGGCATTTTATACTTATGCTCTTTTAAATAATTTTTTATTGTACCACATATGCTATTTGCTGGAAAATAAATACTACTGATTGTTTTATATTGATTTGGAATCTCCCAACTTTGAAAAACTCTTATTTATTCAAATAGTTTTTAAGTTTTTTTTACGCACAATCATATCATCTGTGAATAATAACATGTTTTATTTTTTTCTCTTCGAACCTGGATAAATTGTATTTCTTTTTCTTTCTTTGCTAAAGCTTCTAGGAACACCAGTGCAAACAAAGTTGATTGGAGGTGCTAAGAGTACCATAGGCATCCATATCTTAAGCATAACCCCAAAAGAGAGATCTCAATATTTTGCCATTACGCATGAGGTTTCTTGCGGACTTGTTTCCATAAATGCTTTTTAACAGGGTAAGAAAGTTCTTTTTAATTTGCTAAAATGATCTTTTTAAAAATAGACTTTATTTTTTAGAGTAGTTTTAGGTTCACAACAAAATTGAGTAGAAAGTATAAAGAGTTCTTACACATCTCCTCCTCCCCACATACACAGCCTCCCTGTCTTAGTCACATCAGCCTGCTGTAACAAAATGCCACAGACTGGGTGGATTAAACAAGAAACATTTATCTCTCACAGTTCTCTAGACTGAGAAGTCCAAGATCAACAAGCTGGAAGATTTGGTTCCTGGTAAGGGCCCTCTTCCTGGCTTGCAGATGGCCACCTTCTTGCTGTATTCTCACATGGTGGAGAGAGGAGAGAGAAAGCAGGGAAGGAAGGAGAGAGGGGGAGAGACAGACAGACAAATAAAGGCACTAGTTCCATCATGAGGATCCCACCTCCATATCGTAATCTAAACCCTCATGTAAACCTAATCGCCTCCCAAAGGCCCCATCTCCAATAACATCACATTGGGGGTAACCCTAATATATAATATTGGGATTACCTAATATATAATTAAATATAATTTGGGGGGGGCACAATTCAATTCATAGCATTCCCCCACTATCAACATCCTGCAACAGTAATACATTTGTTAACAATCATAGAATTACATTGACACTTCATTATCAAAGAAGTTCTTTTTTAAATATAATTAATAAGTGGTGAAAGTGGATGTTGAATTTTATCTATGACATTTTTTTTTTTTGCATACACTAACATGATGGCATAACTTTTCTCCTTTAATCTGCTGATGTGGCAGATAACATTAGTTTATTTTCTTTTTTTTTTTGAGACAGAGTCTCACTCTGTTGCCCGGGCTAGAGTGCCATGGCGTCAGCCTAGCTCACAGCAACCTCAAACTCCTGGGCTCGAGCAATCCTTCTGCCTCAGCCTCCTGAGTAGCTGGGACTACAGGCACGCGCCACCATGCCCGGCTAATTTTTTCTATATATATTTTTAGCTGTCCATATAATTTCTTTCTATTTTTAGTAGAGATGGGGTCTCGCTCTTGCTCAGGCTGGTCTCGAACTCCTGAGCTCAAAACAATCCACCCACCTCGGCCTCCCAGAGTGCTAGGATTACAGGTGCGAGCCACCACACCCGGCCTAGTTTATTTTCTAATGTTAAATCAACCTTGCATTTCTGTGGTAAATCAAATAGGTTTTGCTATACTACCCTTTTTTTATTTTGCTAGATTCGAGAAAAGTTTGCTTAGGACTTTTGTGTATAGATTTTTGAATTAGGATGAACTGAATGTTTCTCTTTTAGTACTGTCCTTTGTAGGTTTGTTATAAAGATTATGCTAGCTTCACACAGTGAGAAGAGCAGTGTTCCATCGTTTTTAAATCTCTGGAGGAGCTTTTGTGAGAGAAATTACTTGTTCTTAAATGTTTTACAGAGCAAGTTTTGGGGGAGGTTGCCCATGGAATAATGGGAATACTGCAGTTTTTTCTTTCTTCTTAAAACAGTTTGGCAATGTATCTTTCTATAAATGTCTGTTTTATCTAAAATTTTAAATTTATTGTTATTAATAATATACTCTCATCCCTTTTAACATCAGCAGCACCTGTAGTTAGTTTGTCTTTCTTCATTCCTTACACTGGCTATCTGTGCTTTTTCTTTGTTCTGATTATTACTAGAGATTTTTAATTTAACTTAGGACTGCCAACAAATTGATTTGGGTCTTTATTGATCCTTTTATTGTAAGTTTATTTCTTTTTTATTGAATTCTGTTCTGATCTTTATTATTTACTTTCTTCTATTTTGGGAGGTTTAGCTTGATGTTCTTTTCTAAATTCTTAATATAGATACCAAAATCACTGATTTTTAGTCTTATTTTCTAGTACTTGCATGCAATTGTGTCTGTAAATTTCCTTCCGATTAGAGTTTTAGCCATATCTTAAATTTTTCGGCATTGCAGAATTTTGTTATTGTTTAAAATGTTTTATTTTCAGTTGTGATTTCTTCTTTGATACATGAGTTATTTAATGGCTTCTTAATGTTAAAAATATTTAGGGTTTTCTAGTTTTCTGTTTGTTTTGAATTTAGTTGCATTGAACCTAGAGAACATACTGTGTTTCCTGTCAGTCTTGAAATTTCTTAAGATTTGTTTTGTAGCTTAGTGTGTGGACAAATTTTGTATATATACAAAGTTGGATATATATACATATGTGTGTGTGTGTGTGTATACTTGTGTATGTGTGTATGTGTATGTGTGTGTGTGTGTGTGTGTGTGTATGTATCTCAAACATTTTCTCTCATTATTTCCTTTCTAACTGGTAAATATGAATTCAAGGATTGATTAGAATTTACTGAAGTGTCTCTGGTTAATAGTATCTGATGAGGTACCCTACAATAAACTTTTAGAGCAGTCTTATAGTGGTGTAATTTTCCAGGAAACCAGGTTGTCAGGCTGTGGGTCATTTAGGGGTTCCTGTGGTTTATATTTGTGAGAAGTCATTTTGATTTATTGATGATAATCTTGAATATACCACTCAAGATCCTGTTCTCAAGTGAAGGGAATTAATTCTGTAGGACTAAGAGAATATAATGGAAGATCATCAACATATTGTATAAGAATAGATTCTGGGACTTGAATGGCTCTAAGTTTATGATTAAGTATTTTCAGGGAGTAAAGGGCACTTCTGTAAATCATGGGCTATAACTATTCAAGTGTATTGTTGATTTTCCCAAGTAAATGCAAATAGATTCTGTAAGTCTGGGTATAAGTGCATATTAAAGAGTGCTGAGTATAGATCTAACACTGTAAAGCAAATAGCTATATCAGTGATCAAGGATAAGATGATATTAGGGTTGGAGAACACAAGAAGCAGAAAAGCTTTTTAAATGGACTTTACAACTTGTACAAAGCAGCACCTATTTGTCTTTTCGATGAACAGAACAGGGGTAGGTAATACAGGGGCTAATACAGGGACTGAGTTATTTCGGAAGGTACATAAGCAGAATAGGTCATAGTTATCTCTTTTTAATGAGTTTTGGGCTAATTTTACCAAGGGCTCAATCTGATCAATTGAGGCCATTGTAGGTTCAGCCTCATTTATGTGCCCCACATCTGAGCTGTTTTAGCCCAGAAGCTCTTGGGAAAAAATTCAGATGTTAAGGTATCAATAAACTAGGTATCAAGTAGTAAAATCTGTACTATCATCAAACCATAGACTGGAGATTATGTTTGGAAAGTGGCTGTCTGATCCAAATTTAACAGGCACACCTCATTTTTAAAATAAATTATGTCCCAGCAGATTCACAGTAGTGAAATCTCTAAGTAGAAAAGCATATTGACTAATGTGACACCCCAGAGTGGTAAAAAGTAGTTGAGACAAAAGCAGAATTTGAGGAGTATTTGAGATTCCTACCCCTGATCTTTTGGTTACTCCACTGAAGGGGTAATAAAAAGGTAATTAGGGTCAACTAGAAATGGAATGTAGCTTTTTTTTGTCAGTTGCATAGAATTTTTTTCTTTTTGAAGTAAGGATAATTTGGGGCAGAACAGAGATGATACATTCTTGGAAGATATTCTGTTACACAAATTTGTCCTTTGTCTTTTGAAAATTCTATCTGTTGAGTTAAGACAGGGCTGGTGTTCTTTAAGTGTCTGTTTTTATTATAATGTGAATAGGTATTTTTGTCTAGATTAGACATGGAGGTGTCCTCATTGCTTAACCTGAAGAGATATTAATTTAGTCTTTAATTTTTCTATTTTTGAGTTAAAGTACCTTCATTTTTTTTGACAAGTCTTCTAATTCAGACGGGAGAAAGATAGGAGAATATCTTATCTTCTGTTTACAGGGAATAGATATGAAAACATCTTATCTTCTGCTTCATAAGTGAATCTGCCACCTCAGTTTTAAGACTATCAACAAAGATGATGCATGGGACAAATACAATGTTATTTCTGATTGAGATTGATATAGTCTCTAAAGTCTAGGATGAATTTGAGTTTTCCTTGTTTAGAGGACTGACTTTTTAACCAATTAGTTTTGATAGAAAAAGACATGAGGGATAGCTGTTAAGAAACCTTACATTCTTTTATGCCCTTTTTGTTATTCATTTGTGTTCAGATTTTGACCCATATGTTTGATATAGTTTTATAATCTATTCTGCTTTTTTTAAAACCTGTTTTTTTTTATATTTCTGTGTCTCAAAGGGAGATTTATTAATTGGGAAAGGTCGGAGAGTCCTAAACTATATGACCCATGACCAATTCTCAGTTGTTTATTGAAGTTTTGTTTTTCAGTGTGAGAGGAATGTAGATTTTATAGGTCTGAGCTTGACCAATGTTTGAAGCTACAATTCCAGTGGAACTGGGTGATATTCTTCCTCACTTATGTTAGAAGACACTGTGGAGAGTTATTACCCAGTGAGAGGTTATGTTTAGGAAAAGCCAGTGGAAGAGAAAGAGAAAGTGGTCCAGGGAAGATACAGGAAGAGCAACAGTGCCACGAGGAGAAAGTAATCAACATACAGGAGTGCTGCCAGGAGGGCAGACAATCCTAAGTTGGGTCAGAAGAAGAAGAAGGAGTTTGGATTTTAAATCCTGTGTTTTTATTAGCTTTTTCTAAGACCTCTTTAGGAAAAGAAATTTAAAATGTTTCCATTTTAAAATCATCTTTCTATCAATTTTAAAAATTCTGACAACTGAATATTTGAAATCTTTGAGCCCTTTAATTCTAAGGCACCACACAGTGTATTATCATATTCATATTGTAAGTTCTCCAGGGAGGCCACAGAAGTTCTAAATTGCCCTTGGCAAAATCCTGACAGAACTTCAAATATTTGGTGCCATTTGGCCCCATGACATTTATACCTGCAGGATATTGGGCAATGACCCAGAATTTCATTGAATGGCTAGAAATTGCCTGTTTTCAAATGACAAGAATAAAGGAGATCCCAAATAAAGTGTAGAATTATTTCTTCTAGATCTGTGAAATATGACATTGGTATTTTGATGGGGATTGCTTTGAATCTGTAAATCACTTTGGGCAGTATGGACATTTTAACAATGTTGATTGTACTAATCTGTGACCATGAGATGTTTTTCCATTTGTGTTATATGTGATTTCTTTCATCAGCGGTTTGTAGTTCTCCTTGTAGAGATCTTTCACCTCCTTAGTTAAGTATATTCCTAGGTATTTTATCTACACTTCCTTTGGAACCAAAAGAGAGCCTGGATAGCCAAAGTAATCTTAAGCAAAAAGAACAAATCTGGAGGTATCACATTACCAGACTTTGGATTATACCGCAAGGCTATAGTAACCAAAACAACATGGTACTGGTATAAAAGTAGAGACATAGACCAATGGAATAGAATAGAGAACCCAGATCTAAAATCATCTACCTACAATCAGTTGATCTTTGAGAAAGGAGACACAACATACACTGGGGAAAAGAAGTTCTATTCAAGAAATGGTGCTGGGAAAACTGGATAGCCACATGCAGGAGAATGAAACAGGACCCCTATCTCTTGCCATATACAAAAATTAATTCAAAATGGATAAAAACTTAAATGTAAGGCATAAAACCATAAAAATTCTAGAAGAAAATATAGGAAAAACTCTTGTGGACATCAGCCTAGGGAAAGAATTTATGCCTAAACCCACAGGCAAATACAGCAACAACAAAAACAAATAAATGTGACTTGATTAAATTAAAAAGCCTCTGCAGAACAAAGGAAATAATGAGCAGTGTAAATAGATAACCCACCGAATGGGAGAAAATATTCACAAACTGTATATCTGATAAAGAGCTAATATCCAGAATCTACAAAGAAACTCCAACAAATCATCAAGAAAAACTCAACCCCACTAAAAAGTAGGCAAAAGACATGAACAGATGTTTTTCAAAAGAAGATAGACAAATGGCCAACAAATATTTGAAGAAATGTTCAACATCACTAATCATCAGGAAAATACACATTAAAACCACAGTGAGATATCACCTTACCCCTGTAAGAATAGCTATTATTAAAAAGTCAAGAAAACAATAGATGCTGGCATGAATGCAGAGAGAAAGAAATGCTTATACACTGTTGGTGAGACTGCAAATTAGTGCAACTCTATGGAAAACAGTATGGAGATTTCTCAAAGAAATAAATGTAGACTTACCATTCAACCCAGCAATCCCACTCCTGGGTATCTACCCAAAAGAAAAGAGCTCATTTTATAAAAAAGACACCTGCACTCAAATATTTATTGAAGCACAATTCACAATCACAAAGCTATGGAATCAACTTAAGTGCCCATCGATTCATGAGTGGATTAAGAAAATGTGGGGTGTGTGTGTGTGTGTGTGTATAAATGTATATATATATCATGTATGTATATATGTGTGTGTGTATAAATGTATATATATATCATGTATGTATAAATGTATGTATATATATATCATGCAGTACTACTCAGCCATAAAAAGGCATAAAAAGGAATGAAATAATGTCTTTTGCAGCAACTTGGATGGAATTAGAGGCCATTATCCTAAGTGAAGTATCTGAGGAATAGAAAAACAAACACCACATGTCCTCTCTAATAACTGTGCACTAATCAAGAGATGTAAAAGTCATTGAAAATCAAGAAAGGGAGAGGGGGAGGGAGGAGAGGGGTAAAAACTTACTTATTGGGTACAATGAACACCGTTTGAGTGATGGGCACCCTAAAAGCCCCGACTTAAGTTTATAAAAGGTATTCATGCAACAAAAACCTTTGTACCCCCTTAATATTTTGAAATTAAAAATAAAAGACTAAAAGAGAGACAAATATATATGCTTTGAGAATCTCAGCCCTACCCTTCCATGTCATTCATGAGAACTCTGAGTAGTGAAGCAAATTAAATAAAGATTTTCATCAAGGATAGTTAGGAAGGATAAAAGTTTAGGAAGTATACATGCAAGGAAGTGAAGCTCTTGCTAGAAGCAGGGCAGACTCATTTATCCAGTTGCTGGAACTCAGAGAGGTGAAGAAACGAACGAAGACAAACATATATGTTCAGTGTGTATTGTGTAACTGGAGGTTCATTTCTTTTTCCAATATTCAGGACTTTTCATGCACGGATGCCCATATAAATTAGCAGAAGAACTTTAAAAATATCAATGCCAAGCACGACCCCAATCTCAGGGTGATTTGTTTAGAATCCATATTTTTTTATAGCTCCTTGAGTGATTCTAACATGCATCAGAACCTCTGCAATTCACTAAGCTGCTGCAAGAATTCAAGTAATTCTTTCCCCAAATAGGGAAAACTTGGTTTGAGTTTTACATTTTAAAAAGTCTTGTCTTAGTTTTTCCACAGTTTTAACACGTTAATTCTTTGACAAATGAATTACCTTTGTGTGGTTTACCTAAGAAGTCTAGGAAAACACTGTGAAGGATTCCAACTGAGGAAAAGCTAAGAATAAGTTTGGTAGTGATTTCTCTCTGAATGTTTGTACAATTGAGTGCTACAGTAGTAACTTAGCAAGATCGTGGAATCATGCTTTATGTTATTTAATATTTCTTCCTCCTATCTGGTAGACCTGTATTCAAGATCAGAATATGGTTTAATTTGTTCAATTATTTTATTTTAAACCCTGGAACAGAATATTTATTTTTTCTGTTGATTTTGACAACATCAGGATAGTGTTATTAATTTGTATATAATAAGCTAATCTCTGACAATTGAATTGTTCTTTAAGACTTTTATTTTTTTAAGAAACACTTTCAAATGTTGGCCAATTTTAATTCTGGTAACAACCACAAATGCAGGGAAGCAAGAATAATAGAAATAAATATAAAAGACATTTTGCTGTTATACCTCTGCAGAGATCAAGAAGTGTGCGTTTCCTGCTTTATGTTTCCTGTTTAAACATAAAGGTATTGGTATTGGTACCCAATTAGGTATTGAGTGCCCCAATGTACAAGGCATTTCATGGAATCTAGGACCACTGCCTCAAGGCTCTGAAGTATGTGTTATATAAACCATGGTATTTATGGCCTAGTATAAACAGCATTTTTTAATGTTCATTTTAATATGTGTTACAAGGATTTACAATGAAGTATTTGATAGTGGATTTTTCTCAACAAAGTACTACTGTTCGAGGACCACTAATCTTTGGTCTATACAGATATAAAATCTTCAACAGAATATTGTTAAAAGGAATGCTAATGATTATATAAACATTTATTCTATGCAAGCTTAATTATTCCCATGCAAAATTTAGCAGATATCATGACCAAAAAAGGCTACTTTAATTGATAACAACCATTCTTCTCAATGAGGTTTAAAAATTGTTTGGATACTCCTATCTCTTCCTCCTCCTTTTCCTCCCTCTCTTTCTCCCTCTTCTTCTTTTCCTTTTCCCTTCCTTCTTTCTTCCTTCCCTCCTTTCTTTTCTTTCAACTATGACTGAGTTCTAGCCAATGGTGTGCAGACAGAGGTTATGTGCCTTGCCGTGACAGGTTTTTTTTTTTTTCTTTTCAATTTAGCTAGGCTAAAAGGACCCAATGATTTAATTAAACACTAATCTAGATATTGCTGAGAGGATATTTTTGCAGGTGTGGTTAACATACAATAAATTGAATTTAAGTAAAGAAAGCCTGAGTAATGTGGGTAGACCTAATTTAATCAGTTGAAAGTCTTAAGAGCAAAAATTCTGTTTTCCAGAAGAAATTCTTCCTCAAGACTTCAGTATTAATTCCTGCCTGAGTCCTGCCAGCCTGCCCTACGGATTTCAAATTTGTTAACCCCCCCATGAGCCAATTCCTTGAAATAAAAATTTTTATTTTATTAAAATTATTTTCTTTGTTTATTTTATTTAAATTATTGCCTGATTTAGAGAATAGAATTATCTTTCTGATTGCAGAGATTTGGGCAAGTTTTTCAATGTCACAATATGGAGTTATTTTGTACATAGATTCAGGTACATTTTTAAGGAATAAAAAGATTTTGTGTTTTTTTGACAGAAAAAATAAGTATTTATTAGGCATGTTGAGAAATAACAGGGAGATTAAACCCATCATTTCCTTCTTAAAGGAATTTAAGGCACAATGTTTATTTAGGAAGAAATATATGAATATATTCTACTGAGTTACCTGAAATAGTTAATAAAACATAAGTAATATAAATGTGACTTGAAATCGAGGACCTGAAAATTGTAAGACCTTAAACCTTAAATTCACACCTATGGAGTATTTACAAACCATACATTTTTTAGGGAACATGGTGCCATTTTTGCAATAGTTTTTTCACAAAGATACTAGAATTCCAAACTGTATTTACAGAATGAAAAGAGACTTTATCAAGTCATTTAGTATTTATTTCCTGACTCTTCACTTGTTTCCTAAAATTTATTGAATATAAAAAATGTGTTTTTTATTTTTCTCTTTCTATGACATATGTATATATTCCTATGCAATGTATTATTTATCTTCCTTATTTTGATATTTATAAAATGGAATATTGTTGGATGTATTCTTCTGTGGTTTGATTTTTCATTAACATTGTTTAATTTTTTATTCATCCATGGTGTTTAAATAGTGTAAGTATAAGGTCATTAATTTTTATTGATTTTAGATTGTATGAGTATACCTAGCACATTTACAATCAGAAGATATGCAATCGTGGTCCCTTGAGATTATAATATCATATTTTTACTGTATCTTTTCTATGTTTAGATATACTTAGATACACAGATACTTACCATCATGTTACAGTTGCCTACAGTATTCCGTAAGATAACAAGCTGTACAGGTTTATAGTCCAGAAGCAATAGGCTATATATATTGTAGATCTTAGGTTGTAGTAGACTATACTGTCTAGGTTTGTGTAAGTAAACTCTGATTTTTGGATGATAATAAAAACACCTAAGGACGCATTTCTCAGACCATATCCCTGTTGTTAAACCATGCATGACTGTACATAAGCACTCTTCTTTGATGATTATTTGAGTTATTTTTATATTTTTGTTGTTATTATGGGCAACTGTCTATGAAAATTCTTGAATGTCTCCTTGCTGTTTAGTAAAGACATTTTCTAAGCTATGTACTAAAGTAAGGATGTTGCTGGATTATAGAATATACACATATCCACATAGTATACATCAGATAAAGGTCTGATAACAAGAATCTATTTAGAACTCAGAAAAATCAGCAAGAAAGAAATCAAACAACCCTATCAAAAAATGGGCAAAGGACATGAATAGAAATTTTTCAAAAGAAGATATAAGAATGGCCAACAAACATGAAAAAATGCTCAACGTCCCTAATCATCAGGGAAATGCAAATCAAAACCACAATGAGATATCACTTAACTCCAGTGAGAATGGCCTTTATCAAAAAGTCCCAAAACAACACATGTTGGCGTGGATGCGGAGAGACAGGAACACTCATACACTGCTGGTGGGACTGCAAACTAGTGCAACCCCTGTGGAAAGCATTATGGAGATACCTTAAACAGATTCAAGTAGACCTAACATTCGATCCAGCAATCCCATTATTGGGCATCTACCCAGATGAACAAAAGTCATTCTATAACAAAGACACCTGTACCCGAATGTTTATAGCAGCACAATTCACAATTGCAAAGATGTGGAAACAACCCAAATCCCCATCAATCCACGAATGGATTAGTAAACTGTGGTATATGTATACCATGGAGTATTACTCAGCTATAAGAAATAACGGTGATACGACATCTCTTTGGTTCTCCTGGAGAGAGTTGGAACCCATTATATTAAGTGATGTATCCAAAGAATGGAAAAACAAGCATCACATGTACTCACCAGAAAATTGGTTTCCCTGATTATCACCTAAATGCACATCAGGGAAGGATACCAATTAGATATCAGAGTGAGATGGGGGTGGGGGGAGGGGATGGGTGTATGCCTACATGATGAGCACGTTGCGCACCATCTGGGGAATGGTCATGCTTGAGGGTGCTGACTGGGGGGTGGGGGGAGGGGATGGAGGTATGACTACATGGTGAGTGCCAGGCAAACTGTCTGGTGAATGGACACGCTTTAGGCTCTGACTCGGGGGGATGGGCAGGACATGGACATTGTATATAACCTGAACTTATGTACCCCCATGATGCGCTGAAATAAAAAAAGAAATAAATAAAAATAAAAAATAAATGTTTCTGTGGATTCTAATCTCTACCAACAGTTGGGTGTGTCACATTTTTTAGGTTTTGGCAATTTGCTGGTATAAAATAATATATTAGTTTGTCATAATTTGCATTTCCTGGTTATTAAATATGTTGAAAATTTTTTAATGTATTTATTGATCATTTACAGTTTATCTCCTATGAATTACTCATTAATATCATCTGCCTGTTTTTATATTTGGCCACTTGCTTTTTTCTTATTTACTTTCAGTAAGCTTTTAAAATATCTTCTGCCAAGATTCAGGGTTATTATTTCATTTCCTTACTGTCTCATCAGAGAACATTATTTTTTAATTTTGATGCAGTAAAACCTAGTGAGTTTTTATGTAATAATATAGTTTGTGCCTTATTTAAGAAATACTTCCTTATTCTGAGGTCATAAAGAAAATTTCTTTATATTTTCTTATAAAACTTAACATTTGTTTTTCATATTTAAATGTTCAGTCCACCCAGAATTGATTTTGCTATATCTAGTTTTATCTCTTTCTCTCTATGGTGAACCATTGTGCTAGCATTATTTATTAAATATAATCCATTTTTCCACTGGTTTGTGTTAGGGGTTGAATTTTCACCCCTACCCCATTCATATATTAAAGGTCTTACCCATAGTACCTCAGAATGTGACCTTATTTGGAAATAGGATCATTGCAGATATAATTAGCTAAGATGAGGTCATACCAGCACGGGGGGATTCTAATGGAATATGATCATGTCTTTATATAAAAGGAAAATTGGATACAGACACACCTATCAGGATAACACCAAGCAAAGATAAAGGCAGAGATAAGGGTGATGCTTCTACAGGCCAAGGAATGTTGAATGTTGCCACCAAACCACCAGAACCTAGGTGGAAGGCATGGAGCAGATTTTGTCTCATAGCCCTCAGAAGGAGCTAACCTTGTTCATAAAGTTCTAGCCTTCCAGAACTATGAGACAGTTAATTTCTGTTGTTTAGGCCATCCAGTTGGTAGTAGTTTGTTACTGCAGTCCTAGAAAACTAATATAATCTGCAGTGGCATTTATCTGATGACAAAGTTCCTATGTTTGTAGGAGTGTTTTCTTGTCCTGTGCATATCTGCTTATATCCCAACAATCAAAGCAACTTGTGATTAAGCTTGACATCAGTGGAACGGGAAAGTAGATTCTGCCCATGATAGAAGAGTATAGGGAGTAAACATTTGCTGATCAATAGTTCCAGCAATCACAGAGAACTTCCTCATTAGTTTTGTAAGGGATTCTGTTCAGTATATACCATAATTTATTTATAGGCATAGGAGTTGTTTGTATTCTTTTGTTAATATAATCACAAGGTAGTGAATAATCTTGTGCACACATCATTTTTCACATGTCCAGAAATACTTGTAGGGAGAATTCTTGGATGAGATGATACTTGAAAGATTGTATATCTTTGTAATTTTGATACATATTGCCAAATCATTCTCCATAGAATGCTAGCAATTACATTCCCACAAGCAATGCACAAAGAATAGCTGTTTTCCCATAGCTTCCCCCAAAAGCTACATTATGAAACTTCTGAAGTTTTGCCAATCACCTAATTGAATAATAGAATCTCAAACTAATTTTTGTTTCTCTCTTGATAGGTATTTCTGCTTTATTCCTAACCTCTGTACCTCCGATCCCCTTCTTAGACATAAGAACTTCCACCATATTTCCAGGTATAGAATCTTAGTTTCTTTTAAAAATTTGAAGCATAAATAACATGTGAAGTTTAATTAATAGTAATGTATCAAAGTTGATTCCTTAGTTGTGACTAATGTACTATAGCAGTGTAAGATGTTAACAATAGGGAAAACTAGGTGAGGGATATATGGGAACTCTGTACTATCTTGGCAACTTTCTGTTAATCTAAAACTATTCTAAATTTAGAAGTTTATTAAATTTTTAAAGTCAAAGCAAAGATGGCTTAAAAAAAGAATGCCATTTGAATAAATATCATGGATAAATCTAACTATCAAGCAGACCATAACTCTCGAGAGAACAGATGATATAATCTCTTCCTATTTTTTAAAAATAGACAAATATATTATCAGAAATTGGTCTAGCGAACACACAATAAGAATAAAGAGTATTAGATGATATTAAAAATTGTCTCTGAAATAAGTTTTTCTAAGACTGTCTTTTCTCAATAGGTATTTTAGGCATGACCATGATGTTCAACTTTGCCTTCTTTAGCTCAGGCCCTTGGACAATGGATCTCCTTTCTCTGTGTTTCCATAGCAGACCATCTGCCTTCTGTTCACAAAGTCTCTTTCTAAACAGACTAGTTAAAATAATTTGAGCTTCCTGTTAAATCATTGTGGTTCTCCCAGTTCTACTGTCCTAAGATTATTCCCAAGCCATCATTTTCAAATTTGGGCTGTTTCCATTTTTTTTTTCCTTTTTTCAACATTTTGAAAAGCATCCTTGTATATACAGCTTTATACACATTCCGACTAATTTTAACAAGATAATTTTCTAGATATGGGCCAAAACTATTCATGTACAGATTTCAAGGCATTTTGTTAAATTGTCCTGTAGAATATTTGCATCAATTTATTTTTCTAAAAGGAGTAGATGGGAATGAGCATTTCCTGACATCCTTGACAACAATTTGGTTTTACTATTATATTTTTTTAAAATTGTGCAAATTAACAATTGTATCTCTTGGTTCTCTTGGTTTTAATATTAATTTGTTAATCATGTCTTCTATACTATCACTTTGGGAGGCTGAGGAGGAAGGATTGTTTGAGCCCAGGAGTTTGAGATTGTAGTGAAATATGATGAGGTCACTGCATTCCAGCCTGGGTGACAGAGCAAGACCCTGTCTCAAAAACAAAAAACAAAAAACAAAAAACAAAACATTGTTGATGACCTTTGAAGCTAAATATATCTTCATAGGTTTGTCATTTTAAATTTTTACTTCTTCCTGTGAATTGTCTGTTTCTGTTTTTGCCCAGGCATTCTGTTTTTCAGGAATCAGTCTCTGTAAACTTGATTAATTTGTGGATAAATTCTTCTCTTAGTGCTGAGAAAATCTGTTTTCTGAGCCTGAGAGCCTGGGAAGTGGGGAATCCACCTAGAGAGACATCCTCAGCCCCCAGCTTTCCAGGCAGCACATTTCTTCCTTAATCCATGGTCCCTGACATTTCAAATTAGAAGAAAAATTATTGACTCTTTCCTTTCTACTGTGCTCTGCACCCAGGACTTTTCCAAACCTTACTTTTCCTCCCCGCTTTTCTTTCCAACAATTGGAGAAATTGCTTGTTGTCACAATTAGCCACCTGCCAACTCTATTTTTTTCCCCAAAGCCAATGCCCATCCCTACTGGATGTAAACGTGGCCATTTCATTTTAATCTTCAGCCTACATGTGCCAAAGCCTCCATTGTCCTCTAGCCCCCATTCAAAAAACATGGTATATTTTGGTTCTCACTTTAAAATGTTTTTTTCCAAAGTTTCTGAGAGCATAAGTAATGTTAATGTTCAAGCTGTTTCCTAAGAGCATATGTACTACAGTAGGATTTTGTTTTAGTCCTTTAGTAGAAAAACTGAACTAGAATGCTGGATATTGCTGATTCTTCTTTTATTCTCAATAAAAATAAAATTTGTGCTCACATAGCTTTCCTCAAAGCTGTTTTTTTAAAGGTCTTTTGTGTTACATATTTGCTTGCTTCTCTCATGCCTTTCCCATATGGATTTTGAAGTCTTTTGAAATTCCCCTTGATGTTTATTTTTTCCTTCCCTCACCACTCTATGTGCTTGACTAGTGAGAAATATTTCATAGAATCTCAAAAGTTTTTAAGTCACTGTCTTGAAGCAGAATGCCATTTAAATATATTTTAGAAGATCTATTTGTGAAATGAGAATGAATGTCATACTATGTTTTATGGATGTTCTATATAAAGAATAGATTTAGCTTGAGAAACTGTAGTAGTATTTTCAGATATTGACTGAGCTGTGGCAATTCTCCTCTACCCAAAAGGGATCATGTAACTGTAACACAGCAGTTTAAACTGCTGACTGTTTGTACTGAACCTAAACTAGTAGGCCAGACAAAGCAATATTTAATCACCATTCCTTTTCTGTGTCCCCTTCTCCTTTCACTACAAAGGTTTAATCAATCCGTTCCTGTAATTTCAACCCTAAGCATGAGCTGTAAAGATTTTCCAAGAGACAGTACTTGTCCTAACTTGGTGGGCAAGTTTTGTATAATTTTCACTTGGCCCTGTTTGTCTTCTCCTGGTGTAGCTAATGTGTCCTTGCTTAATCTTAACATAAGACATGACAATTATGATTACTTTCTTAGTTATTGTGATTGAAAATTTTATTGCCTTAGGGACCTCAAAAGCTTCAAGTAATTATACTAAAAGGGTTAAACTCCTCGGGACCTTTGGAATCAAGGAGTCTATCACTTCATGGTTTTCTCTTTTACTTGAAATAATTACTTTTTCCTAGGTCTTTACTTCAAAGCCTTCCTTTGTCTTTTAGAATTTTGGGCATACAATAGAAATTTTGTGTCTTTGCCAAAGGACTTTTTTTTCTTAGCCTTTGTTAGAAAGTTATGTTAGGTCACTTTTTATAGAATTCTGTATCTTACTACATTTAGCTGTTTTAAGTCCAGGAAAGCCTATCACTAAGACTGCATGGAGGTGTTACCACTGTCAAAGGGGGATGCAAGCTCTCGTCCATGACCAATTTTCTATCCATTTTCTTTATTCTCTTGTTTGTATTTCTCTGTTCTACATTATGTCCATTCAGCTATTGCAAATATAAATAAGTAAAAGATGAAAAGACAAGGTAAAAGTTGGACAATGGGACCAAGTCTTCAAGGAGCAAGAAAGGAGTCAATTAAATTGGATCCTATCAGAAATTATTTATGTTTTAGAAATAAGCCCATTTAGTATCTTCTTCTGGAATCCTTTCCTTTCATCCCCTGCTTATATGAAGAGTCTTTATAAAACTGTGTTCACATTTTTATCATAAACATTCTATTATAATTATTTGTTTCTGTTTCCTTGATGAGGCTATGTTTATTAAGTGTGAGACTATATCATACATTATTATATTCTCAGCTTCTAGCATAGTACTTTTATATAGCAAGTAAAATGCAAGAGTTATAGTATTAAAAGTAAGGGTTTTTGAAGGCATCTCTCTGTTCTAATTCAATTCTTTCCAAATGGAATTTTCATTTAATCCTTTTATGAATGTTAGTTGGGAGGTTTTTGTGATGATGATCTGAAGTACAGATAAGAAAGTCAAACATCTTACCTGAGGTTATTTAATACAGAAGTGATAAAGCTAGGATTCAAACAAATGAGTCCTCTCATCCCTAACCAATGTTCTACACTGTTCTCTAGCATGAACAGGTGAATGGACAAATGAATGATGCTTCCTGATTGACTTTCACTTGAATCTACAAATGCCTCAAAAATATAATTTTCACCATCAGCTCCAGTTTACAAGTATAGACCTGCTATCAGATTAACAAGCCTGCAGCAATATTGAGATGTCTCTCCTTTTTCTTTTCTTGGACATGCAGGTGAGTAATTAAATATTTCAAAGTCAGGCAATCAGAGAACCATAAGGAAGTGAAATTAAAAAAGAAACACAGTTATCTAATAAACCTAATACTTAGCCCTCAATACTTGAACTTTTCTGGCCATCTAGTTAATCCGACACTCTTTTAGCATGTTGGTATAGTTTGGATCCCCACCAAAACTCATGTTAAAAATTTAATCACCATTGTGACAGTCTTGGAAAGTGGGACCTTGAAGAGATAATTAGGTTATGAGGGCTTCATCCTCATGAATGGATTAATGCTGCCATTTTGGGAGTTTTGTGCCCTTTTCCTCTCTGTCTCAAGTGTGCCACTTCCCTGCCACATGATGTCTTTTGCCATGGGATGACCCTCCACAGATGCCAGCACTATGTTCTTAGATCTCCCAACCTCTAGAACTGTGAGCCAAATAAATTTCTGTTCTTTATTACCCAGTCTCTGATATTCTTGTATAGCAGCAAAAAAGAAACTAAGGGACATGCTGCACTCAGCTTGCTTATAACCTGTACATCTAGGGCCTTTATTTTAGTGTAGTCATGATCATACTCACCTTGACCTTTCTTAAGCTTTTGGTTTACGTGCTAACTGTATCTGGTAAGAACTTTAAGTGGATGCCATTTGGAATTACAGTAACTGCAATGCCTCTGAAATATATTAAAAAGAACAATGGCTCTGATAAAGTATTCACAGCTTCTAAAAAATGTATTCATTTATGGCTGCTGAGCATTGCTGAGCAGTAGGTTTATTTAACGTTAAATTACCGTTATATTCCCTTGCTTCTGTTCATTTCAAAGCAGTGGGATACTGTAGCCAGACTTCCCCTGAGCAACCAAAAAATGAGAAACCTATACAAAATTTAGATATTTAACTGATTGCTTCAAACAATTGCTTTGAAAATGCAATGATATTTTTGATGAAAGGCCAACAAGTAAAATTTTCTATCAAATTCATTCTTAGAGGAATAACTTTTTCACTTGTTCATCTAATTGAAGGATATGAATATATTCAAAAATCCTCAAATGAATTCATTATGCAGTCTAAAAGCACAAACAGAATATTACAAAACTTATAATAAATAGGGTTAAAAAGGAAGTTAGCCCTGCAGTGCCACGTGAATTTTGCCTAGGTTCCTAATTAACTCTTTCATAGTATAGTGTCCTAAGATGGCAGCAGACTTCATGACATGCAGCATGGAGATAACCTATAAGCTCTTTTGTATGGTTCTTTAGGCTGCTGCTTCTTTAAATTGGACTGCCAGCTGGCATCTGGGGGCTCATCTCTGCAATATTTTAAGACTGACAGACTGGAGAAACCCACGATTAGAGCTCAGCATTTAAGGTACTTCCTATGTAGGGACATTTTTGTGGAATATTCTTATTTTTCAGTAGTGAATATAAAGAAAGTCATTCTTCCATTATTTGAAATAACCAAATCATCTATTATTTCTTTGCTATTAATTTAACTCTAATTTTAAGTACTTTGCTCAAGTGTGTTTAAATCCAATTGTGGTGAGGATGGCAATAACAATCCAATCAGAAATCTGGGTGAACTATTTTCAAAATTGATACAAAAGCCTAAATATTTGACTAAATTATATATATATATATATATACACACACACACACACACACACACACACACATACATATATATATATAGTTTTGAAATTATATTCTATAGTGAGGCAGTGGAAAATGTCTTTTTTGGAGTATGTCTAGACAATTGCTAAAACTTTCTTGTAATGAAATCTTATTATCTAATATAAATAGCCCAAGAGACAACTTTTGACTTTGCGTCTTATCCTGTATACTTGAGAAAGATCAATATCTAGATTAAGATATTTTATAGCCCTAAAAGTAATATTTCCCTATTTTTATACCCACAAATCCAGTGGCATTTTTTAGGTTATCAGCAAAGGCAATTGAATATACATCTCCATTAGAATTCTGCAGTTATGATGAAATTTGAGGGAGATTAATGAAAACTGTCAAATGCAATGTATCTTTAATCTGGAAGAGAATATAATGTACAAAAAGTAACTCATATTAACACTGAATACACATATAATAGCTAAAGAAAAGGATAATTTTCTTCTGTCTGCCTCCAAAGATTAGGGCTTTATTCCAAATAGTAAATACCTCTAGCTCATGTTAAAAGAGATATGAACATTATTTATATCACAAAAATGGCAAATAAATCTTGAGCATCTACCTTGACTGAATGAGGTGTTTCAACACTAGTTTTAAAAACATATTGAAAATTAATAACATACTGGGATGATATTTACAAGTGTCATAAAAATAAAATAAAATATTTGATATTTTTAAGTTAGTATTTTAGATTACTTAACTTTTGTTTAATGAGTCAGGCTGCCATTTAAGCCACTGTTTACTGGGTTATAAATTTTCCATCTGTCCATTTGATTTTAAGTAAAGAATTGCTGATCAGAGGGTATTTGTATTGCAATGAATCACATGTGAATAGAGGGTGATCAGGAGACGAATGTTGGGTTGACTATATTGACCAGTAGAAAGGACACTGTCTTAGAATGGTTCCCTCCATTTCCATCCTCTTTCCTCATCCCTGGCCACTGTGGCATGCAGCCCTGACTGCACAGTTGACTGTGTAGATTATTAGACAAATGTGCTAATGAGTTGTTTGCTACCAATCCTCTGTTCATGGAACAAACATATAGTAAATCCTATGCTTCTCTCTCCTATATAAACAAACTAGATGTGACAAATCATTGTAATTCACTGCCACTGAGCAGTCACCAGTTGTAAGATCAAGCCTCTGGTGGATCTGGTTATCTCTTGTGTAAACAAAATCTTGGTGATAGGGATATTTGCCTACTTTTAAATTGAAAATTTTGAGAATAAATGCAACTAAGGTAATATTGTAAATTTCTTAGCACAATGCATAGTGAGTGCTCAATAATTTTTTATTTTGAAATTTGTATTATATAATAATTGAATCAAGCAGCAAGGAAACTGGGAGTAAAAATTTCAGACTTTATAGACAAAATGTAATTTCATAAACTATCACCATATGGCTTATGTAATTATTCCCATGTAATCCTATAGATTAAAATAACTTAAACATTTTTAAATCTTTAAATGTTGTTTTCCTCACAAAATTGGTGCTTAAAAAGATCTACAGCATTTTCCAGACCAAAAAATCATCCTTTAACCATGTTTTTCTTAAGATATACAATTCCAGAATATTGCAGAAGATATTCATTTTACCATGGTTTTTCCAACATATGGTCTATTCCTGTTAAGGAGTTTGTACTTAGCAATGAAGCATATTTATATTTACTAGTAAACATATATGTGTGTGTGTGTGTGTGTGTTTATAGCAGGTCTTCAAATGACACTGTTCCCTTTAATGTTGTTTCCTTATGTTGATAAAGGAAAAAAAATCTATTCCCATCTGAGGCTACTGTCTTTGTGGAGTGTCCACGTTCTCCCCATGTCTGTGTGGGTTTTCTCTGGGTATTCAGGTTTCCTCCCACATCCCAAAGAGGTGCAAATTAGGTGAATTGAGTGCCTAAATGGTCCCAGTCTGGGTGAGTGTGAGCGTGTGTGTAAGTGTGCCCTGTGACAGGATGGTGTCCTGTCCAGGGTTGGTTCCCACTTTGCATCCTAAGCTCCTGGGAGAGAGGCTTCACCCATCCTCAACTCTAAACTGTACTAAGTGGGTTAGAAGAATGAAAAAATGAATGAATACAAATTACGTTATTGTAAAATGAAAATTCATTAAGTATACGATCACCATACAAATGCATGAACATAATGCAGTAAGGAAGTACTCAGTGAGCTCACCACGTTTGGTATTATTTGTTTTTGAACTGCATGGTGGTATTTGCTTTGCAAACATTGATTGCTTTATTAACCCACCACCACCATGACTACCATCACTCACTGATTCACCAAAAATTGGGTAAATAATTATTAAATATCTTGTTTGTGTTAATCTTTCTTAAATATACATAGCTCAGATTCATTTCAATGTTTATTATTAGAAGCATCTGGAGTCTTTATTTAGAAGTGACCAGACATATACAGTAGGAACTTAACTCTTATTTATATGAATTTGCCTATGGTAAAATTGGTTTCATTTTACATTGTTTCATTTGAAGTCTTAGTTTCCAAGAACCTATCCATGAAGTCAAGTGAGGACTTATTGTACATTTATAGTCATGAGCTGCATAATGACATTTCAGTCAACAACAGACTGCATATATGATGGTGGCTCCACAGGATTATTATATTTTTACTGTACCTTCTCTATGTTTAGATATGTTTAAATACACAGATACTTACCATTGTGTTACAATTGCCTACAGTATTCAGTACAGTAACATTCTGTAAAGGTTTGTAGCCTAGGAGCAAGTAGCCTAGGTATGTAGCAGGATGTACCATTTAAGTATACTCTGTGATGTTCACCCAGCAATGAAATTGCCTAACAGTACATTTCTCAGATCATTTCCATGTCAGTAAGTGATACATGGCTGTGTATGTGTGTGTATGTATTAGCTTTTCCACAGATCTTGAGATAAGAAGGAATTTTCAAAAGTAATTGTGAAATTCAATTTCTTTTCCTGAAATAACATATTCATATTGTTGTAAAGCATTTTTCTGTCAATAACTAGTCATCAATGTATGATTTGATTTTTATTTTCATTCCTTTGCATTTTTGGGCAAAGCATTTTCTATTTAAATCAGATAAGTATTTTCTAATGTGCCAGGACTTTACTTAATTGACTTGGCATATGGTGAATTAATTCACCTATTCATCTCCTGCCTCATTTTTAGACATGTTCTATTAGCAAGGATTGTTTCCCCATCTTGTAAACTGAGCATCTTGAGTCTACATATTTGCTGGTATTTTTTTTTAACTGTGATATAATAGCCAAGACTGCTACCGGAAAGGATTAAAATGCTGTAAACAGAACAAGGACATGTCTTTTTATATAATCTTTGAAATTTAAACAGCTATTGCTAGTGAAAAGGATAATTTCCTTCTGCTTACCTCCAAAGATTAGTCCTGTATTTCAAACAGTAAAAGAGAAAGACTCTTACTTTGCTACTTTTGATTAGGAAAAGCAATCATTAGAGGATGAAAGATGAGAAAAACCTCTATAAATATTCTTTCTTCAGAGGTAATGGAACTTTGGACCTTTGAACCTATTAAAGATGCTTTTCACTGTAAGTGACTATTTTTAGGGTGCTGAATATCAGTTCAAATCTGGACTGAAAGTCAGAGATGTTTACAAATCTCACACTGGCTTAAGCAGGTCCAAAATATTCCACCAACTCATTTAAGCATTGAGAACCATGTTTTTCATCTCACTCTCTGATTTTAAAGCTGCCAAGAATCTAGAGAGGGGATTTTATCCTGAGATGTCATTCGTAACACAGATGCCAGAGTCAGCCACTGACATCCCTGGCTAGTTCTGTGGAACTCCAGTCAACAGCTGGTTGCTTGGGCTGCCAAAACAATCCACAATATTTTGAGCTCCTGCTTTCCTTCTGTCTTCTATGCATTGCAGAGAGATGGGAAACAAATAGTCATTCCATTTCCACTGTTGTAAGGAAAACTCGAAGTTGCCAGATAGGGATGTTTTGCTGCCTGGAAGAAGGCAGAACATTTTCAATAATCTAATTATGAGCACCATTAGCCTGAAAGTCACCTTTAAACAAATAAGAAAAAGGAATCCTCCTTTTGAAAGGTGTAGAATCTTAGGAGTAAGGCTGGGCCATCAGATACCATTTGTGTGTGAGAGAAAATGTGATTCACTTTGCAGGTAAAGAGACATAACCTTGCACGCTCTGCTATCCTTGTGATCATTTTATATGGTGAACCTGAATTCAGAGGCCTTTGGGGGCATAGTTGAATTTCTTTCATAGGAAAAATAGAGGCAACATTTGTAGTACCTTTGGGTTTTCTTAACTTATTCACCCAGACCTATTTTTATGATAATGACCCAGACATGTACTTTTAAGCATCAGTAGGAAAAAGCCCATCAATGTGTGTTGTTTTCTCCCTGAACAATGCAGAACTGAAATATCGAGTGTGTATAAGAAGTAAGATTTTAACATGATCTGATCTAGATTTTAATCTATCATCATATATTTAGCTTTAGTTTAAAAATGTAATGGTTTATAAGAAATAATAAAAGCATTTTAAAATTAGACTCCACACTTAAAAGTATGTCAACACAACACAATGGCTGATAAGGCTAATGTGGGTTCTACTCTTAGTTTCTTCTATATAGTCAACATCTACTGTGTTACTGGTACAAAATAAGTGTTTAATAAATTTTTGGTAGAAGGAAAAAAGGAAAAGAGAAAGGAAAAGACTTTAAATGCCTTCAAAATGTGGTAACATTTAGAAACTAAAACCAAATGTATTTTTAAAATTTGTAAGATGATTTAATTGCAGAAGATTTAAACATATTTTTAATACAAAAGATACAGATCACAATTTTTCATCAACCTTTTCCTGTTAAAATAGTTATTTTACTGAGAGAAAAACAAATATGCTGAAAATGAAGTAAAATGTCATTTGGGCATATTGAGTGAGGCTCATATTATGGATGATAACTAAAAATTCAGAAGGCCAGATGGCTTATAACAAGAAAGATAAAACAGTTATTATAGGGGATTAGATGAAAATCAACACGGCCATTATAGTCAAAAGCCACAGAATTGATAGCAGCAATACATATAAAAAAAGTACATATCTTTTTTAATATTGAAACTTTAGGATTTGAAAATAGTCTGCAATTTAGTTTTTTAAAAATTTAATTTTTCCTTTAAGTAAATTACATTTTTTGATTACCTATTAACATATCAAGAGTTGTTTTTTTTTTAAAAAATATGACTGCAACTATAAATATACCAGGAGAATCAACTGGAACTCAGAAGTATTAGAATGAGAGTATAAACTGGTCACTTTGACACAGAGGAAACAAGAATCCAAGCTGCAGCTAGTGTTGTGGGCTGTCCTGGGGTATGATTTAATGCACGAAGAAAATGTACTTTGAAGAGACAATGAAAAGCTTGTCTCAAGAGGGTTTTTATCTATAATTGCATTTTATGTGCTAGAATTACAAGACAAAAGCAAGGGCATTGATGAAGTGTTGAGTGAGCTAAGGGAGAAATCTGCCTATGATTACCAATATGGCCTAAGAAAACCAAACCTTACCAAAACCACACAGTATGTAACGATGCAATTTAATAGTGCTTTTTCATGATGTAATTGTGAGCGTTTAACACATTTTCAATAGAATAATTAAACTGGACAATGTGAGGTGCCATGAGGAAATAAGAATTATGATAGTGATTACTGTTATATTTGAATTAAGAAATTTCTTTATATTGGTAAGCTATACACTTAAGAGAGGAGTAATGGGTGATGGTAGGCGTGGGGAAGAGTATACATGTGGAAAATTGTTGTGAGGTAAGGCTAGCTGGTGACAAATTTCAACTGAAAATGTTTAAACACAGTAAATTGTTTTTCAAAGGGGGAAAAATTTTTTAGTGCTAGATCCTCAAGAACAAAATTTTTGACTGTTAAGATGTTTGGGTCCAAAGTTTTCCATATACTATTAGGTCATTAAATATGAAATGTCTGATTTCAAATTAAAAGTGTGGTTTATTATTAAATATATCTCAAACAAGAAGCAGTACAATTTATCAAAGTATGTGCCTAAACTATCAACATGGTTGTGTCATCTTAATGGTAGCTTGTTGATGCTAACAGCGAAGAAGCCTGGAGAGCGTGTGGCAATGAAATCATGAAAGGCATTTTCCACAGCTTCTTGAGAATTGAATATTTTTTTCTTGCAAGAAGTGGTCCAAATCCTGGAAGAAATGTAGTCAGTTGGTGCAAGGTCTGGTGAATACAGTGGTGGATGACAGAGAGTTTCCAAGTTCAGCTGCTGTAGTTTAAGCAGCATTGTTTGTGCGACATGTGGTTGAGTATCGTCTTGCAAGAGGTTTGGCCTTCTCTGTTGACCAATCTTGGCTGCTTAATCGCAAGCATCATCATCATTTCACCCAGTTGGTTGCAATAGACATCCACTGTGATCAGCTGACCAGGTTTCATGAAGCTGTAGTGCATAATATACCAGGTGCCATTAGCTTTGTTTGATGAATATTTGGTTTTGGACTGTATTTTGGCACTTCATCTTTATCCAATCATTGTGCTGAATGCTTGCAATTGTCAAAAAAAATCCGTTTTTCATCATATGTAACAATACAGGGTAGAAATGGTTTGCCTTTATGTGGTGACAGCAAAGAAAGGCAAGGTTCGAGACAATCTCTCTTCTGACGCTGGTTTAATTCATGCAGAACCCATCTGTCCAGCTTCTTTACCTTGCCAATTTGTTTCAAATGGTCCAATATTGTTGGACTAGTAATGTCAAACCTTGCTGCTAATTCACACATAGGTTGAGATGGATTTGCTTCTACTATAGCTTTTAGCTCATCATTATCCACCTTGGTCTCAGGTCACCACGTGGTTCATTTTCAAGATTAAAATCACCAGAGTGGAACTTCTCAAACCACCCACACGCTGTGCGTTCATTAGCCACATCCTCCCCAAAGACTTTGTTGATATTTTGAGCTGTCTGCACAGCATTGGTTCATGATGGAATTCATATTCTAAAATAACATGATTTTTTTGACTCATCTATTGTTTCATAAAAATTGCTCTAAAAATATTTGAAACATAATCACAAGCCAAAACATGCATTTGAAAGACTAAGGCTGTACCTTCACAATTAAAATAAAACAAGATGTGTCAAAGTGAAATGTCAGAAATAAATATCAATTGTCAAACTTAGTACTTAAGGAAATTGGACATTTCATACTTAATAGTGTATTAGCTATCTTTATGATGGAAATGCTATTATTATACATTAATATATTTAGTAGACATTCAACAACACTATAAAAACAAAATACAACACAGAGTTCTTATAGAAAAGTTGGACTTGTGTAGACATCTAGCTTTTCCACAGAAAACCCTTAAAATAGAAATTATTTTAAATACAGATGATTTGTTTTACTTCCTATGAGAGCCATCCCCTTAGAGGAACTTGTCAGCCTATGTTGTGTAGGTGTGTGTATAGCTGTGTGAAAATGAATGACATATTTTTATTAAACTGTTAAAGACAATTTCTGAATCTATTTATGATTCCTCTTTTTATGTCAGGAATGCATATTTGAAATGTAAGTAATTATTTGATTTTCAGTTGATTCCCCTGACCCCATGGCAGAGATGGCCTTTGGCCGCCACACCACAAGAGGTACCAGAGGCCATAGCAATGTTACATATGTGAAATGCTACATATACCATTGAACGTTTTGTGTGCCATTTGTACTTTTGAGTGAACACTGCACTCTGGCACACTGTTAGATTCTCTGAGGACGTCGAAGAAATATAAGAGGTTGTAATTATCCCCAAGGCATGAGCAGTTTTACTTTACTTTTTTCCAGTGAAAATGTGATGCAGCCTTTGAATTGGTTAACTTTCAGGAGATAGACTGTTTTTCTTTCCTGAAGATCTTATAAAAGATTTCAGCTTCAGAGAGTCCCACTAGAGGTGAAGATTGAATGGACATTCACATGGATTTAGTGGAATGAGGGAGAATGGCACTTTGAAAAAGAGAAGATGGGGGAAATAGCAGAATCCCAGCACTTCATTGACAAGCATGAAGTGATGCCAGAAAAGAGGTTGAAGTCCTGTAAAGCTGGCTTATGACAAGGTTAAGGGCACATTATTTGTGATTTCTATTACTCAATTTCATGACGTAAGCCCTTAATTCATTGTTACAGATTGTTTTCCCTATAGATTTTATTGTCTGCCTTTAAACCATTGATTGATTTGATCATTCATAGTCACCTCTTTTTATTCTTTTACAATTTGTTCAAATTGTCTAAGGCAGAGGGTAGAGGTTGGGATGGCAGGCTGACACTCCTTTTACACCCTGAGAGCCAAATTAAATGGAGATTTTTAGAGTAGTCACTGACATATGTCAAGATAAGGATTGTGTGTTTTCCATAATGGGAAAGAGCAGATAAGCTACCTCTGTATCAGCACAGAATGAACTGTAAAATCCATTCTGAGACAGAAAGTTTATAAAAATACCTTGTGGGTATATTAACAAGACATTGTGAATACATTCAAACATTGGAAAAGTTTAAAGTAGGGGCATGTAAGTGGCATTTATTTCCTTAATGCTCAACAAGGAGAATAAAGAAGGAGGACTGTGGATGTATGAATGAACAAAATGGAGTGAATTTACTAAGTTTTAATAAAACTATTATTAGTATTATTAGGAAAGATGTAAGAATTAAGAAAAAAAATTGTAATAAAATAGATACAGACTCTTAAGAAAGGAAAATTTGTAGACTGAGTTTGTGTAAACACAGTGTGGACATAGAGTATATGTACTTACTGAATTTTCTGATTTTCAAAATTTAGCTATAGCGCCTGAATATAACCTGGGATTTTATTTTTATTCTTCTATCACTTACATTTTGATTTTTAAAAGCTGCACTGATTGAAACATCCCTTCATAAAAAGTTTTTTCTAAGGTTACTCAGCCACAAACTTCCATATCTCCAATAATTTTGTTCTTGTCCTTGGGAACACGAGCTTTTCATTTGGACTAAGGCTGGAGCTGCTCTGGGAAGGAAGGCTTACCTGTTATAGGTCTCCTGAACACAGTCAAACCAAGTGGGCTGTGAAAGATTATGTCCATAAAAAGGCACATAGAGGCCAATGTGAATATAATAAGAAATTTTCACTCTACAATTAAGTTATTGTTATGTTCATGGATCTGGTATACTGGATCATTTTTTAGTTCAATATGTGCCCCGTATGACCATATTGTTGAAGCTTTAGACTTGGAATTATAGGTGAGCTCTGCAAAACTCTTCTATACCTAAAAATAAAATGATGCCCCTGCCTCTTTTGTTATAGAAATGCTTTTAGCTCATACGTATTACTCTGATTTTGTAGTATTTTATTGTTTCCTGCCCAGAGCTTCAAGAAAATGTAATATTATAAACTTAAGATGTTAATTTATTGGGTTATTTAATTGAAGTCAATTTACAGTTATAGCATTTAAAATAGAAAATTATTCCCAGACTACTTGCTCACTTAATTAAACTGGAGTAAAAGAGAGCTATAAATTATCCAGATTTCACAGACACATTTTAATAATTTCATACTACAGATTCTTTATAACATGAGAAAATGTGTTCCTGGAAAGGGCTATTGGAATGGAGTTTTGAAAGTCTTAAGGCCTTGGGCACATACTTAGTATTGTCACAAGTTATAGTGGAGGGAGCTAATAAATGCTTGGAGGGTCACGAGTGTGCATAAACTTAGAGATTGTTGCCTCTCCCCACTTTTACAGTGCAAGAAAAGGTAAAAGGATCTGCTTTTGGGTTAACTCTGAACAAATGACTAGGTCTGAACCATTGTTAACTTTTTATTATTAGAATCATCAGGCCGGATTTACATATCTTCTCTATTAGGTGCATTTCTTCTCATCAGTATCACCCTTTCACCCAGGCCCTGCTCCCAGCCCGTGCAATGGCTTTATGCAAACTCTTAATTAGGCATCATATTGTATTCTTTCATTATATAATGTTCCATTATCTCCTGAAGAATTTTTATGAGCATAAACTTGACAAATATATATTAATTCATTCACTTTTTTTCTGACTGACTTACCCACTCTCGTAAAATTGACAAATAGAATTAAAATTCTGATTCCTGTTTCTAAAACTATACATTCTATTCGCAGGTAGAGTTACTGTGAAGTTAATAAAGCTAAAGCTCCAAATTCCTTTGCTTCCCCCAGGAATGTTTCCAGCAATATATTCATGTGATCGAATGTTTTTACAAATTAAAATAAAATAAACTATTTTAACTGCAGTTAGTTAAGATCTGTTGTCTTTTATCACATTGATTTTCCTTTCATTATAGTCTCTTATCTTAGGTGGTACTGGAATGGCATGTTTGGGTTGCATTTAAGGGGAAGATGGGTTTAGTGGGATATATTTATATTTTGGAATCATTTTTATTTATATTTAAGTTGTTGCCTGCTATCCTGGTGTAGGAGTGGGGTCCATAATTACTGGCACACCCACTGTGCTGACTCACTTGACTTTTTAGCTCAAGGTGCAGGGCCAGAGCTTTCATTACAATATGAACATGTACTATGGCTCTGGGCAATGGAAGTGTATGGATTGTGGAAGAAAAACCATGTTTAAGCTGTATGGAGGCTTTCATTCTACTCCAGATAGAGAATTTAACAAATGGCAAGCTACAAAATCAACATGCAAGACTCAAACTTTATTTTTTACTTTCCATTTGTAATACCTCTCATCTTTTCGTTTGCCTAATTGTACTTGTGGATACCTTCAACACAATGTTTAATATTAATGGAGGTATTGGGCAGCCAAAATAATATTTTTTTTGCTGTTATTTTCAAGAAAATATCCATCATTATATTGAGAGTTTTAAACATAAATGTCCATTGAATTTTAATGTCTTTTATATATCTATGGAGAGGATTCTATGATTTTTATTTCTAATATTTGTGTCTTAATATTCGTAAATGAGCATTTTCATAGTCTTTTTTCAGGTACAGTCTTTGTCAGGTTTCAAGAACAATGTCATATTCATTTCATAAAAGGAAGTTTGAATATTTCTTTTTTTCTATGATCTAGAATAATTTAAGCAGTATCTGATATGCAAGAATTTCTTAACAATAAGTTACTATGAAACCGTATGGGCCTGGTACTTTTACCTTGGAGAGATTTTTAACTACTTTCTACATTTTCTATTATTGTTCAGTTTAAACATTTTGTTTTTGCTGGAGTCAATTTTGGTGGGTAGTTTTGTATAAAAATATCAATTTCCTCTAAGTTCTTAACTTTTTTAAAAAGAATTATATAAAGTACAAAAATGATTACCATCTTAACAGTATTAAGTCTTCTGATCTATGAACTTGGAATCTCTTTCCATTTATTTAGTTCTTTAACTATTTTCAACAGTATTTTATATTTTTTGGTATATATATATATCTTGTACTTCTTTAATTAAATTTAACCCTAAGTATTTTATTCTTTTGATGCTATTGTGAATGTAATTATTTTTTTAATTACCTTCTTATTTGTTCATTGCTGGAGCATAGAAATAAATTAATTTTGATATATGGATCTCATATCCTGCGACTTTGCAGAATTCACAAATTTTAAGATTTTTTTGTTGATTCTTCAAGATTTTTTACATATAAGATCATATTATTTGTGAAAAGAGGTAGATGTACTTCTTTGTTTCCAATTTAGATGCCTTTTATTTTCCTTTTGCCTAATTGCCCTGATTAGAATCTCCAGTACAACATTGAAGTGGCAACAGTGGACATCTTGTTCCTAATCTTAAGAATAAAGAATTCAGCCTTTTGCCATTAAATATAATGTTAGCTGCAGGTTTTTCACAGATGCCAATTAGCAGAGCTTCAAGGCCAGCCAGAAGTTAGAGATTAGGGCCTTCTCAGGTATCTGGACATGCCCACAGACGTGTGTGTGTGTGTGTGTGTGTGTGTGTGTGTGTGTGTGTGTGTGTGTCCTTCTAAGATCCCTATGGACTTTGAAGCTTTTCAAAGTTCTTTATGGACATTTTGTTCCCTAGAGTTTCCTTTTATATTTTTGTTGAGCCTCTTATTTGCCCCAGTTGGCATCACTGCTTCAGGAAGCTGTGATAGTAAATGATTGATGCTGATTATTTTAAATAAACCAGGAAAAGGGCTTTTTCTACACAGAAATTTCTGAATCAGGTCAAATAAACATAAACCCTGTGAATGAGGCTTTCCCAGGAAGCTGTCAACAGGCCAAGTAGTAACCATTCCCTGAAGATGGGGCTTTTAAATTTGCTCCAGAATTTTTCTCCTTCCAATGTCTGTCGGCTCATGCAGAGTTTGGGAAATAGGGATAGAAACAGGTTAAGTGGAAATCCCACAAAGCTCACGGTTCTTGCTGACAGTCAGCCTTTTTTTGAATAAATGATCTTTGAATTGTTATAATCCTTTGTTTAATTTCTGAAATTCTGAAAGTGTTGCTTTTCATAGTTTTTCAAGTGTCCTTATTGTATTATGGTGGAGTGTATTTTTGGAGATCTTTTTTACCACTGTAGAACTGTTTCAAATATGTATATGTATGTGTGTGTATATGTATGTGTGTGTACACATTTAAAGTACTTCTAGAATATTATTCCCTGCTATAATTGAAATTAGCTAGAAAAGTCTTATTCCTTTATTCCTTTGTCCACAACATATAATATGAAGTGATATTTTTTTAGTTTCAACTAATACTAATTATACAAACAGCCAATATGTGCTACTTTTCATGTACTGTTTCCTTTCTTTTTCTAATTTTTTGAGAGTTATAGTATGTCAGAATTACTTAGGGGTACTTGTTTTAAATTCTGTGTACTGAGAAAGAACTTCTGGGGGTATAAGCACAGAAATTCTATGTTTTTCTAAGCACACCTGATGACCCCTATATTACTAAAGTTGTGAACCACTGCTTTAATCTTTCCAGGAAAGAATGAGTATAAAATTTTTTCAATAAAGAAACTCCTTAAAATATCTCATATAACACCTGTGTCTAGACATCAAGCCTAACACAACTTCTTCTTATTCATGCCACTCATTTACATGTGTGCATTTTGCAGCCAACACTTTTTGAAATAAAATGAAAATAGGCATAAATATTATCACATGGTTGCATTGATAAAATGTAATTAATAACTTTGGTATGGAAACTAAATTAAAAAAACAGAATTTGGCATCAAACTACACTAAGTTCAAGTCTTAGCCTGTCTCTTAATAGCTTCATAATCTCATAAAATTTCCAAATCCTTTGAACTTCAGAATCTCTTTGGAAAAAGGGCATGAAATATTCACCTCACAAGCTCTTGTGAGGATAATATTATGCCCAACAATTATCAGGGTGTCCTTATAAATAATAGCTTTATGTGCCCTGTAAATAATAGTTTTAGATGTTACTACCTAAAGGAAACTAACTGTTTCACCATGGAGAATGGTACAGACTTTTTTGTGTGTCTGGATTTTCCAAACTACTGAGGCTGCTTAGTAATGCTTATTTTAGTATCCATAGACAGACACAAGCAGTGGTCTGTTTCTTACACTCGTTAATTCTTTTGCTTAGTCACTGGTCATACTCAGCTAGGTATTCATTGACCTTACTCACTCTGAAACCTTGTGGATCATGTAGTCCTGAGTCCTTAACAGGTTTTACCAAGCAGAAAATAATTTATTAATTTTTGTTCCAGATTGTTTTTTGTATGTGTCTCTCTTTTCTTTATGTTTTCTTTTATTCATCAGAACATGTTGGCAGTTGTGTATGATCCATTGCTGTTATACAATCCTAAATTACTTTATATGTCTGGTAGACTAGCTTTGGTCTTTTATACTTATGTCTATTAATAGTCATGTTACACATATAAAACTTGATGTGTACCTTTGTCATTTTTGGTGACAATTACCCTTTCCCATTTTTGGGAAATTCCTCATTAAGTGTAATGTTGGCCATAAGGAGTTCCCTGTTTTCCATTATAGAGGTCAGAAGGACTGAACTTTTATCAACTATTTGGTGTGTATACATAATAAGGGCTTGATTTTCAGGACATTTTTGTCTGATACTGAATTTGCAGCAACTGAGGCAAAATCAAAGTGATGGTTAAAATCTGTCTGTGGACTCATCTTCAGTGGTGCTTTGAGTCTTGAATGCCATAGGATATGATTCATTTTGCAACCCGTGGTACCATGTATCACGATGCCAGATGAATCATCACATAAGCAGTAGGAGTATAAACCATAAACTCCTATAAACTATTCCTAGCCAGGATGGCTAGGAACAACTATACACAGAAGTGATACATGTTATCTCATTAAACTCAGTCTAACATGTCTTCAATTTAAATGACTTTGAGCTGGATCTCAAAAGTACCTGCAACCATTTCAGCTCCACCAAGTAGGAGCAGAATTATGATGGAGGGGGACAAAATAAAGAGAAATGGTAGTATTACCTAATGTTAAAGTACCTTACTTTGGCAAATTTTACAGAAAGATGTGAACATGTTTTTCAGACCTCTTCTAGGTCTGGGAAGAGGCCCATGCAAATAAGGGGACTTAAAGCTCCAAGGAAAATTCCCTCTTCCAAGAAACCCATGCCAAGTCTTCTGCAATTCAGTTGATGGCAATTCCATTTTCCAGATAACTCAGTCCAAAAACTTGGGGGTAATTTAGACTTATCTCTTTCATTCAGGCTCCGTATCCATTAGCACATCCTTCAAAATACACTCAGACTCCAAACACTTCTCCCATCCCACACTGTCACTGTGAGCTGAGCCACCATCAACTCTCATTTGTGTTATTTTAAAAACCTCCGAACTCATCTCTCTTACTTGACTCTTAATCTCCTTTAATCTTCTCTCAGCATGGCACCCACAATGCTATGTTCATCATTCAGGTGCATGTAAGTCAGATTATGGCACTTCTCTGCTCAACACCCTCCTGTGGCTTGTCACCTTACTTCAAGTAAAAGCAAAAGTCATTACTGGGACTTGTAAGGCCCTGCTCGATCTGGTCCCCTTAGATCTTGCCCTCATCTTTCCCTGCTCCCTCCTCCTTTACTACTGCAGCTGCATTGGCCTCTTCACTTCCTCACACGTGCCAGGCACACGTCCACCATATGGTCTTAGCCCTCATAGTTCCTGCTGCCTGGAGGGAACTTGTCCAGGTGTTCACGGGGCTTGTTCTCTCAATTCCTGTGGGTCCTTAATCAAAAGCCACCACAATGAGGCTTTTATTGACCAACTTATCTATAATTTCACCCTCATCTGCTGCCATAAATTCTTCATATTACTTTTGCTTGCCTTATTTCACTTTGTAGTAATTATTTTCTAACCCAGTATGTGCTTTGGTTATGTTATTTATATATGTATTTTCTTATTTGTTATCTATCTTTACCACTAGAAAATAAGTTCTATGAGGCAGATATGTCGATCTCTTTTATTCACTATGTCCCTTTAGGGCCTAGAAGGGTGCCTGGCACAAAGTAGGTACTCCACAAATACTTATTAAACAATATTCATTAAAAATGAACTAATTCTTGACCTGGGGGACATATGATCTTTTTTTGTTTATGAGCTTGAAACTGATGCACAAGTCCCTCGAAGCAGAATTAATAATATCAATGTGTTAGCATAGTATTTTGCAATAACCTACAAAGTATGATTCTGACCGTATTGTATTTAGTTGTTTAACTTTCTTCTTTACTCTTCATGCTATGAATTCTCTTAGGTCAGGGTCCATATCATGATCATCTTTTTATTCTGAGTGTATAGCATATTGACTGAGATATAATGGGCATTAGAATAATATTCATTAAAATAATCCTAAAACTAAGTTAACATATTGAATAAATGCCAATAATAAATGCCAATAATAAATTTTATTCTAAAGCAAGAAGGTAAAAGTTGTTCCTTACTCAAGGGAGAAGTTCCAGAAAATTAAAGAATTGGCAGGCCAATATCTTTGATTGGAAAATCCATGTCAGAGAATTTTTGGAGTTCTGTATTTAGCAAGAAAGTAGCATTTTAGTAGCTATAAAAGTTGGATTCAGAGAAGAGTCCATAATGGATTATTCAATTAAGCCAGTGGTTTGGAAATCCTGGAGCATGTAGTAAAGACACTCTTGGGCCCACAGGGCATTCTAGTATTTCTCAATTCAATGAAAAGGATCGAATAACTTGAAATGTTCAGCATATCCTCCTTGTTTATGGATTACATTCTAGAGCAGCATCTCACAAAGTGTGTAAAGAAAATTATGTTCATGGGGCATTAATAATGTTAAGTGAAAATAAACAAGAAGGAACTATGAGGTGAAATAAAGTTAAAATGATTGCTTTACTGTAGAATTTGCCACAGCTTTTAAAATGTGTTGTGAGTCGTCACCAAAATGTAGATACAGAAACCTGTATTTTCTAAAAGTTTTTGTTTACAAAACCCTTTTATTTTTTTCCTTGGACACCTTTGTTTTGAGACACATTTTAGAAGGATCCCTACAAACAGAAGAGCCTGATGTGACATACAGTTTGGGATAAAAAGATGTCAACAACAGAAACTCTGGCTGTAGATCAGCTCATGGGTTGATGCCAGGTGCTATGCTTATATACAAGCAAAACCCATCTTACAATCACACAACAACTTACCAGTCATTCATAACCAATACTGAGATATGTGTTTCATTTGTATCTTTAAAATTTTTTTCTATTTAGGAGGATGTGTTTGCTGATAGTTCACAGGATCTTCAGGTGCTACCTGAAGGTGAATTATTCTGAAAAGCTGCTTTGTTTATACCAGAGGTAGTTCCCCTGTGGATTTTAATGATCTAAAACAACTATAATCATTTTGTCAACCATTGTAGGTATTTTCAGGTACTAAAATTATATCAAGATATTTTGCAAATGTGAAGCATTTTTCTCCTAACCATGTTTGGGAACTATCTGCATTTTCAATACATCATTTGGTAGAGTCTGCATTTTCCAACTGAATATTCCCCATATCTAAAATATTTCACAAGACGGTACAGCAGCTGTGTGAAAAGCTGGTTGATTTCAAAGTGATCTCCAGCCTTGTCCAAGTTCCAAAATAGAACTGTGTGTGATTATAGCCTACATAAAAGGTTACAGGCTACAGAAGGACTAGCTCCACATCAAATGCGAAATAATGCCACCATGTATTTTATACTTCAGACTTGTTTAAAGCTAAATGTTTACAAAACATTTGCTTTAATTCAACAAATATTTATCGAGTTTCCATTATATGTAAAATAGTTGATTTTATGCAAATACCTAGAGCAAAATAACAACCTCAAAGTTTAATCAACAAAGCATTTATTGGACACTCAGGAGGGTGATTCCCATCCCATTGATACCATTATAATTCTACACAGTGAATATTCATTCAAGACATATGCACAATGAGTGATGATAACTGAATGAATGTAATTGGTAGAGGTTCAGTAGTTCCGGCACCACAGCTACTCTAATTCCACATCAGTTCCCTTTTTGATGAATCCATATAAGATACATCAGATATGTAGTTTCGACAGGATTGGAACCTGACAGACAAATCTGCCCAAAATTTCACCAATTATAAATTAATTTCCAATGAATGGAAAACTAAGTGATTATAACCAAACAGGGAATGAAGAGTTTCTCTAAACTAAGGCAATCATTTTTAAGAGCCAGGAGAGAACATAAAACATAAATCCAATGTCAGCAGAGGTGTGTGCTCAGATGAGTCCAGGTGGGTAGGGAGCTAGAATAGTGTCAAATGTCATGATGTGATTCAGGAGAGTGTCCTGGGCTGAAAATTGAATCAAAACATATATGACATTTGATCAATATCAAGAAGTACATGAAGAGATGAACCCAAGTTAGGACTGGAAACCAAATCAGAAAAATTAGAGAAGAGAACAGTATGGGCAAAGATAAATATGGTGTTTTGAGGGAAACAAAAATAATCAGAAAAAAAATGTGATGTATTGAGAGGGAAAAGCATTAAAGTTTACTTTGTGTTTTCATATAGATATTAATTTCAAGAAATGTCAGGCTTAAGGGAATCCTCAGAAATTTTCAAATCTGATACGATATTCAAGACTGATACATATATATAATTACTTTTTTTCTGAAAATAAGCTCCTCAGAAAAGGAATCTCTGTGGTTCTTCCCATTTCACCATCTAAGCAGGAAAGGCTAGTGGGATAGTTAAAGAGCCTGGCTCCAGGGGGTTTGTTCCATCTGCACCAGTCCATCTGGGGTGGGGAAAAGAGCATTCAGGAGAGTTAAAGGCAGACATTCCCACTCAGCATCCCCTTCCTCCTCCCTCTGCTCCCAATACTCTGGTGCTTGTCTACACTTGGGCTCTCACTCATGTTTTCTTTTCCTCTCAGTGGCTCTGTGATGTGGTATATGGATGCTTCTGGAAGAAGTTTCAACTCTGTGCTCTAGAGTTGAAACAAAACTTGTACCCGGATCTATTTTTGTGAGAAAGCTAAAAGATTGTCTTACCTGCACATCTACTATTTTAACTGTTCTAAGTAGGCAAGCTTTTGCATGATCTTTGCTTTCAGATAAGGTTGATGAGTAAAAATGCTATTGGATTCCCTTAGTATATGATTAAGATACATTGATGCAATTCAAAAACTATTGATTGAGAGCCCTGGAAAGCAAGATGGACATTTTCCTCAGTCACAGAGCTTACATTAGTAACAAGTACATTACGTGTTACAAAAGAGGGCTTTTCTTTCTAAATGCTTAACCTAGTCTAGGGAGTTAAGGAAATTTTTCTAGAGTAACTATTAGTTACACTGAAATTTAAAAAGCTTGATAGTTTGGTAACAGGCAAGCTGTGGTACAGGGTACCCTCTCTAGTAGAGTAGTAACTTGCATTTACACAGATAAAATAAGAAATCTGAGCAAAGCAAACCTAGGAACAGACTGTACTCTATTTCCCACATCCCAGTAGCCCCTGGCCACTTGGAGTCTAGGCCCAGCAGAAGAGCCATAACCATGACACCCAATCCCATATGGTGCCCTAACCCCCAAGGAACAGGTGGTCTGGTCCGGCAGAGAAGCTGGACCTGAGCTGGCAGAGTAGTCACACCCCATCAGCATCTGAACTAACCCACTTCTGTGCCCCCAGGGAAACAAGGCTTTGCCCAGGGGAGCAGCTACAGCCACAGAAACCGCAGAGCCCTGTCCCTTTGGGACCAGGTGCCCTGGACCAGCAGAGAAGCTGTCCTTCCTTGGCACTTGAACCAACCCAGTGTCTTAGCCCCAAGGAATTGGAGTTTTGGCCCAGGGGAGCAGCCACAGCATTGGTGCTCAAGCCTGTGTGGCATCTGCCCCACCCTCCGCCCCCAGGGAAATATAACCTTTGCTACTCTATATTACCCTGCCCTCTGGACTGAATACCTGCAATGCCCCACCACCTTGGATCTGGACCAACCCTCTGGAGTCTTAGATGCTGAGACACCCCATCTGCCTGGGGAATGAAGCCATAATTACACTGTTCCCTGCCTCCTGGAGCCCAAGCCACAGCTGTGTCTCACCATTCCGTGGTCCTTTCTGCCACTGCACCTGGCTTCAGAACCTGGGTCATTGTTGTGTCCTGTCACTGTAGGGTTTATAGTCACCTCTACATGCTACTCCCACTCCTGATGCCTGAGTTGCCACTGTGTTCTCTTGGCTCTGGAACTCAAATTGCAGCTGTACCCTGCTCCCTAGGGCTTGAACATCTGGAATACTCTTCCTCCCAGGATCTGTGCCAGTGCTGCGCCCAGACCCTCTAGATCAGAGCCACAGCTACATTCCTTCCTTCTTGGCCTTAGCTGCTGGGGAATGCCTAAGATTCACAGTTCTCAGGTTGGTGGGAAAGGTGCATCCATCCATGCCTTAGAGAGTGAATCTGCACTCATGTCACACATGCCACATTAGTTCAACAAGATACTTAGCCAAGGACCCCAACTCCGCAGACACTCTGAGTACCTGTGCACTGAAACACAGTGCTGCTGAGGCTGCTGTGGCCCATGTCAGACTCAACCCCAAGAGAGATCACCTCAGCTAAGTCTCCCCACTGTGGGGAAAACAAGAACAGGAGGCTCTCTAAAGCCCATGCCATTAAAAATCCTAACAATCTACAGTGTCACTATTGATGCCATAAACTCCTGCAGCCTAGGCCACTGAGGTACCCACAGCCATCATTGATTTTGATTACAGCTGAAGAAGCTGCACAGAGACTATATTACTATACCCAAATGGAACCAGAGCAAAGGCATTCTGCCCAACAGACATGCTAGGGCCCACCTGCATGTGAACGTCTTTAGCTACAAAAAAACACTCTATAAAATTGTAAGAAGTGACTGTTTCACCAGATATACAGATATCAATGCAGGGTTACAAGAAACATGAAAAAGCAAGATAACATGACACTACCAAAGGAACACACAAAGTCTCTAGTAACTGACCCTAAAGAAATGGAAATTTATGAAGTGCCTGAAAAGGAACTAAAAATAATTATCTTAAAGAAACTCAATCATATATAAAAGACTACAGATAGACCATTCAGTAAGATCATGGAAAAAAAGTGTGATCTGAATGAGAAATTCAACAAAGAGATAGCTATCATATAAAAGAAACAGAAATCTTGGAGCTGAAGAACTCAGTGAATGAAATAAACAATACAATTGAGAGATTCAATTAGCAGACTAGATTAAACAGGAAGAATATATTAATTTGAATATAAGTTTTTGAAATATTGGGAGAAAAAAAGAATAAAAAGAGTGAAGAATGCCTGTAGGACTTATGGGACACCATTAAATGAACAAATATTTTCACTGTGGGATTCCAGAGGAAGAAGAATTGGAGAAAGGCCCACAAAGCTTATAAAAAGAAATACTTCTGGAAAATTCCCCAACTATGCAGAAAATATAAGCATCCAGATTTATGAACCTTAAAAGTCACCAAATATGTTCAACCTAAAGAGGCCCTCACCGAGGCACATTACCATCAAAATGTCAAAGACAGAAATTTTAAAGCAGCAAAAGAAAAGTGTCAAGTGATATACAAGAAAATTCCCATTAGACTAACGGTGGATTTCTGAGAAGAATTCTTATAGGCAAGAAAAGAATGAGATAATATATTCAAATTCCTTAAAGAAGAAAACTTCTAGAATATGATAGCCTGGAAAGGTGTTCTTTAGAACTAAAAGAGAAATAAAATCTTTCTCAGAAAAGCAAAAGCTGAGGGAATTCACCACAGGACCAACCTTATTAGAAGTGCTTTAGGGAATATTTCAACTAGTAGTAAAAGGGTGATAGTTACTATAATGAAAACATATGAAAGTATAAAAATCACTGGCAAAGGTCAATTTATGTTTCCACATCTTTGCAATTGTGAATTGTGTTGCTACGAACATTTGAGTGTAGATGTCTTTTTTATAGAATGTCTTTTTTTCCTTCAGGTAGATGCCAAATAATGGGATTGTTGGATCAAATGGTAGTTATACTTGTATCTCTTTGAGGTATTTCCATATTACTTTCCACAGAGGTTGTCCTAGTTTGTGGTCCCATCAGCAGTGTATGAGGGTTCCTATCTCTCTGCATCCATGCCAACATTTATTGTTTTGGGACTTTGTGATAAAGGCCATTCTCACTGGAGATAAGTGACGTCTCATTGTAGTTTTAATTTGCTTTTCCCTGATGATTAGAGATGTTGACCATTTTTCCATAAGTTTGTTGGCCATTAGTCTGTCATCTTTTGAAAAGTTTCTGTTCATGTCCTTTGGCCACTTTTTGATAGGGTTGTTTGATTTTTTTCTTGTTGATTTTCCTGAGTTCTATAGAGATTCTAGATATTGGCCTTCTATCGAATGTGTAACATGCTAATATTTTCTCCCATTCTGTAGGTTGTCTGTTTGCTCTCATGACAGTTTGCTTGGCTGTGTAGAAGCTTTTCAGTTTGATCAGGTCCCCTTTATTTATTCTTGTTGTTACTGTGATTTCAGAGCTTTTTAATTTGATCAGGCCCCATTTATTTATTTATTTATTTATTTATTTATTTATTTATTTATTTATTTATTTATTTATTTTTGTTGCTATGATTTCCTTTGGGGTCTTCTTCATAAATTTAAAGATTCAACGCAACTCCCATCAAAATGCTGAAGTCATTTTTCACAGAATTAGAAAAAGACAATCCTAAATTTTATATAGAATCAAAAAAGAGCCAGAAAAGTAAAAGCAATCCTAAGCAAGAAGAACAAATCTGGAGGCATCACATTATCTGAATTTAATTTATACTACAAGGCTACATAGTAACCAAAACAGCATGGTACTTGTATAAGAGTTGACACATAGGTTAATGCAACAGAATAGAGAACCCAGAAATAAAACCATATAGCTACAACCAACTAGTCTTTGACAAAGCAGACAAAAACATACGTTGGAGAAATGATGTCTTATTCAATAAATGGTTCTGGGAAAATTGGAGAGAAGCATGCAGAAGAATGAACCTGGATCCTTATCTCTCATCATATACAAAAATTAACTCAAGATGGATTAAAGACTTAAATGTAAGACCTAACATCATAAAAATTCTAGAGGAAAATGTAGGAAAACTCTTCTGGACATTGGACTAGACAGGGAATTTATGACTAAGAACCCAAAAGCAAATACAGTGAAAACAAAAATAAATAGGACTTAAAATTTAAACTAAAAATTTCACCCCAAAAGAAATAATCAACAGAATAAATAGCCTATAGAATGGGAGAAAATATTTGCAAACTATACATCTGACAAAGGACTAACATCTAGACTCTACAAGGAACTCAATTGTATTTTCCATAAGAAAATACAAATAATCCCATTAAAAAGTGGGCAAAAGAAATGAATAGGCATTTTTGAAAGAAGATATACAAATGGCCAAAGAAACATGAAAAAGGGCTCAACAATGCTAATCATTTGGGAAATGAAAATTAAAACCACAGTGAGAAAACCACCTTACCTTGTCAGAATGGTCGTTATTAAAAAGTCAAAAAACAATAGATGTTGGTGTAGATGTGATGAAAAGGAATACTTATATATTGCTGGTGGGAGTGTAAATTCATGCAACCTCTGTGGAAAACAGTATGAAGATTCCTCAAATAACTAAAAGTAGACCTGCCATTTGACCCAGCAATCCAACTACTTAGTATCTACCCAAAAGAAAAGAAATCATTATATAAGAAAGGCACCTGCATTTGTTTGTTTATTGCAGAACGATTCACAATTGCACATATAGGGAATCAAACTAAGTGCCCATCAACTGATGAGTGAATAAAGAAAATGTGGTATATCTGTATAACAAGAAATACTACTCAGCCATGAAAAAATGAAATAATGTCTTTTGCAGCACCTTGGATGGAATTGGAGGTCATTATCCTAAGTGAAGTGTCTCAGGAATGGAAAAACAAATACTGCCTGTTCTCACTTATAATTGGGAGCTAAAGAATGGGTATACATGGTCATCAGAGTGGTATAAGGGACACTGGAGACTCAGTAGAAGGGAGGGGGTGAGAGGGTGAGGGATGAAAAATTACCTGTAGAGTACAATATACCCATAATAATTTTTGAAAATAAAAAGTTTAAAAAAAGAAAAAAAAATACTGAGAGAATTCGAGTTCCACAGGCAAAAATAATAAATAAATAAAAATAGAATAAAATTGGACCCTTATCTTACACCATACACAAAAATCAACTCAAAATGGATAAAAAACCTAAATATAAGACCTGAAACCATAAAATTCCTAAAAAGGAACATAGGGGAAAAGTTTCTTGGTACTGGACTTGGCAATGATTTTCTTGGCAATGACACCAAAAACTCAGGGTACAAAAACAAAAATAAATAAGTGGGACTACATTAAAAAAAGTCCTTCTGCACAGCAAAGGAAACAACAAAATGAAAAGGCAACCTATGAACTGGAAAAAATATTTGTAAACCATGTATTGGATAAGGGGTTAGTATCCAAAATTTATGAAGAACACTTACAGTTTAATAGCAGAAAAAGAAATAACCTAATTTTAAAAATGGGTAAAGGACTTGCACAGACATTTCTCCACAGAAGACATAAAAATGACCAATAGGTATATGAAAAGGTGTCACTATCACTAATCCTGCAGAAAACATATATTAAAACCACCATGAGATATCACCTTACACAGGTAAAGATGGCTATTATCAAAAAGACAAGTGAAAGTGAATATTGGCAAGTGTGTGGAGAAAGGGGAACTCTGACACACCTTTGGTGGGAATGTAGATTAGTACAGCTATTACGGAAAACAGTATGAAGATTCCTAAAAAAATAAAATTGAAAATAGAACTACCCATTTGACCTAGCAATTACTCTTCTGTTCTAATATTGTTCCTTAATCCTCTTCATTTTACATATGTGCTTTTGCTTGTTGTTTCTCTTAGAGTTAAGACCATGCTTCATAAAAAAATAATAATTGAGAAGCTAAAAGAACAGTGAATAAAATTAATAGTGGGTGTTATGTTTGATATTACTGATACAATCTGGGTTATGCTATGTTTGATATTACTGATACATTTCCGGATATGTACCCAAAGGAGATGAAATTACCACCTCATAAAGCTTTCTGCACTCCCATGTTCACTGCAGCATTATTCACAATAGCCAAGATATGCAAACAACCTAAATGCCTGCAGGTGTACAAATGGATGAAGAAAATGTGGTATACATACCTTTGAAAAGAAGGAAATCCTGCCATTTGTCACAACATGGTTGGACTTGGAGGACATTAAACTAAGTGAAATAATCCAGATATTACCCAAAGTTACCCAAAGCTACCCAAAGCAATATACTAATTTAACATAATCCCTATCAAAGAAAAAATATTGTATGATCTCACTTATATGTAGAATATTTAAAAAATATATAGAATAAAACAGTGATTACCGTAGGTGGGGGTGGGAGGGAGAGGAAATGGGTAAATGTAGGTCCAAGGACACAAAATAGTAGGTATGTAAAATGAACAAGCTTAGAGAGCTAATGTACAACATGAGGACTAAATTTAATAAAGTTATATTGTATTAGGGATTTTTGTTAAAAAGTAGATATTAGCTGCTCTTGTCACACAGAAAAAAGTAACTGTGAGATGATAGCTAAGTTAATCTGTTCACTATAGTAACTATTTTCCTATCTATATGTATCTCATAACATGTTGTAAATTTTAAGTATTCACAATAAAATTTATTTAAAAAATAAAAACAAATAAGAAAATTCATAGATCTATGAAATTAAAAAATAATCTGAAAAATGTTACTGAGAAAGTAATCTGAAAGATGGTACTGAGAAAAGCACCTATTGGAAACATCTATTAAATATTATAGGAGCTAAACTGCTGGGTTAAAAATATGGAAGACCAAATTCTAATAGTAATAAGCATATTTATGAAGCCACCATTGTATCTGGAAAGATTATTTGTGCCAATTCTATTGAGTTTGTGTAATTACATTTGTATTATTTGATCATCTCACATAAATAAGAAATAACTTCCCATAGCCATTTTCATCCAGTACCTCTTGTAAAAGACTTTTACAATGTAATTTGTGCTACTTAATTCAGTGTGTTGTAGAGATGGCATCAATGACTTTGAATTTATCTGAGGTAAGTGGAATACCTTATTATCTATCTCTTTTATAAAATGCCACATATTTATCAAAAAGTCATCTTCTAAGCTTTCTTTCTGTCACTCATATATTTCAGAAGCAATTGCTGTAGTGAAAGGTTAGTCTTTGAAGGGTTTCTATGTTTTTCTGTCTCCTTTAAGTGTCAAATACGGGAACATAGAAAAAGCAAACACCATGTATTGAATGATCTATCATTCATTGGAAGGTGATGCATGGGGTCAGACTCATTCAGGCAGTAAATTCACATCCATTTTCTCAGAAAGCTTTTTGACATAGTTTTGGAAGTCCTCTCTTGATGTGAAATATTATCTCCTGCTCCCTGTTGCTCCCCTCTTTCCATTTCTTCCTCTCTGGTCTAGAAGGCAGTGAGATTTCAATTACATTGAAGACCTTTTCAAAAGTCAAACACACCTAATGTATTCAATGAAAAGTCCGTGCCTTGCTAATCTAGAACTTTTCAAAGAAAATAAATTACTTTATGAGTATTCTTCTAAATTAAAATGAGTTGGAGACAAAGGTAATTATTTATTTCACACACTGAGAAACAGGTGTAGATACTATTTGGAGATCCAAATGAACATGCCACTTAATCCATTAGGTTTATGTGCAAATGTAGTCTCACTTAATTGCCATGCCTAAGATAATTTATTTTTTGTAAAGTAAGTTTTGGAAAATAACACTGCTAGTCATTCAGGCACTATGATGATAGAATGTTAATGGATGAGCAGAGGATGTCTTCACACTGCATCTGCAGGGAACTTTTTGAAGATGCCAGATTTGCAATGCCCTGTGTTCTGCCCCTGAGGTGGCGCTTTGTGTTATTGTGCATGCCAGTGGGGCCATGATTTAATACTTCCTTGAACAGAGAACTACAGAAAGTTAGTTCTGATGGAGCATATATGTGTAGGTAATTGGAAATATAGAGAAATATGTTGTATTTTGGAGTAATTTAGTAAGGCAGGAAAGGGCAGGAAAACAATGCTTCTCAGATATATCATGATTACATTTCATGAGAAAGAAAATAAATTAAGAAATATTTGTTATAAATAATTTTCAAAGAGCTATCATTGAGACGCCTGATTTTGTTTTCTTTTTCTTATGTTTATGTTAATTTTAATCTAATGAAAGACAGTAAGAGAAAGCAGGCTAACTTCATGAACAGTGTCAAGTCTGACACATGGATTGTTATATTTTGGGGTCAAAAAGTACTGAAATGTTAAACAGAATGAGTTTCCATCAAGCAAATGACATATAAAGCAATTGGTTATATGGTTGTTTAGAAACTGATATATGCCATGTAGACTCCTATTTCTGGTGAGAGGAAGGCAATCTAGAAATAGCACCTCTTATTAAAAATGCTGATTCTCTCACACAGCCAGTTGTTTGAGACTCTCTGTACTTTGTTTAGAACAAGAGATGATAAGAGTTATACAAGGGCTATTATGGAAGTGATAGGAAAGACATGCTATTCATTCCTGAGCAAATTATTAATATATCAGTTGTAAATATTAGTTTTGCTCAGAGGTATTTTGCTTTTACAGCAAATAATTTGAAATGGTTGTTTTTTAAATGTGATTTTTGACAATCCAGATATTCTGAGGAATGTAGTCATAAATATATAGAAGAATAGAATGTATAGTAGAAGTTAATGTAATCTAATTCTTACTGTTCAGGAAGTTTTAGAAGCTGGCACAACCGCAAGTTTTTATTTGGTCTATACACAAGGCAGTCAACTTGTATTTTGAAAAGATATGCCATTTAATATGCAGGATATTTTTTCATTCAAAAATATTACTTAAGCATCTCTTTTACTACATCTTGGGAAAAATGACATTAAATTCAAATCTATTATTGGCTCTACAATCCCTCAAAAAGCTTCCAATCTAGTTGTGAAGACGTGCATATGCACTTGAATAAAACAGAGCAAATGAAGAGACATGAATCTATGATACCAGACTTTGAAATCAACATTCATGAGTAATAAAAGGTATTATATATGCATTTAATATTCTTGTAGGCCAGATTTTTTTCCCTAATCTTCTTATAACTTCTTGAGTTGAAACAATAATCTTTTTTTTTTCTCCCTATCATCTTTTGACTAACTTTTTGATATTTCTTAACACAAGTAGAGAGGGCTTTCTCTTTTGATGGCCTGACTGCTTTACTCTTTTGGTCTAACTAATTGCACATAGAATAAGAAGAGCTTAGGGTGCTATTGTAATAATCAACCTGACATAAATCTCCCTTGATTAACATCTCTGATGAATGTATTTTTTGTTTCCTACTTCTATTATTGCTCCTTAATCCTCTTCATTTTACATATGTGCTTTTGCTTGTTGTTTCTCTTGGATTAGAATTAAGACCATGTTTCATAAAAAAGAATAATAATTGAGAAGCTAAAAGAACAGTGAATAAAATTTATAGTGGGTTTTATGTTTGATATTACTGATGTACTTCATTAAAGACAACAGACTAGATTTAAATAACTGTATAGCCCATAATAAAACTCTATATTTGGTCTGAATGTCTGCAGCATTTATTTGCCACTTCCTAGAGTCAAAAGTAGGCATTTTTGAGAGAGACGACTTTGTTCTGCTGGTATAATAGTCCATTTTGTTAGTCATAGGCTCCCAGCTGCCTCTTAATGAGATGCAAACATAATTCAGAGAAAAATAGACTAAGGAACCAAGACTATTAGTAGCAAATGATGTAATAAGAGTAAGAGAGAAAAGAAAATGAGCCACAAAAGGATTTTTTACCAGGCTACCCTGTGGTACACTCTGTGGGCAGACACAAATTGAGACTCAACATTGCATTCAAAAGTTACCAACTGTTAAACTGGCAACTTCATGATAGAAAGAGGAGAGACTTAAAAATTCTTGCAGCTCAGGATAAAAGTCATCCTTTAGATTAATATTTGTAGCATTTTTAACTTTCTAAATGTTGATAGTTAAAAAGCTTTTTGGTGAAGGTACTTTGAATTGTGATTACTGGCATGAGTGTGTAAGCCTGATAAATAATTTGGAAATAATGTAATTTTTCAAATGTAATAAATTGATGATTATTTCTGATATTTTCTGAAGTATTTAATTACTCACAGGTTAGAGTTAACACTTAGCCAATGACAGACTTTTTTTTTTAAATGCATATATAAATGGCCAAATAGACACGCAAACAGAATTCTCGTAGGTGGGTATATTAGTGTCTACTCACATGAAAGATGCTAGTTCTGCTTTGTTGAAAAGAATATTTTCATGATAATTACCCAAAGTATTTAGTGCTCTGAATGACAGCACTTGGAGCTACTCACTGACCATAATAAACATTCTCTGCACAATTAGTGGTTTGGCCCTGAACAGGTCCTATGAGGTATATAGATCATAGGGAAATTTCTGCCTTCCAAATTATTTTGTTCAATGGAATTGTGAAAGAAGCAATATCAGTGGAAATGAGAAGCTAAATACACAATGGAATGAGATCATATAATCCATTTTTATTGGCAAGATAATTTTCAAATGCATAAAACAAAGGCATCTAGATACTCATTAGTTTTCTTTGAGGTGGGGGCTATGCATTCTCTATCAAAAAATATAAGTAGGCCGGGCGCGGTGGCTCACGCCTGTAATCCTAGCTCTGGGAGGCCGAGGCGGGTGGATCGCTCGAGGTCAGGAGTTCGAGACCAGCCTGAGCAAGAGTGAGACCCCGTCTCTACTAAAAATAGAAAGAAATTATCTGGCCAACTAAAAATATATATACAAAAAAATTAGCCGGGCATGGTGGCTCATGCCTGTAGTCTCAGCTACTCGGGAGGCTGAGGCAGTAGGATCGCTTAAGCCCAGGAGTCTGAGGTTGCTGTGAGCTAGGCTGATGCCACGGCACTCACTCTAGCCCGGGCAACAAAGTGAGACTCTGTCTCAAAAAAAAAAAAAAAAAAAAAAATATAAGTGAATAACCAATTAAAGGTAATATAAATTATTAAAGAAAGAAAAATTTAAGCTATACATTTAATAAGGAATGTGTATAAGTGAAAACTATTTTCACTGTATCTGTCACATATAAGATCTAAGTTCTCCCCTATTTGATACCAACTTAAATTGATTGAAATAAAAATGTTCTTCCTCACACCATTCCCATTAATCCTCACACATTAATTAGCATTCTTTGTAACCTTTGGTGAGGTATTTAAATTTTCTTTGTCCTATTTCTTTTGGGAAGAAGAGATATCACTCTGACATGAAATGTCATCTAATTCACCCTTATGCAGGCAAAGAAAATTTTACTTTCAGTTTCCAAAATAGAAGATTAATTTCCTTTCAAGATTGCTAAGATGAAAATTTTATGATCTTTTTCAATAGTAATTTTATTATTTAATTACACTTATGTAAGGCATAGTTCTATCTCTGAATCTTATATAAATTAATCTATTTTGTGTGTTAAACTGTTTTCGTTTAACTCTGAACTTTGTGGATCTAGGAAAGAGCAGCAGAGCCCCCTTGAAATTACTTCCTCAAGTACTTGCAGACAGCGCTGCTTCCCTTCAGGTGAAATGCTTCTGTAATGTTGGCTGTTTTTTTTTTTTTTTTTTAATGAAGTAGCTCTATGTGTTTCAGTGGATATTAAATAATTCATTCAAGTGGTGCTTCTGGATCTGAAAAAATGGCCTTAATACAACAACTGCTTTTCCTCAAGAATAGATTACCCTATTTGAAACAAGCCAAGAAAAGTTGTAATGCATGGAAGTTGAGGAGGTGTTTTTTTAGAGTTAGGTTTATGAAATCACATATTTTATAATTTTAAATCCTCATTCTGTAACTTCATCTAGAGACAATATTCTGATTAATGAGGCAGCTAATTAAAATTGCTGTATATGTTATTTAGATTTTTCTGAAATTAGTTCACTATAGCACTGACATAAACTTCCTGAGGTCTATGTTCTACTTATGACTCTAGCACTAAAATAATGTGAGCTTGAGTAAATTTTTTCATCTTTTGTACATTGTGTTTGCATATCTCTGATGAAATATTAATGGCAAGACCCTGTATGCGAATGTATGTGTGTGTGTGTGTGTGTGTGTGTGTGTGTGTGTGAGTCTGTATCCTTGAGGGGAGTTTTTGCATGTAAATAATTTAGAAATTAATTTGGGTTTAAGAAATCAATATTTAATTTTTGAAGTTCTAAACAAAAAAAACTAGCTCTTAATCTTTAAGTTTGAAAAGTTTTTTATTCTGCTTCTAAAAAGCAATATATTCTTGTAATCACTGCCTGAGGTGGTTTCATAATATTTGGTCCCATTAAAAACTGAGTATTAGTTCTTTAGAATTTTAAATAACTCAACTATTATGTATAAATACGATGTATTAAATTTCTCCTTGAAATATTTCAATTTTCTGATTGATAAACTCTTTCATTCACTAAATAATTCTTATAAGTCCAATATATAAAACTTGCAGATGTGGTAAAATGTAAATTCAGTTAATATTCTAATAGATAAAGCTGATTCCATTTCAGCTTAAATCACAAGTTTAATGCATTAATTCAATTATGGATTTTAGAGTTATTAAAGCTTATGCTAATATTCAATATTCTCTTAAACACTAGAAATGAACAAAAACAAATATGCATATATTTCTTAACTTAAAATATTATTTTGATTTTATAAGTATTATTATACTTAATTATAAATTAATTTTAATAAATAATTAGAAATATTTCCTGGATTGAAAGATACTTAACTACTATAGAAATGTTTATATTATTTCCCATCCATATAATTTGGGGTAATGTCTCAGTTTTCTGGAGAAAATGCTAAGATTTCAAATACAAAGACTAGATTCTTATTAAGGTTACTCTGTAACTTCCATATGGGAGTGGTCACATATTTGCATTTCAGTTGTAGATGAATTATATATATATATGTATATATATATACATTGTCTATTACTATATCATATAAGTTCTTCACATGATTTAGCTTTTTTCTTTCTTTGACTCTTAAAATATGTAAATGTATTTTTCAGCAAACTCTACATTTACACTTGCTGAAATTTTTCATATTTTCTTATTTTTAGAACCACACTGATTTATAATTAATAAATTATTCAATTTTAGATATCTTTCATTGTTCCAGATTATTCAATTATAACTTCTGAAGTTATCCTAATGACATAAAAGATCATTTAGCAATATTTTCATCATATTCAACCCACTTAAAAAATTGATTGTACTTTTGCTATGTACAAGAACATTTCCAAGAATTTGGAGAAATAAAAGGTTGATCATGATCTGGTCCTTCAGGGAACTAAAAATTAACAAAAAATAGACAAATCCCTTAAAGTAGAATTCAAGTGCCACAAAATATGCGGTGATTCTACAGACTTAAAAAGTACAGTTGACACATGATCAGCAAAGGGTTTGAACTGTGCAGGTCCACTTATATGTGGTTTTTTTCAATAAACATATTGGAGAAATTTTTGGAGACTTGTGACAATTTGAAAAAACTCACAGATGAACTGCTACCCCTAAGACAGCAGGATGAACCCCTCTTCTTCCTCCTCTTCTCTGTCTACTCAATGTGAAGACCTTTGTGATGATCTACTTCCACTTAATGAAGAGTAAATACATTCTTTTTTTCCTTATGGTTTTCTTAATAACATTTTCTTTTCTCTAGCTTACTTTAATGTAGGAATAAGTATACAATACATATAACATACAAAATATTTGTTGATTGACTGTTTATGTTTTTTATAAGGCTTCCAGTGAACTGTAGGCTACTAGTCATTAAGGGAGTCAAAAGTTATACCTGAATTTTTGACAGTGCAGAGGGTCAACATGCTTACCCCTATATTCAGGGGTTAACTATACCAACAGGATTTTATAAAAGAAGCATTTATTATTAACTAGGTAAAACTAGACATCTAGAGAAGGAAGTTTATAAGTTTATGGCTTAGTTTAGAAGAACCAACAGATATAAGGGGGAGGGGTGAAGGTTAAAGAAAACTTTAACATAAAACACTTCCATAGGGCCAAAAAGTAAATCACTGGATATATTTTATGAATGTCAATGTAGAACAAGGGATGAGAATGGATGTAAAGTTAATGAACCATGTAGATGGCTATACTGAAAATAATTTTGAATATTGGACAAAGGGTCTAAACTTCATTCTGTATGCACAAGGAGCATAACTCTGACAATAATGTATTAGGTAACTTTGAGAGTAATATGTAACCACAGATTAAGAGCTCAGGAAAGAAAATAGTAGAAGAAATGTAAAATAGCAGAAGAAAAATAGAATCATTGATATGGGCCTTGCATCTAAGGCAGTAGAACTTGGTGATTTTGCAAGGAATTAAGTGATGAAAGAGAAGAGATATCTCACCTTCACAATTCAGAAAAGAATTAGTAGAGCAGGGAAAACAAGATAAGGATCTGTGGAAAATGTAACCAGAGCTGAAGAAAGACAACTATGTTTCAGAGAAGCTTAGAGAGAAGGAAAATATGAGTGGTGGTGGTCAAAGCTATTGAAAGCTGGGAAAATGTAACCAGAGCTGAAGAAAGACAACCATGTTTCAGAGAAGCTTAGAGAGAAGGAAAATATGAGTGGTGGTGGTCAAAGCTATTGAAAGCTGCAGAGGTAAGAAAACATTTCTAAGAAACACGAGATCAAAACTCACCTTCATGAGTAGAAGAGAGAATAAAAGAAGCAGAAAATGTAAATACATTGTTCCCTTCGGTAATTTTATGTTGAGAAACATGAAAGTGATTGGACAGGAATTTGAGAGGATTCAATATTTGGAAGTAATGAAGGAATGTGAGAATATTTGGAAGTAAGGCCCTAAGGACCTATTGAAGAAGGAGTTATTGAGCACCAAGATGGTAATACTTTTTTTAATTTTTAAAAATTTTTTTTAATTTTTTATTTTTTTTTAATTTCAGCATGTTACAAGGGTACAAATGTTTAGGTTATATATATATTGCCCTTGCTCCACCCAAGTCAAAGTTTCAAACGTGTCCATCCCTCAGATGGTGCCGCACCAAACCCATTAGGTATTAAAATGTCTATGCTACCCTAAGTGATCTACAGATTCAATACAATCCCTATTTTTGGTGGTTTTAAATACACAACAGTTCAAACAACTTGATTCTTGTCTTCATCAACACCTTGATTTTTTGTTTTATTTTTGTTTTTTTGCCATGAGAGGATTATAAATGATCAAACTTCTGAACAACTCAAGTTAAACACCTACATCGGATTATTATTGGAGACTGTCAAGGACTAACACCATAATTCTATATAAGTTCTTACTGAGATTATGCAGATTAAATAAATCAAAGGCTATTTTCCCTGGCCTGAATGCATCTAAAGGAAAAGTAACATCTTTGCTTTCAATATTCATTTTCTTGCTTAGTGTTGTGGGCCACTCCTGGTGCATAGGATTGATCTCTTTAAAATAGTCAAGGATTAATTCACATTATATCAGCGATTCTTATTCTGGTTATAGTCTGGGGGTGCATTTTGGGGGCTACTTGATCCTTACAAATTGATGGAAACTTTTGTTTATATATAAATATGTACATTAGTTCTATACCTTTCTGGAGTATAAGGCCCAATAATACAAAAATGTTTAAGAGCCATAAAAGAGATTATAACCTACTATTACTTATGCATTTATTTCTAATCTGATGGAATCATTAAAAATTCTATGAAATTATTGATTTTGTGTTGTCTTTACCTTTTATTCACTGCTTGACTATTTTATATTTTCTAAATATTATTTAGAATTTATAATCATGAAAAATAATTTATAACTTCCAGGGCTTGTTAATCTTGGTAAAGGCTTCAGAGATAAAGATGACAATGTTTTTTAAGCTTCCATGAGAAATTTGATTCCTGCTATTATTTTAAAGAATGGTTGGGGCCGGGCGTGGTGGCTCACATCTGTAATCCTAGCCCTCTGGGAGGCCAAGGCGGGTGGATCGCTCAAGGTCAGGAGTTCAAGACCAGCCTGAGCGAGACCCTGTCTCTACTAAAAAAAAAAATGGAAAGAAATTATCTGGCCAACTAAAAATATATATAGAAAAAATTAGCCGGGCATGGTGGCGCATGCCTGTAGTCCCAGCTACTCGGGAGGCTGAGGCAGTAGGATAGCTTAAGCCCAGGAGTTTGAGGTTGCTGTGAGCTAGGCTGACGCCATGGCACTCACTCTAGCCCGGGCAACAGAGTGAGACTCTGTCTCAAAAAAAAAAAAAAAAAAGAATGGTTGGGAATAATGACTAGTACAAATAACTGAAAATTGTATTTTACACTAGAATTTCTAAGCCTCATCAATAATTTTTGTTACTTCTCTAAAATCTCAATATCTGTAGATTATTGTTCAGAGGGAGGCAACTAGAGGTAAGAAAATTGTACTCTACAATCTGCCTTTTCATTAGTTTTGATGATATGATGGTGACATTTGTTAATGTGCAGGTGTATTGACTCAGAAGAAATAACAATTTGTTAACTGCAAAATGGTTGTAGTAAAAAACACTAAATTTATTTTTGGCAATGTTCCATAGAACATGTCTTTTTAATAAAAGTATGCTTTGTCAATTTTTTTTTCTGTTTGAGCTTACATAAAGGTGTTTGACTTTTTTACATATCTGAAATTATAATATGAATGATGACTGGTATATTTTAACAGATTGAGATAATTTAAAATTCATGCATTTTGATTGTAGAATTTAATGATTTTTAGTAAATTTATAGAGTTGTACAACCTTTATCACAATCTAGCTGTAGAACACTACCATCAAGCCCTAAATTCTGTCATTCCAGTTTTCAGTTAATCCCTGCTCTCATCTTTAGCTTTAAGTAACTCTTAATTTGCTTTCTATCTCTAGATTTGCCTTTGTTGGACCTGTCATAAAGATGGAACCATATAATATGTAGTTGTCTGCATTTGAATTCTTTCACTTAGTATAGTATTTCTGAGGCTCATCCCTGTGATAACATGTATTGATGCTCCTTTTTATTGCAAAATAATATTCCATTTTGTGGATATGTCATTTTTATTCATTCACCAATTGATAGACATTTGAATTATTTTCAGTTTTTGGTTAATATGAGTAACTCTGCTATGAATATTTGCATGCAATTCTTTGCATAGGCATATGTTTTAGTTTACCTCACATAGATATCTAGGAAAGGAATTGCTGAGTCATATGAGAGGTTTATATGTAGATTTTTTAGAACTTGCCAAGCTGTTTTCCAAAGTAATTTTACCATTTGCCACTTCTACTGACAATATACCAGGGCTCCAATTTCCTCACACTCTCATCAGCCATTGTTTATTTTTGGTCTTTTTTTATTCTAGCCTTGTCATATTCTGCAAAAAATCTAGCTGAGACTGTGTTGAATCTATAAATTGTTTTGGGGGAGAATTGCTATCTAAAAAGTGGAGCCACCAAATCAATGAAAATGGAATGTCTCTCCAGTTACTTAGATCTCTAATTTCTCTCTGCATTGTTTTTTTTTTTTTGAATGTTCAAGTCTTGCCTTCTACTTTGTTAAATTTATACCTAAATATTTTATTCCTTTTGATGTTATTAATATTATAGATATAATTGTTTTGTTAATCACATTTCCTAATTGTTCTTTGTTAGTATGTAGACTAACAACTGATTTTTGTGTATTGATTTTCTATCCTGAGACCCTGCTGAACTCATTTCTAAGTTTTGTATGTGTGTGTGTGTGTTTTCCTTAGGATTTTCTATGTAAAGCATTGTGTTAGCTGCTAATAAAGACAGCTTTACTTCTTTTCCAATCTGAATGCATTTAATTCCCTCCGTCCTTCCACCCTCTCTCCCTCTACTTTCAACCTCTCCCACTCCCCTTCCCACTATTCTGCCCTTTCCACTTTCCAATTTCTATCTCTTGTCCTGACATAATTATTAATAGTATTATTTTTAACTTTCAAAACTGTGACTGAAGATTATAGCAAGCACTGTGCATAAAAACATGGAAATATTTCTCCAAATCTTTGGATGGCTTCTTTATCTAGGGCTGTCCCAAATTCTTGGAGAAGCAAAAATACATAAAATACTTTCTTTATTTAAAGTAATAGACATACTCTTTCCTGGAAAATCTTACCGAAGTCTGACAGTAATGCAGGCAGAACAGCAGAGTTCCTGAAGCTGCTATTATAATATAAGGCAATCCTGATTAATACGAAAAGAGTGTTAGTAACATCACCATTCATCTGTAAAAATAAATGCCATTCATGAATCATTTTCAATCAATAGCAAGCAGTAATAATTGATTTTTAGAAAGAAGTTCCATAAGCAACATTACAGAGCTCCAAATTTCTTTTTTGTAGGATGTATTGAAATTAACTAGCTGCTAAATAAGTCATTCAATGGAAAATAAAGGCAGATTTTATTTAAAATGTTTTGTTATTAGCCTCACTGTAAAATATTGTTCTTGTAATATGGTTCTTGGAATGGGCTTCTTATAAAATTTATTTCCAAAAACATTACATGTCAATTTAGTTCCAAAAACATTACATATGTATTACATAAAGATTTATTTTTTCATGAATATAAAATATTTTGGAGAGCATCTTTTGAAATATTTTAAGGGAACTTTGAAATATAGCTGAATCATGTTTAATAATTAAAGGAAATTATAGGTAACATATTTATGGCATCACCATTCTGCTATAGACAATGGGATTGCATAGATATTTAAAACATATCAACTTCCCAGAAGGTGACAGCGGAGGGACATACGTGCTAACTCTTTTGCACATCATTTCATATTATCTCTTGCTGTGTAATCAGACATTTTATATTACATATAGATTAAAACAGGGATCCACAATTTATCACCTGTTGGCCAAATCTAGTTTGTGGCCTGTTTTTATGTGACTTGTGAACAAAGAATCATCTTTTCACTTTTAAAGAGTTGTTTATTTAAAAAAAAAAGAATATGTGACAGAGACTATACATAGCTTACAAAGCTAAAATACTTATTTTCTGGCCCTTTAAAGAAAACACTTTGTGCTGTCTCCTGGCTTGAAATAAAAAAGTTGTTATATTATTCAGACTCTGGGGGTTGACTGCTCAGATGGTGGTTCTTGCTTTGGTTCTTTCATCTGGTGGTTGTCAGCTTTTGATTGGGGCTCCACCTGTTGAGTTTGACTGATGGTTCATTCACTTAGCTGGCTGATGATGCTATGGGTTGCCTGGGAACTCAACTGGGGCTGTTTACCAGAATACCTGCACTTGGCCTTTCTATGTGGCTTGCACTTAATAGTCTCACAGCATGGGAGCTGGATTCATAAATAGAGTGTCCTAGTGGTAAGTGTTCTAAGAGATCTATACAGAAGCTGCAAGGTTTTTATATCTAGTATTGGAGTGTATTTCTGTTGAAGTCTATTGAATATACATCAGCTAAGATTCAATGTGGGAGGTGTCTGTCACATTATGGGAGTGAATCCTAGGAGATGTGGTTCATTGGCAGTTGTGAGGCATCTTTAGAGACTTATTTCCACAGTTTCCCGTCTGGATCCCAATAATTCCTTTCCCTCCCAAGTACAAAATATACTCAGCCCCTCCCAATACTCCCAAAGCTTCATCTCATCATGTTATTAGGATCAGACTTAAAGTCTAGAATTTAATTATCTAATCTGGTCCAGATGGGAATGAGACTCCTCAATAAGATGCTTCTTAATCTGAAGAGCTGTAAATCAGAGACAATTTACCTGTTTCTCATACACTCAGCAGTGAATGGTGGCACACAGTTAATGGCATAGACCTGTCCATTCAAAATAGGAAATATAGGACATATAGGAGTCCATATTCTATGGCAATTCTGGAATCCAGCTAGACTCAGGTGATAATTCACCTTGTTTTGGGCACAGGAAATATATGTTAATTAGGTCTCAGTTCTTCTCCTGGGATTTGTTTACTTCTAGGTTTGGTGCTATCCTCTGAGCTCTTGGCTCCACTGAGTTGTTTTTTGTTTTCCATAAGAAATGCCCATGTTCACAGCTGAGTAGCTTTCACAGCCTGTTTCCTTTCCATAGAAATTTGAGAGACCTTATATATCTTTTAATTTTAACTATCTGTTCCTTCAGTGAAAGTTAGTACAATAATTAGACTTATTTTTGTCCTTATGTATCAAATTATAAATATGTTCCAGTAGACCCACACCCACACTTCTGTGACAGTCCCTTCTCGGTTACCTGTGAGGCTGCTGTGGCACAACACCCTCACAATTTTCAAAAGTCCTTTTCTGGTAAAGCTCTAAAAGGCAAATCCCTCTGATTCATAGCAGACATTTTTTCCCTAGGCAAGAAAATCTAAAAAGCATATGCTTAAGATGTTTAGAAAACATTTTGTCTATCTGAGAGGGTCTAAAAGGCATGTCCTTGTTATTCTTAGAAGTCATTTCTTTTTTCTAGTCGAGATGGTCTACGAGGAACTGCCTTAAATCTTTCTGAAGTCTTAAAAAAAGGTCTTTCTGTTACTCTCTCAATCTGAAATTTACACCAGGACCACATTTCACCAAAGAGCTCTGAATTTTTGCCCAGATGCCATTTCTTACTTTGAAAACCTTCTGCTGTCTGGGAAGACTATGTGTGAGAAACAGTCTATATTTTAAGTAAGCAAGTCCTTGTTTCTTCTATTTCTTTTAAATTCTGATAAATCTACAATACTTTCTGTAGCTCATCTTTCTCTATCTGTATTTTTTCATAGGCAGCTAAAACAAACCAGTTGGTACTTTCGATATTCTGTCAGGAAAAAAAAAAACTCCCAGGCTACATCAATATTTTCCTTAGGTAAATATTTTGATATCATAGACAGTAGTGTACCAAGTTGGGGAATAGTCAGAGCAGTCTACCCAGAGTGCAGGCAATGGGGGTGCGTTGTCTGTTGAGAATTTAAAAATAATACTGAAACTAACTAGAAGTTGTTCTTTTTTATATTATCACCATGAAGCAGCAATTCTAAACAATGTTACTGAAAATATGCTGCTTCCTGCAAGGGCAGACCACTGTCACTCTTCTCTCTTGTGACTATTTGGGATATCACTTCCATGATTATGTCATATGACAAAAAGGATTTTGCAGATACCATTAAGGCCTCTAATCAGTTGTATTAATCAAAAGGGAGACTATCTTGGGTGGCCCCAACTTAACCAGTTGAGTTTCTGAAAGGGAGTCTAGAGGTTGGAGACAGAAGTCAGAGAGATGTGATCTTCCCGGCCTTGACGAAAGATCCATCCATCCTCTAAGCTGCCTGTGAGGGATGTGATTTCAGTGTGGTGAGACACTCAACAGAGAGCCCGGCTGTGCCGGGTCTGAATTTCTGACCTTGACAAACTGTGGGATAATAAATAAGTGTTGTTTTAAGCCACCAAATCTGTGGTACTTTGTTACATAGCAATAGAAAACTAATACCTTTGGTTGTATTTTGTTATGCTATGGTTTCCTCTAATATAATACTTAGGAAATATATTATAATGGTAATTTATCAAATCCAGCATACTATTGTATAAATAGTTACCATATTGAATGCTAAATATTTCTAAAGTAGAACAAATGTATTCTTGGAGAGGAATATAATGTTCTTTAGATATATAGATGAGGAAGCAATTATTTACCCCTGAAGGTTTTGAGGCAAACTACATTGTGTTGACATTTGAGGTAGGCCTTGAAGGATGAGTGACAGCTGGCCAGGCTGACAAAAGAGGAAAGGACATTATAGACTGAACAGCATGGGTTGTCACCCTGAGTAAAAGTTAAATGCTTGGGATTATGAAAAAGGAACAGACTGAGCATTAAGGTGATATTAATGTAAGTTAACTTCAGCACTAAGAATTTAATTTTAGAGGAGACGAGTTTTTGTTTGAGTTCATAAATAAAAATCGCTTTTAAAAAACGTGGGTACCTTTTAGAATAAAAGCACTGTGAAAGATTAAAATCAATCCCTTGTCTTTCTGGACTTTCTAATTAGCTAATATTATCTAAACTGTGAGGCTGGGACAGGTGAAAGAATTTGGAAATAGAAGTAATAAACATTTACTTAGCTATAACAATAGTCTTAGTACAAATGATGTTTATATGTAATTTCAAAGGACTGCATGCTTTATGTAGATATATATGCTATTCCATTAAAAGTGTTATAAAAATAGTGATATTTATGATGTATGAGATGCTGTTTTACATTTAAAATGTTGTCAATATTAAACTATACATACTCTATTTAAAATATTATAACCCATAATAATATGATCTCTTATTTCAATCATAAAGGAATGCATTATTTAATGATAATGTATAAGAAAGCCATTTCAGATTAAATAGGAAGTTTGAGGTTTGTATTTGTTTTTTCATTGTGGATAATTTTTATGTAAAATCAGTAGAAAAAACTCAGCAAACAAAAGTTCAGTGACAAAAATTTAACAAATTCTGGACATGCAGCAACAATATAGAGATACTAAGCCAAAAGTAATAAATTAATATTGTGCTTTCTTTCCTCTCTCTTTTAACTATGTTGCAGAAATGAGTCCAGTCCCTTGCATAACCAGGGTAAGAAAAGAATGAGTCGGCAGTAGTTAAGCTTGAAGATTAAGTTTTTTAGCAGAAGTATCTAGTAGGGTTTATAGAGCAGAGCTCATACTACCTTTTCTCTCTTCATCCCCTCATCTCCATTTTAAATTTGACTGCTTTACTCCTGAACTAATATGACTTTTCCTTTCTTAGATGAGGAAACTGAGGCTCAGAGAACCTCACAGAATCACAGAATCTCATAGTTGGAATGGAATGCATAGGTTGTCTAGGCTACTCCCTCCTGTGTTATGTATACAAGTCACAAGAGCCTTGGTGTGACATCCTGTGAATGTTGAAAATTTCCTAATCCCATTGGGCTTGCTATCTAGAAAGCATTCTTATCTTGAATCAAAAGATCACTGAAGACATATAGAGTAAGCCTAATTTCTTTTGTACAAGACAGCCTGTCAAATACTTAAAAAATAGCTCTCATCACTGAAGTCCACTACCACTAGGCTAGTTCTCTGAGTAGCTGAATGGTTGAGTGAGGGTTAGAGTTCAGATCTGGTTCTTCCTTACTAGTTTTATTTTTTAACCTCTTTATGTTGTCTAAGGGCCAATTCAGGATGTGTAAGTAGGAAAGGGCAAGTCATCATTGCCTTTCATGAAGTTGCACTCTTCTCACAAATTTTTACCAATATTTTTATATAGTTGAATTTTCAAAAAAATGCTATATAAATGTTTACATCCAGAAATTGTATAGAAATTATAGATGATGTTACATTATTTTGGTTTGTACTATTTCTAAACAGTTGGAATGACGAAACCTACAACTTATAGAGAGTATCAAAGCTAGCTGATACAACTTTCTGGAATAATTGAGCATATTCTTTCTAAGAAGGAATGAAGGAATATATTGCATTTGAACCTGCTTCCTATTTGACCGACTATTATAGCCATGCAGTATGTAGATCAGCTCATGTACCTTTTCACTTTATTCTGATGGTCAGTTATGAAGCAATTTAAAGCTACTATATAGTTTTACTATCATGACTATGCCTTTCTAAACTGTCCAGGGAATATAATAATACTCGAGGAGGCATTTTTAGAAAGAACATTATGGCAGTTTTAACAGTTGACAGATGTGATTTGCTTCTATCTTGTCATGGTTATTTTGAATGGGGGAAGACGTGCCATTAGAGAAGAGAAGGTCTGCCAGCTAATTAGCACATTAGATGCTCTATCAGCCTCCCTGGCTTCCTACGTATAGTACAGTTTAGTATATTCAAATTTATTTGGCATAAAAAAGTAAGGCTTCCTTTTACATTTGAACTGGTATAGATAAAAACATAAGTCACACTGAAAAAAAATTTGTGAATAATGTTCAGGGTAGATTCACATTACTTTAACTGTATTTTATTACTTTTAATGTATTTCATATTCATGTTTACACCTCAGAGTCCAATGTAAATGTCACAAAGTAAGACATATATAACTATCAAAAAAGATCAATTTAAGTTTAGAAAATAAATAATGCCTTCACAATAATTATGTTATTTTACTCATTTTCAATAAAGAGAAGGAAACTTACATTAGAAGGTAAATGCCTTATATGCACAATATAATGAACAGAGCACCATAGAACTAATGTTTCTAAACATTTTTATATGGAATACTTAAATCATCTTTTGATGGATTTATAGTGTATCAATAGTTCAGTTATTAGAAGTATATAATTTTACTATTAATACATTCTTTCATGGAGAGACTCTAAAGGATTATGAAATAATTCCAAGATCACTTCTGCCTCCATTTATCTAGGTTTCCAGGATTTTATTCTAAACTCCATAGGAAAAATATAAATAAATCTGAAGTAGGATTATCAATTGAATATTCTTATTGGGGTTTAATTTGTAAATTAAGCAGTCTTAATCAGGGAATAAAAACTATAAATTTAAAAATGTAGAACGTTGCAAACTTGGTAGATTAATGTACAAAAACTAAGAATAACAGAAAAAATCTTCAATGGGTTTATGCAGCTACTTAGGTCTTTTCCCTTTTGTCTCTTTATTGTTTACCTTATTCCCTAGAGTAGCAATTACAGGTGCTATATACTTCCTCCCCCTCTTCCTAATGGTTGACTCCTTTCCCCTGCTTAGAATTATGCGGAGGTCTCCTTTATCTTCAATGAAGAAACCTGTACCCGATCTTGCCTATCACAGCCTGTGCATTGAATGAGATTTTACCTTCAACACCATGTATTCATAGGTCCATAAATGTCTTAAGAGCCCTGGCTATTCAAAGTACTTTAAGCAATGTCAAGCCCTGCACTTGTGTTTTGTATTTCATTCTCCATCTTCACTTTCAGAAATTGTCACTACCTTTTCTCTATCTTCTATACTCAATCTTCTAAGTGGAATTTTTTCCTCACTAATTTAAAAAATATTTTCATGTTTGTTACCATTAAAAATTAAACAACAAATGAATACAATTCCCTTAACTTCTACCTAACCCCTATGGCTATTATCCTATCTCCTTCTTTTAAGAACTAAATATATTTCAAGAATTTTTATTTTCTCAGAATTTCATTATCTCAATATATCCCATTCCTTCTTCAAGCCATTGCAACCTGTCTTCCCGCCCCATCACTGCCCTGGGACAACACTCAACAAGGTCCCCAATGACCACTCTGCTGCTTATTCTGGTGGCTATTTACAGTAACATCTCACTCAGCATTCCAGAATCATTTAAAAGTGATGACCACTCTCTCCTTGAAAACTTCTTTTCTTGGATTTTCATGTTAAAACTAACTTTCCTTCCTTCTTTCTTTCTTTCAAAGTTTTCCATCTGTATCTCTGTCCATCCTTTCTCTTTCTTCTTTGCATGTTAGCTCAAAACTCAGTCCTAGGGCTCATCATCCTCTCACTGTTAACCCGCTATTCTCCTGGTGATCTCATCCATATACAGTGCTCTGATTGTCACCTATATGGAGATGACAGCAGAACTCATTACCTTCCTTTCTAATACTACCCTTTCCCTTGTTACTCATCTAAAGAATGACACCATCCAGTGCATAAGCCCAAAACACAGGGACAATCTCAACACCCTCTTCTCTCTCCCTGTCACTCCGTATCCACTGCTTTAACAAATCCTGCTAAAATTTCTACTTAAATATCATTTGAACTTGTCCCTTGTTCTCCATCTCTACCAAAGTTACCACCACCCTTATCCAAGCTATTAAGATTTTCTGCAAGGATGATGGCATAGTGTCTTGATTAGTTTAACTGCATTCATTCCTGCTTCTCTCCAATTGCTTCTCTATATTGTAAATGCTAATCTGACCATGTTTTTCTGCTTCCTATCCTTAAAATCCTTTGATAATTTCCCATTTTTCTTTGGATCAAAACAATCTTCTTGATATGACCTGTAAGACAGACAGACCTACATGGTCTGAAACCACCAAACAAATTCTTAATTTCTATGCTTTGATCACACAGCACTCTTCAATAGTTTGTATCCAATATACTTTCTTTTTTTTTTTATTTCAGCTCTTCATGGGGGTACAAAAGCTCAGGTTATATACATTGTCCATGTCCTGCCCATCCCCCTGAGTCAGAGCCTCAAGCGTGTCCATTCTCCAGACAGTGTGCCTGGCATTCACCTTGTAGTCTTACCTCCATCCCCTCCTCCCCCCACCTCCCCGGGTCAGCACCTTCAAGCATGACCATTCCCCAGAGGGTGTGCAACGCACTCATCATGTAGGCATACACCCATCCCCTCCCCCCACCCCCCATCTCAGTCTGATAGCCAATTGGTATCCTTCTCCGATGTGCATTTAGGTGATGATCAGGGAAACCAATTTTCTGGTGAGTACATGTGATGCTTGTTTTTCCATTCTTTGGATACTTCACTTAATATAATGGGTTCCAGCTCTCTCCAGGAGAACCAAAGAGATGTCGTATCATCATTATTTCTTATAGCTGAGTAATACTCCATGGTATACATATACCACAGTTTACTAATCCATTCGTGGATTGATGGGCACTTGGGTTGTTTCCACATCTTTGCGATTGTGAATTGTTCTGCTATAAACATTCGGATACAGGTGTCTTTGTTATAGAATGACTTTTGTTCTTCTGGGAAGATGCCCAATAATGGGATTGTTGGATCGAATGGTAGGTCTACTTGAATCTGTTTAAGGTATCTCCATAATGCTTTCCACAGGGGTTGCACTAGTTTGCATTCCCACCAGCAATGTATGAGTGTTCCTGTCTCTCCGCATCCACGCCAACATGTGTTGTTTTGGGATTTATTGATAAAGGCCATTCTCACCGGAGTTAAGTGGTATCTCATTGTGGTTTTGATTTGCATTTCCCTGATGATTAGGGATGTTGAGCATTTTTTCATATGTTTGTTAGCCATTCTTATATCTGCTTTTGAAAAATTTCTATTCATGTCCTTTGCCCACTTTTTGATAGGATTGTTTGATTTTTTCTTGCTGATTTTCCTGAGTTCTAAATAGATTTAACTCATTTATTCTCAAGTTGCAATTCAAGCATTGCTTTCTCAATGTAGGCTTTTTGACCTCCATGTTAAAATCAATCATCCCCATTATAATCTTTCAGGATCCTGATAATCCTTGTTTTTAGTACTTCTCCCAGTTAGAACTTTGCATTTGTGTCAATGATTATTAAATATCTGCCTTTAATAATCAACTATAAACTTCATCAAGAAAGACATTAAGACTTTTGTTCTTTATCATCACATCATTAATATTTAATAAATTATTTATTCTGTGACTTAACACCTTTTTCATTTGTGTTCAGCTGCTTCCTGGAGAATTCATGACTCTGGACTCTATTCCACTTTTATGATTTTACTTTCCACGCTTTAGTCCTGGCATATGCTTCTGTTTTCTGTGGTTCTTGACTCTGGGCATCTTTGTAAGGACTACATTTGGATATGCTGTTCTGACACTCTTGGCCTATTCTGAGAATTTGTAGACTAGATAGTTTACCCAATCTGCTGAAATTCCAGGATTTGGACAGAACTTGTTGCTATTTCTAGGTGCCATTCTCCCTTTTCCTCAGGAAAATCTTGAATATATACCTTTTACTCAGTTTACTTCCTCTTTATTTATTTGTGCCTTGTCTGCCTGAAACTTTCAGTTTCAACACTACAAGTGTTCTTATGGGCACTGTCAAATATCTCAGTTATGTTTGAGTTTTCAAGTTCAGGACATTTTATCAAGGAGATTTTTGACTATGTAGGTTGCCTCCTTATCTACCTTCTTTCTCCTGCCTTTTAATTATAAATATTCCTTGAAAGTTAGGCTCTTCAGTTCTTTGAGGTTTTTTTTCTTTATTTGTTATCTCTCTGATAATTCATTTATAGTTACAGCTTTATTTTTAACAGCTTTATTAAGATATGATTCACATATCATATGATTCACCCACTTAAAGTATATAATTCAATGGCTTTTCTTATATTCACAGAGTTGCATATCCATTACTGTAAACATGTTTAGAAAATTTTTATGACCGCCAAAAGAAATCCTGCACCCCTTAGCTATCATGCTGCAGTCTCCCCACAACCATCCCCCAGCCCTAGGCAACCACAAATTTACTTTCTGTTGCTATAGATTTTTCTCTTCTAGACTTTCTTTTAATTGAGATCACACAATATCCGGCCCTTTGTGACTGGCTTCATAGTCATAACTGTAAATTACCATTACCATGCAATTTTTTCAATCATCTATTTTTAGACATAACTCCTCTTCTGAATTCCAGTATTGAGTTGACAAATACACATTTTTACCTAAGTCTACACTTCAACTTAACATACCTAAAGTATTATAGAATTGTTGACTTTCTTTTTCAACTAGCCTTCTTCCTTTTATTCCTTATTTCCATCAATGCATATGCTATCACAGACACTGTTATTATCTCCCAAACTTTGTTTTTATTGTAATCCTATCTATTCAGTGCCTAACATGTAAGTGCAATTTAAAGAATATAAGATTTAATGTCATAGGGTCTGAATCAAAGTCCTAATTTCATTATTTCCCTCCAGTGTGATTATGGATAGGTTACTTTACCTTTTGAAAAATTTTTTAAAAATTAAAACATTTTAAATTGTTACTTAATATTTATACGTATTTAACTCAAGTTTATCATCTATAAACTGAAAGAGAGGATGTCAGTAATTCTCATTCCACAGGGGACTGGAAAATTTGAAATGCCTAGCATAGTACTTGTATATTGCAGACACTCAAAAGTATTAATGGGAAAAGATATTCAAATGTTATCATATATTTTTAAACATTCTCTAATTTTAAAAGGTTAATTTATTAATTTAATTAATTCTATTTCAGGCAGTGAGAGAGAAACAAATAAATAAAAGGTCCTTATCATTTTCTAAGGGCAAGAAATTTTGTAGCCTATAGGCTTAATACAAAGCTGGATAGTACACTTCAATTACAATGTGGCAGTTTAATTGAGGAAACAATTCCATGTTTCAAATGTTATATTTTTCAATGTGCTTTGAAAATATTGGTACATTAATTCTATTTGTTCAGCCTATCCCCAGAAACTAGGCTACTCCTAGAGTGGCTCTATGAGTTGGGAGGGTCCATGACCTTCTCTCAGGGTCATATGAGGCAACAGGACTTTCCCCTGGTCTATATGGCTGCTGCCACACCTCTGGCAGATGAGTTGTTTCTCCCCTGCCAAGGTCAACCAGAATCCTTGGGCAGTTGCAGACACCAGAATCACTCCCTCAGAAACTGCAGCCCACAGGGAATAGTGAGTAACAGTAACTCTCTTGGGCTAGGGGTATCCTCCTTTTCCTTGTAGGTATGGAAGAGGGTTATAGATCTGTGCTAACTGTACAAAGGATCACTCATTTTGAAGGGAAGCAATTGTTCTAGAAATAAAAATTTAGTTTTAATCAGACTAACAGACTCCCAGTTGCTTAAATTATTGAAATATTATTCTGGCTCCCTTTAATGGAACTCTATAATCTGGTCTACATGTATTTTTTAAAATCTGTTTTCTACTTTATCATGTTAACCATCGGATCAAGCAACAGTGATTGCCTCAGTGGCCCCCAGACATAATTTTTTCTTTCTTGCCTTTGCTCTTTTTCTTTTCTTATGGATCTACTACTGTGTGCTGGGAATATTTTCTCCCATTGCTGTGAAGCCTTCCCTGACCATGGAGATTCACTATTGTCTCCCCATGTCTGAATCTCTGTAGAATTTATATCAGTACCACATCCTTTTGACACTGATTTTTTTCTTAATGAGATTATTCAATTCTCAATAGTTTTTATTCCTGTTTGTACCCACTAGTGTCTAGCATGTTGCATACATAGAATATGGTCAATGGATATTTTTGAATGGATAAACAGAATTTTTTTATAAGCTAAGGAAAACAGATACCATTGGGAAAATATCTCTCTTAGAAGGTTAATTTGAGCAATTTTAGCAAAAAATTATAAAACAAGGACTTAATTTTTGAAAGGAGATATAGAATAAATATCTAAAAGAACAATGAAGTGGTTTATCAGTTAATTGAATTCTGAAATTAATCATTTTTATATGCATGCAATGTCCGTGTTTCTATTCTAAGTTCAAGTATGAATGCCAATGTTGAATTCAAAAAGAGCTTTTGTGAATGAGTAACTAGCTCAAGGTCAGCAACAGACTAAACATGCTGCTTGTCTGTTTCTCAGGAAGTATCCTGGCAGTTACAGGTGTAACTAAAAGGCCACTGCAACACCCTAGAATTTGCATTATGATGTCTTTTGGGAATATGATTCTACATCATAATGCCCTCTCTTTGACTGCTTAGGTTTTTAAAGCAATGAGTATTGTGACCTTAGGAAATGATATCTCTTCCTGGAATCACCTCCTAAAGCATAGAATAATGACATAATAATGGCAAAGACATTGAACTTACAATACTGATAAGTTGAAAACTATATTCAATGCATAGACATATATGAAGTCATATTTTCATTTACTCGGCATTCCCATTCAAATCAACTAGTGTTGATTACTGGTTTTTCATCCAATTAAGTGCTTTTGTCTTCACCCAGGTAATGTCATTGAACTAGTGTGTGTGTGTGTGTGTGTGTGTGTGTGTGTGTGTGTGTGCGCGCGCTCACGCGCCTTAATGATGTTGAGACCTGTGGTCTTTGATTATCACTGGCTTAATGTTGTGGATCTTTTACGAAAAACAGAAAGCATTGTTCCTCTCCTTTAGCAATATACGACTTTGCAAACCTCACTTGAGACTTCTCTTAACTTGACGATTGAATCCAAGACTCCTTTTTTTTATTTGTTTGTTTTTTTTTTTTTTTTTGTTTGTTTGTTTTTTTTGAGACAGAGTGTCACTTTGTTGCCCGGGCTAGAGTGAGTGCCGTGGCATCAGCCTCGCTCACAGCAACCTCAAACTCCTGGGCTTAAGCGATCCTACTGCCTCAGCCTCCCGAGTAGCTGGGACTACAGGCATGTGCCACCATGCCCGGCTAATTTTTTCTATATATATTTTTAGTTGTCCATATAGTTTTTTTTATTTCTATTTTTAGTAGAGACGGGGTCTCGCTCAGGCTGGTCTCGAACTCCTGACCTCGAGCGATCCACCCGCCTCGGCCTCCCAGAGGGCTAGGATTACAGGCGTGAGCCACCGCGCCCGGCCTCCTTTTTTTAAAAAAAAAAAAAAAAACATATACGTATTTTATATATTATATGTATGTATACATTTAAAATGGCTTTTTGGAGATATAATTCATGTAACATACAATTTACCCATTTAAAGTGTACATACAGTTCAGTAGTTTTTAGTATATTCAAAGAATATACAATCTTTGGATTATTTCATCACCCCTGAAAAGAAACCCTCTACCCATTAGCAATCACCTTCCAAACCTCCCACCTCAACTCCTGGCAATCAGTAATCTACTTTCTGCCAGGTCTCCTTTTTTGTAAAGAAAAATGTTCTAAAACACTGATATGGTTATTATTGGATTTTTAATACTCATTTTTATTAATTTTGCACCACATGTGCACACTGGCATTCTAAATCAGAGACATTATTAATCCACTTAAAAAGCAAGTAATGTTCATGTGGTTCTCCCACTCTCTGATCCTTACCCCAGGGGTGAATCTATGATACTCCAGGCCAAATATCCTCTGCATACAAATTTCAAAGTCTATCAAAGGGGAGGCCCAGTGAACATAAGGATTTCTCTGTTTATTTATGACCCTTTAACCTGACATGGGATGAGAAGAATCCTAGGTTCTCACCCTAACTTTTGAAATAAGAGTCAGATAAGCCATGATTGTCTCCTACTTTTATGACCTAGATATAGCACCAAGTTCTGGTTTAGAACTTTTTATTGTTATAGATTTAGGGGGTACAAGTGCAGTTTTGTTACATGGATATAGTGTGTAGTAGCTAAGTCTGGGCTTTTAGTGTAACCATCACTGGAATCATGTACATCGTATCCGTTAAGTAATTTTTCATCCCATACCCACCATCCACCCTCGCACCCTCTTACCCTTTTGCGTTTCCAGTGTCTAATACTCTACTCTCTATTGCTATGGGTAAACATTATTTAGCTCCCACTTTTAAGTGAGAACATGTGATATTTTACTGTTTCTGAGTTATTTCACTTAGGATAATGGCCTCCAGTTCCATCTGTGTTGCTGGAAAATACAAGATTTCATTCTTTTTTATGGCTCAGTGGTATTCCATGGTATTATATACACATTTTTTCTTTATCTAATTGTCCACTGATGGATACATAGATTGATTCCATATTTTTGCTATTGTGAATAGTGCTGCAATAAGCATATGAGTGAAGGCATCTTTTTGATAAAATGACTTACTTTCCTTTGGGTAGGTACCCAATAGTGGGATTCCTGGGTAAAATGGTAGATCTACATTTAGGTCTTTGAGGAATCTCCATATAGTTTTCCATACAGGTTGTACTAATTTACATTCTCATCATAGTATATAGGGATTCCCTTTTCTCCACATCCTTGCCAACATTTGTTATTTTTTCTTTTTTTTTTTTAATCAGCCTACATTCAGGAATCCTTCTGCTGTTTTCTGACTTTTCAAAAATAGCTATTTTTTTCATATACCATAAAATTCACCCATATACAGTATAAAATTTTTTTTAACATTTTTTGATTTTTAATTATCATGAGTTGTATATATTTATATATAATATATAGTTGTATATATTTATAGGGTACATGTGATGTTTTGATATAGGCATACAATGTGTATTAATCAAATTAGGTTAATCAGGGTATCCATCACCTCAAGTATTTATCATTTATTTGTGGTATGGATATTCGATTGTCACTCTTTTGGTTATTTTAAAGTATACCATAGTTTACTATTGACTATAGTCACTTCATGTGCTATAAAATATTATTCATTCTATTTAAATATCTAACTATATTTTTGAACTCATTAATCATTCCTGCTTTGTACCCTGCTGCCCTGCCCGCTACCCTTCCCAGCCTCTGGTAACCATCATTCTACTCTCTGTCTCCATGAGATCAATTGTTTTAATATTTAGTTCCCACATAGGAGTTGAGGACATGTAAAAATTGTCTTTCTGTGCTTGGCTTATTGCTCTTAACATAATGTTCTGACATTCTCCACAGAAATAGAAAAAATAATCCTAAAATTTATATGGAACCACAAAATACCCGGAATAGTCAAAGCCATCCTGAGCAAAAAGAACAAAACTATAGAAATCATATTACCTGACTTGAAGTTATACTACAGAGCTTTAATAAGCAAAACAGCATGGTACTGGTATAAAAATGAACACATAGACCAATGGAACAGAATAGAGAACCCAGAAATAAAACCATATAGAATCATTCAAATTGGAGTTAAGGTCTTGTCATTTTTTAATTTGACATAAATTTGTTGGAAGCAGGAGAAGTGAGAAAACATGGATATGTATACATTTTCTTGACATCTCCCCAAAAAGTCACATATGGTAAAAAAAAAAAAAAAAAAAAAAAAAAAAAAAAAAAAAAAAAAAACCTGATAAATCTGAGGTTCTAAAAGCATTTGTAAAGCCCTTATCAAGATTATTTTATTTTTATAAAAAGCTAATTATAAATAAGGGCTGAGAGAATTGTGTAAAAGGTAACATGTAGGAATATATGTTTTCTTCTCTAGATATACTAATATTATGCTTCATCACTTTCCAAATCTACTGTATTGTGTGAAGCTTTCCTTCATACAAAGGCTTTTCGAGCTAACCTTCTATGCCTCAGAACCTCTCAGCTACTCAAGAATATGCCTGTTTCTTTATTCTCCAGGCTCTCAGGTCCTTAGGTGCATATATACTTGCCTTTTTCAAAGAGTATATTTAGTTTATTCATAATTTTCCTATTTGACCTTTTTTTTAGGTTGAAAGTCCCTTGACATCACGTATTTTCTCTTACATGCTATGTAGAGTTATACAAAATCCAGTCTGGGACTGAGATGTAAAAAAAGAAATTTTGGAAGTGGTTTTTGGAACTATAAGAGACCAGTCACCAGTCTTGAATAAAACCTGTTAAAACAATTCACTTATGTAGCGATGTTCCTTCTGAGAGATTCTAAAGAAGCAGATGCTAAATCTAGGGTACCTTGCATTAAACGTTAAATGTATGATGCCCACTTGTCCTTGACTTTGGGAAAATCAATATCTTATATTGATAGGTAATCATTTGACTAGTTAGGCATAACATTAAGAGGTTTATTATAAAAATAATGTTTGCATGCATCAATGCAGATCAGTAGAGTCATATTTAAAATAACATATAGAGATCAGTTAAAGTAGAAAATATAAAAAGCTTAAAAATCTATAGTAATAGAATCCTTTCCAAATGATTTATTCACTAACTCTACTAAATAATGAAGTTAAAACTGGTTTTTACTATTCCCAAATGAACAATGTCACTACAAGGCACTAAATTACCCCAATTACAACTTGCTTAATTTGGCAATTTAGAGGCAAATGGAATGGAGGAGTATGAGGCAGGAGCAGTCCCCCAAAATACGAGCTAAAACATATACAATAGACGCTATGGGACCTCAAGTGGGTGGTTTTACAGTAGTTACATAAATTGCTTCTCTCATACATCACAAGATTTAATTCCTTTCTTCCATGGAGCTAAAAACACTTCATTTCCTTCTTTGAAATGTATAATAAAATATCATGCATATAAATCTTCTTAAAAACCCAATAAGATTAAAAATAGATCAGGATTAAATAGGGTATTAAGACTTCTACTACCAGCGTAGTGTAATTCATTGTCTATAGGCAAGGGAAAGAAGTTTTATGGTTAGGTTTCTCTTTCCTGATCTGCACAATTCATATTGGATTTAGTGAAGTGTTCACACTACATATAAAGCAGCTGAATTTATCTCTTCACATTCTGAGGTTTTCTCCATCTTGGATAATATTTACATTTTAGTGTTGTATACAACCATCTCACTTAAGAAACCAGTCTTACTAACCTTTTGAAGATCTTTGATCCTTACTCTTCGTTTAGCATATTCATTCTCCACTGAATAATGTTTTGTGGTTCACTCTCTTCTTTCTTTCTAAAACCTAATAATTCTTTGAAGCTAGGTCAAGTTTATGCTCACCTTGCTAGATTTTGTCTTGACAAATTTCAGTGCTCCTGATGCCATATGTTTGGTAGGAAAGACATTTCCTTTGAAAGGCAGGTGAGTAGGGCAGCAAGAAAGTTAGCTGTTAGATAATCTCTAGTTTGGGGCTTGTGTGCTGGCAATGAAAATCACTCTTGTATTCAGTCATTACTTCACTTTCTCCATGCTTCTTTTCATAGTGACCAAAGATAATAGAACATATAGCTAAGCTAGGCCAGACCACCGAGGGCTAGTCTGACTTTGCAGCTTTGGAAGCAAAACAACTTGTCCCTGCTTAAAGTTGCTTTAGTTACTATGGGAAACAAACAATCAGTATAAAAGATATATACTAGGTAAAAATATAAATAAACAATCAGACTCAAAATGAATGATTGACCTCCCCTACATCTCTTGGTTCCTCTTTTTCTTCCATAGTTCTTCATAGAAATGCTGTCTGTTCCTCATTAGAAAACTCCTGCAGCCTCTTTCTAATAAGAGGGGGAATAAGAAGTTAAATTGGAGGAGGAAAGAAATCAGAGTCTCCTTGCCCTTTAAACCTATAGTAAAGCCCGATGACAATTACTCTATGTTCTGTTCACTACCATATAAGGCAATTGGTTTCTGAGCCAGTTACGTAACCTTGGTACTCTAGTATTTCTGATGGGACCATGATCATAGAGGAAGTTTGGCAGTAACCTACGAGAAATGTGGATTCTTGGCAGGAATGTCTCAGAATGACAAATAATCCATCTGCCTATAGAGGAACAGCAGATACAAAGGCCCAGAGATACAAACATATTTGTGCTTAGTGAATTAAAAGAAAAGTCACGTGAGACTGCATTTTGCTTACTTGTTAAACATAATTCTTTCCCTGCCTTGTCCTATCATGTGAATTAGGTTCTGTTTTCATTTTAAGTCTTTCCAGAGCATTCTTTATTTATTTTGGTTCTGGTTAACTTAGCAAATTCCCATCTATTGTTTTGCATTTTGTTCTTCATTTTTTGTTCTATTATTCTTTTGGGGTATTCCCACTTTTACATCCCGTTATGGAAAGAAAGCTAGTAAGTTCAATTGATTATATCTGTTTTTTCTTGGTTAAGCTGCACACAACTCACTGGCCTTGGTTTTTGGTAATACCTCACCAACTGGAGACCCTCATTCTGTTCTAAAATAATGGAATAGAGTAGATAGATAGGGATCTTAGCTCCTCTTAATACAATTTATAAGCTTTTCTCGAAATTATGTTTTTTAAACTGCTCTTTTTCTAATACAACTTTTCTGTCAGAATCCTTGGGTAATTGGTTTGTTTTATTGTGCACTAGATATAGTCCAAACTCCTTCACTGTCCCTTCAAAATCCTTCACAACCTTGTCCTGATTTGAAATTTTAGTTTTATAAGCTACCTCTTATTTAAGTGAGTAATCATACATATCCATTATCCTTGACTTGATATATTAACATATCCTATTACTCAGAAAATTATTCCTTTTCCCCTTATCATATGTAAATTGTAAGCCTCCTTGAACCCAATCCAAATTTCACTTCTGATTACATTTTAACTCCAAGTGCTCTCTCCCTCTTCTGAATTTATATACGATTTATTATCTCTATTTATTTTAATGCTTTTCATAAAGCCTTATTTGTAAACTATCTCCATACATCTACTAAATTGAAAATGTCATGGGAAAGAGACCTTTCTTTTTTACTTTTCTTCCTATTCTCATATGGCTTTTCCAATAGTAATTGCTTAAGAAATATTTATTTTTTTTTGCTAGTTCACTGCAGCAGATTATAATCAGGTATGCCTAATCAGGTATAATCTAGTGAAGAAGGTTTCTAGTGGACCCCCAATCAAAGAATAGCTCATAAAAATGGGTTAATACTAATGTTATTCATTAAGGCACCAAATGCAAGAGAAGTAGGCGTGTGGGCAGATGATGCTTAGATTTTTATGTCCAACATGACACCCATTTCCCTTTGTTTTTTGAGTAGATGTATTTGATTGGAATTATGGAGTTACTTTATAAAAGGCAAAGATTAATTTGACAGATAATTATTGGGGGACTTTTTATTGATCCCATTAGCTAATTATCTGAATCTCAAGACTTTACAAAACATCTACATTTTTTAAAAACAGGATTTATATAGTTTATAATACCATTTCTCTCTCTCAATACCATATTATACAAGCTCCCCCAAATTTAGCTTTGTGTAACAAATATTGGGTCCACCAACATTGTGTGACATTGTATAACGAAAAGAAGGATAAGTTTTTGTCTTTTGTCCTTGGATTTTACTCTCATTTTCTTCTTGGCAGGTCTCATCATCTTATGACCTTCAATATCCATCACTAAATTCTGAAAAATAAAAAAAGTGCCAATTCTGCTATTAATAGACATATTGGTATTAGGGTCTTTCTACCACATCCAAGAATAATAAATAATAGATCGACAGGCAACATGACAATCATTCAAAAACAATAGGGCTATTAGAGAATATAATTATTGCTTACTGGTTCAGATTAATAGAGAAAGAAAATCAGAAGACATAGAAAATATAACACTCCTCAATTCTGTTGTAGGTACAATTCCAGAACACTGAGAACATTGAGAGAGCCCAGAATATGCCTTCTTAACATGAATAACTTGAGTTTAAGTTGTCTATGGAACAGCTAGGTGGAGATGAGTTTTAGGTAATTGAATGTATATGCTTGAATCTTGAATGATGTCAAGTATAGAACAAATATAGCGATTGACATGTATTAGATGCTTACTATGAGCTTGGCAAAACTTTTAGCACTTTATAAATATGGAAAAATTGATCCTCACAATAACCCACTGAGGTAAATATTATTATTTTTATTGTTTTAAAGCTGAGGAAACGAGATACAAAGAGATTAAATCACTTGTTCAATATCAAACCAGTAGAGGTTAATTTTGACTCAGATGCTCCAGTTCCAGTGTGTGTGTGTGTGTGTGTGTGTGTGTTTAGACAGGCTCTCACTGTTAAAGTGTGTGTTCTTAACCATCACACTTCTTTTTAATAGTACATGGAAAGAAGTTGAAATGGTGGCCATGGAGACGATTTCTCAAAGCCAAACAACTAGGTCAAGATAGTAAATGCTATGCAAATGACTGTTGCATCACTTAAGATTAGGCTAGTTGCAATGACAAAACACCTAAAAATATATGATGGTGAAAAATATATCATGGTGAAAAATATATGATGGTGAAAAATACTAAGAAAGTTTATTTCTCACTCATGAAAGTCCAGTGCTTTGGGGATCCAGACTCCTTCTAGCTTGTGGCTCTGTCAGCCTCAACATGTGGCACATGAAATTACTCTGGTAATCTCTATCAAGCCAGCCAGAAAGAAGGTCAAGGTCATGTAGCATAGATGAGGAGATTTTTATGGTGCAGTTCAGGCAGCAGCATACATCATTAGTTACCATATTTCATTGGTGGTGTTTTGTCATGTGGTCAGTCTGAACTCAGCTAACTGCAAAGGATTGTGGGAAATTTAGTATAGCTGTGTGCCCAGAAATAAGAGGGAACAGGTGGGAGAAGCAGCTTTTATGTTTCTACCACACCCACTGATATAAATTGATTTATTTTATTGGCTTTAAAACTACATACTTCTAGTTTACATTAGGGCTAAATACTATAAACAGAAATCCTAAAATTTTGAACAGAAATTTAAGATAGTTTTGTGATGGCTTTATGCATTTACCTTTTGTAAAATTTTTATGCCTTTATCGGAATAAAGTAAAGAGCTATCTGGCTTTTAAAATCATATATAAAAATAATTATTTTTTTCTACATATGGAATGTGGTAAAATAAACCTTTTGGAAGCACTTTAATTCTTAATTTAGTTTGATATTCAAAGATTGAGAAATTAGTATTTATAAAATGTTGAAGTGCTGTAAATGATGAAGCCAAGAAGACATAAAGCATACTGCTATATTCTTAAAATATTTTGTAGTAAATATTGAGATAAATCCTTCATTTTACCTATAACATAATTCAGAAAAGCATGGTTTGCATAAAGACAAATATGAATTACACATTTATATTGATATTTAATATTCTTAATATAGAGAAAATTTTAATTTAATAGAAGTCTACTTTACAAATATAATCTCTAAAATGCTAATTATCAAAAAAGGATAAAGAGATGTAAGTATATAATCAAAAACTTGAATTTTCTTCATTCATTAAAGAAGATAAAGATCAAAATGTTTTTCTCATTTTATCTCCGACTCTACCATCTTACCTTGCTCCCTACAATCCTAAACTTCCTACACACACATTTAAGACAAGTAAATAACTTGAGTAGAAGAAGAAAATCATATACATATATAATATTTTTAATTTGCTTCCATTCACAAAGAGACAAATAAAATTCAAACCTTACGTGAAACAGTAGAAGAACAGTAAATGTCCCCCTCATTCTATGACACAAGTGTATAATAATTTTCCCTTGAAAATGTATGAGCATTTTTCTAGTGCCATTAGATACACAAAATCACTAATCATTATACTTGTGATTCACCCTGAATTCCTAAAATTACGTAAAATAAGATGTAGTCTTCTTTCCTTTTAATAGGTTAACATCTAAAATTAGTGGCATCTGGGGCATCATACTTGAACTGAATAGAAACTGGGACATCATACTTGAACTTTGAATATTCAAATTTAATATCCTAATTATGCATGTTATACAAATGAAAAGCTATAGAGACTAAAGTATAAAGGAGGGAGGAAAGTAACTGGAAAATTCAGGTCTGTGTGCATTATAACAAGTATTTCACCATTAATAACTTCATATATTAAATAAAGAAAAACTTAAAACACTGTTTAGATGTTTAAAATATGTAGTGATATTTAGACATCCCCTAGTCTAAACAGAATGTCCAAAAGTTTCTAATCATTGAATATTGTCTTATATTTCCATCATTTCTGCAGCTTTTATTCCAAAATTGTTCTTGAAAACTTAAGTCTTTTGCATACCTCACCCTAAGTGACCAATGCATGTTTTTGCATACTTTTAATTCCACAATGAATAATGTGTTATTGGAGGAAGAGAAAAAGAGAGAAAGGAAAGTGGGGAGAATAAATAATGCAGGATATTCTGCCTGCTATTGTACTTATGGTATTTATGACCCACGGTGAACATAACAAAGAAAGTGAGATTTTTGTTAGAGATGTGGAGACGGTTAGGTGTCAGTTTCAGAGGGGCTTTCATAGCATTATCATATTGCAGCCTGAATGTAATTTTAATGTTTGATGATTCATAATTGAGATAGTAATGGCTCTAAATGCCAGTCAAAACTTCCATCTGTTGCCAGCTGACAAAACATCTGTCTAATCCATTGTTGGAGGAAAAGCTAGTTTTGACCCTATAGTAACTTGATTTATATACAATATAGTAATTAAGGACTGATTTTAGAACATTCACCCAGTGTAAGATGGGATTCCACTGGATGGAACATTTATAGTGCTGTTTCATTTTTCTCTGTCCCATTTGCATGTTTACATAGTTCTTCATATTAAATGGGTTTATTTGCATTCTTCTCTTTATCCCTCCAAAGAAAACTCATAATTATTTTTTCAAAATCACTTCCATGTCCTGTTCCTTGTGTCTTCCCTTGGTTCACTTACAGTCTCCAGAAACAAATCTTTAAAAGAGTCACAAGGTAATGAGATATAAGATTTATAAACAACAACAAAAAGTTTTCTTAAACTAGAAAAAATCAAAAAGTTGTTAGCTCCAAATATTATTAGAGAAGGGTCAATAAAATTTAAATTTTATGAAATTTATGAAATATTTTGTATTTTTAAGGGTATACAGAATAATATGAACCATCCAGTTTAAGAAAATGTTAGAACATGGAAATGATTTACGAAAATTGAAGCTTTTTTTTTCAGAAGTTATCTCTTGTAGTTGTATAAAAACAGCAAGAAAGAAGGTGAGAAGCTCAATAGGAAGCTTCATAATAATAACAGTGGTCACCAAAGTAAGTGTTGTGGCTCTTGCTAGGGCTAACCCATATTAGGTTAGAGGGGTTTAGAACATCTTATAATTTGAAATATTACATACGTCTTGCAATGTTTTAAAATAAGGTTAATACATTAATATAGTATTATGTAAATTATTTACAAATCAACATATATTTTTTGGTTTGTCCTAAAATTTTTTTACTTATGGTATTGTATGTTCCCTTTGGGGACTACCAATCCATATGTCAATATTCTGAATAAAATCTCTAAAAGAGATTTTTGGAGACATATGGAAATAATACATTTATTTCCTTGTAAGCATTTCCTATTGCTTTTAATATGAGCTGTACTTTTTCCTGTAGACTAAAACTGCAGTAAAGTTTCAGAATTGATTTTGTAGAAACTTGTGGTAAAAGTAAATAGCTTTCCCAGAGTGGATTATGATTATAAATCCTTGCAGAGGCTTAGAGGCTCAAAATTGTGTTGAACATTTTACCAACTTTGTAGTGTATTCATGTAGGTCATGGACTATAATCACAATTCCATTATTAACTTGAAGTTTGGACTCTTGCAGTCTTGTTTGCATTATACAACCTGTAGGCATCACCCAGGCTGATACCTGTATCTGTAATAGAAAGAAGCAGGCAATGACTCGAATACGTGGGAATGAGGTGACCTAGAATTAATAATGCTTCTAACTAAACTCCAAAACTATCTTTAATAATGGCTTAGCCTTCCAACATGAGTATGTGGAATAACAGATGAGAATCAGGAAAAGGACTTCTGTTAGTTTCAGTAGATTGTATTGTAAAGTTAGTTAAATATGTTTTCTTGATTATTACTTAGGAGAAATTACTTGCAAATTCTTTGGTTATTTAAAAATTAGGCGAGCCTTTCAGCTTCCCAGTGAAACAAGTTTGTGTTTTCACTTTTTGATAATAATCAGATACAATAATAGTAAGAAATCTTCTGAGTTACAAAGAAAACTAATGAAGAACTAGGAAGAAAACTCTTTCTTCATTTCTATGTCATTTATATGTTCCTCTGAGTCAAAGGGTAACTAAACTCAAAAATTGGAATGCTGTATTTATAATCTCATTTTACTTAACATTTAAATTTTCAAAATTTTTACTTTCTTATGAGCTATATTTTTATATACATATAATTATTTGAATATATTTTCACAGGGATATATGCTTATGAAAAATTCTAATTTAGTTTCATGGACTGAGAATCTGGCCACTGAACAGGGAGTCCCATTTCGGGACATTATTGCAATTCTGTCAAATGCTAATGAGACTTCAAGTTTTCTGCTTATTTTCAGGGTGATATCTTAATGATATATATTTTTTTAAATAGAGGCTGAATCTTTAAATCAGTGTTTGTCAAAATATGGTTCATCGTCACCTCAGCCGCTTATTAAAAGGAAGATTTCTAGAGCCAATTGCTGATTAACTGAGCATTTCTGCACGCAGGGCATAAGAATGTGTGTTATAACAAGCACTATCAAATTATTCTTATGCACATTAGAGTGGGAAAACCACTCTATTAAAGTGTACAAAGTATTCTGGAAAATGTGATGTGACAAAAATCTAGCTATACATTATTCTCATGCTTATTCAGTTCTCTGAAAAACATGAAAAAAATCTACATGTTATTTTCATGTATATTTTTTGTGTTTGGGATGTTTTATTACTGTATTTCATAATTTTAAAGACATCACTGTTTTCTTTTAATATATTATTTCTCCGTTTTGTAAAACCATATTAGAGACACTTATTGAAAACATCATTAGGTGTAAGAGTAACATATAAAACTCTTGAAGAAAAATGCTCTCAGGTGCAAAGCATGGATATACACATGTCAAGTTAGTGAGAAAGATATTAACTGACAATTAGTACAAATAATATATATCATGCTTTGTGCCCATTTTTTCAACCATAGCGGAGCCTACAAAATTGTGATATAGCCCCAATAGTTTAATAACAGCATTTCATTATACAACTGAGTCATATTATTGTGGAGTCAAAGTTTTCTGTACAAGTGAATGACTTGTAATGAAATGCAATCAAATTAGGCATGCAGACCATGAATATTTCATTTATATCAGATAAGAATGCATCTAAAATATAGAAAGGCACAAATAGATTATTATTAGCATTGTATTAATTTTGTTCTTGGCATTTTAATAATCTTCAAGTGTGAGAAAATATTTCTTTCTTTCTTTATATCTGTAAATCCAATTATTTGACACTCATCTCAAAGCATTGTTATTCTTACTAAGAATGTGTTTGGTTTTTTCCTAGTTGTTTTCAAAACACTCTGAAAAAAGTATAGCCAATGTTGCCCTTTGATATTAGGATTAGGCATGCCTAAATATGCCTCCTTATTTAGTAAATGAGGCAATTTTCTCTAGCAAAAGAAGAAAATACCTAAAGAATATATTTTAAAAAGATAACATATTTTGAATTCTTAAGCATTCTAAACTGGATGAATACATCCACAAAGTTCCTTGGTTTTTTAAAACACTTTTTCTTTCTTAATAATTTTTTCATTGTAGTATAACATACAGGTAGAAAAGTATATATAATTCCATGAGCTATTACTACATGGACACAGGATGAATCATACCTTGAATCCCATCGATAGCTGATTTAGATTATATTTAGATATGATGTTAGACTTTAGACTTTAAAGTTGATGCTGGAAGACTTTCGAGGCTATTGGGAGGAATTAACGTATTTTGCATGTGAGAAGGATGTGAACTTTTAGGGGCCAGAAATGGAATGCTATACACTGAAAGTTTATGTTGCCCCAAAATTAATATGTTGAAATACTAATCCCCAATAAGATAGTATTTAGAGGTGGGGCCTGTGTGAGGTAATTAGGTCATGAGGGTAGAGCCTTTGTGAATGGAATTAGTGTCTTTATGAAAGAGACTTCCTCATCCTTTCCACCAAGTGAGGACACAGTGCGAAAATGGTTGTCTGTGAAACAGGAAGTGGGCCCTCACCAGACACTAAATCTGCCTGTGCCTTGATCTTGGACTTCCTAGCCTCCAGAACCACTAGAAATAAATTTCTGTTGTTTACAAACTACCTGGTTATGGTATTTTGTTATGTAGCAGCCCAAATAGATTAAGACATGGTCTGGAATCCTTATATCCTGTCTTCTCCTTATGTTGTTCCCCTACCTAACCCTGTTACATTTCTGATCTCCACCCTGGTTGATTCACTCTTTCTCTTATTCCTTGGATCACTATACTCCATCCAGTCACACTGGACTTATCGCCATTTCTTGGACATTACAGGAAAGCTCCCATTGTAGGGCTTTTGTACTAAAGAGTTTGTCTTCCTGCAGTGCTCTTCCCCACATTGCCGTATGATTAACTCCCTCACAATTTTCAAATGATTGCTCAGATTTCACCTCCACAGTGTGGTCTACTTTCCTCCCCTATTTAATTCTGCACCTGTGTTTTTTATGCAGAAGCATTCTTCATTCTCTTTACTCTGCTATTCTGTCTTTTTTTTTTTCATAGCACCTAAACTCTATAATATACTATGGAGTTTACTTATTCATTGTTTTTACTATTTATTTCCTGTTTCCCCTGCTGGAATATATACTCCATGAGAGTAGGAATAGTTACATCATGTTTGTTGATATATACCAAGAACCTGATTAAACACATATAATAAATATTTGCTGCATGAATGAATGAAAATCTCCAAACAAAGGAGATCTGAAACACTGCCTCCCTACCCTCCCAGTACTCTAGTAACTTTTCTAGAAAGTCTGGAAGAAGTAAAAGCTTACAAACCTTGGATGAGCAAGAACAAGGATCATAACAATTCTCTCATCATTCACTGACACATGCAGACTGCCATTTCATATATAAGAGGGTTCAGATGATCTCCTACGAAGTATTATTCTAAAAAATGCTATTTTAAAACCCCTTTATTATTTATAAGGGTTTATTATATGTCCAAACATTAATAATCTTGGTTTGAATTTTACATGGTTCTGCAAATTTATTTACTTCACAGACTAAATGTGGAGTATCAAAAAGCCAATGGGGTATGGGTATGGGTATGGGTATGGGTACCAACATTGTATTAGTACAAGATAGAGTTATCTCCCAGTTCACCTGGGGCAAGCAGCTCTCTGCTCATCTCCAGGAATGCTTATATGACTGATATTGACCCTTAGCCAAGATATTTATAATTCTGAAACTCTCCTGGAGGTACTTGGGTCCAGTTTGTTTAGATTGTTTAGGGATGTATCGATTGATGGTTTATAAAAGCTTTAACAGGTCACACACCCTGGCTTTGCTACAAGACCCCACTAGAAACATCAATCCAGGATTTTCTGAAACCTGGATTCCTCACACATACCTTAGTGGTTCATGATCTGGAAATGAAACACATCCTAGGCTACAAACACTAGGCAACTGTACCTGAAGTCTCTTGGGTTCCCCAGTCTTGCCTGTGGTTTCTTTCTTCTAGCATACCACATCCTTTACCTTTCTTAAAGGTTTGTATATACGTGCAAACTATGGATTCTTATGAGTTCTTTCAATTATACTTGTGTGAATGCTACAGATTTTTTCTTAGCATAATCTTACAGATTATGATTTTTTCAAGGAAAATATTGTAATCTATTTTTACTTCTAATTTATAATTATTTCACTATAACTTTTCCTAATGTTAGAAAAAATAGGTAATATTTTTACAGGTTATCTGATGTAATAAACTTCTAGCTTCTCATAAATTGTCATATTTTCCTCATTATTTTGAAACACCAATAGAAAGATCAAATAACTTTGAAAGGATAGGTGGCAAATCAGATTTTTCATTATTATGAGAGTATTTGACTATAGTTTGGTCATTTCTTCTGTATATCATATAAACTTTTAAGGCCATGTTGTATTACTTTTTGAATGTGGTTCTCTTCTTTAAAATAACAGCATGAAATATTTTACTATAACTTTTGTAACTCTAATAATTGTCAAATATATTTTTAAACTTAGCTTCTTTTAAATGGTTGCAATGAATTACTTTTTCCAACTTACCTACAAAGTCTAAAAGGTATACTTCCTAGAAACTTACTCTTTTTGTTAATGTGCTATATTTTTCTGATGATTTTCACACAGTGAGTAAATTTATAAGATGAACTTTAAGGCAAAGTTATGTCATCATTGATCTCCTGTTCAATAATCTCTGAAGCACTAATAACTCAAAATGGTTACAATATTTCATTGCAATGGAAATTGGAAGTGATGACTGTGACCTTGATGTTTGAATTGGTGACCCAAAACATGTAATGGATTCAGAGTCCGGAGGTGCTTGACAATTATAGTTTTATAACCTTTTGGGGTCAAAGTATTTTGACCCTAAAAGGAATTCACTTAAATATGTTGGTAAGCTACATATTTTAAAATAATATCATTACTATTTTGTTGTTTTTTTCTATTTAAATATAGCTATAAAATTTCTGATAAGCTGCTATACTTGAATAAAAAACTATAAAAGTATCTTGAAATAGTGCTATTCTTTGAAGAAATGTTTGGATAGAAAACTTTAAAATAGAAGTAGTAATATTAATAGTTAGCTAATAGTTATGCCTTTTGGTTTTTCTATAATGTTTCCTTTTCAAATCATGTATTTTCTTTTTACTGTAACATTTTTTAGCTGTTAGCTTTGAAATAACATGTTATTTATGTTCAAAATTTACATATTCATTTGTGACAAATGCTGGGTATGTCATCACCACAAACATTTTCCTCTTCCTATCCTTCCTTGAAATTGTGGAGGGAAAATGACTGATTACATCCAACAGAATTCAGCAGAAGTGATGTTCTAGTCCTAGATCTCCCAGAATATTTTTCACATTCTGTCTGTCCCTTTGTCTCCCAATTGGATGGAGAATATTCAGCATGGGACTCTCTAGCTGCCCTACAGTAGAGTATGCCACAGACCGAAGGACCCTTGATTACTGAATTACTGCTAATAGGAGAACCAGTCAAGCATTGACATCCATAGTATACTTGGCACGAGTGAGACATATACTTTTATTGTTTTAATTTACTGATAGTTTAGTTTATAAAAAAGAAGCTAGCTTATCCTGACTAATTTGCACCATACCTAAATTATCATATTAGTGATATGAATTTTGCCATGTCATGACTTTATTAAAATTTTCTCATTGTAGTTTTGATATGTGCTTGTAGCTCTGGCTTGGGTGGTGCAAGGGCAATATATCTAACCAAAATGTTCATATGCCCATAATATTTTGAAATTTAAAAATAAAAATAAAAAAATTCTAAATTGTGTCTTGTCCCAAAACACAGATATACTGACTGCAGAGTAAAAAAGTAAGGTATATTCCGATTTTAATGCTTTTTGTAGGCGGGGACGGCAAGTGGGGGGTTAAAATAATGTCTAATTTATCTGACTTATAGATTTAAGACTATAATTTTACTACAAAATATTATCTGATTATCAAAACAAATGACTCCTATTAAAGTGTCTATCCTAAGCTTTCATATTATTCTTAAATACCAAAAATCCAGCCAAAAATCTCCTCTGTTAGTACATTTCCTGAAACTATACTTCTTTTTTTACATCATATCCATGTTTTACTTTGATTTTGTAAAACACTGTAAAGTCAGGTAAATTTTCTCCATTGTTTTTTTTTTTTTAGATCTTATTTATTTATTTATTTTTAATTTTTTTTTATTTCAGCATATTACAAGGGTACACATGTTTTGGTTACATGTATTGCCCTTGCTGCACCCGTGTCAGAGCTTCAAACATGCCCATCGCCCAGATGGTGCGTACCCCACTGATTAGGTGTACACATACTCATCCCCTCCTCCTCGCTCCCATCTGCCCCACACCAAATGAATGTTATTACTATATTTGTACTTAAGTGTTAATCAGTTAATACCAATTTGATGGTGAGTACATGTGGTGCTTGTTTTTCCATTCTTGGGATACTTCACTTAGTAGAATGGGTTCCAGCTCTATCCAGGATAATACAAGAAGTGCTATATAACCATTGTTTTTTGTGGATGAGTAGAACTCCATGGTATACATACACCACATTTTATTTATCCACTCACGTATTAATGGGCACTTGGGTTGTTTCCACATCTTTGCAATTGTGAATTGTGCTGCTATAAACATTCAAGGGCAGAAGTCTTTTTTATAGAATGTCTTTTATTATTTTGGGTAGATGCCCAGTAATGGGATTGCTGGATCAAATGGTAGTTCTACTTGTATCTCTTTGAGGTATCTCCATATTGCTTTCTACAGAATTTGGATATATGGAGAGAGCTGTGAGAGTGTTACAAGGGACCTAATCTAATATCTACAAATGAGAAATATTTACTAATAAAAGGGACATTTATTTGGGATAGTACAGAAAGAAAGAAAGAAACAGATGGAGAGGAGCAGTAGAGAAAGGGAATAAAAAACAGAGAAGGAAAGAAAGAACAGTCCCAGACCTGGTTAATTTTGTAAGGTGTATTACTGTCAGTTAAATGAGCTTAAGGCCTTTATAATCACAAAGCATAGATCTATATTATCCAGAAGAGAATTTTAACTCAGAATTTTTATGATGAAGAAAGTTCTTTGAAGAACTGTTTATTTTGTTTCCTTAAGGAATTACATTCTAAATTTTCCTGCAGATTAAGATGAACTCTCCAAATTTCACAGCCTAAGGCAACAGCTAATAGCAATTGAAATCACTTTCAATGCTAGAGAATTGAGACTTTCTTTTATCAGAGGGTGAATTGCAATGATTTACATTGTAATTTAAAGTTTGGGATTCAGAGACAGGAATCATTTTTTTCACATGAAATTAGACTTTCACTCAAACTGATACCAAAATCTGCCCATTCAATTACCTTAGCCAGACTGAAGCATTAGGAAATAAGCAGATCATTTCATGTTGGGAGACCTGAGCATCCTCACTGTTGTGGTTCAGGAGGTATGGAATATCTAATTTGCACCACCTCTCAAACTCTCAGCTGACCTTTAACCTCAGCCATTAGTGCAGCAACAAGCTTCGCATAGGTTTCAGTCCGACTCCACTCTTTACTTCCAGTGTTCTGCTGCAGGTTCCTCTGAAACCTTGTAGGAGAAGCCTGAAGGAATCCCATTCAACCCTCACACATGAATGGGAACTTTATTCCCTGTGGGGTAACACTTCACTAAAAAGAGATGACAACTAGGGGGTAAAATTTCCTCTGATTCCATCCCTTGGGAGGACAATTCTAAATCATTATTCAAAGATCCTGGCCATCTTCAATAACAGCAGTGACCAACTTGATAATGTATCCTAGCATTAGCTTTCTCTCTCTTCTAGTTTTACTCTTCTCAATCTCAGTCATTAGGATCACTTCCAAAAATAAACTACCTGCATGCAAGCAAGCCCAGTTCTCAGGTTCTGCTTTCAGGGGGGACCTCAGACTAAGACAGTTGCTTCTCAAAGTGGCCATCAGAAGCACACCCTCAGTATGGAATACTGAAATAGAACCAATCAATGTTCAGACAATCATGGCCCTGTTATGGACTGAATGTTTGTGTCTTGACAAAATTCATATGTTGAAATCCTAACCCCCCCAATGTGATGTTATTAGGGAGTGGGGCTTTGGGGAGGTAATTAAATCGTGAGAGTGGAGCACTCATGAATGAGACTAGTATCCTTATAAAAAGATATGAGAGAGCTTGCTTTGTCTCTTCACTATGTGATTATGCAATGATTAGATGGCTCTCTGTAAAGCAGGAAGAGGGCTTTCACCCAGTACCTGACCATGCTGGCACACTGGCGACTTTCAACCTCTAGAACTGTGAAAAATAAATGTTTGTTGTTTATGCCACACAGTCTGTGGTATTCTGTTATAGCAGCCCACGCTAAGATAGGCCCTATATTGGGCATTGTCTTGGAAGGTAGTTTTGGTGAGATGCAGCACATATTTGTGCAATGATGCCACTTCTTGAGTCCGTTGCCTCAGCAACACAGTCACTGAAGAGGGAGATTGACTAACATCAACAGGATGTTAACAAGTCTTCTCGGCCAAAGTTGAGGTCAGCAGCATTACAAGCACATATAGCATAGCTGGCCATAAAAGACAGTGATGAGGCACTTCCCCCTTGGGCAGATCTGTGAGGAATACACTAATTTATTCACTTTTTATGGAGGGAGAAATGGCATGGTATATATAGATTACTGGGCAGAGATAAATAGCTTATTGATTAGGAGACTAAAAGGGGAAAAATTGGAAGATTGGACCAAAAAAAGGTGGGAGAAGAGGCTTGTTTATGGATTAATATGAGGGTCTCTCATTAATGCTCACTAAAGAATATCCATAGCATAAAATTATGATAATTAGGAACATAAAAACAAAGGTAAATAGAGCAGGGACCATATTGGTAGGAGCACTGAAAAGAGATTTGGGTGCTAAAGACTGAAAAAAAGAGAATTAATCAGCACATAAAAAATTGTAGGAAGAGAAAGTGAAATTATAAAGATTGATAGCCTTGGTAATCAAGCTCTGGTGATAATAATGTTATTAATCCCGATTATTTGGTAAAATTGGATTAAATGAGTCTATGCAGAAGAGATGCCTGTGGCAGCGTCAATGAGAGTATTGTGACGTTTGAACAAAGCAGAATGAGTTAGCATAAGTAGGACTTTAGAAATGAATTGAAACATGGACAAAGTCATTCTATGATTTGCTAATAAGTATAATGAAGAGGGGTTGGATTTGGAAAATTCGACTCACTCTTCTAGGGTTTAGATATCATTTTTATAAAGATACTGTTAGTTAAAGATGTTTTGATTTGACTTTTGGAAATATGGTTACATTTATTTTAATTAAATATGTAATGTTTCTGTTATGTTCAATTTTAGGTTAAAAAGTGAATTTGGTTGTTGTTTGAAAGAGAATGATGAGAATGCAAGTAGATCTACTAAATTAATAATCTCTTGACTAGCTTCAGATAGAAGCAGTTGGCCCCTGGCAGATAACTCTAGTTATGCAGAGGTAAGAACTGAGAAAATACACTGGGAAATTAGAGCTCCATTTTGGGGGGAAGAGTATGAAACAATGAATCAATTCAACTCAATATAAATGTATAGGTCCTTTACTATGCACCTAGTACTGTATTGGACATTATGCAAAGAACATTGAACACAGCACTGGGCCTGTCCTCAGGTATGTCTGCCTGCATCCCTAGACTAGCTCTGACCTATCCTCCTTCTGTCATGATTAGACTAGAGGTTCCAATTACCAAAAGAGGAATCACATTTCTTAAAGTCCACTTTCCTCTATCAAATACAATGCTAAGCAGGGTTCAGCTATCATTGAACACATTATGCCTACTGTTGAGGGTTAAATTCTTCCATGATAGTTTATCCAGAACCTGAAGGTGTCTGGCTTATTGGTCTTATGGGAAACAAGGAATTGTTTGCTCACATCCCAAAGCCAGACTGAAGGAAACAGGCAACTGCTCTTTTCATTAGTGACCCTAAGACAAAAACAAGAACCTCTTCCTAACATGAAAAACTCAATTTTATCATTTGAGAGATGTTGAATGTTCCTCTTTCCCCCAAAACTCCTGCACAATTGCCAAGTTTTTCTTTGTTATGTAAGAGAACAGAAAACAAAGACATATGATCCCAGAAAGGCTTAAGGAAGGGATTTGGCAAATGTTACTACACTCCTCTTTTCCTTTTTGTAGTTTTTTTGGAGGGATAGAGTTTGTTTTCCAAAAACATGTGTTAATAGTTCTTGGTATATCTGAGGAAAATTGTCAATAACCACTAATTATAGAATTCATATAGCAGATGCTGTTGATTGCTGATCCAGCATCTGTTTTCCGTTCTTGTTGGCTAAAAAATACCCTAGTTTTTTTTCAGGTACCCATCCTTCAGGGAAGGACACTTATATCCTTAACTTAGTGATAAATGGTAATTTTCATCAGTCTGATGCATGGTTATCATACATTTTCCTCAATTTTTGCTTATGTGAGTAAATAAATCCACAATTACCATATTAGAAATTAAACACTGCAAAATTTTTAAATTAATTTTTATAATTCACTTATAACAACAGTAAATGCATGCCATGTTAACATAAATAATATATTTTAACAAAAAATAACTCTTTTCCAAATCATATATTTAGAAGAGTGAAATTGTTCTATACCTTTGTAATTTTTTAAATCTTTAATAGAGGTTCTCATAACTACTTCTTCATTTAATCTGTTGTAGTATATTCTTTTAGTTAATATATGTAAAGAAAACAGTCTCACAAAGTTGCATAGTTGGAAATAGGAGAATTTTAATAACTTATGCAGAAAATTGTGGTAATTCTTTGATATTATACTAACATTCAACAGATGATACTTTCTTAGAGATTAGTTGTAATGTGGAATCTGAATCTTTATCTATGAACATTTCACACTCTATTATATTAAAACCCATCAAGCTTGCCCTTTGAGTAATATCCTATATTAATTACTGTGAACATGTTGATTCAATGAGTTATGCAGATCTCCAAAAATGTTAATATACTTCATCATACAAAATTTTAAAAGATCAAATTTATAAATATAATTTGTAAATATTATCAATGATCTTATCAGGGAAACTTTTAAGTAGAAAAGCTGTAAGCTAATGTAAGTATATATAAGTTTTCAAAAATTCTCATTTGATTTGACAGCTCAAATTTTGTCATTGGCAACAAATACTGTCAGTTCTTTTTCTTGAAGTGACAGGTTCATTTTATTTTTGGAAATATCCAACAGCTATCCAAGTCTTAACCCTTGTGGGTTTTTTTAAAATTATTATTTCAAAATATAACAGGGGTACAAATGTTTTTGGTTACATGTACTGATTTTGTTATGCTTGAATCAGGGTTGTAATTGTGCCCATCACTCAGATGGTGTTCATTGTATCCATTAGGTAGGTTTTCACCTAATTCCTCCTTCCCCCATCCCCTGCTTGATTTCCATTGAGCTTTACTTCTCTCTGTGCACGTATGCTCATGGTTAGTTCCAGTTTAATAGCGAGTACATGTGGTGTTTGTTTTTTCATTCTTTAGATAATTCACTCAGGATAATGGTCTCCAGTTCCATCCAAATTGTTACCAAAGGCCTTAATTTATCCTTCTTCATGGCTGAGTAGTATGCCATAGTACGTATATACCACATTTTGTTAATCCACTCATGAATTGATGAGCACTTATGTTGATTCCACATCTTTGCAGTTGTGAATTGTGCTGCAATAAACATTAGAGTGCAGCTGTCTTTCTGATAAAATGACTTCTTTTCCTTTGGGTAAATACTTGGTGTTGGGATTGCTAGATAGAGTGGTAGGTCTCCTTTTAGTTCTTTGAGGAATCTCTGTACTGTTTTCCATAGAGGTTATACTAATCTGCAGTCCTACCCTTTCTCTTTGCATCCATGCCAGCATCTACTGTTTTTGGACTTTTTAATAAAAGCCATTCTAACTGGGGTAAGGTGACATCTCATTGTGGTTTTAATTTACATCTCTCTGATAATTAGTGACGTTGAGCACTTTTTCATGTTTGTAGGCCATTAGTCTATCTTCTTTGGAAAAGCTTCTGTTCATGTCTTTTTCCTACTTTCTAATGGGGTTGTTTGTTTTCTTTCTTGCTGATTTTCTTGAGTTCTTTGTAGTTCTGGTTATTAGCCCTTTATCAGATGTTTAGCTTGCAAATATTTTCTCCCATTCCATAAGTTGTCTGTTTGCTCTATTGATTATTTCCTTAGCTGTGCAGAAGCTTTTTAATTTAATGACATCCCATTTATTTATTTTTGTTGTTGCTGTGATTGCCATTGGGTTCTTGTTCATAAATTCTTTGCCTAGAAAACTCTAGAAGAATTTTCCAACATTTTCTTCTAGAATTCTTACAGTTTCATACCTTACACTTAAGTCTTTTATGCATCTTGAATTAATTTTTGTGAGTGGTGAGAGATATGGATCCTGTTTCAATCTTCTGTATGTGGCTATCCAATTTTCCCAGCACCATTTATCAAATAGGCTTCTTTTCCCCAGTGTATATTGTTCTCTGCTTTGTGAAAGATCAGTTGGCTGTATGTGGTTGGATGGTTTTACATCTGGGTTCTCTGTTCTGTTCCATTGGTCTATGTGTCTGTTTTTATGCCAGTACTATGCTGTTTTAGTTGCTATAGCCTTGTAGTATAGTGTGAAGTCTGGTAATGTGATACCTCCCAATTTGTTCCTTTAGCTTAAGATTTTTTTGGCTATTTGGGCTCTTTTCTGGTTCCAAATGAAGTGTAGAATTATTTTTTCTAGCTCTGAAATATGTTGTTGGTATTTTGATGGGAATTGCATTGAATCTGTAAATCACTTTGGGTAGCATGGACATTTTCACAATGTTGATTGTACTGATCCATGAGCATGATATGTTTTTCTACTTATGTCATCTGTGATTTCTTTCCTCAGTGTTTCATAGTTCCCTTTGTAGAGATCTTTCATCTCCTTGATTAAGTATATTCCTAGGTATTTTATTTTCTTTGTAGCTATTGTGAGTGATATTTAGTCTTTGATTTGATTCTCAGCCTAACTTTTATTGGTGTATAGGAATGCTAATGATTTGTGTACATTGATTTTGTAATCTGAGCCTTTGCTGAATTTATTTATCAATTCTAGGAGTCTCTTGGTGGAGTCTGGGGTTTTCTAGATATAAGAACATATCATCAGCCAAAAGTGATAGTTTGACCTCCTCTTTCCTGATTGGAATACCCTTTATTTCTTTTTCTTGGCTGATTGATCTGGCTAAGACTTCTAGCACTATGTTAAATAGAATTGGTAACAGTAGGCACCTTTACCTTATTCCACTTCTTAGTGGGAATGCTTTCAACTTTTCCCATTCAGTATGATATTGGCTGTGGGTTTGTCATACATGGTTTTTATAATCTTGAGATATGTTCTTTGTATGTCGAGTTTGTTGAGGGCTTTTTATCATGAAATGGTTCTGAATTTTGTTAAATGCTTTTTCTGCATCTATCGAGATGAACTTATGATCTTTGTTTTTGCTTCTGTTTATGTGGTGAATCACATTTATTGATTTATATATTTTCTTTTCTGTCATTATTCTTTTAACTAAAAATGAGGTCCCATGGAAAATTGACTAGCTCAGTTCATAACACAATCAAGAAGTACTTTTCCTGAGCCAACATAAGCTAGCTTGTGTTTCATTATGTAGCAAAAAAGTTTATGCCCACCTACAATTTTTCTCACACAGAATATTAAAAAGTCATGTAACTTAAGGATTAAAGTTTGATAATCTTTTTGTGCTTCATCGAGAACATTCTTGATGTTCTTAAATGAAACTGGCTTTAAAAAAACCAGCAAGTGCATGGCAGTGAAGAATATGATAATATGTAACTGTTAGGACAAGTTGGCATCACCATCTTAATTTGTGCTAAATGCTGGAAGTTTCACACACCATTACCTTTCCTCTATTGGTCAACATAGTGAAAAATGCAAATAATGTCTTAATATTGTAATGAAAATAGTTTTGACTTTTTAAACCCCCTTGAAAGATTCATGGGGGCCATCTTGATCCATGGATTGGTTCCTTAAGGTAGTAAGGAACAGGAGTAAGCCTGTTGCTTCCAACAGGAGTAAGCCTGTTGCCCACTTGTAATCAATGAAACATGAGGAGGAGTCTGTCTCTGGAAGAGTTTTCTTCCTCTTAAGTAGATATAACAGAAAATATATCTCTTTCCTTCCACAAGATATTATCTTATCTTGGCACTTATATATTTGGATTTGATACTCAGAACCACTTCAGCCAACCTAAAACCTTGATGGTTACCAAGGCCAAAGGAAAAGCTGGTTACCATTCTAGCAGCTGTAACAATTAAACTGAAAAAAAGAAAAGAAAAGAAAGAATGAATGAACAAGGTAGAATGAAGAGAACTGCAAAGTAAATAAATGAATAAGTAAATAATTAAGGAAAGAACCTGGGTCCTTGAGGATGCCAATGAGCTACTCCTGATGTAACTAACCAGAAAGTCTGCCCACCATCATCTATTGTTATATGAGATAATAAATAGCCTTAGCATTTAAATATATTAGAGTTGAGGTTTCTGTTATTTTGGTAAAAGGCATCCTGATGGATAAATTTCATCTTCCCTTTACCCAAGAAATGGAAAAAAACAAAACACACAAAAAAAAACAAACACTACATGACTATGAGAGAAGTTCTTTCAGGATTTTCCATTATCCAAAGAGTAAACTTGCTATCACAGGAAAATGCAGTGATTAAGAGTGGGAAATTATGTCAGACTGCTACTGAAACAAGGTATACTTGATATTGAGAGACTGCTCACATTTCTTAAATTACTTATGACTACATTATGGAATGAAATTCAATCTTTAGAAACAAGCTAAGGGGTTTTAGTTTACTAAAGCATTAGGTATAAAGGTAGAGAAATAAGAAATTTCAACAAAGAGTTACTGGATCAACTAATGTTATGTATTTAGATGTTTAGGAACTTGGAGTATTTATTTACCAACTTCTACCTGTATCATAAGAGACTGAGGTTATCCTAGAACATGTATGTTGTGGAAAAAAGTAAAATGTCTTGTGAACAAATTAGACAATGTCTGTTATAAAGTTTCTCTGTGGAACAAGATTGATTTTCATCTGAGTAATACTCATTGCACTCACTCTTGCCTGGAGGTAAAGTACCTTAATGAAACCTGTCAAGTGAATTGATGACAAAAATAAGACAAAGAAAAAACCTATACTGTGATAATCCTTTGGTCTGTACAGGGAAAAGTTATTTAAATGACAGCATTTCTAGTAAGTGTTGAAATTGTTTTAAACAAGAATATTAAGACTTAAAATGGCAAAAAATATGTATTTTTTCCCCTTAAATTATGTTTTCATTGTAAAAATAGCATATGCATAATAAAGATTTAGTAAGTAAAAGAAAGATGGAAAATACTCATCCATTATAATCAAACTACCAAAACATAATTACTGAAAATTTTTCTATATTCTCATTTGGTCTTTTTGTTTTAGCATATTTTTACATATTTAAAATCACACCATTGTATATATAATTTATATCTTATATCTTTCATATTATAGTATTATTTAACTATAAATAAATAATCTTAGTACTATTTAATTATAGCTAAATATTACTTAACTAAATACAATTTATTTAACTCAATAAATTAAAATAATTCAATGAATTATTAATGAAATAATCAATGAATATTGTATATGTTATTTAGCCACTTATCTCTTGTTGAATATTCAAATTGTTTCCCATTATATACTATGACACATAGTACTAAGATGAAATTCTTCATCATAGATTTTATATTTAATAAATATATAGGGTTACCATTTTAATATCGTTTTCCAAAACATGATTAACAGATAATATAAAAATATTATGGTTATTTACATATAACGTAAATGCATTTCCAATGTACATTACCTATTTACACAGTAAGTTTACAGTGTATATGACAGTGACCATGTTATCAATTCTTCCTCACAGTATCATGAATTTAATATTTCATAATATAAATTGAATAGTTAATAACATAACTTTACCAACTTCTGTAATTTTCATAATCATCTAGACATGCATGTCTAAGACAAGAAAATCCTTAGGCTGTTCAAGGATTTGGCAGATTACAGGATGTCATCTTGTTATTTCTATTTTCATTTTGTCCAAATTTTAAATAAAGATATAGTTCCACAGAGCCTGGTGAGGTAAGTGAATTAAGGCATGAAAATATAAGTTTGGATCTTTTTTGTAATCTAAAATTTTGGTGTTCATCATAGATTTTTGTATTAATTTTTACATTTTATATTTTTAAAAATATTACGTTAAATATTATATAATGTCATACTGAGTTTTTTGGTACTTCCTTAGATTTTGTGTCTGAACAGGGTACCTCACCTGCCGCATTCTAATTAGAATTATTGCCTGACATTAGCCTGAAAGTATTTTGCCTATATATTTTCAATTTAAATAATTTAAACATTTTCCCCTTAAACACATTAAAATTAATTTTTAAAGTTACTTTATTCCTAAGAGTAATTCTTCAGCAGGATTACACAATGCTATATTGCCTCAGTCATTTAGAAAGGACTTGGTAATTTTGGCATAAAGCACTTTATGATTTATGATATGTAAAGGAATATAAAGAGTAGATGCTATTATTAACAACATGATATATCAAAAGCAAACCATTCTAGTTTTGAAAAAATAAAAATATAAACTTCAAAATGATCATAAAACTACAAAAGCTATTGGTACATGTAAACTATGCAGACCAGAGAAGTCCAATAGAAATTTCTACAGTGGTGAAAATGCTCTATATCTATGCTATTTGTTATGGGAACCAATGGTCAATGTAGCTTTTGAACACTTGTGATGAGGAGCTTAGATTTACACTTTATCGTATTTTTAGTAATTTTAATTTAAACTTAAATAGCTCCATGTGTCTAGTGACTACTGTAAGGGATAACAGATGTATTATAGATCTGTGGGTGTCTTAGACTTAAAGGACCAACTATAATACAAACTGCTTGAATCACTTACATTTGATCTAAAATGTTGCTTTTGCCTTCAGATTATTTCCAAACCCAGTGTCTGCAGCTCAGGAATAGGACCATATATCATATATCTCTTGAAAAGTAGGGAACTTGAAACCCTGATACGGAGTATTTAACAAGTAAGTCCTATCAGCTTATTTAACACATGCTTTATCTGAACATGTTCAAGTTATTTCCAGTCTTGTGTATCTTAGGGGCATATTTGCCTTTATAGGGTCCTCCTTAAAAGTGACAGAAAGGAATTCCATCTGTGTCAAATGATAATTTTGAAACTTAGGCTGGCTGCAAACAAATAAACCAAAACCAAAAAAAAAAGTCAAAAAAACAAAAAAACCGCAATATATAATTTGCACAGAATAAACAGATCCCAGAAAGCCTGCCTTTGATAGTCTACCTGAGAATTGTATGTTATCAGCTCAGTGTAAACTTGATGAGCTCCTGAGCTTTGATCGCAGATCTAAAAGTGCTGTGATCACACTAAACACCTTGTTACTTTCTACCCCAGGATATAATGGAAGAGCCCACAGGTATAAAAAAGGAAGAACAGGTCTTAGGGGAAATATAGTGATTTTCTTGTCAGACATATAATTGTATTCAACAGTGTTGACTAATGATATCAGGTACTGACAGTTAATTATCTGAAATGATTTTAAGTCATTTGCATTGAATAATTAGTTTCCTTAAATGATAAACAACAATATTCAAAGCTCCCTCTTCTAACTATGATTCAAAAAAATTGTAACATTATATATAACAAATACTGTATTTACCTTTTAAGGATTTTTTCACCTTAAATTGCTGTCCTGTTTTTCTATCTTGATTGAAGTTTACCTGGTAATGAACATGACATACTCTAGCCTCAGACCATTATCAATGTCACCAAGTCCTCCAATATTTCTCTGAATTTTAAATCATGTATTTTTCTTCTATATAGCTATACAGCCCACCAAAAATAGATAGGGAGAAATATTTCCTTAATTTCCTTCTGTAAACCAAAATACAACATTTATAAAACTTGATACAGATGTTCTCACAGGGTCAGCAAGAAGTGTAAGGACGAAAGAAAAAAATTGATTTTTGATTGTTTGAAAACTGCATTTGTATGACCTGTGAAATCAGAAGGTTAAGAATACGTTGACATCATGTACACTTCCAGTTCAGTGTAAGATTATATATGATTTAGTAGCAAGAACATTTTAGACTGTCAGAACATAATTTCATGCTTAGAAATAATAGGCCTTTACAAATTGCTCAAGCTTTCGTTTTATGCTGTTTTATTTCAGACAAAATAAATTATTCTAGATGGTTTAAGCAAAAATTGATTTATTAGATGATATGAATAGTTCAAAGTCATTAGAAGGGCTAGACTGAGCTTCTAGGAACAACTCCGTTCATTATATCACAGACCTGGAATGTATCTGCTATTCTCAGAAGGTTCTAGATCAAATAGGTATCAATGGAAGTAACATTCATCGGGTGTCAGGCAGGTGGAAGGGGGAGGAAGTGATGGGTAAATTTACACCTAACAAGTGTGGTGCATGGTGTTTGGGGGATAGGCACACTTGTAGTTCTGACTTGGTGCAAAGGCAATTTATGTAACCAAAGCATTTGTACCCCGGTAATATTCTGAAAGAAAAAAAAAGAAGTAAAGGTTTGCATTTTTTTCTTTCTTTGCATTCGTTTGGATAGTTTACATGCTTGCACAGGTCATTATTTTTGCCTGTCATCCAGTTGATATTTCTAGAATAGTAAAATAATGAAGTAAAATAATGAAGGATTGTCAATGTAAACTAAATTTAACATTTTAAAAATTATTACGTACTAGTTTATTTTAAGATGTAAATTACATTTTCAAAAAAGGGTATTTCTGGCACTTTTAAATATTTAATAGTTATCATTTATTACTTTTCAAAATAAAAATTGTAGCATAGCAAACAACTAGGAAGATAATTATTGCAATATAAAACTGGGTATTTAAGTCTAAAAAGGCTCTGTCTTAAACGTTCAGTTAAAACTAGATAGCAATGGTGAAGTTATTACACATAATTTTACAGGACATCATTTTGGTAATTTTATTTTTAAAAGAAAAATAACTTAAATAAGGTTTCCTAACTATATATTTACTAGTCTCATAACTCAAAAGTAATTTCAGTGGATTTTCATAATTTGATATTTCTGCTTTACACAAACTAGATTGAAACATTGGGCCATATGCAGATTGTAGGAGACTGCCCATTCCCATATGCTTTGTCCTTCTGTGTTATCATTTGAATTTGAGTCAGTTAAATATATTTTGAGAAGAATATTGCATACAATACAAGGATCCTAATCTAAAACTGACTAGATTAGTTACAGCTCAGGGGAGAGTTTGCAAAACAATATTGCTATTGTTGTCTTGTGCTTTCCTATTTACTGTTTTTATTTTTATACCAGTGAAAGTACATTCTACACCAGAGCTTTATAAAAAATAAAAATCATGCCTCCAGCAAAAGTACACTTTGTTCACTTTAGCACTAAGCAAAATATTCTGCCAATAAAATGTGATGTTTGTGTTCAGTTATTAAAAGGACTTGAAATTCAGGGACTGCATTTAAAAATACATAAGCCAAATCAGGTAAACCAAAAGCTTCATCTAAATTAAATTATTTTATTTCATCTTCACATATTAACATCTACTGAATTAATATGTTAAACTTAAATGGTCTTAATCTGCAAGGTTGATATGCATTTGTTTATATTTTAAATGCTGCACGTTTATTATCTTATTTCATGTCTTACCTATTTTATTAATTAAAAATGTAATTAAATCACTATTATTTTAAATCTATAGTTATATAAGTTAAAAATACCTTGAACTCAATAATCATATAATATCCAAATTGCTTATTTGTTGACTTGGTAACTTTACTTGGTAGAGTATTAGCCCAGGAGAGTTTCTTCCTAAAGATACCATCTGTGATTTCTGGTTATTGCCTGTATGTTATCAGTTAGGCACTCTATGTCATTAGTATTGTTCTCACAACAACCACATCAGGTAGGCATAATTATCTGCATTTACCATTGAACACTTTAGGCCAAACAGATTGAGAAATTTATCTATGGATTAAAGCCAAATACATGGTGAAAATAAGATTTGAAGTCAGGGCAGTCTATCAATGTGAAGGAAGAAAGGAAAGTCCATAGTAAAATTATTTGACTTCTTTTAACTGGTTTGTGATCCTTTCAATACAAAATATTTACTTGACTTATACATTTCCTAAGCATTTGACAATAAAAGAAATTAAATGTGTAATCCTTACTACATTTTTTAGAGTTAACTAGCATGCCACTCATTTGGTAAATATATTAATAGCAGTGAAAGGTTGCCATCTGCATTAGTTTGCTAGGGCTGCCACAACAAACTACCCCGGACTGAGTGGCTTAAACAGTAGAAATTTATGTCCTCACAATTCTGAAGGCTGAAAGTCTAAGATCAAGGAGTTCACAGGGTTGTTTCTTTTAGGGCCTTTCTCCTTAGCATTTAGATGACCATTTTCTCCCTGTGTCTCATGTGGTCTTCCCCCTGAGCATACCTGAGTGCTAATCTCCTCTTCTCACAAGAAAACCAGTCAAAATAGATTAGGGACCACCCTAATGACCTCATTTAACCTTAATGACCTTTTTAAAGACCGTATCTCTAAATACAGTCACATTCTAAGATACTGGGGCAAGGACTTCAGCATATAAATTTGTTGGTGGCACACAATTTAACTCATAACACTATCAAAGACTCTGACTTTTGCTTTCTACTTTTTATTTGCTCTACTTTTTGGATTAAGTATAATAAAAATACATTGCATTGCCATCTGAAAAATTATTTTTAAAAGGAATTGGTTAAAGATATTTTTGAGTAGCCAAATAATATGTCACCAAGTTTATGTTAAAATATGTAAACTGTACGTACAAAAGAAACCACTTCAATCCTTTACTCATAAACAATTTACTTTATAAGCAACATTTAAACATAATTGGTTACCTGAGTTTCTAGTTTATAGCAACTTATAATCAACAAATTATAAAGAGAAAGAGGTATGCCAAGTCTAACCTGGAAAATTGATAGCAACTTCAAGTTATAGAATTCTAAATAAAAGAATAATAAGGAGAGGATGCCACCAAGATGGCAGAGTAAGAGATTCCAACCTTCATCCTTCCACCAAAACAAAACAAAACAAAACATACAAACAAAAAAAAACCCAAATACGGACAGCTATTCACAAACTAAAGTAGCCCCAAGAGGGCTTAAGGGGCCATTAAAAACTCTGCAGCAACACAGTGGAGCAAAGAAATGGAAAATATCCACACAGAAAAGAATTCTTTTGAGGTCAGCATACCTGAGAGGTCAGGAGAAGGCTAGGCGCACAGAGGAAAGGCAGAGGCTATCAGTGCCATCAGGCTGCAGGAACCACTGTGGCCTGCTCCACAGAGGACACCCGCATTTTTTGCAACTGATACCAACAGCCATTCTTATCAGGCAATCTCAAAGAGGAAGATGCAGCTGCACAGCTCTTTCTCCTCAAAAATCAGCCACTGTTGAGCTGCTTTAGGATAGGAGCCACCAGCTCTCCCGGCCCCTCATTTGCCTCAAGTCCTGAAACCATAGCCCCCCCGTAAGTGCTTGCACTACAGACCTGAGGCCTGTGGCTTCACTGCAACCAAATTTCAGTTAGGAGGAATAAGTTCAGAGATCTATTGTGTATTATGGTGGCTACAGTTAATAGCAATATATTATATACTTGAAAATTGGTAAGAGAGTAGATTTTGTGTTCTTATCACATAAAAATAAGTATATGAAATAATATATATGTTAAGTACCTTGATTTAGCCATTCCACAATGCATACATATATAAAAACATCATATTATATACCATAAATATATATAATTTGTACTTGATGAAGAAAAAAGTTGCTTAATGTTTACAAAAATACAGTTAAAAGGAATAAGTTCTAATGTTTGATAACACAGTAGAATGACTATAGTTAACAATGATTTATTGTGCATTTGAAAATAACTATAAGAGAAGATTTGTAATGTCCTCATACAAAGAAATGATAAATGTTTGAGGTGATGGATATTCCAATTACCCTGATTTGATTATAGCACATTGTATTCATGTATCAAAATATCACTTGTACTCCAGAAATATGTGCAATCATTATGTATCAATAAAAAAAGAGCAGGGTGATATTCATACACTCATATGCATACACACACAAGCATGTATGCAAGCAGAAGTTATGGGTCATTCAATATAAAGACAAACATTGAAACATCTCAAAAGCTTTCACCATATCACTGTTTTTATAGAGGGTAATATCTTATAATAATGGTAAATTTGGATGCATAATTAAAATGTGAAAAATTATCCTTTGTTATATATACAGATAACTATTTGAAATAAAACTACATTTATTGAAAGAATTTTAAAGTTTAATGTGCTTATAAGATCTATGGGTTATTTTTATGTTAAAACATTTTGTCTTTAAGAGATCTATGTAACTTGATTAAAATATATTCTTTTTTCAAGCTGCTAGATCTGGTTGGCTAATATTTTGGGAAATTTTAGCGTCTATGTGCATACATAAACTTGATGTGTATATTTTCCTTTTCATACAGTCCTTTTATGGTTACATAATCCCATATTTACTCTATCATATGATTTGGAGAATATTTCATCATTTTCTGTCCTCTGTAAGATTGGAGTAATTTGTTGAAAGAGTAGTAGAACCTGCCTTTAGAATTTATGGGCCTCGGATTATTTGTGTGTGGAAAATATTTTAATATTAAAATTTCTTTAACAGAGAATAATTCATTCTTGTGATGTCAATTTTGTAAATTGTATTATTCTAGGAATTTCACCAATATATAATGGGGAAAAGAGTCCTTGTTCTATAAATGGTGCTGGGAAAATTGGATAGCCTTATACAGAAGAATGAAACAGGATCCATGTCTCTTGCCACTCACAAAAATTAATATAATGTGGATAAAGACCTAAATGTAAGGCCTAAAACTATAAGAATTTTAGAAGAAAATGTTTGAAGAACTCCTATAGATATCAGCATAGGCAAAGAATTTATGAACATGATCCCAATGGCAATCACAGCAACAACAAAAATAAAGAAACGGGACTTCATTAAATTAAAAAGATTTTGCACTGTCAAGGAAATAATCAACAGAGAAAAAGCCAACCTACAGAATGGGAGGAAATATTCACATACTATACAACCAATAAAGGAATAATAACTAGAATAAACAACTCAAGCAAATCACCAAAACAAAACCCCATTATAATGTGAGCAAAAGATATGAACAGAAGCTAAGAAGATAAACAAATGGCCAATGAACATATGAAAAAATGCTCGATGTCACTAATCATCAGGGAAATGCAAATTGAAACCACAATGAGATATCACCTTACCTCAGTCTGAGTGGCTTTTATTTAAAAGTCCAAAAACAATAGATGCTGGCATGGATGTAGAGAGAAAGGAACATGCATTCTGTTGGTGGTACTGCAAATTAGTACAACTTCTGTGGAAGACAGTATGGAGAGTCCTCATGGAACTAAAAGTACACCTACCATTTGATGCAGCAACCCCACTATTGAGTATTTACCCAAAGGAAAAGAAGTCAGTTTATAAAAAAGACACCTGCACGTGAATATTTATTGCAGCACAATTCATGGTTGTAAAGATGTGGAATCAACCCAAATGCCCATTAACTCATAAGTGGATTAACAGAATGTGGTATGCGTATACCATGGAATACTACTCAGCCAAAAAGAAGGTTGATTTAATGCCTTTTGCAACAATTTAGATGGAACTGGAGACCATTATCCTTAGTGAAGAATCTAAAGAATGGAAAAACAAATGACACATGTACTCACTATTAAATTAGAACTTATCAATGTGCACAAATATGCATAGAGGGAAGTAAAACTCAGTGGAAAACATGTGGAGGAGGGAATGGGTGAAAACCTTCCTAATGGGTACAGTGAACACTATGTGGGTGACAGGCACACTTTTAACTTTGACTCAAGCATTACAAATAGATCTATGTAACCAAAAACATTTGTACCCCCATAATACTTTGAAATAAAAAAGAAAAACAAGTGGTGAGGTATAAATACATAAAGAGGAGGGAAAGGAATTGTATAATGTATCACAGTAGGAACAGCAGTATTTTATTTTTAGGAAGCATTTTTGAGATATAATTTACATACCAAAAATTCACCTATTTTAAGTATAGTATTTAATATTTGTTGGTATACTTTCAAGTTGTACAACCATCATCATACTCTAATTTTAAACATTTTTATCATCTTCAAAAGAAACCTCATACCATTAGCAGTCACTCCTTATTCCCCTGTCTCTATAATTTGTCTATTCTGGAGCTTTTATATAAATTTAATCATGTAACAATATTGTTATCTTTGTGACTGGTCTCTTTAACTTAGCATGTTTTTGAGGCCCATCCATGTTACAGAATTTATCACTACTTCTTTCGTTTCATTTCTGAGTGCTATTCCCTTGTATGGATATATCACATTTTGTTTATTTATCAGTTGATGGAGATTTGGAATGTTTCCACTTTGTGTTATTCATAATGCTACTATGAATGTTTGCATGCAAGTTTGTGTGTGGACATATGTTTTCATTTCTCTTGGGTAGATACCCAGGAGTGGAATTTCTAGGTCTACACTTAACATTTTTGAGAAACTGCCCAATGGTTTTCCAAAATAGTTATATCATTTTACATTTACACCAGCAATGTATGAAGTTCCAACTATCTCTACATTATCATCAACACTTATTTTTTTTTAATATAGCCACCTAGTGAGTGTGAAGATGACAGAAATAGGGAGGAATGTTACTTTTTCCTCATATTCATATGGAGATCTGGAAAGGTGCCCAAGGTGCATACTGAGCTGATTTGCTGAAGCATCATTCATAGTGATATTCTTCTGGAGAGAATAACTAGGAGTCCAATAAATATATGGATAAATTCACATCCTATGTATATTTAGGTTGGGAAGAAGTTGGCTTTAAGAAAACTTGTTAATTGGTGGGACTGAGGCTTTATTAAAGAGGAAAGGAGAGTGGAAAAGGGAGTGCAGTGCTTTGAAGAGAAAAAAAAAAAAAGGAAAGCCGACCTTGCCATAGGGAAGCTGGGCTAGCAACTGGAGAGGACCTTTAAAAAAAATCCTTGCAATAGGTTTAACATTGTTCTAAATTTTTCCTTGGCCTTTATTAATATCCTGTAGTTGCAGTAATATTTTTCTTTACTACATTGTGATTCTAGATACCAAACTTTTAGGTAAAAAAGAAAAAGTGTTATTTGGGAAAAATTCAGAAACTATATAAATAAGGGATTAAACTCTGACTGCTCTGAGCTCTATGAAACTGGCAATATCATTTTCAGGTAGGAACCATACTTCCATCTGGGAAGCGGGCAACGACTGACTAACCAGAATAATTGGTATAATTAAGGCCCTCCCCATATCACCTTCCATAAAATGTATTTGAAGAAGATCATTCTGGACAGGGAAAGGCATACACATTGGTTGCTCATATAATGAAAACATCAAGGGTTTAGGCTCCTTGACATTGAGTAATTCCCGATCTGTTTTTAAATGTCAGGCAATTTACCTCAATCAAATTTCCTTGTTTCCAATGTGACATCCTCCAAATTGTTCCCCCACAGAGGGAAGATCAGCAAAGTAATATCTCTCTAAAAGCATATTTAATAATCTCATTTCCTGGCTTAAAAATTCTTCAATGACTGATAACGACCTACAGGGTAAAATACAAGCTATTTTTTAGAATATCCAGGGGTTTTTCCACATTTTAACCCTTCCCTTTCTCTTACTATTTCTTTACCCTCTCCTTCAGGAAAGTTTCCTTTGGTCCATTTCCTATCCCTCTTCTTAGGATATTTTAATTATCCATAGAAGCATCTATATTTTGCTGCTTTTATTTATTTTTCCCCTCCTCTAGTCTGTGATATACACGAGAGCAGGAATTATGTCCTCCATCTCTATATTTTCAATGCTTGCCTCCTAGGCCAACATGGAGTAATTATTAAAGAACAAGCAATATTTGTTGAATGAGTTGGCAGGTGATCCTGGCATCTATTTTCTCCTTCTGTTACTAATAAAACACCTTCCGCTGTGTTATAGCTGTTCACTTGCCTATTCAGATCCAGGTGATAGTCTCCCGTTTTTAGTTACGTATGGTCATATGAAGATGCTCTGATCAGTGGGAAGTGAGTAGGAGTGCTGAGTGTAATTGCAGAGTGAAATGAAATTCCTTAAAATGGAAAACCTTCACTTTTTGTTTCCTTTTGCTGCAAGCTAGAAAGCAGAAAAGGTGCTGCTGACCCAGATTTGACTTTACTGAGAAGTCATCACTCTAGAAAATGTAAAACAGATAGAAGGAACCTAGATCCTTGGAAAATTTCACAGACTGATTCCCCCTACTCTTCTTGAACTGATTATTTACCTTCTTGGACTGCTTACATGAGGGAGAAATCTTTGTTACTATAGTTTAAGCTATTCTCTAGGATATCTGGGAGTATACTGGGTACAATAACTGTGTTGCTTCTCTTGTGGGATTGCACAGAAATTCATTCTATTTGGTGATTTTAATTATCTGCAAGAACCATCCTTCATTTTTCTCATCAAAGCAACTTTCCCAAAATTGATCTTTAAAATAAACAAGTACTTAATTTTGGAGATATGAAAGATATTTCCTCTCTTTGGAGTTTTTGCCATAGTTCTTGCTTTTCTAACACTAAGTGGAGGAAAAAATCCTTCAGCAAGCTTCTTGATAAGTTACTAGAACTGAATTGTTGTGTAATGCTCTTTAAAGGTTACAACACAGACACACACACACACACACACACACACACACATTTGTTGGAATCTTTACTCAAATGATTTTCAGCAAAATACCCTCACAGTGTGACTACAGTGAAGATCTATTATAGTATAACTAAACTCTATAGAACAGGCTTGTTGAATTAATGAATATTCTCAGTGTTCTCTGTAGGTATGATGACTAAGTTCTATGATATGCTGAATTTTTGATGATAGTAAACTACTTCTGGAACACTTGGGAAAATCTGCACTGCTATTTGAGCTGTGTGCTTAACGAGAGTCACTTATACCTGTTTCCAAACCTGTGTACGCCAGTTAGGAGGCTGCATAAGATACTGGTTAAAAGCACTGACTCTGGAGTCAGATTATTTGTATTTAAGTCCTGGGCTGCCATGTGCTTGTTGTATGGCCTTGGGAAAATTCTTCTCTCTTTTATAGCGTTTCCTCATTTATTAAATGGGAATAATAGTTAACTATGGCATTGGGTTCTTGTGAGGATTAAATGTGTTTATACAAATCAATCTCTTAGAATAGTATGTAAAGAGTATATACTATGGAAAATTGGAAATAAGTAAGAGCATTCAACAAATGTTAGTTAACTGTAATCATGTGATTTAATTAACTATTACATAAACTGACAAAATTTGATTATGTAAAGAAGATGTTGTGGTGTATGGACATTAAGTTGAATGCATATGCATACACATACCCCAAACCACACACATCAAGTCTGGTCAGCAAAGTGTGAAAGTCTGTGAAAGAAAATTCATGATATTCCATAAGGATTTTGTATTCAAATTTCTTTGCAACTAATCTTGAATAAACCCAAACAGATGTCGAATTACTGTTTTTCACACAAAAAAGACAATACTGAATTCTAGTCAGGGGAGCTGTACTCAAAGAAAAGGCCTTGTCTTACTGTAAAGAATCAATGAATGAATGCACATTAGTATATTTTAGGTTATGGTAAAATTTTGAGGTATGGTAGTCTCTCCTTATCTGTGGTTTTGCTTTCTGCCGGGTTTCTGTTATGTATAGGAGAAAACACAGCATGCGTAGGTTTCAGGTATCCACTGGATATCTTGAAACATATACCTCATGGATGAGGAGAGACCATTATTTGTATATTTCCTTTTAAAAAATTTATCTCATTAACCAAATAATTATCAATTAAATGATCAGTTGTGTTTTGTGTTGTTATTTTCTTTTAAAATGACCCAATCCTATTTTCTTTATTCAACCAGTTCCCATTACCTTATCCCATGTCATTTTTTCATTTTGTTCTAGGCATAAAAGGGAAGATCTTCCTCTTCCAAAGTTTTGCTTAAAAATGTATGTTTTCCTTTTTACATTAGATAAGTTATAATTTGAAGAGGATGGTAGTTCCAGAGATTAAGTAATGGTAGAATTTAGAAAACAACAACAACATTAATGGAATAGATAAAATCTGAACATATGCAGTTATATAAGTTGCCTAACTGACCACTCCAAAGCTCTTCTACTTTTAATATTCTAATATATTTAATCTCTATTCTTATATTTTGCAGAAAATTCAAATTATATTTTATTTTCAGAAAAAAATTTTCAGAAAATTCAAATTATATTTTAGTTTTTGTGATAATTGTAAGAATTGTTCATATTTATTATTTTAAATAAATGTCACTTCTTTAATATAGTGATATTTGAAAAGGAATTCTCTTTCATTTAATATCAGAGAAAAGATGTTAAGATTAACTATAAGAGACTTAAAATTTAAAAATAACAGGGCAGGTGCAGTGGCTCATGCCTGTAATCCTAGCACTCTGGGAGGCCGAGGCAGGTGGATCCTTTGAGCTCAGGAGTTTGAGACGAGCCCGAGCAAGAGTGAGACCCTGTCTCTACTAAAAATGGAAAGAAAATTAGCTGGACAACTAAAAATATATAGAAAAAATTAGCCGGGCATGGTAGCATATGCCTGTAGTCCAAGATACTCAGGAGGCTGAGGCAGTAGGATTGCTTGAGCCCAGGAGTCTGAGGTTGCTGTGAGCTAGGTTGATGCCACAGCACTCTAGCCCAGGCAGCAGAGTGATACTCTGTCTCAAAAAAAAAAATAAATAAATAAATTAAAAATAAATATTTGAAAATTTCCTCTATTATTAATAAAGAATTTTATCACATTAGTGGGCACAAAGTAGTGTAAAATAAACCCTCTCATTTCAAAGACAGTCTTTTTCTTGGTTATTATGTTAATTCATTTTTTAGGTCTATGCATGGCACATATTAAGTGCTTATTAAATATTTGGTGTATGAGTTTACCCACCCCCATCACCATCCTCTGACCTGACTGGCACTCAAGGAATATTACTACCATGTGAGCACCTTAGTGTTGATCAGTTAGTACCAATTTGATGGTGAGTACATTTGGTGCTTGTTTTTCCATTCCTGTGATACCTCACTTCGAAGGATGGGCTCAAGCTCTATCCAGAATAATATAAGAGGCGCACTGTATGGGGGAAAGGCACGCTTGTAGCCCTGGCTTGGGCAAAGCAAAGGCATTATATGTAACCAAAACATACCCCCATAATATTCTGAAATAAAAAGATAGAGATACTACTACTAATAATATCTACTTTACATTGTTATTGTGAGGGTTCAATGAGTAAGTTTATGTAAACTGCTTAGAATAGAGAGGCTGATACATAGTAAGCACCTAATGAATTTGTTGTTATTAAAATCTTAAGAGAAAAAAATATTTTGTATATAGATGAATGGGTAAATCAATTGCTAAATGAAGATGTGGTAACTGCTCTTAAAAAGACTGTCATCTAGAAAAAGAGAGATATAAGTACCAGTAAAAAGATAACTAAATAAACAACTTAGGTCATAAATGACAAATAAATGAAACCAAAGAAGTGCTAAAATATGTTCAATCAAGGTTGAAATATTTTGGAATAAATAAGGGAGACTGTTGGACTTTCCCCTGTGGAGTACAGTACTATAGGACAGGAGTTGTCATCAATTTATTATAATTAAGTTCCAACAGAAAGAAATGGCACCAAACAAGCATTATACTCCCCAGTTAAATGGAGTGTATATTTTAAATATTTTAATGACTTGAATTAAAATCAGCATCTTATGTTGTTATTACAATATTGAAAATTCTAAATTAAAATTAGTATCTGTGAATTTTTTTTTATTTTTAAAGAAATTTCACATTGGATCAGATACGTAAATATTCAGATATCTAAATAATTGAGACATACTTTCCTAGCATTGGGTAGATTATAGGAAAGGTTGGCTTTCAGTTTTTAGTGCTTTAGACTATCTACTTTTCATTAATGTTATTTGATTATTCAAATTCATGAGCTTTATCAATAGAACTTCCTTCTGAATGAAATTTTGCAATGGCCTTTTTGTCTTCAATTAGTTTTGGATGATTTCCAGAGTAACTACTGGAAAAATGATTTTAGCTTCTACAGTGTTGATGCACACATCAGCAATGTTCATTTCCCATGTGTTTCAAATGATAAAGGCAACCAAACAGGCAATTAGTCTCTAATGAAGAGAGGTCTGTTTGACATCTGCTTTGGCTTTTTTCTTTTTCTTTTCTTTTTTTTTTTTTGCTTGTCTACATGCAGTTAGAAACTACAGTTACAAACTCTAAGCACAGAATAAATGGACTTCTAATAAGCCATTTCCTCCTGCTTCATTGAATAGAGCAAACTGTCTTTTACAGTTTATAGGTTTTTGAACCTTGGCGAAAGGCAGTAGATTGCGTACTTTGGTTTTCAGTTTAACTGTTGTCTAATAGGTAACAATGCTGCTTTCAAAAGGTTATAGTTACAATATGATTTATAAGATGATAGATATTGTAATTCTTAGTTTGCAAATAGTTTCCACTTACATTGTGATAAGATCAGAACAAGATTCCAAATTTAAGTTTTATATTGCATGTTTTTTAAGCTTTGTTATATAAGTTATTTATAAAAAGTGATAATTATAGTTATAGCAACATCATGTCAAAATTTACTTGGAAATCTTGTGTTTGATGACAATTTAATTAGTCTAGGCAGGGGACTAGTAAGTTACAAAAGCATTTCTTCAAAGCCAATAGTATGTGTGAATGTGGTAGACAAACCCAAAATATCAAAAACAAAACAAAACAATTGTGCCAGATATTTGTGTAAACAAAAAAGGAGCTTTTTAATGATTACCTTTTTAAAAAAAAATATTTTAAGGTTTCAAGAGAAACTGGGATATTTTTAAAAAGCTTCCAACCAGAACTAAGGAAAGATGTTATGTGTACACAAACATAAGCATAATGATTGTACCTTTTCCTATACAGGACTTTTATAAGTCCAATATAGTGAGTTTGAAGTGGTGGCCAGAAAGAGTTTTCTTTGTTTCCCACTGAAGCTCCACAGTCTTTAGTACCATGTCCTGAAAGAATCTATTTTCTGATAATAATAGTAGATGATAATAGTAAATTTATTTTTTCCTCCAGAATAGTAATTTGCAAAGAAGAGTAATTCTCAGAGTCTATTGATAATTTTAATAATAAGCAGTATAACATGGTCTCAATTAGGGATTGTTTTTAACATGACATACTAAAATATAAAGGTTATTATCTGATTTATGTAATAAATATACCACGTGCATTGGTAAGTGGGTTGTATCAAGACACCCCTGAGGAGCTTCCCAAGGCTACTGAGCTCACAGAATTCATTTTAGAATCTCTACCCAAGACATGTCTAAAGTGATTCAGGAAGTAATAATTGGTGGAAAAACTGCATGATGAATTCAAGACCTTTATTATTTATTTATTTATTAAGAACTTTATTATTCATTAGCAGTAGTTACTTGCCCATAGGAAATACTTTTGGGACAATTGAAATAATATATAAAATGTAGTTGTTACTTTATTTCATAGAGTTCAAATAAATACCATGTCTAAATGAGAATGCTCATTATTAGCTTTGATTCCACTTTCCTCTTCAGTTATTAATACATAATCCTATCAGTTTTACTTCATATTTTTTTCTGTGTTTAAACTCCTTTTCTTTCTTTCTACTGCCTTTGCTTCTACCTAATTCAAGCCTACCTCATAATATATCAAAGATTATTTTTCTAACAGTTTCCAATCATTTCCCCTTTTCAAATGTCAGTCCATTTCATGCTTTGTCATCAGAGTAATCAAAAATTAATTTATCATGCCACTATCATACTCAAAACTTTGAGGAATTCTATAATAATGCTTCAGGTCTTGGTTTTGGAGAAAAAATAAAAACTTAAAGGCAATTTTGTGGGTATTTAAACTCCTTACACTGGAAAACTATGGTTTCAGCTCTAATATGTACAGAAAAAAGCTGAACTAACCAAAAGTTAACTACTTTTCTTGGACCCATCAGAGAACTGAGGTCACAAGGCAAACCACCAGCCTGAAATTTAGAGAAACAGGCAAATACAAAGAGTTACAACTGAGATCTGCTTTTCAGAAAGGAGCAGAAGTCACTGCAGCAATAAACTGATGATTATACTTCAAAGGTAATTTGTGGACTAGCATGAGAATTAGAAATTCTTGGAGACCCCAGGTTTAGGGGTCCCACACTTTTGTGAGTTTTAACTCCAGAAAGCCCATCAGGGCTTCAGTGTGAAGATTCAGGGAAAATCCCCTAGTAGCTCTTTAGGGGGAGGGAAAAAGTAACCATGTGAAACATGACTGGAGCTTTCTCCCTAATGAAGGCTGAGTGTCCAGGGGAAAAGATTTTACCAGAGCCTTGTTCCATCCAAGGGAAAAGTATTTTCCTGACTTCCCTTTCGAGCTTTCCTGTCTTACCTAAGAAGAGGAGAAGTTAAGCAACACTTGTGAAAGTCACAGACCATTGACACAAATCTACTAAAAGACTGATTTTAAGACTATAGAAAGCTTCCTCTCTTTCACATTTTGCCACTCCATCAACAGGCCTCAGTTATTATATAACATTGCATTACAGCTGACAGACATGCAGAACACTGATTCTATCTAAGGAAGAGTTCTTAGGGGAGCCCAAAGGCAATAGGAGAGAAAAAAACAAGGAAACTAAAGAAATTTTAAGCCTATGACACCTACCACTACAGCAAGTATTAAATATAGCCCAACTCCTACTCAGATTAACATAAATCCTCACACTAAAGGCCTCAGTTCCTAATACCAGACACATTATATTCACTGTTCGACAAAAAATTAAAAGGCATGTTGAAAGACAAATAAAAAACAAAATCAAAAAAACCAAACCCAAACATGATCTAAAGAGACAAAGCAATAATTAGAACTAGAATTAGTTATGACACAGATATTGGAATTGTTAGAGAATTTAAAATAACTGTGATTAATAAGTTAAAGGCTTCAATGGAAAAAGTAGACAACATACAAAAACAGGGTAGATAATGTGAGCAGAGACAAAAATTCTAAGAATGAATCAAAAGAAACTTTGAAAAATAAAAAAATATAGTAACAAGTGGATAATATTTTTGATGATCTCATCAATAGACTGGACACAGACAAAGAAAGAATCAATGAACTTGAGTTGGGTGTCATGGTGCATGTCTGTAGTCCCAGATACTCAGGAGGCTGAGGCAGGAGGATGGCTTGAGCCCAGGAGTTTGTGGTTGCTGTGAGCTAGGCTGATACCACAGCACTCTAACTCAAAAAAAAATAAAAAAAGAATTAATGAGCTTGAAAATAGGTCCATAGAGGTTGCCAAATTGAATTACAAAGAGAAAAAAAGAATAAAAATAAATACCCCAGAATATTCAAGAGCTCTGGAACAATTTTAAAATATGTAACATATGTATAATTGGATTACCAAAAGTAAAAGAAAAACGGATAAGAACAGAGTAAATAAAGTAATAAAGGCTGAGAAGTTTTCAAAATTAATGACAGACACCTAACCACAGACCCAGGAAGTTTCAGAGAACACTAAGCAGGATAAATACCAAAATGTTACACCTAGTTATATCATATGCAAACTGTAGAAAACCAAAGACAAAGAGAAAGTCTCGAAAAAAGCCAGACTTTCTCAGAAAAACTGAAACAAATAACTCATTGCTAATGGATCTGCGTGGAAAGAAATGTTAAAGAAGTTCTTGAAGTAAAAGGACAATGATACAGGTTAAAAACTTATCTGAAAGCATCAGAGAAGGAACAAATAAAGGAAAAATAAAATCTCTTGTTTAAAAAAAAAGAAAATTAACAGGAAAACCATGAACTGGAAGAATACATTTGTAACTGATATATCCAGTAGAGGACTGGTGGCCAGAAAATATTAACTCATACCACTGCGGTAAAAAGACAACCCAATTTTTAAAAATGGTAAAGATTCAACAGACACTTCAAATAGGAAGATATAGGAATGCCAGTACACTCCTAAAAAAATGCTTAACACTTTTTAAGCAAACTAAAAACAAGCAAATTAAAACCACGGTGAGATACCACTATACACACAAACACACTATGTACATAGATGTACACACACACTAAAATAGCTAAAATTATTTTTCTGAAAAAGTAATAACACAAATGTTAATAAAATTCTCATCCATTGCTTATGAGTTTCTCAGGAATTTGAATCAATATAACATCATCTTAATAGACTAAAAGGAAAATCAATTTCATTATCCCAAAAGATGCTGAAAAAATACTTGACAAAATTCAGAGCACACTTATAATGAACTTTCTCAGCAAATAATAAAAATAAGGGCAGTCTCCCATATTGAAAATAGATATCCATCAAAAACATACATTAAACATCACAATGATTATAAACAGTATTCTTTACTCCTAATACTGTAAAAAAGGCAAGGCAGCTTCTTGCTACTTCAACACCTTACTGGAAGTTATAGCCAATGGGATAAGGTAATAAAAAGAACTATGCATCATCTCAAAAATATTATGCTAACTAAAAGAAGCCAGACATAAAAGACTATATTATAGAAAATAAGAATTTAATATACATTAGAGAGAGTAGATCAGTGGTTGCTGGGTATTGAAGATGGGGAAATTGGGGAAAGATTGAATGGGATGAGGTATAAGGGAACTTTTTATGTTATAGATATATTGTGTATTTTGATTATGGTAGTTGTCCACACAGGTGTATATAAATCTGTTATAAAACATCAAAAAGTACATTCAAAAGGGGTGCATTTTGGGATATAGCTCAATAAAGTTGATTTCTTAATATACAAAAAAATCACATGGTATATTTTAATCAAACTATTAATAATGACTTCAAATATAAATGGTCTAAATATAGCAATTAAAAGGCATAGATTGTCAGAGTGGATAAAAATACCAATAAATATGCTGTCTACAAGAAACTCATTTTAAATATAAAGGTTCAGGTTAAAAGTAGAAGGATGGGGGAAGATATATCACAATAATATTAATCACAAGAAAATGAGAAATTAATTTCAGGCAAAGCAGGCTTCAGGACAGTAAATTAGGCAGGGATAAGAGGGTCATTTCATAAGGATAAAGGGATCAATTAGCAAGAAAACTTAACAGTACTTTACCTGTATGTTACAAAACTTGCTTAGCTTGTTTTCTTCATATGTAAAGTAGGAAACATAAAACATCTTTTAAGGCTGTGGTCCTCAACCCTCGGGGTGAGGAACTGGGTTGCACAGCAGAAGATGAGTGAAGCTTCATCTGTGTTTACAGCTGCTCCCCATCACTCATATCACCACATAAGCTACATCTCCTGTCTGATCCGCAGTGGCATTAGATTCTCATAGGAGCATGAAACCTACTGTAAACTGTGCATGTGAGGGATCTAGGTTGTGCACTTCTTGTAAGAATCCAAAGCCTTATGATCTGGGGTGGGGCTGAGGTGGTGATGCCAGCACTGGGGAGTGGCTGCAAATACAGAGTATCATAAGCAGAGAAGTTTCACAATACAGGTAATGTACTTGAATCATCCTGAAACCATCTCCCCGCTCCCCGGTCTGTGGAAAAATTGTCTTCCATGAAACTGGTCCCTAGTGCCAAAAAGGTTGGGACCACTGCCTTACAGAATTTTATAATATTAGAAAATATGTTAAGTGATCATTCAATGTTTAATGTATCTCAATTTTTCTTGGCATAGTGTATTCATGGCATGGTCATTCACAGTCTGTTTCCATTTTCATTTCCACTCTCAATTACTGCTACTCTTTCCCAAACATGTTTCCAGCAGCCATACCAGTTGCTAGTGGTTTCATGAATAGCCCACACTCTTGCTCACGTATGCATGTTTTCACATGTAATTTCATCTGAATGGAGTGTTTTCCCCTGTCATCAAACTCAACCTGTTCATCTTATAAAATCTTCACAAACTTGTAAAATATTATCATAGAATTAACTGCTAGGTTCTCATTATTTTCATGAAAATTATAGTTAACTTTAATAAAATTTATTTCACTGTGTATGTACTGTTCCTGATATCCTTTTCTCCCCTTATAATGAGAGTTCCTGATGTAGAGGCACTGCATGATATTTCTTTTTATGCTTTGCACTTAGCAAAACAACTTGTACAGAACAATGCTTACTACCGAAATAACACTACATTTTTGTGATTTCCTATAAACACAATGAATTTACATTTTGGAGGCCTTTGCATGGGTTATTTTTCTCAATTTGGATCTTTGTTTCCTCTCTGAGGCTTACAAACTCTTACTCATCATTCGTGATCCTGCTCAACTATAACATTATTATGCTTTCTTCCAAATGTTCTGTAATTTTAGCATCTATGTTTGGTTTATGATTCATTTCAAATTAACTTTTGTGTCTGACATGTCAAGGGGAGGAGATTTATTTTTTCATCTATTTTTTATTCAGTTGTTCCAATATACACACTTGCTGAAAAGATTTTTTTTCTCCATTAAATTATATTCCTGTCTGTCAAAAATAATTTGATTGTATTTATATAGAACTATTTCTGGACTCTCTGTTGTTCTATTTATCTATTTGTTTATCTTATGCCCATGTCACAGACTTGAATTTTGTAGCCTTATAAAAAGTCTTGATGTCAGGTAGTATGAATCCTCAAATTTTATTTTTCTTTTCCAATAATGTTTGACTATTCTATCTAGGCCATTACAGTTGCACAAAAATTTTATTATTAGTTTGTCAGTAATGGCAGAAAAGCCTGTTCAGATATTGATTGAAATTGCATGCTATCTTTTACGAATGTGGGCAGAATTGATATCTTCACAATATTTATTAGATCATCTCTAATTTCTCTCAGCAAAGTTTCATAGCTTCCAGAGCAGAACTCTTAGCTTTAATTAGATATATTTCTAGGTGCTTTATTTGTTATGATGTTGATTTCTAAATTTCATTTTCTATATTGTTTGTTGCTACTTTGCAGAAATGTAATTGATTCTTATATTGATCTTGGATCCTATGCCCTTGCTGAATTCACCTTTTATATCTAGAATTTTAGTAGACGTTCAGTGTGTTAGATGTTCAATGTAAACAATGTTGTTGCCTGCAGAAAAAAGTTCTTTTTCTTCCTTCTTCCCTCCTTACCTCTTTTTCTCTCCCTTCCTTCCACTCTTCTCCCTTCCCTCCCTTTTTTTTTCACTTTAATTCACTGACTAGGATCTTTACAAAATACAGTATTGAATAAAAAATGGTAAAATGTGCCTCACTTTTCCTTTTCCCCAATCTTAGTGGTGGAGCATGTCCAATAGTTCATCAATAAATTTGACATCAGTTGAATGTTAACCACAGATGGTATTTTTCAGATTAATGAAGAATGTTCTTCTATTTCTATATCCTGAGAAAATTTGTCATTAATAAGTATCATATTTTGCCTAATGATTTTTTTGCATCTGCTAAACAACAATATGAATTATTTCCTTTATTCTTTTTGAATGTAACATATTATATTCATTGATTTCTGAATGTTAATATAACCTTGAATTCTTGGCATAAACTCCATTTAACCATGATATGTTTTCTAATTACATGTATGCTAGAGTGCCTGATATTTTCCCACAGATAACTGGCTTTCTAATCAGTTGTTTTTACATTTTTTTCTGTACTTCCTTTAAGATAATCTCTGTTGATCTATCTTTAAATTCACAGATAATTTCTTTTTCAGTTTAATTCTAGTGTTAAGCCCACTTTATATTGAAGATCATAAAATTTCTATATTCTAATAGTTTTCTCTGCTGAGATTTCCTACCTGTTTATCCATGGTCTCTATCTGTTCCTATAAATTCTTGTACTTATTTAGAATAATTATTTTAAAGTCTATTTTTGCCAATTCCAATATGTAGTTATCTGTGAGTTGGATTCTTTTGATTTTTTTTCTTGATTGTGAAGTCCAGTTTTTTGCTGCTTCACACAGCTCATCATTGTTTCACTGCATATCAGACACTGTGTGCAGAAGAACTAGGAAGATCAGAGTACACTGTTGTTTTCTTGTATTTTCACAGAGCGTGCAAACTTTTTTGTTTGATGGCTAAAGTGAGAAAGTAATCATTTCAACTTTATCAATTGTTGAATGACTGAAATTAACTGAGTGAGAATTTTAAGATTAAGCTCATCTCTGGGTAGCCCAATCCAAGATATCTAGTTCCATGGCTGCAGCTTGGTTCCTGGCGTTATTAGAATAAGTATTAGAGTTTTTCAAATATGTTATTTATCTCTGTTTTTCAATCTCAGCTTTACTGCCTTTATCTCAGAAAAAACTGAGAAGGGGTGAGATTAGGAAAATTGTCATGCTAAGGAAATTTTTGTTGCATTTGGGTTCTTTTGGACTTCAATTATTCTTGCCTACTTAACAGTTGCCAGTATCTTGACCTCTTTTCAACTGGATGCAGTCTCTTGGTCTTTTGCAGGTTTGTCTAGAATTCAGACCTAGTGTTTGCTCAGAGATGTTGAAGGAAGCTGATCACCTGTGATGGTCTCTATGAAAACCAAGTCATCACAGCTTTCTTGCATCTGCCACTATTAGATAATCCTATAGACAGGAAGATTTTTTTTTTTTAATATTTTTTAGATTTTTCTTGGTGTCACCACAGATATAAAGTTCTTCTTCATCCTTTTACACCAAAACTAGAAGCAGACTCTGGAATATATACACTTGGGTTATATGTTGATTTCTTAGCTGTGTCTTCTGAAGAGTCTTGAGAACCTCTCTATGAAGGAAGAGATTTAGTTGTGCTTTAGGAATACACCTAGTTATTTCCATATATAGCTAGACCTAGTTTTATTTTCAAGGTAGATATATTCAGTATATTTACATTGCTAAAGACACACATGATTTGTGACGTTTATCCCACTGAGGAAGAATCCAGAGATTCTAATGTAGAAGAGCAAGCTTGGCTCCCCTAACTAACAATGATGAGGCAGATAGAGATTAGAACCTGTTTATGAGTATGTTGTAAAGTTATGTGGAAAGCAGGAAGAGAATAAAAACTAACTCTGTACCAAGGGAGATAAAAAAGTAGCTGACACTCATAATTCAGAGGCACAACACTACCATTCAGTTGAAGAATCAAGGAAGGTTCCTTAAAGATTGGTAGGTATATGGAAATATACCAGTGTTTTAGAGAGGAAACATAAAACTAAGTGGCTGATGACATCTGCAGTGTGGTATAAATGTCACTAACATAGATTTCATTGTAGATAACCTAAAGGTGTGTAAAACTGCTAGAATATATTTCTAGGATTCAAGAAAGAGAAAATATTTTAAAACATTTTCAAATTACAATAATAATATATTAATATATTTGTGCTAACAGTATAAAATAGCACAAGTTTTATAAAGGCAAAAAATAATTACCTCTCATCTTCCTGAGCTATTCAATTTTAGCAACTTTGTGGGTATCTTTGCACACCTTTCTATATGTTTACATGTACATAAGCAAGTGTTTTATATATTCAGTGAGTGTTACATATAGAAAGAAGTTTGAGCTATTTCTTTCAACCAAAGTAGGAAGATACTACATATATTCTCTTGCAACATCAAATCTTGGACGTCTGTGCAATTCAGAGAGCTGTAAGTTCTGCATGACGTTTATTGTGAACTACTGCTCTATTCGTTTCTTCCTTTTAATCTTTCGTATTGTCTCCCATTCTACCCACATAAACCTCCACCTCCTCAACGCCATCATAATCCATATTAACACTTAGTGGGTATCTATCTGTACTTCGCCTCATGCAGCTAAGCTTTATATAAGTATGTACCCTCATAATATTTTAGATAGATATAAGTGTGCTGTTTTAAATTATTTTTTATTTTTCTTTATTGTGTCACAATAAAAGACCACTCAGAACTCAGAACTATCTCTGACTTGTACAATGTCCATATCATTCACCAATAATTTGTGAAAAGTACTCCAGAACAACTTTCATAACTATAACTTATGTTTTTAATAGCCTCGTATTACATAGTATGAATCTATCATAATTTACTTAAGCATTCTCTTAATTAGCGTGCAATCATTTTGTTTTTATGTATTCACAAATACAAATGATTCTTTGATAAATATTCTTGGGTGTATATTTTTACATACTGGTATTTTATTTCTATTGCATGGAATTCTAAGAGTGGGATTGCTAATTATGTGTGAAATTATCATGATAGATGTTGCTAAATTTATTTTCAAAAAAGCTGTAACAACTTATATTTTTACCTACAATGTGAATTATCTTACATCTCAGCTAGCAATAGGTATTATAATTTTTTTAACTTTTGTCATTTTGGAGCATGTAAAATAACTGTTCATAGCTATTTTATGATATATAAAGGAAGTTTGAGCATTTTTTAACATATCTGTTATCATGTGATTTTTTTCCTTCTGTGAATTACCAATTTATAGCATTTTGTTCTTTTTAAATTGTTGTCATTGTATTTCTCTTGCCAAATTTTAGGAGTTCTTTGAGTTAAGAGCTCTTAAGAGTTAATTAATTGTAAATAAGACATTGTTCATTTTTGTACACCTGAGTTTATGGCATTTAAAACCACAACAAGAAACATTATATATTATTAAATAGGTAGAACATATGTATTTGTCTAGGATTGTCTGCTTTTGCTTCTGCCTTCCCAGTTTTCTGCCTAGCTAATGCCCTCTTTTATTCTCAAAAGTTTCCCAGTGTAAACTATATGGTTACCTTATATATGAGGAATATTTGAAGGGACTAGAGATGTTCAAACTAGAGAAAATAAAATTTTTGTTTATATATATGACATATACATGTGTTTACATACTAAATATTTGTGTATATACATGTATACATATACATACATACATATATATATATGTAAATCTATTCTTTTCTTTTCCCACTGTAGACCCAATGAATAGAACTAAATCACTGTATGGGAAACACAGGATGATAGATGTTAGCTTACTCTAAGGGAAAAAACATGGAAGGCTTTCAAATGGGCCACTTTGGGAGATTTGAATTTACTGTTTCAGGCCATCAATTTTCAATTTACATTTAGTATACATTTATTAGCCCCATTAAGGGGATAATAAGGTGAAATTAAGTCCCTCAGAAATCTAGTATGTCTTCTGAGTCTACATTTTATGATTCCACATAACTGGAATAACAGAAGCAACTTTGAAAATGCTTAACAGGTTTGGATATTCTGTAGAGTAAGCAATTGGGATTATAGACATCAGACTATAGCAAAGTTATAATTCTGGCTGTGCCACTTACTTCCTATGTAATGTTAATAGACTTCTGTAAGCTTTGATTTCTACTTTTATAAAAGGGTAATACAGTAGTTACTTCATACGGTAATTGTACGTTTTAAACAAGGCTGTGCACATAAAGTATGTATGTTATATATGAACATACTTTAAGTATGAACATAAAGTAAAATATGTAGCCAAATATTTGGTATATAGTAACCATCAATTCATGAGGACAGTTCTCTTTAATACTCTTAGCTGGAATATAATAAGGATACTTAGTAATGTGCTGCCCTGGACAACAGGGCTCTCCGTGGGTCACTGTTGACATATTGATCTTCTTTGAATTCTTATAGCAGCCTGCTTGTTGTGGAGTCATATAGTAAGGTTAGTTAATGAAGGTCAAAGTACTATATCACTTAAAGTGTTCTTAGATGTAGGAGCAGGTAATTAAACTAAACACCAACAAATGTTTTTGTGTAAAGACAATTTGGTGTCATTGCATTTATATCTCATGCTCAATTGTGTTTGAGGCTATTCCTGAATAACATTAGCTTAGAGAAATCTATTTTATACTGTCCTCCTTATTAGAGACAACAACGACAAAGCACAAGAAACAGGAATGCAAGCTCTACATTTCATTAAACTAATGACTTCTCTTACTCTTAACAATTAGATATAAAATAGTGCTGCCATGGGGGTAGGAAAGATGCTTAAAAGGGCGTTTTATGACTGCAAATTTTGGATCAAACTGACTGAGCAGTTCTTACTCTGAGGAGCAAAATAACAATCTTATGTTCTGAGAAATGGGCGTAGGTTTCACAGACAGAGGTTTCATATCATTCTGGGGTTTTTGTCCCATAGAAAGCAGGGAAGGCAAAAATAAGTGCATTGGAAATGTGGCATAGAGAGAAATGCTATATTATATGTAGTACTGTAGCTCTAGATCTCTTTTTAGTGGAAAGAAATTAAGTTAAAACATCCTGGACATAAAGAAAATTCTATGTTAAAACTCAGGGAGAATTCTTACTAGTTTGTAATCTTACTTTAGCTTCTAATAAGAACCCTAGAAATAATGACATAGAAAGATTTCTTTGCATTCGACATTAAGTAACATCCAAAAAAGGAGCCAGTGTAAACATACTACGTGGAAAAAGGCAGAAAGGGAGGAAGGATAAGATTAAAACATACACAAAGATGAATGGTTGATAAAGAAAGCTCACCAAAATAACTTGTCAGTGATTTATATAAACTGTGATTAAATATACCAGCATGAATGAACACAACTCAATGAAACAATCATGGACTCATGGCTGAGCAATAAAAGGTTGAAGAGCTATGGTGAAATAATTCAGAAGTAGCATTAGAAACAGAAGCCAGGGAATACTTAGAAGATAAAACTAAAATAATCACAGAAATAGTGTAAACATTGGCAGTGGCATATATGACAATAAGTATTGTGGAAAACATAATAAAGATCATGAAGTTCAGGTTTGAAGAAAATGAGCAAAAAAGAATGGAAATAAATTTTAGGAGATTAGAAATAAACCAATATGTTTGAAAGACAAAGGATCCTACATTAATTATAAGTAGTGTTCCTGAAGAAGTAAACCTAACAATTGGAATAGAAAATAAACATTTAATAATATATTTCGAGGAGAATTTCCACAAATTAAAGAAGACCTGAATTTATAGTTTCAAATGCTATGCTGTGTCCTGGAAAAAAATTCACACAATTTCAAACAATGAGACAAAGGAGGGGTATGGTTTTGCCAAACATAAAGAAAATTCCTTTAGTATCCAGGCAAAGTGATTACAATAACAATGGAGAAATAAAATAGCAATATAAGCAGATCTTTTTAAAAAACATGTCCTACACAGGATGTGGAGTAATGCCCTTAAAATCCTCAGCAAAAATATGACCTAAAAATGTTATGCACAACCAAATTACCGTTCAATTATGAAGGATATATGCACATAGTTTTCACATGTGCAGGAATTAAAACACTATAATTTCCATAGGCCCTTTTTGCAGAAACTGTTCTTCAGCCAAAGGGGAGAAAACTGAATAAACAATGACAAAAAAAACTAGTAGTCAGCCTTGAATTCATTTCCTGAAAGGAAAGAGATGCAAACAAATGTGTGGATTATTTTTATTGAACAGAATTTAAATATCTTCTATGATGACAATGTAAAAATAATATAACTAATAAAACAAGTGAGAGAAAGGAGGAATGAATTAGAGGAGGGAGGGCATGTGAATTGATTTTCTCAATTTTGATAGCTAGGGAGTAAAAGATAAGTTTTACAATTGTTACATAACGTAGCCAAGCTATAAATATACCTCCAGCTACAAAGTAAATATTGGAACAACTAAGACAAATAATACAAAATTGAATAGTGGAAAGGACGGAGAAAAAGTGGAAGGGGTGAAAGTATACAGATTTTATCATTATAGTAAGAAGGCAATAAATACTGCCTAAGGAACAGTAGAGAGATTATATTATAGAGTTATGGTGGTAAAGGTAACAACTAAAATAACTAAATATAAATAACTTACACCTTTCAGGTTATAAGAAAAGATACTCACAGGACCACATAACTGAAAACCAAACACAGAGAAACATGCTATTTAAAAACTAAGTCAACATGCATAATATGTGGTATGTTTGAAAGGGATTTCTGCTTCTAGCCATGATGGAGTAACTGACTATGGACATACTCTTCTGCTGTCATCAACTATAAAACTGGTGAAAATATGTGAGGAAACTGTCTTCATGCACATGCAAGTATAACAGGCTGTTCATGACTATAATATCTGAGTGAAGGAAAATATACATGGTGAGCACCAACATTTCCCATGGCTTGCAGACTTGGGGTATCTTTCCTACCTTGAAGCAGGTGTGGAACCAAGACATGGCAGCAGATCAGAGTCTGACCCGCTGGAGTGGTTGGAATTTGCAAAGTAGGGTCTGAAAAAAAAGGGGAGAGCAGCACAGAGAGGGGTTCAAACTGTATGAATGGGACTTCTCATATAAGAACTGGGATAGGAATGTAGAGGTAGAGATACCACTAGGTCAAGAAAAACGTGGCTGCTTTGGTACTGAGCGCTGTATTGAGATACTAAGGATGACCATGCTGTAAGACACTGGAATTCTGGCCCAGTCAGAGAGGAAGGACATCACTGAGCACCTCAGATATTTGCTTGAGATCTCACAGAGGACACATTTGGAAAAATGATCATGCTCTAGAACTGTTTTTATTCAGAGCTGACATAATTGCTTACATAGAAAATTGTAAGGAATGTACAACAAACAAAAACAAACAAAACTCTACTAGAACTAATAAGTGAATTTATCAAATTTGCTGGTTTCAAGATCCATATAAAAATTGAATTGCTGCAAGCAATTTGAAAAATAAATTTTAAAAATACTGTAAAGAGCTTCATACACATCAAACACTAAGGAATAAATTTAACAAAATATGTGCAAGATGTCTACATTATTTGTGTCCATAAGTTTGTGTGTGTGCACGTGTACGTAAATGCTACAAAACTTTCTAAGACTAGTTTAGTATTCTAAGAATACTAGGATTTCTATTAAAATCAGTAGTGTGCTTAAGCCAGCTTGTACCAGCACATGGGTAATGTTACAATTCTCTTCCCAACTCTGCATTCAGTAATTTCCTATTGGTAGCTAGAAATCATTCATGGCAGGAGAAAGAAGTAAATCAGCAAATACCAACAGGGATATTTTGTTTTCTTTCCCAGTTGTAAATTTTTAAATATTTACCAATACACCATTGATTTAACCATTATTATTTTACATTGTTCTTGAGCAGCAGCTTTTAACTGGGGATAATTTAGTTTCTCCCAATCCCTTAAGAGACATTGAAAAATGTCTGGGGATATTTTTGATTGTCATGAATGGGGTAGTGCTACCACTATCTACTGATTATAGGTCAGAGATGTTTCTAAACATCCTACAATGCACACAAAAAAGAATAATGAGGCCCACATGACAATACTATCAAAGCTGAGAAGTCCTATTCTAGAGAAACAGACCATTTCAATTAAACTATAGAAAGGCAAAAGAGGAATAAAACTTGGAAAAGTTGTATTAATTATCTATGACTTTATGAAAAAATGTTACCAAATTTGCTGGCTTAAAACAACAATAAACCTTTATTATCTCTCCTGGTTCCTGTATGAAAGGAATTCTGGAAGGGCTTAGATGTAGAGTTGTCACATGGGGTCTCACATCGTTGCTATTAGGTGGGGGAAGGGATCGAAGGATCCCCTTCCACGGGGCTTCACATGGCTGGCAAGCTGGGGCTGCCTGTTGGACAAGGTGCTCAGTTGCTTTCTGAGTGGGGCTCTGCCTCACAGTAGAGCAAAAGATCCAATAAACTAAAAAGGAAGCTAAACTGCCTTTCATGACTGAGCACTGGAAGTCATACATCTTCATGATATCTCCTATTTGTTGCATGGGGTCAGTCCTGACCCACTGTGGAAAAGACTATGTGGGGGTGTGAAATTTGGGGGATATTGATCATTGAGGTCTACCTTAGAGAATGGTTACCACAAAATTGGAAATAAAATTATACTGTGTATAGATGATTATCAGATTGCTTGCTAGAAAACTGGGGGAAATCAACAACAACAAACCTATGGGAGAATTTGGTAATTGCCAAGTTACGATATTAATAAAGAAGTAGCAACAGTCTTTCTCTATAAATGTATTTAAAATAATGGAACCCATGATGACATTTGCAAAAGCAAAGGAAATGATTAAGTAGCTGTGATAAAATGAAATAGAAATGTGTGAGATGTATGTGAAGAAAATCTAAATTACTACTCGGAGACATAAAAAGAATTAGTGGACAAGCATACCTGTTAAGTTTAAAAATTTCAATAGTATAATGATGTAAATTATCCCACATTAATATATAAAAGATTCAATTCTGATACAATTCCATTGCAAGTAGAAACTGAACTTTAAAAAACAAGAAATTTCATTAAAATATTTTAATGGAAAAGCAATCTATAAAGAAGAATAAAAAGTGAAACAAGCACTTCAGAATAATAGCTTGTATTATAAATCTAAAGAAATAATGACCTTGTGATCCTGTTAAATAAGCAACAGATTTATCAAAGGAGAAGAATAGAGGGTGTGTAAACAGACAAAAAGCATACAGGAATTTATTGTATTCTAAAAGTAGGCAGGTTTATCCTGAAAAATAAAAATTATTGAATAAATGATATCATTTGGGACACAAATTTAATGTTATCTCACCAGGTATACAAACAAGAATATTCAGAAATCCAAAACCCTAAAATTTCTAGGAAAAATGATAGGGGATTTTTTTCCATAATCTTAGAGTAGGTTATGGAATCTAGAAATTATTGATATTTTCAAATGCTTAATCATGTAGGAGAAGAAAACTCTGTATGTCAAAATTCTAAGTATTTTCAAAATATATGATTGTCAAAGGGCTAATTTAATTTATATATAAGATACTGTTAATTAGAAAAAAAATCTATGACTCAGTAAAAAAAATTGGTGAAATATGAACAGCAACTTGAAAGTAAAAGGGATACAAATGGTTTCTAAACATAGGAAATAGTCCTTAAATTCTCTGAAAATGAGATTTGAAAATTAAAAGTGATATTATATGATGGTTTCCAGTTATCGTCCCCAACATATTGTGTATGTAAATGATTATATGAGCCCACATCAGTGAAAATCATAGTTTTCTCTTTTTATAGTGATAAGTTGGATTTTTCTAAACCTAACTTCAACTTTTCTGATACCTGTGGTGGTGGTCAGTCAGCTTTATGGGTCAACTTGGCTAGGCTGCAATCAGTCCCCAGTTATTCAATCAAACACTAATCCGTTTCCAAAAAGGTATTTTGAAATGTGATTAAAATCTGTAATCAGTTAACTTTTTTTTTCTTTCAAACAAGACATATCTGAATGTGATCAGTTAACTTTAAATAAGGGTGATTTCCCCAGCTAAACTGATAAACCTGATCCAATCCGCTGAAAGGCGTCTAGAGCAGAGCTGAGGCTTCTTTTCCTGAGGAAAAACAAATTCTGCCTTAGATAGCTGTTCTATGCTGTGCTGCGGCTGTCCAGCCCGCCCTTCCTGATGGCCTCCCCAAGGAATTTGCGTAACCCAATTCCTTGCAATAAATCTCTTGATATATATCTCCTGCTGGTTCTCTTTCACTGGTTGAAGCCTGACTGATGCTCTTGTGTGCAATTGGAATAGATGATTTTGCTCATGGCAACCAGATTCCTTTACATAGTACAGAGTTATGCTCCTGAACCCTTCCCAGGTAGGTCTCTAGTTTGCGAGTTTAGATGTGGAATAGAGTTTAAATATAATGACTTGCCATGCGAGAAGAGGGTATGTTAGGTAGCTCTGCAACTCCATAGAAAAACTGAAGTAAATGTGACTCAAAATGGGATGGATTATTTTACCCCTCTATCCATTTTATTGTTGATGCACTCCCCCCACCCCTAGTTTTTTTTTGTAATTAAATGTTAAAATGAGAATTTCTGCTCATGTCTTCTGTTGTATATGTTCAAAAGTTTCTTTATGGCAGTGGTTCTTCACCCTGGCTGTATATCGAGTGACCTAGAGAAACTTTAAAAAAAATACTGATGCCTGGGTTTCACCCTCAGAGATTCCTAATTTATTGGCCCACTGTTTGCCAGAGAGAATAAGATTTTAAAACCTTCCCAGGTGGGTCTAGTGGCTGGGAAGCGTCCCACAACTAGGAGTGAAACTGTTTGTGAGATGTGAATGTGTTTATTTTTAGTAGGTAGAGGCAAATTGTTTTCCAAAACTATCTCTTACTCCCCCACTAGGGTGAAGGACTTCCCTTTGTTCTCCTAATCACCTTTGTATTTTGTTTACTTCTTAATTGTGGCCAGCAAGGTGCTTATAAAGATCATGCGTTATGATTTTATCTTACATTTTCTCTGATTATAATTACAGTCTTTCAAAATATTTTTATATGTTTATAAGGTTTATAAACTTTTCAAGTTACCTCTTCTGTTAAACACCAGTTTCTATATTTCCCTATTTTTCTGTTGAGTTATTTATCTTTTTAAATTAATTCATAGGGACTTTTAGATATTCTGAATACAAATTCATTGCTAGTCTTATGCGTATGTCTTCTCCAAGTTAGTAGTTTTTTTATAATAAAGAGGAAGACTCCATTTTTGATGTTTAACCCAGGCAGCTTTCAAGTCTTCCCCTTCCCCTTTTGTCCCACATCTGGGCAAATTGATGATAAAACCCATGTATGTTTTCTCTTGGCACCTACAAGAAGTTGAAACCATTCCCAGGAACTCCCATTCTGGCCCCACTTTTTTTATTTTTTTGTTGTTGAGACAGAGTCTCACTCTGTCGCCCAGGCTAGAGTGAGTGAAGTGGCATCAGCCTAGCTCACAGCAACCTCAAACTCCTGGGCTCAAGCGATCCTCCTGCCTCAGCCTCCCAAGTAGCTGGAACTATAGGCATGTGCCACCATGCCCGGTTAATTTTTTCTATATATTTTTAGTTGTCCAGCTAATTTCTTTCTATTTTTAGTAGAGACAGGGGTCTCACTCTTGCTCAGGCTGGTCTCGAACTCCTGAGCTCAAATGATCCGTCCGCCTCGGCCTCCCAGAGTGCTAGGATTACAGGCGTGAGCCACCGCACCCGCCTCTGGCCCCACTTTTAACCACAATAAAACCAAAACCAAGCCTTGCTCTTGCCAGCCAATTAGACCAGTTTGCACCTGCCTACCTCTCACCAGAAAGTACAGTTGTGTAATGACAAATGTCTTCATATCCTTTTGGTGTATGCAGCAGCATCAGCTGTTGAATATATCTGAATTTTTTAATATTTAAAAATATTTCTGAATATTGAACATTATTAATAATAATTATTATAAAATTATGTTTTCTTTCCAATATAAACTGTGTTTCAGGGGTTAATTCTTCTGTTTGTTCTATTGGATACCCATATTGCAAGCACTTGTTTCTTAATATGTTGTAGATTCTTGATTGTTCATATTTATTAATGAGAACCGAGACTGAATAGTATTGACTGACAGCTGGAGTAGATATTATCTGCATAACTGAAATTTCCTCCTACGGCAATGAATTCAGATTATAATCTTAGAAATCTTTGTTCTTATGATTGGGAAGGAGAGTGGGTTGCATGGGATTTTTTAATTGTCAGTTTTCTTTAGAATGTTGAGGCAGCTTGTGTTCTGGATGTGGGGCTATACATACGCCACTGTTTCCAGAATTTATCTGGACCTCTGCTTGATTTTATTACCAATCCCAACAACTTATTTGGCAGATTTCTGTGTCAAATTTCCATTTTCCTGACCAAGGGCAAATGCTATTAACAAAAATGCCAAGATCTGAAGCAACTGGTGTGCAGTTCTTTCACTGGTTCCCTAATGACAAGATCCAAATTCTACTTGTACTTTTGTGTCCTGATCACTCTGTTCCTAGAAGGATTCTAAGATTTTTGTTTAACACCTCACTTTTTAGGTCCTTTTGATCACTAAGTGGTTTTCAGTTCCTAATTTTTCATGAGTTTCTTTTATTTTTCTTATATCTACCTTATATATCCAGAAATTCTTCAGTGTTACAGCGCTGTTACTGCTAATGACTCTCACCCTAGCTCTGTATTAGGACTATGGATATGTTTGTATTTTTATATTCCTCTGTCATTCCAATGAGTTTTTAAAGTGAAAGGATAATTGCCTATCAGCACCTAGTATTATTACGAAACTCAACTTTCCTTAACTAGGCTCAATTTTTTTCAAGACATATTTCTACTCGTTAGATTGTATGCAACTTTGCTTTGGACGTTTTTTCTATAACTGACATAATTTTCATAATCTATAATGACACTATCTATCTTAGTCATATTAGATCATTTGTGTTCAAGTGTTGAATAACTTTTCTCCCAGTCAACAAGATGCTTATCATTAGAATAAATTTGATCATAGTTTTGCAATATCTAAAAATACAATGCTCACTTTTTGAGAATGAATTTGACTTTCAAATTGAAACAGTGCAGCAAAGCAACAAAATCATAGCCCTGGCCATAGTGAATTACATAATTATTCCTTTTCTTCTTAAAAGAAAACAAAACTGTTATCAAACATAAAATTCTATTTACTTAACTTTTACACAATAAACTTCTCTATTTTAATGCAACACATTATCCTCCATTTTCACACATCAATGATTCAGGATATAGGGAGGTTATTAGGAAAGGAAGCAGGAGTGAAGAGTTGTCCAGAACAATCCTGCATGAGGCTTCTGAATTAGGAATACTTGAGATCAAACAGAACACAAATTAAGAAAAAAGGTAGCCAAAATCAAGAAGCAAAAGGACTACAGAATAGAAATCAGTATCACAAATGAGGACATCAAGAAACTCAATATAGATATGTGTAGATAGCATGTGGAAGTGGCAACAAGACTTCTGGTAGACAGTAGAAGGATACCTCTTTTTATTAGGCATCAAAGGCATAGTGTGTCACTTTTATCAAAATAATGGGACAGCAAGTCAAAAAAGAAAGTAACTCTGGATACCATAGGCTAATTGCATAAAATTACTTAGATTCCTAACACTTTATTGTAGTGTTTTATTTTAGGGGATAAGGGAGGAGATGGCAATGGTGGTTGTGAAATCTCCACAGACTATGGGAGGCAGAAATTAATAGAACTCAGTGACTGTTAGTAAGGTGCACATTTTTTTCTGACCCATCTTTGCTGTCCCTAATTTCTGTTACAGGTTTGGTGCTCTGGAAAATACAGTTACAAATGTAAAATGCCTGTCTCATGGTAAACATGCTCACAAAGTGGTATAATGATTATGACCTCATTTGCGGGATATTGTGGTCACCCACGTACTTACCTTTTGGCCCTGGTCACTTTCATTTTGGGAAGGATCCTGGGAGATCTTCCAAGGACTGCCCGTTGCTTTTATAAGCACCCATCAAGAGAACAGTTTTCAAGTTTTTCGATTGCACTTCAGAATAATACATTTCTTCCTGAATCTGAGCACCACCATCTCAGTGTGAAAGTATCCAGTGCGGTAGTTCCATCAGGAGACACAGCTAAAAATAACTTTGGTCACAATAATTTCATGTTACTACTCATTAATGAGATACAGTATTTACTGTGTGAAACATTATAGCAGAAATCAGGAAACTTGCACTCCAGAACATGTTTTATTTATAGCCCTCAAAACATGATGCCCACTTAAATTTCCTCCCCTTTCTTTCTCTAAAATAATGATACTGATTTTACTGAGGGATTATATGGAAAAAAAATTATTCATTATTTACAAAATAGAAGGTGCAGAATAAAAGGAAGACAGCAATTATAAAATAAGTAGCCATGGTTACAATGGTGTTCATAGATGTTAAAGTAGGAAAAAATCATTTAAAAATGTGACATTTAAAAAATGCGTTTGAGTGAAATGCACAACTCAAGTAACTAAATGAAAGGAAAATCCATTATATTAAATCTCCAAATTATTTTTAATACATTTGGGTTTAACTACCTTTTGGATCCAATTATTTTTTTACCTTTTTAAGGATTTTCCACTCCCAAAGACCTCTGATTTGTTGCATTCATTAAAATCTATGATTCTTGTTCAATAAATGAGTGATATATTTGAGTTTGTAAATTAACATGTTTATTTTGTTGGAAAGTACATTTGATTTTTACAAGTTCTGTAGGTTAAAGTGACAGTGGTGTTACCACAGGAACAATTTCTATTTTCTAAGAACAGTAGTTTCTGTGCTTGGTAACCCTTCACATATAAGTGATTTGAGTATAGAAGAAAATTAAATAAGATGAGGTGAGTAGAAATTAACCACTCTTCATACAAATTCAGCAATTTTTTGAAGATTTTATGTCATATGTATGGCCTATAAACCTTATTTTTATTAACTTAATACATAATTTTATAGAAAATTTGAGTAATACAGATAATATTAAGGAAAGAATTATACTTCTATTTAACAAGAAATAATCTTTATTATTATTTTGCAAATCTCCTTCCTTTGTTTTTTTAACTTCATCTCTTTCTATCTCTTTTTATCTTTCTCAGTGTACATTTACATTTTTCATTTAAATCATGCTGAATTAAGATGACATATTTGTTTATAAATATGATTTAATAATGTCATATCCATTTATTATGTGACTGGACTAAAATTTACTTAAGGGTTCTCTTATTGTTAGACTTCCAGAATACTTCATATATAATCCTGAACTTTTACGTGCATCACTACATGTTGCTTTATGATGAAAGCCTAAAGATCTCACTATTGTGACATGCAGGATTGAACATTTTTTAGGGCTCTTGATACATAGTGTCAAATTTTTCTTTAAACCTTGCACATTAATTTGAACTTTCACCAATAAGTTAAGAGCACACATTTCCCAGAAATTCTATCAAAGAGAACCATTTATTTTTCTCTTCATGATTTAGTTAGGAAAAAACAGAAAACCCAACATTTTGTTTTTCAAATTTTTTTTTAATATTAGTGAAAATGGACATTTCTTCATATAGTCAACACTTTTTTCATATGTTAGCTAATATCAAATATTTTTGTTAAAGTAAAAACACTTCTAATTAATTGTCAATTTATGGATGCTTGATTTACCTACTGTGATATTTGCCTATTTTTACTGTACTATTTTTAAAAGTCAATTTAGGTTAACAGTTCAACTGTTAATCCTGCCATTGTATATACTTATTTTTAATTCAGATTATTGCTTATACTTAAATTTCTAGATTATCTTAATGGATAGAAATTAGAAACTTTTGGTAGTAAATTTTATATACTTCCTTGAAGATTTTTTGCCTACCTCAGGCTTAGAAAGTGCTTCCCCACTCACTGCAAGAGTGTGTGCATATTATTTTGTTTAATTTTTACATTTTAATTTTTATTCCACCTGTACTTAAATTTTTGTAACAGTGCTTTTTCTATATGGCTAGTCAATTGACCCCAACTTCATATGGATCCTTTCCATTGAGTGATATATTCATTTTTACCAAATATAGTAACTAGCACTTCGTAAAGGTATTTTAAAACTTAGAACATCTTTTTTTTTTCATTTTATTGTGCTTAGATACATCTGTTTATTTAATCTTTAAAACAAACTTATGAGCCAGGTACCATTATCTTTAAAATTTTTTTTTTATTTCAGCATATAAGTTTAGATTATATATGTTGCCTTTGCACCACTCAAGTCAGAGCTTCAAGCGTGTCCATCCCCCAGATGGTGCACACCACACCCATTAGGTGTGAATATACCCGTCCCATCCTTGCCTCTCCCATCTGCACGACATCTGATGAATGTTATTACTATATGTGCACTTAAGTGTTGATCAGTTAATACCAATTTGATGGTGAGTACATGTGGTGCTTGATTTTCCATTCTTGGGATACTTCACTTAGTAGAATGGGTTTCAGCTCTATCCAGGATAATACAAGAGGTGCTAGATCACCCTTGTTTCTTGTAGCTGAATAGTGCTCCGTGGTATACATATACCACATTTTTTTAATCCACTCATGTATTGATGGACACGGGTTATTTCCATATCTTTGCAATTGTGAATTGTGCTGCTATAAACATTCTAGTGCAGATGTCTTTTTTATAGAATGTCTTTTATTCTTTTGGGTAGATTCCCAATAATGGGATTGCTGGATCAAATGGTAGATCTACTTGTATCTCTTTGAGATATTTCCATATTGCTTTCCAGAGAGGTTGCACTAGTTTGAAGTCCCACCAGCAGTGTATGAGTGTTTCTATCTCTCTGCATCCACGCCAACATTTATTGTTTTGGGAATTTTGATAAATTGGTGGATGAGAAAAACTGCCAGCCAGAGTGTGTCTGCAAGAAAGTCAGATTTTAGAAGAAAGTGAAAAAAAAAAAAAAAAAAAAAACAGGCAGACAAGCATAGATTGGATGAAGGTCAGAAGGAAGCGTGCCTGAAACTGTAGGAGACCCCACGGGAAGAAGTTACCGAGGAGAACTGGAAGGAGAAAGCCCCTCCCCCCCCAGGCTTGGAGACCAGCAACAGGGGTAGGTGGAGTGGTTATATTTCCCCTCCTTTGCATCTCGACTGCTGGTCGGCTCCTGAGTGGTTGGAGAGACCTGCCAACACCAGCACAGAAGAGTGAGTGGTGAGCCTCTTGCGGACAGGGCACCAGCCTCCCAGCTCCCTTGGGGGCCTTTCTCCTCGCAGCTTCCCTTCTCTGTAGCGTGGTTCCGAAATCCTTCTGCCATAAATTCTTTCCAGAAATCTGAACACGTATATTCAAGTATTGCCTTCTTTTGTTCTCTCTGGAGCTGATTAATAATGACCTTAAACTGAACATGTCCTAAACAATATCCTTGTCTCTTCCTAGCCAAGTCCTCTCATTTCTTAATCTGTACTGCCTCAGTAAATGACAATGTCCTTCACTTAGTTGCACCAACTGATTCTTCTCCTCTTCCTGCCATTTACACCCAAGCAGCCCTATTAGAAGTCTTTATCACCCTACTGACTCATTCTTCACACACAAAGTTCTCTTTTCAAATGCATTAATGAATTATATCTCAACATTACCCTTTGCATCTCACCCTGAGAAAATAGCCAGGTGAATCTACATTATGGAACCCAGATGAAAATATTATTATTTTCTAGATCTAAAAGCTTATTCTGTCATTTTCTAGTAGTCAAAATTGCAGTACAAAATAATATCAATATTTCAATCTTAATTTTGATACAAAAAACATAGAGCTCATGCCTACAGTGCAGAAATGGGCATGGCCAGGTCTCTTTCTTCATTTTACCTCCACTCTGGTGGGTTTTTTTGGTGCCATTCAGACTTAGAAGCTGGGAGGGAATTAGTAGTATAGGGCTAATACATCCACAAGATGTAAACTGTCAAGGTCCAAATGTAGGCAGAGCCTTTATCTTAAAGAACTTCCTCAGGCTTTCAGCAACCTTGCAATACTGGGATCTTCCATCCTTAGGTGCCTGGTGTAGGCAATGACTTTTTTGGCAGGGTGTTATAATTCTCCCCATAAAACCTCCTTAGAGCCATTGGTCCGTCCAGAAGTTCTTTCTGGGTAGAGTCCTTTGTGAAATGAATCAAGTCATCCTTTGTGGACGTGATCAATCTTTGGGAACACTCTGTTCTGACCTCCTTGCGAGTGAAAGTGCAATTCAACACTGTTCCTTTTGCATTCCACCATGCTTGGCTCTCCAGGAAGACAGCTACAAACAAGTCCTTGACTTTCAACTCAGGTTTTGATTCTTCTGAAACCCAGCTTTACAGTGTCCATGTTAGTCAAGCCCGCTAAGACCTCCTCTTGGACTCTCTTTACTTGCCCTGGTGGGTAAAGGATACATGAGAGAGTAGGAGAGTGATGGGTGGTGGGGGAGGCATTCTAATGACTCTATTTAAATTAATCCTCTCTACCATAACCTCCTTTGGCTTCCCCCTAAAACCTATGAAATGGCTATTAAGCCAAAAAAAATCACAAAATATACTTCTTGGTCTCTTAGCAAGATCAGCATATATTGTCTACTCTGTTTTCCTCAGCCTTTGATATCTATCCTATATAATAGTTTAAAAAAATCATAACAGTAAACACACCACACAAGTATATACATTCACATGTTTATATATAGATAAAACATTTCTGAAAGGATGGTAAAGAAATTATTATTAGCATTATTAGCTATTAGTACTTGCCTCAGAAAGGTGTGAGAAACTGAAGTTCTCCTTACATATTAATTTGAACTTTCAAAAAATTTATATGCCTTTCCCAATGATAGATTAAATTAAATTGTATTAAATTAGAGTTCAATGTCCCCAAAGCAGCAGTTGACTTAGGCTTCATACTCATCATTGTAACCAGCTCATAATATAATTTCTTCTGAGAATTAGTTGTTTTACAGTTCTATTTCTCATTATAGGTAAATATTAAAAAAACCCAACTTTTGAAAGTATAGCATAGGGATCAGAGCACTTCCCCGGTCCTCTCCAGAGAAGCCCAAGAGCCTCTCTTCCTCATCTTATGTGCTCAGATTCAGGTTAGCTTACAGTGATGCAGACAATGCAGTCAGATAAAATGGATTAAAATAAGTGGAAAGGGGAACAACAATTGGCCAACTAGAGATCACTTGTCGGATCATCCCGGCTGAAAGATAGTGGAGGAAAGATAGCTAAGGAAAGTGGAGAGCAGTTGCAGCCCAGGTGTGGATTGCAGGGAGAGACAGCAGAGACGTCTGGGACCCAACTGGGAAAAATGGTGAAGCTGGAAGAGACGAAGATAGACAGAAGACAGCAGTGCAGACCAAACCCAGAGAGGTTTGGGGTTCCCAGTGAAAGGGTAAGGGGGCTTCCCCTCCCCTACCTAGGTACCTTTGGTGGACAGTGGGACACAGAACATCTTGGGGGCGCTTCTACCCTCCATGAGCCTGGGCATGGTGGCTAAATAGGAATAGCAGGGTAACACAGCAAACCCCAGGAGTTGGGTGTTAAAAAAGGACACTTCGTGGCAGAGTGCCACGAGAGACCAGAGTGCCAGCTTTCTTATACCTGGACACTTCCTCCTCTGCACCTTCTCCAGTCATGGTATCATGGAAAGTAATTTTTGCTTGGGCTGGCTAGGAGCAGTGTGTCTGACCCAGTAGTGTGCATCTCTGAGGGGCATGGGCAGGTAGGAGGGTCTCCAATTGTGCACACCTGTTCCAGCACATGAGCCAAGGGGAGAGAGGTAGGCCTCTCTGTCCACAGGGGCCTCTGCCAGGGGTATGCTCCCACTGGGGAGAAGCAGCCACTCACGATTTTCTTGGCTCAAGTTGCACTCCCTGTTATAATGTCTCCTTGAAGGGGACACAAGAGAGCTGACCTCAGTTATTTGAAGGGCTGTCAGGTGAGTAAATGGCATGAGGGTCTCCGTTCACCAGGACTAAAACCCTGGGTAAATGGAGATTTCAGAGTTGTGTTGCCTTGGTAGGTAGTGGGTTCCCCATCACTGGAGGTATACAAGCAGAAACTACTTGGCCATGATGTTTATAGCAGGGATTTCAATGCAAAATGAGGGTTGACTAGAGAATCTCCAAGGTTAATTCTTTTCAGAAATATTATTTAGCTTCAATGATTCAGACTATGTTTTGGGCACTAGAAATATATAGTGATTTAGAGAGACAATTTTTCCACTCTCAATAAAAAAGCAAATGACAACAAACAGGTGAACTTTTTAAATTTTAAATATTGCTCTGAGGATAACAGAATGTAGTGATGTGATAGAGAGTAACTGGAAGTGGGAACATTTTTAGATAGGGAGGCAGAGAATTATCCTTGGAAGTAGTGTTTTGGCTGAGACCTGAAAGATGATAAGGAGCCATTCATGCAAATATCTTTCCGGGCAGAGGGAATAGAACATAGTAACAGCATGAGACAGCTGTTGCAAAATTTAAAGCAGGAAAATTATGTGATCTGACTTAGGGTTTACAATTTTTTTTTAAGAACTACATACCAGAACAAAATGAGATTTATTCCAGGTATGCAAGGTGGGTTCATCATTTGAAAATCATTTAGTGCAATAAAACACATCAACAGGCTGAAGAAGAGAAACCATATGATCTTATCAACCGATGCAGAAAAGGCACTTAAAAATCTAACAGCCATTCTTGATAAAAACTGATTCTAAGTTTATCTGGAAGGGTAAAAGATCTAGAATAGCCAACACAATATTTAAGAGGAGCAATAAAGTTGAATACCCCAAAAGTGTGATCTGTGGAAGGAAAACTTGAAGAAAAAAAAAAGCGTATTATGGGAATTTTGACCACTCTGACATACCTTGCTTAAATATCATTATATTGTATATAATGTATTAGGTTATTTTTCCAAGTTTCTCCTTTAGATTTAGATCTTAAAATTTCCTTCAATTTTCAATCTGGAAGTGGCAGTGGCTTCTGTGTACATTTCTGTATTAGCTCAGACTGACATAACAAAATGCCATAGTCTGGGTGGCTTAAACCACAGAAATTTATTTTCTCACAGTCTGGAGGTGGGGAAGTGCAAGCTAGCTGGTTTGGGTTTCAGTGAGGGCTCTCGTCCTACTTTACAGAGAGCTGCCTTCTTTCTGTGTCCTCGCATGGTGGAAAGAGAGCTCTGATGTCTCTTCCTTTCCTTAAAACAACTCTAATCCTATTGGATCAGGACTGTTCACTGATGACTTCATTTAACCATAATTACCTTCTGAAACCCCTATCTCTGAATACAGTACTGTTATATTGGGGGTTAGGGCTTCAACATATGAATTCTGAGGTTCACATTTCAGTCCATAACAATTTTTACTTGATCTTTGTTAATAATATTTAGCAGATTTTAGATAGTAGCTCTTAGCTTGCCAAAAAACACACACATGCACGCACACACACAAAACCTCACTGAAACCACATACTTATAAATTCTGGCTGTGGCGCAAAGGACATTAGCATTCTGATTCAGCATAGGAGTGTGGGTGTTTTTGGGAACATATTTGTTGTGAGCCATATTTTTTGTACATCATGTTACATATTCTTGGGGACAACTCTAAATGCAAACCCTGTTTATGATAGGAACTTACTAGATTGATAGTCAATGCAGTTTGAACTAACAGAAGGAACAAAGAAAAATTACAGTCTAAATTCAGAAAGAAAAAAATGAAATCATAACACATATTTTCCCAACTATCCATCTTTCCTAAGAATTTTATATCATGACATTAGATTTATTTGGATTCTCACAGTAAAATAAGAGCCATGTGCTTTATTTATCAGCACAAAAACAGGCTGTTCCAACACTCACAATAAAATGGGATATTTAAGCAACTATTTAGATGATTTAGAATCCCAAATTTTTTGTAATTAATTTGGTTAATATATCTTTTCAATGTACTTTAGAAATATATAAACAATAGACTTCTAGCTAAAGTGGCCAATTGAATGCAAGGACCTGGTTAACTACTTTTCCGAATTTAAATAATTAAGTAGATGTAAATATCTCTGAGTAAATTCTGGGACCTCTTATGTTTCAATCTTACTGCAGTATTGAATTCAGAGAAGAACAATATACAACCTAGAAGTAAAATATGTACCTTTGTCTCTCCAAGTCCCTTTAAGACAGATTTACCGCCTACAGCCTGTATTTATTAAATCTTCTTGCCTTCCCTCTCCAAGTATCCTGCAGCCTTAATTTTTTTCCAAATTATCTCACTCTCTCTCACTCTGATCTCCCTACCAAACATTCACCCTTACTTAGCTCCTATGTCTCTCAGGTGTCTGTTATCCACACTCCTCCTGTTATATGCATTCATTTCTTTGATATCTTTGGTGTCATTTGTGAGAGGAGAGGAACTGGGATCCCTCTGACAACAGTGAGCCTTTTGGGGATGGAGGGACAGGGCAGGCAGAATGAATGGCTCTCAGTGCCTGCAGTTGGGGAAGGAAGGCTGCCTACTGTGGGGGAGACTTGGTTTATTCACCCCCAACCACAAGGTCAAACATGCTCTGCCTTCCACCCTCAGTGATTTTCCAGTGCTCAGGAAACATTACAGCCTGTTTGACAGCTAAGGGAACATAAAACATTAGCACTTTTTGAGTGGTTTATTAAATCACAAGCTAAGATGAACATAAATTTAAATTAGGAACATTTTTGCCTTAATAGTCTCTATTTAAATAAAAGTTCTTTGTTCTTTTCTAACATGACAACTTGCTGAAATCTGTAGATTACAACCAACCTCACTTCTTAAAAGTATAAATAGTTCTTCTTGAAAATATCTAGGTCACCTAATGACAAACATAACGAAAGTGCAAATAATAAAAGAGATATATGAGACTATCATATAAAGATTCTGCTGCTTTTTATTCCCTAATTACTGACACCAAACTCTTGCATTTGCACTTGCTTGACCCAGACTGTGTTCAGAGACTGCTTTCCTGTAATCAGTGTTCTTAACCACAAAAGCTTTTTTAAAAATTGGTGCCATAAATGCTTCTTGTTGTTTAAAACAATCCATTTTAATTGAAATTTATTTCAATCAATCAAGTCTGAATAGCACTAAATATTTCTATCCTAACATTATGTATCATACATTAAGGCAAATGGCTTAAATGGTATTTATTGACAGTGGTATAATAAATTCCAGTAGGCTTGTTAAAAGGTAGCGTTACCTTTTTGAAAACCTTCTAATGCCAAGTCATGGTTTGGCAACATATTACTCAGCAATGTTTCAAATGCCTGATACAACATAATTCTTTATACATCCCCTCAGCTGATGTATTTACAGCACTTCCTGTTTCTCTGTCTCAGGGAGGCAATTCTTATAAGGAAAATAGGTAATTCTTCAGAATACTCCTTGATTCTTAGTAAATAATTAAGAAGACTGATAGCAATCAGACAAATGCAGTAGAAGTCAAGGAAATAATAACAGAAGAATGGAACCAGCCAACTTTAAAACCAATCCTTTAAACCCTATGATTCTAGATATTACTTACAGTCATTTTTAACCATCATGCAGAAGACAAAATGACAATATTTTTGCCATTTTTTAAAGCTTTCACTGAATATTTATCTGATATAGATAAATAAGTGCTAGATATTAATCTGATAATCCAAAACCTAAATCCTATGTCCCAGAATTCTCCTTGTTTTTACCTTTAGGCAGTTAACTGTACCCTAGCTCTCCCTGAGGAGTATAGATTTCTCATCCTCACCTCTTGTACATTTCTATGTAGAAGAGGTGGATTTTATATAGCCTAAAAACAGCTTTGCCTCTTTTAAGCTTTCACAGCGCCTGGTCTTAAGGGTAAAGATATCCCTTCACTACAAAATCACATTTATACATTTACTCACATTCACTCTAACACACATGCATATTTATGAATTTATTGGAAGAAGAGTATTTTAAAAGGTATTAAAATAGGTTGAAAGCACAAAAATATGTGTCTAAAATATTGGTGTAATATAGGACCTATCCCTGTTTCTGTAATCCCTTGGTTTCTACAGAAGGAATACTGTGAAAGTATTTTCTTGTTTTGTTTTTTATAACAATGTCAATCTTTTTAGTTCTTATAACTTAAAAATTCTGGATTATGCTATAATCACATTATACTTAAAATAATTTAAATGTGTTACTTCCACTGAAACAGGGTTTCTCAGCCTTGGCACTATTGACATCTTGGGCTGGAAAACTGTTTACTGTAGGGAGAGGTCTTACGCATTGCAGGGTGTTCAGCAGCATCCCTGGCCTGTACCCACTAGATGCCAGTAGCATCCCTTAGTGGTGACAACTAAAAATGTCTCCAAACATTGACAAATGTCCACTGAGGGGGGGCAAAGTCACTGCTAATTGGGAACCACTGCTTTAAAAGAAATGGGCTATAAAATTATTTTATTATTTGTCATTATTAATATGTGATATTATGAGTAATAATATCCACATTTGAGTATTCCACTGAGCGTATGAATACATATGAGATTCTCTGTCCTGAAAGAAATCAATGTAATTCATTTGTTTCCATTTAACAAACAGTTCTGAATTGGAGTGACTTTTATAGAAATAAATGCTAAATCAGAAACCCAACCAAATAATCTTCTTCATTTTTGGATTAGAATTGTGAGGGCATTTATTCCTCTTTCTGTTTTATGCCTTTCTCTCCCTTTGTTTCATATGTTAAAGTAGGAGGAGATGATTTCGTTATTATTTCTGCACAGTTCATTGGTGACATCTGCTGCTTTGCCCTCAGCACCTCAGAAATTTCCAGCCAAATTAACGGCCAGATGGTTTTACCTGTATAAAAACTTTTCTGGATATATAGCCTATTTTAGCATAGTAGCTTATGTCCTAAAGGGAAAGCCAAGAGTAAATGAATGCCATTAGGCAGAGTAAAATTTAGAAAATATGGTCTAGTTATTCTTTAAAATTCTTTCTTCAGATTTTGCATGTTCTTTCACTTTTGTATAATGTATCATTCCTTTGTGATTTCATTCACTAGTTAGTATTGACTGCTGTGAATATTGCATGTTTTTTCCTCATTACATTTTTGTGAAGTATTATTCTAGCAACTTTTGAAGCCAATTTCACTTTACATAAAGAAGGTACAACCATATTTGAGAAGCAGCTACATGTAAATTTATATTTACTAAATCTAAGTTAAAAAATCTAAAATTATTGCTATGCAAGTAAATCTTTTTGTTACAGTAATATTTTAAGTATTTTTCTAATAAAATATATCCCTTGTATAAAAATGATTAACCATAGTAAATTCAATGAAGAAAATGGAAATTGTCTGTAGATCAACCCAGAGATTATAACTACTGACTCCAAATACAATGACTGCTGAGCCCAGCCTCACTAGAAAAATATAATATATACACACACATATGCATATGTTCAATATTTAAGTGCTACATGTACAGAATGTACTAGTGAGTCAAAGAAATAATTGATGTTTTTCTCTATGTCTGTAATTTAGTTTTTCTCCATGAGAGAAATATCTATCAGAAGTACTTCATATCCCTCTTGGAAATAATATGCCCAATCTCTAATTTTACCATAGAATTTTCTGATCATTTTAAAAATACAATATTCTGGTAAGGATGTTTGGGAAGGAGTCTCCAAAACTACATTCAATCATCACTGAAAAATACTTAAGGAAAGTAACAAGTGCTGTGCTTCCAGAGAAATGAATAGTGAAATCTTGTTCAAGGTCCAGGTGCTATCTCTGAATCTCTTGCTCTGAACCTGTAATTAGATCTGTGAAAACTGGAAAAATTACACTAAAAATAAACAAATAAATAAATTGTATTGATTATTTATTTCACAAAGCAACTTATTTAGTTACTTATTATTTTGGCTTGTTTGGGTTGGTTTGATGATTAAAAATGGCAGCATACGTGTAGATTTGCTAAATAAGTATTTGCAATACTTATGAAAGATCTGTCTGGCAAACCAGTGGCTGCTTGGGTTGTTAATCAGGAGTTCTTGGGACAGAAGCTTTTCTTTTTCTGTCACAATCAGAGTGAATTATGAGTTTCTGCATAGTGTAGTCTCAAGGAGAGGGTATGTGCCTCATCAGTGTGACTGAGTTATGGCAGGAACCATTTAGAAAGCAATGTTGCTGCAGATATAGGAACTGCTTAAGTGATCTATGTGTGGAATTTTTATATCGCCAATGTTCTCTCTGTGGCACCAGTTACGGTTCATACCATTGTGTGATTTTATGCTCAGACAATTTATTTCTTTTCCCACTATGCAAGCTGATAGATTTTGCTTTTTTTTTTTTTTTAAAAAAAAAAAGAAATTGCATTTTAAAAATCTACTTTCAATTTTGCTGTGGTTGAAGCTACCAAGCATTGTTTGTCTTACCAAATGTTTAGCATTATTGAAGTTATATATTAAAATGATTTACCTGAACATGTTGCAGTTAAAATCTGTTGAACTGGCATTTTGGGGAGAGTATTATACCCTTCTGATATTTAATTCAATTTTAACAGTGTGATGGGAGTATATTGCTTGTGCAACAGAATTATTCACTCAGGGCATTAAAGTGTAATGAGAAAATTGCTACCTCTAGTAAAATTTATGACAATGTGGTGTCTTGAAATGGTTGATAAACTTCAAAAAGAACTATTTCCTGCTGGGTAGACAACTATAGTATATATTTATGAATTTTTAAAAGTCAATTCACATAAAACTAATATGGTAGGATCTTTATAAAATTATATTTGCATATGGTGGAATGAACTACAATACAGGTACTTGTTTGGTCCTAAAGGAACCATTGTCATGTATAGCCATTATTTCCAGATATAGCTACGGATAGTCATTGTTAGTAGGTTAAAACAACTTTATCACCCCTGATTTTTAGTTTCCTTTTTCTTGAAAGTATATTCAACTATAAAAGTAAAACTTATAAAAATTTAGAAAATTTAAAAAATACAAATGAGAGTGAAGGGAAAGCATATTAATATTTTCAAATCTTTTCCCCTTATCTCTGTTTTATAAATTTAGAGTCTCCTCACTTTATTTTTGTAAAGGCAGCATAGAGTAAGTGTTAGGTTCATGGATTTTGGAACCTGAATGCCTAGATTAGAATCAGTTTTATGATATTGGGCTGGTTACTGGTTACTTAACCTCAGTTTCCTCATGAATAAAATAGGAATAATTATAGTACCTAATTCATAAGCTTTTATTACAAGAGGAGAGAGTATTATTGAATAAGAAGATTGAAAACAGAGAGAAAAAGGAATAGAAAATGCTGAAAGATTATGTGATGCATAGGATATGATAGAAAAAGGACTAGCACACATGAAATTGGGACCAAAGTATTAATAGTATACTGGTTGGGACATTTATAAAACCAATAAAGCATAAAGAGAAGACTCCATGAAACTTTTATGAATCTTTAACTGTAAAATCCAACAATTTAAAATAAAATTTCCATACATGAACTAATATCAGATTCACATTATGTTCATGGACACCTTTGAAACTATTTTCTATTGTCATGAATGGTTTTTTTTAAATATAATTCCTTAAATTGTATATGGAAGTTGTAGGGGCCCTGAATGATGTTATTTTCTTCATTTCTTTAAAAAGATTTGATTTTCTTCTGTCAGAGGGAGAGATTACCTGCAGATTAATCCAGTTGAGAGTGGGTTTCAGGCTTCCTTAGAGCTGGTCTATTTCTTATTTGTTCTTATTCCTGTGAAAAATTTACAGTTAGGGCATAGCTCTTCTGAGGTCTCAGGTAGAACTTTAGGATTTTTAACAAAGTCTCTCTGCCTTTTGAGCCAGACTTTTGTCTTGGACTGACTTTTGTCCCAGCCCTGTGAGACCATCAAATCTCCAAGGGCTGCTTTCTTGGTTTATTTTATTTTATTTTTTATTCTTTCAGAATTTTGCTCATTGCATTAAAGGTTTAGGATTTGGCAAATAGAGGAGAAATTGAATAGAGAATTTTGGGTTCACATCCATGATTCTGTCTTCTCCAGAATTGTGGTCCCTCAAATTCCTGCCATTTTGGCATTCCTACTTCAGCCTTTGCTTCTAGAGCCCAGAGAAACTCCCACCAGCACCTGGATACCTAGATACTTGTCTTCTCTTCACAGAACAGGAAATTTGCAGATACCCCGATGGAAATATGGCCATATCTCAAGAGTCCTTACCTTCTCTGTTGGATCTTGGTCTCTCAAATTCTGAAGTATGTTCTTGTTTTCAATCCATGTTTTAGATTTGTGTTCATTAGCATGTTAGTCTGATACAAGCTTTTCTGTTGAAACCAAAGAACCAGTGATTTTATGAATAATAATCTGAATACATCGTGGGTCCCTCTGCTGGCACCACGAGGTGATAGGCTGCTAGAACTGCTCAGCCTCTACAAAGATCATTCTTCTAAAATATCCTCTTTAACTGTAGCCTTTGAGTACAATATTTAAGGCAGATATTCTTAGTACATAGACTAAGGGATTATCAGATTGTCTAACCAAGAAAATTTCTATTTTACGCCATTGAGTTTTGGGTGTTATAGTATGCAGCTTTACAGCTTTATAGCCCTAGCTGATCATTACAGAGGTTGCTATCAGAAAATTAGGTGCTATTGTAAGAAAAACCTAAAATAAGGTTTTGATCAAGGCTATAAGTGCCAAGAAAACTACTATAACTACCACAAAAACAATGATAAAACTATTATGGGACACTAGAAAAATTGAGATCCACAGTATATAATATTGAAACATTTAATAAAATTATTCCTTGCAACTAGAAGATAACATACAAGATAAACATGTAGAGGTACTACAGGAAAAGATAAAATATGAAAAGAAATAGCCAATTTTCAAGCGGTATTTAGAAGTAGTAGAAATAATTAAGAATGACAGACTTGTTTAATGAAACTGTTTTTCACCAAATTAAAGGCATAGCCATTAAGATACAGCCTTAAGGAAAAGGCCTAACTCAGAGGGTTCCCATTAAAAGTCACCACAGGATAAAGATTTAATAAACAGTGTTGTCATCAAATCTTTTGTTTAAACTTCTAATATAATTACCAGGCCTTGTAGATCATGCCTCTAAAATAACTAATATGCTGTTCAACAGGAGAAAAGTGATGCTAGAATGATTAAAGTAGTATTTTTACTAAAACATGATATATCCAAAATAAATATAATTGAATCTGGAGAGGAAAGAATTATGGATGTCGATTTTGGCAAATAGAGTTGACCCTAAAATATTAAATACTTAGAAAATCCATAACCTTGTAAAATGGAGTTGTGTAAGCAAAAAGCACTGCCACTATAGACTAGAAGAGATTGAGAGTCCTAAGACTTCTTGGGAATATATCTGCAGGTGGTTAACAGGTTGCCAAAAAAGGATGTCTTTTCCAATCCACTCTTTATAATTGCCCAAGGAGGATGATGAAAAAAAAAAAAAAAAAAAAAAAGAACTCTCAGAAGGTAGAGATGAGAACAATGATCTTTGGACCTAGTCCCAGATTTAAGTCAAGGAATATTTACTACCTCCTGGTAATGCCAAGTGGGATTTCAGAATTGCTATGGACAAGTGTCTGCTAAATACTTCCCACTCTCCTCCTTTTAAACAGGAGAATTTATTGTAGTTAGCTGTCCCTCTTCCACCATTATATGACAGACTTTATAGGTTTCTAGAACAAGAGAAACTGCATCTATAGGTCATCCAGGTCATGAGATCCTGGACGTTGTGTCTCATGTCATGATTGGATGAAACTTCAAGTCTTATTACGAGAAAGGGAGAAGGAATCAGATGCTTGCAGGAAGACATGATCTTAACCTCTAAATATATAACTAAGAATGAAATCATAGCCTAGTGGTTAAGAATATAGTGAAAAGCTAAACCAAGATTTTAACCACTTACTAACTCTTAGTCATAATTCATATTTCAACTGATAGTAATAATGTATAACTAACCTTGTTATAATGAGCATATAGTATACTATAGGCAAAGCCCCAGTGCAGGGTTGGCACACTGGTGATTCAGTATGTTGTTGTCCATGTTATTCTCAACTGAATTAATTACTGGTTTTAATTCATTTTATACCTATTTTTGGAATATTAAAAGAACTGCATTTTCATTGATGTGATAGATAGTTGTGATGACATACAAGGTTTTAAAGCTGATGAAATTTTTCAACTATCATTTTGTTCTTATGTATAATTCTATCACTAACACAGAAATTCAGGCTGTTAGAATGTCCTATTTTTAATGACGTAATGATCTACTTGTACAGCTATGTTAGCAGTATCTGCTAATTTCAACTGTAAATTCTGGATATTAAACTTTCGTATTACTAATTATAAGGAATGCATATTATTAATAGCTAAGAGAATGTATAATATTTAATAAAATGATTTTAGGCCAGATTTTCCTCTTTGAAATATTTCTTAAGAATATCCTTTTTTAAAGAATTTCCATTTGCTAAGCAGGTACAATAGTTTGCAATAATCATTTTGGTTTTCTATTTTGAATTTTTGGAAACAACCATTCAACCATTCTTTTGTATAACAAATGCTGTAACAGCACTTATATTAATAATATCCTATTAATCACTCTATTGCAATTATTACAATGACAGTCCTTTATAGCCAACATTGGAGCATTTATTCAGAAACATCACAAGTTTTAAAAGGGGGCCTATTCCTTGCTTTTACCACACACACACACACACACACACACACACACTCACACACTCAAGGTGGGGGAGGAGCAAGTTTGTGTCATAAACTGTGATTATACAAAATAAAGAACTGTTGTTATTAACTTTAGCAGGTAAATTTTTTACTAAAAGAAGTAAAAATGGACTTTAGTATGTTAATATTACTGAGCAATTATGACAAACAGAAGAATATTGCACTGGACTATCTCTCCTTAAGACTCACGTCCAGAGAAAGGTTTGGAATTGCTTTGGTTTCAGAAGTCCTGTTGTCAAGTATTCCTATCTAGACTGTGGCAAAAGGGGGTCTTGAATTCCTGTATATTGAGAATGAATGGGCAACTGGGCTTATTCCAAATTTCCTCTTGCAGCTTCATGTGTAAGGAGACTTGCATCAGATGATAAAAGTTAATAATATTCCACAAAAATGTTTACCTGGAAGTAGGTACAGGGATGCATAAGGGCTAGTCCATTGGGGAGAATGGTCATATGCGTCATCTTGGTTGTTTTACCCAGACGATCTCATCTATAATCCTTTCTTCTAGAACAAGAAGCATGAACTATTAGGATAACTGGAGCCCTTAGCCCAATTGCTATTTCTCAACCTGAGATAACTGTGGAAGTTATCGCCCATCTTGAACTCCCGCTACTTGACTCTGAGAAGTAGCGTATCTTCTGAGACTTGTACCATGTAAATAGTAGTGATTTATTGCTTCAGTTCATCACTAATGGCATCCTATATATTATATAATTGACAGGACAAGACACAGACACATACACTTTTTAAAATATATTCCATGCAGTTTATACTTTTGGCGTCTATACTTTTGGCATTTTTCTTTTTCTTCATATCAGGCCTCTCGTATCTTATTTGTAGTTTTATTTATCAAAAGGACTTCTGTTCATATTTTGATATATTTTTATGGTTAACTGTCAGTTTTTTCCCTTCTCCTTTCCTCAGCCCATCGCTACCCCCAAAATTTGTGTCACCATTAGTACAATTGTAGCATATGGTACATATAAATCATTTCATTCCTCTTTAAACTTGCTTGTGACAAAGCTTTATTCAGGGGTGGAAAATGAGATGAAAAATCCTTAGCTCAAAAACTGTCAACTCTTAAGCAATTATTCAACCAGTAAATTCTAGAATGCATGGAGTCTTGTGTTAGTGGAAAAGCGAGCTGCTTTGGAGATCTAACTTCACATAAATTGCCCTGTGTCAGCACTTTGTTTTTCTAAGGGAACTAGCTGGTCCATTTGACCCCCAGAGACAGCCCAGTAGGCAGCCAGCATGAGGTTTTGATAACATATGGGTTAATTAATAAGGTTTATCTAGTTAGGGAAAGTGTTGGATTTGAAGGCATTTAATAAGATTAGACTTTCAAACATTATTTGGTGCATTAATTCAAATATGCAAATTGGCATAGCCCAGAGGCCCAGGCATAAAACAAGTAAAAGCAGATAGGAATAAAATTAAATTTTAGAAAGGTATTAAATAAAAATACACTGACAACCTGAAATTGAGAACTGGAATTAGAGTTATTCAGCCTATTAAAGTTCACTGCTATTAGTATATGAGACCACTAATGTAGGCAGATTGGTAAATTTGCAAGTAAGAATATATTTAAAATTAGAAATTATTGACTTTTTTTCAGGCATTAAATTTGAATCTACTATATAGTCCACTCATAATTGCTGCCAATACTAGAACATCTTTATTCTTAAATTTTAAAAATAGTACTGCTTTCTATAAATTATAATTAAGGATTTTTGTTCTGTAACTGGTTGGTCATATCAGATTCATCATACTAATACCAACTTGTTTATTTCTGCTGCCTGCAATAGTTTTTTGATAATTCATATTCAGGCCAGTGTGGGAACTATAGAAAGAAAAAGTAAACTTTTACTCTGAGTAATAACACCATTGAAATCCAGTTTGAAAACAGAATTTAAATACCATTAAAAAAATTTTCTGCAAGGCACTTCAAAAATGTAATCCTTAGTGCATTTGTGAGGTAGCATGCATTTTTTTTTATTGTAGTGAGTAAATTAAAAAAAAAATCAAAACAGAGCCTGTTTCTACCATGTTGTAAATGAAAGTTATATCAATATCAGATATGAATCAGTTAATTCTACCTCAGCCAAAGCTTGATATTTCAGAGTACAGCAGATGTTACCCTTTTTAGTACCCCATTAATATACCTAGTCAGTTTTTCCACTGTTTTCCCAGGGGCAGAAAATAAAGGCATATTTTCCTTTCTGTTCCTTAAGCAAACCCACTTGCTCCCTGAAGCACAAGATTTAATTATCCTTATTGCATTACATTTGCTTGAATAGCTACAGAAGTTATTAATGGGCATAACATTTTCTGATCTTTTTCATGAAATTTAGCTATGATATTTATGCTGATTTAATTACCTCTAGCACATTAATTAGTTTAGCAGTAAGAATTAAGGATTTAAGATTTATAACAAAATTTATTTCTATTGATCATATGTGACAGTTTAGACAAGGAATCATATATGTATATATGTATTGGGGAAGAAGGAAGGCGTGACCTACTTTATTATCTAACTGTTTATGGAAATATTTATCAAGAAAGCACACTGGTCCAAAGTGGGTGCTGGATTAACCAATGGCTGTGTGGTCTTAGGCAAATAATTTAAATTCTGTATCTTGATTCCATCATTTATAAAGAGGAAATAATAATAATCCCTACATTATAGGGCTTTTTGATGTGCAGCTGAATTCAGTTTGCTAGGATTTTATTGATATTTTTGCATCTATATTCATAGGGGATCTTGGTCTGTAGTTTTCTCTTTTTGTTGTGTCCTTTCCTGGCTTTGGAATCAAGGTGATATTGGCTATGTAGAATGAGTTGGGGTGGGTGCCTTCCTTCTCTATGTAATAAAATAATTCCTGCAGGATAGGTGCTAGTTCTTCTTTGCAGGTCTGGAAAAATTTGGCTGTGAAAGCATCTGGTCTGGGACTTTTTTTGCTGGGAAATTTGTTATTGCTACTTCAATTTCGTTGCTTGATAGTGGTCTGCTCAAGAATTCTATTTCTTCCTGATTGAGCCTCCTTTTAAGAAGAAGAAGAGACACCATGGGTGTCCACACACAGAGGAAAAGCCATGTAAGGACACAGTGAGAAGGTGGCCCTCTACAAGCCAATGAGAGAAGCCTCACCAGAAACCACCCTGAGCTTGAACTTCTAGCCTCTAGAACTACGAGAAAATAAGTTTTTGTTGTTTAGGTCACTCAGTCTATAGTATTCTGTTATGGCAACCTTAGTAAACTAATATAGTAGTTTAGTGTTTTAATTAACTCATAGATATTAATGTATCTGAAGACATTAATTGGAATGTGGCAAAGAAAAAGATAAAACACATGAAAGAAATGTCAAGGAAGAAGGAGAAGAGAGTAAAATGAATATTCAATTGGGGTATTAGAAGGAAAGAAGAAAGTGAACATGACAAGAGGCATATACAATGCCAAAATGGCTAAGAATTTTGCAGTATGAGTAAAATCCCATTGAGAACTTTGAAGCATGTGAAATTTTACCCTACTTGCAAGCTAACAAGTTTTTCTGCCATAGTTTTACAGAATGTGGCACCTGGGTCAGAGACAGAAGACTTTAGTACTCATGTCACATAAGAATCTTGATCTTAATGTTTGCATAAGTTCGTTTTGACTCTCAAATTCTGCAGAGGTGATGAAAAGGGAGGCCCAGGAGGATGCTATGCACAGCAGGTTCTGGCACAGCTGAGGAACCTCAAGCTTAGGGAACCCAAAATTTTAAAGGTGATGTTAGCAAACCTTTTCAATGTTTGCCTAGAGGGAGATATTACCTTTATTATCCTGATCAGTAAACAAACCTTTCCTATGGCCAGAAGGAGAAACTCTCTATATTTCAGGGATGTTTTCTATGCAGACATCCTTAAAAAGATAATATAGAACAAAGCTTCCAATATCTCTTTACAAGATGTGCAGTAATGTAGGAAAGACTCATCGAGAATTGCCACCCAACAAAGTCAACAATGAACACATTCAGGAAGTCTTTTGAATCCCAAGCCAGGAGAATTGAAAGAAATCCTCACTTAGACACATGTCATAATGAGACTACAGAACACCAAAGGCAAGAGAAACATTTGAAGAAGCCTAAGATAAAAAAACATTTACCCTCCAAAGAATGGCAATAACAAAAAGCTGACTTTTCAACAGTATCTATGGTAAGCAGGCAGCAATGAACTAAAGTAATATAAGAGAAAATAAATGTGAAGCTAGAACTAAATAAACAGTCCCATTTATCCAAACATAGCAATGACAACAATAAAACTGAGTTTTCTACCAAGAGAAACTCACCAAATTAAATTTAAAATTATATTATTCAGGCAAAGGAAAAGTGATACCAACTAGAAGGCTGAGGGATACATGAAGTTACAGCAAACAAAAAATTGTCAAATATAGTTATAAATCTACACAAATATTGACTGTAAAAATCAATAATACTTTTCTTGTGGGTTAACACAAGATAGAATTAACGTATCCAAAAATAACAGCAAGTAAGTCAGAAAGGTGCTAAAGTGCTCAATAGCAGGGTAAACATGTAACTCTGATTTTATAGTTTGATAACTTAGAAAGCATGTAAATTTCAGTGAAAATTACTAAAGAGCAGAACTGGCGTGCATGTCTTCCACATAGTAGAGGGAAGTAAATGGACTATCAATGCTGCCATGAACATAATAACACAATATTTGATACAGTGAAAACCTGTATTGATATTATTAGATTGACAGACCCTGAGTAAAATGGATAGAACAATATTATTTCTCCAAAGAAAAGGCCTACACTTTATGCAGAGAGATAGGAACACTCATACACTTCTGGTGGGACTTCAATCTAGTACAGCCTCTAAGGAAAGTAGTATGGAGATGTTTCAAAGAACTAAAAGTAGAACTACCGTTTGATCCAGCAATCCCACTACTGGGTATCTACCCAAAAGAAAAAAAAGACATTCTATAAAAAAGATGCCTGAACTTGAATGTTTATAGCAGCACAATTCACAATTGCAAAGATGTGGAAACAATCCAAATGCCCATCAATACATGATTGAATTAATAAAATGTGGTATATGTATATTATGGAGTACTACTTAGCCTTAAAAAATGGTGAACTAGTACCTCTTGTATTATCCTGGATGGAGCTGGAGTCCATTCTTCTAAATAAAGTATCACAAGAATGTAAAAACAAACACCACATGTACTCACCATGAAATTGGAACTAATCGATCAACACTTATGTGCATGAATGGAACTAACATTCATCAGAAATCAAGCAGCTGGTGGGGGAGGAGATGGGTAAAGTCACACCTAAAAGGTACAATGCACCTATCTGGGGGATGGGCACACATAACTTTGACTCAAGCAGTACAATAGCAATTTATATAACCAAAAACATTGGTGCCCCTGTAATATTCTGAAATTAAAAAAAAGATCTTTGTTAAGATTGCTGATGTAACAATAATTGGAAGAAGATATTTTCCCTAGATTAGTTTTAGTTTTATTGATTATAAGGTTAGATTTGAAAATGACTATCAAAATCATTGAGTCAGTACATATCCAACTCAACCTTTGTTTCACATTGGACAATCTGATTGATCTTTATTGTAGATTAATTTGTCAGTCAAATTATATATCTTTCAGATCGTTTCCAGTATATTCATTTACATATTTGTTTGAAGTTGCTAGTTTTCTTGAGTTAATCAATTATTTCAGTGTCTTGCAGACACAATTTGGAAAGAATGCAAACACTTTAATTTCCCGTAGTATATAAATAAATGTGCAAAAATTTTGAAAAGAACAAAAGAGCATATTCTTTCAGTGAATATATATCAACAAAACAATAAATTAATTGGAGATATAAGAAACAAGTATTTTTTTTAGAAATTTAAATCATTTTCGCTTGCTTTATCCTAATAATTGGTGCTATCAACTTACATCTTCAATGAAAACAGCAAAATATAAAGGTGTTTTAATATAGAAAGATGTACATGGATTCTAATGATTCATATATCATAGACAAATACAGTTTTCCAGAATCAAAAGAAGAGGAGAATAAATCAAACATTCACAATTTCAATTGCTATATATAAAAATATTTTTAAATGAATAGGTAGTGGTGGCATCTAATTTAATCCATTTCAAACATTGATAGCATTTCTTATGACAGCCTGTAATTATATCCTTCACATGTTAGAAATTAGACTGTATGAATTATAAATTAAAAATAAAAAAGGATTTTTAAAATGAAAAAAAATTACAAAAACGGAAAATGACCTGAATTTTAAAACGTAATAAGCTTATCTGTGTGTCTAATTTAATGTGTCCCTATGTACTTGGCATTATTCATAATGGTGCTCTCCCCGGAGGCTAACCACTTCCACCTTAGATGGATACAGATGTAAAGATTTAAGAAGTAAACTTGAGAAAGGCCTAATTATTTACAGAAAGTATTTGCCCTTTATTTTCTGATACACAGGGGCATCAGAGTATTACGATAATTATGGAATAGAGATTCCTTCACAAGTGTTTGATTTATTGGACTGCAAAAAATCTATTCTCTCAAAAATCAGTGCTAATGCATGTGTTGTATAATTTCATGCAGCTGTATCTGTCTGACCCATCTCCTAGCTAATCACATGTTGAATGGAAAGGAGGCTCAAGTGCTGACAGGGGATCAAGTGGTATCTTCTGGTGACGGGAGAAAATGTGTAGGCACACCAATATTTAATGATATGCCTAGAAGCAATTTTCTGCCATTGAAAAAGGTGAAACTAAGGGACAAAATGTATTCCTTCTATCCTGATAGGAGGCTCACTGCAATTAATAAAAGTTTCAGAAGTAAAGAAGGATACTGTGTTCGTTTTCTCCATTTGAGAGTTGTTATACTACTGGAAAGTTTTAGAGTAGTTTTAACATTATTGAAGAAGAAATTCCTGTCCAAAAGTTAATATTTAGAAAGGTAACTTCAAAGTTCTCTAATTTAAAGTTCTATTTGAGCAACTTTTAAGGATAAATATTTTGAAAACTATTGGCTAAAAGCCATCTATTTCAAATACCTAAAACATAACCCACTGATAATTATGAATTATAAAATCTCTCTCCATTATTAATAATATATACCTCCTGGGAAATAATGTTTTCTTGTGTCTTTACATTTTATAGCATGTAGGAATTCATGGGATTCAAAATTTAAAAGTAAAGAAATACAAATAGTATAAATCTGTGTGGTAGAGTGAACCAAAAAAACCACTGGAACAGGAAACAGGAGATAGGGAATTATCTTTACCTAACTTTGACCTGTGTCACCTTCATTGAGAAAAATCAGTTACTTCATTTGTGCATAAGTCCTTTAATCTGTAAAATGAACATATTAAAATTAATATCTTCTGGAATGAAAATAATTTTGGCTTTGAGTCAAAAAATTCTAATAAATTTATTTCCTTTTGTCAGAGATTTTCTATAATTTTTTTAAATCACTTAGTTTCAAAAACTTAGGAAATTTGATTTACATATACTTGGTATACTTATTCAATCAGGTGTCAATTTTGTATTGTAATTCTATAACAGTTTATAGTAACAGATTTAAAACTTTATGAGTTCATTACATATTTTCTCTTTAAAAAAATTATTTTATGTATCTCTGTCACTGAAAAGGCCAAAGAAAAAATGACCAACTCAGTAGCAGCAAGCAACACTTGTACCCAGATTGTAATCCCTCTAAATACTATTTAAAAAAAAAAAAAGAAGAAGCCAGATCTTGGAGAAATAGCTGAATTCAAGTATACAAGATGATCCTGAAGCATCTTGTCATATTAGAAACCTAAAAAATTATAAAAACTCATGATTGTATCAAAAAAAGAAAAAAAAAAAACCAGAAGAGCTAATATGAATAGGATCCCATCGCCCAAATATGGAGTAGCTCAACCAACAATAATATAAATAACTTCTCTGGCTTGAAATATGACATATTTTAAAATCCTAATGTTTATCAAATGTATTTAATTAATAATGATACTTTTAAAATACTAATTATTCAATGCTGCATAATAAATCAATTCATTATTTTGAAATCTGGTAATAAAGTGAAAAAGTTAAGCAAGACTATTAGATGAGGCAGATGCTTTCTTTATGGAAAGGCTCCAGGTAATAATTGAAGAAGAAATTGTGGAATTAAAATATAAATATTTTGCAACCCTTAATTAGTTTATTAGATCCAGGTATCATCAGTCATCACCTATAAAGTAGACCACAGCTACCTCCCTAAAATCTTACTGGAAATTGACCTAAATTTAATATATATTTTAAAGGAAATGTAGCAGGTAGAGGAATGTGTTTAACTATGCCATGGTGATGCAATGAGAAAAATAGAGATGAAGGGCTATTCCAAGGACTAATGACCTGTTTCTCTCAACAAATATGTAGTGAAAAGAAAAAAAAAAAAGATATTAAAGAAATATAAGACATGTCACCCAATCAGAAAATATAGATTTTATTTCAACTCACCTGGACAGATTTTTGTTACAAATCATTGTTTGCTTTGCAAGCCTAACAGATTTTACCCCAGGTGGATTCTGATTCAAACAAACTGTAAAAAAGAAACACATCATTTATCAGACAATTAGAAAGTTGAATATTGATTAGATTAGATCAAACACATTAAGGAATCAACTTTTTCTTGTAAAAATGATATTATGATGTTTTTTAAAACTATCATTTTTTTAGTTTCCTAAATTGGAAAATTAGTTTATAGATTTTGGATCTTTCTACAATCTACTATATGCATCAGTGCTATACATTTCCCTCTAAGTGCTGCTTTAGCTGAATTTTGAGAATTTTAATAAGTAAGCTGTATTTTTATTTTTCATTTAGTTAAAATATTTTTAAACTTTGCTTGGGGCTTTTTTGACTCATGAGTTATTTTGGAAGTGTGTGGTTTAATTTCCAAACTGTTAGGGATTTTCATCTATCTACTATTAATATCTAAATTAATTTCATTACAGACAGAGAATATACTTTGTATAATTTGTATTTTTAAAAAATTGTTAAGGTATATTTTATGGTCTGGAATATGGTCTATCTTGGTGAATATTCAACATGAGCTTGAGAATATGTATTCTGCTGTTGACTAGAGAATTCTATAGATGTCAATTAGATCAAGTTTATTGTTGCTCAGGTCATGCATATCCATGCTGATTTTCTGACTTACAGGTCTATCAACTATTGACAGAGAGATGTTGATATCTTTAACTATAATAGCAGATTTGGTTATTTCTCTTTTCCATTCTGTCATGTATTTCTCATGTATTTTGATGCTCTGTTGTTAGGTTCTTGCTCATTTAAGATTATGTCTTTTGGAGAATTAGGCCTTTTATCATTCTTCAATGTCCTTTTTTATCACTGATAATCTTTGTTCTGAATCTGCTGTATGTGAAATGAGTATAGCTACTCCAGCTTTCTTTGAATTGGTGCTTCCATATCTTTCTTCACCTTTTTATTTTTAACCTGTCTAAATCTTTATATGTAAAAAGTGTGCCTTATAGACAACAAATCTTTGCATCTTTTTTGCTTTTTTCTCTTATTTTTAATCCACCCTGACAATCTCTGCTATTCAATTGATATTTTCAGACCATCTACATTTAAAATGATTATTGGTATAGCTGGATTATTATCTACTATCTTTGTAACCATTGTCTATTCAGCAAACTTGCTCTTTGATTCTCCCCTTTTTCTACCTTTCCCGGTTTTAACTGTGCATTCACACGATTCCATTTTATTTCCTCTCTTAGCATATCAATTGTATTTTTCTTAACTTGCTTTTTGGTTGTTTCCCTAGATTTTATAAAATAGATTTTTAACCAATATAAGTCTACCTTCAAATAACATTATACCACCTCCAGTGTAGGGCAAGTAGTCATAACAGCTCATTCCCAACTTTTCTTTTTACTTGTTATATCCTATATTAGTCTTCTCAGGCTGCTGTAACAAAATGTAACAGACTAGGTGACTTAAACACTGGAAATTTGTTTTCTAACAGTTCTGGAGGCTGGTCTGTCCAAGATCAATGTGCGGGCTGTTTTTTTGGTGAGGGCTCTCTTCCTGGGTTGCAGACTCACATCTTCTTGCTGTATCCTCATATGGTGGGAAGAGAGACTAAGCTCTCTTATGTCTCTTCTTATAAGGACACTAATCCTATGAGATGAGGGCCTAACCCTTATGACCTCATTTAAACTTAATTTTCTTCTTAATTTTTCTTCTTTCTAAGCTCTATCTCTAAATATAGTCACCTTGGGGGTAATTGCTTTAACTTAGAAATTTGGGGGAAGGTAAAATTCAGTCCATAACAATTACTGTCATTCACTTCACTAACCCATGTACTATAATCACCCAGTACATTTTTACTGGTATTACTTTAAACAAGTTTATCTTTTAGATCAATTAAGAATAAGAAAAATAAAATATTTTCTTTTGTCTTCATTTATTCCTTCTCTTATTTTGTTTATGTAGATTGAAGTTTTGACCTATAGGATTTTTATTCTGCCTAAAGATCTTTCAAATTTCATGTAAGGCAAGTCAGCTCTCAATGAATTTCCTGAGTTTTTTTGGTTAGTTTGAGAAAGTCTTTATGTCTCCTTCACTTTTTGAAGGTTAATTTCACTGGATATAGAATTTCAGGTTAGCCAGTTTTAGTTTTCCAAGTCTTTTTCCCTAAGTCTCTTTTTTCCTTGAAGGTTTCTGATGAGAAGACTACTATAATCCCAGCTCTTTGCTTATCTCTTGTTTCTTTCATTTTTTCTCATTGTGTTTTGGGTTTTAAAGTTTAAAAATGATATGCTGAGGTGTTTTGTTTTATTTGCTTGTTTGTGTATATTCTGTTTGGTGTTCTCTGAGCTTCCATAGTCTGTGTTTCTGTTATTGCCATTAATTTTAATAGGTGCTCACTCGTTATTACTTCAAATATTTCTTCTACCTCATTCTTTCTTTTTTCTCCTTTTATTATTCCAATTATAGATGTGGTACAACTTTTGAAATTATCTCATAGTTTTTTTTAATTGTTTTATTTTTTTCTCTTTGCACTTTAGTTTGGGAAGTTTTTGATTTGCTTGGTGTTTTATAAAATGGACTTTATTTTTAGAGCAGTTTTAGATTCACAGCAGAATTTAACAGAAAATACAGAATCTCCATATATCCCCTGCCCCCACTTAAGCACAGCTTCCACTACTGGTGACATCCAGCCAGAGTGGTACATTCATTACAACTGACTAACCTACATTGACACTTCATAGTTTATATTAGGCTTCACTCTTGCTGGTTTGGAAATGTTTTATTGATCTACCTTCAAGCTCTATGATTCCTCAGCTGTGTCATCTACTGATGAACAATCAAAGGCATTATTCATCTCTGTTACTGTGGTTTTTTATTTCTAGCATTTAGTTTTGATTCCTTATAGTTTCATAGTTTCCATTTCTGCTATTATCCATCTCTTATGCATGCTGTCTACTTTTTCCATTAGAACCTTTAACATATTAATCATTATTATTTTAAATCTCCCATCTTATATTCAAGCATTTATGTCGTTTCTGATTTTGGCTCTGATGATTGCTTTGTTTCTTCAGACTGATTGATTGATTGATTGATTGCCGTTTGGCGTGTCTTTTAAATTTTTGTTGTGAACCAACCAGGTTATGCTGAATAATAGCAACTGAAGTAAATGAGTCTTTAGTATGAGGATTTAAGTTAATTTTGCTAAGAGTTGGGCTGTGTTTAATGGTTATTGTATTAACCATTAAACATAAATGTAGGTGCCAGAAGCTCTAATTCCTCTAGTGCCCTTGTTTTTATCTCCCCTTGACTTTGGGACTTCTCTATATACTGTTACTCGGAGAGACTGGGCATCTTGCTGCTTTTTCAGATATAATCTACTGGAGCAGCCTTAATGTGGTAGGAGAGTGTTGGGAAGAGGGAGCATTCTATAATTCATCTAAGTGTCAGTTTTTCAATAGGTCTGTGTCTCTGGACTGTGGCCCTCACAAGTGTTTCTGTCCCTTACCTCTACTTACATCTCTGATGCAATGTTCCCAATATATTGCCTTGAAATCCTGAACCATGTTGGCTATTTTTTCCCCTTAGGTGAGATAATAAGGCTAGAAGGGACTGTATATATATATATATATTTTTTTTTCCCACTTGGGGTATGGTTTCCACATTGTTCTTTGACAGTCAGTCCAATAAGAGTAGACCTTAGTTATGGAGAACATTCTGAATATGTTTTACAATATTACACTTTCTCTCCTACTGTCATGGCTAAAGCAGATTTTTCTTGGATCCTCACCACAAGAACCTGATGGTTCTTGGAGCAAAACACATGAAAGTACAGGCCTCCTAATCCTGAGGCCCCAGAAGATTTTTATTTTCATTCTAGTCCACATTCAGGGTCCAGCAGCTCATCAAAATTACCAAAATTACCATTCTTAAAAGTTTACCGCTCTAGCAGCTTCTGCTCTAGGTAAGCAGATCTCAGCTGTGATTCCCTGGATTTACCTTTCTCTTCAGATTTCAGGGTGGTGGTTTGTCCTGAAATCTCAGTTCTCTAATGGGTCCAAGAAATGTCACTTATTTTCAGTCTGTCTAGGATTTTTTGTTGTTGTTATCTTAAGGATGAGAGTGACCACTTACAAGGTCTGTATATTTTGAAACTGAAAGTGAAAGTCTGCGATGCCTCTTTTTATAAACATTTTTTATTATAGTTTAAGTGTATAAGCATTTCTATCTGAACCAATTTTAGTTCTAGAATACCTGAGCAGTACCAAGTGTACTGTAGCAATACAATTTTTGCATTAAATATTTTGGGGAATGCATCTTCTAACATTTGAATGGAATCTTAACTAGAACTTCATGCTAAAATGTTCAGGAGTATCTACTGAAAGTTTTAAAATCTTCCACAAATATTATTAATATATATGCAAAAATGTGTTTGGTTTAGTGCATTAAACACACTCCTTTGGTATGTGCTATAACAATTAGCTATCGTTTACAAATGCAAATTTATCAAATATTTGAGGATTTCTCTATTGCTGCTTTTGCTGAAGTGTTATTATCCCCTTTCCAAATAAGGGCTAAGTGAATGTGATTTGAAATGCCAGTAGACTAAGTCATTAGAGGTATTTGAAGTTTGCTGACTCTGCTACTTTGAAGAGAACATCTAGATATCAAGTTAATACTCCAAGCATTGACCACAAAAATGACAGCTTATTTTATTATCATTTTAAAGGTTTTGCTCATATTAAAAATATAAATTTCATGTTAAAAAGGAAAATAAATCATTGTGACACTATAACTGAATCTGCAGCAAATTCTATTCATGCTGCTACTGCACAAGCTGGAGATTTACCAGAATGAATTAGAGGTGCTAATTCTATGGATTTCATGGGTAAATGGGACCCAAAAATAGTACTAGAATCAGGCACAAACCAGTGAAGAATTATAGCAGCATCCCAAAATGTTAATTTTTAATATTTTAACAAATATGCACACTTAATGATTTGAGAATTTATCCATATAGTGGTATAAATAATCCAATGTGCATGCATATATTTTTTAAAAGAGCTTATCTGAAAGGTATATGGGGTAATTTCATTATAAAGTGATTTTTTTTTGTACTTATATATTATTAATACCTTGTCTAAATTTCAATTTAATTTCCCTATTAATTTAGCTTAGAGATATGGTAATTCAGATATAATTTTCAAAATAATACTACTTTAAAGACAGAAGAATGGCCAACAAACATATGAAAAAATGCTCAACATCTCTAATCATCAGGGAAATGCAAATCAAAACCACAATGAGATATCACTTAACTACAGTGAGAATGGCCTGTGTCAAAAAGTCCCATAACAATAAATGTTGGTGTGGATGCGGAGAGACAGGAACACTCATACACTGCTGGTGGGACCTCAAACTAGTGCAACCTCTGTGGAAAGCAATATGGAGATACTTTAAACAGATACAAGTAGACCTACCATTTGATCCAGCAATCCCATTATTGGGCATCTCCCCAAAAGAACAAAAGACATTCTGTTACAAAGACATCTGCACCTGAATGTTTATAGCAGCACAATTCACAATTGCGAAGATGTGGAAACAACCCAAGTGTCCATCAATACATGAGTGGATTAATAAAATGTGGTATATGTATACCATGAGGTACTGCTCAGCTATAAGAAACAATGGTGATATAGCACCTCTTGTATTTTTCTGGATAGAGTTGGAACCCATTCTACTAAGTGAAGTATCCCAAGATTGGGAAAATAAGCACCACATGTACTCACCATCAAATTGGTTTCACTGATCATCACCTAAGAGCACATTCAGGAATAACATTGATTGGGTGTCTGGCAGATGTGGGTGGGGGAGGGGATGGGTGTATACATACATAATGAGTGCGATGCACACTGTCTAGGGGATGGACACGTTTGAAGCTCTGACTCGGGGGGGTAGGGGGACAAGGGCAATATATGCAACCTAAATTTTTGTACCCCCACAATATGCTGAAATAAGAATAAAAAGAAGAAAAGAAAAAAAATACTACTTTAAAATTCAATTTACTCTGGTAGTGTATACACTATATAGGACATGTTTCCAGTACAATTCAGAACCAAAACTGGCTAGGTTTCTTTAGCCTAAATTGCCAATTTGTTTATGAAATGACATCGAACGCAATAAACTTAAAAAAAATTCTAGTGTAAACCTAATTACTATTAAAAGAATAAACAAATATTAAGTTAATTAAATACTAAATCAACCAAAGTTGAAACCTCAAGCTATTTATTACTTTGTAAGAAATTTTCTAATTTATTGTATTTTCTCAGTTTTAGTATGCCATGGAATTTTTATAGGGAAGCACATGTGCCTTAATTTATGACTTGAGTTGTAGATATACTTAAGAAAATATTGTTCCCACAGCCTTTAAAAAAAAAAACAAAGAGAAAAAACACAAGTTTTATGTTCCGTAGTAACTAGAAAATTATGACTAAGTTGATGCACACATATAGCCACTTTCCACCTAAAAACTCAAGATGCATGAGCTTCTTTTCACAGAGACCAACACTTCTTCACTTTCAGGAGTGGCAATGAAAGTCTCCCAAAGAAACAAGAAGAGTCTTGTTTGCCCAGTCCTAGAATTATGTTTGACTGGTGTTATTTCTCAAAGTCACATCTTAATTTGTTTCCTGAGCTTCACTGGAAATTGCTTGATGCATTCCAATATGCATGTTTGCAGTCTTGAAAGTGAATCTTTCCAAAATAAGAATACTGGAGAGGACTTTAAAAAAGAGTTTCAAAATAAAAACATATGATATAAAACTTATAGAGAAAAAATAATCTTGAGTTCAACAAATTTTAACTTGTACTATATGTAAGGACTTTGGGAAACAGTAACGCAGTGTTATATACGCTGTTTCATGCTCAGAGTTTACATTCAAATAATTTTAATTCAAGGCAGAGTTTAGTAATGTCCTAATAAGGTACATAGGCACAGCACAAGAAGGACTTATCTGTATCTGAACTTACTGTTGCTGCTGTATATGAAGAAGTGGCAGCTGAACCCTGACTTGAAAGTTTTATAAATCAGAGATAAAGGAAAGCATTTAGAGGCTGTGAACAATAGCACATAGGATGAGAATGTGAAAAATATTCTCTGTGATAAAGAATGGTGTACTTTTGCTTCAGTGGAAGATACATGCTCACTAGGATTTGGAAATGAAAGGCAGTTCATTGAAGACATGGCTTCAGAATTTAGAAACATTATTCTGAAAGCATTTCTGACATGGGAACAGAAAAGAGACAATTATATTTTTCCAGGTAACAAAACAATATATTTCTGGAAAATATAAATTAAAAGAAACAAAAGATTGTGATAGGTAGTTTAGAGAGTTAGCATTAGTTTGTACTTGATTAAAAATGAAGGTGAAATTTTACACTTTGTATGGAACCAGAGAAGACCCCGATTAGCAAAAGCAATTTTAAGCAATAAGTACAAAATGGGAGGTATTAATTTACCAGACTTCAAACTATACTACAAGGCTGTGGTTATTAAAACAGCTTGGTATTGGCACAAGAACAGGGACACAGACCAGTGGAACAGAATTGAGAATCCAGATATAAAACCAGCCTCATATAGCCATCTAATCTTTGACAAAGCAGACAAAAACATACTCTGGGGAAAAGAATCCTTATTCAATAAATGGTGCTGGGAAAACTGGATAGCCACATGTAGAAGACTGAAACAGGACCCACAGATTTCACTTCTCACAAAAATCAAATCACAGTGGATAACAGACTTAAACCTTAGGAGTGAAACTATTAGAATTCTAGAAGAAAATGTGGGAAAGACTCTTATAGACATTGGCCTAGGCAAAGAATTTATGAGGAAGACCCCAAAGGCAATCACAGCAACAACAAAAATAAATAAATGGGACCTGATTAAATTAAAATGCTTCTGCACAGCCAAAGAAACTGTCACAAGAGTACATAGACAACCTACAGAATAGGAAAAAAATTTCGCATGCTACACATCCGATAAAGGACTGATAACTAGAATCTATTTAGAACTCAGGAAAATCAGCAAGAAAAAAATTAAACAACCCTATCAAAAAGTGGGCAAAGGACATGAACAGAAATGTTTCAAAAGAAGACAGACTAATGGCCAGCAAACATAAAAAAGTGCTCAACATCTCTAATCATCAGGGAAATGCAAATCAAAACCACAATGAGATATCACTTAACTCCAGTGAAAATGGCCTGTATCAAAAAGTCCCATAACAGTAAATGTTGGTGTGGATGTGGAGAGACAGGAACACTCATACACTGCTGGTGGGACTGCAAACTAGTGCAACCTCTGTGGAAAGCAATATGGAGATACCTTAAACAGATACAAGTAGACCTACCGTTTGATCCAGTGATCCCATTATTGGGCATCTCCCCAAAAGAACAAAAGACATTCTGTAACAAAGACATCTGTACCTGAATGTTTATAGCAGCACAATTCACAATTGCGAAGATGTGGAAACAACCCAATGAGATTTTTGATCTCAATAATTTTTTCTACAATAAAAGTTTTTTTTCTATGATGGATGCATGATTTTTTTTTACAGATTAAGTGTGGCAGATAGGTAGTATCTCATGACGGACTGGAGCATGTGCTACAGAGCCAGACATGCAGGGTGCATACTCTTACGACTTCTCAGTTGTATAGCCTGGAACATCTTACTCAGCCACAGTGAGTTCCAGCATATTCACAGGCAAAAAAGTAGATAATAATACCTACCAATAAGCTTGTTGAAAGGATTACATATAATAATGTTGTAATAAGTAAAGTAACATAAAAATAGGGGAAATTTATATAAGACTGGGAAATAACTGAGTTCTACTCACAAGATATATATCTAAAATTTTTGCTAGATTGAGTGCCTAGGAGATGTGACCCACAACTCACCTACCTAAAAATGTAGAAACAAAATAAGATACTTTTACACCTATTTGAAAGTCACAGAGATGAAGATAGTGTGATACTATAGGATAGATTGGGAAACCCAGTGTTGGCTTTTTTGCACTCCACTGGGTTTGACTTGACTTTACTTGTGTGGCAGTCAAATAACCTGAGGAGCTGTAGCTTATCACACCATATATTTAGTGCATGGGCCAAAGGCACATGTGACAATAAAGACAGAAACTTTAACCCTCCTCACGTGACTCTTTCTTGATATAATGGCTGATGCATATTTTATTTAGTAGCTCCAAGAAAGAGGTGGAGCACAGTCTCATCATATTTGTGTCACAGGAGCTGGCTCTGGTGCACAGGACTCACTAGAAACAGTGGAGAATCAACATACAGAAAAGTTACCTATGTGGGCTGCCTGTTACCCACCTACCTCTCTCTTCCTTTCAAGAGGCTGGGTGGTTTGGCATCACCTCCAGTATGTCAAACACAGGCCTCCCACTTTAGAGATAAGACAGGAAGAAAATTTACCAGACTTAGTGTTTGTTTCTAGGGCTAACTCAACAATCGTTCTTGGCTGACTTCTCCCAAGTATAAGAAACATGATTGCTTAGAGGAGAACAGTGATGATCTTTCTAGTCATAGATTATGTTATGTAGTATTAATAAGCATAGATTCTGGTATCAGACAACCTGGATATAGATCCTTGATTTGATGCTAGTTAATAGGTGTTTGAATTTGGGTAAAATATTTAAATTCATTAAGACTTGATTTATTTATCTGTAAAAGAGGAATAATAAAAATAAGATAATGATAACACCTTGTGGGTTGTTCTATAGAATAAGTAGAACAATTCATGAAAACAAATAGTACATAGCCTGGCACATAGTAAACAGTTATTGAATATCAAGTATTGTCTCAAGGTTATTACCTATGAAACATTGGATTTTTTTTCCCTATGGGAAGAGCTATCAAAGGGCTTAAAAATTCAACACAGTGCTCAATCTTTCTTCTTGTTCTGATTTAGTCTTCCATTTATTTTTGTGTGACAAACTACCTCAAGACTTAGTAGGCTAAAGCAACATTTAAACAATTATTATCTCTCACAGTTCTATGGGTTGACTGTGCTCAGTTAGGTAGTGCTCTTTTGGAGTCTCTCATATGGTTGCAGTCAGATATCAGCTGGGGCTGAGTCTACCGAAGGCCTGCCTGGGCAGGATGCCCAGGATGGCTCATTTACGTGGCTCAGTTTTGATGCTGGCTGTTGGCTGGGAATCAGAATCTCCATGTAGCCTACACATGACTTCTTCGTGTGGTGAGGATTTCTCAGCCGATGTCCGAAAGAGAATGTCTGAAGAATATTTGAAGGAAAAGAAGTAAAAGCTTCTAGGTGAGTGGAGAGTTATACTTAGAACTGACACAGCATCTCTTTGGCCATATTCTATTGGTCAAGTCTGTTGTGGGTTCTGTCTATATTCAAAGACAGATGTGAAAAAATAGACCACTTTTTGGTGAGGTGGGAAGAGCACATTGCAGAAGAGCATATGGAATGAGACATATTGTTGTGGCTATTTTTGGAAGATGAAATAAGCTACAATCTACTCTCCCACCAGAACAATTTAAATCTCTTCCTCAAGCAAAATATACTCACCTCCCCCTCAATATTACTGAAGTCTTATCATTATGACATCAAATCCACGAAAGCAGAATCTCATCCTCTAAACCAGGTCCATGTGCAGATTCCTTGGGTGCTGCTCTTCAAGTAGGTCCTCTCGATCTAAAGAACTGTTTTTAAAAAGACATATTATTTATCCCCTATAGACTCAACACATAATGTTTATGCATGTAGGATATTTACAATAGGCACTCCTGTTTAAAAGCGGCATGGAATAGGAGCCTTATGAATTGTCACTGATCCATAGTAATTCTGGAACCCAGCACGGCACATATCACCACTTCTTTGATTAGGGACACATCCTGCTCCCTGGCAATGGTGTTTAGGGAATTTTGGCTCTACCCTTTGAGTTATTCTTCATTTTTTTGTATAAAATGGTCCATGTGAAACCATGAGGTCCCAGAGACATCTTTTCATAATGAAATGTCTCTGCCCTTTTCTGTCCAAGCTGATAGATATAATTCCTTTAAGAATTCTGTGGGTTTCTTATATATCAAAGTATAATTAATTCCATTAGACAGAATACACACCTCTAATTTTCTCAAGCCAATCTCCTCTCTACTTTGACCCATCTGTGAAGATGCGTGGAACAATATCCTTAAGGTTCTTAGAAACATTTTTGTCTAGTTCAAAGAGTCTATAAGGCATCACCTTAAATTTGTGAAGTCTGAACAAAGTCTAAAATCCCTACCCTTGATGATATTTTACCCTGAGGCCATATTTTAATGCCATCCCCCTAGATGTTATGTTCTCCCTGAGTATATTTCCTACATTGAGAACTTTTTGCTGTTTGATATCACCAGGAATGAGAAACTTCTATTTTATATTTTTTCTAAATTCTGCTCAAAATTAAAGTAGTCCCTTCTTTAACGCTCTCTCTATAAATTATCATATGGAGGTAAATGAAGTCAGGTGCCTGAAAATCTCCTTTACTAGAGCCTTCAATTTACTAGGTACATTTTCTTTTTTTCTATGTTGGCACAGACAAAAATTTCACCAAACTTTCCATCACTACATAACACAGATCATCTTTTCTTCATCATCCTATAACAATTTCGTCATTGTCAGTTTAGCTCCATGAACAGTCTTCTTGTGGCCCCCAACCCACTGGTCAGTTCCCAGTCCAAAAGCCAATGCCAGATATTTTAAGTTTTTATTGTAGCAATACTCCACTTCTAGGTACTGAATATGTTCTGGTTATTCATTGATGTGTAATAAACTGTCATAAAAGATAGTGCTTTTAAACAACAATTTATTATCATCTCTCGCAACTCTAGTTTGAGTGGGCTCAGCTAGGTGGTTCTCCCTTGGAGTCTTGCACAGAGTTGTAGTCAGGTGTTGGCTGGGGCTAAAGTCACCTAAAGTCTTTACTAGGCTGCACATCCAAGATGATTCATTCATGTGGCTGGCAGTTTATGTTGCCTGGAAGCTATGCTGGGCCTGTTGACTGAAGCATCGCCTTTCCATGTGACTTTGGCTTTTCATAGCATGACAACTGAGTTCTGAGACAGAGTATCCTAAAAGTGTGAAAAGAGCTGCTAGGCCTGTTAAGGACTATGCCTAGAATGGATATAGTGTTACTTATACCATATTCTATTAGTCTAAGCAGTTATAGGACCTATCCAAATACAAGGTGGTGGAGGAATAGACCTCACATCTTGTCTGGAGAGTAGCAAGATCACATTAGAGAGGATCATAGAGACTGAGAGATTTTGTTGCAGCTCTCTTTGGAAAGTGCCATCTTTATATATGGTAAGCAGGCCATCGCTTCTTGTTAAAGCCAGTCCTTCTGTCTTTCATTCTTTGTTCTTCTTTTCCTTCTTACCCTACCCTTTCTGTGTTCACATTTGTTGCCTCCTGCTTTCCCATCTTGTTCTCACATAACAGCTTTGCCAAGAGTTGTTGTTACAGTTCAGGAATGGCAAGATGGGAGATTTTAAACGTTGAGGATGAACACTATTTTCTACTCTGCCTCTCCAGATACATTTTCATGTGTGCTGGCACATCTCATCACAACATAATTATAAATGTTGATATTTTCGTGGCTTAGGGGAAATAGGTCATTTTTTGTTTTGGCTTTGAGTACTAGTCTAGAGAAAATGAGGCAAAAGAGTGTTCCACATGTTCCATGTCAGATCATTCACATCATTAGTGTATTGCATAATGGTTTGGAACCAAAAGTCAAGTTATAATTAACATGCTATTTTGATTCCTTTGCTTCTTGGTATGTATTTCTCTGTTTGAACCTTCTTGGGATATAGTGACAGCCAAGTCAGGACTCAGATTCATGTGGATTTCTGGTCAAAGGCCAGGTGATATCTTATGAATATCATATGAATATAATTCACATAACTTTTAACAACTTAGTACAAGGTACAAATAAAAGGGAACAATCTCTGCATTGGATAAAAATCATGGCCTTTTGAAATAGTATTCCTATAAGAAACATGAAAACCTTATAAATCTTCACCTAATATCTTTAATAAAATTGGAAAGGACATTTGATGAGATTGAATGGGTTAAAATCATAGTCATAAAAAAGTATAAGAAAGATTATTATAGAAGGCAAACTTGCTTACTACTTTTTTTTTAAAAAGCACAATGGAGGGAATAAATATAAGATAGAATATTAGGAAAACCAATTTTTTTAAATAAAGGACAAGGTTAAAAAGTGATGAAACATATTTGAAAATATAACAGAAGGTAAATCTCAGATGCAGAATTAATCTTTTTACAACTTTAGTGAGCATCTATTATAATTTTAATTCAAGCACTGTCCTAATTGCTGGGGACATAGTAGTACTTAGCATAGCAGGCACTGTTCTTTTTTTGAAAGAGATGAAAGTCAAGCAAATGAGACAGAAAATTAAATAATTATAGCATGATGAATTGACTGATCAAGGAAGTACACGTTGCTAACAGACTGAATAATGATTATTTGAAAGTACTCCTAATAGGGTCAGAAAGCCTTCTCAGAGGAAGTAATATTTAAAATGAGATCTGAAATAATGAGTAATAGGCAAAAAAGGCAACGACGTGGAGACAGACCTTCAGCCAGAGGAAATGCCATATATAGTACCAGATTAGAACCAGGTAGAGGAAAAATGCTGTTGATAGTTAGATGATTGTTCCATTTCTTTCAGCTCTGTGATTCATTGGGTTAGGAAAACTCAGAGTCAAGCCCCAAACTAAAAACCAGCAGCAAGGCCCAGTGTGCCTAGAGACCCGCGTACCTTCGTATGGCTGCACAAGAGTTGAGTGCATACAGACAGCAGAATATTCTTAGGTTTCATAGAGTTTGCCTATGGCATTCTGGTAACTTATTGTCACTTCTTATTTTTGATCATAGTCCCATGTTCCTGGATCTATGGACCCCTCTATTCCTTTGGTTAGCGTAAAATCAAAGCAATTGCTTTCTAAAATTTGCTTTCAATTTTCTGTTAGATATCTTTACGTCAAATGTATGTTTTTGTTCTTGAACACTTGAACACTATATTTTCCATGTTTTTACTCAGCCAAATACTATAATAATAATTATATTTATTAAATGTGCCAGAGCTGATTACATAGCCTCTGGCATTGTTATGCAGCATTGATTTTGTTAATGCTTTATTCTAAAATAAGTACTCATTTATGTATAAATGATACAACTTAAATATGCAAAACCAGAAATAAACCTTAATATAATGAAGAGCATAAGATGCCAGACCAAAAAGATGAGTTATTATTATGTGATTTCATAAACACGAAGTTCAGTAATAGTTTGATAGTGATCTGAATAATAGTTTCTTTGTGAGTGTATTGAGTGAGATGAGTATGAGGAAACCATCTGCACTTTACTTCAGTGTATAAGTTATATCTTAATTAAGAGGAGGGAGTGAGGAAGAGAGGGAGAGACAGAAAGGAGGAGGAGGAGGAAGGGAGGGGGAGAGGAGGAAAAAAAGTAAGAATGAAATAAAGGTAATTCCATAAAAATAAAATCTAAATATTCCTTACCTAATAGAAGTTTGCTAAAGAAAACTTCAAGGGCTATACTACAGGCAGAGGAAAATTGTATAGAAAATCTAAAATATAAAAATTATTACAAGATATGGAAGTTGTAAACATTTGGTAACATATAAACAAATATAAACTATTTTAATGTAATATTAATAATAATGACCTGTGGTGTGAAACAAAAAACAGAAATAAATAATGAAAGCTGCACAATGACAATAGCTAACACTTGAGGACTGAATATGATCTGGTGGAGTGGAAGTATTCTAAGAACCTATATTGATAATGAGGAAGGGGAACACTGCTTTAACTTTTGATTTTAAATATTTAATTATTAATGTTAGATTTAAAAAAAATAAACACCTAAACAATCACACTATACCATATGGTAAAACCAGTGCTTAAAGGTTTTACCATATTTATACAATGTTTAGACTTGGTAGCTGATGTAAATTATTACATTTTCCCCTCACAACCACACTGACATTTATTGAGCTTTCAAACAAATCCTGGTAAGAGTAGAGAAGTAAAAATATTCATTTAATTCAAAATCCAGCAAGAGAGAACAGAAAAGTAATTGAAAATTTAGCAGAAATATTAACCACCATGGGAATGGTAGAAATAATTCCAGTTATGGCAATAATTAAATGTATATAAACTAAATGTTTCCTTTATAAAACAAAAGGCTAGCTATTGGTGATGCATGAGACACATCTAAACATAAAGGTACAAAGAAAATTGAAGATGAAAAAGATATTTCAGGAAAGTGCTAACTAAAGAAAGTGGTACATCTATACTAATATAAAATTGAGTTTATAATAAAAAGATTATTAAAAACCAAAAAGCCACATGCCTAGCAAATGCCCATATGTTCTTAACTTTTGGCTTTTTGCCTAATTCTAGGGAATTAGGGCCCCACCTCTGCCACAGACACAGATTTTTTTATAGTGTCTTTCATTTTAGAGATGTGCTTATTTATTTTAATGTAGCTCCATCCTTTAGTCCTTTGTTTTATAGCTTCTGGGTTTTGGATGTTGTTTAGAAAGGCAATATTTACTTTAAGATTATAAGAACAACATTATTCATTTACTCAACAAGTATTTGTAGAGCACCAGGTAGGCTCTTGGAATTCATCAATGTGAAAAACATAAAATTTAGTCTCATGTAGAGTTCTCATTCTTTTGGAGGAAGGTAGACAATAATAAGCATTGCATATAAGAACAATATATAGGATGTTAAATGATGATAAATGCTATGGAAAGAATCAAAAGGAGCGCTCAGTGCTGGGGATGGAGGGAGATAGGTTGCAACTGCACCTTTTGTTACAGGTTAGGGCTCATGGAGAAAATGGCATTTGAGCATGACTTGAAGGGGTGAGGAAATTCACCACGTGGAACAGGGAGCAGGTACAGCCATTGCAGAGGTCCTTATGAGGGACTGTGACTGAGGGTTTGAGGAATGGATGGACCACGTGGGCAGAGTAAAGTGAGAGAGAGGTCAAGCAGGAGCGGGGCAGGTTGGGGAGCACGAATCACAAAAGGTCTTTAAGGCTTCACAAAGATTGGGGTTTTATTTTCAAAGAATTGGTGAGCTATTACACAGTTTAAGAGGACACAGAACATGATAGAAATTACTTTTTACAGCTGTCAGTATAGCTGCCATGACGAAAATGCACTATAGTGGGACAAATGTTGAGATGTGATACCCACAGACCAGCAACAGTAGTGGGAAGTCAATGTAACCTCTAGCCCCGAAGAAAAGACATTATACAGTCCTGAGAGCTGGACCCGTGAAGGAAGAGTGGTCCCACAGAAGCTGTGGTTGTGAGAAGCCCAAAACAAGTAGGCATGGGGAAAATATACTGCAACATTTTTCTCCTCCTCTCCACTGATCTGCTCCCAGGGCCTCTCACTGCCCAATACAGCGAGAAGGCAGTCTGCCAGAGTTCTTAATTAGCCTTTTTCTGCTAATTCTAACAGCTGAATTATCCTAGGGTTGATTTTTTTTTCAGTGCTTTTCTCATTATGCAAGGTTTTTTTTCCTACAAAAATGCAAGTTAATAAACTGAATGAAAATGAAAGAAAATAGGAAAATTATGTACTTTAAGATTAACCCAAAGCTGTCATCCCAGATGATTTTAAAGGTAATGTTCGTCTTCTTTAGCCACGGAGTGGGAAAGACAAGGGTAGATAATCTGGTTTGTAGAGAATAGACTGAAAATTACCAGCCATATCTACCAAATAACTACCAAATGTAGCTTACATGCTACACTAAGAAATCCACAATGATTACTACCAACATCATGATTGCACTTCACCTTAGTGAGAGAGTGGAACATCATTGAGTAATAGTAAGTCTTCATATAAATTAATTCATGAAAAGTAGATGAACAATAATGTATTCTTTGTGGAAATATTATTTGCATGCTAACATTTAATTCAGTTTGAATAAAAGCTCCCCATGAATACTTTGTTTATTAAAGAAATAAAATTGTAGAGGTGGCTTTTCTATAAGATGTTTAGTTACATTTGTATCTGTTCTATAAATAACAATTAGCTCAAGTTGGTTAATAATATTTTTCACATTTTCTATATCCTTACTTATTTTGTTTCCCAAGCATTCTGAGTTATCAAGAGAGACAGGTTAAAACCCCCAAACATCACTTTGGATTTCTCTGTTTCTCCCTTAATTTTTCCGAATTTTGTTCCATGTATTTCAAAGCTCAGTTACTAGACACAAACACACTTAAGATTGTTATGTCTTCCTGATGAGGTGACCCTTTTACAACTTTGAAATGTCTCATTTTATTTCTGGTTCCCAGAAGTCCATTTTGGTTGATGTTAATAAAGCTACTCCAGCTTTTTATGCTTTCTCCTTATATTTTTGTTATATTTTTACTTTCAAGTAATAGTCATCTTTTTATTTAAAGCTTATCTCTTACACATAGGGTATAGTTAGATCTTGCTGTATGAAAATCAAGATCTTTAAGTTGAAGAGTTTATCACATTTATAATTTAGTAGTTTTTTGTTATGTTTGAATTTACATCTATGAGTTATCACAGTAATTACTTCTCATTTTTCACATCTTTTTGTTGTTGTTCCTGTGTGCTCTTCCTCTTTTAAATTGTTTGGACTGATTGTTTTTCAGTACTTTAATTCCTCTACTGGCTTTTAAACTTCATTTCTTTGCATTAGTCTTTGATCTAGGCAGGATTATTATATACATTCTTAACATATCACAACTTCTCAGAGTCCTTGAACATATTTGTAATTGCAGATTTGAAGACTTTTTCTGATAATTCCAACATCATGATTATCCTAAGATTTGTTTCTGTCAATGCAAAGTTTCCTCTCTCCCACCCTCAAAAAATACTAATTAACAACAAAAAAAAATTGAATAAGAAACTGAAAATAAAATAGAAAAATCTTTCTATTTGCTATTTACATATACTTATTTATGTAAAGACATATGTAAGTCTATTTACATTTACTTTACAAAAATTAACCAGAATTGCCAGTCCAGATAGCTTTAAAGGCAATTCTCATCAGTAATTCATAAAACAATCCAACTCTTCCAGAATATAGGGAATTGTAGAAATTTTATAATTTTAGCAGACCATACATTTGTGATTTATAGCAATGAAGTAAATAAAACTTTCAGTATCCTTGGATTAGAAAAAAATAGTCATATTTCTATATCACAAATAATCACTGGTGTCTACCATCACAATTAATGGTAAGCCATGACAGCCAGGTTGTTCTGGAATAATTCATGGTTCTTGATACCATTTTACATATAAATGTTCATAGCATTCTATCTAATGTAAAAACAAGAGAAATATTTTAAAAATTCAAATAATATTGGAAGAATGATGATAAAATTCTCATTATTTATATAAAGTTCTAAAAATATGATAATCTTCTGTATAAATCCAAAAAATGAACCATAACATTATTGTCCCAAATTAAAATTCATAAGATGATAACTTAAAATTAGACACATTTTGTCAAAGAATTAACTAACCAAAACTTTTATATTGCACATCTGTCACAAAAATATATTCAAGATAAAACATATGCTAAAAAAATAAAATTTGTAGAAGAATGTACTTGTTAATTTTATCAAATCTTATATTTGAAATGGCTTTTTGTTGTAGAAAACTGAAGACAGAACCGATAGAGGAACATAATTATTAACCTTATAGCAAAACAATGAGACATTTATAAAATAAAACAAAACAAAATACAAAAACCACCATACATGGCTAGCAAAAAGTTTGGAGTCATCTGCACAAAGGTGCTAGAACAATCTGTGAGAATTTATGAAGCTGTGATTTAAAAAAATGTTTGCCAAATGAACCTCTGAAAATATTATATATACAAGGAGAACAGAATGAGCCAGAGCACCTGGCTATGCAGACAAAGAAGAGGTTGTCCAAGAGAAGATAGAATAAACAGCATCAAAGAACTTAAGGGATTAGAGTTTTAGCAGAAAAAAAAGTGTTCAAATGCTTTGAAAGCTGAAGAGAATTTCAAAAAGAAGTTTTTAGAATTAGTTGTTGAAAAGTCATTGATGATGTGATTATATGGTATATTTGGCAATATTTACCTAAATTAAGTAAAATTGATTATTAATTATATCAATCACCAAATTAAACATATTATCAAATTTTAGGGCATTTTAAATTCAACAATGTTTGATGAGTATTTTTTCACTGGCTCTTGATAAGCTAAATTAAATACCAAGCAAAAACCTTGAGTTGTGTATGTCACTGAAAAAAAAAAAAAACAATATCAAGATCAAGATATGTGAATTTTCATTACATTCTTGGGTTAACTTACAACTATCATTAACTTTTTAAACTAGAGCTCTACTTGCTTTCTCATATGTTATGAAAACATATTAAAACATTTTTAAGAACTCTGTAAGCACACGGTATACTCTGAATTTATACTTGCTGTGATGTAAGAGTGGAGTAGATAATTCTCAAATCTCTCAGATGTCAGTGGGAGATTTTTCTAGTTTTTATACTGAAAACCTATGAAAAGTTAAATTTTTATGTAAATTTACAGTAAATTAAACAAAACTGTTAAATTCAGAGTTTGAAAAAATAACCATGGATGAAAATAAAATTGGCTGTTGTTCTATCCTCCTTTTTCATGCTGTGGCTCATACATTTTCTTGCTCTTTACTGTGGAGATAAAGAATATGAAAAATAATATGTCAACTGTACTTTTTCCTCTAAATTTGGTTATCTTTGTCTTGGAAAAAGTTAAGCTCACTGATAGGGTTGGAAGTTGAGCTAGATAAATAAAATTGAACAAGAACAAGCTGGCATTTTACTATCAGAGGAATAAAGTCCTTTATTTACTGTACTTATCTATCCTAATTAGTATTTAGGACAATGTAGATTACTACAGTAGAAAAATTATGTTTCTATAAACCTCAAGTTCCTATTGATAATATGGGAATTATCTAAGCTACTGTATTATTGTAACTTGCATATTGTAATTAAATTACAATATGCATTCATGTTACTAGAAATTACCATAATGCTTGGCATAGGATAGATATTCAAAAAATATGAGCCGCTGATTTAATTTTTATTATTATATTTTATTTATCACAAATTAAAAATTGCTACTAGGTCATCATGTTTAATTTAATAAAAGTATCTACATCTAAAAACTTACAAACATTGCTGCTAGGATACAGACTGATGATATTTTTACTTCTTGGATATCAATTTCTTCATTCTTTGAAAATAAAGTATATTTGCAAATTTATTAGCTTATACAAATTCCAGATAAACTCTTAATTTAAAATATGGCTTTCGTTTGTACTCCTTGGGAATATGATTCTATTCATTACTATCTGCCCTTTCAAATCATAGCCATAAATATATAAACATGTAGTAGACACTGCTATTATATTAATTTAGAAGATTTTAAAATCTTGTCCAGAATGTCATCATTTTTGAAATATGATTGTTTTTAAAGTGGTGACTCCTTTTTATTGAGTGTGTTGTATTGAAGATCCAAACAATATTCATGCCATTCTTAGAAAATATTTAAATAGCCAACAATATATTTCATTCTTCTGAATTGAAGTTGCATTATAATTTTAATAAAGTCAGTCTCAAATTTATTTTAGAAAAAATAAAAATGAGATTTGTTGTTAGATTTATGGTTTTTATATAATACACAAATGTAACCAATGTTTATTCAAAAATTATTTTTTAAAAAATGGTAGGTCGATGGAAAAAGCAACTCAGGTCATTTGATTTTGACCAAAGCAACTAGAGGATCCACTTAATTATTTATTTGTTCAAGTGACTTTTGTCACGACCTAAGCATGATCATCACAATGCATTAATTTGCATTTTATTTTTTCTTATAGGAATGTGTACATTTTCATATTTCATATATTTCATATTTCTATAATAACACATTTTTCATATTCTAGATTATTTTCCAAAAATTTTAGCCCAGGCTGTTATTGCTACAGCAAGATATTTTCAAACTACTTATCTTGGTGTTATAGTAATTCTGGTGTCTTAATATCGATTGCTTATACACAAGATGAAAGAGGTTATTTTCAGGGTGTCATTGTTTTAGTGGCCTTGTTTAAACGGCTCAGCAAAAAAAGCCAATCTGAGTGTCTGTTTACTGCATTATAAATTGCTTGTGTGTTGTATATTGGCATTAGGGACAGTCTGAAAAATGGACACCATAAGGTGGAACTTCTTGAAAGTGTAAATTTCTGAAGTCCTAGAACATCATATACCCCAGAGAGATCTGTTTTGCCTTGGAATGTAACTTAAGGACTCTGTTCATAATATTGTAGGAATTCCTTCTGCCAAACACTTGTATGAGGAAAGAGAAAAATCCCTTTAGATTGTTTATGAAATTCAGATGGGAAATTAAAGTTGAATTTGAGATGCAAATGATACAGTTAATCTTTAAGTAAATTTAAAAATATATAATGTAATACATTTTTATAAAAATTGGAGACAAAATATCAAAGCTTATTCTGATCTTGATTATAAAATTTGACTAAAGCTTGATTGCAGAACAAAGATTAGTTTTCTCTTGTTAGTGTGTTGATACATATCTTTAATATGTTTTATATTTTTATATCTCTAACTGTTGATTATCTCACTTTCAGAAAGACAGGAAGAAAAAGTTTATTTTGATGAAGTTTATTAAATGTTGCTTCCTTTTGGGAAGAGGTAGAGTTTAGTGATTCCAATGAATATGTTGAAGTTAGCCAGCCTGGAGAGAGTTATGAATAAAATATTGATCCAAAATTGTTTTACTGTGAAAGAAACATTTTATAAAGTATTTTACATAAGCTATGTCCAATATATTATTTCTGGATGAAAGTTTTCATATATCTAGTATTAATGCAAGCCTTGGTATTGATGGCAAGGAACATAGTTTGTACACTAAAACCTTTTATTTCTATTAGCTTATTTGTTCTTCCCCGATTCCAGCAAGATAGTTTAGAGAAACCCTATTATTGTCCCAGTTTTACGTATTGGGGACTGTCAAGTAACTGACCCAAGTTCATTAAACTCCAATGCCATTATTCTCTATTAGTTATGTAACTTACACTGGAAACTGCTGCTTCCTTACCCACAGGATAAACAAGTAATATGCATTTAGTTTAAAATAATACTGGTGAGATGTTCCCAAAGCTGAATCTACATCCTGTAAATGTTTGTTAATTGTGCTGTTTTGTTGGATCCTAATGTTTCTCAGTTCCCTTAGCATCAACTAAAATGATTAAGAAAATAAAATGTTTCAAAGATATAAAACAATCTTTATTTCTTTTTGCTCATCGATGTGGAACTGTATCTTCTGCCCTCGAGGTAATGATGGCAGCATTATGTTAAAGATTAGTAAGGATGAAAAATTTGCAAAGGAAGAAAGAGATTGAGAAATCTCCCTTGTCCAAATCTCTCCTAGTGTAATAGACGTCTGTTGTTTTTGCTGCATGGCATCTGTTTAGCTTTCTGAAAACAGCACTCTGACTTTTTGTGTGAGAAATTACCCTTTTCCCATTAAATGTAGTGAGAGAGTTTCTTCACGCTGTCTCAGCTAAGGAATGGGCATGAGACCCAAGCTGGGCCAAGCAGACTTTCTTCCCTGGGAATTTGGACTTTGAGCAAAGTGAAATTAAAAAGACTGAGAAAGGCTGGAACTTACTCATCCACACTAAATAATGGTACCCTGAGGAGACTTACATTGGTTCCCAGTACCTAGTCCACCGAATTACCCTTGGTTTCTTTTTGACCAGTTACAAAACATTCCATTTTTATATTTGAGCTGTCCAGTATCTTTCCAATAAATCCCCTTTCTGATTAGGTTAGCTTTTTATCAGTTTCATTTGTTCAGGGAAAAGGAATAGTTTCTTAAAATGTTAAATAGATAAGCTTTTGATGTCCCACCCAATAAAATCATGCTCCTCAGTGCTATTCTATCATCACAACAACAGAGAAGGACTATGAGAATGAAAGATATGGTGTTAAGGAAGTCTGGGAGGGAAAAGAAGATTAAGAAGAAAATCTGCTCTTTAGTTCCTCATAAATTCTAAAATGAACAGGCACGAAGGGAGGGTCGCAGGTATTGAGAGAATCTGTCCCTTATCAGCATTGATATTGCTGAAGGAGGGAGTATATAACAGAACTGGATGGAAAGGTCAAAGAAAGAAGTGCTTTTATTAATAATTCCCCAGCTGTTTTGAATGTTGGCAATTGACTGAACTATGACGAACTGAGGTACGTACACCCGAATATAATCTGTGCTGTGGAATGTTTAGCCAGCCTGAGTGCCTTCGTTTTGCTTCCCTGAGTCTACCCTCAATCTCACTGCTTCCAGTGAGATACAAAAGTATCAAGAAGTTCCCTTATGTGCTGCATAGCAAGATGTGACTCTGTGATCCACAGCAGAGGGGGATCACTCAGGGCAGGGTGTGAACAGAAGTCACAGCCAAACCTCAGGGGATATGAAGCACCAGCAATTGTTGAAGTAGGGCTGAGCCAACGACAGATAGGGACTCCTGGAGATGATCTAGTGGAGAGCAAACCATTCCCAAACAGCAAAGAGGCAAACAGTGAGTGAGTGAGTGGAGAATAGATGCCAATGGCCACCAAGGTCAGAGGGAGCAGTTGTACTGTCAGTAGAAACTGATCCTGGCCAACCACATGGCAGCAGAAACCAAAGAGGAGCCAGAAGACACTGGCTAGATGGGACTCAGTCCTTTTCTAAGACCTTGAGAGTATACTAAATCTTCCCCATACACCATCTGAGGAGAACAACAGAGAGGGAACAAAATAAAGAGGGATTAATTCTTTAACAATTTGAAAAGAAAGAGGCAATAATACCATAAATTAGCTAATTTAACATTGGTTCTTCTTTTTAATCCATCAGTTAGATTAGTATTAGCTGCAAAGCAAGCGAGTAACTGACCAACATTGACTTAGAAAATGAGAGGCTTATTTTTATCTGCATAACAAGAATTCCAGAGGGAGGTAGTCCCAGATATAGCACAGAGATCTGGATTATAATTTGAGGCTCAAATTCCATTTATCTTTTTGATCTGACATCCTCAGTATGTCAACAAAGTCTTTTTTTTTTTGAGACAGAGTCTCACTGGAGTGCCATGGCATCAGCAATCTCAAACTCCTGGGCTCAAGCCATTCCCCTGCCTCAAGCCATTCCCCTGCCTCAGCCTCCCAAGTAACTGGGACCACAGGCATGCACCACCACGCCCAGCTAGTTTTTTTCTATTTTTAGTAGAGACAGGGTCTCACTCTTGCTCAGACTGGTCTTGAACTCTTGAGCTCAAGTGATCCTCCCATCACAGCCTCACAGAGTACTAGGATTGCAGGCATGAGCCACCACGCCCAGCCTGTCAGCAAAGTCTTTCCTCCTGGTTGTAATGTGGCTACAACAGCTCCAACCATCACGTTCTAAACACATTCAAAAGCAGGAAGAAGGATGTTGAAGGGCAGGTGACAAAGACAAAATTTTTTATATACTTTCTCTTTTTATTAGGAAAAATAGTTTTTCTAAAAATCCTCAAGCAGATTTCCCCTTATGTTATATTGTCTACTCCAAGTTTAAGTGCAGTGGGAAAAGGGGCATCTGGTATTTTCAGCCTCCATAACAGAAGGAAGCTCTGCTTGCATGGAGTAAGTGTTGTGCTGCATTCATGTTGTTATAAAATCCTTCCTGGTATATTCTCCCCATCAAATGAGGTGATCAGGACTTCGTAGTAAGGCTGTAGGAAGTCATATTTTATTGTGGGGAAAAAAAACTAAAGTTTTACTCAGAAGTCATTGGATCAAGTTCTATCTCTGTAACAGACAAGGCACATGACATTGCATGTCATCTAATCTTTCTCAATCTCTTCCTGTTCATTTGCAAAATGAGGTAATCAACATCATATACATTTATGACACTTGAAAGAGATAATGCATATAACTGCTTTTATGTTGAAAATGTTATATAGGTATGACTTTTATTACTTTATTTTTTATTCATTTGTTCATTCATTTATTTAACATGCATTTGTTGAACAACTGCTGTTTGCCAGGCAAGGCATGGTTTTAGGTTCTAGGGATACAATAGTGACAAAACAAAGTCACTGTTTGCATGAAACTTACTTACTAAAGAGAGATTTTATTTCCCAGAAGATGGGCAATAAAAAGTAAACATATTATCTGACATTAAAATGTAGCTGGACACAGTGATGCATGCTTGTAATCCCAGCTACTCAGGAGGCTGAGGTGGGAGGATTGCTTGAACCCAGGAATTTGAGACCAATATAGTGAGACCCCATCTCAAAAAAATAAGTTAAAATTAAAATTTTTAAAAAATCTCACAAAATCAAAATGTAAGCTTTTGAGAGCAGGGAATTTCATCTGCTTTGCTCAACAATTAGAACAGCATCTGGTACACAGTAGGCACTTAATAAATAGGTGATGATGCAGGCTATGAAAATAAATATAACATGGTAAGGTGATACAGAGTGACATGTGGGTACTAGTTAAGCTGAGGTGATTGATTTCACTCTCTCAGATGAGATGGCATTTCGGCAAAGTCTTGAGTGTGCTAAGGCTATCTTGGAGAAGAACATTCCAGGAGAAGAAATAGAATGTGCAAACGTTCAAGGATGAGATTGGGCTTGGCACATTTGAGCAACAATATAAGAGGAGTGGTAGGATATGAAAACAAAGAGATGAATAGGAACCAGATCACGTAGGGCTTTGTAAGTCATAGGAAGGACTTGAATTTCACTATCAGCAATGAGGGAGGATGGGAAGCCACACAGAGATGTGTCATGATCTGACATTTTAAAAATATCATTCTGGGTGATTTCTCTAGCAAAGGCTGTAGAGGGGCAAGAAATGCTGTGATTATCATTATGATCATACTATAAACGTAATATTATTTTTTTTCTTTTCCTTATTGAGAGATATTATCATTTTAAAAATGTTACCCGGTTTGCCCTAGACCTACCAATTCAAAGGAAGGAAATATTCATTTTTAACCATGTCAAAAGCTTTTGTTTTCAATAACCTCAAGCTAATGGGAAGTAGTCACTTTGTTTTAAATGAATTTTATTCCCAGAGCCCTTGTTAAATGAAGTATTATTGAATATTGCTTTTGAAATAAAATTATGCTATAAACCTGGGGTGAGAGCAAAATTTTATTTCCAACAGAACAAGTATTTTATAACAATGGTTGCATGACTGTATGAAAACATTTACTAAATTCTGGTTACATTTTTAGTTCTTTACTATGTTAAAAGAGTATCCTAATACCTGCATTCTATAAAACACTAGAAAAGAACACAGTATTCTAAGTTTCTAAGAGGCAAAGACAATCGTGACCACTTCTTGACAATTGTCACATAAATCTTTAATGTAAATACTCTCGGACTAAAATCACACAAAAATTAGAATGGCTTCAATAGCATATTTTATTATTATATATACTTATAGAATTTGTTTCGTTATTTAAAATGGTATGGGAACTAAGTTGTGTACCATGCTTTTTTTATTTTTTTAATTTTGGGAAATTATGGGGGTACAAACATTGTGGTTACATGTTATGACTTTGCCACATCCCAACCATGATTTGAGACGCTCCCTTCCCCCCACCCCACAATGCTCATGCATCCATTAGTTGTGAGGGCGATCTGGCTGCGACATCTGTCACCCCGTTCATTGATCGCCAGGGTTGATTCGGCTGATCTGGCTGGCTAGGCGGGTGTCCCCTTCCTCCCTCACGGCTCCCTATGCGTGTCCCTCCCAAGCTGCGTGCCCGGTGGAAGAGGACGACCTTCCCCGATAGAGGAGGACCGTCCTTCGGTCAAGGGTATCTGAGTAGCTGTGTTCCCCTGCTAGAACCTCCAAACAAGCTCTCAAGGTACCATGCTTTATAAATGAACTTTTTTGTTGTTTACTTAATATTTTCACACTGACAGCTATTTATGAATTTTATGGTAATAAAATAAGTGTTTCTGCTAATTCCATCATGAACTATTATCTACTCTAGTCTCCTCTTATCTGCAGGGGATAAGTTTCAAGACCCCTAGTGGATACCTTAAACCACAGATAGTACCAAACTCTCTACGGACTGGATCTGATAACCCAGACAGCTACTGGCTACAAGGAAGGTTGCATATACAGTGTGGATACTTTGGACAAAGGGATGATTCACATGCCGGGCAGGACAAAACAAAATGGCTCGAAATTTCCTCACGCTACTCAGAATGGTGCACAATTTAAAACTTATAAATTGTTTATTTCTGGAACATTTTCATTTAATATTATTGTACCCTGAGTGACCACAGGTAACTGAAACCTGTGGAAAGCAAAATTGTGAATAAGGAGGTACTAATGTACTTCTTTTGGGAGGGTGATGTTGATAATGAAAGTTCTGCTTTTGTAAAATGATTAAATGGAATTGGTTACAAGGCATAGATACATTTGACTAGTACTTCCCAGGTGCTGGCTTTACAATTGAAGATAACATCAACTAAATGTTTTTGTGTTTATAAGCGTCTTCTACAGAAATGTAAGTTATCCTAAAATTTGTTATCGATATTTAAGTAGATTTTCTTATAACCATGTTATCAGGAACACTGTAAAGAGAATGATCCCCAATAATTCTCAGCTATTATGTCAGCATTTATTTTTGTTAGTTATTTATTTTGCTAGTTTATTTCTCACTAGAAATTTTTTCCTGTAACTTCTTTTCAATCTTACCTTTTAATGTCCATTTATCTTAATTTTTTATTCAGTTTCCATCTCTGCTACACAGGATCCATATATATCATGTTCTACTGAAGATTTACTTCTACTTAATTACACACATACACCAAAAAATTATCTGCCATGAGTGAAAGTAAGCATGATTACAAGAGCAATAGAGAAATAATGAATATTTTCAAAGTGACTTATATTTTAAAACCATGATGAAAGTAAACATGCAAAACTTAGACATAGAAAAAAATCAAATGGAATTTCTAGAAATTATTTTTTTTAAATAGTACGACTGTTAACAAAAACTCAGTGGATCAATTAAACAACAGATGAAATGGGGCTGAGAAAAGAATATGTTAATTGAATGCTGCTCAAAGATAATTTACCGGAAAGCAGTTTGTAGAAATACAGAGGTGGAAAGTAAGTGAAAAATTAAGAGATTTGGAAGATAGTTTGGCAAGGTCCAAACACTAGCTCAGAGGAAGGTAAGAGAATTAGTGAAGGACAATGATGCTGACATGGAAGCTGAGAATTTTCTGGTTAATGGAAAGCAAGGATTTTCACAATCAACAAACACAGAAAATCTCAGCAAAAAAAATTTAAACATAAAACAATTGTACTAATTGCAGAACATGAAAATGAAAACAGCCTTAGAAAAGACATAAGACTTACTAATTAACTAGCAGCAAATATATCAACAGTAAAAATAATAGAGTCCAGAAGACAAAAGAATAATAGTGTTAAAATAGTAAAGCTGCAAAGATAAATTATCAACCTAGAACTTTATACTCAGTTAAATTATCATTCAAGATTGAGGTTGAAATAATATATTTCCATTAAATAAAGACTAAATGAGGTTACCACTCACAAGACATTCCTGAGAACAATTATTTGTGAAGATATTTAATTCAAAGGGAAGAAATGAGGTGCAAGAAGGAAAAATGAGCAAACAAATTAGTAAACCTAAAATCACAATAAAAAAATTAAAATAGTGGCTGATTAAGGTGTGAAAATGAAGTTAAATAAAAGTGTTTTGAAAAAAGATATGAGATGATAATTTTAAGTGAAGCTTTATAATTTTATTTTATTTTACTGTATTTTATTTTTTATTTCCAAAAAATTAAGGGGGTACAAGAGGTTTTTTTACAAGGATATCTTGTATAATAATGCTTAAGTCAGGGCTTTTGGTGTGCTAATCACCAGAATAGTGTTCATTGTACCCAATAGGCAAGTTTTTATATCACCCCCTTGGCCTGCCTCCCCATTCTTGGTTTCTCATGTTCTTTATATTGCTTTGTGCCCATGTGTACCCATCTATTAGCTCCCACTTATTAGTGAGAACATATGGTTTTCCATTCCTGAGATACTTCACTTAGGATAATGGTCTCCAGTTCCCTCCACATTGCTGCAAATGCCATTATTCCATTCCTTTTCATGGCTGAGTAGTACTCCATGGTGTATGTATACTACATTTTCCTTATCCACTCATGAATTGAGGGGCACCTAGGATGATTTCACATCTTTGCAATTGTGAATTGTACTGCAATAAACATTCAAGAGGCCCAAAGGCAAATATAGCAACAGCAAAAATAAATAAATGGGACCTAATTAAATGAAAAAGCTTCTGCACAGCAAAGACAATAATCAATAGAGTGAATAGACAACCTACAGAATGGGAGAAAATATTCACAAACTATACATCCGACAAAGGACTGATATCCAGAATCTACAAAGAATTCATATAAATCAGCAAGAAAAAAACAAACAACCCCATCAAAATGTGGGCAAAAATTATGAACATAAGTTTTTCAAAAGAAGATAGACAAATGACCGAGAAACATATGAAAAAATGCTCAACATCACTAATCATCAGGGAAATACAAGTTAAAACTACAATGAAATATCACCTTACCCCTATCAGAATGGCCATTACTAAAAAGTCAAAAAACAATAGATGCTGCTTTGGATGCAGAGAGAAAAGAATACTTATTCACTGTTGGTGGGACTGCAAATTAGTACAACCTCTATGGAAAACAGTATGTAGATTCCTCAAAGAAATAAATGTAGACCTACCATTTGACCTAGCAATCCCCCTACTGGGTATCTGACCTAAGGAAATAAACTTGTTTTATCAAATTACTGAGTTTGTAACCTCCTTCTGACCCAGTCATAGTGGAATAGTAAATGATATTTCCATTTGAAAGTAAACTAAAGACCTATTAACTTAATGAGAAGCTAACTTAGGGGATCAATTAGATAGCCACTTGGCTAAATTCAAGACAGAAATTCTACTGCCTGCATAGAGACTTGGACCAATAAGAGCAACAACATAGTAGTGGTGGGGATGTACTGAATTGTTGAAAGATAATTTTTTTTTTTTTGCAGCAAAACTCATGAGAGAAAAGAAATAGCAGCTAAAAATGTTTTGTTCTCCAGTTTTCTGTTTGCCATGAACTTGTAAAGAGGATTAGATCCTTTGGATTTTTATATAAATAAAAATGGGGTGGGAGGTTCAAAGAGAGCATTTGGATGTCCTGTTAATATGAGTGAGTGAAGGCACCAGAATTTAATGTAAGTATTACAAAAAGAGGTGACTTAATTATTCCCAAGGCTAGTGAGTTGAAGCCTATTGGTAATACTGGAATTGTCTACGTTTGTGTATGTACTTACTTCCTCTTTATTTAAAGACATTAGTCTAAATAAATATTAAATTTCTCAATAGAAAGTCGAAAAAATGAGACTTATTTAGGAGATTTATTTGTATAACACATTAGCAGGCTACTTAGATTTATCCTTTGAGGGCTAAAATTTTACCTTTTATTTTATTTTGGAGAAATTTACTTGGAAACATAATTTACAAGCCACGTGAATTGTGCATTTTCCTTCATTCCTCTCTCTGAACTTTTGTTATCTTCCTGGAACTGCTATGAGATTATATAACATTATGTTTATGAAAGTGTTCAAAACCAAACTGTTTTATTTTGAACTATTATAAGCAAAGGGCATTTCCATAACACTTCATGTAAGAAAGCTGATAGCTAGGGGACTGAAATGAGAACAGGGAAGTTCAAGACTAAAATATTATTTCTTTGTCATGTGAAATTATGATCTTCTCTCTCTGTCTCTCTCTCTGTCTCTCTCTCTCGACACTTGGTGGGGAGGGGGTGTTGGTGGAGGTGTCCTTCATAGTCTTCAGTATTTTCATTTATTTCATGTTCTTATTTGTCAACTATTACCAGAATTTTCTAATTGTAGAGATTTAAGGAGCAAATATCACATATATATGAAAAATGGAAACTCTAATAATAAAAAAGCTAGACACACTTTCAACCAGTTATCCACCCACCTCGTATTACTTACAGTGCAGAACACTTTATTTTAAATGCAACTCTGATGCCACAGCACAGAAAATGAGACTATATATATCATTACTATTCCCAGTAGAGATAATGAGAGCATATGCACAGCTACAACTATCCATTGAGATAATGAGATTATAAATACTATACTCCTACTGCTTCCAGGTGTAATGAGAAGCTAACGTTTTATGGTCATATTTCTGCAATCATCCTTGAAACCAGGAGACAGTGAATTCAGAGATAACCTAATGAGGAAAAGAAACAGATAACCATTTATCATAGCCTTTCCAAAATCAGCTCACAAAGAAAGGTATAAATGGCAACAAAGTAACTGAATACATTCATTCGTTAACTAATATTTGCTGTTCTTAGAGAACTGTGAACAATGAAGATGTTATTAAAGAGGCAATGACCTGGAATACTCTATTACAGGGTTAATGATCATACTAACAGCTTTCATAAAAGTAAGGTACAAAAAAGAGCTTTCTGGAAATACTCATTTAATATACTCCTATTCTCTTTTAAATTAAAGAAAAATCAGCGTCTGACACATTATCAATAAATCATGTTTTGTGTGGTAGTATTGACTTTCCCCAGCCAGAGGATATTTACATTCCTTAAGTATGTCCATTTTCCTTGAAATATTTATTTGTGTTCACAAAAGTTATGTACAAAGAAAAAGCTCCAGGCTCAGTTTTGGGATGGGGTAGAGGATTAATTGCTATGTAATACAAATTGGAAACATTTTTATATACTTCTGCTGAGGTTTGATACTTGAAATTAAATTCCCTAAGGTAAAATATTCTTGCATGTGAGAAAAGGTGATTCTAGTTTTAGGAAGATAGGAATAAAATTTTCACCTCCAACTGTGTGCACTAAATTGCAAATTATTAAACTTCTATTATGACTTGTTGCTAAAATTTTAAAAGTGAAATCCACATTCTGAATGTTCTACAAAATTGTTTCTGCCTACTCTTAAATTACATAATCCTTACCCCTTCTCTTTAAGATCTGCGCAATTTGTTTTTTTTACTATTTGTTCAACTGCCAAACTCTTTTTTGGGTCTTTGCAGTTGTTCATAGGGTTTGAATCCATACCCCAAGCTTGAGAATATGTTAACCATTCACTATCTTTAGGTAGCCCAGCAAGAGAGGTTTGTTATTCCTAATCATCTTATTTATGACAGGGAGGCCACCCTTTCTCCTTAACAAGCCAGTCAGGTTACTTGTTACATACTGTCCATTTTGTTTTCAGCAATTATAAAAATCTGAAAATTTATTTTATTTCTCTTCTTATTTAGTATCTATCTTACCCATATGAGCATAAGAGGAAGGAGGAAAGAAAACTTTTCTGTATAGTTTATGGCTATAAAATAGGAATATAACACATCCCTAGAACATTATAGATAGACGGATAGATAGATAGATAGATAGATAGATAACATGACTATGTATAGGTGAGCATAAAGTCTTCAAAACAAAAAGAATTGAGGCTATGCTCACCTTGTGTTGGATATGTGTTTCTGGATACAGACATGCACTCATACATGTCTGGGACTAGGTGTGCTTATCACTACTAGCGTATCATTGCTGTACAATAATTCTTTCTAGATTCTTTCATCAGACAGAACCATGAAATATATGTATGTATTCTAATTCATGAATACATAGACACATATTTATTTTTGCATTTGCCTCTGTGTGCATATATATAAAACACATATATGTTTTAACTCTAATGAATTCATCTTAGCCTTCCATCTTTCCTTATTTGTGACTTTCTTCTCTGACAGTGAGGAGTCTGGCTTTCTTTTTCTATAATATATTTATTTATTTGGCCAATCCTGATATATATCTAAAGTAGCTTCCAAATTGTTAGCTCATAACCTTTGAAAATTTACTAGCTTTAATTGGAGAAACATTCATAATTACAAAATCAAGGTAATAAAAGGAGAGATTTGGTTTTCTTAAAATTGAGAAATTAGTTTTTAAAAGGACTTGGAGGAAGCCTGTTGTTTACAATATCCTGATTGCTTGCTGCTAACTTAGTCTTTAGCTTTCTTGATTATTTGATTAACATTTCCAATTTAAATCTTCACTTTCTCTATCTACCTTTGTGGAATAACAATCTGGTTTTGTACTTGCATTGTACTTTGACTCCCCTGTAGCACCCAATTTCTTGGTATCTGGTTCATTTCAGAGCAACTAATGCTAAGAGTTGTCCCTGATCCTTACTTAACATTTAGGGAATCAATTCCAAAACAAATGGAGGAGATATAAGCAGGATTTATAATCTTTTTTTTTTTTTTTTTTTTGAGGCAGAGTCTTGCTTTGTTTCCCAGGCTAGAGTGAGTGGTGTCAGCCTAGCTCACAGCAACCTCAAACTCCTGGGCTCAAGCGAATCCTCCTGCCTCAGCCTCCCAAGTAGCTGGGACTACAGGTACATGCACCACCATGCCCGGCTAATTTTTTCTATTTTTAGTAGAGACAGATTCTCACTCTCAGGCTGGTCTCCAACTCCAGACTTCAAGTGATCCTCCCGCCTCAGCCTCCCAGAGTGCTAGGATTATAGGCATGACCCACCCCACTGCGCCTAGCCAGAGGGCTTTATAATCCTTAACCTTTTTATCTCCTCACTTCCACCATTTTTCCTTATCCAAACTAATTATTCTTTAGAAGTGCCTCTTTCCCTTGATGGTATAACTACCCCATTCCACCATCACTACTCAGAAACTACTACTCAGAGACATTGTTGATTCTGCCTTTTACTTTGTTTTAAAATCCAATTAATGTCTTCACAGTTTAAATTTTAAATTGTCCTTCTCACCTATGACCTCCTTCCTGTTTTTATGCCCATGAGAAGCTTTTGTAATAACACAAACCAGCTGTACATCCTGCATGGAAAATTGCAATTAGTTGCCCCTGTGCCCCCATTGCATTCTGCATACTGCTAAAAATAAACCTTATTAAAATAGTGGATGATATGTTTTCTAGGGCCAATTAGATTACATTAGAATTAAGTACAATTCTTTAATCAAATATTTAATTCTTATTATGCTATGATTTCAACCAACATTTCTGGAGGTGATCCTTGCTCTTCTCCTTGACATGGACAACTCTCAAATAAAGATAGAAAACTGTACATTCACCAAACCTTCCTCCTTTTTAATTTTGCTTACATTATTTCCTTTGTATTTCAGAGAAAAAGTTATAGCCCTAAAGGCATATATTAGAAATAAGAAAATTCCACATTTTAGTAATATAAGCAGCTCTCTTAAAAAGCTAAAAAAATAACAGCAAATTAATCCTAAAGATAGTAGGAGAAATGATAAAGATAGGAAATCGGTGAAATTGAAAACAAATGTACAATGGAGAAAGTCAACAAAGCTAAAAGCTACTCTATTAAAATGTTTCATAGCATTGACAGCATTCTGATAAAATTGATAAGACTACCTAAATATGTGTAATTTATACAGCTAATTATATATATCATATATAATTTAAGTGGATAAAAAGACAGTGACTTGAAAGACCCTATAGAATTATAAAGATAATAAAAAAGGATAATAAACCATATTAAAGGCAATAAGATATTATGGATAATTTTATGAAAAAAAATATATACACACACCCAAAGTGGCAGAAGTTGACATAAAATTTGACGTTTATATCTATTAAAGAAATTAAAACTCCAAAAAGTCATTTCCTCATAAAAAGTAAAATTCATATGATTTTACTAGTGAATTTTTCTAAATAGTTACAGGCAAAACAAAATACTATTTTAACAACAATTCTTCTTAAGAATAGAAAATATAAAGCTGTATTGAGAGGAACTAAGGAAGTCTTCTCTATTACAAATTCAATACTTTTGCATTCAAATTTTCAACAGGTTTTAAAATTGAAAATTGAGGAGTTGATTTTAGAATATATGTGGAAATGAAAAGGGCCAAAAAAAGCCAAGTTATTTATATTAGTTTTCTATTGCTGCATAACAGTTACCACGGACTTAGTGGCTTAAAACAACATCCATTTACTATCTCACAGTTTCTGTAGATCAGAAGTTTAGTTCAGCTGGGTTCCCTGCTTAGAGTCTCATAGGCTGAATTCAGGGTTTCAGCGAGACTACATGTTCATCTGGAAGACTGATCAGGGGAGAATCCATTTCCAGACTCAATCAGGTTATTGGCAGAAGTCAGTTCCTTGTACTAGCTGTAAGACTGAGGTCCCTGTTTTCTTGCTGGCTGTTAGCTAGGGGCAGCTCTCACCTCCTAGAGGTTGTTATCATGTCCTAGCCATGTGACCATGTCACAACATGGCTGCTAACTTCTTCAAAGCCAGTAGGAGAATCTTTCCCAGTTTGCTACAGGATAGGCTTACCTAACGTAATGCAATCAAGGGAAGGTCAATCCCACCACTTACTCTATAGAACATAAACTAATCAAAAGAGTGATTATCCCATCATATCCATCTGACCTGCCTACACTCAAGGGGAGGGGCCTATGAAGGATGTATATACCAGCGATTGGGAAACTTGGGGACCATCTTAAAATTTTGTCAGCTGCAATATTCCCTAGGAATACAAACTAAGTTAAGGACCTACACTGCCAACATAAAGGGTTATAAAGATAATTAATATGTATTGGTTCTAAGATAGACAAATATAGTGATAGAAGAAATTCGAGATATAGGAAACAGATCTTCACTCATAGAACTGCTATTTGGTTTAAAGATGATAACACAGGACCCCCATAATATCCTGAAATAAAAAAAAAAGATGACAACACAGCAGAGTGAAGATGGTATTTTCAATATAGAGTGCTGTGCCAATTGGATAGTTACCTTGGAAAAAAAATAAAAAAACAAATCCTTATCTCCTACCTCCTCATATCATACGCAAAAAATTAATTGCAATTGATTGGATGTCTAAGTGTGAAAATTAAAATAATAATATATATAGAAGATAGCATATGGATGTTAAGTTAAACAAAGATTTTGTAGAGGAAACAAAAAGCATTAATTTTAAAATTTGATAAATTTGTCTACCTTAAATTAATAATTTATTTTTGTCAAAGACACCATTAGAAAGTAAAAATAGCATGCACAAATTAGGAGAAGATATTTCCAATATATCTGGCAATATTTATACATAATATATCAAGGACTTCAAATCACTAAGTAAACATGGATATCTCCATTTTTTAAAAATGGGTAGTAGACTTTTGAAGTATAAAAATAATCTAAATAGCCAGTAAACATGAAAACCTGTTCAATTTAAATAATAGTAACATGCTTAATTATTTGCAACCCATGATGTTATACCACCACACATACACCAGAATAGCTAAACAAACAAACAAACAAACAAAAAATGAAAACAAAAAACCTGACAATTCCAAGTTCTAAACAGTATGTGGAGTAACTGGAAATCCTATACACCACTGTTAGCAATGTAATTTGGTAAATTTACTTTGGTGAAAAGCATGGTTGTGTCTATAAAAGCTGGTCATATTCATAGTCTATTACTTATTCATACTACTTCTATAAATTTCCTCTTACATATGCATCAAAAGATACCAAAGGAGAAGATTTATATCAACTTAGTTGCATTAGTCCCAATTTAGAAAGAACCCAATTATTTATCAACAGTAGAATGGATAAATAAATTATGGTATATTTTGATATATAACGAAATGCTAAAGAGCAGTGAGAATGCCTAAATTGCTACATTCAGGAAGGATGAATCTCATATATACTGAGAAATCATGTCAAAGAATGCATTAACTCTATGATTCAGTTTATATAAATTATAAGAAAGGAATATCTAATTAATTGTGATAGAATTCAGGATAGAAATTACTCTTGGCAACGGAGGAAAAGAAACTTTGAAGAGCCAGCCTCTGTGTGCTGGGAGGTCTGGTTCATGTTTCCAAGAATATGTGCAGGTTGTAAAGGTTTATTGAACTGTGCTTTTGTGATATGTGCACTTCTCTGTATATATGATACATTTCAATTTGCATTATACATCTAAAAAAGTAATCTTCAACTTTGTAGGGTATGGTTTAAATAATTTAACTTTTTGCATTAAATTTGCACATGCTTTGAAAGTCTATGCTTAATAGTAATATTTATGATAATTTATCTGTTAATGCATGTATTTGTACCTTAAATACTGAAATCAAGCTTTTTTCTGCTATAAATAGACTGAGAGTAGAGACTGGAGGTAGACTAGAGAGTACATGATGTGACTACAAATCATTCAGTTTAAATTGTGACAGTGAGAGGCTTCTTGTCAGCCTGAACCTTGATGCCGATAATAATTTCAAGCAATTTACCCCCAGTTTTCACAAAGTGCACCGTCCTTGTGTTCTCACAGGTATTATAATACATTTATTTTATTCTTTTTCCTTCAAGATGAAGGCAATATATGCCTGAAAAATGTGCCATGTCAATATGTGTAATGCTTTATAACTTTCACATTGACTACATGCCAATTTAATTTAAATTAAATTTGAAAGTTAAAAAGTTGGGTTTAAGATTTTTGTAATTCTGATTTAGTTTGCCCATCAAGCAAATACATCTCTAATCACGGAAGCTATCACTTGGCAGCTTTGCATAAAATGCCCATAAAGCAATTTTAACCTGGGTTATATATAATATATTGGAAGTATTTGTTTCTATTCTCTACTAGTCTAACAGCTAGGAGATTAAGGAAAAGTGTTTATTTCATTTCCAGAACACATTCCTAGTTCATTTATACTTATTTCTGATAATTGGTGACAACTAAACTTTGTATTTCCATGACCTCATTTATGAAACGTTTTCTCTGCTTCTAGGAATAGAAAGTTCTCCATGGGTTAGAGAATTTACAGAGTTCACAAGTCATCCGTAATAATTCAGAGGAAACTGGAAAAACAGGGAGTGATTTACATAAGTAGAAAGAGAAGACAAGGCTGCTATTATTTTTTTATTTCTATTCTAAGGTTAGAGTCATGACATTTTTAAGGATTCATAAAATCAGTCTATTAAATTGTAATCAGTATTTTTTTAAATTAAATAGATGAATATAAATTATGAAATACATCACATGTAGTAAGATTAAGGATTTTTATGGGAAAATTTTTTTTCTTTCACATATACACACAGACATATATGCACATATTTGTGTACTTTGCTGCTCTTTGAAATACAAGTTTTACTGCATGTTCTTATCTAAAAGTCTTAAAAGTCCTGTATTTCTGGCATAATAAATAGAATATATAAAATACAGAAACATAAGCCAAGATACCATATTCAAGTAACTATAATTAATTTGATTTGTCTGGATTGTAGAATATGTTGTGTTAGGAAAATAAATGGAGAGAAGATTCAGGTAGAAGCCCCCATGATATAATGTTTTAAATGCTCTATAATGAATTTATGCTTTTTGAATTTGTTTTTATCAGTAGGATATGATGCTTCTACTTCGATAATATAGGCTACTCTTTTCTTCAATTACACATAAAGGTCAAATTTTAACAGTATGATGAAGTTAAGAGGAAGTGGTCTTGGTTATTGTTTATGTATTATTCTGGAAATTCAGGGATTTCAGGGCAAGGTGATGAGAGTAATATATTTTTAAGCCTGAGTTCTCAGTGGGAAAGGGTGTTGTTATATGCCAGAGACAACTGATACCTGTCAAACAGAATGAAACAGACATGAACACTTGGGGTGGGGAGTACAATCCTTAAGCTCCAAAGCAGTTTACCTGAAGTGGAAGCTTCACGTTGGTTTAGGAGCACATGAGTATTGTTGGTGAGAATGAGTGACTTGGGATGGTCTATATATGCCACATCCATTTGCTTTTGATCCAGTCTCTGGAAGAATTTGAATAAAAAAAATTAGAGAATGAGGTTTATATAAAGTAAAAAAAAAAGTTTTATATAAGAGGCTGTAGGAAACTAATAGGCCTCTACTTTTATCCTATTAAATAAGTTTTAAATGCATTTTAGCTTGGTAGGAAGATGATTATAACTATTGAATAAAAAATACGATCTTTAATACCAGTTTGATTGTGAGAGGTGAGCACTGTCTGGGGGATGGACACGCTTAAAGCTCTGACTCGGGTGGGACAAAGGCAATATATGTAACCTAAACATTTGAACCCCTGTAATATGCTGAAATAAAAAAATAGAATCTTGACAAAATTTTCATGTCTGCACTGAGCAGATACACAAAGTCAAGGAAAACTGAAGGAGTTGCCTTATGAAGCAGCAACAAAAATAGCACCTAAGGGCAGGAGAGGGGACAAAGTGACACTGGATGTCCCTGGCTATAGGCACAAGACATATCAGGGATCCAGGGAAGCTCATAGAAATGTGACCAGTATCCATTATTTACCAATCATTTGTGACACACAGAATAATTAAGTGACATGTTTATCTCAATATTTTTAATATTAGTTAAACTTTAATCTAAGAGAATCTTTAAAATTGTTTTATTTTTTAATTACTGCTGCCCAGCATCTGTCTAAATGTAATTAATAAAGCACATTGTCATTAAATATCTAATCAAATCCTTTGCACTGCAGTACACAATTTATTCCCTCATGGAAAATTTCTGTCTTGAAAATCATTCCATTCATTCACTTAGAGATGTTACTGCATTGCATTAAGCCTAACCTAAACCATTCTATTCTATTCATTTGAATTAAGTTTTGCCTTTCACATGTCAGTGTGTCCCTTTAAATTTTCATTGTGTTGATAGGGATTGCTTATATGAAGAAGTGAAATTCCTGCATTTTTATGTCTAAGGGCAGCAGTCTCTTATGCACACTTACCAACTCAACCTTGAGCAAGCCAGCTGGCATACTCTGTAGACATAAGGAGATACTATTACAACATCTCAATTTGGTTATTTTTCTGTTTGATATGGGCTAGAAATATTTTAAAAGTATTCCAGGTATATGTGTGTGTGTGTGTGTGTGTGTGTGTGTGTGTGTGTGTACACACACACACGTAAATATACATAAAAATAAATTTAAGTACATCTTAGCTTGATAGGAAAAATATTGTAATTATTAAATCAAAAGACAAGATCTTGACAAAAATTTTCATGTCTATGCTGAACAGATATGAAAAGTCAAGGATAATTGAAAGAGTTCACTTATGAGGTAACAACAAAAATAAGATCCAAGGCCAAGAGAAGAGATGAAGTGACTATCTATCATCTAAGTTACACATTTTTATTAATGTTATATTTACAATCATTTCATAGATTGACACAACACAAAACAAAAACCAGGACCTTTATTATTTGATAGGTGTATATACATCCCTGAATATTAAAGATATTTCCTTGGCTTATGTTGCATATTAATTCATTTGTGGTGCTCATTTCATGCTGGACCACAGGGAACAGATTTAGATTAATTTACTCTATCATCCTCCTTAGTGGAGACCTCACTTTTTTTTTTTTTGGTCTCTCATTTGAATACCTGTATTCTCACTATAAACATAAATTAATCACAAATGCTTAATCTGCTCATTCTCCATCTCTAACTTTATTTATAGATATACATATAAATGAGCAATATTTAATGTGTATATGTGGTTTAAGTACATGCATATTTATTTAATTTGCATATAGTACTGCAATGTGCTTTTTCATTCAGCAATCAATCTAGTGGACTAAAGAAGAGAGGGAACAGCAAGAGATATTTGAGTGTGACTTGAAGGTTCAAATTCTCCCATTCTCTCTGATAACTTCTGGAAAACCTGTGAGAGATTATTAACAGTTTCTTGCAAAAATAAAAATAAAACGGCAAGCCAGTTCTGCACCAATCTCTTTGGCAATGTGACTTTGCTGGTTATCACATTAAAAAGTGGGATTTACCTCTTGATACATTAAATAAGACTTTGACCATGTCACTTGCTTTGGCTAACTGGATTCTAGCAAACGTGGCATAAGGAATTTGAAAAGTGCTAGTACTTTGGACATTGTCCTCTCTTGCAGCTTTTGGAACTCAGACACTAAAGGAAGAATCCTGAGTTAGTTTGCTAGGTACTGAAAATATGGCCTAGTTGCCTCTGTCACTGTAGCTGAACATCAGACATCTGAGTGAGGCCATGCAAAAGCAATCACCCTCTGGCTGATCCCATCCCAAATTGCCAGTGTAGGGTACCAAGAGATAAAGGACTGTAGTTTTAAGCCATCAAGTTTTGCATAGGTGTGCTGTGCAGCAAAAACTAACCCCCCAATACAGATCCTAAACTTATCTCTACCATGTTTCTTTCTTTCTGTGATGTCAGGATTTATTTTTAACACATTGTATAAATTTTTATTGAGTTTGTTTTTTGCAATTTTATAACTTTTTAATAGCAGTCTATAGACAGAAAGGACTTCTTTTTTTTCTTTTTTTTTTTATTTCAGCTCATCATGGGGGTACATAAGTTCAGGTCATATACATTGTCCATGTCCCACCCATCCCCCTGAGTCAGAGTCCCAAGCGCGTCCATTCTCATTCTCCAGACAGTGCGCCTGGCACTCATCATGTAGTCATACCTCCATCCCCTCCCCCCCCACCTCCCCGGGTCTGCACCTTCAAGCATGACCTCTTTAAGCACCATTTTAATTTTAGATGAGTAAGCTTGAACTGAAACATCTCTTTCTTGCTAGACCCTCCCCTCCAAAAAAAATTAACAAATCATAATATCAGGTCCAAATCCTAAAATGAAATATGTGATGTTTTATCTGTCTTTGGACTAATAAGTAAAGAATTAAGACCTTGCAGATGTTTGCTGGGAATATGAGAAAAAAATAATATGAAGTAGAAAAGGATAAAAATATATAGAGAAAAAAGGAGGGAAAACTTGAGGGAAGGAAGTAAAAAGTGAGGAATGGGCAGAGAAAAAGAGAAAAAGACAAGAGAAGAAAATTATTGAGCATCTGCATCTGACTCTTAGTTATATAAGCTGTCTTAGTTCACTCAGGTTGCTAAAACAAAATGCCACAGACTGGGTAATTTATAAACAATAGCATATTATTTCTCACAGTTCTAGAGACTGGGAAGTCCAAGATTAAGGAACTGACAGATTCAGTGTCTATTGAAGGCTTCTCTCTGTTTCCAGGATGGTGCCTCCTTGCTGTGTCTTCACATGACAGAAGGGTGAAAGGGACGAATGTGGCATCTCCAAAGGCAAAAGAGATGGAAGGACCAGGCAGCTTTCTAAAATCTCTTTTTTAAGAGCATTAATCCCATTGATGAGGGCAGAACCTTCATGCTCTAATTACCTCCCACAGGCCCCACCACTTAATACCAACACCTTGGGGTTTAAATTCCAATATATGAATTTTGGAGAGACACATACATTCACCATAGCCTAAGTCAATGCATTTTATTATTTTGCTTATGAAAGTTTGAAATAGACTTCTCTCACAGGACTCTAAAAACATAAAGTTAAGTAGAAAATTGGTATTTAGATGTGGGTGTTGAAACTGATAGACTGGAGATAAGATTTATGTAAATGACAATTGCTCCATATCTATCTATAAACATTTATACCCCTTAACGTTGTTCAGTTCTACTTTAATTACATTTATTTAATTAAATATTTTAAAACTTAATTAAAAATTTATTTATTATTTTTATTTAATAATAAAAACAAAGATTACATTTTTCTGTGAGCACAGTTTTGGAGAAAAGTCTGTAAACCTTGGCAGATTTTGCTCATATTATGTCCCTAAAAACTGCAATTTAAAATTGGATTTATGCTTTTAATTTGAATCTTTGTTAACGTAGTCTCATAGTTTCTCGTTTAATAATAAAAAATCATTAAATATTATATATTTTTCTCTGAGAGTGCAGTGTTGCAAAAATTCTATGAAATTTGATTTTGTTCTCATTATTGTTTATCTTTAAAAATTCTGTAAAGTTTGGATTTACTTGCTGATCCAGACATTACATGGATTTTTCCCCTAATTGATCCTTTTCTTTTGTTTATATTTTTGTTATTAATTTTTGCTACCTGCATTATTTTTGATTTTTTTAATTAGTCAATTTTATATAAATATTCTACATACACAGGAAAGTTAATTCTGTTCTTAGAGCCAAATTTTCATATATTTATATTTAATAAAGCATACATTTATTACTCATATGACAAATTCTTAGTAATTTTTGTTGCTTAATCTACAAAGTGCTAAAAAGGTATGTTATCATCACCAATATTACTACACAACTGTACTTTTCCCTATATTTTTGCTGTTTATTTATGTCAGACTGTAGGACAGTTATGCATGGAACAATTCATACATTTAGTGATTTGTTATTTTTAAAGCCTAATGGTTTCCAAAAATTATAATTTCATTGTAAACTAACTGCTTCATAGGATTTTTCACCTGAATTCAGGTATTGATACTGCAATTTTTGTTTTTCTTTTGTTTAATGTCTCATAGAATTTATTAGCTATTCTCTAACTTTTAATATTACAGACAAAATCACTTTGTTTTAAAACTGTGCATCTTCACACATGCATTTGCACATATGCATGTGTTTTTTAGAAATTGTACAGTGTATATATGTTTTTAAGAAAGCACAGAGTTCAGTTTTATTACTGCACCTAAGAATTCATTTTTAAAGGTTACTGTCACCCTTGTACATTTATTTTTCATAACTGTATCATAAAAATCTTCAAACAAAAATCACTAGTAGAGGATGCTTGCTATTAGGTTGATGCAAAAGTAATTGCGGTTTTGGATCGTGAATTTTAAATTATTATAACTACGCTCAAACACATCTTTATTAATCAAAATAGGAACCATTACAATCAACATAGTTTTGCCAATGAGAAATAAGTATGCTTATTCCTATAGCATCAAAATCTATGCTTTGGGGTTCGACAAACTCTTGGAAAGCATTTTATGCATCCTGCTGGTTGTGGAAGTGTTTTCTCTGCAAAAAGTTGTTGAGATGCTTGAAGAAGTGGGAGTCTGTTGGACAGAGGTCAGGTGAATATGGTGGATGAGGCAAAACTTCGTAGCCCAATTCGTTCAGTAGGTTGTGTGACGTTCAGTTGGGTGTTGTCATGGAGAAGAACTGGGCCCTTTCTGTTGATCAATGCCGGCTGCAGGCGTTGCAGTTTTCAGTGTATCTCATTGATTTGCTGAACACATTTCTCAGATGTAATGGTTTTGCCGGGATTAAGAAAGCTGTACACTATGGTGGATCAAACCGGCAGCCCTTTTTTTGGTGCAAGTTTGGCTTTGGGAAGTGCTTTGGAGCTTCTTCTCAGTCCAGCTGCTGAACTGGTTATCATCACCTGTTGTAGTATAAAATACACTTTCAGTTGCACATCACAATCCAATTGAGAAACGGTTCATTTTTGTTGCGTATAAAAGAAGATGACACTTCAAAATGACAATTTTTTTGGTTTTCAGTCAGCTCATGAGGCACCCTCTTATCAAGCTTTCTCACCTTTCCAATTTGCTTCAAATGCTGTAGAATGGTCAACTCGTGTAGTTCTAAGAGGATCAGCTTCGATGATTGCTCTCAATTGGTCATTGTCAACTTTCTCTGGCCGGCCACTGCACTCCTCATCTTCAAGGCTCTTGTCTCCTTCGCAAAACTTCTTGAACCACCACTGCACTGTACGTTCATAGCAGTTCCCGGGCCAAATGCATCGTTGATGTTGCCAGTTGTCTCTGCTGCTTTATGACTCATTTTGAATTGGACTAAGAAAATCGCTCAAATTTGCTTTTTGTCTAACATCATTTCTGTAGTCTAAAATAAATATAAAATAAACAGCAAGTAATAAGTCATTAGCAAAAAAGTATAAAGTCAGAAATGCCCATTAAAATGATATATAAAATAACCACATTTATTTAAGAATGTATTCCAATATCAAAGGACCAATTTCAACAATGCTAAAACCACAATTACTTTTGCACCAACCTCATACCAGGCTAGAAAGTCAGAAATTTTCTATTAAATAACAGAAAAAAGAACTGTGAGTCATTGTAAAATTATACAGGAAAAACTCTATAAGGATAAATAAGCTTTGAAGTGAAAAAGAGGCATCCATTCATCCATGCATTTATTTATTCATCAAATAGTGATCAAAAACAAGGGCCTTGCCATTATAGAGTTTACTTTCTAGTGCAGATGCTGTGAGCATTTATAAAGTTCAACTCAAAGCGTTAAATATAAATGAATGACATAAAAATGCCATTTCTATGGAGGCGCATTACTGCCCTGGTACTAGTGATTAACTGAGATTTATGAGAGTGTTCAAAATGGCACGTCAGCAGCTTTTAATGATAGTTTTGATGAAAGTTTTTGCTGAAATTTTCATTACTAGGAAATCATAGAAGGATGAGAATTGGAGACTCAAAAGCTCCTAATCTGAATTTTCAGGGTATTAAGGAAATTTAACAAGAAGATATATATAGTTACTAAGTGACAAATAATATTGGACCTAATTTCTGTTTTGAGGAGCTGCCCAAATTCTCAATGTATATGAATTTATTCAAGGATTTGAAGAAAACAAAGCTAAATCTAGCAATGCCACAGTAAGCAGAACCTAGAGCAGATGTAGGAGGCTAGACATTATGAGGCATCTTCTCAAGACTCTATAAAGGCCAAGCACAGTGGCTCATGCCTGTAATCCTAGGACTCTGGGTGGACAAGGCAGGAGGATTGCTTGAGCTCAGGAGTTCGTGACCAAGCTGAGCAAGAGCGAGATCCCATCTCACCTAAAAGTAGAAAAAATAACCATCTCTACTAAAAATAGAAAAATTAACCAGGCATAGTGGCATGTGTCTGTAGTCCCAGCTACTTGGGAGGCTGAGGCAAGAGGATTGCTTGAGCCCAGGGGTTTGAGGTTGCTGTGAGCTGCAATGATGCCAAAGCCCTCTTCTACCCAGGGTGACAGAACGAGACTGTCTCAAAAAAAAAAAAAAAAAAAAAAAAGAAAAGAAAAAAGAAAAAAAAAAAGACTCTATAAGGATAAATACAAATGTAAGGAAAAAAAAGAAAAGAAAACCAAAACAAAATGGAATTTTCCCTGGTACAGAAAGGGAAAGAGACCCCAGGACCTCCCAAAAAGGATTCATGTACATCTCAAAGGGGAAGACTAAGAATTCAAAATTGTTGTAGAAGTTTTCTTAGAGCTTTAGAAAACTTCTACAGCAATTTTGAATTCTTAGTCTTCCCCTTTGAGATGTACATGAATCCTTTAAAAAGCTAAATAAGCCTTTTGTCAGCCTTATAAACTAAGAATGTCTTCTCAAGGTCCTGGGGGCTATCTCTTTGAAATGTAAACATCAAGGAAGATAGTACCCCTATCTTCCCATCCTTATGGGAGGTTAACTTAGGCATCAGACTCCAAATTGTAACTATGGTTGGCCCTTAAACAGCAGGGCTTTGAAATGTCTGGGGGTGCGGGAATCACTTATATAGAAATTTTCTTCTGCCTCTGCTACTCACTCAGACTGCAAGGCCAGCTTCTCTTCTTCCTCCTCCTTCTCAGCCTACTCAGTGTGAAGACAACTTGGATGAAGACTTTTATGATGATCAACCCCCACTTAATGAATAGTAAATATATATTTTCTCTTCCTTATGATTTTCTTAACATTTTTTTCCCTCTGGTTTACTTTATTGTAAGAATACAATATATTAATATAATACATATAACATACAAAATATGTGTTGATTGTTTATGTTATCAGTAAGGCTTCTGGACAACAGTAGGCTATTAGTAAAGCTTGGGGGAGTCAAAGTAATAGAGTGTTGACTATGTGGGGGTCGGCGCACCCTAACCCCAAGTCAACTGTACTGCCTTTATAGAAATCTGAGAAGTTTTGTTATTCCTTTGGATGAAGGCAATTAGCAAACATAAATGGCCACCGCAATTGCAGGTGAGTTTATGATGAACTATGTGCAGCAAATAGTGCTGTCAAGACCTCTTGCTCAAGGACTAGTTTTGTTTATCTTAAGAACATGTATGCAATGATTTGTATGTATCTGGTTAAAAGCATAAGATTTGTCTCTTCAGTGGGTTGCCTATGATGTGCATCGCATTCTGGTTTAATGCTTATTCAATAATAAAACTGCTTTCTTTCTCTTTTACTGTGGAGAGGTTTTCTGGTTTGGCAGGAGATCTTATATTAAATTATATTTACCCAACAATTCCCAAGCAGTCGTTAGCAGGTAGTGATAGGTCAACAAATTCCAATCAGGTGCCTCCAGAGTTCGTTTAGTATCTGGAAAACGGGCTGCAACACCAGATTTGTTTTCAGGGTGGCTAAAGATTGGTGGAGTCATTGGGCCATTGGACCATGATATGTGGCCATAATAATGTGTAGAAAATAATATTAGATTTTAGGATATAAGATAGTCTAGTGCTAGCTTCAGAGGTAGCAAAGAGAGATAACCTGTGGCTTTTGGCTATTTAAAGGAAAAATAAAAATCTCAGGACCCCCCACAAAATTCATTATGCCAAAGGGGAGGACTGAGCCTGGAACTGAGTCACACGAGCACTGGCATCCTTTTCCCAATGAAGTACGGGGGTCCTCTTTTAAGAAATGAAAGGGCTTACAAAATGACTAAACAGGGTTTATTGGTAGGTAGACTGGGTGTGGCAGGGAGAATGGAAGCCTGGCAGGCAAGGTGGTCTGGGTTTGTAGATAAGCTTCAGGATAACAACCCTGGTGGAAGTGCTTTTATTCAGGCCTATCAGGGTGTCTGACTCAGCAAACCTGTCCCAGATCAAACAGGCAAACGGGTTGCATTTAACTGAGATTCTCTACAGATGCAAGTCTCTCCTCCAGCCTCCCCACCTAGACAGCCTTGCAGCGGTATTCCTGTTTGCTCATAGCCATCTCAAAATATGTCAAATAGATGTATTTTGGGTTAAAATATTTTCACTTATTTCCTTCAGCCCCTCCCCCCCAAAAAAAACCTTCAAGATATGCAGCCCCTATAAAATGAGTACATGTCAATTATAACCTTAGGACTGTAGCCTAAATAAACTCTTAAATGTCATTACAACTTTATCTCCACAGACACAAATCAAGGAAGAAATCTTCTACCTACCTTGAGAAGATTTGCAACATTGACTATTTCCTTTACCCTGTTTTTTTTTTAATTTCTTATCTTATGTAGATTTACTGAGCACCAAATAAAACTTCCCAAGAATACCATCAATTACCTCACTGCTCACCTCCTTCACCCCTCCTGAAGCAGGAGATCAGAATACGGGACACCGGTGGGCTGGAATGGTAGGAACACAATTGGGGTCATGGATCAATGAGAACAAGGCCAAGCTGTAACCGTTGTAGCAACACCTTGCTTGCTCTGGTTTGGGGGAAGCCCCTTGGGAGGCACCTGCTGCAGATGGAGAGCAAGAGTGTCCTCAAGTGACTCTGACTTCGTTATGCCATCATTACCACAAAGTACTGATCCTCTGAATGGGCCTTGGAAGCCTTGACACATCCGGATCTGAACAAATAAAGAAACAAAATCCCCTGCCCCACAGATGGGAGGAAGTGACATTCTCATTGGCCCGGGGGACAACAGTGCAGGAAAGAGAAAAGAAAAGGAGAAACCTAACGGGACTCCAAGGCTGCTGTCTGCCTGGATGTGTGCCCACTCTCACCCCTTCAGAGTGTGCCACCCCCTGCTTGCTTTTGGGAGCGGGTTTGCTAAATAAAACTTTGTGCTTATGCTTCCCTAATTTGGTGTTTGGTTTCAATTTTTTGTCACTGGACACAAGGACAGAGGAAGATCACACTGGGTAACACTCCCTTTTTCCTGTGCATCCCCCTTTTCCTTTAAATGCAAAGTTCTCAACCTCTTCTACTGAGAGCCCAGTCCACAAGAGACTGTGGGCTGTGCTTTTCCTGGGTGTGTCCTTGAAATCTTGGCTTCTATTGAGTGTGACTGTCCGGTTTTCAATCACTTATTTTTTAAGTTAACAGCTATCAGCAACTGTTTTCCCCCCTAGTTAAAGATACGTCTTTGTGTTAGAGGAGATTGTACAATAACAGTTTGTATTTGCTCACTGAGAAGTCATGCATTCCCCAGTTTAAAGGTTTATGAGAAAGGATTGTGTTGGAATCAACCAGACTCTGAGTTGCAGTATTTACAAAATCTCCAAAAGAATTTTATTTTTACCTTGCTATTAAAAGAAGAAAAAACAAGAGTAATTGTGGTGAAAATGGAAGGAATAGTTGAGTGGAAAGCATACACATAAATATTGAATATATTTTTAGGGTTTGCCACTTTTCATTTTTACTTAGTCAAAAATGGAGAGCGATGTCTTCCTAGAACCACAATGAGAGAAAAAAACATGTTTTAAACTCTAGCGGTATGTGCATGGTGGGGAACTTTCAAAACTGGGAGCGAAGCGTGCAACTAGGGAAGAAGAGAAAAACTTTTTAGAATTCAGCGACATCCCAGTCTGGAGCATAGGCTTAGGTGCAGATACAGGAAGGAGCATAATGTAGTACAAGACCTGTAGTCATTCCCACTCTGATCCTGCTTGCAGTGACATCAGCCTCTTTTCTGTGAAGACTGAAAGTTCCAGCACCTAAAGATATTTCCTTTTTCTGAACTTTAGCAGGCAGAGCTACAGAAAATTAGAGCATAAAGCTCTACATACCATAGAGATACAGTAAGGGTGATCTCTTTGCTTTCGAGGGTCATGGCCAACACACTTGTAACAAAAGACAGATTAACAAGAGAAAAGCATAAAAAATTTATTTGATCATAGTTTTATGTGACATGGGAGCCTTCAGAATGAAGACCCAAAGATAGAGGGGAAGCTGTCCATTTTATGCGTAGGTTCAATGAAGAGTTGGCCGATGTGTAGAACTGTGCTTGGGTGAAAAGGACATAATGGGAATAGACTGAATAGGGAAACTCAGCAGGGTCTGTCTGTTCAGATTTTTATTGATCTCTCTGTGCTGCATTCCTTCTGTCCGGCTGGCAATCTTGTTCTTAGTTCTCAGTGTGCTCTTGGCTAAAGAATGCCCAGACACACCGAAAGCAAGGTAAGCATGAAAACGAGGTTTATTGAAGAAGATTAAGATAGGTTTATAAAGCAAGAGCAAGACACGTTCACCACAGAAGATGAACAGGCCCCCTATAATGACAAAAGACCTTGGTTATGGTCTGGGGTCCTGTTTTATACTGTCTGGGTTTGGCCTTGGTTCAGATGTCACCATGAAACCACTTTGATGGACAGTTAATGGAATGATAATTAGCTTTAGACTACTCTAGCTCACTTTTCAGATCCTATTCCAGTTTGGGCTGTCTGGCCCTGGGCTGGGGAATTTCCTGTATTCCTTTGCAGATTGGCAGGGTGTGCCTCCTTCCCCCAGGTGTAGCAATTGCTTGGGGCAGGATTAAGGTGGGGCAGCACCAAGACGGGGCACCTGCCCTTGTCCTTCTTCCCCAGGTGGGGCAATTGCTCAAGGAAGCACCAAGTTGAGGCACCCACCTTTGTCCCTAGGGTAGCCAGAGGTCCCTTGTTATCTGCCTAACACTTCTTCCTGGGTATGGTGCCAGACTGCTTCTGATATGGGGCTCCTAAGACCTACAATCAAACAAGGTAGGTGAGAGAATTTCTTTCTGGCCAGTTCTTACACTGAGAGGTGGGGAAAAAAATTGACTAATATTTTTAGGTTTTATGGATGGATTTGCGGAACAGGGATTCTGGTTTCTATGACCTGCCTTGGGGAAGAGGAATTCTAGTTTTTTGTTTTGTTTTTTTTTTTTTTTTGGCTTGCTTTGAGGTAGAATGAAAGGTGAGAGACAGGAGGGTAGGAGAAGGTCATAGCAAAACTTTGTTTCTCTGCTTCTGAGGCCTTTCCTTTGGGGTATCAGTTTCTAAGCCCCAACAGTATACACCCTTATACTTTCTGCGAAATATGGGTAGAGCCTGTTATATAATATACTTTTCAGTGGTGGTATCTTCAAAGCTAAGAAAGTAAACATCAGTGGATTAAAAAAATTATAGCATCAGCATAAATTTCTGTTTAGAGAATTCCAGCTCCATTGTGAATGTCTCAAGTTGCTGTCAGCTGTCTCCTTCTGAGTGTATCAGTCTTTCCATAAATATCTTAACCTGGCTTTACCAGACAAAGCAGCAACAATGCTCTACTATAAAAAAACCCTAAGGGCTAAACATGAAAATAAGAGGATATGGAACTTCCTTGTCTCTTCATCTTGTCAGTTGTATCAGGCTGACAGGCAATATTCATGGTAGGCCCATTATCTCTCATCTACATCTGAAAGTGTACCAGAGCATTCTGAATAAAAATGAAGGTCATTCTGTCAGTGAACCAATTGAATTGCAATGCACATCATTTTTATCTCAGTATAATAAGCTTTTTTCCCCTAATACTTCACAATGTGTTTAGCTTCATTCTTTAGTTACAAGCAGCAGGAAATTAGAATTGAACATAAGTATATTTTTCAGACAGACGAAAGTGTAGATTGCATTCTCTCAGGGTTCAGTGTGGAAAACCTTCTTGTTTCTAATCAGACTAAAGGACCTAAATCATTAAACCAGCTATAAATCAAAGTAACAGATGAGAAAAAACTAGGAAAGCAGTATGCGCCCAGCAAGAAGCAGAGACAACTGTAAACGATTTAGACCTACTATGTAGTTTTGTTACATCATGCCTCGCAATTAAGTATTGATATATATATTATAATGGGGTAAAATTGTACATGTGGGTAACAAGAAAGTAGACACCAAGAAAAGCAGATATGAACAAATGTTGGCAAACTAAGGCCTGTGTGTCAAATCTGGCCCACCACTTGTTTTTGCAAGTAAAGGTTTATTTGAACTTAACCACCATCATTCTTTAGGTATTGTCTGTGGTTCCTTTTATGCTACAACAGCAGACACGAGTTGTTGCAACCAAAATATGACTTAGGGCCTGTAAAGACCAACATATTTACTATTTGGCCCTTAATAAAAATGTTTGCCAGCTTCTGCTATAGAGGATATTTTAATAGATCTGGAACAAGAAAATGAGTAATAGTTAAGTTCTTCAATGAATGTTTGCTTAATTAAATGTGGATACCCACATACTGAGAAAATCTTGAGCAATGCACAAAACTTTCTCAACATGTATACTGATTTGGTTCTGAATTATACTGAAATTTAATTATATGAATAGAAAAATACAGCATGCCAAAGCCATTTAAAAATGGAATTACAGAATATGTTTTAGAACAAGTCAATAAATAATTGATATTTTAATTATAAAAATAACACATCCACAAGTTAAAATATTCAAACACCAAAGTAACACAAAAGCAAAATCTTTCCCCCTCTTACTCAGAGTCTACTTCTAAAATAACTATTGTTATTGTTTTTATTTCTGTTGCTAGACATTAGTATAACATTAAAAATACTTATTTCTTAATTTCTTTACTATTAATGTAAAAAGTTTCCTCTTTTTGAAAAGAGTTCTATGATAGACTTATTTTTCCCTTCATATCTCCCTCACTGTCTCTTCTACTGTGTATTAGTTGTATTAATTCTACATATTTTAGTATTTATATTTTTAAACAGATTTGGTGTATGACTGACATATAGTATTTTGATATTTGCCAGTAAATATTATTTAGCCTGTATTTTATTTTTAGTTGGTGTAGTCCATTTGTGCTGCTATAACAAAATATCTAAGTCTGGGTATTTATAAACAACAGGAATTTATTTCTCACAGTTCTTGAGGCTGAGAAGTCTCAGACCAAGGTACCAGAAGGTTAGTGTCTGGTGGGGGACTGGTCTGTGCTTCCAAGATGGAGCCTTGTTGCTGAATCCTCACATGGTGGAAGAGACGGGAGGGCAAAATGGCCAAGCTAGTTCTCTCAAGCTCTTTTATCATCCTATTTATGAAGGCTCTCCCCTCAGGACATAATCACCCGCTAAAGGCCCCATGTCTTACTATTATCATATTAGGGTTTAAGTTCCAGGATATGAAGTTTGGAGGGACGGATTCATTCAAACCATGGCAGTTGATAATGAAATTGAGAATCAATAAATAGAATAAAAACATAATTATGTAAACATTTTTTACTGAAGAAGAATCCTTTCAGTATGAAGATCCAGCTGTCAATACCAACTCTAATTTATACTTTCTTGTTTTTATTGTAGGTTCTTAAAATTCTTGGACTCATTTTCTGTTTTTTAAAAAATTATCTTCAGAGTAATTTAAAATGTATGCACAGCTAAATATGTTTTTATTTTGCTTTCAAACTTTATAGTAAGATTGCTCAGGCAAGACAATCTCATTTTAATATAATTTTTTCTGAGAACTTTCATTCAGTTCTGCTGAATAGAAGTCTGGTGCTAATTTGAATTTCATTCTTTTGTAAAAAATTTTGTTTAATTCATTAAAAGTGTTCAGTTTTGCCATACTGGTTGGAGATAAAATTTCATAATATTTTATCAGAGTGTGGTTCTCTGTTCACTTATGCTGGTCTATGTGGGTCCTTCCAATTCAGTCTTTTTTTTACAACTTTGAGAACTTTCTTTTCTTAAATTCTCTCTCCCTTAGTTTGCTGGAACTACCCTTAGGCAGATGTTGGACTCAGTGACTCAGTGTTGGACTTCATGAATATTAGATTTACTTCTACATTTTCTATTTTTATATTTATGCTCTGTGTTATGATAGAAATCTTTGATAGTAATTTTTGTATCATCAACTTGTTTCTCATCTGTAACAATTTTATTATTTTATTTCAGCAATTACATATTAATTTCTTGTAATGTTTTGTTCTCTGCTATCTTTTTCTTAGTGGTCTGTGTTAATTTTGTGAATGTATTATCCTCTTAAAAATCTCTGACAGGAGTATCAAATGAATTAGAAGTTCATTTATCTTTCTTATCTCAGGGAGTTATGTTTATTTATATTAGTCCTTTCCTTTCTTTTTTTTAATAATCAAGTAACTATATTGATTAGTAGAGGTAGCTAGTACTCTTTTGTCAGTAAAAAATTAGGATTGATCTCTCAGCAGTCCTCTTCCTTGAATTAGGTGGCTGACTTCAGATTTGCATGGGACAACAGAGAATGCTAACTGGTTGGATTCCCTTTCAGGCATTTGGGTAGGATGTATATAGGCAGATCTGTGCACCCCCCATCCACACCCCAAACTTGAGATATTTCAAGTTTTCTGCTCCTGGGCAGAGTTGTATTTTCCTTTCTTCCTTCATTCTATCCATTTTTCCCTTTTGCCAAAATAGGAACTATCCAGAGTCAGATTTATTATATTCTCTATACAGCCATTCTCTGAATCCTGCGGTGGGCAGTTAAAAGAGAAAATGGCCTGACTGACTCAACTTTTCTATGTTCAGTTCTTCAATTATTTATCTTCCTATCTGTTCAATGATGTACAATTGCTCTTGAACATATAGACTCTGACCTTGAAACATCTTCTAAGGGCTTGCTGGAAAGAACTTATATCACACTGTGATTGCTTCTGTTATAACATTCCATTAAAACAAGCATTTCTTAACGTTTTGGATTTTCTGATGTCAAGCTTCCTTATTTTCAATACTGTTATGATTTCATTAGATGTGTAGGAAAATATACATGTATTTGTGTCTATGGATGTGTATGTGCATGCATGTGTGCATTTCTACATTAGGTCATTAAATATGAAATGTCTGATTGTGAATCAAAAGTTTAGTTTATTATATCTCAAACAAGAAGCAGTACGATTAATCAAAGTATGTGCCTAAACTATTGACACAGTTTTGCCATCTTAACAGTAGCTTGCTTATGTCATCAGTGAAGAAGCCTGAAGAGTGAGTGGTGATGAAATTGCAAAAGGCATTTTCCATAGCTTGTTGAGAATGGAATATTTTTCCTTGTAAGAAGTGGTCCAAAGCCTGGAAGAAGTGGTAGCCAGTTGGTGCAAGTTCTGGTGAATACAGTAGATAACAGAGTTTCCAAGTCCAGCTTCTGTACTTTGAGCAACATTGTTTTTTTGTGACGTGGTCTTGCAAGAGAATTGGCCTGTCTCTATTGACCAATTTCGGTTGCTTAATTACAAGCATCCTCATCATTTTGTCCAATGTTTGCAGTAGAAATCTTCTGTAATTGATTGACCAGGTTTCATGAAGCTGTAGTGGATAATACCAGTGCTGGATCACCAAACAGGCACCATTAGCCTTTTATGATGAATATTCCATTTTGGACTGTGTTTTGGCACTTCATCCTTATCCAACCATTGTGATGAATGCTTGCAATTTGCAAAAAGAATCCATTTTTCATCACACATGACAATATGATGTAGAAATGGTTTGCCTTTATGTCCTGACAGCAAAGAAAGACAAGCTTCGAGACGATTTCTCTTCTGATGCTTGTTTGATTCATGTGGTACCCATCTATCCAGGTTCTTTACCTTGCCCATTTGTTCCAAATAGTCCAATATTATTAGAATAGTAACAATTACATAATCCTTACCAATTCTGTCTTATTATCAAACTATCCTCTTTACTTTTTTCTCTTTAACCTTTATTTGTGTGTTCATTGTAAATTTTATTCCTTTTGTTACCTTTTCTTTCCATTTCAGCAGTTCTCTAAACCTTACACCAGAAAGCAATACTACTATCCACAATGTCCTTTCATATTTTTAGGTTGCAGAACACAACTATAGACAATTATAGACTCGTAGGTTGAAGCCACTATGGGTTTATCCACAAAACTGGATTAAAGTCATCAGACAATGCAAATTGTCCCTGACATAAACAAAGAAAATTTAAAAAACACAATTAAAACAAAACAAACCAAAGAAATAACAACAAAAAAGAAAGCAAAAGAAGATTATTCCATTCCTGATAGCAACTATTCAATTACATATCACAATTCACAGACTCTACTCATACTCATTCAGTCAGAGCTGATGACTTTGCTTTTGATTTCATCGAGAGAAAAAGATACCTTTGTATGAACTTGAAGTTTCCCTCTCCAGGTTGCAATTGTGTCAATAGCCTCAGAGTGTTCTGTTCTCTCAGGGACATCACTGTATTCTTTATTCTTTATCTTTGTTATCCTCAAAACTGCTTTCTCTTACTCCTCTTACATAGTGTATAAACTCACATCTTTCAATCTCACATCTTTCGACATATCTTTGGATAACCTTAGCTACTCAAAGAATATTTATTAGACCCAAAACCTGAGCCAGTCTGCATTATAGGAACTAGTGTTCAGTATTGTACAGAGACACAGTTTCTACTACTACAGGACCTATCCAAGTGAACACAAATACATACACACACAGACACACACATACACACACACGTGGACACACCCCACCAAGAAACTATGAGGATCTTGTAATTTACTACTTCTTCTTCTATCCACAATTCTATGTTGTCAGGGAGTCTGAGATTGCAGAACTAAATTATTAAACGTTCATTTTTTGTTACTATAGAAATGGCCCTGGGAAGGTAGTAAAACACCAATAAATGTATCAGTTATTAACAGCTTAGTGGATTTTTATCAATATTTTTGATAGTAATATTAATACAATTTTGGAGAAGTTTCTGCAGGATGTACCATTAGACACATGATGGTCACACTTGCTTAGGAGAAATCCCCTGGCCACACAGCTTGCTCAGTCTGGGCCTGGTTATTCTGCAAGTGTCATGAATAACTGTCCAGAAATGAGGAGCAAGAGACAAATGGGAACCTAAAGGATGTTGTTGATTGACTCCTTTTATTTTAGATTTACCCAGGAAAAGCTTGACCCTAAGTGGATTTTGTACTCTGGCTGTATCCATATTTTCCAAAGCACTAGATAATATTTAGATTTCTAGACCCAACATTAGGCCTATGGATCTAGAATCATTAAGTGGGGACTTGAGAATCTTTCTATCTGTATTTTTTTTTTTTTGCATTTTACTGAATTTATTTAAGATAGTTACTTTAAATTCTTTTTCAGATGATTCATATATCTCATTCTTTACGGTCAATTACTGGAGCTTTCTGAATCTCTTTTGATGGTGTCATGCTTGCCTGATTATTTGCTACTCATATAGCCTTGCATTGTAGTCTCTACATTTGAAGAAGCAACCCCTTCTTCCAGTCTAACAGACTGGTTTCAACAAGCGAAAGTCTTTTCCTGTTAGGTCTTTGGGCTGATAGGATTGCTTCTGAGATCACAGCTGAGTGGGATTGGAGCCAGCTTGTGTGACTGATGCTGGGTCCACAGTAAAGATCATAGTTGGCAAGCCTATTCTTAGGGGTTCCAGTGGATGTGGGTTCTATCTCATCCCTAGGTAGACTGGGCTGTCTCTAGAACCTTGGTCTGTGGGGCTGCCACTGGGATAAGGGTCCACTTCAGAGTTTGCAGACAGTGGGTCTGTAACCAGGTCTAATGGCAGGTGTAACTTCCTCTAACTCTGTGGGAGGGCTCCTGTTGGATCAATGGATGGGTCCCTGGGCTGGCTGTACTGCTTCAGTCTATGACTGAGACGATGAGTTGGAAATGAGATAGATACAGGGTTGTTTCAAGTCCCCAGCTAAGACCAAGAACTTTAGGCCTGACTTCAGGGTCACAAATAGGCTTTGCTCCTAGTGGGTTTCTGGGTGACCAAACCTGCTCTCAGACTTCTGTTGAGAAGGACTGCAGTCAATTTATAAGGATATTTCAAGATCCACAATGTGACCGACATCAGGGCATCAGTCTACAGGGCACTATAGGCGTCCCTCACTTCAGTTCCCCAACAATCCAAACTGCTGTCAGTCCACAGATGAAAGAGGCCAGGGTTGAGATCCAGGGCCATTTGAGGATCCACTGAGGGACAGAGGTTGGAAAGCATGCCATAAGGACTCAGATGGGTGTATCTCCCAGTGGGACCCTGGCTGGTTAGAACTGTTTACTAGATCACAGCTTGGAGGGACTGTTGGCTTAATTTACAATCTACTGTGGGACAAATGTGAGTAAGCCCAACCTGGGCAAGACTCCTAATAGCTCCTGTGAGGGCAAGGTTGCTCATAGACTGCAGCTGGGAGGGGCTAGAGCTGACGTTCAGGGCCTTTTGTGGAAGTGATATAGAACAGAGGCCAGCAAACCTTTCTGGCTGCATCTCCAGGAGTTCCCTGCACAGACATGGCAACTCTAGAGTTGTGATAGAGAGGGGCTGGGGCTGAAACGCACCCCTTCAGGGTCTGCTGTGGGATGGAGGCCAGCAAGCCTGTCCACTTGGTGTAGAGGGGTGTTATCTCATAGCAGTTCCTGTGCCAGCTGTTCCCTGCACAGACAGGATAGCTCCTGGCTATAGCCAAGGACTCTTTCAGGATCTGTGATGAGGAGGAGGCCAGCAAGCCCATCTTGGTGGCTCAGACTGGCTAGTCTCCCAGAATTTCTCTGCATGGGTGGGCTTACTCCCAGGTTGAGGCAGAAAGGGGCTAGAGCCAAGACAGGACCCTTTTAGCACCTACTGTGGGACAGAGGCCAGCAAGCCTGTACTGATGGCACATACAGGCAAGTCTCCCTCTGGGTCCTTATGTGAGCAGTAGTAAGCTGGGCCCACAGATGATGGGGGTTGGAGCCAAGTTACAGGACAACTTTCAGGTCCACTGCTAAGATCAGTGTTAGTGGTCAGAGGAGCCTGTAAGCAGAGGCACTAGTGTGTGCAATTCCTCCTGGACACCTTGGCAGGGTTTTGGTAGCAGACTCAAAACTGAATGAGGCTGTAGCCAAACCCATCAGGGAATGTGGCCATTTCTTAGTTTGAATCCAGGAGCACAATTGGTGGATCTGCCACCTGAGTGCAGGTCTGAACTCTCAGACCCCCTAGGTCTTAGGTTACACTGGGATTTTACAATCTTCTACCTAAATCCTGAGACTCCCACTAAGAGATTTTGTCTGTGGATGGGTATATTATTCTTATTGTTGTGGGCAGATACAAGCAGGTGAGCTCTCTCTGCCATCTTGCTGATGTCACTCCAAAATTTTTATTTTGATAATGGTTTCCTTGGGGGAGGAGGGCGGGGTTGACAATTGGAACAGCATGTGAAGGGAGTCTCTTCTTAGGTGCTCGTACTGATTTGTTTAACCGAGTGGTGGTTTCATAGTTGTATTCTCTTTGTAGTAATTCATTCAGATATTATTTGTATACTTTTCTTCTGAGGACTTATACTTAAGTCAAAAGTTAAAATAATTTAGTTTATTATGCAATTCAACAAATAAGATCCAGAGTCAAAGAATTTAGTCAACAAATTGGACTGAATGAATTTTAAGATTCTGGGACATTTAATACAAAACAATTTTCTCATTGTCTGATATACAATTACAATTACACTAGTTTAAAACAACATAAAAGAAAATGCTGTTAATTTAATTAAAATGTCATATAAGAACCTCTGAATCATTCCATTTAATTGAGAATGTAATGTTCTTCTCAGTGAGAGTGTATTAAATGTTCTGCTTTAGTAAAATATGTTCAAATTCATAAAACATTTATTAACTTCTTAATTATATAAGAGGCACTGCAATAGGTAAAAAATAAGGTATGAACATAGGACTTCTCTCAAGGAAGTAGCAATTTAAATAGAAATTTAAGGCACATTCACTCTTTTATATTTAATATATTGGCCAGGCGCGGTGGCTCACACCTGTAATCCTAGCACTCTGGGAGGCCGAGGCGGGTGGATCACTTGAGCTCAGGAGTTCGAGTCCAGCCTGAGCAAGAGTGAGACCCCCGTCTCTACTAAAAATAGAAAGAAATTATCTGGCCTAAACTAAAAATATATATAGAAAAAGTTAGCCGGGCATGGTGGCGCATCCCTGTAGTCCCAGCTACTCGGGAGGCTGAGGCAGTAGGATCATCGCTTAAGCCCAGGAGTTTCAGGTTGCTGTGAGCTAGGCTGACGCCACGGCACTCACTCTAGCCCGGGCAACAGAGTAAGACTCTGTCTCAAAAAAAAAAAAACCAAAATATATATATATATATTTAATATATTTTCACACTTTGATATATAATTTCAATATAAAGTAGTCATGATTGTAAGGTTCTAATATTTGTGTCCATTATATGTTTAAAGCAAAAAGAAATCCCTTTAATCTAAAGATGAAGTTCATACTAGTGCTTTAAAAAAAATGTGTGTGTGTGTGTGTGTGTGTGTGTGTGAAAGCAATTGAAAAGGATTTTAAAGGATTGAGGAATGGCTATACTTGTGACAGGAAATAATTACAGGTAAGGGTGAGCCAAGGGCACTCCAGGAGAAGATGATTATTGAACGGAAAAGAAGCTGCTGGAAATTGTGGGATATTTCTTTCTTTTCTTTTCTTTTTTTTTTGTTTGAGACAGAGTCTCCCTCTGTTGCCCTGTCTAGAATGCCGTGGCATCAGCCTAGCTCACAGCAACCTCAAAGGCCTGGGCTCAAGCAATCCTCCTGCCTCAGCCTCCTGAGTAGTTGGGACTACAGGATCAAGCCACCACACCCAGCTAATTTTTCTATTTTTAGTAGAGATGGGGGTCTCACTCTTGCCTAGGTTGGTCTCAAACTCCAGACCTCAAATGATCCTCCCGCCTTAGCCTCCCAGAGTGCTAGGATTACAGGCTGTGAGCCACTCTGCCCAGCCTGGGATATTTTCAAATAACAGCTGGTCATATTGTTTGCCAGTGTTGTAAAATAAAAATATGAATGAAATGTAAGACAAGATTTGGAAGTTAGAGAAGCTACTTTGTAAGGCCTTAAAAAAAAAAAGTAGTATGTAGATTACCTACTTAATCGCATAGGCAATAAGAAGATCCCATTAAATATTTTTGATGTTATTTTGATTTTTTTCATTTTGCTTTTATTTATTTATTTATTTATTTATTTATATTTCAGCATATTACGGAGGTACAAATGTTTAGGTTACATATATTGCTTTTGCCCCACTGGAGTCAGAGCTTCAAGCATGTCCATCCCCCAGATGTTACACACCACACCCATTAGGTGTGAATACATCCATTCCCTCCTCCCCTCTCCCATCTGCCCAACACACAATGAATGTTACTACTATATGTACACATTTAGTGGGCAGTTCAAGCCATTCACATTTACAGAAAGAAGGGATAACTGGGGCAGATTTCTGTTCATCCTGTTGAGTTGAAATTTGTTGCTTTGTTTTCTCTCTTGAGCTATTGCGGTATCTGGCCTTTGACCTCTAGCTTTTGGGTGATTTTACGCTGGTGAGTGTTTATTGTGCTGATCCATGTGTAATGCTGTTCTGAGTACTTCCTGGAGAACAGGTCTTGTTTTGATGAATTCCCTCAGTCTTTGCTTGTCTGAGACGATCTCTATTTCTCCTTCATATAAGAAACTTAGTTTTGCTGGGTACAAGATTCTTGGCTGGACATCATTCTGTCTGAGAAGAGTGAGAGTGGGGCCCCAGTCTCTTCTGGCTTGTAAGGTCTCAGTTGAGCAGCAGTTAGTCTGATGTGTTTTCCTTTGTAGGTTACCTGCTTCTTTTGCCTTGTAGTTAAGAGGAGGTCCTCTTTCATGTTTATTTTGCCCAGTCTGATGACTATGTGTCATGGTGTCTTCCTGTTTGCAATGAATCTCCTGGGGTCCTTTGAGCTCTTGTACCTGAATATCTAGATTTCTAGCAAGGCCAGGGAAATTTTCCTCCAATATATCCTCAAATGGTTTATTCAACTCTTGTGTATTTTCTTCTTCTCCCTCACAGATGCCTATAATTCTCATGTTAGGCCTCTTCACATAATCCACATTTCTTGTAGGTTTTGCTCTTTTCTCTCGTTTCTCTGCTCTATCTCTGTGACTGGCTTGTTTAATTGAAAGGTATTATCTTCAATCCCTAAGATTCTTTCTTCTGTTTGATCTACCCTCTTCTTGAGGCTTTCCTCTGTGTTTGTTATTCCTTGAATCAATTGTTCATTTCCAGAAGTTCTGTTTGATTTTTCTTTAATATTTCAATTTCTTTAGTGAATTTTTCTTCTGAGTCCTGGAGTTTTTTGGTGGTTCCTTTGTGTGGGTATCCATTTTCTCTTGCATATCATTGAGTTTTCTTATAATCCATGTTTCAAAATTCTTCTGTCATTTTAATCTTCTTAACTCGGTTGGTATCCATTACTAGAGAGCTGGTGTTCCCCTTTGGGGTGTGTTTTCAGTTTGATTCTTCATACTTCCAGAGTTATTTTGCTGATTCCTTCCCATCTGGAGCAGATGTTGCTTCTTGCTTTTGGATTTTCATTTAGATAATAACGCACCCAGTTTAGTCTCTGAGCCAGTAGGTGGTGTTTGTGGGTGAGATTTGACAACACCCTGTATGATGAATCAGTAAATGCAGTAAAAGAGTGTGCAAGTTGACCTCCCTGTCAGTAGGTGGTGCTTGCTGGGAAGAGGAAGCTGCAAAGGTTTTGGGTTTGTAATCAGCTCTCATTCCTCTTGAGAGGCACTCTAATGCGTCAGGTGGTGGGTGGTGCCCTGGGACTTCCAGGTGTGTCCTTATTCTCCACCTCAGTGGGGGCAGGTGGGGGAGTGAGGCTGGGTGGGGCTGGGTTGGATGAGCCTGCTCTCAAGCTCCACAAATGCTGTTAGCAGGGGTCAAAGTTCTGCTCTCTGCTTCTGGGCAAAGCTTCCAGGGAGGGGCTGAAATGGCCCCAGTCAGCCAAAAAGTCTGCTGTGTGGAGGTGGGGCTGTCTGAGACCCACAGTCTGGAGCAGGCCTTGCTCCTTTCCACCCTTCCCTATTCCACAGTTTATCCAGGGCCTCAGCTGGCAGGCAGGACATCCACCCAGTGGATCTCCTCTGACTGTGATGCAAGCTGGGAGGTTCCCTGCCCAGGATCCTGGCCTGAGCTGGGAGCACGGCCCTCCCATGGGAGGAGGGTTGCCTCTCAAGCACACTGCAGCTAAGACCCACCCTGATCTTCCCCTGAAGGCACACACACCTCAGTGGACTAATTCACAAATACGCCTTCTGTGCCCCCGGGAAATGCTATCAAGACCTGGGTGTAAGGGATCTGGCCTGCAGGCCTGCCCCCTGCCCCAGAGATCAATCCCTGACCCTGCCAGGGAGAAGAATGCTGGTCTCAAGTCACCCATGGGGTGCTCCAGCTGTATCAGTATCTCTCTGTGTCAGGATTTGCCTTGCTCTACTGGAATCACCTGGCAAGCAGCACCAGGGAGGGCCAGCAGCTAGGGAGCTCACAGTCTGAGTACCCCTCAGTCTGCTGCAGGGTCCCAAAAGGAAAGGTCCCATTCTCTGTGGATGCTTCCTGGTGGTGGCTAAATTATCTCTCTCAGCAGCCATGGGTAGAGGAGGGGAAGGGGAGAATGAAGCAATATGGTGCCTGCAGATTGGCTCAGGCCTGTGGGGCAAAAGGTGCCCTGAAGAAGCTGGGAGCCCCGTGCCCTATCTGAAAGAGGCTCACCACTCGCTGGTGGCAGCCATCTCTGGGCTGATGTCAGCAAGTCTCTCCAGCAGCTCAGGTGCCCACCAGCAGTCTGAGATGCAAGGTGGGTGGGGAATTTAACTGCTCCATCTACCCTTGTCATTGGTCTCCAAGGCTCTTGGGGTTTACACCCTGCTGATGCATTTCTTCTTCCAGTTCTGCTCTGCAGCCTCTTCCTGTGGAGTCTCCTGTGGATTCAGGCATGCTTCCTTCTGACCCTCATTTGACCTATGTTTGTCTGCCTGTTTGTTTTTTTTACTTTTATCTAAAATATTTCTTTCCTTCAGAGACACTCTGGCTGAAGGCGTTTTTCTTCTTCCACCTTCGCTGGTCCTCCAGCGTTGACTCTAAGAGTTTTGATTTTAGATACCTTGTTTAGGAATATTAATCTACCACTAATAAACAATATGGATTAGGAAAGGAGATTTAAAGTAAATTGACTTTTTAGGAGAATATAATGTTAATAATAAACTAAATGAGAGAAAAAAAGCAAATTGCCCTGCATAGTTGGCACAGTAAAACAGAAATACAAAAAAATCAAATCAAGCACTTGACTAAAAATTAGAGAAGAGAAATTGAGGTCTAAAACAACTTAAAAATGTGAAGTATATGTGACTAGGTGGCAACTGGTAAAAAAAGTAGACCTACCTAAGTCAGCAGAAAAGGCATTTTTCTTCATATCCATAGAAACTTGCCAGTGAAGAAAAGGAGATTAGAGGACAGGTAGAAATGAAGCAAGGGAAACTGTTTTCTTCCTTGAGTTAAAGCAATTCTTTATTTTTCTCTCATCACAACTTTTCAAACATTATTTTTATTTCAAATGTGTTTCGTTTTATTTTGTTGAGAAACAAGTTAATATTCTGAATTGTTTTTAAATATTAATACTTTCTCAAAAATTACTATTTACTTTTACTTGGATCATAATTGATATATATATTTTGGGAAAACAGGGGTTTCCTAAGTCTAAGCAAATCTGAATAGATTTCATAGGTTATACATATTTTAAAAAATAAGGCCGGGTGCGGTGGCTCACGCCTGTAATCCTAGCCCTCTGGGAGGCCGAGGTGGGTGCATCGCTCGAGGTCAGGAGTTCGAGACCAGCCTGAGCGAGACCCCGTCTCTACTAACAATAGCAATAAATTATCTGGACAGCTAAAAATATATGCAGAAAAAATTAGCTGGGCATGGTGGCGCATGCCTGTAGTCCCAGCTACTCGGGAGGCTGAGGCAGTAGCATCACTTAAGCCCAGGAGCTTGAGGTTGCTGTGAGCTAGGCTGATGCCATGGCACTCACTCTAGCCCAGGCAACAAAGTGAGACTCTGTCTCAAAAAAAATAAATAAATAAATAAAAAAATAAGTAAATGTTTAAAAATTCTAGGATTGAACGTGTACATTTACATTTCATTTCTCATAACAAATATATAAGTGAATACTATTTTCTACACCAAACAAATAATAAAACATGATAGTAAAAGCTTAAAATATTTTAAAGCACTGTATTTAATCTATACTATCACTTGATAGTTTCTTATAAACATATTGGGCAAGGATGGAGATTTACAATAAATGGTGTTTGGAAAGCTGGATATCACATGCAAAAGAATGAATTGAAACAGTCATCTGAAATCATATATAGAAGTCAACTCAAAATGGATTGAAGACTTAAACATAAACCTGAAACTAAGAAGCTACTAGAAGAAAACACAGGGGAAAACTCCCTGACATTGGTCTGGACAATGGCTTTTTGGATATGACAAAAACACAGGCAATAAAAGCAAAAATAAATAAATGGAATTACATCAAACTAAAAAAACTGCACAGTGAAGGAAATGATTAGCAGAGTGAAGTGACAACCTGCATATTGAGAGAAAATGTTTGCAATCATACATTTGATAAAGGGCTAATATCCAAAATATATAAGTAACTCAATTCATTAGCAAGCAAACAAATAACTCAATTAAAAAATAGGCAAATGACCTGAATCATTTCTCAAAAGAAGACATACAAATAGCCAATAGGCATATAAAAAATGTTCAATATCACTAATCATCAGAGAAACACAAATTAAAAATTAAAACTAAAATGAGATACCACCTCACACCTGTCAGAATGGCTATTAACAAAAAGATGAAAGATAAGTGCTGGCCAGGATGTGGAGAAAGGGGAACACTTACACACTGTTGGTGGGAATGTAAATTATTAATAGTACAACCATTATGGAAAACAATATGGTTGTTCTTCAAAAAAGTAAAATAAAACTACCATATGATCTAGCAATCCCGCTACTGAGTGTACATCCAAAGGAAATCAGATCAGTATGTTGAAATATATCTGATCTGTACTCCCATGTTTTTTGCAGCATTAGTCACAATAGTCAATATATGGAATCAATTGAAGTATCTATCAACAAATGAATGGCAATTATATTCAGCCTTAAAAAAAAGAAGGAAATCCTGTCATTTGCAACAACATGGATGAACCTGGAGGACATTGTGTTAAGTGAAATAAGCCAGACACAGAAAGACAAATACCACATGATCTCAATTATATGTGGAGTCTAAAAAAGTCAAACTTACAGAAGTAGAGGCTAAAATGGTGGTTACCAGGGGCTGGGAGATGTTGGTCAAAGGATACAAAATTTCAGCTACATAGTAGGAATAAATTCAAGAGATCATTTGTACAATGCAATGACTCTGGTAAAATAGCAATGTATTTTGGAAATTAAAAAAAAGGTAATTAGAATGAGTATATATATGACAAGAATGAACTAGTACTTAAACGGGGCTAATGTTTACAGTCATGGTATCTTTAAATTGTATTTTTTAGTGTCTTTAATTTTTTGGTCTTATAAATATCCTCCAGCTTTCTTTTCTTTTTAATCTTTACAAGAAGTTAAAGGCTAGCTTAGTACTTTTGCATTTTTAAATCCTTTTGTCAATAACTTTTCATTTCTTCAAAGACTGTGGTTTAAAAACCAACTAACCAACAAACCAGCCAACCAACAAACACAGTGTGGCTTCTGGTTATGATTTCCATCTAAAGCAATGCTTAATTAATAATCTGTGGTTATAATTGCAAGATTACAAAAGAACGTACAGTGAAACTAAGTCTGTTTTCCAATTTGCATTAAAAGAGGAAAATGTAGTCAGATTGCATGTTCTTTCAGGGATATTTTAGACTTGGTTTATATAATATATATAAATGTATCTCTGTAAAAAATAGCACATTTCATACATCCTGGATTGCTTTCAGTCAACAGTATCTCTTGGTAGTCATTTCCTATTAGTAAATTTTTGTGACAGCTGAATGAAATACTTATCATGGTTGTGCTATCATTTATTTAATTAATTTTCTATTAATTTGATATTTTCCTAATATTTTCTATCATAATCAATTCTTCAATAAACTTTGTACATACTTTCTTGGGTGTGCATGATGGTATATATTTAAGGAGGATTACTAGAAGTGTAATTACTGCTCCAATATTTCCCAATATTAATATTATTCTAAAGTGCTTACAATCCATTGCAACTTACAACCATGAGGTATATAACTTAAAATCCACGAGGAATATGAGAGTACCTGTTTTCTTCCACATTTTAGATTATATTTTGAAATTTGCGTTTCAATAGATGGATAATGGTATTTTAATGTGCATTTTTTTTTCATTTCTCATGTAATTTAGGCTTAATAACTTTGAATATCATTAAAAACCATTTGTATTTTCTAGTCCAGTAAACTGTTTACCCATAGGGTTGTCCATTTTCCTACTCTTTTTATTTTTATGAGCTTCTGCTATATTAAAGTGACTAATCTGTTGTCTGTGAGGTAGAAACTGCCCTTGATATTTAAGGTTTCAGCACTTCTCCTTCCAATCATTTATAAGCTTGAGGGGCAGCTTGGGCATCTCACTTACTTTGGGAAATTATATGAGTGGCAATAACTTGTATCATTTCTGGGCTGCAACACTTAAGAATAGCTGTGACTGATTCTCTGGCTTCTCTTCCCTTATTCTAGCGTATCCTAAAGCTTCAGTTTAAGATGGTGGCAGCATTAGGTTATGAAGCCACTGTTGGTCCCAGTCGCTGAATGCTCTGGATCAGAGTTTCCTCTCCTTCCCTCTCTGACCTGTTTTGGACGTGTCAAATGAGTGAGAAAGAAATGTTTGTTGTTTTAAGCTACTGAGATTTTGAGACTGCTTATTTAAACATAATCTAGTCCATCTTGATTAATAACTGTCACATACATTGCAAAGTTTCCTCAGTGTCTAATTTTTCAAATATTTTTATGCTATGCAGAAAATTTTAATGTGAATGGAGTAATTTTTTTAATCTCTCTTGATTTGCTTCTAGCCTTGGGTTATGCAGAAAAAGGCTTTCTCTTTGAAAATAAGACAAGCTCTTACATTTTCTTTTATCATTTCATAATTTTTTAGTTTTTGCATCTTTGTTCTATTTTTAAAATTATTTTGGTTTAAGGATGAGATAGAAATGCATTTTTTTAAAAAATTGGTACTTATTAACACTACTAGCATTTATTGTGTCTTTAATGTGTCTCACTGCTTTGGCATGCCATAATTCTCAATTATTTCATTTCTGTATGTTGTTTTAGCTTTTTGGAGGACCTTCTACTCTGTTGCTTTAAACCATCTCTCTTTTCATGTCCTCATCAGATGTTTTACTTAATGAACTTTTAGCATATTTTGATATGTATTAGGTTACTCTTTTCTAATAGTCTTAGTTTTTAGAATTTTTGTATTTAAATTTTTTCCATTAACTTATCTATTTCTATTATAAATTGTCTAGTTATTATATTGGGATTATATTAAATTTATAAATTAATTTAGGATAAACTGATGTATCTATGATATCAATATAACAAGAATATACAACTTTCCATTTGTTGTTTGCTTTTATGCCCTTCAGTAATTTGTCATTTACCTTACGGATTTTGCAAAAATTTCTATTAATTTTTCCTGAATATTTTATGTTTTTAAACCTATTGTAGTTATATCCTAATTCTAATTAACTACCCATGACATTCTTTTCAGCAGCTGCATCTATAGTTTTTGCACTCTCCTTAATTTGTTTGGCTTTCAAATTTGCTTCAAATATCAATGTGACCAAATATGATTGCCTTGGTATTTTTTTTTCACTTACAATTTTTCTTTTAATGATTCTCTGTTCTTGCCATTTTACCTCAGAGATAGTCATGTAGCATCTCATTTTGAAGCTCAACCTTCCTTACCCATTTGTGTGTTGAGAGCTACTCATCAGGGAGTTGATGCAGGAACATGGCCTAATGTTAGCTAAGTTTGTTTCTTGTATCTGTGATTTTTCTTTCTATTTTAGGCTCACCACCTTGGATGTCAAACAAGCACATGTTTTCTAGAGTCTCAAAACTGTTATGACTTGACTTGCCACATTTCTGTGCAGTCAGTGAAAAACTTCAAAAACCAGAATTTATATAATTGTACCTTCTTACCATCTTCCAACACTTCAGAATTTTTTAATATGAATTACTTTTGTGTCAATTTAATGAAGTTGTACTCTCATAATGTTAAAGTCATTTTACTCTTTAAATGAAAGGTCTTTTGTAATCCTTCTGTATTTGACATTCTTTAAAATTTTTACCCGTTGATTACTCTCTCCCTCTTCAAAACCAATTTAATGTTGTTCTCTATCTTCTGTATACTCTTTGATGATTCTTTGTCTTATTTCAGATTGTTTTGGGTCTTCTTTCTCTATAGTGTTCTACTGATGATTAGGTCCCGTGATGCCACTTCAACTGTCATTTTTGTGGCACTGTCACATATTTTTCTCTATTAAATTCCAATACAAATGCAAATTTGCATTTGCACTGATAGCTTTATTTGAATAAACCATACACATTTCAAACTTAATAAGTCTGTAAACAAACTCATTATTCTCTTTTCAATCTCTGATATTTCTCTAGTTTATTTCTATTCTCTACGTGATGCCACTATTTGTCTTGCTTTTGCTTTTTCATTCTTTCCGAAATACTTTAAAACGATTATGTCTAAAAGGATTAGTGGGAGAGATAGATACATAAAGTCTGAGATAGGATGAAAGCAAATTAGAGTTAGAGATGATGACCAGGTGATTATGGGACTTCTGAGAAACCTTATGGCATGTAGCTGAAATCCATTAACTGGAAGAATGGAAGGGATAAGCATTTAACCGCCTTTAGTGCTTCCTTGGCTAAAGATTGTTCTACTTGTTAACTCTTCTATACCTCTGAGTTGTAGGCCATGTCTCTAAGAAGCCCCAGGGCAGAAAGAAAGAAGCTCCCAGGAGGCACCCAGACAGGCACACTCCAGTTACACTCACAAGAAGCTGCCCTATGACTGCCAAAAATGCGTGAAGCTAGTTGTTGAAGTCCTTGTCAAAATAAGAGATGAGTAGAGAGACTGAAGCAGCGCATAAGAAATGTCTGGCTCATTGTAATTATCCTACATTTTAACAGGCCCCATTACTATTCATTTACAAAATCTGGTATCTGCTTTCCCTCTTGGTGGTTTTAATCAAGCTAATCTGTACCCTCAGGTGCCCTTCTTCCTAGTTCTGCCGATCCTAATCCCACCTATTCTTCAATTTCCAGCTCAAATTATTCCTCCTTGAATTCGGCTCATTAATAAAAAAGCTACCTTCTGCTCCTAACTTGTAAATCCCAATGCAGGGATCTCTGGTAGCCCTAATAAAAATGAATTTTTGTTAAAAACAAGAATATTTTTCTCTTCTTTGTAGTGTTTGATTGTATTCCAACTGTTGAGACTGGAAAAGTTTGTCATGATGCCATTATATCTGTGACCAGTTATTAATTTCATTTTTACCTCAAGTGTTCATCTACATAATCTGGATTAATCATATCTATTTTTCTTGCTCATTTCTAGTTTTAAGTAACCAGCTTTAAGTTATATGTTTGCACAGATAAATGCCCTCTAAAAGTTCTCTTCCTACCTGCAAGGCCACATTGGAGACTAGGCATTTGCCTAGTTTTGATTGTTGTTTTCTATGTTTCTCTGAAGTAATTCATTGCAAATTCAGTTGTCTACAGCTAAGCAATGTTTTTCTGTCCGGTGAGGATGACAACTTTTTTCAGTTTATCTGATTGGCTGATTGCCACAGAGATGATACTGCGACTGTGCTGTGGGAGGAGGGGAAGATGCTGAAGCTGTGGGACAAGCTGACGCTGAGGCGGTCAGGTCAGAGAGACAGAATGAGCCCGCTGACTGTGGTGTCCTGGAGCCTGCTCTCCTCCTCCACTCCCAATTTGGTGAAATAATGCATTTCCCCAATTTTCAGGCCTGTTTGAGTTGAATTCTCTGGTTCTCATTGTTTAAAGTATCCAAAATGACACATACTTCCCCTTAGCCTTACTAACCTTTATTCGTTTTGTCTCAGGCTCTGCTGCTGTATCCTCCATAAGGTCAGATGTTGGCAAAATATTAAACTACAGGAAACGCAACAGCCTCTGAGTAACGTGACTCCACGTGCAGGTGGGACAACTTGGGACCTCTCCACTGTGCACAGCATTTGTCCTGCTTCCAAGGCCCCCACAGCATCTGAAGCTGTACATCCCTGGAGGCGAATGCCCATATGTTCACCTTTATTACCAACCTGCGGTGTTCAGGCATCTGCTAGATTACAATCTGGAGTGCACAATGGTGATTTCATCTGCGAAAAAAGGACGTCTCTTTGGCCCTCATTAAGTTAGAATGGTTAGAATGGCATTGTACCACAGCATAGAGCTGGTATTTAGGTATATTGAAAGAATCTGGGTAGAGCTAAGAGGATTAGAAGCTTATGTGTGCTGTTAGGAGGTAAGAAATCAGGTTGTGTTCCTGCATGTTTATTGTTCTTTCTCATAACCATAAAGTAAACAGATTCTCTCCTCTGAACGAAAGGAAGTTTCAATAATGTAGAATTATCTTTGCCCCTATCTAGGGCCCTTATGTCTTTTTGACCTCAAGGAACATATCCTAGAGTATGTAGGAGAATATGGTGACATATAAAAGACTATAAAGGCCACATAGCTACAGATGTTCCCTAATTGTATGCAAGCTGATTTTTCATGGAGGCTTCCACTGTGCAAAGCTTCCAGCTTGTTCCGTTATGGCATCTAATTAGACAGCAGTGCCTACAACAGTCTTGGCTGTCCTTTCTTTCCTTGGTTAACTTCTCTTGTCAGTACAGTTGCATTATCAAAATGGTATAAGTGTTATGTCAATACTGTTTCAGATATAAAACATTAGCCATGTGAAGGCTAAGGCAAATTGTTTTCCAACTAAATGCTGGCAGCCTGCTGTTGTAGATTAAGACCAGGTCTCTTTCACAAAGCAATGAAGCAGCAAATTTAAAAGGAGGCAAATAGAACATAGACAATATAGCAACAGAAATAAAATAGTTCATTACCTGGTTAATGTTTACATTTTTCTGGTTTAGAGCAAGGATAAAATTACAGATAACAAAATGACATTTAATAGACAATGGACATTTCAAGAGAAATGTAGCTTTTAAAGATGCTTCTCTTCTGTTCCAGGAAAAAATAAGGGAAGGTGGAAGTGAATTGTGTAAGGTACAAATCTCAAAGGCAGAAAATATACAGAAAAGAACGAAAGTCTAGACTCAATTCTATGAATTTTTAATTATGAGAATCTGGCCAAGTCTCTTTCCTCCTTGCAGGGACTTAATTTTCAAATTTATTATAAAGAAATTAAAGCAGATGTCTTTTCTATCACACAGAATTGTGGCAAAAATAAAATGAAATTGTGAATGTAAAAGTGTATTAAAAACTCTAAAACATAATACTAAAATTTAAGATGCTTTTTTTTACGTGGAGATATATTACATTGAGTTTGCAATCTTATAACCTGAGAGTCACAAAGACACGAAACACGCAGCTGACACTGAGTCATGATTCACAAAGACATTTTAGAAACTAGTCCATCTATAGCTAGCGTCCCATAAACCTCTCTGCCAAGGAGCGAGTTTTTCTTCCTGTATTTGGACATATCCTGTGATAGGAAGTTCAGCACTTATTTGAGCCCAATCTCTGCTCTCTGAAGTGAGCTGCATCATGCTATGCATAAAGCATGTGAGTTCATAAGAAAAAGGTTCAAGCTTTTGTTTTGCCACTTATTTATTTATCTCTTTATTTATTTATTTTGAGATGGGGTCTCACTCTGTTGCCCAAACTAGACTGCAGTGGCACTATCATGCTCACTGCAGTCTTGAACTCTGGGGTTCAAGTGATCCTCCTGCCTCAGCCTCTTGAGTAGCTGGGACTAGAGGTGTACACCACCATGCACAACTAATTTTTATTTTAGAGACCAAGGTCTTGCTATTTTGCCCAGGTGTTCTCAAACTCCTGGCCTCAAGCAATCCTCTCACCTCTACCTCCCAAAGTGCTGGGATTATAGGCGTGAGCCACCACACCTGGCCCAGTTATTGTTTCTCTAATACTGAGAAAGTTAGTTTCAGATACCACTGCCTCATTTATAAAAGTAATAATAATGCTACATAGATCATAGGGTTATCATATGCTTACCAACGTCCATTACAGATGCTATTTATTATTCTGAAGTAAGAATTCATTTTATCTTACTAAGTATATTATCATATCTGTTAAATGCATACAAGCAGCAGTAATGCAGAGTGCCCAAGTTGATATGTGTCATTCATATCTAAATACCACTCGTAAATGTTATCTTTTAAAATGTTATTTCATTGGCATTGAGGAAAATGAAGGATTACACATGAACTCTGAAATCCCCTTAACAGAGCTGAATTAAAAGCCACTCTGCTTTTTCTTTAAAATGTAACAAACAAGAAAAGAAAGGTGGACATCTATGATCTTCAGCAGTAACTCACAGAATAGAACATAGGCTAGTAATCTTGCTTTCAAAAAGTGGACGCCAAAGGTATTTGACATGACGAGGCACAGGCTGAAGTGAGACAAAATTGTCATGTTTTGACACGTCATGAGACAAAATTTATCCTTGCCACCTTTTAGTCTCTCCTTGCTGCGGATTCTCTCTGCATTGGTCAGACTCTTCACTTTCCCACTGCCTTTCCTATACCCTCCCTAGGCAAAAAACTTCTCTTGTTCCTTATTAGGTGCCTTAACTAACTTAATGAACCTCAACTAATGTCATTTGTTCATATTTGGGTCATTAGCTTCTCAAACTCTTCATTCAGTTACTTCCTTTATAAAATGGTGATAATAATATTGTAGCTTTGTTTAATATTTAAAATAGGGAATCTATATAAATCATCTAGCATATTGTCCCACACATAGTAAGGTTCAATGATTTTTAGATATAATTACAATATCATAATTAAGATAGAGCTTTATATTATATTTTCAGAAGTCAAATCTTTAAATAGAAATTGCTTGAGAGCCAGAATGTCTGGATTTGAAACCTGAATTCACCAATTATTATTTGTGTGGCATTAGGTGTTATTTCAACTCTGATTTTCAGGTTTTGTGTGACGGGGAATATAATAGTACCCTCCTCACAGTGTCATTGTGAGGGTAAGGTGGGAAAACCTGTGTAGAGGTTTTGGCACAGTAAATACTCGTAGTAAATAAATATTAGCTATTTGTTATCATTGTAATAGTTCAGGAACAATGTCATATTATGCTTTTATAAAGGGAGCATTAAAATGGAAAATATTGATTTACATTTTGCCTATTACTAAAAGTTTATGCAAAGAATGACATCTAGAACTGTAGGAAAAAAAAAAACATTTGCACAGGAATTAGGAGAGAAATTTCACTAATAATAACTAATCTTTGCTCATCCTGGCCCGCTATTTCTGCTTCCAGAAGCTGAGAGTCAGGTTAATATTTTCTCATAAACTACTGGGCTTATCAATGAATGACATAGCTCTTACTGTATTTCTGTAGGAAGAAGATATTGGTGTTGGTGCAAGATCTTTAGCAGACAAGCACATCCATCCCTACCCAACAACTCATACCTATTGAGCAAATGAGTTAAAAAGTGGTTAACAGGCCATCACAAAAAATGTTGGCAACTAAATGCATCCCTTTTTGCTGAACAGATTGGGCAGATAAGAACATAGAATGACCCACACCATCATTTTATATTAACTCTTACCTAACATATTATTATATTTTTCTTATGAAATCAAATTGATTTTCAGCTTGCTTCTGTCATCCATCCCCTGCTTTGTGATTCAATAGAAACAAATGATACATGTTCTGTTTTGCACTCTCTCTAACTTATGTAGGTGGAGTAGGTAGCCCCTATCAGCAAACAAAAAGTATAGGGATATTTGCTAAGTTGAATTGAGTGGCATATAGTAACAATGCTAAAAACTCAGTGATAGACAACTCAGTAATAGTCATTGACTATTTATTACACAGTATCTCCAAGTTCTTCACTGGATTCTGACAGTATTTTATTTTAAATTCTCAGTAATATTTAAAGTGTGTTTCCTACATTACTTAAGTAGTTTTTATATTCTTTTTTTTATTCCAAAGCAAAGAATAATTAAGAAAACAAAATATATGAAAAGATTTAACCATTAAACATAATAAAAATTTGAGATATATTTATGCAACAGATAGTACATAAGCAAGTAATATTTGTTTAAATTGTTTGTAATTAAAAAAAAATAAATGTGCCAAAATAATATTTTAAGATATTGCTTTTTTAAATTTTAGCCATACCTAATCATTGAAGAATAGGAGTAATTACTAGAAATAGAATTTCCTATTTTAAAATTATAAAATATTTATTTCTAATTTTTTAAAAATCATATAGGTAGATGCTTTATATCTATGGTAACCTCTAGAGCTAGGAATCTTTATGAATTTATAATGCCAAAATATCCAGCCAACATTTTTTTGGCTGCTGAGCTAGGTCAAGATGTGGAAGGAGAAGGGTTATTGGGGTGGGCGCATAGGTAAATGCAGAAGAACCAACAAGACTGCTTAATGTAGGGAAGACAACAAGATTGAAATCGTCATGTAGCAGTTGTCATTCTTCTTGCTGTCTAGTATCTAAAAATCCTTAATATAATTAGGCAATTGCTGCCATTCATTCATTTACAAATTAATTAATTAAAAATATGTTGAATGCTAGCTGTAAATGTGAACATCAAACTGAGTATGCAGTGATGACAAAGTAGGCAAAGTCACTGCCTTCATCAAACTTACATTCTAGAAGTTTATTATAGGAAAAGAGAGGCCCTCATCCATTCTAACAAAAAGAAAGATACTTCGTTCCTAAGTCCCCTCAGCACCTCCACTCCATCCCCCCTGACTCTGCCAGTGTCCCCCATTGCCCCACCCACACAGACTCTTTGCAACAAGGGCAAGAACGTTAACCTATCTTTGGCCAGTTAGAAGCAATCATCAGAATTTAAATTAGGAGCTACTGATGCAAAGAAACAATAGCACTAGCAAATCCATTCTGGTCATTATCATTAAGGAAGACAGCAACACCTAACCTCATGTCCACAAATTAGATCCCTCATTCAACACATTACATGGATTATCATCAAATATATGTGTAATTTGCTGTTGTTTAATAATACATTTTAATATTTTTATTCAACTATAAGATTCTCCATGTCTTATTTGTCTTCATAGTTGGCAAACTGGAGAATAATGATGGATTATTTTAAGCCTAATCTGGTGGTGACTTTAATTATAGACCGTGTTCTAAATATCGTATTTTTGCTGCAACAAATCAGTACTGTCTTAGACACTTGAAATGTAACCACTAATCTTACCTTGTTTTCTTTCCCTCTATTCCAATTAAGACTTGAACTTTGAAAGCAAGCTGTTTTCACCTAATAGGGACAGCAATAAACCTTCATCATTACGTCTTAGATCACACTAACACCTCCTTTAATGCCACAATTGAGTCTGCAGTAATACTGGAAGTCTCACTCTCCCAAATCATGCTGGCTCACTATTTTAATAATATACTGATTGTGGGAACTGGAGAGCAGGAAGTAGCAGGAATAAATTTGCCATGGTAAGACATATTTCAGTAGAGTTTCTGGTATTCAGTATAATGGAGCACATAAGGCTATCACCACTAAAGTGAGAGATCAGTTCTGCTTCTAAGAAAGAGAAACAATATTATGTAGGTATCTTTGATTTTTGTTGCAATGCATACTAGTTTTGAGCATTTTGCTGTTATTCATTAACCTGGTGCCTGAAAATGCTGCTAGCTTTGATTGGATAAGAAGGCTCTTTAATGGGTTTAAGCTGCACTACAAACTATGTCAACTTACCCATTATGACTCAATGAATCTTAAGATAGTTGAATGATCTCTTGGTGACTGTGATATTGTATGGAGTCTGTAGCAAACACAATAGGAAAATCACAGAGGAAGGCCCCAGTGTTTTGAAATAATGCCAGACTTTTTTGAGTAAACAAATATTCTGCTCCTTGGAAATATATCTTGGCTTGGGATCTCACATATACTAAGAGTTATTTATAGGACAAAAGATAAACCTGTGACTAACCCATCATGTTATATCTACTCAGTCAAAAACTTGATTACAACCAGCATCCCTCCTGTAGGGTATCAGTAAGTGCATAAGTAGGATCTTCCAAATATCTACCATGCCACACTCTTGGCTGTCCCTCAGTGCACAGCTGTGTTTTCATGGGGCATCCCCCTGTGGCCACTTGACTGAAGTGAAGAAAGAAAGGGAGTCTGAATCACAGATGCCTCAGTGTGCTATATCGGCACTAACTACAGGTGGCTCTACAGAATGGAAAGAAAAAGCTACACGGAAAGCAGACCTCAGGGCAGGCTCACCATTCATGTCAGCTGGCTTTAATAAAACGACTTTAGGATTGTATCCACAAGTCCAATGAACCCATGTGAGTTATCCAAGATTCAGTTAGGATATCATAATAGTTATTGTTATTGATACTAGATATATGAAAAATATATTTCATAACATTCAAGGGTATTTGCCATTAGGTAGAAAATAAACCTTTGGCTCCCATCATCCCTTCAAGCATCATTAATGATAAATGGGTAAATATGGGCACATATTTTAAAAACAATCGATAAAAATAAATTCCATTCCACTGATCAACCACGGTGGGAGTTAACATACTTTTGTGATTCGAAAACTACCATTGACTGTTGAGGCTCAAGATATAATAATTATTTTTAAAATGGCTCATTGAGGATACTCAGTATGGATGTCAGCAGCTCTAGGTCTTACACCCAACTGAAACATGATTGTAAATAACTTCAATTAACTGGGATGATGTCTGAGTTCTTCCTGGATGGGCAAACTAATTTAAATGGGATGTGTTGTGAAACACTTGAAGGTGTTTCTTTAATATCGTGAGATGGAACCAAACACCCTTGGAAGTGATTTTTAAAATATACTTCACTTGTAAACAGAAGAGGAATTATTTTCTGGCTGAATTTAACACCTGAAAAAATTCTTTTTAAAATTTATAACTTTAATAAATTAAACACTAACTGTTTAAACCAAAAGCAAACCTCTAATTGAAAATAAAGCTAAGCTGAGGTATAGGTATTCCTACACCTAATGGCTTTTGTGGGTCAATTACAGACTTCGAAGGGCCAAGATTGGTGTGTTAATGACATAGAAGTTTGGGCCCAAAGTGTAAGAATATTTGTATTTCATATAAGTGAATTTAAAGTTCCACATTACAGTGAGTAATCTTAATGAGATGAGCTAATGCAGTCGTTGGCAAACTATAGCCTGGAAGCTAAATCTGGCCCACTCTGTGCTTTTTTTTTTTTTTTAATGGCTGAAAAAAAAATGATAGACTATTTCATGACGTGTAAAAGTTCTGTGAAAATCAAATTTGAGTGTTTCAAAATAAAGTTTTATTGGCACATAGCCACACCCATTCATTTATGTATTTTCTATGGCTGTTTTTGCACTCTATGGGCAGAATTGAGTGGTTGTAAAAGAGACTATCTGGACTGCAAAGACTAAAATACCTACTATCTTACCTTTACAGGAAAAGTTTGCTGACCCCTGTCCTGGTGAATACAGTGACATGTTCTGTGGGTTTCATTGGATGCTGTGCCTTCCTCACAGGAATAGAGAATTATTCTGAGCTTGGTTCTGTTCCCTGCAGCGCCCTAACCTTTGGATTTGTTATGTTCATAGTCATTTAACCTCGTGGGTGCTGCCAATGTCCTGTTCTCGGCGGCAGCAGCAGCAGTGCCCTCAGCTCTGCGTCTTGCTGAATAGACGCTCAATTTTTCTGAGCCTTCCCTGAGGTACCCTGCTTGCCCAGAGATTCTGTGAACTATCCAATATTCTTTCAATTACTTCCTTTTCAGATTAAATCAACCAAAGTGATTACTTGCAACTAGGAACTCTGGTACCAAACCAAGCCCAGAAGTACGTAAGCAATCAAAATAGGATCAAGAAGATATAAAGGTGGCAAAATATTTAAGCAGATTAAGTGAACATACACAAATGTTTTCTGTGTCTTATATGAATAAACCAACATCCAAAGGCCCCATACTCATAAGACATCAGAAATTGAGTAAAATAGAAAGATAGCCCACCATGTTTCAAGAAATACAAAACATCAGATAATTGGTCAAAATTAAGGACTAAATTTGAGCAACTTGTAAAATAAGGTGAATGTGGATAGCGACACAATGAAGACAGTCTTGTAAACTTTTGCCATATTTTTATCGACCCTTAAAAGGAACATATTTCTAAAGAGTCACTGAATGTGAAGGAGTCAGGGAGTGTCAGTGAGTAGTTCAATCAGTGTCACAAATGCTGAGACCAGAAAAGACTGGCAGGAAGTGAAGTGGGGGAGAAAGTGTCACTTCCTAACCTCTAAATTCTCTGACCCCGCCAAGTCATTTATCTTCCCACAGCCTTAATTCCCTCATCTTCAAATCTAGGATAAAGTCGACCTCCTTTGAGGGTTAATTATGAGGACTAAATGAGTACTGGTTAAAAGCATGAATTGAAATCAAACAGATCTGGGATTAAGTTTTCCCCTTGAAATTTACTATCCAGGTAAATTTGGGAGAATTACATATTCTTTCTAATTTGACTTTCCTCTTTTATAAGTGGGGATTACAATAGTATCTACCTCATAAAATTTTGTGAAGCATTAAATAAAAGAGTGTATTTTAGCTCATGGCAGAGAGCCTGAACAAAAAACACCCCATAAAAGAGAGATGAAAGGGAAGAGGCATAATGATGTGGGCAGGGTGTTCAAAAAAGGAAGAAGTGAGCAAACCCTCCATTTTCCCCTAATTTTCCACCTTGGAATCAGAATGAAATGCTCTAATAATCTGGGCATGTTCCCTCTGAATAAATGATGCTAACAATAGATACTGTGCAAATAATTCATTTTAGACCATTCATTAGCAGCTTTCAGATCAGACTCCCATATCCAGTTGCTTTTTCAGAAGTGAGGAATCACACAGTCTTGTGAAAAAACCTATGTGTTATACAAGCCCCCCACCCCTGGCCCTACGTCCAGAACTAAGTCTCTTCATGGCATCTCGCAGCCCCTCCCTTAGCTGGTAAGGCTTGCTCTTCATTGGCCCATCTACCTGGCAAGATTGCCTAAGGTGTCAGGACTAATTTTTGTTGCCTTATTTATTATTCAGGCAACTTCTCAAGAAACAAAAGCCTGTTTATTTTGGCTCACTGTTTATTTTATCTTGCTTAGTAAAGAGAAAGTTCAATAACATTGTAAAATCAAATTTTGCAGGCAGCAGTTGTCTAGGAGCACACGGAGGAGTTTCTATCTGCTTCCTTACCACCGCACCTGTTATGCATACATAAACATCTATTCTTTTGTTTGTATTACTCAGTTCAAAAAAAATCTTAAAAAGTTTAGGATTAAAAAACACATGCACTGTTAAAAGTGAATGTTTCACAAATATCTTATTTTTGAGAATCGAGAGTAACAAAACAAATTTCAGATATTTCATTATGACTATGTTTAAGAACATGTGATGAAAGTATTTGGTCAATCTAATTTAGTTCTAATTACTGTAAAAACCTAGGAATACTGTTTTTTTCTTCATTTGTCAGAAATCTTTCAAAAGTTATAGTGAATCAAAATAACACACTTTTAAGAGGTCTAATTCTTTTCTAATAATAGACACTTGGCTTAGTGTGAATGTATAACTTTAGACCAAGTTGCTTAATTCTGGGCTTATCTATTTATAATTTCCTGCTTTTCCTGTAAAGAAAACTTTGAGCATATCAAAAGCTGTCTTCAATAAACTTCCAATTACTACTGCAAAATACTTGTATGCATTGGACCTACTGATGAGCACCAAACCTGAGGATCCCCAATCTAATCCTCTTTATTGGGTAAATTAAGTTCTCCACATGCTGTCTCTTCTCAAAAAGCATGTCTGATGAAAAACATGGAGATTTATAAGGTTCACTTTTATAAAACTCAGAGACACCATATTTACGAATTATATTACATTTAAATAAAGTTTAAGATGGAAATAAATAAAAATAAGAATAAAAATCATCCCTCATGGGAACTAAACCAGCCATTTAGTGACAAGTTGACTATATTGGACCCTTTCCACTTGGACGGAACACCAACTCATCACAACTAGAATCAACACATATTCCAAGTATGAGTTGACCTTACCTTTACCTGCCTGTAGAGCTTCAGTCAATACTACTACATGAGGAGTTCTGAAGTATTTGATCTACTGGGATAGGGTCCTGCATAATAACATATTGGACCTAATTTACAGAGAAGCAAGTATATCAGTAGGTACTAACTGCATGGTCTGCCAGTCCTATCATAAACTACATCACCCTGAAGCTGCTGGACTGCCTGAGCAATGGAAAGGCCTGTTTTAAGGAACAACTGAGACACCAACTTGGAAAAAAACATCCCATGAGAATGAGGCACCATCTCCCAGAATGTAGTATATACTCTAAATCAACACTCTTTTTTGGCTGGGTTCTCAATCCATGGGTGCAGGAACCAGGAGGTAGAAAGATGAATGACCCCACTTACCATCATTCCCAGTAACCCACTGGGGGATTGTATGCTTTCTGTTCCCACAATTCTGGGATCTGTGGATAGGTGGTCTTGGCTTTCAGAGAGAATGCATCCACCACCCAGTAAGCCTTATTAAATTTTATGATTCATCTGCCAAATGAAAAAGAATAAAAATTGTATGTTTTACTCTAAGAATAGAATTGTAATAAGAATAAAACTCAAAGAATAAAAAATTATAATTTCTTCCTTTACTTTCTAATCTAATTGGATTTTGGCCAAACTTATATTTGTAATTATTAAAACTTAGCAATGTTACTGAGAATTTATTAGTCTATACAGTCAATTAAACTAATTTTTAACCTCTTAAGTAAATAGCAGATGTTAGATCAGTATTAGAAACTTTCTTCTGAAAAATAAATTCACTTAATGATCAGTAAGAGAATATTAAATTAATTCTTTGTTATAGAAAATAAAGGGCCATATGTCAGTAATAGTGATGGACTCTCTAAGGTAGAAAAGCAAAATTAATTTATGCCAGTGATACAATGGAGGAACTTAGACTATCTGAGGAATAAAATACTCAAGAAAACAAACGCATGTGTAGAACAAATATTTAACTTAATTTAATTTAATTTAATTTAATATTTTTCTTCTACTAGTTTGAGAAGTTTTCTGTTTCTGGAGAAATTGTTTTATGTTTCTGATAGAATCACTCTACATAATCACTTTTGAATTCTGATTTTTAAAACTTGAAGTAGTAATATATTTAAAGAAGGTAGAAATGCGAGACCATTAGGTGTGAATTTACCTGTCCACTCCTCCCCCCTCCCACCTGCTTGGTTTTCCTTGAGTTCTACTACCATATGTGAGCATGAGTGTTGATCAGTTAGTTCCAGTCTGATAGTGAGTACATGTGGTGTTTGTTTTTCCATTCTTGCGATACTTCGTTTAGAAGAATGGTCTCCAGTTCTATCCAGGTTGTTACAAAGGGTATCAGTTCACCAATTTTTTTTTTTTATTAGAAACACACAGCCTCCCTAGGCTCAACCAAGAAGAAATGGAATTCCTGAAAAGATCAATATCAAGTATCAAAATTGAAGATACAATAAAAAATTTTCCAACAAAAAAAGTCCCAGACCTGATGGTTTCACACCTGACTTTTACCAGACCTACAAAGAATAACTGGTACTTACACTGCAGAAATTATTCCATAACATCGAGATAGAAGGAACCCTCTCCGACTCGTTTTATGAAGCCAATATTATGATTATTAATAAACATGTTACTCACGTGAAACCCAAGACTAGAAAGGGAAAAGACTAAAGAAAATGCTTGAGCTTTCTAGGTGAGGGAAAAGAGTAGATATTTTGACTGAGTGTTACTATTTGCCACTCTTCACAGTGTAAATGATCTAATTATCTTGAAATAATTTGGACATGAAGTTAAACAAGAACAAGAAACTGTCTTTCATTTCTTCTTCTACTTTCATATATCAGAAGTTTTTTTTCCAGCTCTGTCCAAAAAAAATACGATGCAATAAATAAAACAGAATAACTGAAACTATCTTGTGGTTGACAAGAGTAGGGGCAGGTTGCACTTTGAGAGGTTAGGAAAGCAGAGGGGAAAAAAGATAGATGAGTCCAAATCCCTGGGAGAGGGAGGTCAAGAAAGAAGGATCTGCAGGAGGGATGAGGCCATCTAAGGGTCTGGGTGAGGGACAACTGTACTTGTGTCCACAGAGACATGGGTTAGTCCACCTGGATTTCATAGAGGAGTCAATCCAGATTTTACACATGGGAGTCTTTTCTATTAGTTTGGAGTAGACAACGTTTCCAGTAGCCCTGTTTATGATGCATTAGTTTAGGGTAATTGTTTTTGGTGAAGTGGGGTAAAGAACTTCCTCATAAAACTCTCAGGTTCTTCCTTAGATTTGGTATTGTATTAAAAACAAAACAAAACAAAACAAAACAAAGCAAAACCGCATACCAAATTTCTGTGAAGCCTCCGGCTTCTGTTTTCCTTAACAGCTTAATAGCTTTTACATGGAACTGATCACAGACAGGGGATCTCTCTTCATGGGATGGGTTTTTAGCCTATTGAGAATGTGCAGTACTGTACATTTCAATATCGCTGAGAGTATTAAGGGCCAAAAGCTTCAAGACTACTGACAGTTATAACTTTTATTATTATTATTAAAATATTATTACACCCAACCCTCTGCATATGTAACAGCATGTATGTATGTAATATAGAGACCTATGCATTTTTCTGAAATGGAATCACAATATTCATTCAATATTATTAAAATTTAATATTTTATTGAATTTAAAGGCAGAAGTTTAATGGAGGAATAGCTTCAATTCATGTTGCTGTTTTTCTCCTACAGATATGTTTCTAAAATTGTGCAAGGAAAAAAATTATCTTGAAAAGTAAAAGAATAATGAAAAATATTAAGAATTTGGAGTTATTTAAAATTATTTATGTTTTAGAAAATATTGAATTTCTCTTCTGAAGGATAAAATTTGGAACTGGTTAAACTATGTGATGTAGATATTAATATTAATACTAGTTAATATTACTATCAATATTACAAATTAGATAATTCCCATTGAATAACATGGGAAAAGTTATACATATTATAAGTAAAAAAATATCAACTATTACAAATAGTTTGATAGCTAATTAAATATATAATATTTATATTGGGAAAAATCTAATTAATTGTCAAATCAATTTGACAATTAATATTTGATTGGATATTTAGTTGTTTTTCTCTTTTATCCTTTGTAAATTATTCTTATTTCTACAATAAATATGTCTAATATTTATAATGATAAAATAAGTTTTTAAGTTATATACAGTAGTATTCCAAGTATGTATGTGTGCATATATAGCCCCACTCCCACTTTATTGGTAACCTTTGTCATTGGCCACCAAAGACCACTGGTAGCATATCTGTAGTCAAACAAATATGGGTTTATTACTTACTGCATGGATGTCTCAGTCAGAGGATGTTAGGGGAAACTTGTTACAGGATTTGGTCTTGGGTTATGTGATTCGGGCTTATATTAGGAGTTTCTGCAGGATTAGGTCATGCATAAAAATGGGAGGGTAATTAATTCTATGTTAGGGTAATTAATAACTTTTATATAGAAAGCAGAAAGAATGGAGAGGGGCTAAAGTTGTAATCACAAAACAGCAGTCATTCATGTTAGGAGAGGAAGATGCTTGATCATTTTTGTGGCTTGCACTGAGTTCCAGTTTTTATATATTGAGACACAATGATACAATGATTTTGTTTTTGTCTTGTTCATTATGGATATAGACTAACTTCACATTATTTTGGTGTCTGTGAAATTATTTAAGTAGGAACAGCATAGCCTAGCTGTTAATGCTAGCTGTCAAGGCTGCTTTTTCCCATTCTTTAGTGTTGGGGAGATATTCTTTTTTTTTTTCCTCCCGGGCATATCTTTTAATGACACGTACACACACTCTCCTGGGTACATTCGTGCCTAGGAGCGGAATTGCTGAGTCATGGGGCTGACTATGTTTAGCTTTAATGTAAACTGCCAGACTCTTTCCAAAGCGCTGTGTGCTTTTGCATGCAACAGTGTATGAACGTCCCAGCTGCTCCACAGCTTCGGCACGCCTAAGTTTCCTCAGTCCTTTTAATTTTAGCCATTCTGGCTGGGCAGCTAAACTACGTCCCTGAAGGCAGCCTTTCTAAGACAGCCCAGAGATGCAAGTCAGAGGAGGGGTTGGGGTTGGAGCTGGGCCTGCCCGCGTCTCAGTGCCGCTGTCCAGGAGGCCGGGCCGCTGAGAGTGCACGTGTGTGCACATGCTGATGCGCAAGACAACGGTGAAGGAGAAGCTCCCAAATTTGAGGGGGAAGCAGCCAGGGGGCAGGGGCCACGTGCATTAGGCCACCCCTCAAGATCCCAGGGCAGAGCCTGGTCGCGGCAGGGGCTGCCTGAGCCCGGGCCTCTCCTAGGGAGCCCACGGATACTGCTTTGTTCATCTGGTGCAGGGGAAGAAACACTCCCACAGACAGATGGGCAGAAAGAGGCCAGGAGGGGAGGGCCTTCCCTGAGGTCACACAGCCAGGACTTTGACCCAGGTTTCTGGTTATCCGTGCTAAGGTCTCCCTGCCCTCCCAGCTCCACTTCCTCAGGGAACCCAAGTCAGGAACAAGGCCTCAGGCGGGAGAGACCCCAGGACCCATCTCCCACAATCTTCTGAGGTGCTCCCTCGTCTCCCACCACCCCCCTGATTCGGGGCCCACCTGCCATAGGCCTCCTCTCTTGGGGTCCCAAATCTCACCATCTCTCCCATGTCTCTGCCGTAGGGGCCCCTCTTCCATAGTGCCCATGTCCAGGCCCCATCTCCTGAAATTCCCTTATGCAGAGTTCCCCCCAACTTCCTGCTCTGTGGCCCCTCCCCACAATATCCTTGCCTCTGGACCCCACTGTCCCCCTCCTTTGTAGCCCCATGTCTCGCCATGGCCCACGCTGTTCAACATCTCCAGGCCTTTTTACCTCTCCTGCCTGTGCTCAGAACAAGACTGGTGTGTTGTGGAATGAAATTGCTTACATTCAGTTCCTATAAGGAAACCCAACAACTCACACAAAAGTCAAACCCAGGTTTTCCAAGGCTGGCCATGGAAGAGGCGGCTGGGCCTTTGCCTCCAGCTCTGTTCCCCAAGTTGCATCTCCCTCGTGGGGGATCTTGCACTGGTTACCTCTGAACTCAGGTGCTGCTCCCTCGTTAACACACTGGGCTAACTGCACATTCACGGTCCTCCTTTGATTTCCTGAAGCAAAGCCGCACCCAAGTTGGAAAACCTGAAAACCACCAAAAGCCTGGTGGTGGCCCCACTCCCCCAGGACCCTGCTGCTGGAGCTGATTCCAGCCGGGCAGGCCGTGAGTGGCTGGAGCGCGCTGCGCGACCGCCTTGCCCTGGGGCCCCTTCGTGGACCAGCAGCGCTGGCAGCCCCGCAACCTGGGTGAGCTGTGCCAGCTCCTCCTACACTAGGAGATGTTCTTAAAGTGCAGGCACTGGACTGCCACTTTGGCATCACCTGGGGGCTTGTTAGAAATGTAAATTCTCAAGCCCCGCCCCAGAAGTACTGAATCAGAAACTCTGGGCCTGGGACCAATCTATGTTTGTTTTAATAAGCCTTTTTGTCTGGGTGATTCTGATGCTAGTTAAAGTATGAGAACCTGGTGTAATGGTTCTCTGCCGTGACTACACATTTAGAATACTTTGAGGGATGGCAATTTTAAAATCATACTGATGGCCAGGACCAATTCCTGCCCAATTGCAGTCAGAATCTCTAGACATGGGCTTAAGGTTTGGTACTTTGAGGACATTCTCTGGCTATTTGAATGTGCAACTAGTTTGGAGAACTTGTTCTAGTGTACTTGAAAAGACCAAAAAAAAAAAAAAAATCCCCACAAAAAACAAAAATACACCACTCCCTCCCCCTCCACAGCTCACATTTATTCACAGTACTGTTGCTTGTTTTTGGAGAATAATTTTGAAGCACCAGTTAAAGTTGAAAATTCACATACATACAACTTAGCAATTCTATTTTGAAGTATATACTGTAGATAACATCTTACATGAACACAAAGTAATCTATATATAAACATTTATTTCATCACTGTTTGCAATAGGGAAGGATATAAATATGATACAGTCCAAAGCTGAGAGATGGTTAAATTGCAGGGTGTCTATAAAATGGTACACAACCCTGTGGTTAAAATAAATGATATCAATTATATTTATGTGGATAAATCTCAAAAATATACTAAGGAGTGAATACAGCAACTTGAAAAACATTACATATAATTTTAGTAAATCTTAAATTTACTGCATCTTGCTATAGGTACAATGTGCTGACTAGTAAAAGTTTAAAGGCAAGCACACAAATTATTTGCAAAGCTTCAACAGAGGCTACTTCTGCAAGAAGTAAAATGGAGGTAGAATTCTGGGAGTTTTAGAAATACTTGTAATATTTTATTTCTCTGAGGAGTAAGTGAAGCAATTATAATAAAAATGTCACTTTTTTCAAATTAGGCTAGAGATTGCCACTGGAATTTTGAGACTACTGTTCTCTCTCCTTCAATCCAGCAATCCAGTGTTGACACTGCCACGCTGGACTCATTTATTTATTTTTTATTTTTGGAGACAGAATCTGAGTCTCACTCTGTCACCTGGGCTAGAGTGCAGTGGCATCATTGCAGCTCACTGCAACCTCAAACTCCTCTTGCCTCAGCCTCTCAAGTATTTGGGACTACAGGTGCACACCTGGACACCTGGCTATTTTTTCTATTTTTAGTAGAGACAAGGACTCACTCTTACTCCGGCTGGAATCAAACTGAGGACAAACCATCCTCCCGCCTTGGCCTCCCAGAGTGCTAGGATTACAGGCGTTAGCCACAGCTCCCGGCCTGGACTCATTTATTTTAAAGCTTCATCTGTCAATTCTTCATTGATTACGAAGCTGTATATTATAACAATGTGTTTGAAAATTATCAGATGGAATTTCAGGAAACAAAACAAAACAAAACAAAAACTGGAAGCTACCTTACAATCTACTGATTGTCTTTCTTTTGGACATATACCTGCCAGTGTGATCACTGCATCATATAGTAGTTCTGTTTATATTTGCAAACTATTCACTGACAAGGAATTAATAACCAGAATATATAAGGAACTCAAACAAATCAATAGCAAAAGAACCAAATAATCTGGTCTAAAAGTGCGCAAAAAATCTGAACAGACATCTCTTAAAAGAAGACATATAAATGGCCAATGGGTATGTGAAAAAATGTTCGACATCACTAATCATCAGAGAAATGCAAATCAAAACCACTATGAAATTCATCTTTTGATCTCTGTATGTATATCACTCACCATGCCAGTAAAATATAGTTATAAATAACACATGCTCTTTTACCTTAAAGAGCTTTTAATCTGAAAGTCTGATAGACACATAAAAGGCACTGATCTCTGGTGCATGTGAATGTGTGCCGATATCTTTTTATATTTGTATCCTCCTCTATCTATCACCATCTCTATTTATAGAGGAGCTATTTTATAAGAATGAAATGGTTATCTTTTAAAAATATTTTAAGGAAAGTTTTCTAGATTAGTGGACACCTGATGTGGGTTTTCAAGGATGAATAAGAACTATCCAATCATAGGAAATTTGAAGATGGCTTTTCAGGCTTGAAAGGCATAACTATATGAAATAGCATAGTATATACATGAAAAAACAAGTATTTAAATATAGTTGTAGGATATTGTGAGCGGCCAGAGTATTAGCAGTTGAGGTTGGAGAGATGTATACATTTGGAAAGTCAGATCATCATTGGCCTTCTGAATTATTTAAGAAGTTTGAATTTTATCCTCTATGCAAGGAGACTTTAGATGGATTTTAATCAGTATAATTAAGTGAGCAGTGTCGTACTTTAGAAAGATTACCAATTCAAACGTGGGTAAAAGATTTAACTGAAGGTTTAAGATTGGAGGCTGGTGACTCAAGAGGAAACCACTATCAGGGCTGCCCTTGGGGGTGCAGGGCTCAGGAAAAATATTTTTTGCTGGACTGCTGTCTATATGAACAATTTGATTAAACAAAATTTATGCTGAGATATAGTTATCTAGAATGATGGAGAGAGAAGAGGTACTTAATCCAGTCAGTCCGTGAGGATACTTTGCAGTGTCCAGGTACCATCTCTTCCACTTCAGGTCCAGGAACCACCTCTTTGCGTTCTTTCATGTCCAGTGTTTCAATTCTGACTAATTTAATTTCTCCCACCAAAAATAGCAACACTATTCTTACTTCAATACCATGACCCTGGGGGAAATGTTTAACTAAACAATATGATCCTCTTGCCTCTGCAGTTCTCTAACAGCATTTATTGAATGCAGGTAAATCATGAGTCGCGGCATCGCATCATCCATCATGAATGCTGGCTTCCACTGACTTGCTTCAATGCTGTAACTCTGCTTAGCTCATGGTGACTACAAATGCATGTCTTGCCCAGACACTGCAGCAAAATAATGAATGATAATTAGTTTTCTGGTCATGTCAAATCCTCTGTCCATTATTTTATAGTGTAAATGAAGAATTATGTCCTTTTTTGATCTCTTTAGGCTATAATCTGTGAATTATTGGACTATGTTCTCTTTCAATGTTGGTGGCATCTTTGCTTTCTATATACTGCCACAAGTGGGAGAGATAGCAAAGGGGCCTGTGGCCAGAGTGGGAAGAGTGGTGTCATTTATGTAGCACGGCTTATGACTGACCTGGTAGAGGGGTGGTGAGAAGGTGGGCATAGGGTAAATGACATCTGATATCACTCCTGCCACCCTCAGGTGCTGTAGACTGGAGGTGCACTAGGGTGGGAACATGGGCAGGAAAGAGCTGACTCATGGGCCTACATACCGTAAAGCTCAGTGGTCTTTTGTGGATTGTTGATAGCCTCTAAGCTCTAGTGCTCTGAACTCATCTTATGTCTCATGTGAATGGGAATCACTAAAATCAGTATATTGACACCATTCTGGGGGCCTAATCTCATGCTATCCAGTAAAAGAAATACCACACCTACCAGCAGGAGCTATCTGCTTGGGAACTAGGGCCCTAGGATGGCTCTGAAGTCATGAATCCCAAAGCTCCTTGGGGCATCTGGTTGACCCCATGTTGTGATGAGTGTGGGATGAAGGGCTGGGGTCAAGTATATTGCTGAAGAGGAGAACTGGATTGAGGCCTGTGTGAGCAACCACCCAGTCTCTGGGTGCCCCGCTGGATGGCATTATTGGCCCTGGTCAGTCCTAGCCACCAGAGCAGGACTCAAACCTTTTGATGAAAGCCTCTAAAGCACAGGGCCCCTGAGGCATAAGATCCAGGCAGGGTCCTGGAGTAGATCAGACAAGTGATGATGTGAGCCTTAGGGCACAACCTATGACAGAGAGGTACAGTTTATGGTTTCCACATGACAAGAGAGAGTAGGGGAAGTCAATGATTAAACTTTGGTTTCTGACTTAGGTAAATTAGTGTTTGAGAAGGCATTAGTCTGGACAGAAAAAAGATTTTGGTAGGAAAGAAAATAAATTCATACACTATCAGGTAAACTGTGTGATTTTCATTTTCATTACATCACTTATTATTAGATCCATATGTAAAGTAGTCACCCAGGGTTTATGCTGAAATGCAGATTCTAACCTAGTAGGTCTATTGTGGGCCCTGAAATTCTGCATTTTTAACAATCTTCCAGATGATACTAACTTTGCCAATTGGAGAACTATATTTTGAGTAACAGCGTCCTAGACTATGGATCTAGATTACTGGGTTAAAGACCTCCTAATTCCTCTCAGAAAGAACAAAATCACGTAAGAGGAATTAACATATTGCACCCTCTCCAAGAGCTATTTCCAAACTGTCATTTATCTCTCCTTGTCTCAGTTACTCACTGACAATAGGAGCAATCATCCTAAAAGCCATATGTAAAAACGGTTCTTCCATAAATCTAAGTATTCACTATAAATTTGTTGTAATTATCTATTACTGTTAAAGAAACCACCCCCAAACTTGGTATCTTAAAACACTGAGTTACTACTCCTCATGATTATGTAGGTTGACTGGTTGATCTTTTGCTCTGTGTAGTATCAGGTGCTGGGGTGACTACAGTCATCCGGAGGCTCAGTTGGATCTCAGCCGGGGCTGTCAGTCAGGAGCCGCAGTTCTCCTCCCTCTACCTGACTACTTGGGCTGCCTCACAGCATAGTGATTGGATTTCAAGAAGGAGCATTTCAGAACAAGCATTCCAGAGAAAAGAAAGTAGAAAGTTATTAGGACAATTAAGGGTTAGGCCCAGAACTGGTGTAATCTCACTTCTACTGCTTTATTTTGTTTTTATGTCAAGCAGTGGGAAGGGAGATACATACGGTTTGAAATCTGGAAATAATGGTTCATTGGGGAATCATCAAAATTACGGTCAACCACAGGTGTTTCAAGAAGTGAAGGCAATTATTGAGAAGTTGACTGAGTTTACTTTTTAGTTGATTGTCATTTCCCCTCTAATATTTACTTTCTTTTTATCAACTATTTGATCATTAGAAAAGAAAATATTATTCTCTTATTTGAAAATAGACATAGATAATAGCAAAAGAGAGTGAATGAAAAGAAAAAGAATATAATGGAGGTGGGAGAGCAGACACACACACACACACACACAAAATAAAAAATAAAAACTAGGACCTTCTTTGTTCTATTCAATGTGAGAAAGAAGATGTACCATATGTAAAACTGTAACATTAATTTGCTGTGATTGTGTGTATCTCTGAAACTCTCTGGTTGTAGGGTCCTCTTGCTTTCAATTTTCAAAGAGCCCATTCAGCTGACACTTTATATCTAGCTCTTGATGAGCTGCAGCCTTAAATTTCATGTAGCAGTTTCTTTCGTGCAATCCTTAGACCCACTGTGGTTCAGTAGAATTAAAACTCAAATAAAGTTGAAATGTAATTTCATAAACATTTCCTAGCCCAAGGAGATTGCAAGCCCTAAATAAAATTTCATAGAAGCAATATATGCTGAAAAAGTGGTGATATTTAGCTAAACTTTTTGTAAAGAAATAACATTGTAAAATTGAAATCAGTTCCGAGAGTTGTTGAGAGAAATAAAATTCCATCTAATAAATCTGTGACAAGACAAAGAGTTTATACAACCGATTTCCTCCCTTTCCTTCAATGTACTTAGGCTCTGAGATCCACATAATAGTGAAAACATGCTCTAAAGGAACATTTACCTAAATGGGTTGTTTCCATGCTTGATTTATACACAGAACAAGCATAGCATATGTCCTTAAGCAGCTGTATTGGGAATAGCAGAAAATACAATTTTACTTATTGTAAAAGAACAATTTAGATTTTAATGGCTATCACATCTTATTCATTTTTAAATATACACTTTAATAGTAGCAAAAGAAGAAATCTCTTTGGTGTCTGTGATATATTTATCCCTGCTTTTATGCTTAGAGGTGTATCTTTCTAAATACGTATATATTTTAATAAACTTTTATATTGAAATAATTTTTGATTTTCATAAAAAAAATGGAATGATAGTACATAGAGGTGTTATATATTCCTTGTCCATTTTTTTTCCATTGTTAACATGTGTATATGTGTGTGCATTTGCATGTGTGTGTGAGTGTGTGTGTGTGTGTGTGTGTGTGTGTGTAACCTCCACCTCCTGGAAGGGGGAGTACCTACTTATATAATATCAAGTAAAATTCTTCTGTAAGAAAGATTTATCTCTTTTCCATCATTTCAGTAATTTATTTATATCATGTATATTTATTTTACAACTTGAGTGATAATTCAATACTATGTCATTTCCTTTTTTTCTCAACTTGTTTAAGCTTTGGCCATTGGTTAGTTTGTCTCCTTTATCCTCTAACTTGTCCTCATCCCTTTGTATTTTGAGCACCTCCTTACTTTCTGGTACTATCAGATACTCCAGGCTAATGTTGTATTTTCCCAGTCGCAGAGCTGAAATTAGCCACTTCTCCAAGGAATTCTGGTTTCTTTTATTAGAGAATGGCATTTAGAAACTAACATCTGGGCACTGGGTGTGCTTATTGCCTGAGTGTCATGGTTTCCAGGCTTTATCCACAAACAAATGATGATTAATATATATATAGGTGATGGGATTCAGACCACTGGGATTTAGGGACGCTATGTCTGAGGCTGTGAGGGGAGAGGAGGTGAAGGAATTGCCTGAGCGGAAGCCTGAAATAAGGGCAGATGTTAGCTTCCTAGTTGGGGGACATATATCAGCGATCTGGGAGTACAGCAAAGCATGCTCCAACCTCAGAGCCTAAGGGGTCTCATGCATGAAAAGCCGTGGAGCGGCCTGACATGAAAACTTCTCATGGCTGTAGAGGTGGATTGCCATATGTCAGCCTGGGAGAAGGGTCTTAAGGCTTCCATTTTTAGGACACTGGGCCAAGCTCCTTCTCTCCATTTCTCTCAACAATGCCTCAGTTAATGTAAAACCAGTCTCCCAGTGGAAAGCCTGTACTTTCTTTGTTCCTTGATCAAATGGGTCGCAGCTACTGAAGTTAAAGATTGATGTCTATGTACATAGCTTGTGCTTCGTATAAAACTAGTTAGTTTACCTGGGGACAGAGTTGTGCCTACTGAAGAATTATGTGTTTTCACTTCTAGAAAGGAGAAGATAATTAGCTAGGACACCTTGTGATTTGGGGAGAGCCCCGAGACTTTTGTTCATTGTATCCCATGATTTTTTCACATGAGATCATTGTATTTTGCAGCATGGCAAAGAGAATAAAAAGCAAGTGCTGGGTTTCAGTCACCACCACCTTGGCATGGGAGTGCTGGTGGTCCCCTGATTTCTCTGCACTCTTAAAATTATTCCTGTGTCTGTGCCTGTGTTTCTTTCATCTCTTGCAATGCATTCTGCCTGAGGACCATATCTTTATCAGGGACATCATGAACCCCCAATATGTAGGCTTAATAATCTATCTCTAGGAAAACATATCTATAGTTGTTTTTTTTTAAAAAAAAAACCAGGAAGCTATAATTGTTTTGATATCTGTCCACCTGTGTATATATTAAACCAAACAATTAGTTCATACTGGTGGCCCTGACTCTAATTTAGTATTACAGGGTTCATATTAACCTTCCTTTCTTGCTTATGCATAATTTACCTCTCCAAAACAAAATATTTAGCTAAAATATACTTTACTTTTAAATTTTAATTTCAAATTTTTGTTGTGTTTAATATTTTTGGGACCACCTGGAAGTGGAGAATTCCTTACACAGAATGTAAGATTCATTTATTAATAAGACATACTAGCCTTTGAATATATTATATACATATGTAGCTAGTTAATTTTAAATATTTATTCATTAATATAAGTACCAGCTGTACTTTACTTGCAAGGGAGGAGCATAGCAAGAGGCTAAAAATAAAGGTGGGTGAATAATAAGACTTGATAAAATTGTCCTGATGTGAACTGTGGTTATTTGAAGCTATAGATCAGTGGTACTCAACCATAGCAGCATGTAAAAATCACCTGGGAAGTTAAAAAAAAAAAAAAAAAAGCCAATCCCTGATTCTCCCCCTTGAGAGGTTCTGATTTAATTTGTCTGGGGTTCAGAATGGGTATAGGGATTTTAAAAGCTCCCCAGGGAATTCTGATGATGTGCAACCAAGGTTGAGCTGAGATTCAGAACTTATTCTGCACTTGGCTAAGTTAATGCTGATTGTAGCATCCTCATGCTGCCTTGTTTTCTAAATGGATGTATTCCAAGTTAAGTAAAGTGTAAAACAGTAATATATATTTGGGTTTGGACAACAGGGCACACTGTATTGCTATAGCAGATGTGGTCACCAAAGCACAGTTGTAGCTGTTATGATAGGGCTGTCAAACGTATGTGGTGATCTATGTCTGAGGAGTAGTGCAATATGTTGCCTTTTAATTTTGGATTATAAAACATATGGCAGACACTAAAATCACAATTTCAAAATAAGGTACTGCAGTAATTATATTCCCATAAATATGATTTGGACGTGTAGGGTCCTAAGCCTGTTCCAAACCAAAAAGCACCCCTAGAAATTCCAAGATATTCCTTTTTCATTAAAAAAACATACACAATGACCTACTGGTAGGGACTGAATTGTGTCCCTCTAACATTCATATGTTGAAACACTAGCCCCCACTTTAGAGACTGGGCCTTTAAGGGAGTAATTAAAGTTAAGTGGGATGATTAAGGTTAAATTAAAGTTAAATAAGCTTACATAAGCGTGGGGCCCTAATTCAATAGGATTGGTATCCTTATAAGAAGAGGTAGAAGCATCAGGAATGTGCACACACAGAGAAAAGGCCACGAGAGAACACAGCCAGGAGGTGGTCTTCTATAAGCCAAAGGGAGAGGCCTCACCAGAAACCAAGCCTGCTGGCATCTTGATCTTGAATGTCCAAGAAAATAAATTTCTGCTGTTTATGTCACTCAGTCTGTGATATTCTGTTATGGCAACCTGAGTGCATAATACACCCAGCAATTTCACTTCTCAGTGTATAATCAATAGATATATATGTACATATTCAAGAAATGTTGAAAAATATTCATAGTAGCTTTATTCATTATTGACCAAAACTGAGTGCATCCAAAATGTCTAACCTTAAGTGTATAATTCAACAGTTTTGACATACACACAGCCATGTAATCTATACCTTTAACACAGTATAGGTCTTTTCTACCACATCTAAAGGTTCCTACGTGAGCCTTCCTAGTTAATACTTCACACTCAGAAAACCTCACTTTTCATTTTTTCCACTATAGATTAGTTCTGCCTGTATTAGATCACAATATAAATGAAACCTAAAAGTGTGGAGACCAGGACTGCATAGGATTTTGCCAGAAATAAGACTTCTAGTGTCTCAATAATACTTTTACTAAGAAATTCAATAATATTTTGGCAATCCATAGTCTATAAATATTTAAATGCATAAATCTAACTCAACAGATATAAAAATACTTTTTTCCTGTAGTTATTTATTTTCACACTCTAGGTTACTTCCTTACCTTGATAGTATAGAGATTTATCATGGATTATTTTATAAATCTTAGACAGGCTCAACAATTCATTTTGAATTAAAATAATGCATCATTCTAACTTTAATCATTGATTTACAGCAGGAAATATAAAGTATTTGGAGTTGAAGATTTATACAATTTAATAATATTCACTGTGCAGATATGGTTGATACTTCCTGAAGTGTTTCTAAATGTTCATTTGGGACAAATATGGATGTCCATAATATCTAAACTCATTACATTTTAATGGTATATCTTGAAGGTATTAATATATCAGTGGATTTATTATAAAAGAATGTGGTCCTTTAAAAATTAGAAGAAAAGTGTTGTGATCCTCCAGTACACTTTTTTCCCAACATGGTTACTTTTTACAAGGTCTACTTGCAGTGCTTCAAAGTGCTTGCCTCTAAATTTTGACCAGTATTTATTTAAATAAGTAATCCTAATAACAAACAGCATATAAAAAACAAACTTAGGATATCAAGCTACTCCCTGGCTATATGCTAAATATCAGTGACCTATTATTTGGCATTCCTTTAACTGAGATAAAATAATGTCACTTTGTTGGTTTAATTATCATGGCCACACCAATGTATATTTTTACCTGAAATATTCTATTTAGTTTATATGTATACTTCTGAAACAGATTCAGGTTTATCCCTGGGTCTTGAAAATAGTTTGCAAGTTATATGTATATTTAAAATATAATATATCTACCAAATATTACAGGTTTTTAATTAAATTTCAGAATCAATTATGAGACATTTTTGACGATCTTTGTAATTATTAAGATTATTTTCCAGCAAATATTTACTTTCTATGCTCCCACTTAAGCAAAGTATACACCTCCTTACCCCACTGATGTCATAGACCATATGACTTACTTTGGCGTGTGAAGCGTTGGCAGGTGCGATAAAGAGAGGCTTCTTGAATATTAAGTGACAATGCAGTCCATAAAGTAAAGTGTACTCTGTGTAGTACTGGCCTACACATTAGGCTTCTCATTTTTATCTAAAGAGATTTCAAAGGTTGTGATTGGAGTTCCACCAGAGTCAGTGTTTTTTAACTTCATTAAAATTAGTCCTGTACTATGCCTGAAATCCTGCTTATATTTCACAGTAAACCTGATTTCTGCTTCCTCATTTTGTACATAGCAGTTCTCCACCATATATTTCCAAAGGAATGTGAGCAAACTTTAATACTGTAGTACTCTCCCCTTCTTGCAAACTAAATCCAGTGAAGGCTGAAAATATTCCTAGATTTACATATTATATTAAAGTGTAATTTCTGCCCTATATTTACCAAAAATTCAGTCAGAGAGGGACATATATGTTCTTGTACATGTAGTTAAGTGGACCAATGATCCCTGTGTGAAACATAAAGCAGAAAACATAAATCAAGAGCCAAACTCTGATTACCTAACTAACCTGTTACTCCAAACTCAGCCTGCATTGAAGGGAGGCTTCCTCCATTACTTTTTATTTTTATTTATTTTTTATTTTTTTTATTTCAGCTTATTATGGGGGTACAAAAGCTCAGGTTATATATATTACCCATGTCCTGCCCATCCCCCTGAGTCAGAGCCTCAAGCGTGTCCATTCCCCAGAGAGTGCGCCTGGCACTCACCGTGTAGTCATACCTCCATCTCCTCCCCCCACCCCCCACCTCCCCGAGTCAGCACCATTCAAGCATGACCATTCCGCAGATGGTGCGCAACGCACTCATCATGTAGACATACACCCAACCCCTCCCCCACCCCCCGCCTCAGTCTGATATCCAGTTGGTATCATTCCCCAATGTGCATTTAGGTGATGATCAGGGAAACCAATTTTCTGGTGAGTGCATGTGATGCTTGTTTTTCCATTCTTGGGATACTTCACTTAATATAATGGGTTCCAACTCTCTCCAGGAGAACCAAAGAGATGTCGTATCACCGTTATTTCTTATAGTTGAGTAATACTCCATGGTATACATATACCACAATTTACTAATCCATTCGTGAATTGATGGGCATTTGGGTTGTTTAATCTATTTGTGATTTATTTCCTCAAAATACCATTGAGCTCCGTTTTTCTCCCCCTCACACTTAGTAGGTTCTAGTGATACATACATATGACAATTCTTAGGGTTATACAAAAGTGAAATGGTGAGAATCTAAATTTCACCATTGTTCGTTCTCTTGTTCTCAAAAATAAAAATGAATGTGACTCAAAAAAAAAAAAAAAAAAAAGAGAGGCTTCTAATGTGTTTGCAGTATTTTGCCTTGGCTCTTGTACTCCAGTGATTTTCAATGAGAAGAGAATGATAGCAGCAGCTGCTGCTGCCTTTTAGCCTTGGCCTCAGAAAAATTGCATGCGGAATAGCCCTGAACTCAACCTACAACTTGAATTCAAGTCCATATAAACTCCATCCAGATACAGAGCTGTGTAGTCAAATCCCATCCTTGATCTGATGAACTGCAGTCAACCTGCAGACCCATGAGGGTGAGATTTTGAGGTTAGTTCTTATGCAGCAATAAAAATAATAGAATCTTACACCTAGTTAATAGTCAGTTATCAAATGGAAGATACAGAAGCAAACTAGGACATCAGCCTTTCCTTTCAAATATTTAGAATCTACTTGGGTAGAGAGCTGAGTAGAAAATATAGGAAACTGTGATGAGGAAAACAATATTTTTATTGTTTTATTGACAAACTCAGCATTAGTTAGATGAGGATAGAGATAAGTTTATTTGATGGCCCACATATTAATAATTTAAATCTTTGGAAAACTATATAGGTAGGCTGTTCTAGTTTTGCATGCTGCATAACTAAACACCTTAAAACGTAATGACTCCAAACTACAATTTATTATTATCTTAATATTCATAAGGGTTAACCCAGCCTGGGTGAATAGTTCCCCTTTGGGTCGCTCATGTGGTGGTCACTGATGTCAACTGGGGCTGTTATCATCTGAAGGCTTAACCTAGCTGGACGTCCAAAGTTTGTTACATGGTACCTGATGCTTGCTGTTAGCTGGAACACTTGGGGTCTCCTCTGTAGCACCAGTACGTAGCCTCTTTATGTAGCTTGGGTATCTCACAACATGGTGGTTAGATTCTCAGAGGGAGTGTCCCCAGAGCAAGCATTTCAAGAAATCTCAGAAGATACTACAAGGTTTTCTATGACCTAACCTCACAACCCCCAGAGTGTCACTATCACCATATTCTTTTCATCAAACAAGTTAGTAAGATCAGCCCAGATTCCAAGTAAGGGAACTTAGACTCTAAGTGTTCATGTGAGAAGCAGCATGTAAAAACAGGAGGACAGAAATTGAAAGTGACCATCTTCAGAATCTATTTGCAAAGGAGGCTTTATATGATTCAATTTGGATAAACAGCTTTATCTATAGAGTGCCCATATAATTTGTCATCCATACCACAGCATGTTTGAGAGTAAAATGGACATTAAATATAAATGAATTGGAACTCTCAGAAAAACTGGGATGTATATCAGTGTGTTGATTACCAAGCTATCATGTATTAGCTCTTACTCATCCTTCTGTAGGTACTCATCCTTGTGATGCTGGGCATAAGATTCTGCAAATCACATTTCTCCTTTACCAGCTAAATCCCTTTAAGGATCTGCCATTACGGGGCACTAAAGGGATGCCCAGAGGTAGGAATGGGGCAAAGAGACTTGCCTCTTCCTCCTACCATTGTCTTAGCAGAGTCTCAGTGGCAATAGGTTTCAATTCTCAGGTTTGATTTACCCATATTTCTTAAACCAGCCTCTGCAGTCTCTTAGATATATCAACACAAAAAGTGATACCTTTTTTTCAGAGATATGAGGATGAACTTTTAACAGTCCCTTCTATAAGCTTCTAGGTTCTATTAGTAATAACCATAGTCTCTTCCCTTTGTTCTCTGAGCCCTAGATGTTTGAGCTGCTCTTGCTCTTGTTAGTCCTTCAACACTGTTCAACCAATTCCTTGTATTAAATTCTCTGTATCAATAAAAGAGTGTAGTTTCTGTTCTTCTGTTTTCCTGATGTTGATTGATACCATTATCTTATATATCTAGCTTGTTTTCCTGGTTTCAATAGATCATATCAATTCAAACATTTTACTAAATAATCAGAATTACATTGGCCATGTGCTGGGCACTAGAAGACTGAAATAAAAAGCAACAACCCAATTCTAGAAACATTTACACATTTCTAAGAATGAACTTGAAATCATTAAAACACTAGTTAAATGGCAAAGATTGGACTCAAAGAAATAAGTTCTGTAACTACTATAGCATAATTCATTTAGGTACTGATAAATATTGAAATATTTCCTTAAGTAACTCTAGGCACGACGTGTATATACCAGTGACTTCTTTAGTACAGAACAAAATGATTTTTAGTATAAAGCAATCATTCATTGCCCGATATGTATGTAAAGGTGGCATTATGCTTTTGCATATATAGAATCATTTCTACCTTTCTGTTATTAACATATGGTAAAGGATGTTTAACATGGTGTACCTATGTGCAATTTATAAGACAACTGAAATGCATCAGCACAAATCCTGGAAACAGCAAACACGTATAAAGCTGGCAAGCAGGCTTTAGGAATTTATTCTCCCCAAGGAAACTTCTTCAAAACTAATTTTAGCTATTTAACCCACACTTGTGATCTAAGCAATAGAGGTATTCTCCTGTAAAGTTAATTATTTGTATTTAGAGAACCATAGCAAAATACAAGGGGAATGTTTAACATTAAAAATGAAAAAACAGGCTAGGCATGGTGGCTCACGCCTGTAATCCCAGAGCTTTGTGAGGATGAGGTGGGAGGATAACTTGAGGCCAGGAGTTTGAGACCAGCCTGAGCAGTATAGCAAGACTGTGTCTCCACAACAAATTTTTTTAAAAAATAGCCAGGTATGGTGGTGCATACCTATAGTTCCAGCTACTTGGGAGGCTGAGCAGGGAGGCTGAGCCAGGAGGTTGGCTTGAGCCTAGAAGTTCGAGATTGCAGTGAGTTACAATTGTGCCACTGCACTCTAGACTGGGTGACAGAGTGAAATCCTGTCTCAAAAAATTAAAAAAAAAGAATAAAAAATTTTTTAAAGTCTAATTTATATAGATACTCTTTAATATACACCATTAGAAATACAGCACCTTTCTTACACTCTAAAAGTTTTAGTAGAACACCTGCTTTGCCTAGTGTGAATTCCATGAATTGCAATGGTAGAAATTTTCCTCTCTAAGATTTTATCCTGATGTTAGCGTTTTGTTTTGTTTTCTTTCTTCTTTTCTTAGTAGAACAAGAACACATGCTAACCCAGGTGACTGATAGGCCACTTAGAGTTTATGCCATTTTTTTTCTCTCTCCTTTGGTGGAGCCAGAATAGCACTGCAGATGCACAATAAACATGTGTTTTGATGGTTCTTTTATGAAAAATACCATGCATCTTTCATAAGCGATCTGTTTATTTAAAAGCATTTTAAATTGATATTGTCAGAAGTCCTGCTGTTAGAGTCTGCCACTTAATTATGCTATGTCAGCAGGACCTACCTATCCTCTGTAACAGATTATATCAGCAGGAGACACAGCAACATAATTTAAAAAAATACAATCTAATGATTTTGTTTTTTTCAGTCGGCAGGACGGTGGCTCCCTACAGTCACACAAACCTGTGTTTGCAAAGGTGCAGGTGACTTGTCACTCAACAGTTATAAACCTTTGGGAATATGGGCAAAGATCTGAGGGATTTAAATAACATAGAGGGATAGAACAAAGGTATTATAGGCAAACAAAATAAAATATTTGTGTGAAAGAAGGGAAAAGTAAAATGCTTAAGAAAAGAAGGTCAGCATTTGGGGGCTTATTACTAAAAAATAATGTGTCCAATTTGAGGACCGAGTTCCTTTTGTGTTTTTGTTGAGAAGAATCATTTCCACGTGGGTTGATTATAAGTTGTTGGAAATTTAAACCCCACTGCAACAGAGGGGGAGGTAGGGCCTAATGGGAAGTATTTAGATCATGAGAGTTCTACTCTTATGAACAGATTAATGCCAGTTATAAAAGGGTTTGAGGCTGTGTGTTCGATCTCTTGCTTCTTTCAGAATCTTGCAGGTTGGCAAGGTTTTCCAGAAGTGATTCCTCAGTCAGAGGTAAGAAGCAATGGCTGACTGAGAGTGCAGATTTAGGGTGATATAGCTCCATTCCTCTGAGATTTGCAGCATCATCACTCAGGGAGGTACTTAGGAAACATCTCTGGAAGCCTCTAACTCAAGAAACATCCCCACCTGTGCACTCAAATCAATGCATTGATCTTGCTGTTTCTGGAGCACTGGGTTTCCTGGTTGGCCATTGACATTTAGCTTAGCTCTTTTTCTTGTCAGTAGCTACTAATTAGAGATTCAATTCTTAAATCTAAAAAATAAGTAAATAAATAAAAGATTGAACTCAAGTATAGTAAACTAGGGGCTTCATGAAAACATTATGAGTTCAAAGAATACCTCTTCGTAGGGCAAGTACTTTTCAATGCAATCACTTGTTAGTACTTGTGGGTATTTTGTTTATAATTCCTGTTCAGGTGGCTCCAATACAAGGAACAGCTTTTCCAATTCTTTTCTTAATAACTGGTTGGGCCATAGAAATTAAACACTCTAGCAACACTAAAAAGTCCGTAAGCACCTGTCCTTCTTTTCTACCTGTTCGTCTCCACCACCACACACAATTTTGTATTTTCCTTTATTCTTAGCCTGTTGCTTTCTACCATAATCTATTTACTGAAACTAGATACTGATTGTATTTCTCAGTGCTTTGGTCACACTTTTTATATAATATTATCTTAAAGACCATGTAGAAATGGCAACGTTGGCTGGGTGCAGTGGCTCACGCCTGTAATCCTAGCAATCTGAAGGTCAAGGTGGGAGGATCACTTGAGCTCAGGAGTTGAAGACCAGCCTGAGAAAGCAGGAGACTCTGTCTCTACTAAAAATAGAAAAATCAGCCTGGTGTCATGGCACATGCCTGCAGTCCCAGCTACTCAGGAGGCTGGGGCAGGAGGATCACTTGAGCCCGAGAGTTTCAGGTTGCACTGAGCTGTGAAGATGCTACTGCACTCTATCCAGGGTGACAGAGCAAGACTCTGTCTCAAAAAAAAAAAAAAGAAAGAAAGAAAGAAAGAAAAGAAATGGCAATGCTGCAACACTGCAACATGAATCTCTAATTTTGGGGATTTTTGTTACCATATGTCACTCCTTCTGGGGGGAGTCTGCTTTTGTGTAACATTGAGATAACTATAAAATTACATTTTGTTTAGGAATTTTCTATCTTATGAAAAGGAATAAATGATATTGAAAGGAAGTAAATTAATTTGAGTTGTGTTTTTAGAGGAATGTTTAGTAAATACACTATTCCACATGCACTGTAAAAATTTCAACATGTTCTTTCAATAATTTGGGTGTTTTGCAATGGAAATGAAATAATTTTTTTAAATATGTAGGCCTTGGCCTTTACTATAATACATCTCTTCCTCTTCAAAAATAAAATTTATTTTTTAGAATAATATGAACACAATTTTGTTGTTGGGAAATTTAAATGTGGGATATCTATCCATATTATACAGAAAAATAGGAAAATCTAAGGAAAGCCAAATAAATGAAACTGAGAGTTAATGCTCTCAGGAGTAAATAAAATGTAATCAGTGGAATTAAATTCCATGTAGAATACAACTGAGTCTCATTGACAAATGGAAAATTCCAACCCTCTGCAGGATTTCATGCTGTGCTGAAGTTAATATTCAGGGGATGGTGTCTGTCCTTCTATCTTTAGCTTTATCATCTGCTTGCTAGACCATTTAACTTTAGGAAAGTGCCTACAGCAATCTAAATTTTGATATACTTCCTCAAGAACACCATAATTTCCATTAGTCTACCTTCTATTATACATATGAAAATACAAAGAAAAGCAATTATAAAAAGAGAAAGACTCCCAGCATTTTAACAAAAATTCATCGCATGTAGTTTTATCCTTGTTTGGAATAAGACTAATGGTATTAAAATGCACCTGTAGCAATGTAAATTCTTAGTGCCTCTTTATATAAGACAAATGTTAGAATATAGCATAAATGATGCACCTGCATTTCTACATCAAGACAAATATTTTTATAAAAACGTACTTCTCCAATAAGGTGATTGGTTCAACATAATTATATTAAAATTGCTTTCCTCTGTAACTTGTAATGACAGTCATAATATACAATTTATAAAGACCTCTATCACATATGCAAAAGAAATTACATAGGAAAAACTAAAACCTACCAAAAAAGACAGTTAAAACTTCACTTAAAATCATAAAATTATCATCTTAAGGACAGAATTGATAAAACTGAAAGAATACTCCTGGTCATAGATATTTGGTAGGTTTTATGTGTCAATTTAGCTAGGTTATAGTACTCAGGTATTCAATCAAATACTAATCTAGGTGTTGCTATGAAGGTATTTTGTAGATGTGGTTAACAGCTAAAATCAGTTGGCTTTAAGTAAAGGAGATTTTTCTTGATAATTTGGGTGGGCCTTATTCTGTCAGTTGGATGGCCTTAAGAGCAAAACTGAAGTTTTCCTGAGGAAGAAGAAATTCTCCCTCAAAACTGTAGTATCCACTCCTGCCTCAGAGTTCCAACCTGTCAGCATGCCATGTGGATTTCATAAGCCAGTCATAGAGAATAAGCCAATTTCTTCAAATAAATCGTAAACATGTATATTTCCTTATATTGAGGTTATTAAGTATGAAATGTCCTATTTCCTTAAGTACTAAGTTTGACAGTTGATAGTTCTCTGTGACATTTCACTTTGACACTCTTGTTTTATTTTTATTGTGAAGGTCATCCTCATTCTTTCAAATACATGGTTTGGCTTGTGATTATCTTTCAAAAAAATTTTAGAGCAATTTTTGTGAAACCATGGATAAGTCAAAAATTCATGTTATTTTTTGAATATGAATTCTGTCATGAAACCAATGCTGTGGAGACAGCTCAAAATATCAATAAAGTGTTTGGGAAGGATGTGACTAATGAATGCACAGTATGTTGATGGTTTGAGAAGTTCTGTTCTGGTGATTTTAATCTTGAAAATAAGCCATATTAGCAACCTGAGACCAAGGTGGATAATGATAAGCTGAAAGCTGTAGTGGAAGCGAATTCATCTCAATCTACATGTGAATTAGCATCAAGGTTTGACATTACTATTCCAACAATATTGGACCATTTGAAACAAATCAGCAAGGTAAAGAAACTGGATAGATGGGTTCTGCGTGAATTAAACAAACATCAGAAAAGAAATCGTCTTGAAGTTTGCCTTTCTTTGCTGTCACAACATAAAGGCGAGCTGTTTCTACACTGTATTGTTACATGTGATGAAAAATGGATTCTTTTTGACAATTGCAAGCATTCAGCACTATGGTTGGATAAAGACGAAGTGCTGAAACACAGTCCAAAACTAATATTCATCAAAAAAAGCTAATGGTATCTGTTTGGTGGTCCAGTGCTGATATTATCCACTGAAGCTTCATGAAACCTGGTCAATCAATTACAGTGACTGTCCACTGTAACCAATTGGATGAAATGATGAGGATTCTTGTGACTATGCAGCTGAGATTGGTCCATAGAGATAGGCCGATCCTCTTGCAAGACAACACTTGACCACATGTCCCACAAGCAACACTGCTCAAATACAGAGGCTGGACTTGGAAACTCTCTCTTATCCACTGTATTCACAGACCTTGCACCAACTGACTTCTTCCAGGCTTTGGAACACTACTTGCAAGAAAATATATTCCATTCTCAACAAGCTGTGGAAAATGCCTTTTGTGATTTTATCCTCACTCACTTTCCAGATTTCTTCGCTGCTGGCATAAACAAGCTACTGATAAGATGGCAAAACTGTGTCGATAGTTTAAGTGCATACTTTCATTAATTGTACTGCTTGTTTGAAATATAATAAACTAAATTTTTGACTTGAAATCAGATATTTCATATTTAATGACCTAATGTATCTTACTAGTTTTATTTCTTAGGAGAGCCTTGACTGATTTGATATAGGAAAGCTTAGTAGTGTGACACAATTAATAATGTGTCCCATAAATATATACATGTTTAATTGTATTCCAGTTAAATAATTCTGAAATATGACTAAATTTGACAGAGTTTACCTGAAAAAAAAAAATGTCAGAATCCCAGGTTTTGGCATCAAAGATGTCAGGTGGGAGTCTGCCCTCGGTTTTATTTCTTAGTCTGTCAAGGCCAGACTATTATCCTGGTCCTCTGACTCCTTTCTTGGAAAAATCACCAGGAAGGCCAATTTAACAGAGTAGTCTCAGGCAGGGAGCAGTTTCACAAGAGGAGCTCTTTATTGTAGAATAAAATGGGTCTGTGTCCACGAGTGGAGAGAGACAGACCAACTGACTGACTGACTGACTGACCTACTCACTACTCCCTCTGACCTCTTAGATTGTTTCCTTTTATTAGTCCCATCTGGAGGAGGGCTCTTGGGAGGTGTAGGATGTTAGCAAATGATCAACAGGTGTCCTCAATGTTCCATCTGCATATGTGAGCTCCCTCTAAGAAAGCCCACCTGGGGGGTGAACAGCAATGCAGATTCAAGCTAATGACACACTAATTACTCTTAGGTTATTCTAGATCACTTTCTAAATCTTATTATGCCTGGCTGGGGAATTCCTAGGTTGAAAAAGTATTCCCTTCTTCCCCAGGTGTAGCAGTTGCTCAGGATAGGATTAAGGGTGGGGCAGCACAAAAATGGAGTGCCCGCCCTTATCCTTCTTCCCAGGCGGAGCAATTGCTCCAAACAGCGCCAAAACAGGGAACCCTTGTCCTGAGAAGAGCCAGAGATTCTATCTCTATCTAACAAAAACATTGAAAGAGGGAATATACAAATGGACAATAGCCAGACCATTTATGACAATATATGACTGACAATCTCTGTAGCAACCAGCCGAGAAAGTCAAACCACAATCTTTGCAGCACTTGTTGCAAACAAACAGGATTATTTTTATATATATAATAATTATCAATTTTGCCCCTGCTTCCAATCCAGGACCAATCAGATTAAGCCAAATATGCTTCAAAACCAATCACATAGATGTCTTACTAATTATCACCCTCTAGCGTGAGTGCTTTCTCTCTCTCTCTCTCTCTCTCTTTCCTTCTCCTCTGTGTGCTTTCACACTCTGCCAAATCTAAATCATAGAGCTAATCTAAATCATGGAGTTTACTCCCTTGGTATAGCAAGCTCTGAAGAAATAGCCTCTGTTTGTTCTCATTTGGGTGCCCTTTGCATATTTTTACAGTTCTCCTGACATGGACTCCAGCCTTTGACCAAGTGTGATATTCACAGAGGTCACTTGTGCCTTGCTGCTCTGCTCATGGCTTGTGGAGTCCCCACCCATGTGCTATGTTAGCACCAAGTCCGAATTCCACTCTTTGCCTTAAATCCCTTGGCTATTCTCAGTTTGATCTCAACGTTTCGTTATTGGTTCCAATTTAGCTTCCTTAGTGAAGTCAAGCAATTCTTTTTCATCAATCTTTGCTCTCTTTCATTTCTGTTTTTGTTTTGTGCTAACAGAGTTTCTTTTCATAAGGAGAAGGACAGATTGAACCACAGGTTAGAACAAAGCATAGGCCTTATAAGGCTGTTGTTGGAGCTGGCCTTACAGACAATATATTAAGTTTGTGGTTCTTACCAAATTGGCATCCATTTGAGCAAACTATTGGGTCACCAATAAAACTGGATGAGGTTCTCCTTCTGTCTCACATTTTTGTCCTGCAAGCTTTCCTATGATCCAGAAAACCTCTCTGGTTTTCCATCTGCCAGACGTCCTGATTGTCAGGTCTGTGTTTGGAAGTGGCCAGCTATCAGGTTGCACAGTACATAAACATTATTTTAGACCTACCATTGTTTCCTCTCATGGAGTCATTTGAAGCTCCATCCTTCAGAAAAAATCTTCTGCTGCTTGTATGTATTGTCATTACAATCCTAATTTTTGTTTCTATCTCTCTAAATGGCATAATTCAACAAGAATGATTTGAGCTTTAAATGGCCACTTTGGGAAGCATTTGACTTGGACAAAATCATTTATTTGAGATGCTACTCATAAAAGTTAGGGAATAAGATTTTTAAGGCCCCAATGGGCAGCATTATTTATTAGTATGCAGAGCCCTTCAAACAAAATTCTGATTAAAAATTGCTTCCCTGCAAAGAATCCTTGGCCAAAGCAAATAAGCAATTTTATAAACTTAAGCAGCAAGAAACTAGATTCATTTCCCAGGTAACTCCTCCCCCACCTTGTGCTCCAGTTGTCTTTCTCTATCCACCTCTCCTGCTTTCCCCTTATCCTTTTATCTATCTTTTCCCACAGCTCTCCTCCTCTTTCCCTTGTCTAATATGCCCACACTCCATTTGCTTAAAAAAATCCATCCCTCCATGAGCCAGGCATGCAGGCAGTTTTGGAATTTAAATCTTGGATGCCAGGTGAGTTAAGACAAATAATTAAGGATTTTCTTAAACCCAGACCAGACAAATAATTATTCATAGGAGAATTTAAAATTCTTTTGGTTGCTTATGATCCAATGTTACTTGACCTTTTACAACTTGTACAGATGCTGGTCAGAACCTCAGAAACTAAATTCGGGATAAAAGGCTGATTGGACTGGCCTGGAAAGGGATCTACAGGATCTCTTTTTCCACAATGTACTTGAAAGTCCACAAAATGCCCAAAACATAGGGTGGAGTGTCCTAAAAACTAAACACAGCATTTCTAATAAAAATTGATTGTCCACAAATAAATCATAGTAATAAATACAAGGGGAAGATGAAATTATAGAAGGTTTTTGGGAAAAGAATTGGGAAACATTTTCTAATATTTGGTGTTAAAGAAGCTGCTGATGAAAAAAAAATTGCCCTTTCATCTCATTTTGTCATAGAGTTATATCTGAAATTGGGAGCCTAATTAAAACACAGAATTAAAATGGGAAATAGCCTTTTTAACTGAACTAAAATATCTGGAAGAACATTTTGAAAGAACTTTGGAATAAAAATGAATCAGGACCTCAAATTAACTTATTATTCACAGATCAAATAGCTAGGTGATCTTGTTCTGAATCAACCACTTATTGACAAAGACATTTGTAGATATTGTAAACAGAAGGGACACTGGATAAAGGATTATTCTATATTATAAAAGAGAAATTAAGACAAAGAAAAATTTCTCATTTAGATCAAAGAGGGTACTCTGAGGAAGAAAAAGTGTTCAGATCCTGCCTTATCTTTAAACACTCAAGGTGAGTTAATTAGAAATATAGCTGGTCAACCTTAACAATTTCTGATTGATACAAGTACTCTGCCTGCTGCCTTAGCTCGACTTCTTCCTCAGAGTAAACATACCACACTGGTTGTAGGTGTTTCAAATAACCAACAGATTTCTCTCTATCTCTCAACACTTAACTGTAATCCTTCAGTCTGTAACTGGATATATTCCTTCCTGCCCTGTGATATCACACCTGAAAATGTAATCAGGTGAGACTTAAGTTGGAAATGAAATTGTAAATTTACTCAGAAGGATTATTTCTTGAGGTTTCAGACACAAGGCTCCTCTATTCGTATTCAACTTGTGCCTTCTCTGGATGTAATTTTGTCTTCTATTATATTTGATACATACCCCAAATAAAGATCTTGATATCATACCTGTTATGCTATGTGCTAAAAATTTCACTGACGTAGGAAAAAGAACTGGTGCAGAACCCGTTAAATTTCAAATAGAACCTACCAAAGTGCTACTCAAACTTTCCCATATCCCTTGAAACCGGAAAGATCACACCTAAAGTGGAAGACTTTATACCCAAAGACTTTCTCATGTGCTGCACTAGCCCTTGACATTTTCCTGTCCTTTCAGAAAAGAAGCCAATGACTGAGGAAAGTGATTTCTTCCTGTGAAAAAAACCAAAGGACTGAGGAAATTTTGTTCATGACCTCAGAGGTACCAACAAGATTGTGATCCTTTACCTCCCCATAGTATGAAAGCCAAATTTGATCCTTTCATCTATTCTGCCTAAAGGCACTTGCTTTACTGTAATGGATCTTTGCTCTGCCTTTGTTGAGTGCATCTTCACTCTAGAACAGTTTTTAACATTTTTCCTTCACCTGGGGAGGACAACAATATATCTGAATAGTTGTGCCCCAAGGGTTCACTGAAGACTCCTGCTATTTTTCCCAGTTACCCAATTAAGACCTAAAAGATCTAAATTTCTTTTGATTCAGCTCTCATATAAAATGTAGATGATCTTCTACTTTTTTCATAGAAAAAGTATAGAAAACAACCCTGCAAAATGGATTTCCTTCACTTGCTTTCAGCCTCAGCTAAAAAAGGGGCATATATTTCAAAAGAAAAAATTAACATTTTGCCACACAGTCCATTATTTAGGGCATGGCTTTAATAACGAAAGACAGATGAAGAATGTCTAAACTTATCATAAGCCCCTTAAAAAATAACAGTTGAGAAGGTTTCCAGGTTTAATGAGATATAGAAAAAACACTGCGTAAGATAAATCTCAAACACAAACACCCCTAAGTATATCATATTCAAACTACAGAAAACAAAATACAAAAAAGAAAATCTTAAAGGAGGCCTGAGAAGGAAAAAACACCTTACATACAAAGAAACAAGGGTAAAAATCACAGCAAACTTCTCACCAGAAACCATGCAAGCATGAACAGAGTGGAATAAAATATTTAAATTGCTGAAAGAAAAAATTGCTAAGCTAGAATTCTGTATTCACTGAAATCGTTCTCCAAAGTGAACAAGAAATAAAGATTTTCTCAGACAAAGACTAATGGAATTCAGTGCCAGCAGACGTTCTCTGAAAGAAATGTTAAAAGAAGTTCTTATATAGATTACAAACTCGGATCTATTTAAAGAATAGAAGGATAATGGAGAAGAAATAAATTAAGGTAAATTAAATATGTTATTTTTCTCATTCTTCATTGATCCAAAAGAAAACTGTTTATTTAAAGTAATAATAGTAATGGCACATTGGGTGACTGTAGCAAATGGATGAGTGAAGTGAATGACAGCATTAACAGAAAAGGTGGGAGGGAAGAAATAGACATACTCGGTTATGAAGCACTGGCAAGCGAAGCTTGAAAGACACAAACTACCAAACTACCAAAGGAGAAATACGTAACCCAAATATCTCTATATCTATTAAAGAAATTGAATTGATATTTAATAACTTTTCAAAAAAGAAAGTACCAGGGTCAGATGGTTTTACTGGTGAATTATATTAAACATTTATCAAGGAAATAATACTAATTCTACACAATATCATCCAGAAAATGGAAGCAGAGGGAACATGTTCCAATTCATTTTATGAGGCCAGCATTGCTCCAATACCAAAAATAGATTAAGATGTTACAAAAAAAAAAGCTGTAGAAGACCAATATCCAATATCTCCCATGATCATAGACTTAAAAATGTTTAACAAAATGTTAACTAACTAAATCCAGCAACATATAAAGAGGATAATACATCATGATCAAGTGTAGTTCATTCTAGGAATGCAATGTTGGTTCAACATGTATAAATTAGTAAATATAATTCATCATATTCACAGGGTGATAAGAAAAAATCATATCAATAGATGCAGAAAAGGAATCTGACAAAATTTAATGTATTTTCATGGTAAAAAAAATCTCAAAAACCTAGAAACAGAAGGCGATTTATGTAACTCAATGGAAGAAATATGTGTGCATGTGTGTGTAATAGTTCACATAACAGTTACGGTGAGAGACTGCTGAATGCATTTCCCCTACAATAAGAAGGCAAAGATATTTTCTCTCACCACTCCCATTCAACATTATATTGAACTGCCTAGAGAATGTAAAAAGACAAAAAATAAATAAATTTTACATAGTAGAAAGAAATATTAATAAGAAAGCTATATTTTTCACAGATGGTATGATAGTCTATGTAGAAGACTCCAAAGATATCTTACATCTTTCTCACAAATTAACTAGAAATTGATCATAGTACTAAATGTAACATGCAAAAGTATAAAACTTCCAAAAGAAACCATAAAAGAAATTCTACGTGACTTTGGGTTTGATGATAAGCATTTATATATAACACCGAAAGTATAATCCATGAACAAAAAAATGGTAAGTTGGACTTTACTGAAATTAAAATCTACTTTGCAAAAGATATCATTAATGGAATGACAGGGAAAACCAATTAATGGGAGAAAATATGTGTAAAACAAACATCTGACAAAACATTTGCATCTAAAATATGCAAGGAACTCTTAAAATTCAAAATTAAGACACCAAAAATTCATTTAGAAATGGGCACAATATCTGAACAGATGCCTCAGCACAAAAGATATACACATGAAAAATAAGCATATAAAGAAATATTCAACATATTTTCTCATTAGAGAATTGCTAATTAGAGAATGAGATTCCACTACATATTTATCAGAATGCCTAAAATCCAAAAACTGACAGCCGTTTCTGATGTGGATGTGGATCAACAAGAACTCTCATTCAGTAGTGGGCATGCAAAATGGGACAGACACTTTGGAAGACAGTTTGACAGTTTCATGCAAAGTAAACATAGTGTTATCACATGATACAGCAATTGTGCACCTAGATACCTAGCCAATTTATTTGAAAGCTTACACCCACCAAAAAACCTATACACAAATATTTATGGCAGATTTATATATTATTACTAAACACTATAAGCAACACAAATGACCTTAAATAGGTAAATGAATAAACAAACTGGTATATCCACAAAATGCAAAACTATTCAGCAATAAAAAGGGATAGCTATGCAAAGACATGAAAGAATCTTAAATTCATATTATTATATAACAAAAATCAGACAGATGGGCTACATACCATATACAATTTCATTTATGTAGTTATACAGTAAGAGTTGGTAAATATATCAGAGCTTGCCATGGATTTGGTTAGGGAGTTGGGTTGATTAGGTGAAGCACATGATATTTTTTTTGAAGTGGTCAAACTATGCTGTTTGATACTATAATAGTGGATACATGGTACTATACATTTGCCAAAACTCATAAACTTTATAGCACAAAGCATGAAACTTCACGTAGGAAAAATCTAAAAACCATTTAGGAAGTTGATGTGATTACAAGATGAAATTCATACTGTAAAAGGAGAATCTAAATGAGCTACAAATAATTGAAATAACCTTACTGAAGGGAATGGAAGGGCAATGAAGTTGACCGAAGTAACTCTGGAAATGAGTGTAGTGTCCATGACTGAAGGCAAAATGGACTACACATTAGCACTGCATTCTAGTTGATAAAGTCCATTCCCACTGGAGTATGGATTAATAATCCTGAAACCACTATACAATATATGTTTACTGGAACTGAACAACTGAGTAAATGAATGGCAGATGAAGGGAACTATAGTTGAAGTGAGAGGTTAAAGACAAACAAGAGAAGGAGGCTAGAAAGGTACATCCAGTAATGAATTAGAGATGGAGACATCAGTATGAACTCATGTTTATCTTATTATAGATCCTGATGGACACACATGGAAAGGTTTATAGATATGTATATATACATGTGTTCATATATATGCATACATTTTTTTGCTTTGTTAGCTGAGAGGGCCTAGAAATAACACCACCTAAATATCGATATCCAAATATATGGATAGAATCTGTATCTTGGCTTCTAATACTGTTCTCCAGTAAAAGGTACCAGGGCTACTTAGAGAAATGGTTGATCCTGGAGATAGAGATGGAAATATACAAGACGAACTTGGAACATCCTATTATGCTGGAAAGTAATGATGTGCTAAACAAAATAAAATAAAACAAAACAAAAATATGTACAATGATGAGGATATGTCAAAGGGACATAGGGACAGGGGTAACAACTGAAAAAGCTCCTCGTGGCCAAAGCTGCAACAATTTGAGCAACAATCAAAAAATAAGTTGTTTTAGATTATAACTCAAAAAAATAAATATCCATGAGACCATACTTATATAAATAAATGATTGGATAAGTAAGCAATGGGGAGAACAGACACATCTCTTGTTCAGTTTAATTTCAGTTTTTTAATGTAGAAACTCTATCCTCAAAGAAGTGGAAAATAATTCCTCATTCCTAAAATTTGTGTTTTGTATAATGATTTCCATTCAAAGAGTATGGTTGGGAAGGGGGAAGAACAGAATAAATACATAGTGTAGAAACCTGCCGAACACTACCTCAGCCATATGATCAAGGTCAATGCCAATAGCAACAAATCATGTTGACAAAATGTGCCCTTGATGTGATGTGATGAAAATAAGACTTTACCTCTGTGGCCATCTCCCTCCCCAAATATAACCTAGCCGAATAATGAGAAAAACAGTGAGCAAAACCCAACTGAGAGACATTCTACAAAATACTTGACCAGTACTCCTCAAAACTGGCAAGGTCATCAAAAGCAAATATAGTCTGGGAAACTGTCACAGGCAAGGGGAGCCTAAGAAGACATGACAACTAAATGCAATGTGATGTCCTGGATGGGATACTTTAATAGACAAAAGACATTAGTAAAAACTAAGGAAATGTGAATAAATTATAGACTTTACTTAATAACAATATATCAATATTGGCCCTTTAGTTGAGACAAATATATAATACTAATGTAAGATGTTAACAATAAGCAAAACTGGGTATGAGGTATATGGGAACTCTTTGTACTATCTTCTCAACTTTTCTGTCAATCTAAAAGTATTCCAAGATAAAAAATTTTAGTCCCCTTTCTCCACAGAAAGCAGTTGAAGTATATTTTTGTGAAAATATTTTTAACAAAATCAACTATTCTTTCCATTTTCAGTGTAACTATGGCTAGCTCAGCCATGATTCTCTTTGTAGGGCATGGGAGTTATGGACTTGGAAGGAAAAATAATGTGAAAACTAAGGTATTTGCAAATTTGTATTTGCATGTTTGTTCTTGGGACTCTGGAAAATAAATATTTATTCAAAAGAATAAATAAATTTTTTTGGATTATTTACATTCAGCTATTTCCTGGTTTTTGTTTATGTATTACCTATGTATATTGATCTTTCAATAAAATATGGTCAAGTTCACAGAAAATTTATGATCATGAAATTGGCTAGGTGAAACTGCTATTTGATGAAACAGAAATGAATTTTTTATTTATTCTTAAAATATTGCAGCATTTTCAGTCTCACTTCCTTATAGGGAGATTTAAATAATTATTTGAGATTCTTACAGTCATGAGAATGAGATTCAGAGCATTTATTATGTAACAGTATTAGGCTTTTCTCTAATTTTGCAGTCCCCAAGCCCCATGGCCTCAGACCAGTGCTGGTTGTTGGCCTGTTAGGAACCAGGTTGCACAGCAGGAGGTGAACAGCAGTGAGTGGAGGGAAGGTCATCTGTATTTACAGCCGTTCTCCATTGCTTGCATCACCGCATAAGCTCCGCCTCCTGTCAGACCAGCCGCACTTGAGATTCTCATAGGGGTGTGAACTCTACTGTAAACTGTGTATGCTAGGAATCTAAGTTGCCTGCTCCATGAAAATCTAAAGCCTGATGATCTGAGGCGGAGCTGAGTCAGTGATGCTAGTGCTGGGGAGTGGTTGCAAATATAGATTATAATTAGCAGAGGTTTGCACAATAAATGTACTTCTCTTGAATCATCCCAAAACCATCCTCCCCTGCCCGAGTCTTTGGAAAAATTAATTGTCTTCCATGAAACTGGTCCCTGGTGCCAAAAAGGTTGGGGACTGCTGCTGTAATTCTTAGGGCTTTGGTAAATCTTTCATAGGGCCTGGATGGCTTTTGACATCTGATGTAGTGGTTGACAATTTGAAATACTTGTAATGTCAGTCATCTATAAAAGCTGTAGTTGTGTTAGCTCTTACTGGAAAATGGTATAGAGATTCCTCAAAGAACTAAAAGCAGACCTATCATTCGATCCAGCAATTCTACTACTGGGTATCGACCCAAAGTAAAAATAAATCATTTTATAAAAAGATGCCTGTACCCAAATGTTTATTGCAGCACAATTCACAATAGCAAAGATACGGAACCAACCTAAGTGCCCATCAATTCATGAGTGGATAAAGAAAATGTGACACATATACATGTCATGGAGTACTACTCAACCATAAAAGGGAATGAAATAATATCTTTTGCAGCAACTTAGATGGAACTAGAGTCCATTATCATAAATGAAGTATCTCAGGAATGGAAAAATAAACACCACATGTTGTCACTAATAAGTGGGAGCTAAATAAGGAGTACACATGGGCACAAAGAGATGTAAAGGACATTGGAAACTAGGAAGTGGGGAGGATGAGAGGAGGGTCAGGGATAAAAACTTACCTATCAGGTACAATGAACACTGTCCAAGTGGTGGGCACACTGAAAGCCCTGACTTCAGCATTATACAGTGTATCCATGTAACAAAAACATTTGTACCCCCTTAATACTTTGAAATTAAAAGAAAAAACTAAACAAAAACTAAGTAAATAACAAAAATGGTTGTGAGAGGAATATATAAAAACAAAAAATAATAGTAATCACATGAATTTCATACATGGCTCTACTATATCAAACTACATTAGACTGAAATTAAATAAGCTCAGTATGGTGAACCCCCAATATCCCATAATCAGAAGTCATCTTTAACTACTGATGATATTATGTTAATTTCTAAGATATTATTAGGATGCTATGAAAAAAATTCAGAATCCAATTTTAGGCAGTAATAGCACAGAAACTGGGTCTTCACTCATGGAGTGAGTTTAGACTATGATTATTACATTTGATATAAAGATGGATGCGGTATAGTTCCTTGCCTTCCCGAAGGTTGATTTGAGAGGAAGAGGCAGTTAACAGAACAGTGCATAGCCCTGTGCCAAGCCTCTGATATGGGAAGTATTGGATATCAGGGAACACCTAAGAGAGATGGTTAACCCAATTGAGTTAGGAATTGATTTCAACCAACCCCTGATCACTTTTTAATAAATTTTTTTCAAATCATGTTAACCATTAAAAAATGTATAATATTTAACTTAGTTCTTCTTGTTTTATGGAAATATCTATGTTAATGTGAATATGATTTAGAATTATAATTAAAGTGAGCATTTGCCTATAAAAAATGCAATGTCTAAGCACAATCTGAAAGGACAATCAGAATTTCAGTAAGACCCAAGAAGTTCATTCTCAGAGACAAAACATATGAGAAGACATTGAGGCAGGATGGAGTATCACTTATTAAAGAAAATTTCAGGCCGGGCGCGGTGGCTCACGCCTGTAATCCTAGCTCTGGGAGGCCGAGGCGGGTGGATCGCTCGAGGTCAGGAGTTCGAGACCAGCCTGAGCAAGAGTGAGACCCCGTCTCTACTAACAATAGAAAGAAATTATCTGGCCAACTAAAAATATATATACAAAAAAATTAGCCGGGCATGGTGGCTCATGCCTGTAGTCCCAGCTACTCGGGAGGCTGAGGCAGTAGGATCGCTTAAGCCCAGGAGTTTGAGGTTGCTGTGAGCTAGGCTGATGCCACGGCACTCACTCTAGCCCGGGTAACAAAGTGAGACTCTGTCTCAAAAAAAAAAAAAAAAAAGAAAATTTCAAAGGTTCAGTGTACTTCAGGGTGATTGTTAGAGTTGTGGCTAAAGGGGCAAGTGACAGTCAAATTTAACCAAGTCAGTACTAATGCATATTTAATTTACTGATACTTATTTCATATTCATCATTAGTATAATGCCAATAGGCACTTCTGTAGTTTTATATTATTACAAAGATTTGTGTCATTGCTGAAATAAGGATAAGGATAACTTCAATGTAATGTCTAATGTATTTCACAAATTTATTCTGTTTTTGTTTTTGTTTTTAGAGACAGAGTCTCACTCTGTTGCCCGGGCTAGAGTGCCGTGGTGTCAGCCTAGCTCACAGCAACCTCAGACTCCTGGGCTCAAGGGATCCTACTGCCTCAGCCTCCCGAGTAGCTGGGACTACAGGCATGCGCCACCATGCCTGGCTAATTTTTTCTATGTATATTTTTAGTTGTCCAGCTAGTTTCTTTCTTTTTTTTTAGTAGAGCCGAGGTCTTGCTCTTGGTCAGGCTGGTCACGAACTCACAAATTTATTCTTTACAAGGATATCAAGACACAGGAAAGTGCACACTTTAGATGTTGATTGGATGTGGCTTCAGGTAGGGAGCTAAGAGCTGATTAAGAATATATATTTAAAAATTAGTTTCCCTGTGTCTGAAAGCCCTAAACACTATGTAACTTTATTTTCTGAAATATCATAATTGTTATCTAATTTGATCTAAAATTATATAACCATTTTAAATCTGTTTGATTTTCTCTGGTTGTATATGGAAAGGCAGAAATTTATGTTGTATATAAAGTTGATTTCCTTAAAACAATGCTGGATTTTTTACCAGTTCCATCATTTACTATGACAATGCCCCCAATATTATCATAAACACTACATGATACAAATGGTCAAGGAAGCTTAATGCTATCAAAATAGAAAGCCATATGGGAACAGGATGATTTTTACAATGTAGCAAAAATCCAGTTGTTTCATTGGCCACTGACAAGGTGGCCAATTAACCGGGAATATTTTTTAGATAATACTTTTTAACAATTTCATAAAACCCAAGCCAATATTGTAATACAGCCTGGGATTAGATTCAGATAACTCAGGAAATTTCATTTTTGCTGACATCAGAAATGTGATTAAACGTTGTTGACATTAATTTCATTCAGTAGTTACTTTGGGCTTTTGCCTGTCTCTTTCTGAAAAAAATGTGAATTATTTGACTCAGTTTCAGCCACAATGCCAGGGTTTGGAGGCAAAATAGCTTATTGTGTAAAATAGATGCTCTCTTACCCTGGAGTAAAACCTTGTGATACTTCACAGATGATGAAATGAAGCACATAAATATTATCGAGAAGACTAAGCCTGTTAATAATAGGAATGAAAAGGTATCATATTATCATCACTACGATTAAAATAGATAGCTGTATAATATGTAAAATCATTTTCTAAGCTTATTTTCATTCAACATTCATAAGAATGCTTACATAGTTATAAGTATGAGCATAATATAAACATGGAAAATACTAAAGAAATAAAATATTTTACCAATTTAAAAGATGTCACAATACACAAAAGGAAACCAACAATAAAACAAGTAGTTAGAATTTAGTCTAATGGTAGATAGAGCACAGTTCTAGAGATATCTATAGGAATGGCAAATAATCAAGACAACTACAGGGGCGATGTCAAGGAAAGATGCTGGCAGGTGCTGTTTGAGATGAATGTTAAAGGACAATTGAGAATTAGGTTTTCAAAATAGTGGTAGAATAACATTCCAGTGGATGGTAGCAGAATAGGCCAAATTTCAAAGGCATGAAGCAACATGGTTTATTTGGTTATAGATTTATTTTAGATAATTCATCTGTAGATGAGGCTGAAAGGTACTTGGGAGAAAACCAAGGAACTCACTCTCCTGTTCTTTTTCTTCATTCATAAAACATAGAATAGGAAAAACCTCCTGTATTAATTAGTCACGGTTCTCCAGAGAAACAGAAGCAATTGTATGTGGGGTGAGGAGGGAGAGAGAAGGGAAGACAGAGAGAGATTTTGATTTTAAGGAATTGGCTCATGCAGTTAGGAAGGTTGGCAAGTTCAAAATTTATAGAGCAGGCGAGCAGGCTGGACACCCAGTCTGGAACCATAATTTCAGAGCGCTCCTCTGTTTTTTTCCTCTTAAGGCCTTCAATTGATTGGATAAGGCCCATCAGCATTGAGGAAAGGAATCTGCTTTAGTCAAAATCTACTGATTTAAATGTTAATCTCATCTGAAATATACTTTCAAAGAATCACTTAGACTGGCATTTGACCAAATATCCGGGTAGCATGTCCTAGCCAAGTTGACAAAATTAAGCATCACAATCTACTTCTTGTCAACTTGTTACCCATATGTATCTTCTTAAACTATACTTAATTTGCATATAACAACAACAAAGTTGCACTTCTACTTAGCATGTTACAGGGATACCTCAGAGATATTTTAGGTTCAGTTCCAGAACACCACAATAAATTGTGATATTGTGATAAAGTGAGTCACAAAATTTTTTCAGTGTCTCAGTTCATATAAAAGTTATGTTTACAATGTACTGTAATCTAAGTGTGAAATAACATCATGCCTAAAAAAATGGATATTCCTTAATTAAAAAATACTTTATGGCTAAAAATGCTTGCAATCATCTGAGCCTTCAAGGTGTTGTAACCTATTTGCTGGGGGAGGTCCCTGCCTCCATGTTGGTGGCTGCTGACTGATCAGGGTGGTCATTGCTGAAGTCTGGGGTGGTTGTGGCAATTTCTTAAATATGCCAACAATGAAATTTGTCACATCAACTGACTCTTCCTTTCATGAAATATTTCTCTGTAGCATGCTGTTTGATAGCATTTTAACCACAGTAGAATTTCTTTCAAAACTTGAGCAAATCCTCTCAAACCCTTAAACTGCTTTAACAACGAAATTTATGTAATATTCAAATTCTTTGTTGTCATTTCAACAATGTTCAGAGCATCTTCACCAGGAGTAGAATCCATTTGAAGAAACCACTTTCTTTGCTCATCCCTAAGAAGCAGCTCCTCATCCATTCAAGTTTTATCATGAGATTGCAGTAATTTGGTCACATCATCAGGATCCACTTCTAATTCTAGGATTCTCGCTATTTTTACCACATTTGCAGTGACTTCTTCCACTGAAGTCTTGAACCCTCAAGTTATCCATGAGGGTTGAAATAAACTTCTTCCAAATTCCTATCAATGTTGATGTTTTTACCTCCTTCATGAATCCAAATCCTCTTAATAGCATTAATAATGGTGGATCCTTTTCAGGTTTTCAAATTACTTTTCCCAGATCTATCAGAAGAATCAGCATATATAGCAGCTGCAGCCTTAAAAAATGTGTTTCTTATAAGTAATGAGACTTCAAAGCTGAAATTACTCCTGATCCTTTGGCTTCAAAATGGATATTGTGTTAGTAGGCATGAAAAAAATTTATCTCCTTGTATATCTCTATCAGAGCTCTCGTGTGACAAGGTGCATTATCAATGAGCAGTAATATTTTGAAAGGAATCTTATTTTCTTAGCAGCAGGTCTGAACAGTAAGCTTAAAATATTCAGTAAACCATGTTGTAAACAGATGTGCTGTCATCCAAGCTTTGTTGTTTCACTTATAGAGCACAAGCTGAGTAGATTTACCATAATTTTTAAGAGCCCTAGGATTTGTGTGTTTACTGGAGTAGCACTTTTAATTTCCTTCAAGAACTTTTCATTTGCATTCACAAACTGGTTAAGCTTTGTGAAGAAGGCAAACTGAAAGGTAAGATAGACCAAAAGCTAGATTTCTTAACTTTTTGACACAAGAAATCTAGCTTTTGGTCTATCTTACCTTTCAGTTTGCCTTCTTCACAAAGCTTAATCATTTCTAGCTTTTGATTTAAAGTGAGAGATGTGCAACTCTTTCAGTTGAACACTTAGAGGCCACTGTAGGGTTATTAATTGATATAACCTTATGTTTCAGGGAATAGAGAGGCCCGAAGAGATGGGGAGAAATGAGGGAACAGCCAGTTGGTGCAGCAGTCAGAACACATACAATGTTTATTGATTGTTTACTGTTTTACATGGGTGTGATTCATGGCACCCTCAAAACAATTACAATAGTATCATCAAAGATCACAGATCATCATAACAGATATAATAACAATGAAACATTTTGATATATTGCAAGTATTATCAAAATGCAACACAGAGACACAAAATGAGCACACGCTGTTGAAAAAATTCCAATAGACTTGCTTGACACCATTGCCACAAAATTTCAACTTGTAAAAAACACAGTATCTGTGAAGAACAACAAAGTAAAGCACAATAAAGTGAGGTATACCTATACAACTATTTTGCACATAATTGAAAATGCACTAATCCTTTCTACAGAAGAGAATGAAAAGTCATTAGGTAATATTCATTTTTCTTCTTGATAATCTATAACTTAAATACTCTGATGTTAAGTTAACAATATTTAAATACTAACATATAAAGTCAATACATCTTATCCTATGATAAGGGAATGATTGAGGGAAGAAAACAAAGATATTAGGTACCCATTCATCCATAAAAAATTAAGGAAGAAGTATTCATGATAATTACTAGCTTCATTTCTATAACTGGTTCGTAAGTGGAAGGCACAACTACATTCCTCCACTATCCATTCTGTATTCTCTTTGCCCTGAGGAAGCATCTCACATGGTCATGGTTCTTTATCTGGTGGGGTGACCTAAACCTCCATTCCTGAGTCTGGGCCATTAGTAGTCCTGTCTGAATTGGTTTGTAGTTTTCCTTTGATTTTAATCACTCCCCATGGTAGTACTAATAGATGCCCTAAAAAATCTTCTATATTCCAGACATACTCTTCCTTATCTCCATTGTGGAGTAGCAGTCCAATTTTCTTTGAGTAATCAGGATTGTTCATCCAAGCCAACACTGTAACTCCCTTCTTTGCCTGTTGACTCAGAAGCACGAGGAGCCCAAAGTGGCCAGGGGCCTTAACTTCCAATTCAATGGAATCATTTTCATATCTCCCAGTGGAAGCATTCCTTCCTTTGGACCTAAGACCCTTAGACCAGAAGAATATAAGGTCACAGGTATAGGAAGCAAATATTTTTCTAGTAGGTCACCAGGAGTAGTAGTGTTGCCGTTTCTATTTCCACCCTTGATTCTTGGGCCCATGAAACCTGACTATGGAAAAAACAGCACCATATATTAAATGTGGAGTCAGAGCTATGCAACCTTCTGCAGAACTTTGCCCCAGCCCTGCAAGGTATTGCCACTACCTGGCAAGGTAACACAGTCCTCAAGGGACGTTCACTATTCTACCAAGTCAGCTGCTTCAGGATAGAGGGGAACATGGTGAGACCAGTGAATTACTTGAGCATGGGCCCATTACTATTAATACATTTTATTTGCTATGAAATGAGTTCCTTGATCAGAAACAATGCTGTGTGGAATACTGTGACCCTGGGTAAGGCACGCTGTAAGTGCACAGAAGGAAGTTTTCACAGAAGCATTCTATGCAAATCCATGCCAAGACTAAGTGTATGTTTCAGTAAGAACGAACACTGCCGCTTCCATGATGAAAGCTGTCCGGTGTAATCAATGTGCCACCAGGTGGCTGACTGATCAGTCCTGGGGAAGGGTGTCAGATCAGGACTCAGTGTTGATCTCTGCTGCTAGAAGATTGGGCACTCAGCAGTGCCTGCAGCCAGGTTGGCCTCGGTGAATGGAAGTCTATGTTCTGAGCTCATGCATTACTTCTATGCCTGCCACTGTTTAATAGCTGCAGAATGCAGCAGCACCCATTATCTTATTTCACTTATATTCCATATGTATGAAAAAGCATTTGTTAAACTTAATGTTGAGCTTTATTTTACCACCACTTACGATATTATGTACTGTACCAATGCCAACTTTATTTTTTATGATACATGCATGAAGTAATATTTGGAAATGTTTATCTCATTTGCACAAATCTTACTGTGGCTTATGATGAAAGAGTCAGTTCCTTAATTCAAATTGGTATGTTCAAAATGAGTTTAATAATAAGATGTAAAATGTTTAGAATTTTTTCAGAAACAAATAAAATGAATTAACCAACAAATATAAGCAATTTTGCTTATTTTCAATAATGAAATATGGGTGGCATATTTATTACAGATTAAGCACAGTCATCAACAGCAGTTTTTGTTCAGTGTCAAACAAAACTTGATGTGTAAATAACAGGATTATTCCATCTATCAAGTAGTGATGTTCTTTCAGGCTTGTAATTATTAACTTGAAAAGCATAAATAAATTGGTAATTTTATTATGCATTTTTTCTTTATAGCTTTTTTAGATTCATTTTCTGTCCATCATATCGAGAATAGCAAATAAATCCTGGTCCTCTCCAATAATTGCAATTTTTTTGCTTCACTACAGTTTTAAAATCAACAAATCAAAATACTTTCAAGAAGAAAAAGAGAAGATACAATATGTCCAAATTTGCTATGTTAAAATTTCATTTAATTTGAGGATTTTAGAAGGAGTCATACATATTATCCCTACAATGCCTTGCTATTTAAATTTCAGAATTCAAAATAAAGATAAACAAAAAAAATGACCTACTTATCTGATGTAGTAAATTCCCACGATATTTTGAAGTGCAGAAACGAGGACACGTTAGACAGAGTTACTTTTGAGCTGTGTTGAGATGATATAGAATGATGGAGGGTGATGGCATGTTCTAATGACAGAGTGGTTTAAATTGTGACATGACCCAGGACTGATACAGTTCCATTTGCTTGTTTTATTATATTTTAACCAAGAGCAAACTCCCTTTGCTATTTTGTTCTTTAATATGATTGACTTGCCCTAGTTTTACTCAGAATAACTATCATACGGCAGGTATTCTTGGTCCTTAGCTATAACAGGAAACCAAATAGACAAAATTTACTGCTTTTCTAAGGCTTATATATTTCTGAGGAAACATAAATAAAAATAAATATTATAAGTGTATATAGTTATAGGATGTTAAAAATTAAAGTTCTGTGGGGAAAATTTGAACTGACTCAGAAGAATTAAGGGTGTTTGGGGGAGGTGGTTTTATTAGGTCTAGTTGAGAAGACAGCATTTGATTGGAGGCCAATATTTTCAGTAAAGTCCACAGTGTAAATTCCTTTTGTTGATTTAATACATGTCATATCAGGTTTATAACTTATCTGTAAAGTAAAAATGTATAATCTTAGAAATAATTTCCTCTTAAGCAGAATGGGTTTTATAATGATTTTTCTTACAGATTCTTTCCCTCTTTGGCATTTTATAGTGTTGAAATTTAGTTTCAAACTGTCTACTATATTTGTAGAATTCTTTTTTTATAGCAAAAAATTGGACTATATTGTTACAGTTAGTATTATGGGAAAGGCAAGGTATTTTAGGAAACTTCCAAGGGTATAAAACTTCCTCAGTGGTTGTCTGAGTCACGATACCAGTGATATCAGATTATTTTTGTTTGTTTGTTTTCATTTTTGTGTTTGTTTTATTTTCTTAAGCCAACTTTCCCATTAATGATACACAATAAAAATCAGGCTCTTGTCTGTAGATTTCTATTAATTACAGTTTTTAGTTTAATTTCAAATAAATGTTAAAATGTGCTTCCTAAAGATAAATTTATTTTTAATGAGACTTGAAGAAATGCTAATGGAGTCTGATCCCTGAACAAAATGAAGGTTTAGGCCAGCAAAATGGATAATGTAGGCAAAATAGTCATTTTCAGATCCCAACTATTTATTTTGAGCTATCACTTACATAAGTAAGATACAGTTCTGTGTCCCTATTTACTAAATGTGATTTCAATGTGGTATTAAATGTAATTTGTATCAGGTATTTCCACAGAAAATTCAAGTGTAAGTGAGCACTGATACCAAAACAAACTGCAAAAAGTGAACTGGAAAATCCAGTATAGAAGGATTTATTCACTATTCTTTTATTCATTTATTGAGTATATGTTATAGCTAGGCACTATAGGAGTCAAGGAGGAGTTAAAATGAGTGAGTAGTGGTGGAGAACAGATGTTTTAGGTACATGCGGCATCTCTGTGAAAGTACTGAAGGAAATAAGTTGATGCATTCAGGGACATATCAGTAATTAGATATAGTTGGAACATAGAATTTCAAAGTGGAGAGGATCAAAAGGAGAAGTTGACAAGATAAGCAGAAACTCCATAATATTAGGTCATTCCATATGAAATGTCTAATTTCAAATCAAAAGTGTAGTATATTATATCTCAAACAAGAACCAGTACAATTAATCAAAGTATGTACTTAAACACATCTTAATGGTAGCTGTATGCCAGCAGTGAAGAAGCCTGGAAGGCGAGCGGCTATGAAACTGCAAAAGGTGTTTTCCACAGCTTGCTGTGAATTGACTATTTTTCCTTGCAAGAAGGGGTCCAAAGCCTGGAAGAAGTGGTAGTCAGTTGTTGCAAGCTCTGGTGAATACTGTGGATGACAGAGAGTTTTCAAGTCCAGCCTCTGTAGTTTGAGCAACGTTGTGCGACATGTGGTCGAGTGTTGTCTTGCAAGAGGATTGGCCTGTGTCTCTTGACCCATTTAGGCTGCTTAATTACAAGCATCATCTTCATTTCATCTAATTGGTTGCAGTAGACATTCACTGTAATGGACTGACCAGGTTTCATGAAGCTGTAGTGGACAATACCAGTGCTGGACCACCAGACAGACACTGTTCGCTTTTTTTAATGAATATTTGGTTTTGGACTGTGTTTCAGCACTTCATCGTTATCCAACCATTGTGCTGAACACTTGTGATTGTCAAAAGGAATCCATTTTTTATCACATGCAACAATACAGTGTAGAAATGGTTCACCTTTATGTAGTGACAACAAAGAAAGGCAAGCTTTCAGACAATTGTGTCTTCTGACACTTGTTTAATTCATGAAGAACCTAACTATCCAGCTTCTGTACCTTGCCGATTTGTTTCAAATGGTCCAATATTGTTAGAATAGTAACATCAAACCTTGTTGCTAATTCAACCATCGGTTGAGATGAATTCGCTTCCACTACAGCTTCTAGTTCATCATCATCCACCTTGGTCTCAGGTTGCTCACATGGATCATTTTCAAGATTAAAATCACCAGGATGGAACTTCTCAAACCATCAATGTCCTGTGCCTTCATTAGCCACAACTTTCCCAGACTCTTTGTTGATATTTTGAGCTGTTTGTACAGCAATGGTTCCATGACAGAACTCATATCCGAAAATAACATGAATTTTTGACTTATCCATGGTTTCACAAAAATTGCCTTAAAAAAATTGAAATATAATTACAAGCCAAAATGTGCATTTGAGAGATTGAGGATGTACCTTCATAATAAAAATAAAACAAGAAGTGTCAAAGTGAAATGTCAGAGATATCAGCTGTCAAACTTAGTACTTAAGGATATCAGACATGTCATACTTAATAACCTAATACTTGTTATGCTAAAAACGTGAGTGGACTAATACAGGGCTTTAGGCAGAGAAGAAATCTGCTTTTACCTATGTGTTAGATATTTCAGACTGTCAAGATGTCAGGCTGAAATTCAGGATATCTATCAGGATCCAGTTGACTTAATCCTAGTGGGAGAAGAGGGACAAGGCTGTGAGGGTGGAGAATATCACATGGATTTAAGAGATTTAAAAATAAGTCAGGAGGATCTTGCCCTGGTGAATGAATGAGGTAAGGGAATGGATAGAGTCAAGCATGTCTCCCATGTGGGCAAATGTATCTATTGTGGTGCCATTTGAATAGATAACAATAAAACACATTTGATAAGTTTTAATAAATATGATACATTTGGAATATTCTAAGTTTGAGGTGCTTATTGGTCAATCAGGCCACATATCTAGGTACATAAATGTTGGTAATCAGATTAGAATTTGGCAATTAGATTTGAATTTGGAATAATTTGCACAATAACTAAAGTCAAGTTATGTATAATATCTCCTAGAGAATATATATATATATATTGTATATATATAATACATACACATTACAAGAGAACATGTGCATTACATTACAAGAGAAGCCAGGAAGGAGCCCTAGATGGCACCAACTTTTTCTAAGACTAGAAGAGGAGTCTAGAACAGAGATTGACAGGGAGAGACAGAAGGAATAGAAAGAGAAGCAGAACAGAATCAAGTCCCATAACTTAATGGAGGAGAGAGTTTCAACAAAATGGGAATGGCAGTTCAAATAATGCAAAGATTTGAAAAATGATGGTTACTGAACAGTGTCCATTGTATTTTTCAACACAGAGATTATTTTTATTTCTGACCTTTGCCAGAGCAGCTGTATTGGAATTATTAATAAAATGGTGACAGATTGAAGCACAAGAAAAAAGAGAAAAGTCTGAGGTCCCAGAAATAATAGGAGATGATAGGAACCAAATTTTAAATGGATGTGTTAGATTTTTAAGAGGGTGTTCAATACAGGAAAGAACAAAGGAAGAATAAAACAGAGGCATACATATTCACAGCAAATAAGACAAGATGTGAAAGGATTTTGTGTGTGTTAACCTCTATTTTCTCTGTAAAAGGGTAGGTGAGAACTCGGGAGGAGAAATGGGGGAGGAAAATTAGGAGATAGGCAAGATTGTGAAATAAACACTGTGAATGAGAAAAACGAGGACTTGTGAAAGGATTCTAGGGGAGACATTAAGAATATTGGTTGAATGTCAAAATTATTCAAAACACCTTTTCCCAAACTGCTCGCTTTTAGCATCTTTAGCTTTTCTGAATCTAAAAAAAAAAGGTTACAGCAATATTTTAGAAGTAATTATGATTAGATAGAGAAAAGGGTTTTGGTCTTATCTTTTCATGCTCAGCCAACTAAGATAAAACAATTAAAATATTTATTTTGATGAGCATTAATTAATAATAGATGTCTGTTTCAAGGGAGGAGATCGCATATGTTTCTGTTCCCTTTCTCCACAAATCTCACTGTATCAACAGAAAAGATATTTAAAAATATTTATAATAGCATATGGAATGAAAGAGGACTTACAAAAGGACTAGAAGCTGTGATGAAATTCAGAAACGATACGGGGTTATATTGTTCAGTAAACCAGAGCAGAATAAGCTGCACAACGACTGTGCCCAGAGAAGCGAGCAGTGGTAGAGGAGTTGGAGTTGGGTGTGTGTGCAGTGTTTCCTCCTGGCAGGATCTCAAAGAGGGTCCAAGTCTGGAGCTGAAGTTGGCATATATAAAGTCTAGGTGAGAACTCTGGATAACTAAGCAGAAATCAAAAGGAGACTGGAGGGCAAGTGTGGGTAGGACAGAAAGAAACCAGGGTAATTAAATCATAGTACGAAGACCAGCTGCCCTCCTCATCCCATTCCCAGCCCCTATGAAATAGATTTAGAGATTGACACTAAGTCAAAATGTGTTCCCTCCAAATTTGAGGGCTCTGCCTAGGACCAACCCTTCCATTGTACACATTGTTACCCTAGAATAAAGCATTCCCGATTTTCACATTTGGAGACCACTTCCTGACGATATAAGCTAAAGTGAAGTATGAGAGTTACCGTATCGTCCCACCCATGCAGACCTTGCTGTTTCATTCAGGGCAGAGACTTGAGTAAAAGTAGAGGAAAATTACATAGCCACCAATTTTATTTCATATAGTATTTTCATTCAATTCAAAAGGCATTTGAAGAAATTCAACAGTTTAACATAAGACCATAGTAAATAACAATTACTGTCCACTGGAGTAACTAAGGTAGTACAGAGAAATTAACTTTAAAGTAACATATACTTTCTTTATACAAAGATATCTCAAGTAATATTAAATCTATAAAAGGGTTGTGAGAGGAATTGGGAGTTCATAGTCAAAATGTAAAATTAAATAGTGAAATTGTGTGAGCACTAAATGAAGTAGAAAAGAAAAGTCTTTATACCTACAATTTACTTGGAAACGTGTCAAAAACTAAGATGAACTGATGGATGGATAGAGTGGTGGAAATGGTAATGTACAATTTGGGTGGTAGGTTAAAACTGTCACTTTTGCTGTATCTGTGAAAACTGTCAAAATAAAAGTTGGAAGTGGGGATGGAAACATGGATATTTAGTATATTATGGTATTTGATAGTAAAAACTGCTCTAATTTCCCAATTCTTCACCTTCCTTTTGTAATGTGACTTTGTAATTCCTTCCATCATGTCTATTGTCTTTCCCCTTAAGTTTGAACTGCTCCTGTGATTTGCTTTCACCAGTAGAAGGAAAGTGACTGTGTGCCAGGCCTGAGTAGGTCTCCAGAGACTTGTGTGCTTCTACTCCCTTTCTGTAAACCTGCCTCTGCTACAAGAACACGTCAGGCTTGCTAGCTGGAAGAGGAGACACCACATGGAGTAGGGCTGAATCCCTCCACCTGAGGCCAATCCAAGGCAGCCAGCCTCGAGCTGGCCAGAGGTGTTGACTATAGAACCTGAGCAAGCCCAGCCAAGATTAGCAAAACTACTCAGCCAACTTGTAGATTTGTGAGATACAATAAATGGTTGTTGCTGTAAGCCACTACGTTTTCAAGTGGCTTAAAAAATAAATAAAAAATAAAAGAAATTATGAAAATAAAGAGAAGCCTATAGACCTTAAAACTTGGAACATCTTTGACCATTATAGATTCAGGAACCTGGGATTATATTTTAACCTATAAGGGTCCAATCACATTACTCAGTTCATCAGAGAATAATTAAGGTTGTTGACTGGTTATCTAGGTTCTCAATCATTTTCCACCATAACCTTAATAACATGTTAATATATAAAAATGTAAGTTTATTTAAATTTTGATTAAAAACCCAAAACAAATTATGAGCTATCCTCAAAAATGTTTCTTTCAATTCAGCCAATCATAATGGAAATAATTTGTTATTGTTTTATTTGTAAATAACATCAATTTATTTATTTACTTATTTAAATTTACTTACAAACTCTGAAACTTTAACAATCATTTTTAACAGTTACATAATTAACACCTGTTTGTTGGGACCTGTTTATTTGTCTTCTGGGGTTAACACATGCATACCTAAATGCATTGTTTTTTCTCTCCTAATCCTTAATCATTCTTAAACCTTTTCTCTTTATAACTTCATAAATTGAAAACCTCAAAACCTTTTTACCCAATTGTTGTCCCAAAACAAAGACAAATGTGATGTAGTAGATTACTACCTAACACTGTAAATTTACTAGGGAGTAAAAATTTATTCCCATGTTAAAAACTCTTCAATTGGTCTTTGTTTCTGTTAAGGGAAACTTTGGGAGATAAGCTGTCTTCTATTTGCTAGATCCTCATTTTCTCAAATGACAATTCAAAAAGAAGTATAAAGACAGAGAGCAAAGCATTCTGCTGCAATTCTTTATGAACTGTGTCAAACTGCATAACTGCTAATTTTCTTGAACAGAAGGAAATAATTTTGCAATCCCTTTTAGAAAACGGAGTAGATTTCCTTCCTCGTAACTGTCATTAGCAGAGTTCTTCACTATGCAGTGCTTAAAAGGTGAATGCAGCCACATTATTTTATTTCCTTTATCAGTTTATTTTGCTTACTTATAACCTAAATTTGGTAGAACTCAAAATTTGCTATGGCTTACTGTCTTTTACAGAGATTCAAGTTATCTAAACATTAGAATAAAAAGGTACTTGTGTAATACATATATCTCAGAAACAGACTTCAATTGTATTCATCACACTAGTGACAGTCTAAAACACACCTCAGTTAAAATACATTTACAGTGGTGCTAGTGCAAATCATTTTTTTTTACTCTCAACAATTTCTGTTTCGAAGCAAATTCATATTACGGGGCTATCACACATCCCAACTTTCAATACGAGAATCAACTACAGACAACTGTGGCTCATGCACTCGTAAGAAAAATGATCATTCTCAGATATTATTGTACTACATGTTATTAGCAATATTTCATGCATATGGTTACTCTTCCCTGGAAACACTTTCTTCACTTGGATGCTAAAACACATTATCTTTGTTTTCCTTTTATATCATTGTATTCCTCTTGTTCTCTTTTTAAATTCCTCCTTTCTAGCTTCTAAATCTTCTCTGTCTATACTAATTCCCTAGGTGTTCTCATCCAGTCTCATGGTATTAAATACTATTTAAATGCTCCTAAATTTAATGCTCCTATATCTAAATCTAGTACCTCTCCTCTCTCCTTACCTAAAGGTAAGTCCAATAAACATCATTGATGTATTTACTTAGGTTATAATAGACATCTGAAACTTTACTGATTTGAACCGTTTTTCACACTTCCACAGCCATTCTCTTGGTTTAAACTCTCAACTTTTCACCTGCATTTTTGCAACTGCTTTGTAACTGGCTTGTTTGTTACACTATGCCTGACTTTCATCTCCTACTTTTGGTCACTTCACTCTACCCGTACTTTTCTCCTTGTTTTTCTTTAAAAACACCTAATTCATTTTTTCTTCCAAATTTTGCACTATTTATTCTACCTGGAACACTTTTCCATAGCTAACTTCCTGGAACTCTCCCTCTACTCTTGCAAGCCTTTTCTCAAATGTCGATTTTTTCCATTAAGCCTATCTTGACTACTCTGTTTAAATTGCGAACTTCCCATACCCAACCTGACACTCCAATCCCCATTTATGCTCTAGTTTTTCCCAGAGCTTTATCACCTATTATGTACTACACAATTTACTTTATGTAGTTGATGTCTGTTTCCATCCACTAGAATATAAGCCCAACAGGGAAAGGGATTTTTGTGTTTTGTTCTGTTTTCTTCCTAGAATCTATCCCAGTGCTGGGCGGGCACGTACTAGTAGTTGAATAAATAATTATTGAATTAATGAATGAAGAAAATGCTTTCTGCTGAGCTGGAAACCTATGTAAGCCACAAAATATTGACATGAAGCTATTCATTTATAAAGATCTTGAATTCCTTTTAGTTACTGTTGTTGGAGATAGGGATACTACTTAATCATGTTGCTCAGAAGCATAATGACATACATATTAATTATATATATCTTATTAAATAAATAAATTTTCATCTTAATTCTAAACAGAATAGGGTTCGTTTTGTTAAAATGTGTTTAAATTATTTTTCTTTTTTAAAGTAAATTTATGTATATATTTGATATTGTTTTTGTCACAAATACTGTTATTCAATCATTCTGTGAATGTATTTTTGTCTTTTATATTTTAACAATACCTTCAGTTACGCTGATAGAATATCATAATTTGAGTTTAACAAATTATTCTTTATCAAAACCAGTTCAAAATATATAAATTTAGTAAGAACATGGTATTTCTCATAATGCTGAGTTGAAATACATCAAAGTTGTATTCATCTTACCACTACAGATATTTTATATTTTAAACTCTTTAAAACTAAATTTGTAATAGCAATTAACATTATGTCCATTATCTTCTAGAAATGAACTTCCAAAGCTTTAATTTAAGTCCAGGAAATTAGTTAAAAAGTCAAATAAGTAATTGAATTACATTAACAGATTACTTGAAGCATCAAATGAAACTTATGAATGATTTGCATTATTTATCTGTTTAGTAAATTTTTCGCTACTACAGCCAGTTCATTAACAGATATTATTTCACATCTTATAGGTGGACAAGTAAACACTTCATAAAATATAAATGAAACTATCTCAGGCAGTCATTTGTTCCAAATGCACAGTAGTGTTTGAGAGATGATAGATAAATACATCTTCAGCAGATAAACCTATTTAGGCATAGCCTTCTTAAATTAAAATTATAGTGCTATCAGTGAAAATAGAAGACCTCTGAAACTTCTCCATAAAAACAATGAGAACACTGGCAAATATTGTCAAAATCAACTTTATAAGATATTTAAATATTAATCAAATATTTGCAACTATCCAATCAAAAAAGTCTGAGTAATTTAAGTAAGACTAGAGAGCTCTGTGTCACCTTACCATGTCCTATTCCCCATCCCCCCACCAAGCTCTGCAATAATCTTAAAAATCAACCACCCACGGTCACCATGAATACTGCATCCTATCAGCCACTAGAAAGAGAACAGGGTCGAAATTCCTAAAAGTCCTGTTTCCAAAAATGTCATTGTTTGACTTAACCAATGGCTCTTTGGAAAATCTCACTTGCAAGGCTGTTTTATCTGACCTTACTCTGAGCCCACCAGTGCCAATAGTCTTTTTCCAGAGAGCATTTGTCAAAAACAGCCTAAGAAAATTGTTTGAAAGTGTGGATAAATTTGCAGCAAATAATAGGCCAACTCAAAAACTTAAAAAGGAAACACTGAGGAATGATATGTCATAGGGGGCTTTGAAAAGATCCTGAGTATCTAGAAGGTCACACAGATGATGGAGGACTCTGGGAATGCACTGGAAAGACATGAGAATGTGTTAAGTTTTTACCTATATCTAACCATCAGGATGTCCACAAACAGAAAGTGAAGACTAAGGCAGGATTTTTATCTACCTGGCTGAGTATTAAAGGCATGCACCAACATGTTCAACAAACTACTTGGTAAAGATGGGGGCACTTATTGATTCTAGGCATTTAAGAAATCTCTACACAATCATTAGCTGACCATTAAACTAACTAACCAGCGACAATGTCAATGAAATATACTATCTCAATAGAATTATGGGGGAAAAGATTATCTCAACTAGTGCAGAAAAAACATTTGACAAGATCCAACACACTTTCATAATAAAAACATTCAGTAACTTAGGAGTAGAAGGGAACTTCATTAACCTGGTAAAAGGCATTTATGAAAAACCAGCAGCTAACATTATCTTTAATGGCGAAAATTTGAAAGTTATCCTCTATTATCATGATTAAAATGAAGATATTCACTCACCTTACTTTTTATTCAACATTTCAGTGGAGTTTATAGTCAGGAAATCAGGCAAGAATCTGGGGGGAAAAGGCATTTATTAATATATAGCAAAGAAAAAGTAAAACTGTCTTTACTTATACATGACATTATTATTATTATTTTTTTTTTTTGAGACAGAGTCTCGCTCTGTTGCCCAGGCTAGAGTGAGTGCTGTGGCATCAGCCTAGCTCACAGCAACCTCAAACTTCTGGGCTCAAGCGATCCTTACTGCCTCAGCCTCCCCAGTAGCTGGGACTACAGGCATGCGCCACCATGCCCAGCTAATTTTTTCTGTATATATTTTTAGTTGTCCGTATAATTTTCTTGCTATTTTTAGTAGAGACGGGGTCTCGCTCTTGCTCAGGTTGGTCTCGAACTTCTGACCTCCAGAGATCCACCCGCCTAGGCCTCCCAGACTGCTAGGATTACAGGCGTGAGCCACCGCGTCTGGCCAACATATTATTTTGTACATAGAAAACTCCAAAGAGTCCATGAAAAAATCTATTAGAGCTAATACACAAGCTCAAAAAGGTAACAGGATACAAGATCCACATACCAAAAAAAAAAAAAAAAGGAATTTTTTGCACCAGCAATAAACAATACAAAAATGAAATTAAGAAAACAATTAGATATTTTGATTACAATAGCATCAAAAAGAATAAATGCTTAGGAATAAATTTAACAAAATCAACATAAGAGCTATATACTATTATCTAAATATTGTTGAAAAATTAAGAAAAATAAATAGAATGAGATCCTACATTTATCTATTGGAAGAATTAACATTGGTAACATGGCAATACTCTCCAACTGATCTACAGTTTCACCATAATCCTTTTCAAAATCCCATCTGACTTTTATGCTGAAATTTATGAGCTGATATAAAAATCCATATGGAAATGAAAGGCACCCAGAAGAGTCAAAGCAATTTTGAAATAGAACATAGTTGGAAGATTCATGCTGCCCATTTCAACTTAGTAAGAAGATACTATAATCAAGACTGTATGGCACTGGCATAAGGATTGACATAGGTTAATGAAATAGACATGAGGGTCCAGAAATAAACCCATATATTTATGGTCAATTAGTTTCAAGAAGAATGCCAAAACAATTCAAGGGAAAAATAGCTTTTTAACAAATTTTGCTGGGACAACTGATATTCAACATAAAAAGAAAAAGAAAAAAAGAAGATGGAGCCCTACCTCCTACCATCTACAAAAATTAACTCAAAAATGGACCTAAGGTCTAATTTTAAGAGGTAAAAGTATAAAACTCATAGATGAAAATATAGGTGAAAACTTTTGTAAACTTATCTGAGGTTCCTAGATAGACCAAAAGCTCAATCAAATAAAAATAAAATGGACTTCAACACATTTAAAAACCTTTGTGTTTCAAAAGTATGTCATAAACAAATTAAAATGATACCCCAAAATATCTGTAAATCATTTATTTGATAAGACTTTTATCCAGAATATAAAAATAATTCTTTCAACTCAATAATGAAAGAATAAATAACCCAATTAAAAATGGTCAATGAATTTGAATAGATATTTTTCCAAAGAAGGGTCTGCAAATGGTCAATAAATACATAAAAATTTGCTCCAAATTATTAGCCATCAGGGAAACAAATCAAAACCACAGTGAGCCATCACTTCATACCCACAAAGGTTGCTATACTCAAAACCCTAATAATATCAAATATTCTCAAGGCTGTGGATAAATGGGAACACTCATACTTATCTAGTAGAAATATAAACAGTGTAGCTGCCTTGGACACCTGTCTGACAGCTCCTCAAAAAAGTTAATCATACAAGTTATCATGACTCAGCAATCTCTCTTCTATGTATATACCCCCCAAAATTGAAAATATATGTCCATAAAATAGCATGTACACAAATGTTCATGGCAACATTATTCATAATAGCAAAAAATGTGGTAACAACTCAAATGCCTGTGAATTGATGAATAAATGAGCAAAGTATGGTTAATCTATATAGTCAAATATTTTTCATTCATCAAAAGAAATAAAGTACTGATACATGCTACACTATGGATGAACTTTAAAAATATTATGTGCTAAGTGAAAGAAGCTAGACACAAAAGGCAACATATGGTATGTTCCATTTATAGAAAATGTCCAGAAAGGCAAGTTCTTAAAGATAGAAAGTAGTTTAGTGGCTGTCAGGAGCTGCTATAGTGGCAGGGATTGCCTGCTAATAGATACAGGGTTTCTTTTTAAAGTGATGAAAATATTCTCGAATCAGATAGTGGTCATTATTGCACAACTTTGTAAATATATAAAAAACAATGAGTTGTACAATTTTACACGGTGAAAATTTATGGTATGTAAATTTTATTTCAATAGAAATGTTATATTGAAGTATATGCTAATGCTTCTGTGTATCTACTGATTTTCAATTTGCTTCACATGATAAATGGTAAATTTAGGAAAAGTTAAAAGATGACCAAGCTAATAAATAAATGGTTGATTGACTCTTGTGATTGTTGTCCTGGTGGTTTTGTATCCCAGCAACTACCACACTTTATGCCACAATTGCGCAGATAACTAAGTACCCCAAATGGTGGCAACATAGAATATTTCTCTCACCACCACTTGGGAACAAAATGATCTATCTGGTCCTAACTAATCATTTCCCATTGCACTTTGTTTTATGTGAATGTCTTGTATGCTTTCCTTGAAATAGAGAAATTAGTTGCATTGAGTCTAGAAAGAATCAGGGAAAGAAAAATGGGTTGTCCCTGGTTGTCTGTCAGATTAAATTTTCTATTAAGGTCAGAACTGTATTCACTGCACTATATGTGTACACCATTAGAGGAGACCTGGGCAAAAACTAGAATTCAAAATAGAGATGTACCAAATACTTCCTGGATTATTTTGATACAACAATGATTATATTTATTAAAAGTTAAAAATCTGGCAAAAGTGTCAAGTTGAAAGGGATGACAGAACAAGTAGTACAAATAGGGATTGTCTCAATCTGATTAGGATATGTGATAGTACTAGGAAGTTCATAAATCATGAGTCAAAATAATGAGTTATAAATAAAACTATGGACATCTTGGTTGTGGCAGACTGTATTTTTCAAAGATGGTTGCAACAATAACTCTTATCTTACATGCTCTTCACACATATTACTTTGACACTCTTCCCAAGAAGGGGTGGATTTTGTGTTTCCATCTCTATAGCTTGGGTGATCTCATGACTACAGCAGTAATGACACTACTTGATTACTGAAGCTAGCTCATAAAAGAACTTCACCTGGTTCTCTCTGGTTCACCTGGTTTTCTTGCTCCTATAACATAGTTACCATGATTTGTTGAAGAGTAAACATCAGAACCAAGGCCCCTGATTTGTAGCCACAGCTGAGCTTCCAGTCAGATGCCAGAGTTCTAGCCATGACAGTATATCATTCTGAAAGCTGAGAGTCTTCAGCTGATTTGTACCAGTTGATGCCACATGGAGCAAAGATAAACTGCCTGTACTAAACTTTACACAAATTGCAGAATGGTGAACAAAATAAATAATTGTTGATGTTTTAAGCCACTAAGTTTGGAGGTGGTAGGTTACATAGCCATAGGTAAGTGTTGTAATGGAAGTAATATAGGACAGGCAGATGAAGATTCTGGCTTGTCCAGAAGTATGCTCTCACAATACTAATGGTGCATTATTAGTTTATGGAGGAAGAATTGAAGTCATGTTTATACTTAATGTAAACTTATAATTTATTTTTTATAATTTTTTTCAAAGAAATGTCATCACAGATATTATTCTATATAGAAAATTTGTCCAGATTACTATAAATGACCATTTAAGCCATGGCTCTATGTCACAGAGTGAGCAAAAAATTTGACATCACCCTTATAGAATTCTAGGAATTGTATTTATTGGAAATGCATAAGTAAAATTATCTTATCTTATTAAACACATGGATGGGGGTGTTAAATTCAACCAGAATATTTTTAAAAGTTAATTTAATTTTCATACATTTGCCTAAATTTTGTTCTTGTCGCCCCCTTTATGCTTAAATGTACAAGCATATCTCAGAGATACTGTAGGTACAGTTTCAAACCACCAATAAAGCGAATATTGCAATAAAAAAAGTCACACAAAATTTTGGTTTCATGGTGCACATAAAAGCTTATATAATACTACAGTTATTAAGAATGCAATGGCATTAAATCTAAAAAAAGTACATATTTTAATTTAAAATACTTTATTGCTAAAATATACTAATGATATCTGAGTGTTCAGTGAGTCCTACTCTTTATGCTGGTAGAGGGTCTTGTCTCACTATTCATGGCTGCTGATTGATCAGGGTGGTGGTTGCTGAAGGTTGGGGTGGTTGTGGCAATTTTTAAAACAAGACAATAAGACAATAAAGTTTGCCACATCCATTGACTCTTCTTTTCATGAAAGATTTCTCTGTAGCATGCCATGCTGTCTGATAGCATTTTATCCACAGTAGATCCTTCAGAATTGGAGTCAATCCTCTCAAATTCTGTTGCTGCTTTACTAAGTTTATGTAATATGCAATTTTTTGTTGTCATTTCAACAATGTTTACAGCATGCTCGCTGGGAGTCGATTCCATTTTAAGAAACCACTTTGGTCATCCATAAGAAGGAACTTATCATTCATTTAAGTTTGATCATGAGATTACAGTAATTCGGTCAAATATTAAGGTCCCACTTCCAATTCTAGATCTCTTGCTATTTCCACCATATCTGCAGTGACTTCTTTCACTGGAAGCCTTGAACCCCTCAAAGTCATCCATGAGGGTTGGAATCAACTTCTTTCAAACTCCTGTTACTTTTGATATTTTGACCTCTTCTCATGAATCACAAATGTTCTTAATAGTATGTATCATGGTGAATACTTTCCAAAATGTTTTACTTGGCCCAGATCCATCATGAGAATAATTATCTATAGCAGCTATAGCACTATGAAACGTGTATTTCTTAAATAATAAGCCTTGAAAGTCAAAATTACTTGATGCGAGTAGTGGGGAGTGGCCGTAAATACAGATGAGGCTTCACTCACTTGCCCGTTGCTCACCTCCTATTGTGCAGCCCAGTTCCTAAAAGGCCATAGACTGATACTGGTCCATGGTTCAGGGTTGGGGACCACAGATCTAGATGACTGGCTGCAGATTCTACAAAGCACTTGCTGCTTCCACTTTGCACTTTTATGTTATAGATATGACTTCTTTCCTTAAGCATCATAAACCAACCTCAGCTAGCTTCAAACTTTTCTTCTGCAGCTTCCAAATCTCTTTCAGCCTTCATAGAATTAAAGAGAGCCAGGGCTTTTCTCTGAATTAGGTTTTGGCTTAAGGGGATATTGTGGCTGGTTTGATCTTCCATCCAGATCACTCAAACTTGTTCTCTAGCAGGCTGTTTTGCTTTCTCATTATTTGTGTGTTCACTGGAGTAGCACCTTTAATTTCTTTACAGAACTTTTCTTTTGCATTCGCAACTTGACTAACTGTTTGGCATGAGAGGCTTAGCTTTCAGCCTATCTCAGCTTTCTACATGCCTTCCTCACTGAGCTTAGTCATTTCTAGTTTTGGATTTAAAGTGAGAGACGTGTGGCTCTTTCTTTCACCTGAACAGTCAGAAGCCATTGTAGGGTTTTTATTGGTCTAATTTCAATATTGGTGTATCTCAGGGAATAAGGAGGCCCAAGGAGAGGGAGAGGGAGAGAGACGGAGGAAAAGCCAATCATTGGAGCAGTGAGAACACGCACAGCATTAATCAAGGAAGTTTGCATTCTTATATGGGCAATGTTTCATGGTGCTCCCAAACAATTACAATAGTAATGTCAAAGATCACTCATTACAGATTATCATAACAGATATAATAATAATGAAAAAGTTTAAAATATTTCCAGAATTACCAAAATGTGACACAGAAACACAAAGGAGCACATGCTGTTAGAAAAATGGCACCAAGAGACTTGCTCAATGCAGGGTTGCCACAAACCTTCTACTTGTAAAAAGCACATTATCTGTGAAGTACAATAAAGTGAAACACAACACAATAAGTTATGCTTGTATTTTATTTACATGATATATTAACGTATTTGAAAACTTAGGACAATACGTGTGGCCAATGTTGTATTAGAAATCTAAAGTGAGAACTAGCTTTCCAGAGATATATAGTTTTATGCATTCTAGTTAGAGTTCATTTTGGTGTCAGTGCATGAAAACAAAGAGAATATTTTAAACAGGGGTATTACTCCTTCCTATTTAAATACTGATTTATTAGTTTCAAGCTTAAAATATTTGGTTATTTCTCTTTAGTTGTAACATATGTAATTAATACAATTGCCATCGTTCTTTGGGTAATATAATATGTATATGATTTTTACTTTCCCCAAATCCTTGCCACTGGCAATCTTTGTGAAAAAGATATGAGTTCTTGATAAATTTACTTCATTCTGTAATTATATCATTTCTAAGCAGGAATAACAACGCATAATAAAGGCCTTAACAATGAAAGATATACATCTCCATACTTTCTAATTTTGTGGCAACATGAAAAGTTGCATATTTTCATCCTTCTTTAATATTCAATGAAATGTGTCCACAACACCTCAAACCTGTTTTCTTTTCTATGAACAATTTGTTTTGGTTCATTTCGTTTGGCAATTACATCAACATTTAATAAAATACAGATTATGAAGAAGTACTTAAAATGATAATTTTCAAAAAGATTGCATCTGTGAGGCGGAACAAGCACTAAAGGTAAGAAAATAGATTCTAATGAATACTTCAAGATATGAGGTAAAGTGTAAGTCATTTAATGGGTTTCTTTCCATATAAATTTAATTCTATTCCTAATAAATATCTTCTTTGGAGTATTTTTTTAACATTTACTAATTATCTGAGAGGTCTGTCATCAATGTGTTGTGAAATGAAATGAAAGTTTTTATTAGAAAAGATGACATCAAATAAATCTTCAAGAAAAATGTTTTCAGTACAACAATTTATGGAAAAATTCAGGACCATCAATTTTCTATTAGAAGTAAATGATTCATTTGAATCATTTACTTAAATAGAGCAAATAAATAGAGCTCTGTTTCTGAGAAGTCAAATGCATTCATGATGTGCTATTTCAATTCTATTATTTTATTTCCTGAATTCAAATGTAATTGTAAAAAATTTACTTAGCTTTATTATCCCTTTTATTGTCTAAGATAGCATCAAAGCCTATTAACCTTCCCATGGAAGTCTGTGAGACATTAATGGATGACTGCTGAGTAATTCTAAAATATTATATATTTTATTTAATGATAAAACTACTAAGAAATTAAAAAAATGCTAAGAAGCCTATTTCTTCCATCAGCTGGGGGGTCTATTTCTGTCCTTTGGATCCTATAAATTATGAAGCATTTACCTAAATTCCCATAAGTTTCTTTTATGCTTCCATATATTTATCCTACTCTAAAGTCAACTTAAAAATCAATGACTTTAAGTGAACTAATAGTCACATTTTAGCCTCTATATAGCAAAATGGAGAAATTTTAACCATTTCAGATAAACACAGTTTGTACTTCCCATAAAAAGTTTCTGAACTAGTCTAAATATTGTGATCTGAGTCACATCAACTTGAAGAGATTAGATATCATTTCTAAAAAGTGAACAAATGGACCAATTGTAAGTGAGTCCCAGACTGTCTTGGTTGTTTTCTTGGGTATCACTGTTCAGTATTAATTTGACCAGGAAAAGTATGAGAAGCAGAGATGGTCATAAAGCTGGAAATTTCTACTTTCAGAATACACACGAAATCTAATGAGGATGTAGTGAAAGTATTTCAATCTTTTCATTTCTCATGTGTACTTCCTCTTGTCTGTGTCAATTTTTTTTCTTTCTGTAAAATATATTTACCTTTTCCATTCTATATAACTGTAACATGACCCCTATTTTATATGCCCCAATTTGTTATTTCCAATTCAAGTTCTTTTGTATGGGCTAGAATACTTAATTAACATTTTTAAGGTCTTATGTAAAATAGAGATTTGTTTTTATTCCAAGAATATCTGGAATTCTGGCACAGATTCTTCGCCAAGGTAAGGTTGGACTGAGCTAGCTATTGATTTATGAGGTGCTGTTTAATGTTCAAACCTCTCTTGGTGGCACTTGGGGCCAGCTTGTGTGCATTAGTTAAGGATGTGTAGGAGAATTACAGCTCAATCTACATATCCCTATTTAATGGTTTAACTGGTTTAAGTGGTTACACAGCCTTGCTTGACTAGGCGACTGGTAGGGCATAAAAGACCCTTGTAAAAACGTTTTCCTTAGTTCTGAAATGAAGATTTCTCACGCATATATTAATGATTCATAATCCTGAGACAAAGTTCATTCCATGAGACTAAGAAAGGGCTCTGGGGGATGGTATTTAGAAGTTGCTTGGGCCCCCAAAGCTTTCCTGTGCTTTTTTTTTAATCTCTTTTATTGTACCATATACTTTATCTTTATTAAAGTCTTAGTGAGTTCTTCCAACAATCTGACTTTCTGTAATAATAAGATCCATATGTCTATTACAATAAACTGTAGTAAGATTATGATGTTACATGAGATAAATAACATGACTAGGCTCACTATTAACATACTGTCACAGTAGAAGAAATGAATACTTTTCTCAAAGATGGAAATTATAAATATATATGTGTAATATGTGTATATGTGTGTGTGCATGTGTATATATACATATACATATATATCTGTACATATGTATATACATATATACATATATGTACATACATATATATGTAGATATATACACATAGATGTGTATATATGGAATTGGTACATGTGATTAGGGAGGCTGAAAAGTCCCAAGATCTGCAATCATCAAACTTGAAACCCAGAAGAGCCAATAGTGTAATTCCAATATGAAAGTTAGCAGACTCAAGACCTAATTTTTCACTTTGAGTCCAAAGGTAAGAAATTAATAATACCAGATCAAAGGCAGTCAGACAAAAGGTATTCTCTTTTACTTGGAGGAGGATCAGCCTTTCATTTTATTTAGTTCTTCAACTGATTGGGCAGGACTCATCCTCATTAGGGAGAACAGTCTTTACTCAGTCTACTGATTCCAGTATTAATCTCATTCAAAACACTTTCACACATATCAAAAATAATGTTTTACCAACTATCTGAGCTTTCTGTGGCCAGTCAAGTTAACACATAAAACTAACTATCACATAACCACAAACTAAACATTTATGAAATACGCAAAAAAGAAAATGAGAAAGGAATCAAAATGTATCCCTACAAAAAAATCAACTACATACAAAGAAAGGCAGTAATGAAGGATATGAGGGACAAGAAATCTGTAAGACATAACTGAAAACAGATAAAATGGCAAAAGTAAGTGCTTTTCTATCAGTAATTATTTTAAATCTAAGTGGATTAACACCCCAATTGAAAGAAATAGACTGGTCATACACAAAAGTTGTATTTTAGATCTAAAGCCATAATAGATAGGTTGAAAATAAAAGGATGGAAAGAGAAAGTCTATGTAAATAGCAACCAAAAAGAACAGATGGGGCTATACTAATATCAGAAGAAATATAAATTAAGTCAAATTATTACACAAGACCAGAGATCATTATATTATATTTCTACCAGAGATCATTATATTAGTAAATTAATAAATTCTTGTATTCTAGCATTCCTTTGGAAATTTTGCCCCTATTCAATGAGTATGACTTTTATTTATATCTCAAAAATATATTTATTTAAATCTGGATAGGTTTTACTTTTGAATACATAAGCAGAATTATATTTTCAAAATAATGAAAATGAAAAAATAGTTTCTTGAACATTTTCAGATGAGGAAAATAACCATTCCAGGTATTTTTATATAAATGTTATTTTTAAGTATTGTTTACAAAATCCTATTATATAACATGGAGGGAGATGTAACATGCTGATTATAAAATGTATAAAATAATTGTATGAGAAGATACAATATTGTGAAACATTGTACATTTTGAGTAATATTTTTAACTTTTACTTTTTTTCTAACCAGATGCATTGAAATAAAACTGATTTGTGAAAATATTTCCCTTCTGTGACAAGATTTCCACAAATTTCTGCTTACTTGACAACACATAAATCATATTTCACCATCTAATTGAGTAAATCATCCCGTACTGTAGCAACAGATTCTCTCTACAGAAGTGTAATCTTATGAGTTACATTTTCAGCTAACTTTGAGAGAACTTATCTGAAATAATGCTACACCAGAATTAATTTACATCTTATATCATTTTACATATGCTATCAAAGCTTCAAAACTTTTGAAAGAATAAAAAGTGAGGCCTATGAGAATGAAATTTTCTGTCCTGAAAAAAAATCCTATATATGCTATTCAATTATTACCACATGTTGGTTTCAGATCCAACTCTGACCTTAATTTCATGCTGTCTGCTTCAGTTCCGCTTTGCACACAAAAGTGATAAAACATCTTCAGTGGGTGAATATATCATGTTTACACAACAGTTAAGTTATATGGAAGAATTTAATTTTTTAAAAAAATGCAACAGTATGAAACTGTCATTCACTCTGAAGTACTTTCGGGAACTCATCTTCTATTGTGATAATTTGTGCCTCTCTGACACAAATCAGAAGTTTTATTCCCTCTAGGATTCACTTTCCTTTTAGTATTCTAATGAGGATTTGTATTCAGGGCCATTCAGATAGAGTGAAACTTTTTTACTTTTTACCTGAATTTTATTTGTTAATGTGAAAAATCAACATTTTTCTGCAAAACCAATTTACTAAACATTGGAAAGATTCACATTGTTTGTTAATATTAAGGTCACTAACCTTTGGAGACAAAATCAGAGCAAGCTTGAAGTTTACTTGAGCCATTTTTAAATTATTGAAACATAATTTATTAGTATTTTATTGTAGCAAAAGTAGAGTTTTTAATAAATTAAATTTTCCCAACACTCTATTAAAAATGATTCAAAATATAGCAATACCCTATAAAGTACCTTTTTGGGGGAGAATAATATATATATTTTAAAATGAAAGTTCAAATCAGAAGCCATTTAGTTAAATATGTCTACTGTGTTGTGGTGAAATGTTCAGAAAGGAAGTGGCATATCAGGAATGAAGGTCTATTATTTTGACGTTATTATCTAGTACAGTTTTATGAGGCTATTGTTCTTAACAACTGGATATATTTAAATATTTGATGAAGTTTATAGGTAATTATAAACCAAAGCAATACTATGAGATTTCTGCAACTATTAAGGACAACATGGCAATAAAGATTTTGGGTAGACTTTTAAGAAGAAATTACTATGACACATAATGGGAAAAATAAAATTTAGTAGGTACAGAGAAAATAAATGAAAATGTTTTTTTCTATAATGTAAGCAATGACAGCATATTTGTGTTGTCACAACAGAAAGACACCTTTAGGGCAGTGCATCATTGTGTTGTACAGGCCATTTAACAAAGAAATGGACAATCATGTCTCATAGTAATTTAGGAACAGTACGACCTGTTAGTGTGGGAACTTGCACTGCAGGATGAGAAAGAATTCTCCTTGACTCAAAGATTAGGATAGGTTTGAAACAAGGAGTTTATCTTACTTTCCAAGAGAGAAAAGGGCACAGTGTGAAAGAAAGAAGTGCTGGCCCGAGGATGGGTGGCTTGGGCTTTTATTGAGATAAAGCATTGTTGCAAAATGGTAACAGGAGGCAGTTGTGGTTTTTTTTTTTCCTTCTCTGCTTAGACTGGCTTTATCAGACTTCTCAGAATATGGTCTGACAGATGTGGAAGAGTCTGTTTGCTCAGCACTGTTCCAGTTCTGTAAAACAAACTCTTAAAAATACAAGTTAAACCACAGGTTGTTAAGCAAAGGGGCAGTTGTGTGCTGTGACTTTTCCCTTTTCTTAAATTCTGGATGGCTTACTGTAGTAACAATGCCACCCTTTCACCACCTATACCTTTGTTACAGAGAGCATTCTCTGCATCCCTATGCCCATAATTTAAATTATTTGTTTCCTTTTATAAAAATGTTTATTACAGGAAAGAATGAAAAGATCACATTTAAGTATTCATAATCATATTCATCAAGGGAGATAATTGTTAATGCATGAATGCATAAACTTCTAACTCCTTGTAGTGCAAGTAAGGTTTCCCTTCGCAACCTGCATTTTTACTTAAAAAGACTGTAAGCCAAACAATACAAAGTTTCCTGATTTTTGAGTTCACCATTTACACTCTGAACTTGAAGCCTCAAGTGCTGTTATAAACAATAATGTTTTGTTCACTCTACGAAGCATAAAAATATCTTAAAATTGATATGAGTTTAGTTTATTGTGGAAATACATTTTAGGTGGTTTCTTATGAATTTACTTCAGAATATAACTTTTCATTAGATAAAAGGTAAGACTGAGATGTGTCAGAAGGCACTTTCTCTGTAACAGATCAGAATTGAAGAGAGAAGAGACAGCAGGCTCAGTACCTCCTCTGAATCCATCAGTCATATAATTCTTTATATCTAAACTTGAGAAAACAAAACATTGAGTGGTAGAGGTGGTGGTAGAGAGTGGCCTATCTGAAGCCCCTTCCCATGGGTATGCCAAGGGTGGAGTATAAGGACCTCACTGAGACAGAGTCCTTCTTCTGCCCTATCATTTTACATAACTTTTACTTTCTCCTTTATCCCTTCCTTTTACAGAAGAGGCTCATACAGAGAGCTGGGGTGAATTTAATTATTCAAAATAGCACAAAATGCACTTTTTAGAATTTCTTCAACATTCCTCTTGGCAAGGGTCATTTAAATAAAAACTAAAAGAATGTTTATAGCAGCACAATTCACAACTGCAAAGACGTGGAAACAACCCAAGTGCCCATCAAGACATAAGTGGATTAATAAAATGTGGTGTATGTATACCATGGAGTTCTACTCAGCCACAAAAAACAGTGGTGATCTAGCACTCTTGTATTATCCTGGATAGAGCTGGAGCCCATTCTACTAAGTGAAGTATCCCAAGAATGGAAAAACAAGCACCACATGTACACACCATCAAATTGGTATCAACACTTAAGTGCACATATAATAGTAACATTCATTGGGTGTCAGGCAGATGGGAGTGGGGAGGAGGGGATGGATGAATTCACACCTAATGGGTATGGTGCGCACTGTCTGGGGGATGGACATGTTTGAAGCTCAACTTGGGTGGGGCAAAGGCAATATATGTAACCTAAACATCTGTACTCCCGTAATATGCTGAAATAAAAAAAATAAAAAAAAATAAAAAATAAATCCGCCCCCCCAAAAAACTAAAAAAAAAATTAAGTACCCCACCACACATAACATATTCTGTTTATTGTGACTTTCAGTTTTATACCTAAAAAGAAGTATTTTAATATTATGAAAAAATAACAAGAAAATTTAAAAGTATAATTTATTCAAGCTCTTCAACATAAAGTCCTTATTCAGCTACATCTGTCTTGCATGGTGTGTTCTTTTCAGCCTATAACTGTGTAATGGGAGAAAGTGACTTGGATCCCTGGAGGCCCTTTTCATAAGCTAAAAAATATTTTTCTGCATTTGGAATTTCTTTCTAGCAGGTACTCCATAACCCTACTATATGCTTCACACAGTAGCTGCATCTGTTCCACCACAGGTGATACAGGCAAAGCTTCCATGGAATTGCTCAAACACTCAATAATGCAGTTAGGCAGATGTCTTTGACTTTATTTGGTATTCTGTTTTGTAAGATTTCATGCTGATAATGCAACCAACTGCTAAAAGTGTACAATGGTGAAATATTATTGACTATATTTTAAAAAGCTGACTTTAAATTTCAAATCTTAATTGTACAGCTGCTTATACAAAGTGCCTAAAAGAGAATAAAAGTTGAAAGATTGACTCTTTGGTGGGTGAGCTGCCTGAAAGAGAAGCAGATAACCACATAAGGCTCTTACATGGCACCTACATATTATTAAGTGTCTCAGGCTTTTTAAAATGTGGCTTTGCACTCAACCAATGTTATCATTAAAGAACAGTGGGACTCTATAGTTAATGTTAGCCTTTTTTTACCTGCTAAGATAAAAGTGAGATAAAGGGACTCATTAAGGTGCCTGTCTCTACTTCCCAAGCTGTCCTGATAATGCTTAATAGGACCCATGGTTCCCCTTAAAGGTCTGAAAAAGCATGGGTAATAGCTTAGCTTAAAGTTAGATGAGCAGTGTTACATCGTCTTAGCCTGAGTTATTTCTTATATAACTGAATAGAAGAATGGTGTGGCATTGATGCCAACATGTTTTTAATAATGTTAGATATATTAATATGTCCTTACTTTGAGGGCTTTAAAATAGCCTGCATAGAATTTTTAAACGTAAGGAAAAATGGCCTTATGAATTTAGATTTTAAATGTGATTGACAATTATGCTTGCCCTCTGAGAAGTGTGCTGCTGCTCTAACTTTAGAGAAATGATAGAAAAGTTCTTCCATCCTGTTTTTCATATTTTATACAGAGCTTGTGGATTGAGAACACATTTTCATAAAATTACCGAGCTGTACCATTGCTTCTTTTTTTCTGTCTTGGTAGTGATAATCATATGCAAGCCAAGGGTTCTATTTTTTATTCATTCAAAATTCAAGTTTCTTTTCCTTCAACATTCTATACTTAAAATAACAAATCAAAAAACTTCACAGAAAGACAACCACCATGAAGTAATAAGTGCATTAATTCATTTAATAAATATGCATTAAGTGCCTATGCTTTGCTAGTTACTACTAGGAGCTGAGAATACAAGAGCAAAAAAAAAAAGAAACTCTTTTTTATGGAACTTACATTCTAATAGAAGATGACAGATGGTACTTATTATTAATATATTAATGTCTGTCTATATCTATGTATACACATAAAATTATTTATCTGTATATCATATTCATATGTTATATATTATATTTAAATATGTATATTTATATATTGAATATATATATTACAAATATATAAACAGTATATGGTAGATGGAAGTGAGTACAATGTAGAAAAATCTATAAGGGAATAGGAGAAGGCGTGTCAGGACTGGGGGGTGCAATTTTCAACACTGTGATCTGGTAAAGCTCTGATGAACAGATTTCCAACAAGCCACACACGTATCTAGATGCTACATGTTCTTGACAGAGAGAAGAGAAGCATTGTATTCATTAAATTCACTTCTTATGTCGCTGAAATTGACTTAAAAGAAGAGAAGAGCAAAGCTTATGGGAATTTTTTGGGGGGACTGGATGCCACAATATGATAAGTAATGGGTGAAAATACCAGTGACATTTTCTGTGGGAAAATGATTTGTTGGAAAGTTATCTGGGTTGGATATTAAAGCCACTGCACCTGATTTTGTGACAAAGAGCTCATGCAAATTACAACTGAGATTTAAAGAAAGTTAGGCAGAAAATTCTACCAAAGATTCTTCCTCTCCCTAGCTGAAACGAATGCTCATGATGGAAACTACCTATGCAAAAACAAAGGCAAAGCTTCAAGTGTTTGAGAAGTGAACAGGAAGTGCTATTAAAAAAGCCACTGCTATAGGCTAATTAAAAAAAATTGTTATTCGATATTTTGGCTGCCTACTGATTATTAACAAAAATAATAATATTGAATGAATGTTTTGGTTGGTGTCTTGTTAGCCAGGTAAATTAGGTTGGATCCACAGGAAAAAAGGTAGGATAGTGATATGGAATTTTTAATTCATGTAAGAAATCATAGAAATATGTGGATGAGACAGGTGTTAATTTGCCCAAACTTCATTAACCCCATAACTTCTTAGAAAGCTATCAACCCTTAAAAAGATTGAATCTCTATCATGACTTTCTATTCATCTTTCCTCTCATCAGGCAGTAGTGAAGAGTGAACATAAATCAAATCAACATTAGGTATCAATCTTAAATAGCAATTTCATTAAAAATAATAAACATATTTCTATTTCAATGTATATATTATTTAGTTAAGATTAAAACAAACATTAACCTTTTGAAATAAATATTGTTGATATTCCATAATTTACTATACCTCTGAAATCTCAAGTATTTCAGCCTTCTTAGTTTTCATTACACCTATATTTCCTCTTTACATAGAGAACTGACAAAAGAGTTCATTAAAAAGATATGACCAAATATCTAGCATTTTCTTGTCTTCTTACATTATATTTAATTGGAATTTTCTATAATGGCCCATTTAATTTTCTTGCTGAAATAATTGTTGTCTGTAAATTCATTTTATTTTTCTTTTGGGTTTACTCCAGGGAACTTTCAGAGTTTCCAGTGGGCAATAATTCTTTCTTTTCCATTTTCTTTCTTTGTCCTCCTGAGCACTGCACATAAATATTCTATCTTCTTTCTTTTACTCCACCCCCCTTTTATTTTTCCCCAAATCCTCACAGGTAGAAATGGTTACATATTTTTCTTACAAGAAACCCAATAATTTTAGAAAGAAAGACCTAATTGCTGACAAACTGGCCAGTATAACAATCTCCCAGCATGAAAACCCTACATCTTTAAATTTAGAACATGAATTCCCTGAAAGAAGTAGCCAGGCTTAATCTTTGTACTTGGTGACTAATTTATATACTAGGTGCTCACTCAGTAATTTGGACCTGGACCTGTTTCATTTAATATTCTGCCTTTAGGGAGAAAAAGGAGAAATGGAAGTGAACAACATTATAAAAAAGAAAAATCAACAGAACTTTGGGATTGATAAAATATTAAAGAATGGAAAAGCATCTAAGAGAATCAATGATTTTAGGACCTCATTACTGGGAGAAAGGTGGTTTCATAAACAGTAATAAAGCATATAGGGAGGAAAGATCACAAGTACATTTTAGAGCTGAGTTTTCGGGTAAAAGGATTTTGCAGGATGAAACCTGGTGTCGGGACATAAAATGTAGTGACGGGCATGAGTGAAATCACATTGTATAAATCCTTATGTATTGATTTTATTCATTTTTAAAACTTGCTTTGTTATATACAGTTATAAATACAGTTTTCTCATGGAACTCTGGGAGCGACAGGCCTCCACTGGTTTGTATGCATGGGTCATTGGTGAAACTATCCAAAGGACCACTAAAGAAAGGTCCTTTAAATCTATCCAGTCATCCTCTGTTAGAAATGATGTTTTTAAAAAGCTATCACAATTATATTTTCAATGTAGATCCTCTTTTGGAGATCATGAAAACTATTTACAATAAAACTTAGTGAAAGAAAGCAAAGGGAAATGACAACCTTCATATCTAAATTATATTGATCACATTCAAATTTTCATAATTTTAGTTTGCATAATATTGTGCATTGCTATGGTTTGTTCCTATTTTTTCCTCTGATTCAGATGCTCATATACATCATTCATCAAATGATAAGTATTCTAATAATCCATTTCATTCTATTTTTCATAGTAACTCATAGTTTCAGATATTGAAGAAATCAATGTACATATCTACAGGGAAATGGACAATTGTTATGATGATAGCAGAGTCATATTTTGTAAGCCTTCTAGGGATGCTAAAGGCAACTTTCAGAATTATTATAAAATTAAGAAAATGTTCATGGGATAACTTGGAACAATAATTCCACCTGACTAAATTGTATCTATACATTTAAAAAATTAAGAAAATCAAATTTTGACCTGGACTTGTTTAAATGTCAGCTGTATGGCTAACTTTTTTAGAAATTAATTTTCCTTTATTTATTTAAGGAATAATGTTTTAAGAACATTAAATAACACATCAATCATCTACGTTTATGTAAAACATGCAAAGGTGGGGATGCTAAATATGTTCCAGGCACAGAGATTATATTTAAAAATAATGTTTTTTTTTTATTTTTCTTCATCTATTTTCCAATCTCATCATCCACTCCTGACAATGTTACCTCCTGAATATCTATTATATACTTGTAATTCTTACCTATTTCAATATATCATCTTCTCTCATCTGGGTAATCTAACAACCTACTAACTCCCTTATGCCACTCTGGGCATCTTTTCCTTTTACCATCTGTATTTTATTTATTTTATTTTATATTTTATTTTATTAAGAGAGAAGACAGAAGTCTGACTCTGTCACCCAGGGTGGAACACAGTGGCACAATCATAGCTCACTGCAGCCTCAAACTCCTGGGCTCAAGAGATATTCCCACTTCAAACTTCCTAGTAGCTAGGAACACCATGCCTGGCTAATTTTTAAATTTTTTGTAGAGAAGAGTTTTTGCTATGTTGCTTAGGCTGGTCTTGATTTCCTGATCTCAAGCAATCCTCTCACACTTAGCCTCCCAAAGTGCTGGGATTGTAAGTGTGAGCCACCATGCCCATTCCTTAATTTTTATTTTAAAAAATTGAATTACAATTTTATTTTCAAGTCTTTTAAAAAAGACTTTATTTATTTAGGGCAATTTAGGTTGTGCACTAAAAATAAAATCCTAAGCCCCCAGCTGACTGAACAAACTCACTCTTGGCCCAGGGCGTCCCAGAGGAACCTTAAAACTGAGTTCCCAGCCATGACAGGATGGAAGGTTGGACATGTTTCCTTATACCTCCTCCCTCGATAGTGGCCATCAGCGTTTTTTTCCCTAAGGGCTAAACAGAAACCAATTTTGTGTTCCAGACCAGCATTTTTTCCTAAGAGACCACCAACCATCAAGTAGTTTAACCAGTCTATGGAGCATGTGCAGAGAGGGTTTTTGCATCCCTGTTTTACCTTTTGACACCAGCAGGCTGTCATATGCTGAACATGGACCCCATAAAGGGGTATAAGGCTCCACTGTACATGCACATGTTTCTCCTTTCATAAATATTCATGACTCCTTCTATAGTTTGTTAAATATGTATATTTGGCCTCCTACTCAGCACAAATTCCTGTCCCCATTATCCCTCCCTTGAAGTGCTTATTCCTGCCTTGTTGCTGGGGGCTCTGCTTTCCAGCCTGTCAGAAGGGCCACCCATAAGCTGCAACCCTTTATGAGAAATAAAGCTGTCCTTTCCAAATTATGAACCTCTTTGTTTCTTCATTTAACAAGGTTCACAGCAAAATTGAGAGGTACAGAGTTATCCTATATACTTCTGCCCCACACATGCATAACCTCCTCCATTATCAATGCTCCCTGTCAGAGTAGTACATTAGTTACAATTGATTAAATTATATTGACACACATTATCACTCAAAGTCCATAGTTTACATTAGGGTTCACTCTTGGTGTTGTACATTTTATGGTTTGGACAAATGTATAATGACATGTATCTACCATTATAGCTTCATATATTCATTTTTAATGCTAGATAATGTTCCATTCTCTGGACATAGGAAGTTTATCCATTCACCTAATGAAGAACATCTTGGTTGATTCGAAGTTTGGCTAATTATGAATTAAGCTGCTATAACTGTGAGCAGATTTTTGTGTGGACATAAGTTTTCAACTCATTTGAATAAATATCAGTATGACTGCTGGATCATATAAGAGTATGTTTAGTTTTATAAGAAATTGCCAAGCTGTCTTGCAAAATGTCTGTATCATTTTGACTTCCCATTAGCAATGAATGAGAGTTCCTATTCCTCTACATCCTCTTTAGCATTTGGTGTTGTCTAGTGTTCTGGATTTTGACCATTCTAATAGGCCTGTAGTGGTATCTCATTTTGTTTTTAGTTGCATTTCCCTAATGATATATGATGTGGAGTGTTTCTTCATACCCTTATTTGCTATACCTTCTTTGGTGAAGTGTCTTTTATAGTCTTTACCCATTTTTATTTTTTTCAACATGCAAATTATATTATGTCACAGTCAACCCCTTTGTCCCCTTCATTCCTGCACCCTAAACTTAAACACCTTCAGTGGGTACCTAATGTTTTTAAAATAAAACCCCAAACTCTTAATGTGGAGTTGACAAGGCCTTGTGTGATCTGGTTCCCATTTTCCCTCACCAGCCTCATCTAGACACTCTGCACTGTTTCTTGGCTAATCTTTCAGTCCTTCAACTGTGCCAATTGCCGATGTCAGTAACATCTTTACAAAAGCAGCTCTTGTAGCCACAGACAATAGGTAGACAAATGGATGTGGCTGTATTCCAATAAAACTTCATGTATGAAAATAGGTGGTGGGCTGTGTTTGACTTGTAGGCTGTAGTTTGCTTCCTCCTGATATAAACTATACGAGAACAAAAGTTTTCCATATTGTTATTTCTACTCACAATTCCTAGTGCCATGCCTAGTGCATAACAAAATAATGAAGATTATTTATGGAGCATGTACTGTGATCAAGGTATTATAAGTTCTCCCTGGCAATTTAAGTGCTTAGTAATATCACTATGAGAAAATAGAGTGCCTACTGAGGAACTTGGGGAAATTACCCATTTTAATATAGTGAGTATGGGGCAGAGTTCAAGGAATACAGCCTTGAGTGGGCTGTGAATTTATTCACCACATGCAAACAGGAGGTTGATTTCATTTTATTTTCTATAATTGACCCAAGAATCATCTTCAGGATCTTATATTCCAAAAAACTGCCTACTAACGGTGTCTCAGTCTATACAGTCCCAATTCAACTTAAAACAGATTGTTTTAGGTAAAACTGCATTTTCACAGATTCCTTTCTCCTCCTTCTCCTCCCCTCACTGGCCTTGAGTATGTGGGCTCATAGGATTACAGCTCTCTGTGTCTTCTCAGGCATCTGCACAGGTCATCTGTCTTCTTGGTTACAGCATGCCCTGCTAGCATTGGCTAAGATGTCTATAGTTGTTGCATTCGAGCACTGCTTCCATATTACAGCTTGTTCAGAGTCTAGCAAACCTTCCAACTGGCGTGGCTTCAGTTGATTTATGATGGCGTTAATTCCCTTCTGTCTAAAATTTTGAACCACTTGAGCTCTTTACCCCACCTTAGTGACCTCCTTTAAAATCCACCAGCTGGAATTACTAGCTTTGTTTTGTTTCTCTCTACAAGATACTTACTGAATTCTGCACATCTTTCATGCCTCCTCAGAGTTGAGGATGATTCTGAAGAATTGAACTCCTTTAGCCAAACCACATCATGACACTAATCTTCTGATGTGGCTTTCCATTGTAGCACGTGGCTTTGTGAGGTAGAGACTGAAGCTGGGAATGGCTTGTGATGGTTAATTTTATGTGTAATTTTGACTGGGCTAAGGGATGACTAGATACTTGATAAGACATTATTTCTGGATGTGTCTATGTGGTGTTTCCTGAAGAGATTAGCACTTGAATCAGTAGACTGACTAAAGAAGTTCTGCTGTCACCAATGTAGGCAGGCATCCAATTCATTGAGGGTACAAAAAGACAGAGGAAGGGTGAAGTTTTTCTCTTTCTCTTCTTGAACTCAGGCATTCATCTTCTGCCCGGACATTGGAGCTCTTGGTTCTTGGGTCTTCAGACTCTGGTATTTATACCATTGGCTCCCCGGACTCTAGGCTTTCAGATTTGGATTTAATTATAACACTGGTTTTCCTGGTTCTCCAGCTTGTAGAAGGCAAGGTGGGACTTCCTGGCCTCTGTAATCATGTGAGCCAAATTCCTATTTTATATATACATGAGAACAGATATTATATATACATATAATCTATATCTATAAATACATAAAGATATAGATATTCTCCCATAATAAATATCTCTTTTTCTCTCTTCTCTCTCCATATATTTATATCTGTATTCTATTAGTTCTGCTTCTCTGGAAAACCCTGATGAATACAGCCTCTTAGCACTCAGATTTTTCTACAAAGATTCTCTCATAACCCCACTGAAATCTGGGCTTGGAGGACTGAGCCTTGGAAGACACCCATCTGCCTCCCACTTCCTCCTTTTCAAACTTCTGTGGGGCTGAAGCAGAGAACTCAATATACAAGGGCATACTTTCCACAGTGGACTGTTCTCCATTATAAATTCTTCCTGGAGGTGAAATATCTACAGTTTGGTGCTAACAGTGGAAAGAATATCTTTCCTACATGGAAGAGGAAATAGTAATTAAGTTGTAACTTTCATGACCTGGCCTTTGGTATGTAAAGAAAAAAAAATGCACTGAACACTTCTCAAAAACAGGAGGACCTTATTCAAGGCTATTGCAATAGGGGAGCAAGATCAAACTCAACTTCACTGAAACAAAAAGTGGAAGGATTTTTAGATGTTGAGGTGAGCTAATGGAAAATTACTGAAGGATGTTAGAGGGGAGGTTGGTCAATAGGATTAGGTTATCTGTGCTTAGTAACTGTCACTTATCAAAGTTAGATTCCTTCCCTTCCACAGAGACTGGGAAATAGAGAATCTATCTTTTTTGATGATTCTATTTCCGAGGGATGGCTCCCATGTCTTTGAGAAAGACATTTCTGTGTTGTAGAAGATTTATATCTCAAAAAGGCAGGGAAATAATTTTCTAAAGTAAATTCCCTAAGAAAAGGGACATCCAGGGCCTGTAGTCAGGAAGAAACTTGTCTAAAGTTTATTCAAGCTGAGGGAGAAATTAAAACTATCTTGGTCAAGTAGGACCTTTGAAATTTAGAAATCCTCTTCTTCAGAAAACCTGCCTTATAAAATTATTCCCGTAGTATAGATTTGCTAGGATGGTCTTGAAACTGATCAAAGATTTATTTTTCCTTGGTAGTATCTGGCCTGTACTTTTCCAGGATGACAAGGAAACGAATCATGATTTAAGCAAGATACATCACTTCCATAATGAATAAGCTGTCAAGACACTGATGTATTGCAGAATTTTAGAGCTTAACTTCTTAAGTTGGACCTCATATGAATGGTACTTCTGTTTGCTTTCTTTGATAATCTTTCTACTAGTTTATCTGTAAAATAGAATTAACAGCACTTAGCTGACAGTATTTCTTTTTTTTTTTTTTTTATTTCAGCTCTTCATGGGGGTACAAAACCTCAGGTTGCATACATTGTCTGCGTCCCGCCCATCCCCCTGAGTCAGAGCCCCAGGCACCTCCACTCTCGAGACAGTGCGCCTGGCATACACCATGCAGTCATACCTCCATCCCCTCCCCCCCCCACCTCCCCGAGTCAGCACCTTCAAGCATGACCATTCCCCAGATGGTGCGCAACACACTCATCATGCAGGCATGCATCCATCCCCTCCCTGCATCCCCCGTCTCAGTCTGATATCCAGTTGGTTTCCTTCCCTGATGTGCATTTAGGTGATGATCAGGGAAACCAATTTTCTGGTGAGTACATGTGATGCTTGTTTTTCCATTCTTTGGATACTTCACTTAATATAATGGGTTCCAACTCTCTCCAGGAGAACCAAAGAGATGTCGTATCATCGTTATTTCTTATAGCTGAGTAATACTCCATGGTATACATATACCACAGTTTACTAATCCATTCATGGATTGATGGGCACTTGGGTTGTTTCCACATCTTTGCGATTGTGAATTGTGCTGCTATAAACATTCGGGTACAGGTGTCTTTGTTATAGAAAAAAAATGACACATGCAAATACTTTGGTAGGATTAGCTTTCCAGTAGGTACTTAATATATGCTAGTAATTACCATTACCATTATTGTTGTAAAAACATTGTTTTGCTTGTAAAAATGGGCAAGTGGTGTTGTCTGATCTAACATTCCAACTAAGTAAGAGTTCAGTGATATTCTCCTAGTGATTTGTCATGAGTGAATCAGAAAATTGTTTTATGAAAGCATAGTAAGATTTTCCTCCCTATGTACACCATCCCTTCCCTCAGATTTTTTTTTTTTTTTTTAGAGAACATAAGTAACTGCTAGAATCACACAGTTTCCATGGGAAAATAGACTATTCTAACTAATTAGCTTTGGTGTCAAGGCAGGGTACATGTGTAGTCTTTTGATAAAGGCATACCAATTAGTTACTGTCAAGAGTTTTAATTGACAAAGTGCTTGGGTTTTACTACAGCCACTGGTCACCTGTCTTTTAAAAAGTGACTATAATCTATTTCTCAGACAGTTGATATAGGAATGAAGTAAATTTAAATAATAATCCATGTGAAACATAAACATATTTGTATTTTACTGTATTTGTAATTTAATTCACAAATCAGTCCCAATTTCTACATTCAAACATGAGAATAGATATTTGTAATTCCACAAAATATATGGATAATCTATACAAGGGGAGAAGTATATCTTTATATTTTATACTGTTTATCTTTATGTCAAATACTCTGATGTCTTAATCCCCTACGCATGTGTATTTTCCCCAGAAAACAGCAAAATAACATGCTTAAGTATAAGCAGGAGGGCATATTTGGAAATAAATGGTTTATGAAAACGCAACCCAAATTGAGTCTCACCTTATCTTTGAAATAGCTGATACTGGAGAGACTCAAATTAGTACAGTAGTCCCCCTTTATCCATGGTTTCAGTTACTTGAGGTCCACTGAGGTCTGAAAATATTAAATGGAAATTTCCAGCAATAAACAGTTTATAAGTTTTAAATTGCACACTGTTCTTAGTAGTCTGATGAAACCTTGTGCTGTTGCGAATCATCCCTTTGTCCAGTGGATCCAAGCTGTCTGCTACCTACCTGTAAATCACTTAATAGCCCTCTTAGTTATTAGACTGATAATCAGATCATGTTCAAGTAACCCTTATTTGCATTAATAATGGTCCCAAATCTCAAAAGTAGTGATGCTGGCATAGTGTCATAAATGTTGTATTTTATTATTAGTTATTATTGTTAATCTCTTACTGTGCCTAATTTATAAATTAAATTTTTATAATAGGTATGTATAGGAAAAAACTTGACATGTATAGAATTTGGTACTATTTTTGATTTCAGGCATCCACTGGGGCTCTCGGAATATATCCCCCGTGGATAAGGGGGGGCTGTTGTATTCTGGCTGTTTCAAATAATCTGACTAGTCTATATAAATGAGATTAAGAAGGTGAGTATTTCTTAGAATGTCACACAATTATACATTTATATTTGATTCCCATATTTAGTAACAGTAACTGAGAGCCAGTAACATAAACTGTGATTGTACAAACAAAAAAAATGTTTTGAAATTCCTGCCAAAATATTCAGTGATGTAGGATAAAAATTGTGTAGCTTCTCTTTGGCTCTATTTCAATAGCATTATTAATTTTTCTGATTTTTTTAACTTGTAATTTTCAAATTAACAATAACTTAGAGAGAACTAGACAGATTATGTATGTGGTAGTAAATCACAATTATTTCTTGACTATTAATCTTACCTTTGATGTAATACTTGAAAATATCACAAGTAAATTGAGATATATATTTGTATCAAAAAGTTAATGGCATAATCTATACTGATAATCAGAGAAAAGTGTTTCAATAAGCATATGAGATATGGAATTTAGGAAGTTATTTGATTTAAATTAAGCATGTTAGTATGCAACCATGACTACACAATGCCAAAGTTGCTAATGATTATAAGTAAAATAATTTAACACTAAAAAATGGTCCTTCTATGGTGGATAAGTTGATTTGACACAGACAAGACAAAAATTCCCCTTCAAGTAGTTTATTGTGATTAATGTTTTTACTTTAAATATCTTTCTTATTTTGGGGGCAGATGGAACTTCTTTTGTGAATGGTCATGAAGGGATAACGAGATGACAATTGAAATAGTTTGAAATTCTTTCTTAAAATTAAGATATAATTTCTTAGATATATAAAAAAACAAGACAATAATGCTGCAGATTACCTATTTTAGGTTATTAAGTATGAAATTTCTGATTTCTTTAGGTACTAAGTTTGACAGTTGATATATCTTACATTTCACTTTGACACTTCTTGTTTTATTGTTATTGTGAAGGTACATCCTCAGTCTTTCAAAGGCACATTTTAACTTGTGATTATCTTTCAAATTTTTTTTAGAGCAATTGTTGTGAAACCATGCATAAGTCAAAAATTCATGTTATTTTCGAATATGAGTTCTGTCCTGGAACCAATGCTGTGCAGACAGCTCAAAATATCAATAAAGTGTTTGGGAAGGATGTGACTAATGAATTCACAGTATGTTGATGGTTTGAGAAGTTCTGTTTTGGTGATTTTAATCTTGAAAATAAGCCACATTAGCAACCTGAGACCAAGGTGGATAATGATGAGTTAAAAGCAGTAGTGGAAGCAAATCCATCTCAAACTACATGTGAATTTGCAGCAGGTTTGATATTACTATTACAACAATATTGGACCATTTGAAACAAATTGGCAAGGTAAAGAAGGTGGATAGATGGGTCCCATATGAACTAAATGAGCATCAGAAGACAAATCATCTCGAAGCTTGCCTTTCTTGCTGTCATGACATAAAGGTGAGTCATTTCTATACTGTATGGTTATGTGTGATGAAAAATGGATTCTTCTTGTCAATCACAAATGTTTGGAACAATGGTTGGATAAAGATAGTCCAAAAATGAATATTCATCAAAAAAAGCTAATGGTGTCTGTTTGGTGGTCCAGTGCTGGTATTATCCACTACAGTTTCATGAAACCTGGTCAATCAATTACAGCGGATGTCTGCTGCAACTAATAGGATGAAATGATGAGGATGCTTGTGATTAAGCAGGTGAGATTGTTCAATAGAGCCAGGCCAATCCTCTTGCAAGACAATGCTTGACCACATGTTACATAAACAATGCTGATCAAAGTACAGAGGCCGGACATGGGAACTCTCTGTCATCCACTGTATTCACCAGACTTTGCACCGACTACCACTTCTTCCAGGCTTTGAACCACTTCTTGCAAGGAAAAATATTCAGTTCTCAAAAAGCTGTGAAAAATGTCTGTTGCGATTTTGTTGCCACTTGATCTCCAGGCTTCTTTGCTGCCGGTACAAACAAGCTACTGCTAGGATGGCAAAACTATGTCGATAGTTTAGGCTCATGCTTTGATTAATTGTACTGCTTCTTGTTTGAGATATAATAAACTAAACTTTTGATTCAAAATTGGACATTTCACATTTAATGACCTAATACTATGGTGGACTGATCATCCTAATTTAAGTGAGAGATTCTTCACCTTGATTCTTTCAATGGAAGTAAATTGAATTGAAACAGGTTTAAATGTAAATCATTATAAATAAGCAGTTTTTGCAATATAATTCCTTGCCATTTTCTAAGCTATCACTCATTTTATAAGGTGGAGATCCCATTTCTCAGGGCAAATGATGGAGTAGGATGAGAGGGAAAGACCTATCGTTTTTGTTTTGTGTGATTTTTGTCAAGATTTTTTTATTAGTTTAATTTTTCATTCTAGAAAATATAATGTGAAAGTTAAGAATGTCAAAGTGATTATAACATATTAAATGCAATAAGATAAATATTTTGTTATTAATTCATTTTTCATATATATGATAACTTTACATTTTTGCTTATATCAGGAAATAAGAGAGGCCATAAAGTGGTGCGAAAAAAAATGAATCTTTCAGTACGACAAACTCAACCAAACTGAATTAAGTAGAGAAAGGTTTTTTTTAATACAATTTTTATTAGGAACAGAAAAATCAAAGACTAAACAAAAGTATTTCAGAATTATTTTCAGAAAATTATTTACATAATTTTATTAGTTGTATTACCTCCAGAACAATAGAAATCACTCTAAGTATTTCAAGGAAAAGGATGTTTAATAGGGGGAATTAAAAGCTTGTAGGCTGAAGGTCAGAGAGGCTGGGGCTAGTGTGCAGTAAATCAGAAAGCAGGAATCACAGGAAACTTTGCTGCTGATTTTAACTGCCTGCCACAAATAAGTGAGTGGTTTCCAGCATTATCACCTATGAGCTTCTGGGGCAAGAAGTGTCATCTTACTCTCTTCTGTCTTATAAAACTTGTGCAAAGCCTTTCTTTTATGAAAAACTTAAACTGAAATCCATATCGAATAAATTCTGTAAAAATGTTCTAGACTTCCTGCCCCTGCAGAACAAGGAGAGTGCTGAAGGAGAGGCAGAATGGATCATACATTCCAGAACAATAATCTATCATATGGTCAGTGATTATGTAATCTAATATCTTTTATCGTCTACCCTACATGTAAAATACCAGTTGCATCTGCAAATAATTCACACATAATGAAATGGCTGCCCTAGGATATATCCTTTTGAATAGAAAATGTCATTCCATAAAAGAGTGTGTGAAGCTGAAAGTCGGTAAACTTAGTACGCTAGAAATTTCAAAAAATCTGATACATAATATGATATCCATCTGAGTATCATTCTGATGAATCATATTTATCTGTGTATTATCTAAATATGTAATTTCTATTCATAAGAAGGAGTAATATTCTTTCCTTTGATTTATCTAATCTAAGATTAACTTTTATTCATATTTTAACATTTCTGAAAGAAGTTTATAATTGCAATTGCAGCATATTATTTTCATTCAGTGGCATCTGACAGTTATAGCAGCTTTTTTCCTCTCTCTCAGTGGAAAGTATAATATTGGTGCATCTTACAATTGGTGGTTTAGCTGTTATAAAATATGTAGTAATATTTATTAATTTGCACAAATACATAAACCTATGCATATAAACATACACAGATAATCTCTATCATTTTGATCACTTAAAAGGTTGTTTGCTATGTACTCTTAAATTCAGCTTTGTGACTAGAGGAATTGCCAAAGTCTCAGTCTGAAAAAATACTGGGGAAATGTCTCAGCAAAAAGAGAAGAAAAGTAGAAGGCTATCTTACTCACTGAGATATTTGGATAGTACTTTGATCTAAGCTTATAAAGTCAATTAAGTTGCACAGAAAACTACCAGAACAAACTTCTTTTTATGATCGAGTCTTGTTTATTTATTTATTTATCTGTTTTTGGTATCACCCCAGAAGTCAGATATGCCTAGCTTTGGATATCTTTGTAGAAAGTAGGGAAATACCATCAAGATCCAGCCAGTTTGACAAGGCTTCCAAAACTTGAACTGCTATCACTACCCATATCTTTATTTTGTAATCTGTTATTTCATATACAACCATGCATCATATAACAAGGTTTTGGTCAATGACAATGGACTACATATACAATGGTGGTCCCATAAAATTATAATGCAGCTAAAAAATTTCTATCACCTAGTGATGCTGTAGCCTATTTAATGTAGTAGCATAATGCATTACTCACCTGTTTGTAGTGATGCTGGTGTCAACAAGCCTATTGTACTGTCAGTCGTATAAAAGTACAGCAAACATAATTATGTACAGTACATAATCCTCGATAATAATAATAAACAACTGCTACTTGTTTATGTATTTACTATACTTTTTATTGTTATTATAGAGTGTACTCCTTCTATTTGTCAAACAGAGTTAACTTTAAAACAGTCCTAGGCAAGTCCTTCAAGAGGTATGCCAGAAAAACACACTGTTCCTGACCCTGTGTAGGCATAGGTTAATGTGTGTGCTTGTGTCTTAGTTTTTAATTAAAAAAATTAAAAGTAAAAAAATAAAGAAACTTAAAATTAGAAAAAAGGGTGTAGCATATGTATATAAAGAAGATATTTTTGTACAGTTGCATGATGTGTTTGTGTTTTAAGCTGTGTTACCACAAAAGAGTAAAAATGTTTTCAAAAATTGAAAGTTTATAAATAAAATAGTTTTAGTAAATTAAGGTTAATTGATTATTGAAAAAAATATTTTTAATAAGTTTAGTGTGGCCTAAGTATACAGTGTTTATAAAGTCTACAGAAATATACAGTAATGTCCTAGGCCTTCACATTTACTCACCAGTCACTCATTGACTCAGGCATAGCAACTTCCAGTCCTGCAAGCTCCATTTATGGTAAATGGTCTATACAGGGATATCATTTTTAAAATCTTTTATAGAGTATTTTTACTATTATTTTTCTATATTTAGATATGTTTCAATATACAAATAGTTACCATTGTGTTACAATTACATACAGTATTCAGTAAGGTAACATGTTTGTAGCCTAGGAGCAATAGATTATACCATATGGCCTAGGTGAGTGGTAGTACCGCCTAAGATTGTGTAAGTACACTCTTTGATGCTCACACAATGACAAAATCACCTAATGATACATTTGTAAGATCATAGCTCCATTGTTAAGCAATGCATGGATACAATATAAGTAAATTTCTTGACTGAGTGAAAGGAAATTGGGATTGTTACCATTGTTTCCAGTAAGGCCATAAGATGATGAATAATTTCATATGATCTAGAGGATATGGAGTAATTTGGCAGCATAAAATGACACAAATAAATAATAGAATGCATCCCTATATAATATGTACACATACATACATAAATCCACACCCATAAATGGCATTCAAAGAGAAAACATTTACTGATAATTCAACTTGCTGCAAGAATATTGTATAAATATTTTTCTTTAAAGACTATGAGATTTGGGACTTTTTGATAAAAGCTCCTCTCACTGGAGTTAAGTGATATCTCTTTGTGGTTTTGATTTCCATGTCCCTGATGATTAGAGCACTTTTTTCATATGTTTCTTGGCTATTAGTCTATCTGCTTTTGAAAAGTTTCTGTTCATGTCCTATGCCCACTTTTTAATGGGGTTGTTTTATTTTTTTCTTGCTGATTTTCCTAAGTTCTATATAGATTCTAGTTATTAGCTCTTTATTGGATGTATAGCATGTGAATATTTTTTCCCATTCTGTAGATTGTTTACTCTCATGATAGTTTCCTTGGCTGTGCAGAAGCTTTTTAATTTGATCAGGTCCCATTTATTTATTTTTGTTGTTGCTGTGATTTCTTTTTGTGTGTTCTTCATAAATTCTTGCCTAGGCTTATGTCTATAAGAGTTTTTCCAACATTTTTTTCTGAATTCTTATGGTTTCAGGCATTGGCATGGATATGGAGAGATAGGAACACTCATACACTGCTGGTGGGACTGCAAACTAGTACAACCTCTATGGAAAGTAATATGGAGATACCTTAAAAACTAAAAGTAGAACTACCATTTAATCCAGCAATCCCACTACTGGGTATCTACCCCAAAGAAAAAAAGTCATTCTATAATAAAGACATCTGTACTTGAATGTTTATAGCAGCACAATTCACAATTGCAAAGATGTGAAAACAACCCAAGTGCCCATCGATACATGAATGGATTAATAAAATGTGGTATATGTATACCATGGAATACTGCTCAGCCACCAAAACAGTGGTGAAGTAACACCACTTGTATTACCCTGGATGGAGCTGGAGCCCATTCTTCTAAGTGAAGTATCACAACAATGGAAAAACAACACCACGTGTACTCACTATCAAATTGGTACTAGTTGATCAACACTTATGGGCACATATGGAAGTAACATTCACTGGGAGTTGGGTGGCTGGGAGGGCATAGGAAGGTATGGATAAATTTATGCCTAACGGGTGCGGTGTGCCCTGTCTGGGAAGTGGGCATGCTTGTAGCTGTGACTCAGGCAGTGCAAAGGCAATATATGTAACCTAAATGTTTGTACCCCTGTAATATTCTGAAATAAAAAAAAAAGACTATAAGATTTATATGAACTCCTGCATTATTAAATGGTATAAAGGGAAAGGGCAAAGACTACAATTTTAATTAAAAACTTAATTGGTATAATAGAAAGTTGGTAAAAAGGAAATGCATTAAATATGGTCTATTTTAAAGAAGGTCTTAATACATAATATATTTGTATTGCTCCTGGAAGGGTTATAAGCAATGAGATGTAGCAAGTAGTTTGCTGGGATGCTTTAAAGCACATGAAAAAGAGATCTGATTTGTAGAAGAGCAACTCTTGCATTGCTCCAAAGAATTATCGTAATGGAACTAATGGAAATAAGTGTGTCTTCCCAGAGAAACAGTTTAGTCTTAGAAGTGAAAGCAGATTAACTCTGAGAAGACCCTACAATATAGTTTGCATCTGTGTCATCGGAGGTAAGAGTTTAAGAAGAGGAAGGAAGGAATAGTTGTGCAGAAGAGAGAATCACATTACAAGTGCAGGGTGTAGAAGTAAAAAAACCAGAATGGAAGAAAAATAAAGAAACCGTAAAAAAAACACTATAAATATGTGCAGAACAAATAGTAAATCCTAGCAATAATGGCAATATTATTAGAGAAAGAATCTATAAACACCTTAAAAGTACATAGTATTCTGGATTCACAGTATAAGTTTGTCTGAATCTGCTTCAAATTGGCAACAGATTCTAATTTTTCATTTCAGTGAACTATTACCAGTTCACTACTAAGAAATTTATGAGTGAAAACCACTTTAAAGAATATAGTATAGAATATAGTACAGTGTGTTTCATTTTACATATTTTATTTTAATTGTTTAGTTAATATGATTTAGAACTTTAAACAACAATAATTATTATTAGGCCTTTTATAAAAAGTAAGATCTCTAATTCTTTATTGTGTGAATGGATAGAACTCATTGTTCATGAAATTGATAGGGTACTCAATTGCTGGGTAGAAAAGAGAAGGGAGAATTATTAATTGTTGCCTAAGTAAAGATTCTTGCACATATACCATTATCAAACCCTGTTATTATAGAGTTAACAAGTTTATAGAGCACTCCTTCATATTATATTCCTTAAACATATAGTGAGGACTTACATTCCAGCACCGTTTTAGGGGCTTGAAATATATCAGTGGACAAAATATTAAAAAAGACCCCTGCCTGCCCTTGTAGAACTTACACTCTAGTAGGGAGACAGTGGGATAAAAGAAATGAACATAAAAGAAACATTACAGGAGGCTTAGGAAATAGTACAGGCGCTAAAGGTGGGTGGGACTGGGGGTGCAAGAGCAGAGTAACAGGGTGGAAAGTGGAGATTCGTGCAAAGATTTGAAGGATGTGAGGGAATTCAGCACATGAGTATCTGGGGAAAGAGTGTTCCTGGTGGAGAAAACTGCCACAGCCAAGACCCTCCTTTGTGGGCAGCATGTTAAACTCTGCTGGGGACTGAGGAGGACGGGATTACTGGGACAGGAGTGAGCAAGGCTGGTGTAGAATGAGATGTGATCACAAGCTACTGTAAGGAATTTTTCCTCTGTTTGAAATGGCTCCCTAAGGCAGGGCTTAGTACAGGGAGTGACATGATGGGATATATTTTAGCAAATCATCTGGATGCTCTGTAGAGAGAGCTGGGCTCAGGGCAACTGTATACACTTACCGATTTATGCAGTTCATTGTAATGAACCAAGGGACAAATGAGGAGGCTGGGATCATGGTGGTGGAGGTGGCAGTGGTGAAAACCTAAAAGATTCTGGGTATATTTTGAAAGTGAAGCCAAGAGGATTTCCTAATGGATTGGATGTAGGCTTGTGGGGGAAAGAGAGGAGTCAAGAATGAGTCTGAGTTTTTTGGCTTGAGCAACGGGAAACATAAAGTGGTTATTATTGAGATGTGGAAGGCTGCGGAGGCAGTAGACTTGGCCCACACACTAAGTTTCATATTGAATCGATTATTTTACATATTTTATTTTATATATTACTCAGGATGATCTTATGAAATCTGTCTCCATTTCAGACAAGAAAATTAGAATTTTCTAATAGTGCTCAAGCTTTATAAGGATAATGGCAAATTGTTACTATATTAGTTCAATATTGGGACTAATAGAGTTAAGAAGAGTCATGTTCACCACATCATCTCATGCAACCATTTTCTAAAATAATGAAAATCTACTCTTTTCTTCTTGTTGTGAACATACTACTGTTATCCCACTGCTGTAAAATGCCATGTAGTATGTGAGTCATTATCAGAGAACAGACCTGTGATTCCAACATTCCCTATCTCCAGTTGTTAAAGCAATCAGACACACTTTCTTTCACAAACCCTCTCCTTCATTCACCATCATAGAACTATTATTATCCATTTCTGTTATCCTTGCAATATTCTTTGATTGATTTGCTAATAACTTAATTTCTCATTTTGTCATCTGCAGACATTTTATACTAATTGTATTTAATGGACTATGAGTTACTGAAATATTTAGAGTTATTGCTAGTAAATGCAAAATATGCTTACTGATGGAATATAAAAATAAGCAACTGGTAAACCAATGAAGATGTACATTAGCTGGGATCATTGATCTTATAAAAGTTTAATGGAGGCTAGAAGAAATATGTCATTACCTTTCTGAGGAACTAAAAAAATGGTAGGCAGATTGACATAGCAAACTAATATTTGAATATACTAAGAATAGTTTTGTTTTTCACTGATAATTTTCAAATTTATTATAGCAAAGATTAATATCTTCCCATGGTTGATTGATTTTACAACCAAAACTCATCATATTTGACAATATCCAGAAATAGTTTTCTCTTCATTTACTTTCTGTCCTTTGATGCATCCATTTTGAGCATATTTGCTGGTATTATTATAAATAACCTCTATCAAATTAGAAATTCTTCTCATTTACCTTCATTGTTAGTGAAATTTAAATGTCTAAAAGATACTTTTTGTTAGTAATATGTTTCATTTACTTTTTATGATACAATTTGCTAAATTATTGAGTTCCTAAAACTATTTCACCAAAGCTTTTTTTAATTTCGAACTTCTTGTCTCCACCTGTTAGGAGATTTTGATTCAACATAACACACGTAGGCAAACGAGGGTGATATATTATATGTGGCAAGAAAAAGTATATTCATATGATTATTAAATTCTATTAAGATGAAACAAATTGGTGCTAATAGTAGAAAATAAGCTTTGATAATAAGCAATAATTCCAACCACTTATTTTATGCAGTGTATTTTTATACATTACCTCAAAATTTTAAAATGATACTGTGGCTTAAGTACAACTGTCTTCATTTTACAACTGAGTTAACAGAGGATATGGACATGCCAGGGTCACACAGCAGGAAGAGGCAGGAGGGACTTTACTGAGGTCTTTATGATTCTGAGGTTGGCAGTCTTTTACAGTACACCTCCCTGATTATTCAGGATGAAACAGTCAGTGCTACCAAGATTTCTAAGCAGAAAGTGGAAGGCAGGCTAAGATGTATGGGATGTATACTTGAGACAATAATGAACCCTTGAAACACTGGAATAAGGAAGTCATAAGATAATAATATTATTATGGGCAGATTAATTTGACCATGATATGCAGTTGAAATTGGTGGTAGGGCAGGAAGGGAGAAAAGGGTTGGCTGATTACTACTCTACTCTGGCTATGAGTTGATAAATACAGGGTTGGTAATATAAATGAGGAAGAAGAATAGATTAACTTATTTTTAAAGAAATGGCAACAAGTTTGATGACAGATAAAATGTAAGTAGAATGAAAGCAAAGCATGACTCTAAGGTTTTATATGTCACAAATGCTCTAGATTCTATTTTTGACTGCTACCATTCACTTAAATGACCTTGTGTAAAACGATTTATTCGGCCTACTTCAGGGGATTCTTTTTTTTATTTCAGCATATTATGGGGATACAAATGTTTAGGTTACATATATTGTCCTTCCCCCCCACCGAGTCAGAGCTTCAAGTCTGTCCATTCCCCAGACGGTGTTCATCACACTTATTATGTATGTATATAACCATCCCCTTCTCCTCACCCCCATCTGCCCACTGCCCGATGAATGTTATTCCTATATGTGCACTTAGGTGTTGATCAGTTAAAACCAATTTGGTGGTGAGTACATGTGGTGCTTATTTTTCCATTCTTGGGGTACTTCACTTAGTAGAATGGGTTCCAGCTCTATCCAGGATAATACAAGAGGTGCTATATCACCATTGTTTCTTATAGCTGAGTAGTACTCCATGGTATACATATACCACATTTTATTAATTCACTCATGTATTGATGGGCACTTGGGTTGTTTCTACATCTTTGCAATTGTGAATTGTGCTGCTATAAACATTCGAGTGCAGATGTCTTCTTTATAGAATGAATGTCTTTTGTTCTTTTGAGTAGATGCCCAGTAATGGGATTGCTGGATCAAATGGTAGGCCTAACTTGTATCTCTTTGAGCTATCTCCATATTGTTTTCCATAGAGGTTGCACTAGTTTGCAGTCCCACCAGCAGTGTATGAGTGTTCCTATCTCTCCACATCCATGCCAACATTTGTTGTTTTGGGACTTTTTGATAGAGGCCATTCTCACTGGAGATAAATGATATCTCATTGTGGGTTTGATTTGTATTTCCCTGATGATTAGAGATGTTGACCATTTCTTCCGGCACCTGCTATCAGGGGATTCTTGTAGAGATTATAGGGCATAGGGTGTTCAAAACTGCTTTATAAACAGTCAAAGCCATAGAAAATATAATGTGGCTTTTTATTGACTTAAAAAATTACTCAAAGAGAGTTATTAATACTCAAAATGATATTGCCACCTCTATAGCACTCCTGAGAAATCAATATTATTCAGGTAGATGACATTTTGACAAATCTTCAATTTAAAATGAGACAAAACAAAATAGAATAAAAACACATTGTCAGTGTTATCTCTCTCTGCATGGAGCAGATGTAAAAAGTAAATTCTCTATAGAAAGCATAAAATATAATGAATATGAGAGAAAAATACAGAATTAAAAGCATAACCAAGTTTCTATATTAAATCTATATATTTTGTAAAGGAAAAATAATCACTATTTAATATGATGTTTTAACTAGATCATAAATGATATATGTTTTGGATATAACCAGCCTATTGTCACAGAGGTTTCAGGGAAATTCTGAACTGTAAATAACAGTTCTGGAACACCAAAGTGGCCACAATCATTGATTTTCTTGAGTGAAATAGCCCCTAATTTAATCCAGTCCACAGTTGTTTGTAAGATGTGTGCAGAGTTGTTAGACTGATGAGAATCTGAGATGTAGGCAAGGCTTGAAGACAAGACAATAGAATTTCCCTGGGAAACTTAATTGTAAGTGAAAAGTTGGGGCCACACTCGGCAGCCACTCTTAAATGATGGAGATAGCATTGATTTTGCTTGTGAATTTAAAAGCTGCTTCTTGTCATTTCCTAGTTAGACCATCCTTGAAAGATCTATGAAACATACAGAAGAGCCAGGGTGTGAAATAAAGAATAAAATAGTATGGGGCCAAAAATATCGCTGTAGAAAAGGCCACTGAAAGAAAAGAGCTGCTACACAGAAATGAATGAAAAGGTTCAGTAATCCAAAGAGGACTTTGCCAAGGGCAGAGATGTAGAAAGCAAATTATGAGGTGCAGAACTAAGAAGGGGCTTTTCTCATCCGTTCAGGCTGCTGTAACAAAATACGGAGGCTAGGTCAATGATAAACAATAGAGATGTATTTCTCACAGTTCTGAAGCCTGGGAAGTCCAAGACGAAGTCACCAGCAGATTTGGTGTCTGGTAAAGTGTACTCTTTGGTTCATAGCTTGTGCCTTCTGGCTGTGTCCTCATAGGGTAGAATGAACAGGGCAGCTCTATGAGGCCTCTTTTATAAGGGCACTAAACACATTCATGAAGGATTTACCCTCATGATCTAATCACCTTCTGAAGCTCCACCTCTTAATGCTATTATCTTGGCAATTAGGCTTCAACACGTGAATTTTGGGGGGATATAAACATTCAGCTCATAGCAGGGCCAGTGGAACACAACAATGAGTAACAGCAGGAACAGGATTAGAGAAAAGGTAGAGGATTCAGTGAATCATGTGCCCCCTCCTATGCTGGCCTCTTTGAAATAACTCAGAAGAGTATTGGGGAAGACAACAAGGATAAGACCAGATTCTCTACGGAAATAGTTGATGAATGCTAAATCTGTTAATTTGGGAGGACTGCTCTAAATAAGACACACCTGTGCTCTGTGGCAGGTGTGGGCAGAAAAGACAGTTTAAGAAGCTGACATTCATATAATAGTTATATTATAATCCCATTTGCAATGTATGGTATTTTAAATCAAGAATAAAATCTCAAGTAGTCAGTAAAATTAAATACATAGTTGTTTTTGTTCCTATTACAATTTTTATTCTCTTTTAGCAATGTTTATCCCATAAAATTTCAGAGAAGGAAGATTAATCCATTGAATCATCTTGTTATTTTTTAAATTTTTGCTGTATGTCTGGTTATGTCCCACTTTTTTTTCAAGTACAATTTGTTTGGGGGTCTTCTCTCTATTGTCTTTGGTCAGTCTTTCCAGAGCTGTGTTAAGTTTATCAATCATTTCAAACAATCTATTTCTGGATGATCCCTTTATTGTGTATTATGCTGCTGTATTAACTTATTGTTTGTTTCATTTACATTCACTTGCTTTTTTATTTGCTTTCTAACTATTTTGCTAGTTTCCTCGGTCATTCATTTTTAGCATACAGCTGTTCTCACTATTTAATTGTCTATATTTTTACCAAGTACAGACATTGATGCAGTCTTCAAACTTTGACATATCATATTTTCATTGGCATTTAACAATAATTATTTCACTTTTATTATGATTTCTTCTTTGACATATGAAAAATGTAGTGTTACTATTTATATTGATTATTAATCTCATATTATCTCTATTATTTTTAATATTGCTTCTATTTATTTGCTATCTTGTGTTTTCATTATGATGAATCTAGGTGAAGGTATTTTATTCATTCTGATAAGAGTTTTCTATACTTCTTGAATTTGAATAAATACGTCTTTTATCCATCCTGGAAAACACCTTCAGCTGTTACCTTCTCAAATATTGCCTCTTACCCCCGTATTTCTTTACCTGTGTGCTGAAATTATAATTAGAAATTGTTGGAGTTCTCTCTCATATGTCCTCTTTGTCTCTGTTGCATTTGGTATAATTTTTCAGTTCTATATTTTAGTACTTAATGGTCTCTTCATTTAGGTCAAATTTTAGATATGATATTTCCTATTCAGATGTTAAATTTTTAATCATATCTGCTTATTTGGATAGTATTTTACTATTTATGCTTTTTAAAAAATCCTCTTTATATTTTTAATCATTTTAATCATACATATTACTAACTATATGTCCTCTATCTGATAATACTAATAACAAAAACATTTTAAGATTGAACCATGGTTTCCTTTTTGGATTATTTGTTTTATTTTTATTTTTACAAGTTGTGTAAATTCAGCTTTTCCATTCACTTAATGGCTGGTCCATGGACACTAATCCCTAAGGAGGATGCCATTTTAATTCAAGTCAGAGCCAAAGCTTACCTAGACAAATTTTCTGCCTTTCTTTATCTGAAGTTTAAAATTTTTATTTATTTTTAGGTTTATCTACCCTGCAAAAGTTCAAAGATTTGTCTCATTCTCTTTACATGGGCATTTAAAACCAAAACTTTAACCCACCATATATAGGTAAGTGCCTCAAGATAGCTGCGAAGTCATTAATTTCTCTCCTGGACTCACTTCATTACTGGGTCTGTTAGTTTGCCTGCTGTGCTGCTGTAATGAATTATCGTGGAGTTCTGGAGGTCAGAAGTCCAACCTGGGCCTCACTGGGCTACATTTTAAGAGGGATGCTGTTCCTTCTGGATGCTCTGTAGGGGAATTCATTTCCTTGCCTTATCCATCCTCTTAAGGCCACTGGCATTCCTTGGCTTGTGACCCTTTTCTTCCATCTTTAAGGCCAGCAATGCTGCATCTCTCTGACCCTTCTTTTGTTATCTTATCTCCCTCTACTCCTAGCCAGGAAGGGTTTTTTGCTTTTAAGGATTTAGATTTGGCTGCCTGGATAATTCAGCATAACCTCCACATATCAAGGTCTAGAACCTTAATCACATTTGCAAAGTCTTCTTTGCCTGGTAAACTAATACATTTATGGGTTTCAAGGATCAGTGCATCAGTGTCTTTGAGGACCGTTATTCTGCTTACCATACCACCCTGAGGATTTCTCTTGTTTTGTACAAGTTTATTCTCATGTTTAAAAAAAGAAATATATTTAACTGAAATTTTATATTGTTACTAAATGAGAGATTAGAGGATGTCTGTTGACAAATGGCAGAAAGAGACACTGTTGGCTATTCTCCAAGACTCCGTGTCCTTATTCACTACAATACACCACCCACATACTGATAGGTAATTGAGTATATAAAGCAAATACTAGAGGATTTTGTGTGCTACCATCCTAATCTCACCAACAACTCTAAACAGTAAAGGGTTTCCTTGAAGCACTCTATGAAAACATAAGCCAAGAAAATTTATATAATTTCACTAACTCTGTGTCCATCTGAATTTCAGTAATCCAGAGAAGCTGGACAGTATTTGGTAGTAGTATAGGACACTCTCTAAGAATTTCTTGAATGCTGCAGAAATGTTTTCTTCATTCTATGTTCTGTCTAAATATTTTCACTGTATTCTAACCAGCATTGGGCTCCATGGGGATACAGATGATGGTGAGATGTGTGTTTGCTCTGTTATACGTGTACGTATCATCTTTATTATATCAAAACTGAAAATGTGCTACCGCAGACTCATCAAAATAATGTGTTTCAAGGAAGAAACTCCTCTATTTTCTGACTAATCCAGGAATCAAGATACTTAGGGAGGTGGTGAGGAGTTGAAAACAACTGTGAGACTAAACATAATTTTTATTAAGAAGTTCTCAATAAGAACAGGAACAGGAAAAGACAGAGGTAAGATATTTAGTGTCACAAAAGATCATTTTAAAATTGCATGCGTTGGAAATTTGGCAACCTTAGGTGTTCTGAATTATAATTATGTTATATAAACAAATGTCACTGTATTTGAGAAGATCAAAGACATTTAGACAAATGCATTATTAGTGATTTAAAAATGGTAGCTGTAGTCCCTTAGGACAACAAAAATTTAAAAAAATGAAAATTACCCACTATGTTTTGGAACTATTGAGAATAATGGGAATGTAACCTAGAGTTTATTTCATAAAAGGAGGAAAAGTAAAGGTGGTATGGCATTCAAACAAGAGGATTCTTGGAGAGGTAACACAAAAATAATGAAATAGAAAAGGAGCCAACAGATCCCAGGTTCAGTGTGAAATCTAGGTATTGTAAATAGTTCCAATCTGATGTGTATAACTGTCACAAGGAATTCTTGTAACCTGCCAAATAATCTGCTAGGAGTTAATTAAAATAAATTGAACAATTACTTTGAAAATATTATTTCAGTGCAAATAATTTTTATCATTGACGTTTATATCCAATGTAAATATTTATGTGGTAAATGAGCTTTGCTTTGTGTTAAAAACTTCCAATTCCATTCTTTTCATTATTTTAAAGTACACCCTAACTTGTTGTTTACAGTCACTTTGTTGTGCTGTCAAATATTGTTTATTCTATCTAATTATCTAACTATATTTTTGCACCAATTAACCATGTCCACTTTATTCCCTTCGTATCAAAACATCACATGTACTCTATAAATATATACAACTATCACATACTCATAATTAAAAATAAATATGTATTATATACAAAATTAGCTTTGCTATTTCTAAAACACAGAAATAGTATGTTTTTTTTTCATTTTATGTTTTAGTAAAGTTTCATTTCTTTTCTTTTTGCATTCTTTTAATCAAAAAGGCTGAAGTACCAGCTATTGATTGTGTGACTATAATTGATCTGGCAATGGAAAGTGGAATTTTTCCAGTTGATGCAGTGATAAGAATTGATTTAGCAGTAGACCTCATAAAAGGGTCAATAAAATACAGAGCATAAGACAACAACTGCTCTTGGAAAAGACTGTAATTCAATTACAGCAGTCAGTTCTACCTACCTTAATTAATCGAGTCAGCATTCTGCAAGAAGAATGAAGTTGCTATTTTAGTTTGGCTGTTTAGAAACTGATGCAGGGTTCTTAGAAAAAAAAAAGTTATTCCCTGTAGGGGTTTTTAAATCTAGTCACATATTTACTATGTTTTTCCTTTTACTTCTCTTTCCTGATAAATAGAGGTTTTTAAAAATAGTAAGTTGTGTGTTTGCCTCAAGATGTTATAATAGTAGTTATAAAATTACTACAAGCTGTGCATGGTTCAAGACATTACAATTTCTGAGATTCTTAGTAGTTAGCAAAAACGTATTATTATATTTATACAGTCTGTTTAAGTCTTGTCCCCAGTATCCTCCTGTCATTATTCACAACTGTAAGACATTTCCTGTATTGTATTTCTCTGTGCTTATTCAAAATTTGTGATTATTTACATCTCTCCTTCATTCTGATACAATTTTTATTCTTTCTCTTCTCTCCATTGTTTCTTTTCTCTTTTTAGTACTCATCTGTTCTGATTTTCTGTCTGATTTATCTAATGTTTTATTGTCTAAATTTTAATTATTTTCTCAAAGTTATTACACATGGTTCAATTATTTTATTTTAATACTTAAAATGTTCAGATCTTTGATAAGTCAATCAGTTTTTTATACATGTGAAATTATTTGATCAAAAAATAAACTCAATAAAACTCACATTTCTTATAAAATCCCTTAAATAAAAATTAACTTAAATTTTATCAAAATGTATTATATTTATCATAATAAATATATATGGTTGAAGACATAATAGTGTCATTATAAATAGCTTATAAGGAAAAATAGCAGCCACCTGTCCTGCCCAACTATTTCCTAACCTCCCTATGGTTTACAAAGGCAAATGATGTTCACATTTTTAACTTTTTAAAAACTTGCCTTAGGCCGGGCGCAGTGGCTCACGCCTGTAATCCTAGCCCTCTGGGAGGCCGAGGCGGGTGGATCACTTGAGGTCAGGAGTTCGAGACCAGCCTGAGCGAGACCCCTTCTCTACTAAAAAAATAGAAATAAATTATCTGGCCAACTAAAAATATATATGGAAAAAATTAGTCGGGCATGGTGGCGCATGCCTGTAGTCCCAGCTATTTGGGAGGCTGAGGCAGGAGGATCGCTTGAGCCCAGGAGTTTGAGGTTGCTGTGAGCTAGGCTGATGCCACGGCACTCACTCTAGCCCGGGCAACAGAGCGAGACGCTGTCTCAAAAAAAAAAAAAAACTTGCCTTCAATATATTTTAATACTTATATTGCTGTTTTTGATTCATACATTTTAGATACATTTTATTTTCCTATTATGTAATTGGAAAATATAGCTTTCTTATTACACCATTAGCTATTCTCACTTCCTCTTCCCTTAATCCTCACAACATTTTGGTCATGATTTTTGTTTAAATCCATGGCCAATAAGCTATTCTAATGTAATGGTACTCAAAATACTGAATCTATGACAGAATAAGGAGCCTGTAAAGGAAATAATATCAATGCAGTTCTTCCTTTTTAGAGAAACTCTTGTATGAAAAAGGAACACCAGTGGAACAAAAACTGTGCCCATTAATGTAGGTGATGTGTATTATTTTTCAAGCTATGTATCTCCTTGCCACTTGGAGGACGGCAAGTCAGGCTGGGGGCCACATTTTGAATAACAGTGTTAGTCTACCATGCTATATTATATTTTTGTTTTCTTTCTTATACAATCTCTTTTTCCCCTTGAATTAAACATTCTTTACTTTTTCCCATTTGGTCAGTTTATTAATATTTTTAAAGAGTCCAAAACTTCTGTCAAATTTTTTTTCAAACAAAAAATCATCAATAATATCAATAATCTATCAGTTGAGATTTTTTTTTTCCAGAAGTCTTTTCTCACACATTCTCTAACCTCTGGTGATTATGTGGTTGAGAGCCCTCTCAGGCTGTTGGACGTCTTCATCCCTATTCCCTTCCCTTTGTTGAATTCCCAGTCCCCTGAATCCTACAGTTTCCTCTTTTCTCATTAACTCTCTCATTTTTCTGAATGTCAACAAATTCTTTTTGAGACCTTACTAATTTAGCTGGATGTAGAATTCTATGCTGAAGTTATAGTCCCTCAGAAAATTAAAAGGCAATTCCTCTGTATACAGTATATCATTGAGCTATTTAATGACATTGGGAACTCTGTGTGTAACTTTTTAAAAATCTCTTTGAAAGCATTTACAACTTGAAGATTCTCACTAACGTGATCTATATTCAATCATTTAGCTGGCAGTTAAGGATACCCTCTCAATAAGTATAGCTGGACTTCAAATATTAGAAAATTTTTGTAATACTCTTTTTTTTTTTTTTGAGACAGGGTCTCACTCTGTTGCCCGGGCTAGAGTGAGTGCCGTGGCATCAGCCTAGCTCACAGCAACCTCAAGCTCCTGGGCTTAAGTGATCCTCCTGCCTCAGCCTCCCGAGTAGCTGGGACTACAGGCATGAGCCACCATGCCCGGCTAATTTTTTCTATATATATTTTTAGTTGTCCAGATAATTTATTTCTATTGTTAGTAGAGATGAGGTCTCACTCAGGCTGGTCTCTAACTCCTGACCTCGAGTGATCCACCCGCCTCGGCCTCCCAGAGGGCTAGGATTACAGGCGTGAGCCACCGCTCCCGGCCTGTAATACTCTTTTGATAAGCTCCCCCTTCCTGTTTTCTGTTTTCTTTCTTTTTATAACTTCTATTATTTAGATATTGGATATTTTGGCCTGATCTTCTGAGTAACTGCTCTGCTCAATCTTTTGCTTCTTTTTGTCTTTGGATTCCTTTAATTCTTAATTTTTCCTCCCACATTTTTTTTAATGGTAGTAGTCTTACTATTAATATTTGGCAGGTTTTTTGTTGTTGTTTTCTGTTATTTTGTCATCTTGTTCTTCTTTGGACAAAATGCCTTCTTTCATATTACTAAGGGTATAAATTATAGACTAGGCTTTTAGAAAGATACTTTCTATTCCATGCCTTTTTATGTTTTCTTCAGGCTCTACTAACTCTCTTTTTATTTGTCTGTTTTAATTTTTTCCTTTTACAATGGAGGCTTTCCCCTCTAAATATCTGGTGATCTCTGATGGAGTATTTATACTTAAAAGTAAAGCATTAATCATAGATTAGTATTGATGTCATGGACTGAGTTTATTAAGTGAATAGGATAATTAAGAGACAACTGCTTTTCTAGTGAAATGCTCTCAAGGATCAGCGTTTTGGGATTCTCTCTGTTTAGCTGTTTATTTTAAGAAATATGTTTTTTTTTTTGCGTTGGAGAGGGTGACAAGTAGTTCCATCTGAACACAAAAATTTCATGCATTTTCTGATTTTCAGCCCCCATGATTAACCCCTCATTACATGGTAATTGGAATCTCTAACTGCCAGCCCTGTCTCTGATTTTACTTGTCTTTCCCACTGCAAACAGTAAGTTTGTAATTTCTTTCATAAGGTAAAAGAGATTCTGCTAATTGTTTCAATTGGGCATCATTCTTTCACTTTAATAGTCTACAAAGCTGTTTACATGGTACATTTATTCAGCATTATTTTTTTATTTCAGAGTATTACGGGGGTACAAGTGCTTTGGTTACATAAACTGCCTTTGCACCGCCTGAAAAGGATGCCCATCCCCCTGACAGCAGGCACCACATCCATTAGCTGTGGATTTACCCATCACTTCTTCCCCCGCCCCACCTGCCTGACACCCTATGAATGTTACCTCCCATATAGGCACATTAGTGTTGATCAATTAGTACTCATTTAATGGTGAGTGCATATGGTGTTTGTTTTTCCACTCTTGTGATACTTCACTTAGGAGAATGAGCTCCAGCTCCATCTAGGAGCTACCTTAAACATGTTCAGAACACTTACATTAGCCTACAGTTGAGCAAAACCATCTAACACAAACCTATTTAATAATAAAGGTTTAAATATATCATGTGATTTATTGAATACTGAAAGTGAAAAACAAAATAGTTGTATGGAATTCAAAGTACAGTTATAATGAATGCCTATCGTTTTCGAACCATCATAAAAAAATTGTAAGTGGGATTATCAAAAGTCAGGATCACCTCATTTGTATACATAAACTACAGATATACAGATGTATATGTACAGATTTACAGATGTATAGACATATACAAGTATTAATTGTTTCTTGTTTATTAAACACTTTCATCTTTGAAAATTCCTTGCCTTTTCTCTAACAAAACCCTTTTCATTAGAAAAGGCAAGGGTTACTTTCTTCTCCACGTATGTGAGAGAACTGTTGCAGAAACTTGTTAGTTTGTTAAACAATTATTGTAAAACTTTGTGTCTGCCATTAAATACTTGGCAAGGCTTGGAGTAATTATTCTTTCATGGCTCCAGATAGAACTGCAACTTAGCTTGATTTCAAATTCAGGGAGAATGGATACCCCAAATAAGAGGCCGGGTAGAGTCAAACAGTTGGAGGACCTAATCCTATATTTTTATATATTTATTTGTAATTCAGTACTTTTTTTTTTTTCACTGTAGAACCTCTAGCATTACAGATGCCTTAAAAGTCCCTATGTGACTCCATAGAGCCTACAATAATAAAAGCACAATGGTAGGTGTTTGTAGTAGAGTTAGAAAAGGAAGACGATTGGGACACAAACCCTGCTTTTGAAGTGCTTACAGTGAAATGTAAAGGATATATTGAAAGAGATATCCCCGAGAATTTTAGTCTAAAAGCACGTATACACCTCTATATGTGTATAAATATGATATATTTCAAGTACATAAAGTAAAATTTGAATATTTTAGGCTGACTTCCAGCAGAATATACATCTATCTAATAAATGCCAATTTTTGTCTTAATTTGAGACTGTAATGGTACTAACATGGTGTGGCAGTCCATATATTATGATGTTTATTGACACAAACAAATTTATTCAGAGCATGTTTGAGTTTTGACACATACTTAGTTTAGCTATGTGTAATGTTTGACACATATAAAACAATTGCATATTTACACATGTATGTAAAAAAAAGCAATAGGCTTTACCACATAACGTAGGTATTTAGTAGGCTATATCATCTAGGCTTGTGTAAATATACTCTGTGATGTTTACACAATGACAAAATCACCTAAGGACACATTTCTCGAAACTTCCAATAATAGTTTTAGATGTTGATAGTCACAAATTATGCAGTGTTTAAGTTTATTAAATTTGTCTACATTTTGAATACACTGGGTCTCCTTTACTCAATAAATTAGAAGGGAATAAAAATGTAGTTTTCTATTTACATTGACTTATGCCCCATAGTAACATTGGAAATGTTCAAAGGAGAACATGAACAAAATAAAATCATAAAAAAATAGTGAGTAAAACAAGATGAAAATATGAAATATTTACACATAAATTTCTTAGGTGTCTTTGAACAATTTTCTCGGCTCAATTTCAATTCAACCTTTTTGATTCATGTGGTTACATGTTTTGTATTTGACAGAAGTGAACTCGGAGCTCATCAGTATAATTAGCTTGTATCCTCCTGCATTTTCTGCCTTTGAAAATGCTATCTCATAATAAATATTAAGACGACTAAAATACATATGAAACATCTAAAGACATCTTAATTCTTCCATAAGTATAAATATTTAGTTTTCTTGTTAAAGAAGCAACAAAACAGTCCCCTGTGGCTGTAACATCAATCACTTTTTGCAATGAGACGATGACTTCTGTAATGAGACTTTAAATATAAGATCTTATTTAAGCTAATTCAATTCACTGCCTCTGTCCTAATGTAAGCCTCCATCCCCTCTAATTAGGACTAAATTCTTAATCTATAACTCTGTACATCTTTAAGTGCTTTAATTTTTTTTTTTAAATGATGACCATGGCCCTGAGGCAAGCCCAAGAAGCCTTGAGCAAATGGACTCCAGTGCCTTAATTTTTTTCATATTATTGGCATAGTTATTTTGATAAAATGGATTTAACCATACCCAAATCATCATGTCATTCTAAAGAAAGTCCAAACCTTTTCGTGTGCTATGCCAATCTGTACATTATTTTTCTCTAACCTAGTTTTCTTCTTTGGTCTTTCCTCTATTTATCTCTTACTTCACCCACTGGGACATTACAAACACTCCAATCCCCACTGCACTACCTAAATGACCTTTAAGTTTTCCTCTCAAACCCCAGCCTCTGCTCATGCTGTTCCTTAGTAAATATCCCTTTCTTTCTCTTGTACACCTCTTTAAGCACACTTAATTCAATTAAAATGTGCAAAAACAAAACCCCCCAAATTCAGCAAGAAGCAGCCATTTTAAACTGTGATTCAAAATGATAAAATGTAGGGGTCTGTAGTTCTGATGACCACTGAGCCATCATTCCAGCAAAAATCTGTCTAACTCTCAGTGTTGTTTTTTTACGAGTATGAAACAAATTTTCAAACTATTCTTTTGTTTTGTTTTGATATATGTGGTAAAAACTAATTTTAACTGAGACATAAGCTCTGGGAAGGGAGTGACAGGCTGAGGGTTTTGCTGGGTAAGATTTTGAAAGAGATGATGTTTTAATTTACTCCTGAAGAACAAATAAGATTTTTTAACAAAGAAACAAAAGAAGGGCAGGCAGAGAAAGGTCACAGTCTCTGATAGTTATTAAAAACATGCATTGAATGAATATTTTGAGAAATGGCCAAAGGCTTCCAGAGATAAAAAACAAAACAAAACGTGGAATAAAATAAAATACAAGTGTAAGTGTCTTTTGTCCTGTCACATACAATGAAATACCACTATATAGGAACAAAACAGAAAGAAAACATCCACTTCCCTGAATATCTCTTTTCTCAGGGTTGACTAAGATCTTTGCTGAATTATTGAAAAAATAATACATTTCTAAAAGACTTTTGGCTTCAATTTTAATTATTTCAAGGATTTTGTTGAATGATTTTTTATTGAAATCTCTTGTATTCCAACCAGACTTTGAATATCTTTTCGAGTCTGAACATCTCATAATTCTGAACTCCTGCCATAAATAAGAGAGATGAAGAAAGCTTATAACTTCTTTTCCAAGAAATCAGAACAAGATCATGTTTATGGAAATGAAAACCAACTAAATAAAAATAAGTAAAAAGAGTAGAGTAATAGCTGAGGAATAGCATTGCTACATTTAGCTGTTGTTTCTCGTACTGCTTCTCTTTGCAGCGTGAGCAATGGTAGATGTAGTATAAACGGTCAGTGTGTCTCAAAGGTGTTTCACAATGATTAGGTAGGATGTGACAAAATTCTGATGGAAGCCTGCATAATTTGGAAAAGGGGAAGAGGTTGGGTAGCTAGAAATCCTAGCAGGAACAGATAAACTAAAATGTAGATTGGTACCAGATTGTAAAATAGCTTGAATGCCATTCTAAGATGTTTGGACAGATGATAGCAGGTCTTCATAAAATATAACAGGCTTTTCAGAAACATCCTGATTCTAGGTTTTAAAAAGATGATTCTAATAAATGGAATTTAAACAAAAACTCAGGAATAATTATTTTGCTAAAAAAAAAAAAACCTCTGGCACAGTTACAGGCCTTTATTTTTCTATCATGAGTTTAAAAAATAGGAAAATGTCACTATGTTCTGATGCTTTAATAGATGATTTTACAAGTATTATGCAAGTTAGCATACAGAAATACCAACTACAACATTATTATTGTGGTAACGTGTTATCAGGTGAGACATAACAGAATTACAGGTTTATTTTGGAGGTTATTTTATCAAGATACAGAAATATTCAAAATCCTAGGAGCCTTATGAGACCCTCTTTTCAAATTATGCTTTCAGACAGTTTTATATTAATGGGAAACAGGAAGATTCAGGCTTTCCGTATTGCAAAGAAAGAAAATTGATATGCTCCTGAAAGTTCTCAGTTTCACACTTTATCAAATCAGATTACCTGAATTAGTTAATTCCATCTATAGATGCAGATAAGAGGGAATATTGAGAACTTTTATCACTTTTTATACCCTATTTGGCAATTATCAAGAGTTACACATTTAAGGTCCTTGCTATATTTTAGTTGTTCACTTTATAGGAGCAAAATCCATGCTTAGTTCAACTTCACTAGCAGAAATGGGAAAAGAGATGCACAGGGTTTATCTTAATAACAGTGAAATAAATATTTATCATTCAATTTTCTCTGCAGAGTAAAATACGGATTGGCTTTGAAAGAGACTACCACACTCAGGGATTTCATTTAATAATAATATTGCATAATTATTTTTAATAATTTTTATACTTAATTCTTACAACAACAATTCTCTACCATTTTCCATGAAAGGAATAAGGTTTCTTGAAGAAATTGCTAATCCCGTGTCTGGGATAGAAAATATGCAAGATGATCCTGGAACACCTTGTGTGCCAGAAGCAAAGAGTTCATAGATTAAGGTGGTTTTGTAAGAAACACGAGCAACTAAACTAAAAGCAAGTTTACATTGTCCAAGTTTATGATAATTTACTAAAAAAAAGAATAATTTTTTTGTTGAGAAAAGCACACTGACTTTATGAAAAACCAGAAGTCTACAAGTATATATCAAATAGAAAAATAATAAAAATATCCTATTGGGAAATGAAATAGTTTATTACTCTTTAAATTTTGTTATTCACGTCCATACTTAATCATTTACTGAGTCAATGTAGAATGCAAAAATTAGTTTAACGTTAAATAGATAAGTGAGAGCTTTTTTTCTCAAAAGTAAATGTTAATGGAATAACCAATGTGTTGTGACTTTAAGTAAGAAAATAACATATTCAAATCTCAAGTAGATACTGTTTGAAATATCTGTAAGAGTTGGGTAACTGTAGTGTCATAAGAAAATTCAAGATTCCATCAAGTTCAAAGGTGATATGTAAAGGTAAAGGTCCATTTAAAATTCCATTGTTTCACTGTTTTTTTACAGGGAGAAAAATTTCATATTTAAAAATTTTAAATACAAAACGCAATAAAGTTATAAATTTTCATACAGCAGAAAAATTTCTTGAAGACAAATAAATGGTGGTAAAATTGAAATCCAGAGATATGTTCTGCTTGAAACAGAATATATATATTTTTTGCCAAGAGACTGCATATTTGGCATTTGATATACTTATAATGTTTAATTTTGACTATGAGATTTCAACTTGACTTGTAATTGAATAAGTTATTTACATTATTTTAAATAAAAATGTACTAAGTTGTTAAAAGAACTTTGGGATCAATGTATTTATTAATTAATTAGATCTATTAGAAGTATTTAATATTCTGGATGGCTTTATTTATCTAGGCATTAAAATTGATAAAAGCGACATTTACTTTATAAAAGCAGTTTAAAATGCTTTAAGACAATGGCTTTTATTAAAAAGTCCCAAAACAACAGATGCTGGCATGGATGCGGAGAGAAAGGAACACTTATACACTGTTGGTGGGACTGCAAACTAGTACAATCTCTATAGAAAGTAGTATGGAGATACCTCAAAGAACTAAAAGTAGAAATACCATTTGATTCAGCACTTATACTACTGTGTATTTACCCAAAGGAAAAAAAGATATTTTATAAAAAAAGACACTTGCACTCGAATGTTTATAGCAGCTCAATTCACAATTGCAAAGATGGAGAAATAACCCAAGTGCCCATCAATACATGATTGCATCAATAAAATGTATATGTATACCATGGAGTATTACTCAGCCATAAAAAAACAAGTGGTGAACTAATACATTTTGTAACAACCTGGATGGAACTAGAGACCATCCTTTTAAGTGAAGTATCACAAGAATGGAAGAACAAAAACCATATGTACTCACTACTATATTGAAACATATAGATCAACACTTGTGCACATATGGTAGTAAAATTCAATGGAAACCAAGCAGGTGGGAAGGGGGAAGAAGGGGTGGGTAAATTCACACCTAACGGGTACGATGCACACTATATGGGTGATTTGTCAAGCTTATAACTTTGACTCAAACTGTACAAAAACAATTCATGTAGCCAATATGTTTGTACCCCTGTAGTATTCTGAAATAATAATAAAAAAAGAAATTTGCTATGTGTTTTGACTTTTCAACATCAAAAACTAGCACAGAAAAAGCAAATCAGGTATCAGCATTTACCAATAGTGCTAGAAGAACACAAATCGACTCTATTGATAAGCATTATAATAAATTTTGCTTTAGGGATTTTTACAGTTATCAATATCAATGTTGGTATGGCCCAATACTGCTTATTTTATTTAATGGACATAATTTATCCTGCTACATCTGGGCATCAACTTACTACATAATGAAACAGTTTGGCAATCACTAGAAAGATTTTGGATTTTTTGACAGCAGAGTCCAGTAAAGCTTAAGGTGTGAGGGATCAACATCATGAAAAGAAAGGAAAGGAAACAAGATTGGCTACAGGGAGAAGGCAAACTGCCCTGTAGTCGTTCCAAAGCCTTGGCCAATTCGGTGGGGATCTTTGGTGAATATGGCCCAAGTGGCCCACACTGGGTGAAATGTACAGGCCTTTATATAACAGTCTTGCTTAGCCACCAGATGCAGGCTGCCCAGGCCAGAAATGTGAATTCCTGGGAGGGTCTCTCTGTAACTGAGACTCTAAAGGAAATGATAGCTGGAATCTGGCTACTCTCCTGAGGGCTGACCAGGGAGTCCTTCTGAGTGGCTCATGTTTGTGTCTATTCCTAGTTTGTTGAACATTTTAAAAAAACGAGTATTGTAGTTTGTCAAATATTTTTCTGTATCTATTGAGATGCTCATCTAGTATCTCTCCCTTAATTTGTTAACGAACTGAATAACATTTATTTCTGCACAGTGAAATAATTTGCAGTTCAACTTCATCATATGTATCATCCTTTGTATACTGCTGGATTATATTTGCTAATTTGTTAAGAAACATTGTATCTATATCCATAAATGATATTTATTTTTACTTCCTTTTCTTGGTAATATTTTCTGGTTTGGGTATAGAATTATAATGATGTAATACAATTTCCAGATCTTATTTTTAACGTATATCCTTTCCTCTAAACCAGGGAGACTTTTGTTTGGGATACTTGAGGTACCAGCTACATGGTCTGAACTTTTCCCTGTTTCTTATCAAAGCCTAATGCCAAGGTAAATAGGGGAGTTAGAGATCTTACTTAATTTGTTTTCTTTCAGTAGTGGTCTTGATATATTCAGTGCATGTGATTTCCTTGAAAAATTGTTCAACTTCAGACCAGCAAACTCCACTGCTGAATACACATTAGAGATGGGCAATTCTGTCTCCTGAAATCCACTCTTTACATCTGTGTTCCACATTAAGCCACAGGAATTTTTTCTTTTTCTTTAACAAGGCTTCAGGAAACAAATGTCAGTATTCTTTATTCATGTACGAGGCACACTTCACTATACAGCTATCCCTCTGTATTTATAGTGATTGGTTTCAGAAACCCCCTCCACACCAAAATCCATGGATGCTCAAGTCTCTTGCATCAGATGGTGCAGCATTGCATATAACCTACACACATTCTCCTGTATACTTTAAATCATTTCTAGATTACTTATAATACCTAGTGCAATGCAAATATTATGTAAATAATTGTTATACTGCATTGTTTAGGGAATAACGACAAGAAAAAGTCTGTACATATTCAGTACAGACACAATCATCCATTTTTTATGAATATTTTTGATCTGTGATTGGTTGAATCCACAAATGTGGAACTCATGGATACTGAGGGCCAACTGTAGATTCTTTTTTAATCTCCCTGCTTAAGACTACTCTCATGGGCAAAATGCTGACAATTACTGTCTGTGTTCACTTATGTCTTCCAAATATCCCCCACTTTGCACTATGTTATATTGGCAGAACTACAATGGACAAAGAGCAGTGTTTTTCAGTCAGAGGCAATTTTGCCTCCTACGGGACATTTGACAATGACTAGAGGCATATTTAGTTGTAATAACTAGTGGAGGAGCAGTTCTACTGGTATCTCGTGGGTAGATGCTGCTAAACGTTACAAACTCAGATTAAGAATTTTCCTCTTAATCTGTGCACTGAACAGCTTCCCATAACAAGCACTTTCTAGTCAAAATGTCGATAGTGCAGAGGTTAAGAAATCCTGGCATACAGATTCAAGAATTCAATAAAATTCTAATTGTAGAACAAGATCTCATTGTCCTTTTGGTACACAAGCTGTCACTCTTTATGAATAACATTTTGGAACTTTCAACTTGCCCTGAGGAAGAGCGATGACTTTCACTCCATCCCATGGGATGGAGAGAGGACAAAAAGTCTCTTCTCTTAGCACCACGTTCTTAACAAGACCCTGAACCCCAGCTATTCCTACTCTTCCTATTTCATTTTGCTCTTGGACTTTGGGGAACAAAGTAGTTAAACTGGCAATATAAACATGTTCGTACATTTGTTTTTTTATCTTTCACTGAAATCTGTTAAGTCCGTGAGCTCTGCCTTTGGGTGAGCTGAGGAGTCAATAAATTGTACATTCTTTTTTCTCTGCTTTATGTCCCAGTAGCAAATTCTGGAGAAGAGAAAAACTCTTACTTAGTGTCTGTTACAATAGCATCTTACAGTTTAGTGAATATTTTCATGTATTTTTTTCATGAAATGTTTAGGATAATATTGTATATTAGTATTATCATGAATATTTTTCTGTGAATTAAATTAGGTAAATCATTGATATCATTGTTATTAATAATATTCCCTTCTAACTCTAGACGTGATTTACAAAAATATAAAGTGCTTCCATATAAGAGAGCATTTATACTTTAGAGAATTTAGGCTCCTAGTAGTCTTACTGTAATGCAGCAGTATACCATCTTTACATTTCAATTGCTTCCCCAAGAGTCTTATAAATTCCATTCTCTGCTCATTCAGCCACATGGCAAAATCAGTTTCCTCCCAGAGACATGAAATTTGAGTGAAAAATTAAATGAGAACAAATATGCCCTCTTCATTCAGTGGTCACCTTGAAAGTGGGTGGGAAGAATGCCTGACATTCATTTCTAAGCAGCAGCTTTGGATGGTGGAATCTTTTCTTATGTGAACCATTGACACAAAAGAGAAATTGAAAAACTTCATTTCAAAGTGTTTTCAGAATTGAAGAGAAGGATAGAAAGAACCAATGCTAAATCCCAATATTGCATTAAAAGTTGGAAATGTAAATAATTACAGTAAGGTAAAATTTTATACTGATTTTATGTGCGTAATCTAATAAATGGAGAAAGAGGTTCAGATATTTAAAGTATAATATGATGCATTTTAATATGGATAGAATAGAATCTCTGTGAGTAACCAGAAAACCATATCATTTTTTAAAGTGGCATACAGCACAAGAATTTTAAGAACAGTAATATGATTATTTTATGTTTTGATAAACTTTGTTTTTAGAAGAGTTGTAGATTTATAGAAAACCTGTGAAGATAGTACAGAGTTCCCATATAAACTTTACCTAATTTCCCCTATTATTAATATCTCACATTAGTGTGGTACATTTGTCACAACTAATTAGCTGATAATGATATGTTATTATTAACTAAAGTCCATACTTTATTCAGGTTTTCCAATTTTGGCTTAATGTTCTTTTTCTGATCCAGAATACCACTCAGATTATATTACATTTTTATGTCATGTCTCCTTAGACTTCTCTTGGCTATGACAGTTTTTAAGTGTGTTCTCTTTTTTTTAATGACTTGACAGATTTGAAGAGTATTGATCAGGTATTTTGTTGAATGTCCCTCAGGCAGGACTGATCTGATGTTTTCCCTATAGGATATTTGGGGAAAAGATCACACAAAAAGTGCCATTTTAATCACATCATATCAAAGGTACATGCTCTTTAATTGACTTATTACTGTTGACACTGTTAATATTGACCTTGATTATGTGGTTGTGGTAATGCTTGTCAGAGTTCTCTATTTTTACAATTGACATTCTGTATTCTCTGGAAGGAAGTTACTATGTACAGCCCACACTTAAGGACTAGGGAGTTATGCTCTACCAATTTGAGGTGGGGTATCTATACAAATTATTTATTTAGAATCCCTCTGCATAAAAGATTTGTCTACTTTCTCTCATTTATTTATTTATTCAATCATTTACTTATATCAGTATGGACTTACATCCATTTGACTTATACTTTGGGTTATAATACAATGCTTCTTTATTTTGTTGCTCAAATTGTTCAAGCTTTGGTATATTGGAGCTGTTTCAGTTAGCCCCAGGTGTCTGTGATTTCTCCCCATCATTGCACATGTGTGTGTTTTTTTAGTACTTTCTTTCTGGCACTATAAAATACTCCATCTTTATGTCCATATTCATCTTGTATATGCTACAGCCCTATGTTCAAGGAGACCTAGTTCCTTTTATTGGGGAATGGCATTAGAAACCAAGATCTGGGGCGTGGCAGCATCTATTGGTACTGGAGTATTTTTGCTAGGCTATTTCGACTGACAAAATGAGGAAATGTATGTGTGTATATTGACAGCTGTATATCCACATACTCTTAAATATTTCCATATGTAGTGATCTGTATTTATATTAAACTAAGCATACTGATGTTTCCAAATTTAATTCATTGCCTCATGAATCATTCTAGTTTTCTATCCTTGTCTGTACTCTCCCATTCACTTATCAATTATTCAATGCCAGTATGTATATATTATGGTTACAGAATTGTTAAACTATGCCTCACAGAGATAATTTTATTGCCTAAAGCAGCAGTTCCCAACCTTCTTGGTACCAGGACTGGTTTCATGGAACACAATTTTCCATGCATTAGGGGTGGGCTGCGAGTGGGGGATGGAGGCAGAGCTCAGGAAGTGATGCAAGTGATGGGGAATGGCCATAAATACAGATGAAGCTTCCCTCCCTTACCTGTGCCACTCAACTCCTGCTGTGGGGTTCCCCCCATTCCTAAGTTTCATGGAAGACAAATGGACGTGGAGTGAGAGGGGTGCAGCAGAGCTCTGTGGCCTTGGTCCCTAACAGGCTGGGACCAGCAAGGTACCAGTCCCCAGCCTGGGATTTGGGGACCACAGGACTAAAGTACAGTGTTTATGTACAATTCCTCTTTCCTTTAGTCTTATAGACTATAATCATTTTCACACATACTTAAATAAACATATTTTTTTCTCCACCAACTTCAGTGAGCTAGTTTCGTATATTTGTAACGCAGTTAGAGTCTTCAAATATTTGTAATGTAGTTGGATTCTTTGGCTACATTCTGCATTCTATCCTAGGATTCTCCAGCCTCCAAAATTATATTTTAAAGTTTGCAGACGTTGAGATTTAATCTTTGTGCTGCAAAGTTCTATAAGTGTCCACAGATGCATGGTTTTATGTATCGACCATTAAAGTATCATACACAATATTTCCACCATCCTAAAATATCCCTTCTGCTTCACCTAGTCAATTGTCTCCCACCCAAAGAAAACCTTGGCAGTCACTGATCCATTTACTTTCTCTGTATTTGCCATTTCTAGAATATCAAATAACTGGAATAATAAAGTATTTAGCCTTTTCAGATGGACTTCTTTCAGTTAGCAATATGAATTTATAACTCATTTCTTTGTATGACTTGATAACATGACTTTTTATTTAAGAAAATATACTATTATAGAGATGTACCAGTTTATCCATTCATCTATTGAAAGGAATCATAATTACTTCCAGTTTTTGGTGATTATTAATAAAGGTTTTATGCACAGAGTAAACATATGTGCAGACATAAGTTTTTATATCACTTGGGCAAATACCTCCAAGTGTGACTGCTGAACAGTATGATAAGACTATGTTTAACATTTTTAGTGCCTGGTTTAGGTGGGTTATATTATATATATCGAAGACTCAACATTTGATTTACAGTCAATATATCTGGCTTCATCTGCCTGTCAGAAACACAACCATCCCCTACCTACATGTATTTTCCTTAGCCACATGATAGAATCAATTATTTCCTATTAGGATCAAAGCTTATCATCCTGAAGCTTATGCCTTCTTATATAGAGAAAACACATCCCCTGATATAAAGGAAAATTCTTGGCTCTCCTCAAGACCTTTCCTAATTTTAGAAGCCAATCCAGCACTGATGGTCTTTGCCTTGTTTACTACCCATGTACATTTATCTAGCTTTTGAATTACTGGATAACTTGGATAACTACTTATTTTGGCCTGTCTTGTTTAATGCCAAAGACTCCTTCTAAACTGTATTAGTATAAAACCCACTAAGGTGCTCACATGGTAGTAATATTCATTGGGGGTTGGGGGCGGTGGGGGTGGGTAAACTCACAACTAAAGGAGGCGGTGAGCATTGTATGGGGGAAGGGCATGCCTCTAATCCTGGCTTGGATGAGGCAAAGTCATAACATGTAACCAAAATGTTTGTACCCCCATAATATTCTGAAATAAAAAAAAGAAAAAAAAAGTTCTCTTTCTTTTTTTCCTCTCTCCCTCTTTCACTCAAACACACACACTCCTGCAGTGATGAGGCAGTGCAAGTCAGCCCTCTGTTTCCCCTCTGCCTTGTGTCAGCAGATCTCAGCAAAGACATTGAGCTTACACCTCCAACAGAAGTAATGGTAACAATGAGGTGTGACCCAGAACTCTGCTTTTACCAGAAAACTGCCTGTGGGGCTAAGAGAGGGGTTGACTTTATGCCTCACCCATGGGTAATAACGCAGTATGTTCTGGTGCTCTCCTTTTGTAGGGGTGGTAATAGCAGGTCATAGTTGGGGGATGAACACTCACCCCCAACTAGACTTGAATACTACACCTAAGTAAGGTGACTGCCTGCTAAAAATAAAGATTAAATAGGATTTAAAGTCTCTGAACATAATATTAAAATGTTTAGGAAACAAATATCAATCACTATATCAAAAGCCAGTATAAAACACAAATTAAAAAGCAATTTACAGAAAATAATACTGTGATGACTCAGATTTTAAAATTTTCTAAAAATAACTTCAAAGGACCAATCATAAAAAATATACATAACCTAAACTTTTGTACCCCCATAATAAGCTGAAATAAAAAAAATAAATAAAATTATAAATACTTTTTTTTTTTTAATTCTTTTTTTTTTTGGAGACAGAGTGTCGCTTTGTTGCCCTGGCTAGAGTGAGTGCCGTGGCGTCAGCCTAGCTCACAGCAACCTCAAACTCCTGGGCTCAAGCAATCCTACTGCCTCAGCCTCTCGAGTAGCTGGGACTACAGGCATGTGCCACCATGCCCGGCTAATTTTTTCTATATATATTTTAGTTGTCCAGATAATTTCTTTCTATTTTTAGCAGAGACGGGGTCTCACTCTTCCTCAGGCTGGTCTCGAACTCCTGACCTCGAGTGATCCACCCACCTCGGCCTCCCAGAGTGCTAGGATTACAGGCGTGAGCCACCGCACCTGGCCAAATTATAAATACTTTTTAAGCAAAATAATAAATAGAAAAATCAGCAAAAAAGAGAACCTAATTGTAGAACTAAAAATACAACAACAAACATGAAAACCTCACTGGGCAGCTCAATAATTGGAGATGACAGAAGAAAGAATCAGGGAATTAGAAGACAATAGAATAAAAAATTATCCAATCATATAACAGAGAGAAAACAGACTGAATAAAAATGAACAGAATCATCAGGCAGCTGCGGAACAAAAAGCAACATCTATTAATAACATTCAAACTATAGGTGTGGCAGAGGAGAGGGAAAGAAGTGATTCCTAAAAATAAACATAGGACAGAAAAATTTCCCAAATTTGACAAAAGGTTTAAACCTACAGTTTTAAGAAGCAAACCATAAACAAATCAACTGAAAGAAATCTCTGCCAAGTCATGTCATCATAAAACCTCTGAAAACTAGAAACAAGAAAATATACATGTATCGTAAAAGACTAGAGGAAAAAGATAGATTACCTAAAATGGAATGCCAATTTGAATGACAGTAGATTTCTCATATGTAACCATGGAGGCTAGAAGTAAGTGGCACATTTTTCAAGTGCTAAAAGAAAAACTTCCATTTCAAATCTATATCCAGTGAAAATTCTTTTCAGGAATATAGATGGAAGAAAGATGTTCTCAGACAACGGGAAACTAAGTGAATTTGTCACTAGCAGACCTAATCTTAAAGAACGGCTGAAGTAATTTTTCCAAACAGAAGTAAAGATGACCCCAAATTAGAGTTTGGGAATTCAGAAAGAAAGGAAAATAACATAGGTAAATATAATGTTAAATATAAAATACTTGCCTTCTTTTCACCAGATATAAAATTATATTAGATGATTTAAGAAAAAACTTATAACAGCTGATATAATGCTCAACATATTTAGAGGAAATACTTAAGCAAGTATACTTGAAAAATATGGAAGATAAAGGGACCTAAATTGAAATATTACTTTTACATTTTACTTAAGTGGTAAAGTGGTAAAGTGTTTATACCATAGACTGTGATAAATTATATATGTATATATTATAATATATCTATAGTAACCACTAAGGAAAATTTACAAAGCAATATACTAAAGTCCACTGTATATAAAATAAAATGTTATTCTAAAAATCGTCAAGTAACACAAGAAAGGCAAGAAGAGAAGCAGAGAAAAAAGAATAAAAGGGAAAAAAAGAAAGATAGTTAAAATGGCAGAATTAAGTTCTAACATTTGAATAAATACTTTAAAGTTAATGGTCTAAAACACTAATTAAATGACACACATATTGGCAGAATAGATGCAAAAACATGAGTTAACTATATGCTGTAAACAAGAAGCTCACTTCAAAATAACACACAAGTAGTTTAAAAGTAAAATACTAGGAAAACATATTCTAAGTTCCAATTAACAAAACAAGCAAGACTGTCTAAATATTCAATAGAGTTGATTTTATAGAAAAGAAAATTACTAGAAATAAAGATAGACATTGTACTTTGATAAAAGGATCAAGCTACCATAAGACATAGCAATCCTAAGTATGTATGCAACAACAATCAGAGCATTAAAATACATGAAGAAAATGGGATACTGATGAAAATAGAAATAGGCAAACACACAATTTGAGTTAGGAAATTTAATACTCCTTCTCAGGAAGTGATAAAACTATTAGAGCAAAAATCACCACAAAAATAGAAGATATGAACATCATGATTCACCAAGTTTTAACTGACATATATAGAACACTGAATATTTTTTTTCAAGTGCCCAAAGCACATTTATCAAGATAGACAATATTCTGAGCCACAGAACTTGTCCTAACAAATTGGAAAGAACTAAAATCATACAGTTTGTTTTATCTGAGCATATTAGGATCAAACTAAAAAATTAATAACAGAAAAACAATGGGTGAAATTTCTAAGTACATGGAAATCAAGCAATATACTTCTTAATAATCTATGGGTTAAAGAGTCACAGAAAAAAGAATAATGTAAAATTGAATCAAAATCAAAACAACATATAAAAATATTTGGTATGCAATGAAAGTATCACCAAGAGGAAAATTTACAGCACTAAAAGTTTACATTAGAAATTCGAAGTGTCAAATCAATAATCTAATTCCAACACCCCAAAATTAGAAAAATAAGAGCAAAATAAACCAAAAGCAAGCAGACGGAAGGAAAGGTTAAATCTAGAAGCAGAAATCTATGAAATTGAAAATAAAAATATGTAGAAAATTAACAAAACAAAACATGGTTCTTTTCTTCTTCTTCTTTATTTCAGCATATTATGGGGGTACAAATGTTTAGGTTACGTATATTGCCCTTGCCTCACCCGAGTCAGAGCTTCAAGTGTGTCCATCCCCCAGATGATGCTCACCTCACTCATTAGGTGTGTATATACCCATCCACTCCTCTCACCTCCCATCTGCCCAACATCCGATGAATATTTTTCTTATATGTGTGCTTAAGTGTTGATCAGTTAAAACCAATTTGATGGTGAGTACATGTGGTGCTTGTTTTTCCATTCTTGGGATACTTAACTTAGTAGAATCTATTCCACTAAGTGATAACATGGTTCTTCAAAATATTTAATAAACTTGATAAAACTCTGGCAAGACCAATGATAATAAGAGGAAAAACACAAATAAACAGTAATAGGAATGAAATAGGGTATTACTATATATCCTGCAGCTACTAAAAAGGTATTTAAATAATATGAGCGACTTTACATTTATACATTTCATAACATGGAAGAAAAAGATCAATTTATCTAAAACCACAAACTACTAAAACTTAACCAAAGTTAAATAGATCATGTTAATATCCTCATAGCAATTAAAAACTTGAATTCATAATTAAAATTACCCCCCCCCCAAAAAAAAAACCTGTCCATTTCCAGATGATTTCACTGGGGAATTCCACCAAAGATTTCAGGAGTTAATATAGTTTACACAATCTCTCCTACAAAACACAAGAAAAGAGATCACTTCTAAACTGATTTAATAGTCCAGTGCTAAGCTGCTACTCAAACCAGACAAAGGCAATAAAAAAAAAATAATAATAAAACTACAGACCAACATCTCTCAGCACTGTATCAAACACTGCACACTACAAGTGGAACTTATTTCAGGTATGCAAGACTTGTTCGACATTTGAAAATCAGAGACAAACATAGATCGGACGAGGGTCCGAAGGAAGGGTGCCTGATACTACAGGAGACTCCATGGGAAGAAGTTGTAGATGAGAACTGGAAGGATAAAGGCCTCGGACAGGCTTGGAGACCAGCGACAAGGGTGGGTGGAGCGGTTAAATTTCCCTTCCCTTGCATCTTGGACTGCTGGTGGGCTCCTGAGTGGTTGGAGAGACCTGCCAACATCAGCCCACACAATGCTACTGCCAGACAGGGCAGCCTCTTGCAGACAGGGCACCAGGCTCCCAGCTCCCTCAGGGCACTTCCCAGTCTGCAGACCAAGCCAATCTGCAGGCACCATATTGCTTCATTCTCCCCTTCCCCTTCTGTATCCATAGCTGCTGAGAGAGACAATTTAGCCACCACCCTGAGACATCTGCAGGGAATGGGACCTTTCCTTTTGGGGCCCTACAGCAGACTGAGGGGTACTCAAACTGTGAGCTCCCTACCTGCCAGCTCTCCCAGGTGCTGCTTGCCTGGAGACTCCAGGGGAGCAGGGCAAATCCCAAGGCGAAGAGGCAAAGAACATCTTTTGAATCTAAAGCATTTTATTGATTTGTGTGTCTACAGTACTAAGCCCCATGGAGTAAAGCTCTAGAAAATTACTGCCTTTGGTGGCCATGCTTCTTATCCCTTCAATGGCAACTAAGCTGGATACATCACTGTTCCTGCTACAAGAATGCACAACCACACTGTAATACTTAACTCTTATTGTGATGTCCCCTTCCTCTACATTCCCTGGTGGTCTTAGTACCAGTAGCCTCATGTCTACTTTCTATCTTCTCATTCAAGCAAGCCAAATGATAACATATTTTTCAGAGGGAAGTGTAAAGAGTTATTTCAAATTGATAAAGATTATCTATAAAAAACTTGCTGATGATATCACACATAATAGTTAAAGACTGGATACTTTTCCCCTAAGACCACAAATAAGGCAAACTTACACTCTTATTCAAAACAGCATAGGAAGTTCTAGTTACTGCAATTAGTGAATAAAACAAAAGGCATGCAAATAAAAAAGGAAGACCTAAAGCTGTCTCTACATCCAAATGACATGATGGTAAAGTAGAAAATTACATAAAAAATTATAAAACAAGGTACTAGAATCCAACAAAGTCACAGAATTAACACATGAAAATCAATCACATTTTTATACACTAAAAATGAACATATGAAAACATGGACTTAAAATGCAGTACCATGTACATTAACATCAAATAACATAAAATATATAGGTATACACTTAACAAAACATGTATGGGTCTACATGCTGAAAATTGCAAAATTCTGGTGAAACAAAGAAAAGAAGTTCTAAATAAAAGGAGTGACATGTCATGTTTATGGATTGGAAGATTCAACATAGTAAACATGCCAACTTTCTTTCAATTAAAATTCCTATCAAATCCCAGCAAAGATTTTGTAGATGTAGACAAGCTTATTGTAAATTTATTTGAAAAAGTCAGAGAATATAGAATACCTAAAATAATACTTAAAAACAAGAATAAAATGGAGAAATTTCTCTTTCTAATATTAAGGTTTACTACTATATAACTGTTTGGATCAAGACAATATGGCATGAATGGAGAGATAAACACATATAGCAATGGAACAGAATGAAAAAACATATATAGGCCACAAAAATATTCCCAACTGGCTTTTGATAAAGATGCAAAAGCAATTTAATGAAGGAAGGATAGGCTCTCCAATAAGTGGTGCTGAAACAATTGGACATTACACCTTGTACAAAAATTAATTCAAAATGAGTCATGTAATTAAAGTATAAAACTATAAAATTTTAGAGAAAGAAAACATACATGAAATGCTTTAGATCAGTGCTGAAAGCACATAATCAATAAAATAAAAACATGATATACTGAACTGCATCTAAATTAAAACCTTTTGCTATGCAAAAGATCCAGTGAAGATAATGAAAAGTAAAATTTATGAAATCAGAGAAAATATTTGCAAACTATATACCTAACAAACTCCTTGTATCTAGGATATATAAAGAGCTCTCAGAACTCAACAGTAAGAGCTAGAAATAATCCACTTAGAAAATGGAATAATTAAATTAATAGACATTTCATAAAAAAGATATTTAGATGGAAAGTTAGCATAGGGAAATTGTTCAACACCATTAACCACTAGAGAAATGCAAATTAAAACCACAATGTCAACACACAGGGAGAACACCGAGTGACCACGGAGGCCATCTGCAAGCCTAGCAGAGGGCCTGGAACAGATCCTCCTCCTGCAGCTCTCAGATGGACCAACCCTACTGGCACCCTGATCCTGAACTTCTAGCTTTCAGAACTGTGAGAAAATAAATTTCTATTATTTCAGTTTTTTTTTAAGTGTGATATCTTTATACTACCGGAATTATGCAGCAATGAAAAATGAATGAACAATTGACATGCAACCACTTCGATGGATCATAAGGACACAGGATGGATAAAAAAAGCCTGTTCTTAAAGTTTATATACACATGAGTCTACTAGTATAATATCTTTAAATCACAAAATTATAATGATTAGTAGTTGTGAGGGATTGAGGATGAGGAGTAGAGAGGAATGTCACCATAAAGGTATAGCATGAGAGAGCCTTGTGGTGATATTTTTAGTTATTGAGTTTGGTAATGGTAATGGTCTACACATGTGATGAAATTCCATAGAACTACACACACACACACAAACACACACACATATAATTGCATGTAAAGCTAATGAAATCTGAATAAGCTCTACGGATGATTCAATATTAATTTCCTATTTTTGAAATTGTACTATGGTTATGCAAATTGTTATTATTTTGGTAAACTGAGTGAAGGGTGGAATGGGACTTTTCTGTATTTTTTTTTGTTCAATTCCCTTTGAAGCTATACTTATTTCAAAATAAAAATTTAACAACAATAACAATGAAATGTTCCAGCTATCCCGTCTTGAGCAATATTCTGTGAAGACTCCTAAAGTGAGTAGAAACTTTAAATTGTACAAGAGGTAAGAAGATGATCCTTAATAAATAATTCACAAGAATGGCACATTGCCATCCAACTAAACTAATTTTAATATATCATCTGTTTGTAATAACATATCTTTGTAGTGATACTGATTTTCTGCATCAGTTTTCCCTTTTTAATTCTATGCTACAAAGATTTATTTATGTTGAGGCAATTCTCAATTCTCAATATTTCTTTTGTCTAATTTCTTTCCTGAAGTATATACCAAAAACAAAAATCAACTTCTCAGGCTAACAGATTATTGTGTCTCCTGTCAGAATGTCTATAAAAAATAAATCTGAAAATGTCTTATTATAATTTAATTGATCATTTACTATAAGACAATTTAAGCTACTCATTTTAATTAGTTCTGTCAAAGACATTGTAATATATGTCCAAATAATCCATATGTGCTTATATTTAAATTTGGTTTTGTGTATTTCAGAACATTTAAAAGCTAGGTTTGAATTGGTTTATTGATTGTGATCCCCCGAACATGGCAACATGGTTATATATAGGATAGGATTTTGAAAAAATTATTCATATTATATGATGTGGTAAATGATGTTTGGGTGATTATAATTGTCTCTGAGTTAGAAACAGGCTCTCTTAAAGGCAGAAAAATAGACATAAACCCCATATCTGAATCTACAATATTCAAAATTTTGAAATAATAGTGTCAATCTCATGGATGTTTTGTTTAAATAACTAACCATCAAAATGTTAGTGTTTGTTTTAATCATTCAATCTTCAACTTGTATTTGGAATCATGTAAACAAGTTTAAGAATTAGGTAATTCCACATGGAAATACAAAATATCTCTGTTCAAGGTAAATCTTATAGACTTTTCTGATCCTGAAAACATGACAGATTATTGGACTTGACTTTTTTATGAGAATTTTATGTCTCTTCTCTAGCATTGCTTAGGTGTGTGTGTGTGTGTGTGTGTGCGTGTGCTGTGTGTCATATTATTTTTGATAAATAGTGTGGTCAAGCTAATGGTAAAGCTTCTTTCATCAGCCAAGACTTGTCTTTTTCAAAATGAGTCCCCAGGAAAGATTAAGAAAAAGAAGCTTAGACATAAAGAACCTTGATGTTTCTCTTTCTATACTTTTTAATATGAATCCAGTTAGAATTTTAACTGCTTAATTACTTCCTTCACCCTGGGAAAAATTAAAGTCATTATTTCTTATTATTTATAAAATGTGAATACCTATATCTTCTAAGTTCGAAGTAACTTCCTTCTGTTTAGTCTGTAGTGATATGTAGACTATGTAGTTTGGTTTGTAGTGACATGCTGAGTATTTCCATTTATAAATCATGTGTACACAATGTCATGTGGATAATTACAATCAATAGTAAACTGTATGTATGCATAAAGAGTACACAGTTTGAACAAGGGAGTGATATATACTGCCACTTAAATCAGGTTTTGGACCCTGCCAATCTATCAATATGCTATGGTTCCTGAATATTATTCATTTTTTTCCATCTAACAGTCTATGCTTTATAAAGACTGTGCTATTTCCTCTCTTTGGTTATCCAATTACTTGTTCTAGCCTTGAAGATGGCCTCCAATGATTACCACCTCCTAGTACCTATGCCCTTGTGCAGTCATCTCCCACATTGCATTAGGGTTGGTCTTTGTGACCATGAGATATATAATAGAAGATGTGATGGTAAATGATTTTTAAGGCTACATCATTACATATATTCTCTTATGTGTTACTCTCTTCCTCTTAGAACACTTGTGTGGAAATCTACCTGCCATGGTGTGAGGACATGGATGCAGCCCTTATGGAGAAATTCTAGTGGTGAAAATGAGCCTTTCTGAAAATAGCCAGAAAGAAACAGAGGCCTTCTGACACCAGCCATCTTGGAATTGGATCCTCCAGTCTCTGTCAAGCCCTCAGATGAATATAAGCCCTAGACAACTAATTAATCCAACATTAGGAAGACTCTAATGAATAACTACTCAGCTAATCTAAGCTAAACTGTCACCAGATTCCAGAAACATAAAACTGTGTGAAATAATAATATTATTTAAGGCATAAGTTTTAGGATAATGTATTAGTATCAATAGATGACGAGGACATATAATATTTTGGGATGATAAACATTACCTTGGGAAGAGGGAATCAAAATTTGAGTGTCATTGGAACCAGATCTGGAACAATCTGGAAGAATGTTGAAGAAAGTGTTACTAAAAGCTTGAAGAAACTGTTAATAGAAGCATGGAGAATTTTGAGGAGGCAATGAGTGAGAGCTTAAAAAGAAGCAAGAAAAATTTTTCTAGAAATTGAAAGAAAAAGCATATTTTTCCTATAGTGGCCCAAAGTTTAGCAACTCTGCTGCCTGTGGTGATATGGGAAGTAGGAAAATGTGTCTGATGAACTTGGTAATATAGCTATGGGAATTTCCATACAGAATGTTGAAGGTGTCACCTGTTTTCTTGATAGCTACATTAAAATTCCAAAGGAGAGAAGTAAGGCAGTAAATGGACTATTAACAAAAATGATCCAGGGCTTATGATTTTGAGAATTCTCACTCAGCCTCTCCAGATAGCAAAAAATATTCAAATTAAGAACTTATGACCCTATTTTCTCATCCCATAATCATTTCAATTTGTCTAAAGCAGATTTAAATAATATTTAAATATCTGAGTTGCTTTTAATAAATCATTTGTTCTTGAGATTCTTTGTACTCTGAAGATCTGAAATTGCTTGTATGTAGTATTGGATGAACTTCCTATATTTGTGAATTTATTCATCAGTCCTGAAAATATTCTAACATTATCTCTTCTAATACCACTCTTGGACCCAGGTAACATATCTACCAGTTCAAAGTTCAAAAAGGAAAGGAAGGGCCAAGATGGTGGACTAGAAGTAGCCTGCACATGCTGCTGTCATGGAGAGTATTGAAAGTCGTGAATGGATATGCACCTTCAGATAGATCATCTAAGAGAGAGCACTGGGAATCAACAGAGCCACAGCTGGAGGCTCCCGAAGTGAAGGAAAAGGTAGAGAGGCAACTCGCTCTGAAGAATTGGAGGTACATGGGGAAGGTACCAGAAGTACATGGGGAAAGGACAGTGAAGAGAATCCTGGGGCTCCAAACTTCCCCTGAGGACATTACAATATGAGCTACAGGAGGGACCCTCTACCACAGCAGGCCACCAGACTGACATAGGGAGCTGACTGGAGACTGTGAAACAGTGTTGCTCTGGAAAGAAGGTACAGTGGAAACCTACCAGCTTGAAACCCTGGGCAATATGATTAGTACTATTTTGAGATCCCAGACTCAGAGCACACCATCTATCCAGGGGTCAGATCCATTGCTACTGCTTCCCCATCACCCCTGCCAGGCTGGGGAGGGAGTAGGCAGGCCAGGTGCTCTAGCATGTCCTGTGGGTTGGTGCTCTGGTGCTGCATGCCCCCACTGCTGATAGGGGATATGGGTGGGGTGAACACTTGGGCTGCTGCATGCCAATTTCCATCACCATTGGTAGTCTTGGGTGGGGCAGAGCTCAAGCCACCATCGTCCAACAAAACTGCTACCCATATACCTGAGTGAGGCAGCACTCAGGCTGCTATAGGCAAACAATTGCCACCACCTGTGGATTTGGGGGCAGGGCAGAGCTCAAGATGCTGTGAGTAACAATCACCACCTCTGACAGAAGTAGGTGGGATGATAACTCACTCAGCAGTGTGCTGACTGCCTGTAACAACCATAGGGGAATGGTGAGACATGAGATACAGGAGAGCAGCTACATTAAAGTCTCACATTGCATCTTCTCCTCTCTTGCTGGGCCAGTCTTCTGGAGTAGGACTCAATTGTGTCATCCAGGGACTTCTCCCTGTCTTCATGGAGAGTAAGAGAGTTTCTAACAAAGGAGAACAGTTGTACCACAAACCTATCAGTAGTGAGCTAAGATGTTTCAGAAGAGAAAAAACAAGCTATTTTGAAAGAACCAAAGGATCACAATAGTTCTTCAGCAACAAACTCCAACCACAAGGAAATTTTTGAAATGTCAGATATGAAATTCAGAATATGTGTGACAAGTAAGATCAAAGAGATTGATAAGAAAGTTGAAAACCAACAAAAAGAAACCAATTCAGGCATGAATTAAAAATATACTAAAGACATAGATAACATGAGGAAACATAACAGAGTATAAAGAAATGAATAAGTCATTTAGGGGATTTCAAAATACAGTTGAAATTTTTAGCAAAAGACCAGACCAAGTAGAAGAAAGAATTCAAGAACTTCAAGATAAGGTTTTGAATTAACTCAGTTAATCAAAAATGTAGAAAAAAGAATAAGGAAGAATGACCAATGACTCTGAGAAATATGGGACTATGCAAAGAAAATCAATTTAAGAATCATAGGTATCCCTGAGGGAGAAGAAGAAAAAGCAAAAGTATGGAAAATCTATTTGAGGGAATAATTGAGGAAAACTTCCCTGTATCACTAGAGATATAGATGTTGAGACACAAGATGGTCATTGAACACCCAGAAGGTTTGTGGCAAATAGGACATCACCAAGGTACATAGTCATCAGTCTGGCCAAAGTCAAAGTGAAGGAGAAAATCCTATGAGCTGCAAGATGAAAGCAACAAGCAACTTAGAAATGAAAACTCATCAGACTAATGACAGACTTTTCAGTTGAAACGTGAGAAGTGGTTGAGGTCCCATTTTTAGTCTTCCTAAACAAAATAACTGCCAGCCAAGAATATTGGATTTTGAAAAACTAAGTCTCATAAATGAAGAAGAAATAAGGTCTTTCCCACACAAGCAAACACTAAGGGAAACTGTCACCACTACACCTGCCCTATAGGAAATGCTTAAAAGTTCTTTATATATGTAACAGAACAATCAATACTCATCAGTGTAAAAACACCTGAAACTTAAAGATCATAGCTCTTATGAAACAGTAATACAAGGGAGAACACAAAGCAACTAGGTAACATTTAACATGATTGAGAAAACAGTATCTCACATAACAATATTAACATTGAAAGTAAATGTTCTTAATGCTCCACTTAAAAGATATAGATTGGCTGAATGGATCAAAAAACAAAACCCAAATATATGCTTTCTCCAAGAAACCCATCTAACTCAACAAAGATTCTCATAGACTCAAGTTAAAGGGATAGAAAAAAAAATATTTCACACAAATGGAAACTGAAAGTGATCAAGAGTAGCTATTTTCATATAGATAAAACAGACTTTAAATCAATAATGGTGAAAAAAAGACAAAGATTATCATATAATGATAAATGAAGCAAGTAATTCATCAAGAAGATATAACAATCCTAAACATATAACACAGGAGTTCCCAGATTCATTAAACAAATTCTACTAAATCTAAGCAAAGAAAAAAAACACCAGCATCATAATAGCCAGGGACTTCAAAACTCCATTGACAGAAGTGGGCAGAAAATCATCAAAGAAACATTGGAATTAAATGACGCTATTGAACAAATGGACCCAAGAGACACTTTATAAAACATTCTACCAAAAATTACAGAATACACATTCTTCTCATCAGCATATGGGACATTTTTCAAGATAGAAAATATATTTGGCCACAAAAAGAGGCTAAACAAATTCAGAAAAATTGAGATCATAACCATGTAACTTCTCAGACCACAGTGGAATAAAACTAGAAATCAATTCCAAGAGAAACTCTGAAATATACAAAATACATGGAAATTAAACAACCTGCTACTGAATGATCCTTTGGTCAATGATGAAATTAATATGGAAATCAAAAGATTTTTTGAACTGAATAACAAAAATGACACAGGCTTACAATAATCTATGGGAGGCAGAAAAAGCAATGCTGAGGGAAATGTTCATAGAGCCCTAAATGCTTACATCCTAAAGATGGAAAGATCACAAATTAAGAACCTAATGTCACATCTCAAGGAACTAGAAACAGAAGAATAAACCAAACCTAAGGATAGAGATGGAACCCATTCTACTAAGTGAGGTATCCCAAGAATGGAAAAATAAGCACCACATGTACTCACCATCAAATTGGTTTCACTGATGAACACTTAAGTGCACATATAGGAATAACATTAATGGGGTGTCCGGTAGATGGGAGGGGGGAGGAGGGGATGGGTGTATACATAATAATGTGTGTGATGCGCACTGTCTAGGGGATGGACAGGCTTGAAGCTCTGACTTAGGGCAGGGAGGAGGGGAGCAAGGGCAATATATTAACCTAAACTTTTGTACCCCCATAATATGCTGAAATAAAAAAAAGAGTTCTATGTTGAATTTCATTTGAAGATCTTGAAACTGAGTTAAACAGAAAATGTTATTGTTTATATTAATGTTATAACTTCTGTTATTAATAATGATATAGGTATATAATTAATGATATTTTGTAAGATAATACAATTTCCTTTAAGATTAAAATGAAATATTTTTTTTAAGATACCTAGCTAGTACATATGGTGCTTTATAAGGAAAAACTTATGTTAAATGATAAAAATTGCTCAATGCATATCTCATGCCAAGTTTTTAATCTCAATACTTATGCTATCTACCTTTTTCTTTTAAAATTTAAACTGTTTTTAATGTATATTGCTGAAACATGATTCCAATTTTGTCGAAATGATAACACATTTAGACACAATATACACCACCAGAATGTTGCTGTTCTTTTGTTTCTTTCCAAATACAGTAAGTTATTGAAACAAGGAAACCTATTTAAGATTTATGAGTTTCTTATAGATGTAACAATTCAATTTTTATGTTAAAAATATAGATAAGTGCTATTTGAATTTTAAAGTAAAATTCCCCTTTTAGATTTTTAAACATTGATTTAACTACCTGTTGCCAAATTATAAAATTGAGCCACATTACATGCAGATAGAGGTATATGTAGTCATACAAAATGGTTTACACCAACAAAACTTGACTATTAGTTGACTGAATACATTAAGAATTATAAGGACATAATCAATGAAAACAAAGACTAGCCACAATGGAGGAACAGAAGAAAGAAAGTAGTGCAGGAAAGGTATATTGGTGTCCATTCAAGTTCATGGCAGGTGAAAATGGTTCATGCTAGCCTACAAACCTAAACTGTTTGGTATCTGTTCCTATAGATTGCCACTACTTGATTCTTATTTCTTGATTTATTTTTTAGACTTAATCGGTACCACATTGTTCTCCCACACATCTTCTTCCTATTGATTGCAGTATACTATTAATATATATTTATAGAATTTTGACATCTGCTAGAGTATAAGGCTAGAATTTAGTGTAGCAAATTAGTAAATTTCTACACCTTGCTCAGTGCCTCACACATTTTAGGTCCTTAAATAATGTAATTGAATGAAAGGATGAACAAATACTTAAAATTAAACTGTGCTTTGAAATTTAAAGATCTAACTTGTAAATTTTCCTATTTATGATATCATCCACACTAAGCTACATCCTGAACATAATTTTATTTCCATATATCTTGCATTTTTGTAGAATTTTTTAACAAGAAGATGCATGTGATTTTTTTATGAGATTTTGTATTTCTCATTAGACTGATAAAATTTTCCTTTGTTTTAAATAGCTGTCCCACATGAAGCTTTATTAGCATGAGTCAGCATTTCAGAACTTTAAATCTGTGATATTGACCAAATCAACTTTTTTAAGCAAGTAAAATTTTGAACCTGGACCAACCTTGAAAGGTAATGAGTTCTGCAATATAAAAAGGTTGTGAGGCCTCACATTGTTCTTTTATACTGCTTTGACTATGAATGCATGAAAAATGCCTTTGTGACATAGGTAAAATACAAAAGGTGATATTACTTTCAAGATATGTAATAAAACAATAAAAATATAATTAAATACAAAATACTTTTGAATTAGTAAATAAGATAGAGTAGCAAAAATATTTCATATTATAAGCATTATCCTATTGCATTAATATAAATAAATATGCATATTAGATGAAGCACGGTAACCTGTGAGACTGTGAAGCTATTGTCACCACCAAAGATAAATGCCATATTATCATTCAATAAACATAAGTATTCAAAGCTTCTTTTAATTATTTCTTGAAAATGATTTTATATATGTAAATTATTCATTAACATAAAAACAATCTACAGGAAACATGCGTACCATTAATACTAAATATGTGATGTTATTTTTACTAGTATACATGTAAATATATTATTTTTCATCTAAATGTTCATGCCTTTGATCTTTTGGAAAAAGTAAGCTTACTATTTAATATTTCTCAGATGTCCATATCTGTTCCTCAGACTATGGCATATATTCTCCCACAGCTAATCAGAGGCTATGGGAAACTGAAAGTGCGGGGTATTCTTAGGATATTATTTTACTGAATAGTATTTTGGGAAACAATTTTTTAATATGGAAAGCAGTATGATACAAAATGGAGTATAAAAAACATTTTCTTAACACTATCAGAAAACTAGTATAAGCAAGAGAGTTACTTCTGTTTATTCCATTAGACCTCTGGGGTTATATATTCACTCTCCCCAGTTATTACAAACTGTGTGGTAAAAAACTTTGGAGACGTACTATCACATACACTGACTAAAGAAAATCCCATGGAGTGAAATTAATTCAATAAAATATTATTTGGCAAATACTCCAAAAAGTTCAATCTTAATTTAAATTTTATGTCAAAGATTATTTCAAAATTGGATTGCCAGTACCCCTCAGATAACATTCAGATTCTGTTCAAATGTTGTTTCCTTTGCGGTTCTAATTGAGCCACAGTTCTTATTAGAGAAACACAGAGTACAAAAATGTAGACATCTCTCAATTTTCAAAAGCATATGATCTACCATTTGATCCAGCAATCCCATTACTGGGCATCTATCCAAAAGAACAAAAAACATTCTATAAAAAAGACACCTGCACTCGAATCTTTATAGCAGCACAATTCACAATTGCAAAGATGTGGAAACAACCCAATGCCCATCAGTACATGAGTGGATTAATAAAAGGTGGTATATGTATACCATGAAGTTCTACTCAGCTATAAAAAACAATGGTGAACTACCTCTTGTATTATCCTGGATAGGGCTGGAGCCCATTCTTCTAAGTGAAATATCCCAAGAATGGAAAAACAAGCACCACATGTAGTCACCATCAAATTGGTTTTAACTGAGCAACTCTTAAGTGCGCATATAGTAATAACATTCATCGGGTGTTGGGCAGATGGGAGGGAGGAGGAGGGGATGGGCATTTTCATACCTAATGGGTGCGGTGCGCACCATCTGGGGGATGGACAGGCTTGAAGCTCTGACTCAGGTGGGGCAAAGGCAACATACGTAACCTAAACATTTATAGCCCCATAATATGCTGAAACAAAAATAAAATTAAAAAAAGAGTGTGTGGGAATGAAATTTCTGAGATCTTGCAGATCTGAAAATATATTTTTCCTTATACTTGGTTACTAGCTTAGTTAGGTATATTAACTTAAATCTAAATTAAGTTATTTACCCATTGTATGGGTCAGCCTATTGAATTTATTGACCCATTGTATGCAAAGTTTGTGAAGGTCATTCCTTTGTAGATGATCTTTGTTCACTTTCTGAAACATTTGGTGTATTTATTATTGATGTTCTACAAATTTATATGTCAATATATAGGTATTATTTAATTCACTGGGCTGGGTGTTTGCTGAGTTCATTATAGTCTAATGTTCTTATACTTCCACTCCAGGAATTGATTTTACTGCTTTTGAAAATAACATGTCCTCCATATCTCCTTTTGTTTCTACCTAGATATCCTACAAGTCATTGGATTTCTTGGATTATATCTTCATTTTTCCCATTTTGAGTTGTATATGTTTATTTATTTTTCTTTCTTCCTTTTGGAGAGATTTCATCAACAACAACAATATATTTTAACAGAGTTTTACTTTCCAAGAAGATATGTTTATAGTTTATTATTATTTGTTTTTAAAATATTCTTTACTCATTTACAGGTACTATGATTTCATTAATATCTCCAAGAATAGTTTAGGGATTTTTAGTTTATTTTGCAGTTTTTGTGGAGACTTTGTTTATTTTAAACCATATGCTATATATTCCAAGCTGTCCTCAAATACCTTGTGATTCTGCTCATAACTAAAAATGAGTCAGTAAAGATAGTTGCAAATGTGTTTTTGCAGGGCTAGTCCAAAGATCTTCACTTTGGGGCAATTGGTCAAAAATGGTCATTGTGTTGGAAACTCTGAAGTGTCAAAATACTAAGGATATAAGAAACTATTATTTTTTCCTGACTTTCAAGTGTTCTTCCAAGCTATCAGGGATATGGATATCTGATATTTTTTATTTGACTTCCATTTCATTTACTAATCTTTGTCTCTTATCTCAATTCTACATTCCATATTACCTGCTCATTTCTCAAAGGTCTAAGCTTCCTCAGTGAGGTAGATATACAATTGACTCCTTCTGACATAAACAACCTTTTTTACTCTCAGCTGTACTCCTCAGCCCTATTTCTAGCTTAGGACTCTTTTGAACAGCAGTCTGTACTGATGGTTTCACTGTCCTTTCCATTCTATGAGCTTTGTCTATTTATAATATTTCCTTACTATGTTTGTGAAGTTGTGAAAGAAAATATCCTGTTATTATAGACATGAAGTTAATTATTGCTTTTTAAAATGGAAGAATTTCCTTCTATAAAAGGAAAAATAATAATAAAGATGGAAATAGATAATTTTATGACTATATTGTCCACAGTCTACTATTTACATTTTCATTTAAAAATATTAATATTAATGTCCACCCAGTCTATACTTATAGCTATTACTAAGGTCTTAAATTATTCGTATATCATCTACTTCTGTGGATTCTATATGTTTAAACATTTAATGTCATGAGTGCTTCTGCTCTCAGCATATCTTATTGGTCAAAAACGTATTTACATTAAAAAGGCAGAAAGTGTCTGGGGAAAAAAATCCATCTAGTCTGGTCATTCTATTTTCTGAAAATTTCTAATTAACAATGGCTTTAAAATTACTGAATATTTTTACCAAGTTAAACATGCTTAGTGTTTTGCATTCATCATCTTACATTATTTTTTATAGAACTGAAATTAGGAAGTATTATTTTCACTTAAACATGTAAAAAATTGAGATTATAAAACATATTCCAAATTATAAAGCACATAAAAAAGTCAAAGCAAATCGTAACACAAGATATCACTTTCTGTAACTTCTATCCCTACTAGAACATCATCACATTATATTAAAATGTATTAAATTCAAATAATTTTTAAATAATTATAATAGTTTTCTGTAAAATTGTACATAAATGTCATATGTACTGATTAAAATACATAATTCTAAATTACTATGCAATAAAATGTATTTTAAATGATAAATAGGCAAAATATAATGCATATTTAAATAGTTTTTTATCTTCTAGTTGAAAGTATAATTTCATATTTAATTACTAACACATTGATTATGAATCTCAGTTGTCAGTCTAATCTATTCATTTTCAAACACTTAACAATGAACAACATATTTATTTGAACAAAATATAAAACAATAAAAATATTTTCTTTAAAAATAAGACAATTATGACATCAAACATGCACTAAATCCATGAATATAAAGACAAAAAAATAATGTGGGATTAAAATAAAGTCATAAAAATGATAAGAATGCATTCATAAACTTATGTGGTAAAAGCATCAGTTCTTGTTCATTAATACAAATAAAAACAAGCTTTGAAAATATATAATTAAAAGCTCTGTCTCGTGTTTAAAACATTCACAATAAATCTACTTGTTTATGGAATTGTAAATACTTGCATAGAAAAATAAATAAATATATGTATAGAAAAATTAAGCAATGGGGTAGTGTAGGAACTTGATGCAGAACACAGTGGGCATTTGTGCTTATATAACTCCTAAAGAATTGCTTTAGAGAAGGAACTTTTCTGCAAGTGATGTGTCATTTGGTAAAAGGATAGCTCCCACTGAAAAATACTCATTCTTTTCTGCATTCATTATATCCTGAGATTGTTGAATTTTTCAGGGCTTATTTTTCCTATTTCCTCTCAAACTATGCTCTTTTTTGTCATACAGCCACTTTAGCAGGTCCAGCTTCACACTCTTCATGCTGGCAGGGAGGTTGAAAATATTGTTGCTAAGCAACTAGATACTGCACACTGGAACTCCGTTTTTTTTTCTGATGAAAGTGACAGGAGAAAGATAGCGACATCAATAGCTTTCTGATTTTTTTTTAACTTAACAGTTGCAGTGAAAGAAGATGACAGGGACAAAGAAAGGAAAAATCAAAGAAGGCTTAAAAAGAGGAGGTTTGGACATAAAGAACTGTGAAAGGGGTCCTAAGAGAAGAGAAGATTTGATTCATAGAAATGGATGGAAAAATATTAGAAACTAATCCAAAAAATAAATCAGAACTGTGTATATGGAAACTTTTTTCTTTGTGAATTTTATGTTCTATTAAGGAAGAAAACCAAAGATGAAATGCAAAGTCTTGATCTTGAAATTGAATGTATTAGTGCTTTGAAATTTCCCTAACCTTTCCAGATTCCATCTTTTTTCTCTTGCATTGCCCTTCCACATATGACTTCTATCTCAAAATCAGAAAACATATCTGAAGTGAACATTTTTGGCCTTTGAAATTTACCACATAATACCAAATCAGACACTGAAGGAATGATAAAAAGGTAACAGGGATAGATAGCTTTGAAGCTCTCCAAAGAATTGACAACTTGCACTCTCATTCAGCTTAATGAAGAGAGACCATCTAAGTAAAAATGGCTTAGCAAGAAAGAAAAGGAAAGGTTTTGAATGGCTTTGAGGGAAATTGACCATGTGCTGAACTGCAGAAAATGCAGACGTGATAGTGATAATAGATAGATGGCTCTCCTTTCATTTCAACTTGAATGATTGTAATATAGAGCCAAGGTTGTAAAAAAAAACAAAAAACAAAAAACAAAAAACAAAACAAAACACACACACACACAAAGTTGTAAATACCATTAGCAGTGAAATAGTAAGAGAATACAAAGATACAAATGTACTCATTTGAGATATTTCAGATAGATGTTTTTGATTCCTGGTTTGAAAAATTTCTTATGTGTTATTTAACTTGTTGAGATTCAGTTTACTCCTCTGTAAAATGGCAACACCACCTAAATTTTAGGGTTTGATGTTTAAAATTAAATAAGATATAAAACATCTATCACATCCCCTGGTTACTTTCAACAAGTACAGTGTATTTACTCTACATATCATATAAAATAAAATATTGACTATGAAAGCTACCATTTTTTATTCTTGACCATCAGTATTGTTGTACATTCTACTTCTGCTGGTTGAGCTAAGCAGCTAAGGAATACTATTGATTGGTACACTAAAGCTATAATTTTTAATACAAAAGTTTCTTCCTCTTCTTCATTTGGAAAAAATGGAGAAGAAAAAGAGATAGAGCTAAAATTTTTATTATGAAAAGCTAAATTTCCTAACTCTTCTGTTTTTAAGTGTCTGGATTGTAAAGGTGGCTTGAGGACTTTATACATTTTATTCAGTCCAGCCCTGTCCTCAAATGGTGTTTGGTCCCTGCCTATGATAAAGTTAAAGAACATTAAAAACCTAAAGAAGAAAAATAGCAAACCACTGATTCCATTCTGATTATCTTGGCGCCCAATTGTTCCTTGTCCTAGTATTATGTGTTCCTGGGGCTCTGCTCCAACCACTCATGAAAAGGTGAATGGAATTAGGGAAATGTGATTCTGGAAGCCAGACTCTTGGATTGGAAGCTTGGCATACTATTACAAATAGAGGGAAACTGCCAATTTCTTCGAGTGAAAGATTAGAAATAGACAATGGGCAGGAAAAGAATAGAAAAAGGGAGAAATGGCGAATATGGGCAAAATAAAAATAGCGTGTGAAGCATTTAAGTTTATTTCCAAAATTATTTACATTTATATAATTTATTTGCTAAACACTTCAAAATATTAGCTACTTAAAAATACATTTACTGTAACTAAAGGAAGATATCTGTGGTATAGATTCTGTATTCAGCAAGTCAGTATTTTCTGCTTTCTAAAACTGCTTAATTTCAGCTCGGGTAGTTTGTTGTTTCCCCCAACTCTCCAACCAAAAAAAGTAAGAGTAATTTTGTTTTTATCCATTGATTAAAATTGTGATCCCCAAACCCCGGTCCACAGCCTGTTAGGGACCAGATCACAGAGCTCAGCCACCCCTCCCCACTTACTGCCCTTTCCAGTCCCTGGAAAAATTGTCTTCCATGAAACCGGTCCCTGGTGCCAAAAAGGTTGGGGATCACTGGATTAAAAAACCTTTCATTTTGTCAAACAAAAATCACTATTTTAAGTGTTTTCACTCATTTAATCTTACTATCCCCCCTAGCAATAGTAACTATAATTGTTGTCAATTCATAGATACATAATTGAGAAAATAAGTTAACTCCTTCAAAGTCACAGTGAGAAGGAACAAGGGCCAACTCATGCACCTCCCATCCCTACCTACTGCCCAAACATCCTTTTCCCTATGCTAAGTATCAAGTTAAGGGGTTGCTTAACTGGCATTTCGTGAATTTCACACAATGCTTTTCGAATCCCCAATGATTTTTGTGTTTGCCTTCTATACATTTTGACATCATAATACATTCAAGGAGTTGTGTTGTTTACCCTTATCATATAGTTATTTTCTTTTAAAGTAACTTTGCTCTAATCTATTAATTAAGGTTCATAAAAGGTCAGTGAGTGATAAGGTAGTAAGTGAGAGTGCCTGGCTCCATTCCTTTGAAACATTTGAAACATAGTATGCATTCTACTTTATTCCTGTTTTCTTCAGATACACAGAATCAAGTGCTTCCTCTGCCTAATTTGCTCAAATCTTTGAGACTCTGAAAATGGCTGTGAATTGGAATGAGTCCCTAATTTTGATGAGTCCCAATTTTGATGAGCTCCCCAGTTTGTAAGGGACAATGAGCTTGAAAGTATTGAGTGAAAGAGAATGATATCATTTTATAAGCACTAAGTGTATGGAAAACTAAGAACACAAATAAAGGGAGGGTCATCTCCAAATCTGGAAGGATGGTGAAAAATGATGAGGGAGATCTTTATGGAAGAAGCCAAAAGTGAATTGAAATTTTATAGGTGAATACTTATTGCCAGAATTCTTTTCATACATGCTTGCTTCCCTTCTCTCTCTCTTGTCTTCCTTCCTTCCCTCCTACCTTCCTTCCTTTTCTCCTTTTCCCTTCCTTTCTACCCAGTTGTACTCACACCTTTAGGTGATGTCAAGTTATAAACTTATGTAATCCCTTCCCTGAATACAAGTGGAACCTGGGATTTTTTTTCTTACTAGCCAATAGAATATGGTAAAGGTGAAGGGATTTTAAGGTCCCAAATCAGATAATTTTGAGATTTTTTTTTTTAAAGGAAAATTGTCCTGGGTGGGCCAGCCTTAATCAGGCAAAAATATCTTTAAGATGGACTACTGAGGTCCTTACCTGAGACCAGAGACTCTCTCCCCTGCTGGGTTTGAAGAAGCAAGCCACCATGTGTTCTACATACAGCACATGCCACCCTTCCTAGCTGAATCTCTAATGATAATATAGCCTGGCTGACACTCTGTTTACAGCCTAATGAAGACCCAGTTAAGGTGTGCCTAGATTTGTGACCCAAAGAAACTGTGAGGTAAATTGGTGTCTTTTTAAGATGCTAAATTCAGGATACTCTATTATATAGTTACACTTTTAAATACATTTTTTAAATCTCTGCAATGTACTTTAACTCTCAACCAAACATTTTCAAACTCTCTTCCTCTCTCTCTCCCTACCCTCTGCCCTACCCTCCCACCTTCATACACAAAGTGAAAACATACAGATGTCTTAATTCACATAGGAAACTACATAAATGAACACTCACTCACTTAAAAAAAGTCAAAGGCTATTCATTTGTATTCCTAAACTTCAAATTAATATCATATATTACATTGTTACCTAAAATCTAATTTACATTTTAGCACTATTGATCTATATTCTCTTTTATACACAAAGAAGAGTTGATGTACAAAAATCAAAATTCTCATGGGTCTTAAAATTTGAATCATTTTGTGAATTGTGCTGCTGTAAACATTTGGGTGCCTGTGTCTTTATTATAGAATGTCCTTCCTTCAGGTAAATACCCAGTAGTGGGATTGCTGAATCAAATGGTAGTTCTACTTTTAGTTCCTTGAGGTATCTCCATATTACTTTCCATAGAGGTTGTTCTAATTTGAAGTTCCACCAGCAGTGTATGAGTGTTGCTGTCTCTCTGCATCCACACCAACATTTTGAACCTAGCATATACCCAATACAAACAAGAGAATGCACTTTATCATAATGAGACATGTAATTGCTTACTAAATTCAATATATATATATATTATTTATTCTAATAAAAAGAATCACCAAAAAAAATCCACCTGTCCCTTTAGGAAAGGCTGGAAGATGTTTAACAATATAAATATTTGTCAGAGTTGCAGGGTCCTTTTGTAAAGGGATATGGCCTCTTATTCATTCAAGGAACTGCGGGTCCATGAAGTGACTCAAATATGAGACTTGATTGGGTCTGCAACTCTCTTTTCTGGTGATTCAAGTTGGAATTATGTTCATTAGGCCTAGAGGTTTTCTGTCTAAAATCATGGAGTCAGACTTTGGTAGGTTGCCCAGCTATTTCAATTCTAGGGACACCATTATCAAGTAGCCAAAGCCAAAGGTCTCTGAGAGTCAGATTATTCTAAACATTGCTTTGCTTTGTGGAAATAAAAGAAAACCAAACAAATGAGAAAAGCAAAGTCTATTTATTCAGAGCTTTCTATTACAAGAGAACCACCCACCATCATTTGTATTTTGGCAGAGACTCAAATGCAGCGGAGAAGTGGGAAAGCTTTATAGTAGAAAAAAGGGAAGGCTTCAGATATGCCCTGATTAGAGGGTGTTGGTGTGGGGAAGCCATAGGCAGGCCAACTAGAAGTGGGACACCCTATGCAATTGGTTACGGGTGCATAGTTGTCTTTTTCTAGTTGGTCCTAAGTTGGAAGCAGGGAAAAAAAATTAGAGAAGTTGTCAGTTATTAATCATATCCTGAACATTTTAGGACCCACTGCTACAAAATTATTTGTTTAGCTTCCTGGATTATTAATAGAGTTAACAATCTGGCTTCCTGCTAGTCTGACTTACAGTAGGTTGGCTACCTGGGCTGCTTATTATAGATTAGGGGTTTGTTTCCTGGGCAGGGCTACAGGTTGTGGGTCAGGGTTCTGTTTTTTTACATGATCTGTCCATTGTTCATTTGTATATTCAGTCTTATCGCATGGTCCATTATGCTAATTAGCCCAATTTTTCCTTGGTGATTAATTGTTGCCATTTGGCCTTGATACTCTAGAATTCCACCATCCTCATTGAATTTTGGGATCTCAGTATAACTTCAGATCCCATGGTAATTACTGGCCTACAAAGAAAAACCACCACAGAGCTATTTCACGTGTTAGGGCTCCCTTCATAAGTTCTCACAGCCTTAGTGAAATGAATGTCCTCTGGATCATCTTAGGGGATGTAGTGAGGGGGAAAATTTAGTAGATCTTGCATGATAAAGCCACCCTAGCATTCCAATTTCCCTATGACTTTGGATACTTTCCCAAATACCTTCTGATATTTTAATTTCATTTATTACTAGTCTCATTTATTTATTCTCACATTGATAATTCAATCAACCAAGCAAGCTGCTAGAGCCATTACCAGCCCCTCCAGCCTGGCCATTGACTCTAGAATCTATGCTTATAATTCATATCAGTAAACATGTTCTGATTCAAATTATATTCTCTATACTCCGATCACACATCCTTAAGAATTCCAGGTTTCTGCCACTATAAACTGATAAAATCATACAACTCTCTTGTTATACACAGCTCCTCAAGAGTTATATTTTGTTCTTCACTCTTTGGGGCCTGCTGAATCCAATAATAGGTCTAGAAGAAGGAAAATGTGGTTGGGATAGATTCTGAGGAGGATTAGCAATTTCTTGTAATTTACCTACCATTGGAGAGGCCATTATGGGTTTTTCAGATAAGAGGAGAGTACCCTCCATATGGAAGGGATGAAAAGGCTGCTTCTGCTGCCAAAGAAATTTCAATGGGATGAAAAGAGTTCTAAGCCCCAGCTTCATTGGAATCTGCCCATACGGCCACATTCCAATTATGATTTCATTCCTTCCTAAGCAATGCCCTAATTGCAACAGAAGATATGCTGTATGTTTGGGAATATAATTTGCATTCTAATTAAGCCACCTGCAGGATTTGATTTTAGATTTTGTTTTCAGAAATCTCATTCTTGGGGCTACAGAAGAAAAGTGTTTCTTTTAGAGCAGTCATAGAAGCTTTTAGGTCTCTTTTATGGACCTTGAGCTAAGAACTCAGCATTTACATTCCACATGCTCTCCAGTGCACTTATAATGAGATGTCAGTATAACCCTTACATTTGCTAACATATTCTATGGCAACAAATGCTTTATCACCAAGCGGTTTATTTTCTGTTGTCATTTACATTATCTACAGGTGATAATTCACATAATTGTCTTGCCAGTACATGTCATGGGCTACCATTGCCTCCATCACTAGAAAGAGATTAATGCCTTTAAATCTAATCAGATTACTTCCAGAAACCACAAAATGTATCCAGAGAACACTTTCTTAAGATTCTGTGTTGTCAGAATCACTCTCAATACCAAATTGTGTATTACTCAGAATCCAACAAAAGAAGTACAACCATTCCTATATCTGAGATGTAGTGCAGGAATTTGACCTTATGCAATTGTGGCAGATGGTTAAACAATCTCATAAAGGCTGTTGTCTTTGTGTCTGTTGCTGAAGGTTTAAGTCCAAAGCACAGGGAATGAGGGTGCAAAATAGTGGAAAACACAGATGAGGTTAACTCCATAAGAATGAGCTGGCATCCATGAACATTAGCAGACTGGAATACATAATGAAAGACTGCAAATTTGTGTCAGTTCTTACCGTATCTAGTTTTGTTAATGAGGTGTCCTGAAGGAGAAGTGGGCACTCGTCTTTACAGCACTAAACACATACCTGGCCCAAAAGTCAGAGAAGCTAAAAGAGGTGGTACAGTTGTTGGCTCAAAGTTTTGTCACACTAGTGAGCTAAGCAAGGCAGATGTAAGTTACAAAAAACACCTTCCCCAAACTATCAAGCACAAAAACAAAATGGCTACTGCTTTACTACTGAAAGGTCTCCAAATTTCATGAAAAAAAAATCTTGCTTAATACTTGCTTATTACAGACTAATTAGAAACATGAAGGGAAGGAAATTCAGAGAAACACAGTTGTTTATGCAAGCTGTGAAGAAGATAGCTTAGTCGTGTACAAGTAAGTATGCCTAATAACTAGCCAATTAATCAAATTTAAAAGTTACTAGTGTGTTTACCATAACCTGTGCTCACAGTTGTTTATTACAACTTTTGCTCTTGAATTCCTTTGAATATACCATCATTGTTTTATCTTTTTATAGAAATCTTCTGCCCATTTAATTATATTAATTTGTAGATAGTTTCTCTTTTGTCTATGGTTACGTCTAATATTTCTCATTGCTCTGTTTTGTCATTGTATATTTATGTATGGTATTAGTACTTATTAATCTTCTACACTTAACTACTTCTCAATCTGGAGATATGTGACTTTCATGAAGTCATTCAAATTGGCTGTAATTATCTCATTTAAGATGGCTTCTATTATTTTCTGTGGCAGTTTTTAGGGGTGATCTCTAATACACTTTTCATTTGTGGTACCTGTTGTAATTGCTCTTCACATCCCTCTTGAGTTAGGATTGGATGTATGACTTACTTTGGTCAATGTACTCTGTCAAAGGTGACTTGTATCACCTTTCAGGTCAAAGTCTTTAGGGTCCAGTGCACAATTTATCATGTCCTCTTCACCCTGACAGGAAGAGTGGCATTGCTTAAGGTGATAGAATTTCTATTAATCTAAGTTAGTAGCTGGGGTTTATTGGTTGTAGCCTTCATGTGTGGTCTAAACTTCCAGATTTCTTAAAGATAGTGTTTTGACTACCATATACTACCATTTACAATGGTGAGAGAAGCCCCCAATTCTCACTATCAAATGGTTCTTTCAGATTTGACTTCTGCTTTCCTAATTTAAATATTGGCTGATACTTTGACATTTTATAAACCATTTTGGAAATTTAAGGAGTCATAACCATGAGACCTAAGTTGTACACATATCACAAAGAAACCGAGATAGTGCTGTTATTGTAAAAAACTTCTTCACAGCAAAAGAAAAAATCCACACAGTAAATAGACAACCTACAGAATGGGAGAAAATGTTCAAAAACAATACATCCAACAAAGAAATAATATCTAGAATCTACAAGGAACTCAAGCAAATCAACAACAGAAAAAGTAAAAGGAATAACTGCATTAAAAAATGGGCAAAGGACATGAACAGGCATTTGTCAAAAGAAGATAAACAACTGGCCAAGAAATATATGAAAATATGCTCAATATCACTAATCATCAAAGAAATGCAAATTAAAACCACAATGAGATACCATCTTACCCCCTGCCAAAATGGCCATTATTAAAAAGTTAAAAAACAATAGATGTTGGCACAATTGTAGTGAAAAGGGAACACCTATATACTGGGTGGGAAGGCAAACTAGCGCAACCTCTATGGAAAACAGCATGGAGATTACTAAAAGAATTAAAAGTAGACCTACCATTTGATCTGACAACCTCACTACTAGGTATCTACCCAAAGGAAAAAGAAGTCATTTTATTAAAAAAAGACACCTGCACCCAAATGCTTATCATAGCACAATTCACAATTACAAAGATATGGAATCAGCCTAAGTGCCTATCACCTGATAAGCAGATTAATAAAATATGATACAGGCACACACACACACACGCACACACACACATACTCCATGGAGTACTAATCAGCCATAAAAATGAATGAAATAATGTCATTTGCAGCATCTTGGATGGAACTGCAGACCATTATCCTAAGTGCAGTATCTCAGGAATAGAAAAACAAATACCACATATTCTTACTTATAAGTGGGAGCTAAGTGAGAGACATATATGGTCATGAAGAGGTATAATGGACATTGGAAACTTAGGATGAAGGATGGAAGTAGATGAGATATAAAAATATACCTGTTGGGTACAATGTACCCATTCTGGTGAGAGGTACACTGAAAGCCCTGAATTCAGTATTACACAATTCATCCATGTAACAAAAAACACTTGTATGCCCTAAACTTATTGAAATTTTTTTAAAAGTCAAAAGACAGTTGGTGGGGATGTGGTGAAAAGGGAATACTTATACACTGTTGGTGAGAATGTAAATTAGTACAACATCTATGGAAAACAGTATAGATATTCCTCAAAAAACTAAAAGTAGACCTATCATTCAATCCAGCGACCCCACTACTGGGTATCTTCCCAAAGCAAAAGAAGTCATTATATTAAAAAGACATCTTCACTCATATGTTTATTGCAGTACAATTCAAATAGCAAAGTTATGGAATCAACTTAAGTATACATCAACAGATGACTGGATAAAGAAAATGTGATATATATCCACACACCACAGAATACTAGTCAGACACAGAAATAATGCAATTATGCCTTTTGCAGCAACTTGTATTGAACTAGAGGCCATTATCCTAAGTGAAATAACTCAAGAATGAAAAATCAAATACTGGATGTTCTCACTTTTAAGTGGGTGCTAAGCTATGAGTATGCATGGTCATCCAGAGTGGAATAATAGACATTGGAGACTGAAAAGGGGAGATTGTGGGAGGCCGCTGAAAGATGAGAAATTATCTATTGGGTCCAATGTACACAATTCAGGTGATGGATACAATAAAAGCCCAGATTTCACCACTACCCAATACATCCATGTAACAGAACTCCACTCTGCCCTCTATTGAAATAACTTTAAAAAATAGAAAAAAAAAAAAAAAAACAAATAGAAACATCTTGAAAACTTCTCTCTATCTAGCAGGGATGTTTAAAGGCTATCAATGACCTCAGTTAAATATCAGATGACTGAATTTGGAATGTTTCTGATCAAAGATAAGAACATAGCAACCACTATTTGCATAGACCTTGCTTATATCTTCTTATATTGTCTGGACCTGCACTATTGATATACTAATTACTAATCACATGTGGCTCTTGAGGATTTGAGATGTAGCCAGCGCAAAATAAGATATATTCTAAGTATAAAGTACACATTGGATTTCAAAACTTTAGAACAAAGTCAACTACAAAAAAGAATGTAAAATATTTCATTAGCAATTTTTTATGTTGATTACATGTTGCAATGATATTTTAGTTATTATTGGTTAAATAAAGTATGTAATTAATTTTGGTTTCATCTGTTTCTATTATATATTTTTTGAATGTTTCTATGAGAGAAAATTTAAATAAATTTAAATAAATTTCACTTCAATTTTATTTCTACTGAATAGCATCATTCTAGACTTTAAAGATCAAATTTCTATTATCTATAAAATGAGTTCTAGTGAATTGCTCATTAAGTAATAACCATACCCAAATTCTAGCAGTTTTTAATATTCTTTCTTAAACAAGATTCCTTTAAGAGATTTATTTAGTATTTAGTGGAAATTAATATTTATATATTTTCACAAATCTATTCAGTAGGGTTTCTTTTGCTTTAACATTGACCAATTGTATACACATGTCCCTGAGCTTTCTGTAGACATTTATTAATGGAGATAATGTTTAATATTTTATTTATATTAGAACATCCTAGAAATTTCTGTCTTTAAAACTTTATTAAAAATTGGATTAAAGATAGCCAAGGCTTAATGTTAAGTCTAGAGTCTTGCTGTCAGGCTTTTAAGATGCAAATTTCATTCTTTATCATTCAAATATATCTTTCAATTTGAATAGAAATTTATGACTTTCAATTTTGATCAAATGGCTGAAATTGTTCCTTATCCTCCACTGAACTTATTGTAAGTCTATACCACAAAGTTACTGATAAAAGTAATTGAACCAATTTCCCTTTCTTTCTCAAGCACATTGGCCTATAACCCCAGTGCCAAAGCACTTCAAATTAGAATTCTGTTTGAAAAAAAGTAGCCTTAGGAAGGGAGAGAATAATGTAAAAGGTATCATATATATGTAGTGGAAAGATTGATAGTTTTCAAAGTAATTCTAACACTAGATAGAGATAAGCATATAAAACAATCTTGACTAGTAATAGGAGTATTGTTCTGGAAAACAAAATGATTGCTAAGTTTTACTGTTGTATGGCAATTTTGCTTTATCAAATTACTCTTACATATTTTCATAAAATAAATCACTTTTAAAAGGTGATTCATTACAAAAGAAGACATGCATAATAATTAAAAACAAATACTTTATAATGCTTACTATATGGCAGACGTTCTTCAAAGCAATTTATATATTTAACTCATTTAATCACCATAACAATTTTAAGTATCATTGTTGTCTCTATTTTACAGATGAAGAAATTAAGGAACAGAATAGGTAAACAACTTGCTAAAGTTTCCCTAGCTGTAATTAAGTGATGGAGCTAGGATTTGAATGGGGCAATTTGGCATCATAGTCCATGCTCTTAATTTCAATAATTGCATACAGAATGCTAAGTGATTTGATCCAAATCTTTTGACTAGGATCATAAGGTTTGGCCAGGACTACAATACAGGTTATCTGATTTCTACTTTATTATTCTTTTCATTACACAAGAAATCTGTAGTGAAGAAAGCATAAGGAAAAACAAAGAAAAAGGGATAAGGAAACACAGGAAGGATAAAAAGCATAAATAATCTGAGAAATATAATTTCATTACTATGTAAGTGTTTAAATTTTTAAGGTTTTAAACTTTTTTACTACTACTTAAATTCTTCATATAAAATCCTCCTTTTACATTAACAAAAACTTGACAAATGCCTCCTTGCATTGTAGCATTCTCACATTCTTCCCTAAAACTATACTTTTTAAAAAACCCAGTAATTAAAATATGAACCAAATCTATACAATTCTAATATAGTGTTAGGTTGACTTTAAATTCTATACAATATGATGAAGAGAAGTGCTTTGACATTATATTTACAAATTCATCTCTATGTGGTACTGTGGACTGAGCCCATTTAGAGAACACATAGGAGTAACTGGAAATTATATTTCAAAAACCTAAGATTTATATATGTCAAATCTATCCAAATTTGTCTACATATTAAAATGAATCACAATCAAAACCAGAGTGGTTGTATGTGTGTGTGTGTGTGTGTGTGGACATTAACCAGCAGCTTCTAAAATGTATATGGAAATCCAATGGATCAAGAAAAGCTAAGATGGTCAGCTGTGGTGGCTAATGCCTGTAATCCTAGCACTCTGGGAGGCCAAGAATGGGAGGATCCCTTCCGGTCAGGAGTTCAAGACCAGGCTGAGCAAGACTGAGACCCCTTCTCTACTAAAACTAGAAAAATTTAGCCAGGCATGGTGGTGTGTACCTGTACTCCCAGCTACTTGGGAGGCTGAAGCAGAATGGGTTGAGCCCTGCAGTTTGAGGTTGCTGTGAGCTAGGCTGATGCCAGGGCGCTTTAGCCCTGCAACAGAGCGAGACTCTGTTTAAAAAAAATAAAAAATCGCTAAAATGATCTGAGATTATCTTGATAAGGATGGATAAAGGTAGTAGATTTAAATTATCTGATGATTAAGAATTCCTATATGGCTAAGCAGATAGGATAGTTTAGGCAAAAGGATGTGTAGATCAATGGAACAGATTTGAGTCAACAAATAGACCCATGCATGTAATACTAATGTCATTTATGGCAAAGATAACCCTGCAATGAATCAGTGGTCTTTTCAATAAATGTGTTGGGTCAAGTGAATGTTCACATAAAAAGTAAAATAAGTTTTCCACTTTTCTTCACATTAGAAACGAAAGTATATTTCAGGTGAATTTTTGGCATAAATGTAAAAAGAATTCTAAACTTCTTAGAATAGGTGAAAATTTCTTAAACTGGATGTAAAAACACTAACTACAGATTTATCAATAAAAATGATAAATTTTATTCAGCATTAAATTATACATATATTGTATATGTAAAATATAACACCCAAAGGCCAATAAACACATGAAAAATTAACCCATCTGAAAAATGTAAAGTAGAGCCATTAATGATGCATCCAACAAAATAGTAGGAACAAAAACAACAATACTGATAATTGTTGATGAGGATATGGAGAAACTACCACTCTTACACTCTGCTAATGGGAATGGAAATTGATACAACTTTGGAAAACTCTTTGGAAATATCCACCATATCTGAAAATTTGTATATTCTATGTACAAAAATTCTATTCCTATGTCTATATTCAAGAGAAATGTGCATATTCATGCATCATTTAACAACAGGGAAATGTTCTGAGAAGTGCACCATTAGGTGATTTTGTTGTGTAAACACTGTAGTGTGTATTTAAACTAACCTAGTTGTATAGGCTACTATACACATAGGGTATATGATATAACCTATTGCTCCTTGGCTACAAGCCTTTACAGTGAATTATTGTACTGAATACTGTAGGCAATTTGAACACAATGGTAAGTATTTATGTATCTAAACATAGAAAATGTACAGTAAAAATATGGTATTATAAGCTTATGGGACCACTTCATCGGACCACGGTATATGCAGTCCAGAGTTAACCAAAACTTCATTATGCTATTCATGACTATATTTATATTTGTGCATGAAAATATATATATGACTATATATTATAATAGTTTTATTTGTAGTAGCCCCAAACTAGGAAAAACAAACTACTATTATATTTAACAAGTGAGAGGAAATTTACAAAAATTGTAATGAGCAAAAGAAGCCATTAGTAAAAGAATACATACTGATTATTTCATTCATATAAATTTCACAAACAAGCAAAAAAATCAGTAATGGAAGTTATAATATTGGTTATCTTTATGGAGTAATAATAAATATGACATGAAGAAGTCTTCTGGGGTGCTGGTAATGTTCCATTTTGTAATCTAGATGATGTATGTGTTTAAAAACTTTTTCTTGTGCTTTTCTTTGTGAGGAATCAACATATATGGCCCTTATTTTTCTCTTGTGCACTCATGTTTTCCATTTCTTAAAATTTCCTTCCAAAAAAGGAAATAAAAAAGGAAAAAAAACACAATATGAGATATTGGATGAAGATACAATAATTCTAGCTATATTGTTGAGAATTATTTTGTGCAGGTACATTGCAAAATTTTTTAAATAAAAACTCAAAAGAAAAGACATGATTGAAAACAATACAATGTTACAAAGTTACTATTATCTTTGGTCATGTCACAAATGAAACCCGTCATTACATCATCCTTTTTCTTACCAACATTCTCTTTCTACCTACTCACTCATTCCACCAAAAATTTCCTTCAAATTAATTTCAGACACCTACTACTACTTAAATTCTTCAAATAATATTCTTTCACATTCCTTTACATTAACTGAAACTGGATAAATGCCTGCTTGCACTGTAGCATTCTGACATTACCTAACGATCACAGTTGTGACTGGAAGAATTGCTGTTCTAATCCTTAATGTTCCTTCCACATTATAGTAATTGTGTGTCACTGCTATAACAAATTATCATAAACTTAGTGGCCTAAAACAACACAAATTGAATATCTTACAATTTTCAGGGTCAGAAAGAAGTCTTACTGAGCTAAAATTAAGGTGTCATCATGGCAACATTCCTTCTTGAGGTTCTAGTGGAGAATCCATTTTCTTGCCTTTTACAGCTTCTGGAACTGCCAGCATTACTTGGTTTGTGGCCACTTTCTTGATCTTCAAAGACAACAGTGTAGCAGCTCTTTCTCTAACACTCTGTCACCTGAATAATTTAGAATAATCTTCACATCTCCAAACCTAAAATTAATTGCATCTGCAAAGTCCCCTTTGCTAAGTAAGGTAAGATATTCACAGATTCTGGGAACTGGGACATTGATACCTTTGGGGAGGCCATTATTCTGTTTACCACACAAATCTTTCAACCGCTGTGAAAGATCTTAAAATGAATTTTTGTTCTCCTTAAAACATGTTATTCCTCATATATTACTATCATTATTAATACCATTACTATCCATACAAGAGATACATCTGAATGTTTTCTCAATTCTTTCTCTCACCCTCACAGTCCATATCCAATTACGCATCAGATGATGTGAACTCTAACTTCTCTATGCGTTAGCATGCCTCCTCCTCTACTTTGCCTATGCTCTCTTTCTTCCTTCACTACCTCTGGCTTGAGAGATGCAAAAACAGCTTAACTGGACTTCCTATCTCTGGTACCACTTTCCTTACTCCCAAATCTATTATTTATAATGCTGCCAGATTTCTCTTTTTAAAAGGCAAATATTCCATGTTACTCCTTAATTTGACCCATTTTGGTGGCTAATTGTTTACTTGAAAATAAAGTTAAATTATTTTTCAAGGCATAAGGATCTTTATGATACTAGTACAACCTCCCTAATCACTCTCATAGAAGATATATGCTGCTTAAATTGTCATCTCTCAGCTCCAAATCTCCTCTTCTCAATTATGCATTGTGAGTCTGGGGCTGAGATTCTTCGAAAACATGAATTCTTCTGACTATAACTCTTCTTTTTGTGAAAAACTACTCCTGTTTTCTTTTTAGGCACTCACAGAGACTGAATATCTGAACACATGACATCAAGTGATAAAGGGATTTTATTGGCCTATGATGAAGAGGGTATTATCTAATTCTGCCAGCCAAAAAGTTAGGCATGCATCATCAAGTATAAATAGAATATGAAAAACCTAGTTCCAGTATTTCCAAAGGCATAAAAAAGTTGCATGAACAGGTAACTGAGACTCCTAGAACACCTCCTCTTCTTTCACCCTCTCCTCTCCTTCAGTTCACATCTAATGTACACAGGCACCAGCTGATTGATGAGAAAAACCTTTTGCTTCTTTAACTTATTTTTTTCATGCCATACTGGTATCAAGAAGAATTGGATGTTGTGGCTGTACCACAACATCAGTCAAGGACTTCCCTGAATGATAGTAGTGAAGAGAAATACCATCATTAGGCTGAGCTGAGAGGATTATAGTTATCATCTTTATACTGAGAAATGGTTATAAATATGGATTTTCACAAATTAATGGGTGATGGGTAATGGTTTGACATCATTATCAGGAACTGGAAAGAAAGCATGAGAGACTAAAAATTTGAAAGAGGTATAAATATAAATTTTTAGAAAAGGACACAAAATATTAAGATTTTTGCTTCCATTTGAATGCTTACCAAAGTGTGAGAAGGTAGAATATACACACACAAACATACACACATACATATTTGTGGACATCATTAAGCCTTTTCCCCAGCCTGTGTGTTACTTGCTTAATGAACTTAAGTATGCCATGGTCTTTACAACAGAGACAGAGTCTACATATGGACTCAACAAAAGTGGACTTGCCTTACCAAGTCTGATCTCACTACCACCACTGCTAAGTAGCTAATTTGCCAAGAGCAGAGACAAATGCTATCCTGATATAGAGCTAATAATATGACACATTTCCCTTGAGGGAGTATCCAGACATCTGGTGGCAGATTGATTACCCTAAATTCCTTCCAACATGGAAATGTCAACAATTTTGCTTGATTAAAATAAACACATAGTGCCTCCATTTATATGCATTTCATGATCATAATAATTCTGCCAGTATTAAAATCTGTGGACTTAGAGAATGACTTAGTTATGTTTTAGAATTTCACCCAAAGTTGTTTTTGAGAAGGGATTTATTTCATATCCAAGTGAGTGTTACAATTGGCTCCTGCTATGTAATTCACTAGCCTTACTATATCACTCAGAAGATGCTGGCAAAAGAATGGAAGAATAGTCTAACAGATTACCAAAGGGCAAAACACTACCACCTGAAAGAGAACATGCTGAAAATTTGTGTTTATCTTTCAGGATACAGTAGGTACAGACTCTAAGTAATCATGGTATAAACTTAGTTTTGCTCAAGCTCAAATAAATGAGTGCATTGTAAATGAAAGAGCCAGATATACTATCAAGAAATGATGAAAAAGGAAATGATTCTTTAATATTTTGTTATTACAGATAAAACGTGAAATAATTAAAAGTCAAAATATATCAATGATATGAACATGAAAGAGATGGTTTGTGATAAACCCTTAGATACCGGGAAATTAATAGAAATGTCTAAAAGCAATGAACCAAGAAATAGTGATATAAACACATAGTTTAAATAAAATCCTGCTCTATTTAAAATCTTTTTTTAAATTTTACACAAAAGGTGGCATGGAAGACAAGAAAAACTTATTTTTTCATCATTAGCTATCAAAATAATATCTGCAATATTATTTTTATATCAAGTACATAACATTATTTAAATAAATGTACATGCATATATTGGTATAAATGTATATACTTGGAAATAATTTTTTGTTTATAATTGTATATATTTGTTGTCTTTGTGTTTTTATAGTCAATGATAAAATTCTAGTCCCATCTTAAAAAAAAACAAGAGGAAAACAATTTTCTTCTTAAAGTTGGTAAATGATTTTTGAAGACTATGGTTCTTACCAATAAGGTTTAAGATTATTGAAATAAAAAGTTTCGACATAAATGCATTAAAAATTGATAAAAACATTAAAAGTAAAAACTACAGCACACAATATACTTAATAGTAAAAGACTAAACTCTTTCTCGATATGATCAGAAACAAATCAAAGATGTCTATTCTTGCCATTTCTATTAAATATTTTACTATAAATCTTAGTGTAATAAAGTAATAAAAAGATATAAAAGGCATAATGTTTTAAAGAGATTTGTGTTAAATTCGATTATAGTGATGGTTGCACAACTACAAAAATACTGTAAAAAGCCTTTGAATGGGGTGCTTTAAATGAGTGAATGTTATGTTATTAAATTATAATGACGCTATTAAAAACACAGATTTAGCTTCCTTTATTCACAGATGATATGATTCTGCAGGAAAAGAGATTCTATGGATTCCACCTAACACCACTGGAACTATATGCCAATTTAACTAAGTAGCGAGATACATAGTTTTAAAATAGAAAAAAAATTGTATTTCTATATAGCATTAATTAACAACTGGAAAATACAAAATTTTTAATTTATATGATTTACAGTATCACCAAGAGAACATCTCATATCTAGGAAAGAGTATAAACCAAATTGTGCAAAATTACTCTATGGAAAATTACAATGCATCACTGAGAGATGTTTAAAAAGAAGTAAATAGATACACCAAAATACATAAATAGATGTTAAAAGACATGATATTATTAAGATGTTAATTTCCTTCAAACTGAACTATATATATTCAATACAATTAGAATCTTAATCCTAGTAATTTTAAAAAATATAAATTGATACAAATATACTAAAATTGTATGAAAAGGCAAAAGATCTAAAATAATCCAAAATGTTCTTGAGAAAAAGAAGAGCTAAGGCCAGATGCAGTGGCTCACGCCTGTAATCCTAGCACTCTGAGAGGCCGAGGCAGGAGGATCGCTTGAGCTCAGCAGTTTGAGACCAGCCTGAGCAATAGCGAGACCCCGTCTCTACTAAAAATAGAACGAAATTCCTGAAACAACTAAAAATAGAAAAAATTAGCCGGGCATGATGGCACATGCCTGTAGTCCCAGTTACTCAGGAGGCTGAGGCAGGAGGATCACTTGAGCCCAGGAGTTTGAGGTTGCTGTGAGCTAGACTGATGCCACGGCACCCTGGCACAGGCAAGAGAGTGAGACTTTGTCTCAAAAAAAAAAAAAAAAAAAAAAAGAAGAGCTAAGTTCAAATACCCTACCTTATTTCAAAATATTTTAATCAAGACAGAATGGTGTTGACATAATAATATACAAATAATATAAAGAAACAAAACTGCTATTCCAGGAACATATATATTTGTTCAATTCATTCTCTTTAAAGAAGTAAGTCAATTAAATGGGTAAAGACATCTCATTTCAAAAAATGGTTTTGTAATAATTAGAAAAATGTATGGAAAATAAAAGACCCCTTACCTACCTACCTGATTCTATACACAGAATTAATTATTAATTGACCATAAATTTAACTGTAAGTGAAAGAGAATCAAAGTTTCTAGAAAAAAAATTACTTTATGCAAATAGGATTGAAAAATATTTTTTGATAGGACCCAAGAAACAATAACCATAAAAGAAAAAAATATGTAAACTGGGCTTTCTAAAAATCAAAAACCTAAGCTCACTAAATAACACAATTTAAAAAAATAAATAGGCAAAACATAAGCTAGAAGAAATTATTTGCAATATATACCTATGAAGGAAGATTTGCATTTATAATATTAATTGCATTATATATAGATAAAGATTTGCATTGATAATACTGATTGCATTATATTAATTTATAATTTATTAAACACTCTAATCGACAAAAAACTCAGTTAAAAAGTGAGTAAAATGTTTGAATGATTACTTTATTAAGAGATATGTAATGTCCAAATAGCATAAGAAAGTTTGCCAATATCATTAGCCATCAAATAACCCAATTTAAAAGTACATTTAGACATTCAACAGAATAACAAAAAGCATTCACTAAACTAAATATTGATGACAATATGGAGCAATTGAAACATTCAAATATTGCTGGTGGGAGTGTAAAATGGCATAATTACTTTGAAAACTGATTTCATAGTTTCTAATAAAGTTCAGCATGCATCTACCTTTTTACTCAATGATCCTACTCCTAGTTATTTACTCAATAGAAGAGAAAACATATGCCTACACAAAGACTTGTACTCCAATGTTCAAAGTCAACTGACTGAGCCTAAAACTGGAAAAAAGCGCATATGTCCATCAAAGGAATAATGTATGAGCGCATTTCAGTATGTTCATAAAATAATTTTTATCTAACAATAAAAAGGAATACACTCCTAATATCCCAAATCAGAAGATTTACTCTCAAAAAGTTTATGTTGAGCAAAGGGAATGAATCAGAAATGATCATATACTGTATGATTCCATTTATATGAATTCTAAGGCAAACGTAATCTTTAAAAATTGAAATCAACATGTGGTTGCTGCTGTGAGGAAGACAGAGATTAGCTAGCAAGTGGCATGAGGGGACTTTCTGGAATAACAGATCTCTCTCATTTCAGGAGATAGATACAGTAGTGCATACAATTGTGAGAACTAATCAACTAAATGTTTAAGCTGTGTTTTTTAATAGTATATGCATCAATTAAAATCAGTGAATATATATTTTAATAGATATATTTTTTCCATATTGTTAAGAGTAGATATTTTACTGGTATTTGAAAAGTATATTTCTAAATAAATATTCTGTTTTGTTTTATATTTATATGTCTTTTAAATTGATTTATAAACATTCTTCAGATGATTGAATAAGCCATAATATAATCCTTAGTGTGAAGATTAATATTGATTTTAAATATTTACTGGCAACATTTCATCTAGAAACTTACTAAGTTTTATTAAAGAATGTTTTATTCAAGTACTATGAAGGTTAAATTTACCTTGATGATTAAGATGTACAATTTCCTTTTTCTGTCACAACAATTTTTAAAAAGAAAATTCCTGATAGTTTGTTAAGTGTAAATTCAAACAGTGCAACACACTTTTTGTTTGTGAATACTTCTTTTCTTATATAAGAAGATATAGGTATTTTCACCTTTTATTATATAGAAATAAATTTATTTCCTCTTCTTATGGATGACTAGAAGCCAAGTTCAGTTGCTTTAAAATAAGAAGTAGATTTAGAATGGAAGTAGCATATAACTTTTTGAAGTTTTATTCTTCTTGTAGTAAATCTGCTGAATGATTATTCTACACTGTATTTTTTAGAGTATGAACTTTCTGTGAACAAGGCTATTTCCCTGACCTGTACGTTAACATATAATGGTATGTACAGAGTAGTTGTAACAGTGATGACAATAACATTGTCCTGATTTTAATTTCTTAATGCTTCTTAGTATTTTTAAATCTTTGGCCTCACAAAAATTATGTGATAATATGAGGAAAAGTAGGGTCTTAAACATATGTGGATACACAGTTCCAAAATTATCCATATGGCAAGTAAAAATAACCAGTAATTTCCTCATTTGTTTGGAAACATGCAATTATTTGGTGTTGTAAGTACAGCAAAGATTTTTTCCCCAATAAGAATGTATGAAAAATAATTTTAAAATAGCATGTTAATTGCTAAATTGTCACATATTTATAATTACTCACAGAAGCTTCCTTTAAGAAAAAGAAAATCTAAAAATGGTTAGAATAAAAACAATGTTCTTCATTCTTGAAACACTTTCTTCCCTTTGCAAATAAAAACTCTCCAAGTTCTTGATGGAATTATATAAATCTGTTTATCAATTACAAAAGCCAATTGTTCAAAATTTATAATTTAGAATATTTTTGTTTAGCTTTACCTTTTATTCTTAGCATGACTAAGCACATTACGTAATATTGTAGACATTCATAAATGTATGTTATATATTAAATATCATTATAAAATTGAACAATCTTCAATTGACATCTAGATTCATGAACTATTACTGATCTATATGATAAACCAATATTATAGAAGAACTAGGGATTACCATTCAGTCAATCTAAATATAATATTTTGAAGGGCGCTATAATGTTTTAATCTCAAAGTAGAGTATGGAAGAAAGAGAAATGAGATATTAATAATTTCATTGAGAAGTCATTCTGCAGGAAAAACATAGTGTTAGAATTTTGGGGGTTGGTACCAGCAGTTTAGAAGCTAATGCTTTAAAAAAAAGATGGATTAAGTCAAAGCAGAACTGAAGAATATAACTAAAAAATGGTGGAACATGATATCTTTTGAGCAAATTCTATAAAAGTTATGAATTCTATTTTATGAATCCTATCTTATGAATCTCTCAACATGTTTTGTTGACCAGATGAGGTCTCTAAGGACCTGAGCTTCACAGTGTAGACAGCATCCACTCTATTCCACCCTCCTCCTCATATAAGCAATAGATTTTCTTTTCGGTGAGTTAAGGAGGTCCATTATTTTTCTGTGGTACACAAGTTATTTTTATTTGGGAGGTGAGCCATATCTCCAATTTGCATCTCTCTCTCGTACTGCTCAACTCTTCTTTTTCCTTTTTCTAAGGTCTCTGATAACATAGTACTACATATTTTTGTGCCCCATTACAAATACTTGAATGGCTAAACCAGAATATTTTGTAGTTTATAACAAGAAAATGGAAATAAATTGTGTACAATCAAGACTGGAGAAAGGTCAAAAGGTATCAGCCATTGTGTTGACAATCTTTGGGACCAAATATGGAACATAAAAAATATGGGTTTTTTTCCCCTAAGGATAAATGTGATATAAGGAAAAAGTATGTGAGGAATGTTATGTTCCCAATTAAACAAACTTCTCTGATATTTTCTGTTTGTAAGCAATTTAAATCAGCTCTCAGTTCCTTTTCTTTGAGTTAAAAGCTTATTTTAGGGTAGGGTTGAGTGGTGGTAGTGTCAAGTAGAACATCAGTGTAATGTAATTGTCACTTAATGAAGGATTCTATAACATGGCCTGTGACAGTGGTTTGATAAAAGTTATGTCATGGTAAATTGGTCATTCCTACCAACATTTTGGCAAATGAAGAATTATAAAAAGTTTCTCTCAATACTACCTACCCTGTTCTGTGATATTGGTACAATATTATATTTTTTCCCTTACTCCTCTAAATGTGACCTCTGAGTAACATAGTTTGTGTTCCAATGGAAATCTTAGAAGTGCAAGTTGGACTTTTAGAAAGGGTTTTTGTGAACATGGGAAGTATTTTGTGACAAAACTGGAGAGCCAATTTCCACAAACATCAATCAAGCATGATCTTAAGGGAGCCATTGCTGGTTATATGAATGTTTAAAAGATATGTACTCTGGAGAAGATAAGCATAAGTAACCTTGTCTTTGAAACATAATGACTTTGATAATAAGAAAGACCTATTTGGTCTTTGTCTCCTGTTCCTGACACAGAGCTTCTAAAAGTCCCCTGAAATTTCCTGAGCGATAGAAGCACTTTTCATGGACCTGCAATAGCTTCAGGATGGGGACTGATCACCTGTCACTGAAAGAACAAGAGATGGTTAGAGAATTGGAACTTTTGCCTCCACGCTCTGATCTCCAGTGAGGGAAGAAAGCATGGAAATTTAATCACCAATGGTCAGTGATTTAAATAATCATGCCTAAATAATGAACTTCCATAAAATCCCTAAAGGGCATGGTTCAGAGAGCTTCTGTGAACACAGCAAGGTGCTGGGAGGGTGGCATTTCCCAGTGGAGCATGTAAATTTCACACTCACCCCTTACCCTATGCATCTGTTCCATTTGGCTGTTTCTGAGTTGTATCCCTTATAACAAACCAGGAATACTAAGTGGAGTGTCTTCTTGATTTCTGTGACCCATTCTAGAAAATTATTGAGCTCCAGTAGAGAGTTGTGGGAACCCTTAATTTATAGCCAGTCCATCAGAAATATGGGAGGCCCAGGACTTGAGACTGAAGTCTGAGGTGGAGGCAGTAATTAACTTCTGGTAGGTAGTGTTAGAATTGAATGAATGACATCTAGTTGGTATCCAGATAGTTGGAGAAGTGGTTGATGTGAGCAAAAAACCCCACATATTTGGTGTCAGAAGAGTTGTGATTAAAAACAGTTCCTAATGGCCAGGACCCCGGAGCCACACAGCCTGGGTTCATATTCCATTCCCATCACTTTCAAACTGTGCTAATTTGGAGGATTTGCTTAATTGTTTTGTGGCACACATTTGTTATTGATAGGATTATTATGACCACTAACAATGAAAAATGCTTTGAGTCATGACTAACATTAAGTATTTCACCAGCAATGTTATATATTATTACTATGATAATAAATTGACACCACATTGACACGGATATAAGCCATGGGTAAAAGAATCCTTTCAATTTCTTAATTGTTGAGAGAAAATTCTCTGTGTTATTTATGCATATTGTCAACTGGAAAAGAGTCATATAGTTAGCAAAATTTGAGGAGAACTTTATTTCTAAGGGTTTTACGTCCTGCAGGTAGGAAGTGAGCCTCTGGTCAGAACCGTAAAGCCACACTTCAAAGGGGAGAAAGTAGAGATAGGTATATTTGCTAGATAGAGAGGTAGTGCATACATATTTAATAGGATATAGGAGAATAATATGAATATTCATAGAGGAAGGCCTCATGCATGTGCATTAGGGTTACATACATGTAACGTGACAATATATGACCCATGTTCACTTTGGAATGGAAATTTAACATTTAAATGCATTATACTTAGCCTTCCTTGTACTTAAAAAGTGAAATTCAGGGTACAAGTCCACGAACTGGACATCCTCAGAAGACCAGCCCAAACCAGTCCACAGCCAGCAGTCATCTATTAAAAAACGTGCTTAGAGGTCTGGGGCAGCTGATATTTCAGAACCACAGGAGCAGGGCGTCTGTGAATTAAACAAGGGGTCTTCTGGCCTTTTGGTTTTCTCAAATTGTCCTTTGATAAAGTCTGGTAATTGTTAGTGAAGGGTAGAAGTAAAAATGAACGAGATGTGACCATCCTCCTATCTTGCTTTAAATTTAGTGTCTTAGCCAGAAAAGCGTTCATTAGTCTGATGGAGAGGTTCAGGACCTTTATTTTCATCCTCAATGTCTTATATCAGTTTTGTTCCAGAATATCTTTTAAAAATATTTATATAGCAAATACCTTTGGAAGATAGATACACTGCCTACCTTCAGAAAAAACAATAGATTTGTTTCCAGACTAGGATAGGATAATGTTTCCCTCTCAAGCAAAATTTGGGCAGGTTTGCTAGTAGTTCCTTTGAAAGATTGGGGGTTTCCTAAACTTCAGGTTCTTCAGCTGAGACATAACCCCACCATGTGTGTAGCATTTGTGGAACATGCAAGAATAGGAAAATTATTCTGCTTGCTGCATTGTATTAATAAGTAATAAAGTCCTTTGCCTCTGATCCAGGAGTCTTGAATATTTTTCCAGCTTCTATAAAACTGTGGTAAGGCTATATTGCTAATTTGCAAGTAGGCTAAATACATCAGATTTTTCATAGTACTTGGCATTCAATAACTTAGGTTCGGCAGAAGTGAGGGTGAGGCTCCAGCCCTTTAAAGGTGTGACAATGAGGAAATGTAGTAGAATGGATTAATATTAATATTCAGCAAATATTTATTCTCCTCCACCCTCTGTGAGAAAAGTGTACTTTCCCACTGAAATGATTCTGTGTTTAGCTATATGATTTCCTTTTTGTGACTACTGTGTGAACAGAAGCTATAGATGTGCTTGTGTGCATGGCTTTGAGCTCTTGCAATCTCATTTTCTACCATGAGAAGATCATGCCCAACTTCCATTGGGCCCAGAATGCAGAAAGAAATGCAGTTAACTTAAAGTCAACCTTAAAGTCAAATCCAATGCTGGATCCATTCAAGCCCAGTTGAACAACATCTGGTAAACAGAACTACAAGAAACTATAAGAAAAAAAATTAAGTTTGTTGTTAAAGCCACTAAGATATGTGGCCATACCAAAAAGTATGCATTAAGCCCATTGATTCCAGAAATCATTGGATAGCTTTTCAATTTTCATTTTTCAAAAAATGTTGTCACTTCACCATAATTATTTTTAACTGCAAGATCAAAACTTTGCAGTTTTTCCCTCTATTAAGAGAATGTATAATTGAAATATAATATTCATTTGCTTAAGATAATCATAAGAGCCTTAGCACTGTTGTAGGTCATTAAAATATGCAAATTACTACTTAGATTTACTGTGTGAAGAGAATGAGATTTCAGAGATGGCTTTTATACCCCTTTTCATACCTCAGACTTTTCAGAAACTTGTTCAAAACTCAAATTTAGGCTATCACAATCTATTGCTACATATATCTCTTAAAATGTACACATTGCATCTCCACAATTAGCATATTTCATCAAACGATGCTTTTGTTTGAAAAAATGTTTCTTACAAATGCAATTTTATTAATATTTTGTACAGACACATGCATGTGTGTATGCACATTCACACAATAAAATTTCTATATTTCTAACTAATAAGTGTTAGATAATGACCAACATTAGCAAAGTGTTTAGCCACAGGACATAGGAATATCTAAATCTGACTCCTGATGAACAATCTTTTTTCTTAAATCCTGTGAGGGTGCTATGGACTGAATGTGCCCTCCCTCAAAATGTATATGTTGAAATATAAATGTGATGGCATTAAGAGGTGGGGAACTTGGGAGGTGATTAGGTTATGAGAGGTAGAGTTCTCATGAATGGGATTAGTGCCCTTATAAAAGAGACTCCAGGGAGCTCTCTAGCTTTCTTCCTGCCACTTGAAGATAACACCAGGAAGTCAGTCTTCTGCAACCCAGAAGAAGACATTCACCAGAACCTAACCATGCTGGCATCCTGTCCTTGGACTTCCAGCCTCCACAACTGTGAAAAAAAAATTATATTGTTTATAAGCCACTCAGTCTATAGTACTTCATAGAGTAGTCCAGACTAAGACAGAGGAAATGATATTCTACAAGGAAATAGTGAGAAAAGCAACAGCTGGGTCTTTAACCCCAATTCAGAATGTACAACATGCCACTTCTCCAAGTTCCTCATAAAAATTCACCGTTTATCAGATTATAAATTCACTGGGCTTTGGTTACATTTCTCTAAAGGTGGAAAAACAAAATCCTGTTCTCTCATTTTCCTTTTTCCTACTGTGGCAGCACTGATTTATAGTTGTTAGTTTCTAACTCTGACAAAGAATAAAAGAAACTAAGGAATCTTAAGCTAGTGGAGCAGAAACTATGACTCCTCTCAGTGCACACTGCCAGTGCTACAGGATGGAGCGATCCATCTCTGCCTGGTTTTAGGGCATATTGCCTTGGCCCTAGATACGACTAACATTGTTTCTGGATTTACGGTGACCAGAGGTGATGCTGAAAATACTTTTTTTCTCAAAATTAGCTCTAACATCCAGAAGCAATGATATTCCTGCTATCTGAGGTTACTGAGAAACATGATCCTTAAACCTAAAGAAGGAATCCATTATAAGCCATCACCAGACTCTGACCATTATCCACGTCTCAAAGTGTTTTCCAGAGATCAGCAGCATTAGCTACATCGTGGAGCTTTTTTTAGAAATGCAGAGTCTCAGGCTCCACCCCAGGTGTATTAAACCACAATTTAAATTTCAAATTTAAATGGGAATTTAAACAAAGTTTCCAAGGGATTCAAATACATTAAGTTTAAGAAGCACTAGTCAAGTAGACTTCTTTTAGTGCAGGAAGGTTGCCTTTGATCTGGGACTTCTCCACAGCCAATGCTGATAAACTAATTGTGAGGTACTGAGCATTGTACAGAAGTGTGATGATAAAAATATTCTTTATCTGTGCTTTCCAGTATGGTAACTATTGGTGACACAAAGCTTATTGAACATTTGAAATGTGGCAAGTGTGATGAACGAAGGTATTTTTAGTTTTATATTATTTTAATTAATAAAAATGTAATTTTAGATAGTCATACGTTGCTAGTGGCTACTGTGTTGCTATTCGAGGGTCTAAACAATGCTGTGTTGTCCTACAGTTAATAACAGAAACTTCTTAGTGCATTCAATATATTGAAAACAAAGTTTTGTGGTAAGAGTGTGAATATGGATTCAGATTGTAATACACATCACCTCAGCCATTTACAAACTTTGTGATCTTAGGTAAATTTCTTAACCTTTTATGCATTCTTAATGAGAAAATAACATTTATTTATTATTATAAGATGCAATTAAATATTATTATTTTTAAGATTAAATGAAATAATAATTTAAAGCCAGTAGAGCAGTGTTAGGGAAATAGTACTGCAATGCTAAACATATGTTTGTTAAATTACTAAATATTCCACCAGGTCTGACTGTGGAAGAACCATAAACACTACCAGATGAGTTTTAACTATTTTTCCACATACAATCATCATATTTCTCTCCAAAAAGTGTTGAACTCATTTGATACAAACATTGGTAGGAAAGGAAGCAATGTTGTAAACAAATGCACATGAAAATCTTCAGATTTGAGAAGAGTTTGAAGAAATTTCTCCTGAAGATTTCTGTCATCTGGGTTGAGAATCATTGTCCTAGAGATCTCTTTAAATTCTTAACTCTAGCAGATATATTAGTTGCCCTGTTTAAGCCATGTCAAATATGAGCCATGGAATTTCTAATTACAGCAACCAGGGACACCTGGATCTTGCCGTTAAACAGCTTTCTGTATCTCAAGGTCTCCTGGAGGCATGAATTTAGCAAAATGCCCAGGAAAAAAATTAAAATTAAATATTGGCTGGGTCTTAGGCCCCACACTTCAAAGCAAGCTTTTAACTTGGATATATCAGATAAAACCACTTACTTATTCAGTCTAGGTAGGCTTCAACGGCCTCTTTCATCACAGGTCTTTTGCTAGATTCTGCTTAGTAAAACAGGGTATGCAGAGCTAGGAATCCATTTTGTCCAAACTAGGAGGAAGCCCCAGGGACCTTTACCTCAGTGGAATAAAGGAGTGTTGTATCTCTGTGTGTGTGTGTGTTTTGTGTGTATATGGCAGAATCAAAGGAAAAGAGAATAAGAAAAAAGTAAAATGAGAGAGATGACCATACGCCTTTCTTTGGGAAGGAGATAATATCCCTCAGTGGTCCCATTTCTCCAGCTTTTAAGCAGAAAGCAAGACTGAGGTGAGAATATATCTAAGTACACTTGACCTTTAACTGGAAAACTGGCCTTTATTTATTTATTTTTAAACAGGTTTAGGGACTAAAAGTGTTTTTTGTTACATGGATGAATTGTATAATGCCAAAGTCAGGGCTTTTCGTGTACCTGTCACCAGGATGCTGTACATTGTACCTTGTGGGTAGATTTTTATCCCTCATCCCCCTCCTGTGCTCCTTCCTTCTTAGTTTTTAATGTCAATTACACCACTTTATGATCACATATACCCCTTGTTTATCTCCCACTCATGTTGAGAACATGTGGTATATGTGGTATTTGTTTTTCCATTCCCGAGATACTTCACTTAGGATAATGGTCTCCAGTTCCATTCAAGTTGCTGCAAAAGACATCATTTCATTCCTTTTTATGGATGAGTAGTCAGTATTCCATTGTGTGTGTGTGTGTGTGTGTGTGTGTGTGTGTGTGTCTGTGCATATCTTTGGAATTATGAATTGTGTTGTACTAAACATTTGGGTGCAGGTGTCTTTTTGATATAATGACTTAGTTATTCTTAATGGCTTTTAACACATTGAGTATAATATAATTCTATCTTTAACATATATTGCAAATATTTCCTAATTTGTGCTTATTATCAATTTTAAACATTTTGGTATAAATAAGCTTGAAATTTTATGTAATCATATTTATCAATCTTTGTTTTATATTAATTCCTTATTTTTTCTAACTGAAATGTTGTATCCTTTGACCATCACTCTTATTTTTACACATTAAAAGGTATTTGATCAATCCTAAATTAGGAAAACAATGATCTATATTTATCTACACTTTTATTCTTTGTGTTTTTTAATAATTATATCATTAAACAATTAAGAATTTATTTGTTGTATGATTTGAAGTAAGACTCTTTGGTAAAAAGTGTTTTGGTATCACACAGTATAAATTACAGGTTTCTTTCTCAATAAGAGAACACAAAATTTATTTGGGGATGGGCAAAGTTTGCAGCTAAACACCTAAGTAAACTTTCTTTGCAGCTAAGGAGTGTCGTATAAATAAATCATACCTGTAAGATATCATTAAAAATATTATGTTGGACTTTGGGGATGGCTGGTTAAGGGGAGTTGACTCAGCTAGACAGCACGCTCCTGCTGTTTCTGAGTTTAATTTATTGCCACATAGATCATTCTATTCTTTTTTTCAGTGCTGCCTATAACCACCCACTGTAACAGTAAGAAACCTGGCTTCTACCATCTGCCATCCATTTATGAATTGTTTAATTTCAGTATTCATGTATAATGATTTCAGAATTGTGAATCCTTACACTGTTAGGAAGAACTTAACAACTAGAACACAGTGTTTGTATCTAATTCCTTTTGTCTTTAGTGTTATAGTCTTTATTCATTTCCAAATTTACTTAGGTAACCTCTCCTCCCCCCTACCTAAACGTCCTTCAGTGAGATTATTTCATTCTCTGGTAAAACAATACGATTCTTTCGTCACAGTCTTCATTTCATTTTCAGATTTCCAAACTGGAGAATATTATGTTAAATGAAATAAGCCAAGCACAAATCTCTTAAACTGTTCTACTAGTTTTGACAAATCCATACTGTCATGTATCTACCAATACATATCATTGAGCATAGTTTTACTGCCCTAAAAATTTCCCTTTGCTTATTCAATTATATTTATGTATCATAATACTATCTCTCATCTGTAGATTTCTAACCAAATTCAAAATTCCAACATACCATTGAGAGACAAGGAGCAAATCAAACTCAAGAGAAAAAAGTTACTTAGTCTGGTAACTAGTCTGATAAGCTGGCCCCCAAATATACACGCCTTCTATTATTCATGCCTATAGGTGATATTTATATAAATCATTCTAACATGCTGCACAGGTGACTCACAGTCAGTCAACTATCAGTGATGCCTAGAAGAAATGTCTCTACAGATCTTGGCTTGCAGTGCCAAGAGAATTTATTACCCAGAGAATCAATGGTGCTTGAAGGATCTGTAGCTGAAGAGAAGGCTGATAGAGCCTGGGGAAAGCCCTGATAAGACAACTACAGCAGAGAATCCAGTCATTTTAGTCAAGTAAATATATTATATTTGAGAAAATTCTTTGACATGATACATGGCCTTGATAGAGAGTAAAAGACATACCAAGGACAACAAATGACTGTCTAACATGAACTTCCCCTGATATGCTGACTACTTTGTTTACCTATTTATGAAATTGGATATTACTAGTATTCTTTATCATCAAATGCAGGTGGAATAGGTGAGGAGGCCTAGGCAGTCCCGCTGTATAAGCTAGTACACCCCCTGCCCCACATGCACACATATGATAACTTATGAGTTATTGCCTAAGGCTGGTTGATTCAAGAAGAAACATTTGGAGCCTGCACATTATGCTGTGACATTGTAGCACTGTCTTCACTGAGTATCGTGTTGTCTAATTTAATTATAAGACCATATAGTGTGCAGAAAAAAAATCTACATTCATCCATGGGCAGTGGCTACTGGTTTGGCTGAATGTTTATTCTGTTAGTAAGAATAATTTAACACCTATAAGACAAAAAAGCCTACAAAAATCCCAGATTCAACACAATAAATGTTTATTTCTTCTTATGCATAGTCCAATGTGAGTCTTGCTAAATGGATGACAGTGGTCTTGGGTATCTCTGCTCCAAGTTAACATTTCTTTTACGTAGTCTTTACTGCCACCTTTGTTACTGGCCTCTGAGTAAAGCTTTCTCCAAATGATTGGTGTTCCGTGGGGAAAGAATTTCAGGGTACACCATGTAAGCCAAGCAAGCAATAGCTTTTTATTGAAAGCAAAAGTATATTCTCAGGGAAGAGAGTGGGTAGGCTTGAAAGAGAGCAGCTGCACTAGGAGGAAGTGGTTTTAGATCTTTTGTAGTCTTACTAATTGAGGAGAATGATATTCAAGGCCAAGGGGGTGGCTTTTACAAATAATCTGGGTAATAGTTGTTAGAATTGGGTATATCCCATTTCTATACTTTCTACAATTGTTTCCAAAATGTCATGGTGATTTCAAGAGCAGACAAATTTTAAAAGCACAATGTAAATGATATTGTAATTAGCCAAAGTTCACGTAAGGTGGCAGAGATAGCTGACAAGCCAGTCAAAGGTGGTTCTTGCCTGAGGTTATCAGCACCTCTGGTTAGCTTCTGCTTAAGAGTTGTTTATTTTAACACTTGCACCTGATCTTCCAGCCCCTGCATCTGGTCTCAGCCCTGTCTCCTAGTTTCTTACTCTAATATCTCTACCTCACTGGGATCAAAGCATTTCATTTGTTTGGCAGAGGTTAATGCAAAGGATTTCAGGCTTTGGGGGAAAAGGGTGTGTACATGTGGGAGGGAGGGAGAGAGAGAGAGATACAGAGAGAGAGAGCGCACGTGCACCAGAGAAAGGACATTATCAAAGATTTTATGGGCCAGACATAAAGAATGATTATTTTTCCCTCACATTTCTTGGGACAAAGTTAATTACACTAAAGTATCAAATGTAGTCTCCCTGTGTTCAGGAGGTAGGTAAAATGTTTCTGTCACTGTTAGAGATTTGGGAGGGTGAAAGAATAGTTGGTGTCAATATTTAGGGAAGATATATGAGGATATACTTCTTGTAATTGTTGAAATATTTGTGACAAATGTAAATACTTATAAAAAGGAATATACTGCTCATACCATTCTTTATACTCTGGTTGAAAAGATTATTTATCCTATGTATGCTGGTGAATTTATTTAATCAAATAACCGAGTGCTTTCTCACTGAGATTATGAACCAAAAAAGAGGCTGTGAATGGATTCAGCAATGGGCAAAATTGACCAAAACACAATTCTACTGATGTCCCATTGTCTAGCCACAACAGCTAACCCTGTTCTTCAATGTGGTACCATATTCCAGGGAAACTAGCCAATCGCTTGAATGGTGGTTATGCTGGCAACTTTTCATTATGGAAACATCCAAATATTTGCCACTAGAGTAGACCTTTAGCCTTGATTTACATTTTCTTTATCTGCAAACATGCTTATATCATCAGATCTACCATTCTTGGACTTTCTGAATAATTTTGTTCATCATTATTTTTTCCCCATGCAGTATTACTTCTGAGCAAAAAAAAAAAAAAACAAAAAAAAACTATTTTCCAATTAAATTTGAAGATAATCAATTGAAACTCACAGCTTTTTTATTCCTCTGACCACAGAAACCACTGAACACTCAGAAGACTGTAATGATCTATTAAGGCTCATTACAGTAGCAGCCCAGAGAAAATATTTTGAAAATTTGAGGTGCAAAATATTCTCTGAAACAATGACCAATACACATTGCTTTCTATACTATAGTCAACGTATATTTTGAGTTCCAAGAAACAAAGGGAAAATAGAAGTGGCCCTTTTTCCTAAAATGCGTTACCTACTCCCAATAGTTCTGACAACCATCTCTGTCAGTCTGGGTTCTTGTTTTTGGAGCTTTAAGAACCTAAGAGTGGAATACTTTTATCATGAGACACTAAAAGGATTGAAATTTGTGACTACTACCTAATCAGCTTTATTTCCTTATAGCACAACCAAAAGTATTGATAGACAGAAATGATGCTGGACTGAATGATGGGGTTTGGCTATCAAGGTCAAAGAGAATTGCCTCCATCAAAATCATGTAAAACAAAAACATATAGATGGAACACAAGAAAAATGCTGCGAACATTTTAGAGTCCTCTTGATTCTCCAACAATTCTGGTGATTCTGGATATTCTGCTTTTGTAATCTTTTAAAATTAATTAGTTTTTTTACTCTTAATGTTTTAATTATTATGGGTAAATAATAGTTGTATATAGTTATAGGGTACATGTGAAGATTATATCTCTAGTGTGTCAATGTAGTGAAAGATTTGTTAAAGCAGATACCAAATGCACAAGCATAAAGAAAAAGGTAGATCATTTTAACTGTTATAATTAAAAACATATTTCAGACAAAAAATGTTCATAAACAATTTAAAGGAAATTACTTGCCTTTTAAAAAGCATACACTGATCCATATGGCTTTCTAAATACATTGTAGGCATCTTGATGTAAGGAATTATCTATTTGATTATGTGAAATAAATATTGATTAATTTAATAATTTTTAACAACTTGAATATTATTACTAGAAAAAAGAATTGTAAAAAATTGTATTCACTAGAAAATAATATATATGAAAATATTAACTTCTATATTTATTTCAAAATAGAAATTTAAATTACCTAACAATTGAAACAAATTACATCATGACCTATTGTTGTAGCTAGTTGGAATGGCATTCTCTAGTGAATTATGTATAACTGTTATCACATTGAGAGTGGAATTAAATGTCATCACAAGATGAGCAGTAGATTTGTTTACATTTATATATGTTTGGAAGTATTTTTTTCAAATTTTTTATAATTTTTATACAATTAAAAAATAAAGATAAAAACAGTAACAATGAAACCCTGAACATGTTAAAAAAAAAAAAAATGGCATTCAAGATGCATCTTGTTAAATAGTCTCCAGATGGCAGTCTAGCACTACCTCAGCCAAAAACACCAGTTAGGGACACCGGGTGTCTCCTATGTGTTTAATCTCTGGTAAAGAGACCACTTACATTTACCTTTCTCTCTGTGGAAACTTAGGTTAATGGAAACTTATTTTACTCAGTTGGCTGTTTATGGCTTTCATAAAACATACAAGAAATAGTCCTATAGCATTTAGTCACCTTTGAAAGCAAATATTCATAGGTTCATCTTTACTTAGATTTATGCATTTTTAAAAGGGTACATGTTTTAAAACTTAATATTTTGTTTATTGATATTACATTTCAATCAAGATGAACAATCAAAGACTAATAGTTGTTCTTTCCCCTCTCAAAATGGTAATACTTCCATTGTACCCTTATTCAGATAAAATCAACTACTAATATCTCTAAAATAGTTGCTTTTACATGAAATTTCAATGAAACCTAGCTTTTAGTTTATTGTTAACAATGTACAAGAAAGAAATCTTATCCCAATATAATATTTCAGAAATTAAAATTATGAGCCTTCACAAGTACTCCATTTTGTCCATTATTCACTTGAACTATATTTAAATATTCACTTTTCCCTATATTCTTTACTTACATATTATATTAGTCAGCTCAGGTTTGCATGACAAATACCAAAGACTGAGTGGCTTAAAAAACAAATTTATTTTCTCACAATTCTGGAGGCTCAGGAAAATAAACTCAAGGTGCCTGCTGATTCTGTCCTTGGTAAGGGCTGTCTTCCTGGCTTGCAAACTACTACCTTCTTCCTGTGTCCTCACATGGCAGAGAGAAAGAGATCTCTCTCTCTTCCTCTTCTTTTAGGCTACCAATCCTATGGAATTAGGGCCCCAGCCTTATGACCTCCTTTAACCTTAATTACCTCCTAAAAGCCCTATCTCTAAACACAGTCACATTGTGTGTTATGGATCCAACATATAAATTTTGGAGAGACACAATTCAGTCCATAGCATCTATTAAAAACAAATTAAATGACTTTAATATTATAATAGAGCCAATTTTCTTTCTGGCAATATTTGCATAAATGAGAATCTAGTAATGCATTTGCTACTACTTATTTGGTAGCTTCTCTGTTAAGTTCTCTGTCAATTCCCACTATAAAAATAAGGAAATCCTGATTCTTAGTATAATGGTAATTTAAAATGAAATAGAATAAGCAACATATACTGTATTGGAGAAAGAAAAATAAGTAGAACTCACAAAAGAAAACTAATGAAAATATAAAGAAAAGAAGAAATCAACGGGTATAAATATAATCACTGGCTTCTTTGAATCATTTTTTTTTTTTCCAAAACGAACAGAGAATGGTTATAGCAATTGAATGGAAAAGGATCAGAAGAAAAAGAAAATTAGTTGGGGAGAAGTACTTAAAAAACAAGGCTGTGAATGGGAATTCACTGTTAGTATCAGATAAGATTAGAATGGAAGTAAAAAACAAAAATCAGTATATTAATTTGATAGCTCAACTAAATGCAAAGTGTGAATTCAGAAAATAATTTAAAATCCAATCAAATACATTATAAATATTATAGTGTGGTAAATTAAATTACATAATTGCATCCATTATTTCAAGGAGCCTCATCTATTATTTTCATACCATATCATGGACTACAAAAAAAGAAAGTATAGAAAATGAGCCATAGTTATTATTTTTAAAATGCTATCTATTATTGTGAGGTCTCTCCATTTTTCCATAAAAGAATTAGTAAAATTCAAGCAAGAATAATACATTAAGAAAGAATAAAATTGACTAGAACCTTAGAATGTACTGTTTCTACCAGGCGTGAAAAAAATAAAAACTTAAATCTAAGCAGTTAACTGGATGCCATAAATAGTAAGCCAGTATAAAAACAAACAAAAACTTTTGTTATATTATAAGCTAAATAATTTTTAAGAATATAAAATGAAAAGTAAAATTCCATAACAAGAAGAGTAAAATTGATGTATTTTAATTATAAAATAAACTCCAATATTACACTAGAATTACATGTTATACTACTTTATAAACTTGCTTGGTATATCCATGTATTTATATTTTTGACATATTAAAGAGTAGCTAGAGGATGAAATTATTGAATATTGAAATACATTTAATCATTTCAGTATCACTATCCCATTCATCATTACTTGGGATATTTAATTATTCATTAAATTTTTGTTTTCATTTATAATAGGTAAATAAAAGTCTGGTATATTCTTCAGATTTTTCAATAGTCTGGTTTTTTTTTTTGTCCTGAAAGCCAGATGAAATCATATAAAAAATATTTTGAAATTTGATATCATTATAATTTGAACTAGGAAATGGGTAGAAAATGATCTACTATCTAGGGCAAAGCCTTCCTATTATTAGAGGGATAACTCATGTAAAATATGGAGAGGGCTCTTTGCTCTATAACTTAAGAAAGGATCATTTTCAGGTGGCCCCATCATCATTAATAAAGTAGTATATATAGCATAAATAAAGTGATTATAAAGGGGATTTCTGTTACCATGTATATCAGTCAAACAGAAACCAGGGGTGCACTCAACAAAGGAAAATTAGAAAAAGTTTAATGAAAGAACTTTTGTACCAAGGTGTAGCTACAGTACAGGGAAACTACTTGGGATAGATCCATACCGCTGTTCTCGTAATAGCAGAATTGCAACTACCCAAGTTGAGTCTGGACAAAAGGTGAGGTGGAGGTGGTTCCTGGAAACTGAGACCAAATCACATACAAAGGGACTCCCTGAGCGAATCAGTGACCTTCAGTCAAGGGACATAGTTACACGCTGGCTTATCCACCAGAAGGGAGTCAAAAAGATGCATACCTTAACCTCACTGTGATCCTTCTATTTAATTTCTTGCCAAGTGCCCTAGATAGCTGAGCTCTGTCTGAAGCCAGAGCCCTTTGATGCAGGCCATGTAGGTCAGTTTCTTGGGATAGAGTCAAGTGAAGTACAGAATGGATATGGAAGCAAATAGAAACTATATGGCAGATTGTGTCTTTCCTATAATCTTTGGAAAATATTTATGAAAGAAATGTAGTTAAAAATAAAGTGAGTTCCTATTTGGCTGGTAAGTAAGCCAGTTCACTTCTAGTGGAGAGAGGCTTAAGATCAAACACTTTTAAATCTGTATGTGAAAATGACATTATTACCATTTTCTAGATCCCTGAAGTCCTGCAAAGTTCTGCACTAGGTTAGACTTGCAAATATCGGGTGATACAGTTTTATTTTACCTTTTAAGGAAATGTCTAATTTCCATGGATCCATAGCATATACAGAAAAAAACTTGCCACTTTCTTATCATAGTATTTATTTTCTCAATCTAAAATTAACCTATCATTTTCTATCATAAGATCTTATGGGTAAAGCAGTAAAACAGTAAGTTCCCATTCTTACTGAGTGTTTACTTTATCTCTTTTGTGTATGGAGACTTCATAAAAAGTGAGATGTCAACGATGTTATTAGGCCATATACTTATTGCAAAAATGACCCAAGTTTTGGAGTCTGAATGAGGACTGGGAGAAATAAACGTGTGGTGTAGAACATATCTTTGATCTTCCCTGAGTCTACTGATTTTTGTAACTGGTTACGTCCTGTTCAGGGACCTGGAAACTGTCTATGGAATTGTCACAAGAGATATTAGCTCCTGAGAAGCTTGAGGCTTCATATTATTTCTATACCTGCTTAATAAATTTTATTCCATTGCTTCTGAAACCATCACTTTAAGAGACAAAGAAATTAGCTCCTGAATAGCTCTGTGAACTGCTACAGGAACTATTCTAGTTGAAGAGAAATGTGAGGTTCTGCCCTGCTGGTATGTTCTGTTTTTATTTGTTTTCCTATATTCATCCAATGGATCTGATGCATAGGTTGACTTTAGCTTAGATATATAACAAATTATCAATATCCAGGGGAGCTATAAATGAGAGGGAAAAATTCAAATGCAACATGTTTTTTTTTCATTATCTAGGTTTGAATAACTATACTTGGTAATCAATTAGGAATTATATTTCATTGTGATCAGAAAAATAGGGGGTTATTTTAGAAGTTTATTTTTCTTTCAAGTTAAAAAAGACAGAATTAGAATTTCTAAATCTAGTATCATAGCTCCTCTATAATATTATCAGTGAGACATAGCCTCCCACCATCTTTCTACCCTGACATTCTCAGTGTATAGCTTCCATCTTTAAAATTCCCTAGGGATCACATGGGGGTTCAGAAATTGCCTGTGTTTTATGTAGGTGAAAGGAAAGGGCAATGGAAGAGACATAAGCCAGATGAACCAGCCACCTTCCCCTTTGCTTTCAAGGAACATTTTGGAAACTATGCTCAACAAATTCTACTGAATTTTTATTGGGTTGGAAACACAAAGAGAGAGAGAAACTGGGAAATAAAGTTTTTCAGCTGGAAAATGTTTTCTACTAATAAATTTAGAAAGTTCTCATTGAAAAAGAGGTGAACATTGTATCACCTTCTTTAGGTTGCTCCTTTTCTTTACCAGTTAAACTGTTCTAAAATTTTCTGAGGCTAATTCAAAAGGAAATATATAATATCACAAAAATTGCTTCCTCCTCAGGCTGTCTTCTAAATCTATGTATTTTTGTAGTATTATAGCATCAGCATGTCATTAGCATTCCCTTTTGCTCCTAGATTTTTACAAAATCAATCAATAAGTTTTTTTCCTAGTCACTTTCTATATGCTCAACAGAGTATTCCACCAAAAAATACCAAATCACGCAAATGAAAAACTGTATGCCCATACATGGTACCGTAATTCAGAGGAAGAGAGAAATTTAGTGAGAGTGTAAGATATTGGCCACTATGCATTGAACAGCTCAAACTTGACCTGATTGTTGAGGCCTCAGTAGGGACACACATCACAAGAAAAGGTTATGTAAAGTATAATGAAAATTTGAAATAAAAGCTCTGAGTGTATCTGAGACTTAATTTTTAAATGTCCGTATGTTTTCCTGTGACATTTCTTACTGAATGAAGCTAAATTACTTTGAGACTAGACTAATACCATTCCTAAAAGTATGGCAAAATTATTCATTTCATACCTTTGTGTTTGTTCATTTTTCTTTATAGATGACTGACTATATTATACTTCAAAATGTTCCTAGTCAAACCCAATATGAATTTTAGCAATTTTACATTTGATTTGACTTAAGTTTTGCTGCAAACTGACATGATTTCTAGTGCAAAATAATGTTTAGAATAATTATCATTTGCTAATTTACAGTTTAAAATATTACTAACCTTCAATAAGATAATTAGGTCATGAGGGTAGAGACCTCATGAATAGGATTATAAAACATCCTTATAAAAGAGAGCCCAGAGAGCTCTCTAGCTCTCTTTCTGTCAAGTGAGGATACCAGGAGAAGATGGCAGTCTGAAACCTGGAAGGAGGTTATTAGTAGAACATGACCAGGCTGGCACCCTGATCTCAGACTTTCAGCCTCTGCAACTATGAGAAATAAATTTCTGTTGTTTATAAACCACTCGGTCGGTATATGATGCTTTGTTACAGCAGTCTCAACAAATGAAGACATACTTTTAAAATTTTTAAATAAGTTTATTCTATTAGTGAATAAACATTTATTTTCCAATTATATATTTAATATTGAAATATATCAAAACATTTATTTAACACTTTGTATATATCAAGTGATATGTTAGTTATGGGAAAAAACTGAAAATCAAACAGGTTCTCTTCCCTTCAGGCACTCATGGCACAAGTTCTGTATGCAGTGTGGATAGGATCCAATGGGAAGATTCTTTAATCTTGCCTTGGAAATTCTGTAAAGGCTCACTAGGTGGATACATTTGAGCTGTTTTCTGAGGGATACATATACCAATCAGAATAAATAGGAAATAATATTCTAGATAGGAGAAAAATTTTTGTAAAAGAATGAAAATTTAAAAGGATAACCAGAGGAGATCTTTTTTTTTTTTTTTTCAGTATGAGGAAGTACTTTATTTTTTTTTTTTATATATATATTTTTTTTATTTCAGCTCATCATGGGGGTACATAAGTTTAGGTTATATACATTTTCCATGTCCCACCCATCCCCCCGAGTCAGAGTCCCAAGCGCGTCCGTTCTCATTCTCCCGACAGTGCACCTGGCACTCATCATGTAGTCATACCTCCATCCCCTCCCCCCCCACCTCCCCGGGTCTGCACCTTCAAGCATGACCATTCCCCAGAGGGTGTGCAACGCACTCATCATGTAGGCATACACCCATCCCCTCCCCCCACCCCCCATCCCAGTCTGATATCCAATTGGTATCCTTCCCTGATGTACATTTAGGTGATGATCAGGGAAACCAGTTTTCTGGTGAGTACATGTGATGCTTGTTTTTCCATTCTTTGGATACTTCACTTAGTATAATGGGTTCCAGCTCTCTCCAGGAGAACCAAAGAGATGTCGTATCATTGTTATTTCTTATAGCTGAGTAGTACTCCATGGTATACATATACCACAGTTTACTAATCCATTCGTGGATTGATGGGCACTTGGGTTGTTTCCACATCCTTGCGATTGTAAATTGTGCTGCTATAAACATTCGGGTACAGGTGTTTTTGTTAAAGAATGACTTTTGTTCTTCTGGGTATATGCCCAATAATGGGATTGCTGGATCAAATGGTAGGTCTACTTGAATCTGTTTAAGGTATCTCCATATTGCTTTCCATAGGGGTTGCACTAGTTTGCATTCCCACCAGCAGTGTATGAGTGTTCCTGTCTCTCCGCATCCACGCCAACATGTGTTGTTTTGGGATTTTTAAAACCCCTAAGGCAATCGCAGCAACAACAAAAATAAACGACTGGGACCTGATTAAATTAAAAAGCTTCTGCACAGCCAAAGAAATAGTCATGAAAATAAACAGACAGCCTACAGAATGGGAAAAAATTTTCGCATACTACACATCAGATAAAAGACTGATAACAAGAATCTATTTAGAACTCAGGAAAATCAGCAGGAAAAAATCAAACAATCCTATCAAAAAATGGGCAAAGGACATGAATAGAAATTTTTCAAAAGAAGACATAAGAATGGCCAAAAAACATATCAAAAAATGCTCAACATCCCTAATCATCAGGGAAATGCAAATCAAAACCACAATGAGATACCACTTAACTCCGGTGAGAATGGCCTTTATCAGAGGAAATCTTTATGTGCTCTTTCATTTTTTAAACATGGATATTCATATATGTCTTGTAAAATTAAAGCAGTACAGAAACGTGAAACAGAGTGATTGTTTATTAAGTTGGACATTAAGTAGTCCTGGACCAGTGGCAATTCCCTCTTTGTCTGCCACAGCATCACTCATTCACTGAGCTGAGAAAGGAGTTTTTCCTTTCTCCTTTTTTCCCTAATTGGCCATTTCTTTTATTATTTTCTAAACCAAACTCTGGAGCAAATAGACTGACTTAGCTAATTATCATCATTCCTACTGAGTAGAGCCCTCTGTTCAAGTGCCATCTACATAACAGCACCAGCCCACTTCATTACAACCTACAGCACTGAGTAGAGATCAATTTCAGAAAAAGATGATCAGATACTTGAAATAAATTGTGACTGACTAGGACAGTATAGATGTTTACCTACTTATTTGCACATATATACCGCCTTTGTGATCAGAAATTATTACTGGAGAATGTACATGAGCTTCAGAGCTTCACAATGCTTTTTCCATTTCTTGCTGGACACCTTGTAGGTATTTAATAAAATATTTTTAATATACTGTGAAGTGATTTGTATCTTCAAAATAGAAATAAGAAAGGAGAAGAATATACATTAGTGTGGGCTTTCTTTTTAGATTTTGTATACAAATTTACCATCCTATATAGTCAAACTATTCTTAACTGACCATGCTAGTGCTATTTAAATTTATGTAAATGTGTGCGTATTTAAACCATGTTGAGGGCTATAGATGAGATGGAGAGAATTCTCAGACTATTCCTAATGCATATCAATTAGAAAAGATAAGGCTTTATGTACTTCTAGTTGCATTTAAAAACACTTTTAATTTTCATATATGAAAAGTGGATAAAGATGTGTAAATAATTATTGTCTATTTTGTGGGAGGTATCATTCACTTATTTTGATTTTTTAAATAATATTCATTTTTGCTATAATACTGACTGTAATAGTCAGTGTTGTATTTTATCCTTTTTTTCCATAGGAAAACACTTGTGTTTTGTTTACATATTTTAATTTTATTTTTGGAACCATTTAGTTATTAACTAGTTATTCCTGTAAGCCATGAACAAGGTATTATTGACAATTCACCACTGATATTAGATACTAAATCCTGAAGTAGTCATTGCAGAAATAAAATCAATTATTTTAATAAAAAAATTATCAATCATTCTTCCTTCTGTACAAATGCACGTAAATTTGATAAATATCTTAGGGGAATATACATTTATTAATTTGTACTTTGTCAGTAGTTTCCTCAGACATGAAGCACACTTTTCTAGATGTGTTTTTTTTTAGAAAATACTAGATTGCTACAGCCCTTTGGTCTGTCACTATTATTAATTTTCTTACAAATAGCATAAGTATACCAGTGAATTTGATTACTTACTGATACCAGAAGTAATCACATTTTTTAAAAAAAGTAATCACATTTTAATGAACTAGCACAAGGCTTTGTTGTACTAATTCTTCCCTGTTGACCAATTTAATGAAAGAAAATATATGAATGCTTTAAAGTGTACATACATATGTTCTATGAGATCACTTGAAATATAATTTTGGAGTATGTTAACAGCACATCAAGATGGACATAGAACTATTTAATCTAGAAGTACTCACATGGCTAAGGTATGACTAGATAGTATAATATAGCTTAGATGATTAATACCAATTTATTTGCAAGTGTCTCTCACAAACAATGAGGGAACAGCCTATGATGGTTAGGGGAGGAGAACAGAATTTACATATATATGTTACACTATATATATAGTTACTATATATGTATATATATATAGAGAGAGAGAGATAGATAGATATAACTTTCCCAGCTCTGCATTTAACTTTACTTTGTAATCAGCAGGAAAAGTGTTTAACTGTTCTGAGCCTTGGATTCCTTCTATAAGATGGTGTTGCATAAATTACTTCCTAGTTGGTTATGAGACAGTTCTTTAAGTAAGTAATGAGAAATCCAGGCTCTATTAGGTAAGATTTTAAGATTAAAGATATTTTCCAGCTGTCACTTTGAATGAAGAGTACATAATAAAACATAAATAAGTGAATTGCTTTTGTGTCTAACTACACAAGTCAAAAATTTGCCATTAACAACTTTATCCTTCCTAGCACTCTGGGAGGCAGAGGCGGGTGGATCATTTGAGCTCAGGAGTTCAAGACCAACCTGAGCAAGAGCGAGCTCCCATCTCTACTAAAAAAAAAAATAGAAAGAAGTTAGCAGGACAACTAAAAATATATATAGGAAAAATTGGCTGGGCATGGTGGTGCATGCCTGTAGTCCTAGATACTTGGGAGGCTGAAGCAGGAGGATTGCTTGAGCCCAGGAGTTTGAGGTTGCTGTGAGCTAGGCTGACGCCATGGCACTCTAGCCCAGGCAACAGAATGAGACTCTATCTCAAAAAAAAAAAAAAAAAAAAAAAAAAAAAAAAAAAATCAAAACAAAACACAACAAAAAAAAACAACAAAAAAAACCTTATCTTTTATTTCAATATAAAATTTAAATGATGCAAGTTAAGCCACACAAGTTTTAACATTAAACATGAAGTATTTGTAATAAAGCATAAATTTGCTATTAGATGAGTTTTTCCAAATAATGAATTTGCCACAGCAGAAGCGTTACCCTTTTTTAGTTACTATACTGATTTAAATTAGAGTGTGCAAGGAGTGTGCAAAAACATGGTTCAAATGTGAATAAACGTGACCTTAAAAAAAGGTACAGAGAAAAGTATGTATGTACAAAATATAGAGAGGGAAAGACTGCCAGTAAAATCCAGACACCAGAACGAAACATACTCTTATACAGCATCCTCTAGAAAGCTGCGTGAGCCGTGAACCTGGCAATGCTGCCTAATAGTACTTAAGAAGCAGTGAGAGAAAGATGCTCATATGCTGCAATGCATCCCTCAGGCTCAAATGGTCTTTTGGATTTAGTTTAGTGCTTGTGGCTGCCACAGAAGCCACAGGGTTGCCTTACTCTAATCTCGCCTAAGGACTTCAAAATAGCTTTCTTCCTATGAATAGAAGACAAAACAAAATTTTTAGAAAGTTGAAATGTCTACTGTTGCCAAAGAAACAGCAGAAGCTTCTTTGGCTGTGCTTGTACACAGCAGTAGGAGAGATCACCATTAATGCAGGGGGACGGTACCTGCGGCACTAGCAGCAATGGGCTGTGGTTCATCAGCCACTCCACAGGATAAGAGCACAGGCCAGCAACCAGAGAGCACTGGCTCCATCTCAGCAGGCACCTGCATCTTCTTGGGTAAATAGTCACTGCAGTTACTTGCTTGCAGATGGTATTAAGTGAGTGACATGGAATATACTGATAAACAATGAGCACGTGGGTCCTCAGGGATATTACTCAAATTTCTCTCATAAACTTACACTATAGCTTGCCCATCTATTATCCAAGAACAGCAGATATAGGACAAGTAGAGAAAATTACATCAGAATTTCTTTATAACATTCTGTCTTTGAAGTTTTAGAGGCAACTCAATTTTATATTTTTATGCCTATAATCTAAGTGCAGTCAGTGAATTGGATAAACGAGGTTAAAGAGATCAATTACGCTGGGTTTTTTTTCCTGCTAAAAGTTAATATGTTTTTATGAGTTCTAAAGTCTCAAACTTTTTGAGATTATTTTATTACGTTATCTCAGTTATAAAATTATTTCTGGGAATAATTTTCCAGAGGTAGGTTTTTGGTTTTCTATCTTTGTTTTTCTCACTTTTGTATATTAATTGTCAGCATTATATCATTATATTTCCATTTAGGATTTTCCAAAAGCCTAACAGGTTTCATCAGCCAAATTATTTCCACTCTGAAGGATAATACTTGACAATACATGTCCCTTTCCTGATTGAATAATCAACAGTTGATTGAAAGGAAGAAGCTGTGTAGCTACAGTTTGAATTTAATAAATCTAAACCTCAGATCAGGGACTGAGCTTTTATCAAGCTATAGAACACATTTACCTGAAAGGGAGATTGTTTTTTCCTGAAGAGGAAAGGATTACATTTGATCACACACAGATATCTCATTGAACATTCTTCAGAATGACTTTCAAGTAAAACAGATGTTCAACAATGATAAAAGCATAAGGATGTTTAATATTTTCTTCATTGGCACTTCAATTTACTGTTTTCTCATTGATTTAACTGGCTACATTGTAGTTCATATCAAGTTACTCTATTACTAAGCATTTTAGTTATCTAAGGCTCTGATTTCTCCACGCACAGCTAGTCAGTATGTCAAAGATGGATGTCTTTTCAAGTGGCCATTCATGCCCATCTCCAAGACCAAGTCCTTAACTGGAACCCAGTAGAATACTAATTCTTCTCCCCTAAAAGCAGGCAGAGTGATGTTTTAGAAATATAAGTATGATCATGTTGCTGCTACCACTGCCTCTGTCCTCTACCCCATCTGAAATACCTCCATAAGGTTGCAATGCTCCTAGGACAAAAAGGCAAATATTTAATATGGTGTGTATGGCTTTGCAGGATCTGGCCCCTTCCTTCCTTTTCTTCCTTGTTCCTCCCACATCCAACCTTACCTCTAGTGCCTTTATATGTGGTGTTCCCTCTGTCTGGAATATTTACTTTTCTTTTATCTAATGAATTTCTACTCTCTCTTCTGATTTTTGCTCCATTATAACATCCTCATCCCCATGATTAGGTTAATTTTTCCCAGGGTATACTTTTATATCAGCATATGTAATATAAACAACAGCTGCAATTTTACATTTTTTGCATTTATTTTGACTGCCTAGTTAAGTAAAATATTTTTTCCTCCTAGTGTGTCTCAGGTTCATGTACTGTTCTCAACACATTTTTTAAATAAATAATTATTTTTCTTTGTTCTTTGATTTCACAACAAAATGAATTATACCACCTTCATTAAAAAAGAATAATTTTAATTCCTGGTATTAACTCTCAGTGTCTCTAAATTTGGATGTATGTATATCAAAGTTGAAGGTTTTCTGTTTTCATGTGTTTGCATAAATAGTTTGGAATTTTAAGATATTTGAATTTTGGCAGGTCAGTTCTTTAACAATTTGGAGTATTAATATCTAAATTAGGCTTCTCCGGCTAAATAGTCCTGGTTAGATTGTCATCACATATTCTGTAACTCCGTATGTAGACATATTATTTGTTCACAATCTTTTGTTTTCCATTTGTATTTATTTCATAGCAAGTTATTCTTGTGTTTATAGGTCATGTCATCTAGACTCTAAGTAATTAAAATTTATGTTCTATTTATATATAGTTCTTGTATTTTGTCTCTTTTTCCTGTGAAGTTAGTACTTTCATTTATTTTTTAATAATAGATTTCTCTTGCATCTAACCTTAATTCACATTTACAGATTTTAAAATATCATCAGTTAGTATATAAGTGGCTATCATCAATTATGTTTAAATTCATGACCTGATATTTCTCAAAATAAGAGACTCTTATTTTCTGCTTACAGAATACTTTAATGCTCTTTTAATGCTTTTCATTTCTGGATAGAATTACCTTTTATTCTCTCATTCCACACTTTTATTTTAAATGACCAAAGAGGGATAGTCTGGCTTTTATTTGTATCATGTTGCATCTCCAGTAAGACACTGAACATTATCCAGAGACAAATATTTATTTTGTTTAGAAAACACAGGCTTTAGTTGACAAATTCTATGGTCCATTGGTTGGTACATGAGTTAACTGGCAAAATAATAACACAGACAACTCATGAATTTAATATTATCCTGCTAACAGGTTTACAGTTCACTCTGTCTCTTTTTTTTTCCATTCTGAGTTTGGATCCTCTAAGAGTTGTACAACAATAAATTTTTCCAATACCACTATAGCCTTCTTTAGTGAATTTGTTGAGTTGTGGCTTGTTCCTGCTTTAAATTATCTTTAAATACTATCTTATCTGGTTTTCCACAGAGTAATTTTAAATGTATTCATACTGCAATGGATATTTTTTGAGAAGTGAATGGTAAATATCTCATCCTTTCAAAATTTTTCTTTTCATATATGAGTGCTATTATGTTTTTTTCCCCCTTGAGATTTGAATGGTTATGTGGGCTGCAGCCTGGAAGCTTGTACTTTTGGAGCTTGTAATGTTTTCCCCCAGAAATACTTATTTAAAAACATTTTGTTGTGATTTGAAATATCATTAGACTCCGATAAAATTTCCTTAGAGTTTGTAAATCAACTCCTGGTCTAGACTCCTGGTCTCTAAGGAGTAGAAATACCTTGGTTGATAAAAGTGGATCTTTGTAGTTTATTACGGTTCTGTAAATGAATTGTCATTGTAATTAATTGTTTTAACAGAAAAATGCCATTTTGCTTTTTCAAAGTATTTTTCTCAAAGGTAAATGGCAATTTTGATAATTTGACATGAATAGAAATCCTGAAAAACTGCAAATGATCACTTTATGTTATTAAGCTAATTATTTGCCTTAAAACAAAAGTAAATATGATGCTTCTTGCCATAACAGAGTAATGTATGCCAGACTTGCCAAATTGAAACAAAAAGCTATTAAAATCAGCGGAACATATGAGCGATTGCTTTTAGGCATTGGACAACAGGTAGACAGGACTACAATCCTTACAAGAAAGGACACACATTCATCCTTTTTAGTCAGATTTTACATCTGGGGGAAGTTTTTAAAATTTAGTACATTGCAGTGGAGAATGATAGTCTGTTAGTAGATGAAGTCCAACACAGTGTTTGAGGCTGTTGAAATGCTGGGGGACCACAGGAGAAGGGGCTGCACAGAAGGGAACAAGGCAGCATGAAGTTTTTACAATTCTCAGGACAAATACTTAGCAGTACATTTATGGTGAGACTCCATAGGGTCTGGCATAGAACAGTTTCTGATAAATAGTGGCTACTTCAAGAAGAGTTTGTTACTAGGGCTGTAATAGTGGAAAAATAAGATGAGCCTTCAGAGTCATCTTCTAATGCTAGGTAATAAATATGGGGTCTATTAAAAGATACAGCTGCTAGCCATGTAGAGCTCTCAATAGTCAAATCTGAAACAATTTGAAGAACAGAGTAACAACAGTATTGAATTATATCCATGGAAAAAATAAATAACAATGAGCCCATTCTCTCTCTCTCTCTCTAATATATATATAAACACACACACACACACACACATACAGGGAAAGAGGGAGTGAAAGAGAGGTCTTCCAAATAGAATAAAGAAGAATTCCAATTAATAATCGTAAAAGTCATGAGACAAACACAAAACCACACTTAAGCAAACACCACAGAAATAATTGACACAGGCATGATTCACCAATGGATGATAAAAATCAGTGGAAAAGATCTTGAGAAGAAACAGGATATTATCAGTCTAGAACTATTTTCCCCAAGATATTTAAAGAAGGAAAAAATAGTGATAATATAATGGTAGAACCCAGCAGACAGAACCTTAACCAACTAGTCAAGATTAATGTCACAGTAAAAGACATATTAACATCAGGTAACCCCCTATATCATGCACTGGGGATATAACAAAATCCACGTTATATTCTTCCCCAAAATGTATGACCTCAACCTAATCATGTGAAAACACTGGACAAACATAAACTGAGAGACAAATCTATAAAATAACAGACCAAAAATTTTCAAAGCTGGTGAAAGTCATGAAAGAATAAGGAGCTATCACAGATTGGAGGAAGAAGCTAAGAAAAACAGAACAACTAAAAACAATGTGGGATCATAGATTGGATTGTAGAACAGAAAGGGAAAATCTGGTGAAATCCTAATAATGTGTATAGTTTAGTTAATATATTATAGTTATTTTAATTACCTGGTTTTGATAATTGCTTTGCAGTTTTATAAATCGTCACCATTAAGGGAAGCTGGATAAAAAGTATACTTCCTACACTATCTTGGCAATGTATCTGAAACTTTAGTAGTACTTCAACATACAAAGTTAAAAAAAATGAATAGAAATTCACCCTGTGGGATAACATCAAGCAGTTTTATGTCCCAGCAGAAGAGAACAGAGAGCCTAGATCACAAAAAAAAAGTGAAAAAATATGGCTAAAAATGTTCCTAAATGGTTGAAAAACAGCCTTCTAATCCACAATGCCCAGCAAAGTCCAAGCAAGTAAAATCAAAGAAAGCTATGCATAGGTACACCACTACACAAAGATATCCCATAGTTAAACTATTAAGGGCCAAAGCATCTCAATATAGAAGAAATTTGTTATTTTTTCCAATTATTTTCTACTGCTCATTATTAATGTTATTTGGGGAAAATTATATACTCTTAAAACAAATTCAAGAAGACTGATGAATTTTTTTGTGACAGTTTATGACACAGGTTCTCAACTTTCTTCCATTTGGGCTACCCTTTTAAACTCTCATTAGCCAGTTAAATTTTACTAAAGCTACATGTCAGGTAACATTAAAGCATCTTGGCTGTATACTCTGTACTATACTTCATCAACATTTGTTGCACCTAGTATTTTTGTATTTTTCTGTTACTTATTTTGATATTTATAATTGAATAACTTTATGACATGTAAAACAAAACATTGCCCAAATCAAATTTCCCATTTTGCTGCATGAGTTCTTTTTCCAAATGTTTTTATTGCTCTGTGTACTCTTATCATTTCATCCAATTCCTGGAACCATTTTGTATTCTTTATTTATATCCTACATCTATATTTTTTATTTCTCTTTCCAAAGAGATTTTAAAATATTATTGAGATAAAATAAAACAAAAAATCAAAAGATTGAATAACTATAAGAAATTATTAATAATTGTGCATGTATAGGAGGCTAATTTTCCAAAATCCGTGGAAGAAGTATGAACCCTACTCCTATTAGTGTTAATTGAACTTCCTGCATACTGACACAAACTCATTTATTATCTACCCTCTCCACCCTTAAATGTTGTAAATATGCCAAGTAACCCTAAAATCATCTTAATTACTGACTTTTAAAATATATATAAATGACAATTTGTCTCTCAATATTTTCTGATCTCCTTGATTCTATGTGATTTACCTGTCTCTTTGAGTTTAACTCCAAGTTGTTTTGACCTATTTCTGTTCTATAATTAACATTAATTTTTTATTTCTTAGAATATTTAACACTTTTTTTCCTGAGATTTCATCAAACATTCCTTGAACCAGCAAGCCCTTTCCATAATGTGAGAATTTGGTAAATTGACTCTCTACAGTTAGACAGACCACTTCACATTATAGTACAAATATACAGAGAACATTGACGACAAATATTAAGGGAAACTGGGTGATTCAGCACTTTATAGCAGGTGTATGATCAAGTTGAGTACTACCTCATGATTTTCCTTGAGTTGCACTTCAATTGCAAATCAGAGCTTAATAATTCATCATACTTGAATAGAAAGCCTTAAACTATATTTAGATCTACTGATGCAGTTTTAAAGGCAGCAACATCAGAACCATTCTCCACGAGTAATTTAGGGACTGTCATTTCTTTACTGGTCTGTAGGAAATGCCAAATCTTTAGTCATTAACTCTGTTTCCTGTGGAGATATGGTGGCTGACTTTAGGAGAAATGCAAATACAAGCTACAGCCATCTCTTCAGATTTGACAAGAGGAAAATCCACAGTTATATGACTCTGGACTTCTGCCATAAGCAATCTTGTATAAATAACTCTGAACTTAGGATATATGGGCACATTTAAATTCAAATGAGGGCTTCTGAGCTCCAAGTTTCATTTAAATACCCCAGGATTGAATATGTTCAGCAGTGCTCTCAGTCCTCTAGCACAGTTTGATTCTTTGAGACCACTGCCTATCTATATCCAATTTAATTCTTATTCTATGTATTAGGATTGTATGGATTTTAAAAAAATGATTTAAAGTAAAATAATAAGTGAATTGTTGATAACAGAAAATATTTTTTCCTCAAAAAAAAAAATCATTCTTAGGTAAAATTTTTATAAGACAAAGGGATAAGAATTAGTTTATGTTACTTAATGACAAAATAACATTTCCTTGATTCATATTTGTTACATCCACCAGAAATTTCTAATGCTTATCAAAGACACAAAGCAAAATAAATACATTACCTCAATTAAGAATCTTAGATAAGGTGATTATATGATTTGTTGTCCAAACAAGAACACTTTTAAGACTGATGAAAATTACTTTAGAATAATTTATAAGCTAGAAATGTCTTGAGCAAATCAAAATATGGCAACAAATGTTACTCTCACTGGGGATTAATCTATACATGCAATCCCCTTGCTTGCATAAATAGATCAGAATATTTTTTAAAAAATCTAACCATCATATTAATAGATCCATGTCATTTATATTGATTCAGCCTTAGGAAATTATTTTAAATACTGCTTATAGTCTGTAGCTTTTTAAGGATATTTGGCAATTATTTCTTGGTTTGTAAAGTTAATTGTCTATTTAGATTTCATTCAAGTAATAAGAATAAAGATCATATTTTTCAAAAAGTTTAATTTGGATGCAGATCACTTTATTTTCATGAAATTAGGAGGGTTTTATTTTTATTCATAAATAAAATATATTATACCTACTTCTCACAAATATTTCTAATGCTCAGCAAACATCAACACGGTAGTGATTACTAGTGTAGTTAATATTCCATAGTGTTACACCGGAGGTTTTTTAACATCATATGAATATTTATTTCCAGTCTCTTACAGATAGAAGTACAGTCTGAAGGCTTGTATTTCATAGGAAAAATCAAGCTGGCTGCCATATATTTGATATCATCCCTTTGATACTGTGGTGCATAATGGGCATTTAAAATTCAGTGTCACTACCTATAGCCTTTATCCATACAGTCTTCACGATTTTTGAGAATGGAGCCAAAATAAAATTCTTTCTCTGAGTTCCTTTATCCAAAGTCAACCTTCACCATATTTCCAAAATTGCTTGAGGTGCTTCATTATTTACATTCAGAGTTATTGAAATTTGATTTCAAATTCTAGGTGGGAAAATGATTGTTTTTGACTTAAGACTAGAAAGTGAATGCTGAGTTGAATGGATAATAATTATTATTATTGCTTCCAATAGGTAAATGCTAGCCCTTAGTCTCCTATAATTTCATTCTTAAACAGAGTGAAGTTAGTACAACAATGGGTATTCAAGCCCATTATGATTCTATTAGCAAAGTAGTGGCTGTTCTGGGTCAAATTATACAACTATGTGACAACTCACATGTTGAATTTCAACATTGGTTTTGGAAACATAATTCATGAGAAAAGATTCTCACTTCTTATTTTAAGAGTCTGGAAAGTTTTGCTTACTTGTCAATGCCTATATTTTGAGGCAACATTTTTATTCTTTTGAAACTTATATAACTTTATATGATATGTGATTTTTGCCCACAAGATGTCTTTTATGCTTCACCCTATGGCTGAAAGTTTCCTTAAACTGTGGCATTAATCTCAATGTCATCTTTCACCCTTGATCAACACAATTGTGAGAAAAATAATTTACTTCCCAAATGATTCTAAGGAGAAAACTTCCACATTGTGAAGAATTTATCATTTCTTATTCTAAATATGAGATGGCTGACTTTATTGTTTTGCTCAATTATTTTAGTGTCCTGTGATTTATTTCAAGATCAGTCTTGAAATTAAAGAATTCTGAGGACAAAGAAAGCATTTTTCAACTTACTTTGGACAGTGCCAAAGGGGCATGAAGTGCAATTTTGATGATTAAACATACTTTTGGTTCATGAAAATAATCTGTCCCCTGAAGTAGATTGGCAATATACCATAAGTGTTTTTTAGGTGCTTGATATATTTATAATAGTTGCATAATGGCTAAATATTTTAATGAAATCCAAAATGTATCTAGTTATTAGTTTTCTTTTTTATTGAACAAATTGGCTTACATATTGGCTGTATAATACTTTCCCATAGTTTTAAAATTAAGCTTACTCTTTGGAAAACTGCTCAACAATTTAGTAAGCCAAGACAAGATACTTTACTACATAAAGTCACACTACAAGTCTATATTGGGGGAGTGGGCTTAAAAGCAGAGGATGGCTAAAACTTCTGCAGTTATTAAATTTTAGCAAAAAAAAAAATTAATTGGTAACTTTAGTGACCTGAAAGACTAAAAAGAGAGCAGAGTCTTTTTAATGAACCTGTTGAAGTATGTCAAAAGTGTTTTATTTCTCAGAGGAAAGGTTTCAGTTCTTCACATCATTTATGCATGTACTATACTCCCATTGAAAATAAAAAGTAGTTATGCTGTACTTGAAAAGCGCTAGGTTGTTCATGTTCTTGCCAGAATGGATGATACACAGGTGCCTCTTCAGATGGCTGTGTCTACAGAGAGCTCTCTGCCTACGTGTGATTTTTCACATCTTGGCTCATACTTCAAAATGCAAATCCAACACTAAGGGACATTGTGAATTTATGACACACTGGAGATCTGTTAATTCTCAGGACAAAAATTAATTTCTTCATATATTCATCTTTTTAATGAGAAAAAATGATACAACACAAAAATGAGGGTGTAATTTAAGTAATTTGTATGTGGTTTAATTCAATCTTTTAAATGAAATTCTAATATCCATTTTATTTTAGTTTTATGTATCACATTTGAAATGGTTTCTAGAAATATAAATTTTATTTGATGAATGAAAACAGATGAATTGCTTCATTTGCCAGCTGGCTGGCAATAACCAAGGGGTGGACTAAGTGACATATTAATGATGCTAAGGCCAATGATAGAATGACCTTCTTAAAAATATATTAATTAAAATACAATGACTCTTTTTATTCACTTCAACCTGTATTTTTGAAAGTATGGAAATCTTAGTTTGGTAATTAAGTGGAATTCCATTAGGCAGAGCAGGGGAAAGTTGAATTGCAGGTGAATTATTCTAATTTAAATAACTACAATGGTAAAGTTTAATTCACAGCTATATTATTCTTTTCTTAAAGAGATATTTCCATCTATTATGGAGTAGAACAGTATCTGCCTGTATGCTTTGTATTTATACCATTGCTATGTTCCCCCCGCCCCCCAGATTTGTATGTTGAAATTCTAATCCTCAAAGTGATGGAATTAAGAAGTGAGGCCTTTGAGATGTGCTTAGGTCTTGAGGGTTCTGCCCTCATGAATGGGATTACTGCCCTTATAAAAGAATCCCAAGAGAGACCCCTTTCTCTTTCTTTCATATAAGGTTAGAGTGATAAAGATGGCTGTTTATGAGGAAGTGGGTTCTCAGAAGACACTTATTCTGCCAGTGCCTTGATCTGGGACTTTTCAGCCTCAAGAACTGCAAGAAATAAATTTCTTTTGCTTTTCTAAATGATACAGTCTATGGTGCTTTGTTATAGCAGGCCAAGTAGACTAAGACAACAATTTTCTTAAATTTATTGGGAAATTTGTTCAGAGCAAAATTTGACTACTTATTTAAGACACGCAAGATCACTCATCCAGAGACAGCTAATATTCAAAATAAAACCAAATCTTTTCTTTATTCTTTATGATTGTCATTAATCCCCATGTTCTCTGAGACATGGGACTCTGTCCATTACCTAACCTTCCACATGAGAACTGTCTAAATTTACATGAAAAGTTAGTGTAATGATGAAAGCCTAGAATCATTCATAAGTTCCTTACTATTCAGACAAAAATTACAAGAGCGTTTTTTCAGGTTACAAAGATTTATTTAATTATAATCAAAAATTGTAACACCCTCCCTGTACATACATCCTTCCTTCCTTCTTTCCTTCCTTCTTTTTCTTTCCTTCTTTCTTTCTTTCTTATATTTCTCTTTCCTTTTTTATTTCAAAATATGGGAGTACAGATAAATGTTTTTGGTTACATGGATCACTTTTATAATGCTTTAGTCACAGCTGTAAATGTGCCCATCACCCAAATAGTGTTCACTGTACCTGTTAGGTAGGTTTTTGCCCATCCCCTCTTTCCCTTTACCCCCTGCTTGATTTCCTTTCCTCTGTGCACATGTGTGCTCATTGGTCAGTTCCAATTAAATAGTAAGTACATTTGGTGTTTGCTTTTCCATTGCCTAGGCCAATGTCTAATAGAGTTTTTCTTACATATTCTTCTAGAATTCTTATAGTTTCAAGCCTTACATTTAAGTCTTTTATCCATCCTGAGTTAAATTTTGTGAGTGGAGAGAGATATGTATCCTGTTTCATTCTTCTGCTTGTGGCTATCCAATTTTTCAAGTACCATTTATTTAATAGGGCTCCCTTTCCCCAGTGTATACTGTTGTCTGCTTTGTCAAAGATCACTTAGTTGTATATGGATGTTTTTATATCTGGGTTCTCCATTCTATTCCATTGGTCTGTGTCTCTAATTTTGTGCAAATACAATGTTGTTTTGGTTACTATAGCCTTGTATAGTTTGAAGTCTGGCAGTGTGATGTCTCCAGACTTGTTCTTTTTGTTTAAGATTGGTTTGGCTATTTGGTTTTTTTTCTGATTCCAAATGAAGCATAGAATTATTTTTTCTAGATCTGTGAAATATGACGTTAGTATTTTGATGGGAATTGCATTGAATCTGTAAATCATTTTCGGTAGTATGGACATTTTAGCAATGCTGATTCTACCAATCTAGGAGCATATGTTTTTACATTTGTTTGTGTCATCTGTGATTTCTTCTCAGTGTTTCCTAGTTCTCTTTGTAGAGATATTTCACCTCCTTGGTTAAGCATATTCCTAAGTATTTTATTTTCTTTGTAGCTATTATAAATGTTATCGAGTCTTTGATTTGACTCAAGCTTGACTATTATTCAGGTATAGAAATGCTACTGATTTGTGTACATAGATTTTGTAACCTGAGACCTTGCTGAATTTATTTATCAATTCTAGGAGTCTCTAGGTTGTCTTTGTGGTTTTCTAAATATAAGATCATATCATCAGAGAAAAGCAATAACTTGAGCTATTCTTTCTTGATATAGATACACTTTATTTCTTTTTCTTGCCTGATTGCTCTGGCTAGGACTTCCAGTACTATGTTGAATAGAAGTGGTGATGGTGAGCACCTTGTCTTTCTTAGTGGGAATGTTTCAGCTTTTCTCCATTCAGTATGATGTTGGCTGTGTGTTTGTTGTATATGGCTTTTAAAATTTTGAGATGTATTCTTTCTATGCCTAGTTTGTTGATGGTTTTTTAAATCATGAACTTTGTAAATACCATGAAATCTCTACACATATAAGCTAAAAATCATGGAGGAAATGGACAAATTCCTGGAAACACTCAACCTCCCAAGACTCAATCAGGAAGAAATAGAACTTCTGAACAGACCAATAACGAGCATCATGATTGAAGCAGTAATAAAAAATTTTCCAACAACAAACAAAAGCCCCAGACCAGATGAATTCACAGCTGAATTCTACCAGACCTACAAAGAAGAGCTTGTACCAATACTACAGAAATTATTCCATGACACAGAGAAGGAAGGAAGTCTCCCCAAGTTATTCTATGAAGCCAGTATCACCTTGATACCAAAGTTGGGAAAGGACATAACAAAAAAAGAAAACTACAGACCAATATCCCTTATGAATACAGGTGCAAAAATCCTCAACAGTATACTAGCAAACCAAATTAAACAGCACATCAAAAATTAATCCACCATGACCAAGTGGGCTTCATCGCAGGGATGCAAGGGTGGTTCAAGATATATAAATCAATAAATGTGATTCACCACATAAACAGAAGCAAAAACAAAGATCATATGATCATCTCAATGGATGCAGAAAAAGCATTTGACAAAAATTTTTTTTTAAATAATGGTTTGTATGTTAATGGATTAATTATATAGCATCCTTTATAACTACATTAAATTATAATTTTTTTGATGTTACCCTTTTCCTGTTTCTCACATATTCTGATGACTAATTGATAATTATACAGTAATATGACAAAGCAGTATTGAAATTCATGCACTAATAAATGTAGCTAATTTTTAGAAAACTTTTACAACATACAGAGATCATAAATGATTATTTAATTCAGTTTAACCTGCATTGTTTTGTGAGTGACTAGGTGAGTTTGGCAATACAAAAATTTAACATCCCAAGTTTTTATTGCTTCCTATTTTCAGGCTTTCACTAGGGTTACTCCATCTTGGAATGAAACTGGCCCCTTAGTCAACTTGAAGCTATTCAGCTGTGCTGATATCTGGTAATTACATATATAACTTAAAATGTCAAAATTTTTTAAAAAAGCAAAACTCAAACTACCATGCATGTTAGAGACCTTCAGTAATGTGAGTCCTTAAACAAGCAAACATAAAGAAAAAATACCCTAAATCTGTGTATCAGAAGTTTGCTAATATGTTTCTTTGATTCACTCATATCTCAACACTTCCTAATAGTGTGTTTTTGCCTTCTGCTCTAAATACCCCTTCATTCACTCATTCTGCTTATGATTGCATTCATTTTATAGCAGACGTGCTCATTCTCATATGATCACACACTTGTGAGAAGTATTCCTATAAAGATGATTGAACATGTTGGATTTTTGACTTCTATTAATTTTGAGAAGGTATTGTATGAGTTTGGGATGCTGAGGTATGGTCTACCTGCGAGTTAAAATACCCCTTCTTTTTCCCATTGGTTTGCTGTTATTGTGTGCTAGTATTCTTATTGCTATAGATAATCTATAAATCAATCAAGGAATATGATAATTAGAACTGCACACTGAGGGTGGGTAAAGGGCAGTGATTAGATATACCTTTTTATTAATTCTGATTTTCCTGTTTTACATATTCACAGACTCTTAAAACATACCAAAGAATCTAGAAGACAACTATCCTCATCCAAGAAGTTTACTAATAATCATACCCCCTTCCCTCTCATTTTATTCCATAGTGCCGGCTTTGTCCTCTTTTACATGTTTCAATGCCTCCTCCTTTAGTGGGTCAAGTGCTTTGTATGTAAGCTTGAGAAAATAAAAATGACTGTTACTATCTTGTTTCCTAGACCTGGTCAAGCATACAGAAACAAAAAGCAGCATGAAGAGATGTGAATTAAGGAGAGCAAGGACTAAAGTGCAAGCAGAGACTAAGAAAAGGGATTCTACTTCAGACTGAGTCAATAGTAAACACAATATGTGACTGAGACCATGAGGAAGTCATAAATGCCACCAAAAATTTTAGATGCATGTGTGTGATAAGAGGGTTAGGGGTAGAGGCAGGGAGCTTATTTCTTCTCAATGAAACTCAATGGACTTACGCCTTGAGATATGAAAGAACAAGATGATGTATTACTTAACATGTTTTTAATAAGTGACTGTAATAGATATATAACCAGTTTTGCTAAATTCAGAGAATCTATAGTAAGATAAAAAATGTATAAAAATAGATTTGAATCTAGATTGTATAGACCATGACCTTGAGTTCAAGACAGAGTAATTTAAATTTTATTTAGTTGGGAGTGGGGAGTTTTTGAATGAGTTTCAGTAATAGCCAGCACTTTAGGTGTATCTCATGGCAGTTTCTAAAAGTATATAAGCAGAAGGCCAGTCATGAGGGCACTGAAATTGTAAATTCAGGAGGTGATACTGTGTAAGGTGGTGAAATGGCTATAGGATCAAAGTAGAAATGGATTTTGGAAAATGTAAAAAAAAATCAGTAAAATTTTATTGCTGTCTCTGAAGAATATATTTGCTATTCATAGTTCAAGATAGAGTTACGTGTTTCTGTTGAATGTTTAGCCCATAAACCATATCAAAGTGTTTCACTGATAATCTTTCCTTTATTATTGTATTCAATAGCATACATGTAGCATATTAAAAGCATAAAAATACATATTCTAGAGAATTTAATAAATATTAAAAATAAAATATATAACCAATCCAACTCAGAAATATACAATGTATATTTGTAATACATTTTCAGCCATGTTTTAATTATTAAATTTAAATTTTATTTTATATACAATTAATATGCAAAACATCAAGTTTTATATCTTTTAAAAACTTGTTTCTGGATTATTGTCCAGAGACATTAGTGTTTTAAAAATAATTTTATTGTTAAATAATATGACATACAACTTACTCAATTTACTGAAACATCACCTGTACTTAAGCATTTAAGTTGCTTCTAACTGTTAGACTTTTTCTATTGCATTCTGATGAGATCTCCATAAGTAAAAACTTTTTTCTTCAAATTTTTTAAAATCAGGATATTAAGGGGATACAAACATTTTGGTTACATGTAATGTGTTTGCCTCGCCGAAGCCAGGGCTTCAAGCATGTCCTTCCCCCATACAGTGCACTCTGCTTCCATTAGTTGTGGGTTTATCCCCCCCACCCCTCCACCCCCAAACCTGACTGACACCCAATAAGTATTACTACCATGTAAACACCTTAGAATTGATCAGTTAGTACCAATTTGAGGGCGAGTACATGTGGTGCATGTTTTTCCATCCTTGTGATACCTCACTTTGAAGGGTGGGCTCAATCCTGGATAATAAGGGGCTATTATCCAGGATAATATAAGGGATGCTAGTTCACCGTTATTTTTTGTAGTAGAGTGGTAGTCCATGGCATACATATACCACATTTTATTAATTCACTCATGTATTGATGGGCACTTGGGTTGTTTACACATCTTTGCAATTGTGAATTGTGCTGCCATAAACACTTGAGTGCAGATGTCTTTATTACAGAATGTCTTATTTTCCTTTGGGTAGATGCCTGGTATTGGGATTGCTGGACGAAATGGTATTTCTATTTTTAGCTCTTTGAGATATATTCAAATCACTTTCCACAGGGGTTGTACTAATTTGTAGTCCTACCAGCAGTGTAAGAGTGTTCCAATCTCTCCACATACGCACCAGTATTTGTTGTTTTGGGACTTTTTGATAGAGGCCATTTTCCCTGGAGTTAGGTGATATCTCATTGTGGTTTTGATTTGCATTTCCCTAATGATTAGAGATGTTGAGCACTTTTTTATATGTTTGCTGGCCATTAGTCTGTTTTCTTTTGAAAAGTTTCTGTTCATGTCCTTTGCCCATTTATTGATGGGGTTGTTTGATTTTTTTCTTGTTGATTTTCTTAAGTTCTATATAGATTCTAGTTATCAGACCTTTATTGGATGTGTAGAAAGCAAATATTTTCTCCCATTCTGTAGGTTGTCTATTTGCTCTAATGATAATTTCCTTGGCTGTGAAGAAGTTTTTTAATTTGATCAGGTCCCATTTGTTTATTTTTGTTGCTGCTATGATTGCTTTGGGGGTCTTCATACCTAGGCTGATGTCTAAAAGAGTTTTCCCAAACTTTTCTTCCAGAATTCTTAAGGTTTCACGCCTTAGGTTTAAGTATGTTACCCATTGTGAGTTGATTTTTGTGAAAGGTAGGGATCCAGTTTTAATCTTCTGCATGTGGATATTCAGTTTTCCCAGCACCACTTATTGAATAGAGATTCTTTTCTCCAGTGTACACTTTTTGTCTGCTTTGTCGAAGATTAGATGACAATATGAGGATGGTTTCATACCTGGGATCTCCATCCTATTCGAAAGATCTATATCTCTGTTCTCATGGCAGTACCATGCTGTTTTGGTTACTATAACCTTGTAGTAAAATTTGAAGTCTGACAGACTGAAGCCTCCTAATTTTTTTTTTTTTTTTTTTTTGCTTAAGATTGCTTTGGCCATACAAGATCTTCTCTGGTTCCATACGAAGCATAGAATTAATTTTTCTAAATCTGCAAAAAATGATGGCAGAATTTTGATAGATATTGCATTAATTCTGTAGATCACTTTAGGCAGAATCGACATTTTATTGTTAAAATGTCCATAAGTAAAATCTTTGTGCACATTTCTAGGTTGCTTCTTGGTTTCAATTTCTAAATATAACATTGAATTAGAAAATTTATGTCAATTTATATTTCATCAGATGTAAAAGTTAGAAAGCACCCACATTTAATGTATTTTATGCACCCCTAGTTTAAACATTGCTATCATTTTTCAATATCTTTCCAATTTGCTAGATTAAAAATGGTATTGAGGTGCTTTTTTCATTTCTTTCATTATTGGATTGACATTTCTCGGTATTTACTAGTAATTAATATAACCTATTTGAAATTTCTGTATAATGACCTTTTCTCAGTTTCTAATTTAGTTGTATGAGTTATTTGTATAAATAATATGGATCAATTCTCAGTGATATTTCACATAATATTTTCAACTTTGTCCCTAAGTAATTTCTTATCTAAACATCATGCTTCAAAAAAGCCCTTTCACGATTTAACAGTTTTTCTCAGGTTCTTTTCTTTTTTACAGTTTTCATTTTTTAACATTTAGAAGGTAATTATCTGGAGGTTTTTTGTTTTGGTGAAAATGTGAATGAATTATTTTGATAAAAAGTAACTCCAAATTTGTTGTTTTATTGCAGTTTAAGATATTAATCAGTTTTATATTTAACATAACACTATTATTTAACATTCTCTAGCCAATTAAATATAACTCCTATGGAGTATAACATACACTACTCTGGTGGCTGGCATACTAAAAGCCCTGATTTCAGCATTGTGCAATACATCCATTTAACAGAAGCACTTATACCCCCTTAATATTTTGAAATTAAGCAAATATAGCTCCTTAAATAGTATACTCAAAAATATGTGCAAGTTATAACTTTAGGTGTGATCATATTTAATTTAATTTAATTTAATTTAATTTAATTTAATTTTTTGCAGCAATTTCCACTTTAACTGTCAGTACATAAGAGTTCCCTTTTCTCCATGTTTTCCAATATGCTGTTAACAGGTCAAACATTTAAGTTTGAGTCAAACTGACAAAGTGAAATAGTAACTACTAGTATTATAGCCTTCATGATTGCTAGCTATTTTGAGTACTCTATATTTATTTGTCTTTCTGGTTTCCTACTTCATAAAATATTTAAAATCTTTCACATTAAACTATTGTATTGTTTGTATAATATTGATGTTTAGAAGATCATAGAGTTTGGGTACTAGTTCTATGACAGTTATTTGCTTTAAAAGTATCATTTTACAGTATGTGGATGGTATTTTTGTATTTTATTTTACATTTTGCACAGCAGAATTTGAATGTTTTCAAATATTAGTATGTTCTCTTTCTGTTTATACTGCTTTGTTACTTGTCTAGGAAATTCTCCCAATTTTCAAGACATTATAGTTGTGTCCCTCTAATTGTTTTTTAATAGTTTTAAACTTTTTGTTTTACTTTCAGATGTGTAAACAACAAAAAAGGAAATTTGTATATAGTGTGAAAGAAGAATATCATATTATTTACATGGCTTTTCAACTGTTATTTTTTTATTTGTATTCCCTTTTTCTACTGATTTGAATCATGAGATGTGCTTGCAATCACTCTGTCCCAAACTGTCCCATACTCTACCATATACTGCTGGGATTGGGGTTCTTCAAAATGCAGTTTTGAGTTCTCCTTTGCTAGAAGGTTTACTTTAGGTTCTGTCATTAGGATACACTGAAAATAATCAGAAGGTGAGAGCAGATGCTTGCTTCTGGCAGTTTTGGGCAGTTACTGGAATGGCAGTGAGCATAAAAGGACTCTGGATTCCAGCAGCACAGTCAGAGGCAGCGTGGTTTGGGTTTGATCTAGGCAATATCTTTTCACTGATACCAGAACTGACTGAAACAGCATCTCTGACAGTTCAACAGCAGAGAATAGATGGTGAAATCCAACCCAAAGAGCCTTACCATTTAATTTAATTGATTAAAGAAAGTCATGGGCAAGATCAGATTGAACAGGTAGAGAAATAAAGTTTTCTTAATGATAGAATAACTGGCAAGAGTCCCAGCAATATAGAGCCTTGCATTTCCTTAATAAAAGCTATAGGAAATCATTCAATTGTTTTAATTTCCTGAATTTAAATGACATCTAAAATAAAAATACCCCAGGACAATCTGCAGTTTCCTTTATCCAATTCTTACAAATATTAATATATCTTCAAAGTGGTCACATCTGTTAAAACTTTGGTCCAATTCTTTCCTTCCTTCCTTTCTTTTTTAAAACTTTGTAAAAAGAGTACATGTGGTGTTTGCTTTTCCATTCTTGCAATACTTCACTTAGAAAAACAGTCTCCAGTTCCATCCAGAAAGGGCCCATTTCTTCTCCATGACAACACCTCATCTCACATTGTACAACCAACGCTTCGAGAGTTGAACAAATTGGGCTACAAAGTTTTGCCTCATCCACCATATTCAACTGGCCTCTTGCCATCTGACTACCACTTCTTCAAGCATCTTAACAACTCTTCGCAGGGAAAATGCTTGCACAACTAGTAGTGTGTAGAAAATTCTTTCCAAGAGTTCATCGAATCCCAAAGCATGAACTTTTATGCTACAGGAATATACAAACTTATTTCTCATTGGCAAAAATGTGTTGATTATAATGGTTTCTATTATGATTAATAAAGATGTGTTTAAGCCTAGTTATAATGATTTAAAATTCACAGTCTAAAGCCACAATTACTTTTTCATCAACCTAATAGCACAATTCACAATTGCAAAGATATGGAAACAATCTGAGTGTCCTCCAATACAGAGTGGATTAATGAAATGTGGTATATATATTTTGAATTTTTGATCTGAGAGCTCACACATCACCATCTCATTATGGTCAGTTATTGGCTCCTTTCTTTGTCTATTTGGGGTCATCATGGTTCCATGTTTGGTGCTGTTTCTTGTGGATATATATCTATGGATTTACATTGAAGGATTAGTTATTTAGTTCAAACTTTTCTGTCTTGTTTTTGTTTTTCTAGAGTGTATTTGATTATTGATGGCTTGCAGTTTGCCTGTTGAATATCCTTAGTCCTAGATCACTACCTCCCTTTTCAGCAACAGATAAACCCTTAAGTCGGGGTTTGCCTAAGCTTTTGCAAACATTTGATGTGCTTCCCATTCTGGATGGAGGTGGGGTCCAAAGAGAATACCCCAGTTGTGTGAGGAATGCTGGCTAGGTGTTCATGCCCACAATACTAATGGCTTGTGCCTACTACAGCATGGTACTAATAGCCACTCTGATTTAGCTCTTCCTTGGGTGTCTGCTCAGAGTTTTCCATTTCTTTGTGGCCCTATGTATTGTCTCAGCCTCAGATTTGAGTTCTGAAATATTGCTGGTGATAATCTTAACTATGTGTGTGTATGTGTGGTGTGTGTGAACACACACACCACACACACACATACATTTTGGTTCCTTTACAGAAGAGTGAAACCAGATTGCTTCTATTATGCCATTTTGGTGAAGTCACTTCTTCAGTATTTACTTTTATCTGTGGATGCCCAATTGTTCATTTATTAGAAAGCTTATCCTTCTTCCATTGAATTGCTTTTTCATTTTTGCAAAATAAGTTGAGTATATTCATATGGATTCATTTCTATGTTCTTCATTCTGTTGATCTATGTGTCTGTCTATCAACTGATAACTCTATCTTGAATGACTTACTAAATAGTAGCCTTTAATAGTGGATCAAATGATTACTGCCAGTTTATTTTTCTTAAGTTCCCATTCACTGCATAATGATGTTTTAGTCAATGACACTGCACATATACAATTGTGGTCCCATAGGAATATAATTTTCTTGCTTAATTACAGTGGCTAGAATCTTAGATATTATGTTAAATAAAAGCAATGAGAGTAGACATCTTTGCTTATTCCTGGTATTAGTGGGAAAGCATTCAGTCATTCATTAACTATGATATTAAGTTGTAAGTTTCTTTATACGTGCTCCTGTCAAGTGGTGATAGTTCTCTATTCCTAACTTGCTGAGAGTTTTTATCATGAATGGGTGTTGAATTTTGTCAAATACTTTTTCTGTATCAATTGATACTATCATTTTTTCATCTTTAGCTTATTGCTATGGTGGGTTACATTGAATGATCTTCAAATATTGAATCAGCTTATTTCTCCACCTCTGTAATCTGGGGTGACCTTTTAACCAATGATTGAAGTGACTCTTTTCACTGATGCCACCTCAACAGTCTGGCCCAGGCAGTGGGATGAAAGAGACTACATGGAATTGAGACATGCCATACCACCTGTGGCTTCCCTACAACAGCCAGATTCCACATGATTTATCAGTTGTTTGAGAATGCATAACTTAACTGAACCAGGCCAAAAGAATTACTCACCAATCTATAGTCTCCTCAGCTAATGAATGTTTGTTGTTTTAAGCCACTGAGTTTTGGGGTGAATTGTTATGCCACAAAATCTACTGGATATTAGCTCAGTCCTGTAAAAAAAAAAAAACAGCATCAGCAAATGCATTTTCCAAAATAACCTCATATGTTTTAAAAGTTTTGTGTACTCAAAAATACACTGCTTGACCAAAATGATTTGATGTTAATAAGTGTAAGATGGATACATTTTTTTTCTAAAGCCAAGATGGAAAAGAATTTTAAATTGTAAAATAGCAAAACCACCTTGCAAAAAGCAAATTAAATTCCTGATGGATAAGCAAAATAAAAATGTACATAGATTATTAAAATGAAATAGTATCCATGTTCAGGTGTACTATATTCTCAGGTACTAAAAACAAATCAAATGTCATTATAAAATCATTATGTTGAATGTTAAAAAGACAGAAAGACAAGCCAGGAGATTACGCTTGATGAAGACATTAATCTTGTAAAAGTTATAGAAAGGAGATTGTGAAGACTATAGATACACCCCATATTTGAAATTAAAAATACAAAAGAAGAAAAAACCCCTCAAGACTATGTTTTAGAAAAAAAGTTCATTAATTTTTTAAACAATTTTTATTTGCATGCCAATATCTACATTTTGAAGCATGTCCACAAAATTTCATTAAAGCATCACAACCACTCATTAAGATAATATATTATTTTCATTCAGAGATTAGAATGTTGACAATTTTGAAAATTTTGGATTTCCCCAAATGCCATAATATTCAAGGAACAGAACTGAAACTACTCAGTATTCAAGTGATTAAACTCCATATGTAATGTAATTTATGCTGTGTCAAATTTCCTGCATCTGTATTCAAAATGTTTTTGATAACCTGTGAGGGCCAAAATCAACCAAAAGACATATAAGACAAAGAAGTCAATTTTCATTGGAAAATTACCAACATGTATTGACATGTGATTAAAATTGTAAAAAATAAGTGCTTTAACAAGTATGGCCTATTTTTTACCTTTCATTTTATTAAATGAGTGTTATTTTTATTTTAAGACATTATCAAGTAATTGCATGGAGGAAACTAAGTGTAATTGATTTAATTGAGTGCATATAGAAATAATCAATATAAACCCACAACATGACACTTATTTAAAAAATGTACACATGTGGGAAATAATATTTTACATTCAGAAAGTAGAATTTTAGAATTCAGTTAAGGAAATTATAATGTATTGTTGTCTGGGGAGACCAGCTGGGATCCAGTGTTTTGTGTTGCATTTTGCTTATAACTTTAAAAATCTTTTTATAAAGATTTATTAATGTTTGTTATAAAACACCTAAAAACAACTACACAAAGAAAATATGAATCATCCGACTCATCTCTGTTCTTCCTATCCTCTCTCTCTATAATTAGCCTCAAATTAACAACCAGATACATTTATTTTAGCATTTTTTCTCATGCTTTTAAATATATATGTATTTATTGATGTACACATATATACATTTTGTTTACTATAACTTTACTCTCATAATAATAATCATATATTACATGCATTTGTTTGCAACTTTCTGATAATACATCAAAATCTCATAAACAAAATTTCAGTTAGGGAGAAACAGTGACAATATTTTTAGCAAAATAGTATTTTGATTGTATAGATGTAATATTATTTTGCTACAGTTTTCCAACAATCAGTAGGGTTCCCCCCCCACCACCACCAAAAAACATGTCCTGTTGCAATATTTCTGTTGATACGGATTCCACTACTGGGGTTACTTGATCATAGTGTATAATCATTTATTCTTTTTTTATTTTAAAATATTAAGGGGCTATAAATGTTTTTGCTACACAGATAGCTTTTATAATGTTTAAGTCAGGGCTTTTAGTGTGCCCATTACTCCAATAGTGTTCATTGTACCCAACAGATAGATTTTTTTCTTTTCTTTTCTTTTCTTTTTTTTATAAATAGAGACAGGGTCTCACTCCTGCTCAGGCTGGTCTTGAATTCGTGAGCTCAAGCTATCCTCCTGCCTCAGCCTCCCAGAATGCTAGGATTACAAGAATGAGCCACCACACCTGGCCCCTCTGATAGATAGGTTTTTACCCCTCCTTTCCTCTTCGCCTCCCCCTTCTTCGTTTCCTATGACCTTTACATCTCTTTGTGCCGATGTGTGCCCATCAATTAGTTCCTAATTATTAGTCTAGTACATGTGGTGTTTTTTTTTCCATTCCTGAGATATTTCACTTAAGATAAGGTCTCCAGTACCATCCAGGTTGCTGCAAAAGATATTATTTAATTTTTTTTTATGATTGAGTAGTACTTCATGGTATTTACATACCATATTCTGTTAATTCACTCATGAATTGATGGGCATTTAGATTGATTCTACATCTTTGCCATTGGGAATTGTGCTACAATAAACATTGGAGCACAGGTGTCTTTTTTATAAAATGACTTCTTTTCCTTTGGATAGATACCCACTAGTGTGATTGATGGGTCTGATAGAAAGTCTATATTTCTTTCTTTGAGAAATCTCCATATTGTTTTCCATAGGCATTGTACTAATTTGTAGTCCCACCAACAGTGTATAAGCATTCCTTTGTCTCTGCATCCTCAGCAGCATCCATTGCTTTTTTACTTTTTAATAAAGGCCATTCTGATAGGAGAATATGGATATCTTATTGTAGGTTTAATATGCATTCCCCTGATTATTCATGTTGAGTATTTCTTCATATTTGTGGGCCATTTGTCTATCTTCTTTTGAAAAACTTTTGTTCATGTCTTTTGACCACTTTTTTTATTGGGGTTGTTTGTTTTTTTTCCTTGCTGAATGGTTTGAATTCTTTGTAAATTCTGGATATTAGCCCTTTGTTGAATGTATAGGTTGTGAATATTTTCTCCTTTCAGTAGCTTGTATTTTCAGTTTTAATTTTTATTACTATGTGCATTTGTTTTTCAAGTGTTTTAAATCTTTAATCCATAGATCACTTTTGTATAAGTCCATGTGCCTTTTTTCCCCCCAATAGAACACACATAATTTAAAAGTCAACCCAGGATTTGAGATTTAAACACCATCATAAGTTAGGCCAACCATTTTTCATGAAGATTGTTGACATGGCTCAGGTTCAGAATTAGCCTTCTGGGGTTGTTATCTAGTACTATTTTCCCTTTAATTATTTTCTCTTATTCAACAGCATGATAATGTCTTACATGCAGCAGTTGCTCAATAAACTTCATTGAATTACTGAAAAGCGATCACTTTCCCTTAGCAAGTAAGTTCCCATTAAAAACAGCCACAGCTTATTATGGCCAGCTGATTAGGCTGTTTTGACTAAATGTGTCTTGGTAATAAGTTTATAGGCTCTGAGTATCTTTTTTTCCATGCTAAAGTGCTATCCTGATCGATGAAATCTTTTTAGTTTGCCTTGCCTGAATCCTTTATATAAAAGTAAGAATATAATATTTTATTCCCTTAAGACTACCATGTATTCTTTAATTGGAAATTTCAATCTTGAAATATTAATTTGAGAAACTTTTTTATTTACCGCAAGTCATCTCTCTTTTACTTTACTCTTTTGTCATTGACAAAATTTAGCCACTGACAAATTCTGTAAATGCATCGATGGGAGGAAATTATGAGGACCATCTTAAGTACATCACTGGGTTTTAGAACCAGTGGAGTATTAACACTTTATAGCCTATCTCTGGCAGAAATGTGTAAAGCACAACAGATTACTGGTATCAAAAAGTCAGCAGGTTTTGGTATTTGTTGGTCAGTAGTAGGAGAGGTTGTGACCAGCCCACTACCCAGATGTGATTTACCCCTGGGAATGAAACTTCCTAGAGTCATGAATTTATAGCCAAATAGAAATGAACTCCTAGAATAGAAATACTGTATCACCACAGAAATGGCTCTGGACAGAATCTACCTCCTGTAGATGTCTGACCTAAGGTAAATTATCATGATAATTTTCCTCATTGATACATTGAGAATCCTGTAGATCATTATAATTCTAAGTTACCCCAAATCAGTTATTACACTTAAAAAGTCATTTTCTAAAATAGACCTAGACTAATTAAGCTTCTTTGAAAAGCAGGAACAGTTATGATTTATAAAGGAACATTATGAACTAAAACTTTTTCAGAAGCTAAAATGTTATTCCACGAACCTGTTGGAACCCAAAAGCTGCAGGTGCTTCTTTGAAAAATGACATTTCCATCATCTACCTGACAAGTACAGCTGAAATTTCAAAGTTATAAACATTCTGCTTCTGAGGGCCAGCTGCTGTTTCTGTGGAAACAGCCTGAGTTGCAAAAGCAAGGTAAATGCACTTAACTTAAAATTACAAGGTTTTGAATATTTTACCAAAAGTGTATTTAGATATATCTGATAGTATTGATATTAGAAAAATGTCCATTTTTTCTATGTTACATACATATATAAAAACATAAAATTAAAGGCTAGTAAGTGATTAAATAAGATTTATTTTTATTATAAATTTAATCATATATAATGTAAATATAATGTTATAAAATGAATTATACTTATCACAAATGTTATTGATCATATACAAAATCTTTAAAAAATAAGGAAAAAACAGGTAATATATTCTTTATTTTTTATATAACCTAATAACAACTAAAAACAAAGAGGAAAATTTTTTTTAGTAGTGTGACAAGAAAGTAACTTTAGATTATATTGTTTATCCAGATTATTTTAATTAAAAATGAGCCATATTTATTGTTGTATTAATTTTAATGAATTCTAATAATTTTCTCTTCTCTTATCTTGCTTCAGCATTGCAACACTACAATTTGTTATATGCAACAAAGGTATGGAATAACTTCCAACACAAAATAGCTAAAAATGGAGTAATCTTCATATTTTCCTGATCTATATAATATATACATTTGTGATATATGGTATGGTCAGTGAAAGACCTTCACTATCTATCAGTGAAAGACCTTTCCTATACTTGGAATTTATAAAAGAACAGTAATTTTTATAAATAGGAAAGGTAAAAATATAACTTTGTGATACCTTTTTATTGTGTAAGAGCCAATGAGATTTAAAATAAACATGTTCTAGACCCTAAGATCATAGTTCTGAGACATATGAGATGATACTTTGTGCCCTTTTATAAATAAAATATTTTTAGATGTTGCTTCCACTCCTCCAGTTACTTGGGAGAGGAGTTTTTTTTTTTTTTTTTTTTTTTTTTGAGACAGAGTGTCACTCTGTTGCCCGGGCTAGAGTGAGTGCCGTGGCGTCAGCCTAGCTCACAGCAACCTCAAACTCCTGGGCTTAAGCGATCCTACTGCCTCAGCCTCCCGAGTTGCTGGGACTACAGGCATGTGCCACCATGCCCGGCTAATTTTTTTTCTATATATATATTTTTAGCTGTCCATATAGTTTCTTTCTATTTTTTAGTAGAGACGGGGTCTCGTTCTTGCTCAGGCTGGTCTCGAACTCCTGAGCTCACACAATCCGCCCGCCTCGGCCTCCCAAGTGCTAGGATTACAGGCTTGAGCCACCGCGCCCGGCCGGAGAGGAGTTTTTAATAGCAATGACAATTACTTCAAGAGTTTTCTAAGGGTCCAGATGGATTTACTTGAATTTTAACAAATACAACTGGGGACAGGCTGAGCTCCTGGGAGAATCTGCACTATCATCAACTCTTACTTAACTGATTTTTGTTATAATTTAAGTCTTCTCTGAGTTGACAAAACACTATATAAATATTCACATTATAATTTTTGAAAGGGAATTGCAACTTACTTTTTCTAGGGAAGATAAACAGAAGTTATAATCTTGAATCAAAACATTTCAAGGTTTTAATAACAACTATGTTCATTGATATTTTCAAAATATTGTAATACAAATATATGTTAGAACAATTAAATACAGCTGATACACATCCACACACATGTAAACATGTTTGCTACATTAAGTGATTTTTAGTGACTATGTTAAACATACATTTTGATAAGGAGATGTGTAAAATAAGCAGTAAAAATTATGAACTTCATAGCTGAGGGTGGTGAGGGTGTAGTCCCAGCTACTCAAGAGGCTGAGATGAAAGGATCACCTCAGCTCAGGTGTTGGAGGCTGCAGTGAGCTTTGGTGATGCCACTGCTCTCCAGCATGGGCAACAGAGTGACACCTTGTCTCTTAAAAAAAATTAACCATTCCATTTAATGGAATGGCTATACTAATACCAGAAAAAATAGATTTTAAACTAACAAATGCTACTATTGATAAACAGGATGGTTTTATAAAATGATACAAGGGTCTATCAGGGAGATGCAAGAATAAGAGACACATCTAGCACCAAAAAACAGAGACAAAAAAACATGAAGGAAAGGCTGACAGAAATGATGGCAAGATAGAAAATTCAACAATAATATTTGAATATTTCAATACTCCACTTTCAATGATGTTTAGAACAACTAAACAAATGTCAACAAGGAAATAGAAGACTTGAAAATGCTATAAATCAGCTAGACGTAATGCCTGTAGAAAATTCCACCAAACAACCAAATATATATGTTTTTCTCAGAGGTACATGGAAGAGTCTTCAGGACAGACTATATGCTAGGCCATAAAACAAACATAAATACATTTAAAAGGATAAAAATAATAAAAAGTATTTTACTGTAATGCAATAAAATTAGAAATCAAGAACAAGAAAAAATTGGAAAAATTACAAATATGTGTATATAAAACCAAATTATAATAGAAATAGGAAATTTTTTAGTCTGAGAGCAAGTGACCTCAGGTAGTAACTCAAATCCACATTGTTAAAAATTACTATGTAATTATATAAGTCCGTAAGAATAAATATTTGCCTCCTTTCTTTTTTTAACTGATTTTAAAAGCTTTGTATAAAATTATTCATTTATAAATATTTATTCATTATGTATACAACATTCACTATATTGTGTACATCATATTGCATGACATATTTACATAATTTATAAATATTTACATAATATGTAATTTATATATAATTATGCTAAATATACTAAATGACCGATGAGTCAAAGGAAAAATCAAATGGGTAATAAAAAATAATTTGAGATTAATTAAAATAGAAACACAGCATATCAAAACTTATGTGATGTATCTGATGCAATATTTAGTGAGAATTTTATAATTGTAAGTACCTATATTAAGAAATAAGAAAGATTCTCAGGTTGACTGTTGTTGGTGTAAAGGAATGCTACTGATTTGTGCACATTGATTTTGTAACCTGAGACTCTGCTGAATTTATTTATCAATTCCAGGAGTTTCTTTGCAGAATCTCTGGGGTTTTCTATTAATAGATAGAAGATCATATCATCAGCAGAGGTGATAGTTTGACTCCTTCTTTCCCTATTTGGATATATTTGATTTAATTCCCTTACCTGAGTGCTTTGGCTAGGGCTTCCAGCATTATGTTGCATAGGACTGGGCAATCTTGTCTGGTTCCAGTTCTAAGAGGAAATGCTTTCAATTTTTCCCCATTCTATATGATGCTGGCTGTGTTTGTCATATATGGCTTTTATCATTTTGACGTAAGTCCCATTTATGCTTATTTTATTTAGAGTTCTTATCATAAAGGGGTGCTGAATTTTGTCAAATTCTTTTTCTGCATCTATTGAGAAGATCATGTGGTCTTTGTTTTTACTTCTATTTATGTGGTGGATCACATTTATAGGTTTGGGTATGTTGAACCATCCTTGCTTCTCTGGGATGAAGCCCACTTGGTCATGGTGGATTAATTTTTTGATGTCCAACTTATTTCTGTTTGTTAGAATTTTACTGAGAATTTTTGCATCTACATTCATAAAGGATATTGGTCTGTAGTTTTGTTTTTTGTTGTGTCCTTTCCTGGATTTGGTATCAAGGTGATGTTGGCTTCATAGAACAAGTTGGGGAGGGTTCCTTCTTTCTCAATGTTATGGAATAATTTTTGCAGTATAGGCACCAGTTTTTCTGTGAAGGTCTGGCAAAATTTGGGTGTGAATCCATCTGGTCTGGGACTTCACAATTAAATTGGAACTAACTGGTCAACACTTATGTGCATATATGGAAATAACATTCATCAGAAATCAAGCAGGAGGGAGAGGGGATGAGGGGATAAGTAAATTCACACCTAACAGGTATAATGCACACTATCTGGGGGATGGGAACACTTATAACTTTGACTCAATGGTAAAAAAGCAATTTATGTAACCAAAACATTTGTACCCTCGTAATATTTAAAATAAAAAAAAATTTAAAATGTGGTATACATATATTATGGAACACTTCTTAGCCATAAAAAAAAGGTGAACTAATAAACCTTTTGTAACAACCTGGATGGAACTGGAGACCATTCTTCTAAGAAAAGTATCACAAGAATGGAAAAACAAATACCACATGTGCTCACTATTAAATTGGAACTAATTAATCAACACCCATGTGCACATATGGTAGTAAAACAACGGAAATCAAGCAGGTGAGAGGGGGGAGGAGGGGACAGATAAATTCATACCTAACAGGTACAATGCATTATAGCAGTCAGGGGACAGGGATTAAAAAAATAGATGGTGAGACCTGCAGCCAGAGAAGGAAGTAGGGAAAAGGCCCTGTCCCCAAAGAAGAGAAAGGAATTTGTAGAGGCCAAACACCTGACACACAGGCCCACTGAAAGACTGAGGCATAATCCAAAGATTATAGACTATGTCCCTCTCCCATATCTTATCTCCACTTCATAAATCTCCAATATCATAACAATATTATATTGAAAGAACTGTAACACACAGACTCTGAGTAGGAACACATATGGAATTCTAAATGCCAAGAAGTGAGACAAAAATAAAAACATGACTAGACAAATTTAAAACCTCTGGGAGCTATAACAGATATTAAACATGACACAAATCCTAGCAAGATTATCATAAATCCTCACATTAAAAGCTATTTGCCTTAATATCTATTAATTCATACATGTTCTGCTTTCAACAACAACAAAATTACAAGTCATACCAAAAAGCATGAATAAAAATAACACTGAAGAGACAAAGCAAACAGAACAAGACTCAGTAATGACATATATGTTGGAATTATCTGCACAAGCATTTAAAATAAGAATTATTAACTTATTATGTACTCTAATGTAAAAAGTAGACAACATGCAAGAAGAGACTGGCAATAAATGTCATCAGGGATATGGAAACCCTATGAAAGAATCAAGATGAAGTGCTAGAAACCAGTAACAATAATAGAAATTAATAATGCCTTCAATGAACTTATCAGGTGAGGCAGGAAAACAGGGAACTTGAAGATAAATCAATAGAAAATTCCTAGGTGAAATGCAAAGTAAAATAGGAATGAAAAATAAGAACATCAAGAACTTTGAGATAACACCAAAAGGTATAATATGCTCTTAATTAAAATAATGGAGGAAGAATGAGAATAGGACAGAAGGAATATAAAAGTAATAATGATAGAAGGCCCACATTACTTGACTTAAAGTCATACAATAGAGCTACTGTAATCAAGACAGTATTATATTGATTACAATACAATGCAAAATAATATACACGTTAATCAATAGGATATAAAGTGTAGAAATAGATACAAATACATATATTTATTTGACTATACAAATATAGTCAACTGTTTTTTACATAAACAACTAAATTGCCAAAGAGTCATCTTTTGTACATTGTGCTGATACAATTTGCTGCCCATATGCAAAGGAAAAAAAGAACTTAGTCACAGATTTTACAACTCATGAAAAAATTAAATAAAAATAATCAGAGGTGTAAATTAAAATTTAAAACTCTAAAACTTCTAGAAGAGAGTATATGAGAAAATCTGTGTAAATATGTTTGATGTTACATTTTTAGATATGATAAAAACATGAGAATTGTAAAAAATTTTGATGTTTTATTTTATTATTATTAAAGTATTTTGCTCATGAGAGATACTCTCAAGAGAATAAATGTATCACAAACTGGAGAAATATTTGTAAAATGCATGACTAATAAAGGACTGGTGTCAAGAATATTCAAATAACTCTAAGTGTCAACAATATGAAACAAAATCCCAAATTAAAATAGGAGGAAAAATTTGAACAGACAATTCATCAATGAAGATACACTGATGGCAAAGAAACATTTGAAAAGATACTCAACAATATGTGTCATTAGGGAAACATAAATGTAAACAAAAATAAGACATTATTACACATCTATTAGAATAGCTAAAGTATTTTTTAAAATAAAAATACTAATTGCTTGAAAGGATTAGTAGTAACAGGAACTCTAATTCATTGCTGGTTGGAATGAAAACGGTACAGTCACTTTGGCAGACAACTTGTCAGTTTGTTACAAAGTGAAACATAATCTTAAAATATGATATATCAATTGTACACCTAGGTATTAATACATAATCAATTGATTTGACAACCTGAATGTGAAAGTTTATAGCAGTTTTATTCTTGGTTGTCAAAAACCAAAGTAACTAAGATGTCTTTTAATATGTGAATGGATATACAAATGATGATATGTATAGACAATGGAATAGCATTTAGAGATAAAAATTAATGATCATTCCACACATCAATGTAGATGAATCTTAATTGCATGTTGCAATAAATTAGTGGCCAAAGATCAAGTGTTTAGTTTCTTACAGGACCCCAAAGTAAACACAAAGCTGTTTTTTAATGTGAAAATAATTATCTGCAGAATATGGACTAACTTTGCTCTAAAACTATAAAGGTCTATGTTGTGATTCTTCCCCAGAGGGCTGCCAAACATTCTATACTTCCTCCTTAATTTCAGTACTATTAAATCTCCTGGATCGCATGGAAAAGTGGCACTGCAGCCTACATAGCAGCTTGGATTTGGTAGAGAAGCTGTTCTCTGCATCCCAGTAAAAGCTAATGTTGGAATGACATGCCCGAATGAAGTACAGTTAACCTATGCACAATGCAAAGGTGAGGGGTGCTGACACCCATGCAGTATAAAATCCATGTACTACTTTTGACTCTCCAAAAACTTAATTACTATTGTTGACTGAAGGTCTTATGGATAACATAAATAGTCAATGAACACAGATTTTTCTGTTATATGTATTATATATTGTATTTACTGTATTCTTTTTAAAATTTTTAAAATTTTGTACTTATTTATTTTTTATTGATACATAATAATGGTACATATATATGGTGTACATGTGATATTTTGATACATGTATACAATGTGTAATGATCAAATCAGGGTATTTAGGATATCCATCACCTCAAACATTTATCATTTCTTTGTGTTGGGAGAATTTCAAATCTTTTCTTCTAGCTACTTTGAAATATACACTACACTGGTGTTAGCTATAGTCACTCTATTGTGCTAACAAACACTAGAATTTATTCCTTCTCTCTAACCTCTCTTCATCCTCCTCACCCTTCCGAGCCTCTGGCAACTATCATTCTGCTTTCTTCCTTCATGAGCTCAACATTTTTTGCTCACACACACACACACACACACACACGTGTGTGCAATAAACTACAGAAAATATAATGTTATTAAAAAATCATAAGGAAAAGAAAATATGTTTATTATTAAGTAGAGGTAAAGGTCTTTATCCTCATCATCTTTATGTCGAATAGGCTGAAGAGGAGGAAGAAAAAGAGGGGTTGGTCTTGATGTCTCAGGAGTCACAGAGCCAGAAGAAAAAGCCTTATAAAAGTGGACTTCTGCAGTATAAACCTGGGTTCTTCTAGGGTCAACTGTATATGTTATTTCCAAATTTCAAAGAGGGCCTCTAGGCACTATTTATCTTTTAATGTTAGGAAATGTCATTAATTTGATCTACAAGTTCAAATATATAACACAGGACACCTTTTTCTCTAGTCTCTAATAACAATACCTTCATTTCCCTTTCAACATTCACTAATATTCTCCTCAAGGCCCTTGCACCTGACAACTGGTCCCAAAACTGATGCCACATGTTTCAGTCTGTTGTTACAGCAGCAACCTACTTCTGGTACCAATATTTGTTTAAGTTATCTATGCTGCGTGACAAATCCATTCTAAAATTTGCTTGATTAAATAACAATGATTTTATTATCTCTCATGATTCTATGTGCTGCTGGGGCTCAGTTGGATGGTTCTTTTGCTGTATATCATTGTCATCTGGTGCCACAGACATGTGGAGTTTACGCTAGAATGTAATGTTTAAGAAATTTCACCTACATGGTTCTAGTTAATGCTAGCTTTTGGCTGGGAGCTCCTCCATGAATGTTGATGAGAAAGAACAACATATTTTTCTTTAATGTGGCCTTTCCATGTGGCTTGGACTTCTAACAGCGTGGTGACTGGATTTTAGGAGAGAGTGTTTTATTAGATGAAGGTGGACACTTCAGCTCTTCTAAGGACTATTTTTGGAAGTTCAAGAGTCTCTTCAGCTGCATTTTATTGATCAAAGAGAATAGCAGAGAAAGTTCAGAAAAACAGTCAGTTTGGTTTGAATCCTTCTAGATTGACTATAAAAATATTTCCTGCAAGAATAACCACACATATTTTATGTATATTAAATGCTGATATTAGAGAGTTAAGACCATGTGTTCCCTCTAGTTTTGTATGTTGTAATAAGACATGTTTTTGTGTGTATGTGTATATTCTTACAAACATATGATTGCAACATGATTAACTTCCAGACAACCAGATAAAATATGCTTAATGTAGTGATTTTATTTTATTATATATTAAATTTATCTCAGTTATTTTAAATGATAATTTACTTAATTTCTTCATATAGATTTGTTTGTGATCATGTACATGCTTGCTTTTGGCACTTTTTCCAGTTATTTACCTGGAAGCCATTTCCCATAAGATCCTCTAACCCCACATAAGCCTCATTTTCCAGCTTGTGATCTACATTAATGATTGAATATATAGCCTTAGTCTTTCATCCATGCACATAGAATCAGGAAAGGAACACAGACAATAAAGGACATGTTACCAAGTTAATTAAAATTGCAAGTAACTGGTTTAACACTGTGTGGAATTGAAGGGTCAGTGTAGATCATGCACCTCCAATTATCCCACCAAAGAGAGCAGAGAAATAGGGTACTTATCCACCTGCTCTCATTAGTCATTAGTTGAGCACTGTTACTAAAGACCCGCATTATTGGGCAGCACTTCTAGCCTGCTGTTAGCAGGCAGAGTGAGTTTGTCTTGTCAAAGAAAGCTCTCAGCAAGTGATGTAGATGCTGGTGGCAGAAGCCAGGCTGAAAGGTACTATATTGGTAAATTCCATGAGGTTGTGGACAGGGTAATGTCAACGTCTGCTGACAGAGAAACCTTGGAAGTTACCTGTTGAAGATGGCAGAGCCATCATAAACCTGTATTTGTAAATGACTATGTGGAATTCACCTCTCAACACTGCAGATTGGACTTCAATAGATCAAGAAATAAAATTCTACAAGATAAAGAACAGAGATTAGGAAGCTTACGCATTACAGCAAAAAAACAAAAGGTAAATAAATATTACACATTTTTCTGATTCTAAAGGATTCTAAAAAATGAAGAATCACATTTTTAAATAGCCTGAATCTTTCACTGAAGTCAGGATCCCATTCCCTCCATTTTAAATGCCTTATTTAAAATTCTTCAAAAGCTGTATTGAATACTCTTTGTAACTCTCATTTTGCATTGCAATGGAGACATGCATAGGACATTATTGATTTGTTTTCAATATGAAAATTTTTTTCTTGCTAATGTGTTATCAGAATCACCAGAATTTTTGAATCTGACTATATCCTCATTAATTACTAAGATGTCTACAGGCTTCATTACCATTCAATTAAACAGAAACTCTTTATTTTAGCAAGAATTTTTGAGTGCCTTGTAGACATTATGATAAAAACAAATGAAAATAGAGATCTTAAGATCTTAAAATATTAAGAAAGATCCTTAGTGAATTTTTCTCACCTGGATTTGTACTTCCTCTGATTTGTTGACTTCTCTTTCAGCTTTTATCACATTTTACCACGGATAGGTTATTCTGAAGGTTTTTTTTTTTTTCCTTTTTGGGTATCTGATTTTTCTATAAATTAATTAAAATTCAATATACTTCTATTTTACTATTATTAGCTACCCTCATCATTGTCATAAGAATAGGTTGTTTATTGAACATAGAAAACTCAAACCAACAATTCATGTACATTGTATATTTTAATCAACATAAACACCCTGTAGGATGGGCAGTAATGTTCTTATTGGTAGATAAAAATATGAAATCTAGGAGATATTGTCACAAATGATTCCAGAGCTAGTAAGTGGCAAGGCCAAATTTAACTCAAATCTGGCTAAGCCAATATATTCTATGTCATATGCCTCCTCCCTCAGTGGATTTATGGTGCTATATATCTAATGCCCAAAGTTCTAGTAACAGAAAAAGCAGATTAAGAACCTATAATATAAAATGTTATTTGAGATATTTATCATTGACTTCAAAGATTAAGAATATTTACTAATATTGAAAACATTCATTTGTGGAAATCTGTGCGCTTAACTTAGGTGACTTTACAATAATAACAAACTGGACACAAAAAGGAAAGAAGGAGTATTATTATGTGCACTGTTACCAGGTTATAAAAAGATAAATCAGTTGCCATTAATAATTTGTTCTAGGTATATGTCTCTGGCTCAGAAAAATCACATACATATACATATTCGGCAGATTCCTCTATTTGTTGTTATCTGAAGAAATCTATTAATTTCAAATGTGTCACATATTTGAGTAAAGAAAGAAAAAATAATTAATATGGTGCAACAACATTGTGTGGGATTTACTCATGTTACTGCCAAGATTTGAGCAGAATGTAAGAAATTAGCATTGATCATCAATGTCTCAATTTCTTTCAACAAGCTAATCACAGTCACATCTGGAGTCTTTAATTGTGCCTCACAATTAGCTTAGCATACTACAAGAGCCAATTAAAAGAGTTGGAAAAGGCAAGCTGAGGCTAAGCAATTTAATGAAATAGTATATTTTTCTGAAGCTACTGTAAGCATACACAATTAGTTATAGAATTACACTTTCATTTCCATTTTTTCGTAGTTAGAAACCTCAATGTAATGAAATACTCTGATAAACAGACATGTTCCTGCTTTTCCTTTTCTCACTGTTACTGTCTAATTTGCTATCAAGCTCTTATTCTTTAAACTTATACTCTTTATTTACTATTTTGTGTTTTTTCCCTTTTCATGCAGAATGAAGGTGGCAATTTGTTTGTTAAGAGGTATATATGTATATGGTGTTTGAAAAAGGATTTAATTTCTCCTAGGAATTACTATAAATGATCTCTCAAGGAACGAATATCCCTTAAAGCAGTAGAGCATAGTGCCTTGGTTTCCAAATTTTAGTATGCAGGTGTCACCTGGGGTGTTTTGGAAAACTGCATATTTTAGAAATCCATCTTGCATATTTTAATTCAATAGTTGAGGAATGGAATCAGGAAACTGAATTTTAATAAGTAAATTGGCAGATCTGATTCTAGTAATCTGCTACTGGAGAATCATTTGTGAAGATTCTAAGAATAAAATATCTGAAATCAAAATTACTGAGGAGGCCTTGGTTATCAGTCTATATTGACTTCTGCGTGAGAGACATCTAGTGCTTAAGTCTGTATGTTTTCTTGAGTTCCAATAGCTCTGTTACTAACATGCAACCCTGGTTAAGAAATCTTTCCTATTGCTGGAACCCCGGAACAGCCAGTGTATATATTCATCCATCTCTTGCCAGTAACTGCAGCAGTCTTCCCATTGGTCTTCCAGCCTATTTCATCTGCACTTAGTTGTAGTGCTAATATCTGGGCAGCCTAGAGAATAGTGGTGCCATCCAGTTTGCCTAAAGCACAAAATCAATATAACTCAACTGTCCAGCATCCTATTCAAAGTGGTAGTCATCACATTCAAGTTGAAAGTTCAAGTGTACTGGAAGCAGAAGGTGATAATTAGTTTTCCTGCTTATTAATATTATCTAATAGCCCTTCATATCTATAGAACTATCCTGATTGTGTTTTTAACTATAATCCTGTTTGAAATGGCAGCACTGAATTTAATTATGTTACAAGCTTCTTGCTCCTTACCTAACATACTTTTATTTTGTGCAGTGGAATTTTGCTTTCACATGGCAGCAGAGACTAAAAGGCAAAAGAGATGGAAGGGGAATATTCACCACCCCAAGACCTTTTATAAGGCACTAATTCCATCCATGAAGGTGGAGCCCTCATGGCCTAATTATCTCCTAAAGGCCCCACCTCTTAGAACTGTTACATTGAGGGTTAAGTTTCAACAAGAAGGGAGAGACACAAACATTTGGGCATTACCACTTGACATGATCATTAGTGAGTCTGTTTTTGAACTTTTTACTCTCTTATAGTGCTCTATGGGTATTCCATTGCACTCAACAGCATGTTTTCTTTAAATTACTATAGTTTATAATAAGTCTTGATAAGTTCTCCAGGTATCTTTTTCTGTCACATTACCTATTCTAGATATCTATATTTCAAAATAAATTTAAGAATAAACTTCCCATTTTTTACAACAAAAGTAGTAAGATTTAGATTGCTTACGGTATATATGGGTAAATTTGAGAAAAATTTTACATTGTTATGCCTTCCAATTTATTAACAAGGCATATTCCTTTTTTATTTAGGTCTTCAGGTTTTCCTTAAAATGTTTTATAATTTTTCACGTAGAGACATGATATTTTCCTCATTAGCTTTATAGGTACTTGATTTTAATGATATTGTAAAAAGTATTTTTAAATCTTATTTTCAAATAACTTCTATGTATACATATATACACACACATATATAACATAGCTGATTTTTGTATCTTAGCTTATCAAGTGACCTTCTATGTTCACTTACTCATGTGATTATATATTTTTATACATATATGTTAATATATATAAATTTTCTATCTGTACGATATGCCCAAATATTGAGCTTTACTTTTCATTTATATTCCTTTAAACATTTTTGCAGTACTTGAACTGATTAGATTCACAAGCACCATATTAACAAGAAGTTGTAAATATTCTTGTTTCTAATTTCAAACAACATATTTCAATATTTTTAATATTATTTTAAATGCTAACTTTACTTATAAAATCATTATCTATTATTATATTAAAGAAATTTCAATTTCTTGTTTGCTGATCTCTTTTATCATGCACACATCTGAATTTTATCAAATTGTTTGTACCTTGAAAGTTAACTGTATTATATCTTCCCTTTATTTTTTTAAGTGAATGAATAATTTTAGAGTGTTAAACCCATAAGCATTCCTAATACTAAGTATGCATATTCAGAATACATTATCCTTTTTATATAATCACTGGATTGGATTTGCTAATTTTTTTAAGGATTTTTGTGGTAATGTTCATGAGAGATAGCCTGTCACTTTCTTTGCTTGTAATGTCATTGTCATGTTTTATAAACAGTCTGAGGCTGGCCTCATCAAATGACTGAGAAGTAGTTCCTCTTTTTTATTGTTTGGAAGAGTTTGTGTCAGACTGGTATTCATTTACCACTAAACATTTGGAAGATTTATCCATTGTTGTTAACTGGGACTAAAGTTTTTATTTGTTTGCTTGTTTGGGAGGTTTGGGATGGTGTGTTAAACATTGATTCAGTTTCTTAAACAGTTATGATCTATTTTTTCTTGACTCAATATTGGGCAAGATGTGTTTTTCAAAGAATTTCAAAGACTTAAATTTATTGTCATAGAGTTTGTTCAATGCATCCTCTTTATTCTTTTTACTGTTGGGTTTGTGGTGATGTCTTCTATTTAAACCACAGAGGACAACTTGCTATTCTTTGAACAACCTAAGAATGTTCTTATACCAGAGCAATTTGCACTATAAAGTGTTCTATGCCTGTGTATTTTTCTTTTTGACAATTTTTTAAAGTGCTTCCTCACAAACATCAGTCACTCCCTAAATGTCAGCTTATAGGTGATGATTTTCATGAGAACTTTATATTAAAAATATCAACATTTACCACCCCAAAATAAACACACTCTATCCCTCTAACAATGCTATATTTTTTGATATTTCCTTTTACCAGCTGATTCTCTCTCTCCCCCATATGTGTGTGTATGTATGTATGTGTGTGTGTGTGTGTGTGTGTATATATATATATATATATGATATATAGTAGTTAGTTATGCACATAGATAAACACAAACACCTGTGTTTGTATTATGAATATGTATAATTATATTAATTATGAATATGTATAATTTAGTTTTAATATAATCAATGCTTAAAAATTAACTATCAATACAAAAACAGGAATAGAGACAATAACTTATAGCTACCCACATAAACTTTATTCAGGAAACTCTTACTTCTTACTTAAAGTAACTGCTTTCCTGAATCTGATATGTATTATTTATTAGCATGTTATAAAATATAACATGTGGTTTTTGTTACAGTTGATTTTAACTTTATAACAAAACTGTATTATATAGTTATAGGGATTGGGTTAATGTTACCTCAGTATTAGCTATTTGGAGGATAATTTTATGTTAAGAATATTTCATAAGCCAATCTACTTGATTAATGACACTTAATGGGATAACTAATTTCCTCCAGTATAAACTTGTTGAGCTTGGATGCTACACACTTAATGTATGTTTTAAAAAAAACAAAAGCTATTGACTAAAGAACAGCTTATATTTATTATAAAATTTTCCTGTAGCAAATAAGAACTTAAGTTATATTTCTAATACTATTAGTTTACTAGTATATTAGTTTATTTTTAAACTAGTTGGTAATGTCTTCTTTTAAGAAAGACATTATCTTTAGTTTTGTATGCATATGCTGAGATGAACCATTATTCCAAAGTGCTTTATGTTTCTTCTCTACCTCCCCCTTTCTTAGCTGTATGTAGCATTTCAGCAAAATAATAATAAATCTCTATTTCTATAATATACAAGAGAAATGGGAATTTATAATATCTGTGCTTATTGATTTCTTCTTTCTTTCTTTACTATTATAACAGAAATTTGAAAAAGTCAAATTTCCAAGCTGCACAGTTAGAATTTATTTTACTTCACACTGAATATGTAATTTCCTCAGATTTTTCTAAATTATAAGTTCTTGACATTAGGGAATCTGTATGTTGTTAGCACTCTGTATATTTTTAATGTTTATGTCATGTTTACATTTACCTGTGACAATCAATAGTCCAAATGGAAGTGATAACAGAAGATTATCATGAAAGATTACATTTTATATAAAATTGCTCTTGAATGATGAACAATATCTTTTCGAAATTTTTGTAAGACTTTTTGGAGTGTGATTTAAAAAAAAATCATACCTAATTTGTAAGCAGGCTATAACACATGTACTTATATAAGACTTTTCATTTTCAGGTGACTATCAGAAGAGAATTATGAACTTGGCAAAAATTAACTTTGCTTTATCATTCTTGTATAATACACATGATGTTTAATCAAGACCCTTTAGCAGTTTGTGAATATAAGGTTTGATACTCATCATAAATATATCTTTTCTGAGCATTTCAACACCTGGGGTGAATTATGATAATTAAGTATTACATCGCTATGTTCTTACTTTGCCTTTCCATCCCCTACTGTGAAAATTCAATTTCCAGATGCTTTTTATGTTTCTAGTTTAAAGGTGTAAAAGAGATCTGCCTTTTCTAAACTATCAGTTTTATTATATTAGAGATTCATTTTATAGCACTCTTTCAGCACTTTATTATTTTTCTAGCCAAATTAGAACATGGAATTCTCAGGGGACAAAATAGGTTCCGCACTTATAGGATAAGTTTCAGTGAATGAATTTTAATACTTTAACTTATTTTAGCTACTAATTTTTATGAGAAGATAAGTAAGGTATAATTAAAATATAGAATTTGTTGTCTGAAGACATGTAATAAAATCCCAATATGATCATATTTTTCTTATTAGATCAAGTGGAAATAACGCCTTCCTCACACAAATGAGATAACCAATATAATTCAGCCTATAAACTATACAGCTCAACACAAGTATTAAGGTAGTGTTGCTATTGTTGCAATGATTATTATTTTATTTAGGTATATATTACTAAAGTTGACCTTTTATGTATAAAAATACTATGTAAGGTGCTTTATAGTTGCAAAATGGGGAAAGATAAAGATGTGTAGATGACTATGGAGAAGTAATGTGTAAAATATTATAAGATTTTTTTAATTGCCTTAAAAGAGTTACTAATTTTTTAAATCTACTCCTTAATTGACAGGATAAATTTTGACAATGAATATTTAATATTACATTGATTTAGTCTATAAATTCTTTGGGCTTACGAAAACAATTTAAGTGAAAATGCATAATAAATGCTGGAATAATTGGGTGAGTATATATACATATACCCATATATGTATATATAAATATTTGTCCTTATATTTGTAAGCATTAATATATATTAGTTTCTTAAGTATCAAATGTCTGATTTCCTTAAGTACTAAATTTGACAGTTGATATCTCTGACATTTCACTTGGACACTTCTTGTTTTATATTTACTTGTGAAGTTACATCTTCAGTCTTTCAAATTCATGTTTTGGCTTGTGATTATCTTTCAAAAATTGTTTGGAGCAATTTTTGTGAAACCATGACTAAATCAAAAATTTGTGTTATTTTCAAATATGAGTTCCATTGTGAAACCAATGCAGTGCAGACAGCTTGAAATATCAATGAAGTTTTTGGAAAGGATGTGGCTAAGGAATGCACAGTACCTTGATTTGAGAAGTTTGGTTCTGGTGATTTAAATCTTAGAGTATTGTTTTTTTTTTTGTCGTTTTTTTTTGTTTGTTTGTTTGTTTTGAGACAGAGTGTCGCTTTGTTGCCCTGGCTAGAGTGAGTGCTGTGGCGTCAGCCTAGCTCACAGCAACCTCAAACTCCTGGGCTTAAGCGATCCTACTGCCTCAGCCTCCCCAGTAGCTGGTACTACAGGCATGTGCCACCATGCCCGGCTAATTTTTTCCATATATATTTTAGTTGGCCAGATAATTTCTTTCTATTTTTAGTAGAGACGGGGTCTCGCTCTTGCTCAGGCTCGTCTCAAACTCCTGACCTCGAGCGATCCACCGACCTCAGCCTACCAGAGTGCTAGGATTACAGGCATGAGCCACCTCGCCTGGCCCTTAAATCTTGAAAATAAGCAACATGGGCAACCTGAGACCAAGGTGGATAATGATGAGCTGAAACCTGTAGTGAAAGCAAATCCATCTCAACCTACCCATGAATTAGCAGCAAGGTTTGACATTACTATTCCAGCAATATTGGACCATTTGAAACAAATTGGCAAGGAAAAGAAGGTGGATAGATGGGTTCCGCATTAATTAGATGAGCATCAGAAGAGAAATTGTCTTGAAGCTTGCCTTTCTTTGTTTTCATGACATAAAGGTGAACTACTGCTACACCGTATTGTTAGATTAAAAAAATTAGTAACTCTTTTAAGGTAATTAAAAGGCCAATCCTCTTGCAAGACAATGCTCAAACACATATCACACAAATAGCATTGCTCAAACTATAGAAGCTGGACTTGGAAACTCTCTGTCATCCACTGTATTCACTAGATTTTGCACCAACTGACTACTACTTCTTCCAGGCTTAGGACCACTTCTTGCAAGGACAAATATTCTATCCTCAACAAGCTGTGGAAAAAGCCTTTTGCAATTTCGTCACTACTCATTCTCTAGGCTCCTTCACTGCTGGCATAAATAAACTACCATAAAGACGGCAAAGGTGTGTGGATAGTTTAGGCACGTACTTTGATTAATTGTACTGCTTCTTGTTTGAGATATGATAAACCAGACTTTTGATTCAAAATCAGACATTTCATATTTAATGACCTAAATATGGCTGAATCTATCACATAACAGAATTTCAAATACTATTTCTGAAAAAACAAAAGGTAAATGAAAAATTATGAATGAGAAGTTTAAAAAAAAAGGGTGACTTGATGCAAGCATTACATATATTCAGAGTTTTCTTTTTGCTTTTTTTTCCTTTATTTTTTTTGGTGACAGTCTCCCTCTGTTGCCCCAGCAATGTAGTGGGGTCATCATAGCTCACTGCAAACCCAAAGGAAAAAAAGACATTCTATGAAAAAAGACACCTGTACTCAAATGTTCATAGCACCATAATTCACAATTGCAAAGATGTGGAACCAACCCAAGTGCCCATCATACATGAGGGGATTAATAAAATGTGGTATATGTATACCATGGAGTTCTACTCAGCCATACAAAAAAAATGGTGAACTAATAACTCTTGTATTAACCTGAATGGAACTGGAAACCATTCTTCTAAGTGAAGTATCACAGAATGGAAAAAAAAATCACCTGTACTCACTATTAAATTGATAGTAATCTGTCAATACTTATGTTCACCTATGGAAATAACATTCATCAGAAATCAAGCAGGTGGCGGGGGAGCAGGGGATGAGTAAATTCACACCTAATGGGTACAATGCATACCATCAGGCAAATCCTACTAGATCTAAACAAAGTGAAAAACAACAGCATCATAATAGCTGCGGACTTTAACACCTCACTGGCAGAACTGGGCAGATCTTCCTAGCAGAAAATAAACAAAGTAACATTGGACTTAAACAGGACTCTAGAGAAAATGGGCATAACAGACATTTACAGAACATTCTACTTCAAAACTGCTGAATGTATGTTGTTCTTATGAGCACATGAAACATTCTCTCAGACTGATCACATCTTAGACCATAAAACATGTTTCAACAAATTAAAAAAAGAATAGAAATTATACCATATATCTTTCTCTTAACATCAAAATAAAAAAAAAGAATATTTCTTATTTTCAGCACGTGGAATATTTACAAACATTGACCATATTTTTGTTTATCAAAGTATTCTTAATAAACTCAAACGATTGATGTCATACAATCAGTCTTTGACTAAAGTGCAAATTTTTGATATGAATAACAGAATTATAAATTAAGTAAATTACATACATTTAAAACTTTAAAAAAAGATATCTTTCAAACTCATTGGCCTAATGAAAAAAAGGATATGGTTAAAATTGAAAAAGGTAGTTTTAACTATATTTTAGAAATCTTCACCATTTTTTTCTCTACTCATGGTGGGTAGAGTCTTTTCTTTCACCCTTATCCTTTGTACTTGGCCTTGGGACTTGTTTTGGCCAGTGGGATGTTCCATGTATGTAAGGGGGAAACTGAAATATGATTGTGCAGTTTTTTTCTTAAACTTTTACCATCGCCATGAGAAGAGATTCCCATAGCCAGCTGCCCTTTTCTTAGTCAAGACCCCAGGATAAATACACTTGGAGTAGACCTGAACTTAATCCACAGTAAAGACACAAGCCCCACTCAACCTATAGGTTGTAACAGAGCCACTCAACTAAGTTAAATCTGGATCAGCTGAACCAGCTCAAATGAAATTAGTGAGTTTCCCCAGAGGTCCCAGAGACACATGATAAGTTAATATTTATTGCTTTATGCCACTGAAATATTTTGCTTTTTTGATACGCAGTATTATTTTACCAATAGTTAAGCAATATGTAACTTACATAGATTTCAAAGAAGTAATTCATCTGAGAATCTGAAACAGCAGTACTAAGGAGCAATTTTATAGTAATTACACTAGAGAGCAAAAAATGTTCTAAATTAATGAGTTAACCATCCAGTATAAAAATATAGAATTAGAAAAACAGAATAAGCCTAAAGAAAGTAGGACACAATTAACAAAAATAGGTCCAGAAATTAAGGTACCAGAAAACAGAGTTGTGATGGTTAATATTGAATCACTTTGTGCTATAGGGTGCCCAGATATTTGGTGAAATATTATTTGGGATGTGTCTGTGAGGGTGTTTCTGAATGAGATTAATATTTGAATTGGTAGACTTAGTAGATTGCCCTTCCTAATTTCGGTGGGCCTCTTATAATCAGGTGAAGGCCTGAATAGAGCATAAAGGCACACCTGCCATGATTATAAGGTAATTTTACTTGCCTGACTGTCTTAAAGCTAGGACATTGTTTTGTTTTGTTTTGTTTTTGTTTTCTGGCCTTCAGACTGGAGCTCCACTATCTGGGTCTCCCACTTGTCAATTGCAGATCTTAGGACTTACCAGTCTCCATAATTATATCAGCCAATTCCTCATAAATCTATATCTATACTATTATATATCTATATCTAATCTACATAACTATATCTATGTATATCCTATTGGTTCTGTTTCTCTGGAAAACCCTAATACAAAAGCATAACGATAAAAATAAAGGTTTTTTTTACAAACCAACTAAGAGAAATACATCTGGCAGAAGTAATAAATAAAAAAGAAAGAAGGTACACATTAATTATAGAAATGACATATAAATATAAGTTATATAGATTTATTGCTATATGAGATTATATCAGTGCATCCAGAGACACTAAAAATATGGAACATCAATTTTAGGAAACTACTTTGCAAATCATTTTAGTATAATTAGCTAATTTGTAATTTCCTAAAAAATACAAATGACAAAAAGAGAAAACAAAAAAAAATTACTATTGTCATTATATTTTGCATGAATAATAACATATCTTCCCACAAAGCAAACACTAGGCCCACATGGATATAGAAACTAATTTTACAAGGTGATCTAGAAATAGATTATTTCCATTTTATGGTAATTAATTCAGAGATGAGATAAAGAACACTTATGACTGAAATTATTTTATGTGTTTGATATTAATTAAATATCAAAACTAGATAAGGACAAAATTAAAAGCTAAACTGTGTTTCAAATTTTTTTTTAACTCAAATAAGAAAATGCTAAGAAAATATTAACTACTTCATTCCACAAATGGGAGTTAATCAACTATTACCACATTCAGTTTATTTCAGAAATTTGAAGTTAATTTCATATTAGTTATGATATTAACTGATTTATTATATAAATTGATTTAAGGATAAATACAAATGATTATCTTAATGGGTGCAAAAAATATCTTAGAAAATTCAAAACTTATTTATGGAATAAAAACATTCCTAATTAACTAAAAATTGAAGGAAACTTGCTTCCTCTGAAAAAAATGGTAGCAACTACAAAACTTAGAGTGCTAAATGAAAATAGATTAAAAGTATACTTGTAAGGAGTAACAAAATAAAGATGCCCCAAATTACTATTTAAATTCGTTTTGAAGACTCTGTCCAGTGCAATAAAATAAGAAAGTATAGGCAGAAAAAAGCAAAAAAGTCCCACTTTAATATTTCACACTCGCGGCCCCTCGCCTCGGCGCAGGTCCGCGTCTGTCCCTTTAAGAGATAGGGCACCGGAGACCCGCCAGAGGCTTAGCTGTGGGAACCGAGATGGCGACCGCGCATCCGCCGGTTGCAGGCGCCCGGGGAGAGCGTTCAGAGCTCAGCAGGCGCCAGGGCCCACAGCAGCTCCCCGGCCGGAGAGCTGCCGCAGGGGCAGAAAAGAGTAAAAAAGTCCCGCTTTAATATTTCATGATCGCGGCCCCTCGCCTCGGCGCAGATCCGCGTCTGTCCCTTTAAGAGATAGGGCACCGGAGACCCGCCAGAGTCCAAGCTCTCGCCCGCCTATGTCACCTGTCCTCTGGTGCCCATCCTACATAAACTATTCTTCAATATTGAGAAGGATGGAATTCTCCCCAACACATTCTACCAAGCCAATATAACATTGATACCAAAACCAGGAAAGGATGCAACAAAAAAAGAAAACTACAGACCAATTTCTCTCATGAACGTAGATGCAAAAATTCTCAATAAAATCCTAGCAAATCGTATCCAAGTGCTGATTAAAAAAATAATTCATCACGACCAAGTAGGCTTCATCCCAGAGATGCAGGGGTGGTTCAACATACGAAAATCTATAAATGTAATTAACCACATAAATAGAAGCAAAAATAAAGACCATATGATCCTTTCAATAGATGCAGAAAAAGCATTTGACAAAATTCAACACCCTTTTATGATAAAAACACTTAACAACATAGGCATAAATGGGACCTACCTAAAAATAATACAAGCCATATATGACAAACCCACAGCCAACATCATACTGAATGGGGAAAAATTGAAAGCATTCCCACTCAGAACTGGAACCAGACAAGGCTGCCCACTGTCCCCATTACTTTTCAACATAGTATTGGAAGTCCTTGCAAGAGCTATCAGACAAGAGAGCAGAATCAAAGGTGTCCAAATAGGGACAGAAGAGATCAAACTCTCACTGTTCGCTGATGATATGATGTTGTATCTGGAAAACCCCAAGGACTCAACCAAGAGACTCCTGGAATTAATTAACGAATTTAGTAATGTCTCAGGTTACAAAGTCAATACACACAAATCAGAGGCATTCATATATGCCAATACCATTCAATCGGAGAACCAAATTAAGGACTCAATACCTTTCAAAATAGCAACAAAGAAAATAAAATATCTAGGAATATATTTAAAGAGGTAAAGGACCTCTATAAAGAGAACTATGAAACGATAAGGAAGGAAATTGCAGAACACGCAAATAAGTGGAAATCCATACCATGCTCATGGATTGGAAGAATTAACATCTTTAAAATGTCTATACTACCCAAAGTAATCTATAGATTCAATGCAATTCCTATTAAATTACCAACATCATTTTTCACAGATTTAGAAAAAATAATTATACACTTTGTATGGAAACAGAGAAGACCCCGTATAGCAAAAGCAATCTTAAGCAATAAAAACAAAATGGGAGGTATTGATTTGCCAGACTTCAAACTATACTACAAAGCTGTGGTGCTTAAAACTGCTTGGTATTGGCACAAGGGCAGGGACACAGACCAGTGGAACAGAACAGAAAACCCAAATATAAAACCATCCTCATATAACCATCTAATCTTTGACAAAATAGACAAAAACATACTCTGGGGACAAGAGTCCCTATTCAATAAATGGTGCTAGGAAAACTGGATAGCCACATGTAGAAGACTGAAACAGGACCCACAGATTTCACCTCTCACAAAAATCAAATCACGGTGGATAACAGATTTAAACCTTAAATGGGAAACTATTAGAATTCTAGAAGAAAATGTAGGAAAGACTCTCACAGACATTGGTCTAGGCAAAGAATTTATGAAGAAAACCCCTAAGGCAATCGCAGCAACAACAAAAATAAACGAATGGGATCTGATTAAATTAAAAAGCTTCTGCACAGCCAAAGAAACAGTCACGAAAATAAACAGACAGCCTACAGAATGGGAAAAAATTTTCGCATACTACACATCAGATAAAAGACTGATAACAAGAATCTATTTAGAACTCAGGAAAATCAGCAAGAAAAAATCAAACAATCCTATCAAAAAATGGGCAAAGGACATGAATAGAAATTTTTCAAAAGAAGACATAAGAATGGCCAAAAAACGTATCAATAAATGCTCAACATCCCTAATCATCAGGGAAATGCAAATCAAAACCACAATGAGATACCACTTAACTCCGGTGAGAATGGCCTTTATCAAAAAATCCCAAAACAACACATGTTGGCGTGGATGCGGAGAGACAGGAACACTCATACACTGCTGGTGGGAATGCAAACTAGTGCAACCCCTATGGAAATCAATATGGAGATACCTTAAACAGATTCAAGTAGACCTACCATTTGATCCAGCAATTCCATTATTGGGCATCTACCCAGAAGAACAAAAGTCATTCTTTAACAAAGACACCTGTACCCGAATGTTTATAGCAGCACAATTCACAATCGCAAAGATGTGGAAACAACCCAAGTGCCCATCAATCCACGAATGGATTAGTAAACTGTGGTATATGTATACCATGGAGTACACTCAGCTATAAGAAATAACGATGATACGACATCTCTTTGGTTCTCCTGGAGAGAGCTGGAACCCATTATACTAAGTGAAGTATCCAAAGAATGGAAAAACAAGCATCACATGTACTCACCAGAAAACTGGTTTCCCTGATCATCACCTAAATGTACATCGGGGAAGGATACCAATTGGATATCAGACTGGGATGGGGGGGGTGGGGGGAGGGGATGGGTGTATGCCTACATGAGGAGTGCGTTGCGCACCCTCTGGGGAATGGTCTTGCTTGAAGGTGCAGACCCGGGGAGGTGGGGGGGGGAGGGGATGGAGGTATGACTACATGATGAGTGCCAGGCGCACTGTCTGGAGAATGAGAATGGACGCGCTTGGGACTCTGACTTGGGGGGATGGGCAGGACATGGACAATGTATATGACCTGAACTTATGTACCCCCATGATGAGCTGAAATAAAAAAAAAAAAGTCAAAAAACAAAAAAAAAGAAAGTATATAACTTTTTAAATATGGCAATGTAAGAATTAGATAGGAAGTCTGTGTTTTTACAGAAACAGTCTTACATACACAAACATACATTCACACTGAAAACAAAACAAAACAAAAACCCACAAAATACTTATTACTTGACCTACTACTATAATTATCCAAGGACATTGACAAAATGTTGGAATAAAAAAAATCATATAAACATATTGTTAATTTTCAAAAAATAATAGAAAATGCAATTTAAAGGGAGATGAACTTAAATCATAAGGAAAAAATCAAGGTTTCTAAAAACATATCATAAATGATACACAAGATATACATCTCTGAAGAAAATTATTAACCACCATTGGTGAAGAAAATATAAGTTCCTCAAACTTATACAATTGCAATTAGTGTTAAAATACTGAAGAGTGTTTCTCCGCAGTATATGCTTAACATATACAAAGTAGAAAGCTTATGTTTTACACATATTTTAATATCCACATCATGTCAAAAATTCTTAAAGATGTTCTTTCTTTTATATTTCAGAGGCTAAGATTAAATGGAATGCTAATGTTTTCATAAAATTACCAGTAAGCTGACCACAAGCTTTATGGAATTAAGAAGTGTTACAGAATTACTAAATTTTGATCAAAATGGTCTAGTTTTTTTAATGTGTCCTTTTGTAATTACATTTAGTTTCCATGAAGAGTTAATTAAAATTATTTACGTTGAAGGCATTTGTTCTCAAGTTTAGTATAAGTCACAGATATCAAAATATAATTTGATTTTTTTATTTTAGAAACTAAATCACACAATGAAACAAAGACATTAGCACTAATTTAGAAGTTACAGATCAAGGAAGATATCTTTTCAATAATATGAGACACACTTGTTACCTACTTAACTTAAAATCAAATCTCTTTCATTAATAAAGTATCATAAAATCGTTAAAACCTTAAGAAAATTACGCAGTCTCTTAAAAATCCCTTTATTTCATGCACAAAAAGGGAATAATAACAATATTGCTATTATTGAACTTCACTAATTTATTTTTGGATTAATCTTCCATAACTATTAATCTGAACATTGAACATAAAATCCCATCTCTGATCCTAAGAAACTCTACATAGTAATCACTATTCACATATGATTATGTAAATTCCATTTCATCATGGCATTTCTTTATTACATCACAACTAAGATATAAAACTCTTTTAAAATAAGTTACATCCACTGCTTGTGAGTGCACTGAGAACTTGAATCTGAAATTTTCTTTCTTTCAATGCCAAAGATCTAAAGACTTTGCATTATTAACATACACAAATAATAATAAATTTGACTTCACATAAATTGATTAGTCATACATTGGCTCTGTGTGTGTGTATATGTGTGTGTTTGTGTCTGCGTGTGTGTGGCATTTTATACCCCAATCAGTCTCAATGAATTAGAAGTCATTGTAAATCCACAGCATTATAATAAAATGGGTTTACCATCAAAGACAAAATTTTCCCCCAGCTGTGTATACAAATATGTTTTGGTCAGAGCAATTATGTAAATTTATGTTGTGAAATTATTGCATTAAGTGATTTAGTCATCAAAACACTAATTTTTGTTATCACAATATAAATATAAAATTGATTACAAATCATCAAGGTAAAGCTATTTGCAATGGAAATGTAATTGAGATGGTAAGATTGAGGAAATTAATGTTGAGCTAAATGAGGTTATTTAAAACACTTAAATTGTGATTGCATTATTTTAAATTTCACTTTCATTTAAGGAATTTAAATATGCAAAAAGATGATTCTTAAGATATGTGATTTTTATTTTTTGTGATACTTCTACAATCTTAAATAAACTTCACCTCTCATCAATTTCTTTTTAAGAAACAAATTCAAGTCCTAATTGTAAAGAACATTTGCATTTAAAGGATTTGTTTCTATAGTCTTCCTTCTACCTGGTGTGCTCCATACCGTCTTCATAGAAAACTTGAAAAAAATGTAACTCAACAATAACTTATATAGAGTAAAACCAAAATATCTTAGCCATGGTCTACAAGAAAATTCATACATGAATTACCTTTTCTCACATTTTTTATCTATTTCATTCCCCTCCCCACTTTACATTAATTTAAGCACTCATTTATTCATTGAGTGTATATCTTTTATTTATTTATGTATTTACTCATTCATATACATATGCATACATACATATATATATTTGTTCAAGTGTCTACAGCACCAAATCAGTTTCAAGCAAAGGGCAGAACTTCAGTGAATATATGTGTGTGTGTGTGTGTGTGTGTGTGTGTGTGTGTGTGTGTGTATAGTTTGTTTGTTTGTTTGTTTGTTTTGAGACAGAGTCTCGCTTTGTTGCCCAGCTAGAGTGCAGTGGCGAGATCATAGCTCATCGCAACCTCAATCTCCCGGGCTCAAGTGATTCTCTTGCCTGAGCCTCCCAAGTAGCTGAGACTAGAGGCACATGCGACCAAGCTCAGCTAATATTTTCTATTTTTAGTAGAGATGGGGTTTCATTCTTACTTAGGCTGGTCTTGAACTCCTAACCTCCAGTGATCCTCCCTCCTCAGCCTCCCAGAGTGCTAGGATTGATTACAAGTGGGAGCCACAGTGCCGGCCAAATATATATATTGTTATTTTGAGGCACATATCTTATCACAACTAAACTTCTAATTCCCTGAATATATCATGCTGTTTCTTACCTTAATGCACTTACTTGTTAATGCACTTCTTCAAGTTTTCCTTCTCTTGACTGGGCAACAAAGTGAGACTGACTCTGTTTCAAAAAAAACAAAACAAAACAGTTTTCTTTCTCTCTAGTAGCATACTCTTTACTCTTTACCACCATATTTACTTGGCAAACATTCTAGAAATTATTTTGAACTCTGGCCAAGTGAAGTTACTGTGAAGTTTTCTTTAAAAAAATTCCCCATTCATGGGCATGTACTGATTCTTTAATTTTACATTCATAGCCAGTATGAATAGCTCCATTTGTCAGTATAAAAGGAGAAAAAAAAATCTATTACAAGGCTGAGTTTTTTCTGTTTAGAGACATACATAGTACAAACAGCATCTCAAACGTTTACAGCAAAGAGAAAATTCATATTGTCTATCATTTTATTACAGTTGCTACAGTTATTGCTTTTTATTGACACGTAGTATATATGGTCCTTGAACATTTGGCCAGAGCTGTACTAGAGCTAAATCCTACATATCTAAATGCCAACACAGATCAATCTGGTGATTTTAAAGTGAAAAACCACCATTAAAGGTGCTTTTCTCTCAATATTATGCTTAACATTGTGTGCTTGCACCTGAGTTGCTCATCCCCTGTATCTTAAGGTCCATATAATTTTTTAGGTACTTAGACATTGTACTTAGAGTCTTCAACACCAGAGATACAGTCTCTAAAGTAAGTTAAATATATATCTTTATTAGAACCAACAAAAACTTTCCCTGGTCCCAGGCCCTGGATCTTACCAGTATATTCGCCAATTTTCTTTCCTGTCTATGAAACACAATAGGATCTCTATAACTTTCCTCCTTGACACAAACACTTCATTTCTCAAATGGAGCCCAAACTTCAGAAAATCAAAGTATTTTTAGATTGTCTTGAGATATCTACACTTACTAAAATGTTCTTTGTTTTTTGCCTGTTCAGTACAATTGGCTCCTAATTCTTTACTTTCAATATATGTCTTATTCTAATCCATCCCTCCACCGTCTCACATGCAATCTATGGGTTGGGGAAACTTCTATAAATCTATATTATATGGAGATTTATAAAAGGTCTATGTCCTCTTATAGGTAACCAAGGTGAAGCTTTGCCAGAGCAGAGAGCAATAAAGAACAAACTCCACTGACATTTAATCTATGAAGCTCCATCATGTTAAATATATTTCTGGTTTTGCTTAATATTTAATAATAGGGTATTCATGTACCTGATTAATCTTCTCCAATGTGAAGTCTTTTAAGCCAGGAGCCATATTTACCCATCATTTTATTTCAGTTTGCAATGATTTGTGTTATTGAGACTTAACATTATTTTTCTCCTATTAGTATTTTATTTCATTTATGGTTAGTCTATTGCTGTAGTTGCATGAGAAATATTGTTCTATAATTCATGATAGAGGTTTAGTTTTGAAATACTCATTTCAGAATCATAACATATATTAATTGAATCCTACTGTTGATGAGATCACATATTGGTATGTGTAGTACAAAAAGGGGACCAAATATAGACCCTTGTAAAAGTTCAGTTTCAGTAGAGTGAGCAGAGAAAAAGGATTTTGTGAAGCAACAGATGTTGAAAGGAATTAAGAACCTGGAGAAAATACCAATATGATACTCTTGAGAAAATCAAGTTTAAAGATGTTTTAATAATGGAAAATACTGCAAACTTTCAAATGATCTATGATGTTAAATTTGGCATGTAAGATATCATTGTAACTAATCAGAAGTATATGAGACAAAGTTTGGAAAATATAGTAAAGGATTAAAGAATTATGAAAAATAGAGACATCCTTACTAATAGGAAATAAAATTTGATATATTACACTAAGCAATACTAAGCTGTGTATGCCTGATTTTGTTACAGGTAGAAATCTGACACAGAGGAATACAGTTCTTTTAGTTGTGCAGAGAATCTAGATTTACAGGATAGCTCAAAAAAGTAAATTCTTACTATTGGATTGAGTCTTTATTTTTTCTGAATTTTTGAAGGCAAATTTCAATAAATATAGAATTCTAGGTTGACATTTTTGTTAGTTTTTTGTTTGTTTTCTTTCAGCATTCTAAATACTTCACTGACTTTTAGCTTGTACAGTTTTAGACAAGAAGTTGGCTGTAATTCTTATTTTTCTATAGGTAAGGTGTTTGTACTTTGTTTCTTTGCCTTCTTACAAGATTTTCTCTTGGGCTTTCTGGAGTTTATATATAAGATGCCTAGATATAGTGTTTTGTTTTGTTTTGGATTGGTTTATATTTAGCCTGCTTAGTGTTCTCTGAGTTTCTGGGATATATGGTTTGATGCCACTTTTTAACTTTGGAAAATTATCAGGCATTATGGCTTCAAATAAGCCATCTGTTTAGCTTTCTCTTTATTCTTAAATTATTCATCTCTTTTAGCATGCCAACTAGTTTTTCTATTAGATCCCTTAACATGATAAACATATTTATTTATTTTTTTTACTTTCCCATTTAACTTCAATCAGAAAATGTATTTTGACGTGATCACTTTATCAAATTTCTGTATTTTTTTCTTTTTTCTTTTTGATGATTATGGGTATATAATAGTTGTATATCTTTAGAGGGTAGATGTGAATATGGTTATTTTATATTCTCTGTGAGATAATTCCTACATATGACACTACTGAGTCTAATCTTGGTACTTGCATTGCCTCTTCAGACTGTTTTTCCCCCTTGACTTTGGCGTTCCTTGATATATATATACATTATATATATATCTCCAAATATAATGTAGTGAGAAATAGTAAACAAATTAGATAAGTATTTAGTGTGAGAGTATACATTAATCTGGCTAGGTATTGCACTGTGTTAAATGTTTGCTATAATCATTAGTGATAGACACTTCAAATTCCACTAGTGTCCTTCCTTTTTTCTTCCCTATTGATTTGGGGCTTCCCTACTTATTCCTTAGACAAAGTCGTCAATGTGGAGCACTTTCAGCTGTAACACATTGTTATTACATTAGGGTACAGGTATTGGGGTAAAGTTTTAGGGGAAGCTTTCCATAATCTGGAAATTATATCTCAGTTTTTTATTATTCCCATATCTCTGGGATGTGACCTTCATAATTATTTCTCCAGTAACATAGCTTTTATTAATAGTTCCTCTTTAGGTGGTGGGACTAAGAATGCTCATGAAAACTGTAATGGAAAGAACATTTGTTATTTATTTGTATTTATTTGTATGCTTCAACTGATAAAAATTGATGTTTACAAGACACTTATTCTGTTTTTTGCAGCAAAATGGAATTAAATTGCTCCATTTCCAAAAGTGTCAAAAATTCTATTTTATATCCTATTAAAATCTTTTGCTTCCTTTATTTAATTAATTAATCCCCATTATTTCAGATGATCTTCTTAAATGTGAAAACATGGAAAGTTCTATCTTAATTTCCTTAATATTCCTGACAATTTTAATGAGTACCAATAGTTACATTTAGATCTCAATTTTTTCCTATTAGTTTGTTATTGATATTATTTTTGGTAGTCCTTATCTATTTATAGCAATACTGTGATATTGCAAAGCGCTGGATTGACTACAAAGTGAGAGGACAAATCCTCAAGACTGCGATTACATCTGACACTAACTGCAATATCGGGGGTTAGGGGTTAGGGAAGATCTCCCAAACACCCTCATTTTAAATCATTTACTAGAAAGATTCACTGAAAGCTGTTATGGTTAAAGCTAATTACAGAAAATACACAGATTAAGATCAGGCAAAGGAAGGGATACAAAGGACAGACTCTGGGAATTTTCTAAACACAGAAATTTCTTTTCTTCTCCCCATGAATTTAGGACTTGTTACCCTCTCTGCATTGATGTGTAACAATATGCAGAATTTGGTCAACTGGAAAAGTTTGCCCAAGTCTTAGTGTTCAGAGACTCCATTGGGAGTCCATTATGTAAGCATGATTGCTTGCTTGATTGATTCTTTTATGTGATGGATCTCAACCTTCAGGCCAATTAATATATAACTCAAAACCCCATCCCTAATTTTTTTTTTTTTGGTCTTTCTATAGTAAGCAGGCCCTACCCTAAGAGTATATGGGTGTTGCTAGTCCCCACCCTAAATCACATTTTTAAGAGTCATATATAGTATGACTCAAGAACTCCAGAAAAACAAATTTACTCCTATCAGGTATGATATTCCAAGGTTTGAAACATTACTTCCCAGTAGCAAGTGTCAAAGGCCAGGCCTTTTCTTCAGGCAAGGACAAGCTATTTACTAGACCAATATTATACAATGCCTACTATCCTTTTCTCTATGACCAGTAACTATCATGTGACATATAACAAACTCCCCAAGCTAGTAAAAATAGATTAACATAATATATTAAGAAGTTCTTCATGGAGGTTACTACCAGAAGAGATAAGTAAAATAATTAAATATGGTTACCCTTGGGGAACAAGGGTAGAGAGTGGAGAAGAATGAGGATGAGTTAGGCAAGTACTATTGTTTTTCTTTATATCATGTTAAAAGCAAAACTTTAGATGAATAAAATTTAACTGAGTTTAATTGAACAAGGAATGACCCATGAATTGGGCAGCCCTCAGAATCAGAAGAAGTTCAGAGACCTCTGATCTACCATGTGGGCAGGTAGCATTTTATAGACAGAAAACAAAAGTGAGGTAAAAACATAACCAAAAATCTAAAACAACAACAACAACAGCAACAAAAACCCCAGCCTAACAGGTTGATTGGTCATGAATGATTACAGCTCAATGTTTGCTTTATTTGAACATGGTCTAATCAGTTGGCAGTCTATGACTGGCTAAAGCTCAGCTGTGATTGGCTGAGTCTAAGGGAGTTGTTACACGAAAGTATACTCCTAAATTAGGCTTTCAGTTTGTTTACATACTAAGGTAGGCTGTAATTTATTACATAGAGACTCAAGGTACAGAGGCATCCTAAGGGAAAATTTAGTTTAACAGTCTTTTGGGACAATTTGAAACTTTTCACTATGAGCATTTATTATTTTGATTTAGATATTTTTAAATATCAAAAGTATAAATACTACTTTTATATTTCATAAAAACTGTTTTGAATTTAGGGGTAAGAGAGTCCCACATAAATAAAGATTCAAAACACTTAAAAATATATTAATAGAAAAGAATTCTTGCTCAAACATCTTATGCATACCTATTTACTTATTATACAAATTTATGAATAAAAGCAAGTTTTCAGTTCAAATATTGTATAAACTGTCATATATATTAGTTTAAAATGATATTTTAAGTTGCAGTTTAGTATATATAATCCTTGTAATTAGGTCATGCTCATTTATTTTGATAGTGAGCTCAAATATTTTACTGATGATACATGAATATTAAAATGCTGTATGATAATTTATTAAAACTCAACTCCATTGTACCATAGTATTTGAAATATACTGCCAAAGATTTCATGCAGACAACTCAAAAGAAAATTACATATTTGACCTATTATTGAGAACAAAAAAGTATCTTCTCTTTGAAATTTTCATAGCATTTAATTAAATTTGCATTTAAATTTATTTGGACTATTTTCTAATTATTTTTTAGAACTAACTGACAATATTTGCCTGTGGAGCATTGTTTTATATTTTGTCTCTATGAAAAACAACGTTTTCAATGTTATATGTTAATATAACAGATAAATACTTTACATTTTTCCCATAGTAAGGAATGAGAGCTTTCTTTAGATTCTTACATTATATAATATACTCAGGTATTATATCTATTTAATGCTCCTAAAAATCACATAGAATACAATGGTTAAATTAACTCTTTGGAAATATATTTAACTGTTCTCAACTGAAGTTAAGTGAGCTTCTATTATTTATAAGTCATTGTGTAAGACATTACAAAGAATTAACTACAAAATCTGTGACAAGTCCCCTGTCATAGAGGAGACTTCGATTGATTAAGGGTGGTGAAAGTAATATTGATGGCTACAAGAGAAGACAAAATACCATAAGAGAGATACTAACAGTAACATAGGAAGACAGAATGTAACTGTGTTGCACATAGCTAAGGAATTAAGAGATTTCTTCCAAAAGCAGGCTGCATCATTTTGGGGTCTTGAAAACTGAGGAGTATCGTATAAAATTTTATTTCTACCAAACTGAAAGCTCAGTGGTGGGTTGTTAGATTCTGGAATGGATGGAAATGGCATCCAAGAACAAAGAAGTCTCAGAATAGAGTACAAGAGTGTCTACACAGGGATTTTATTTATAGAGAGATTGCAGAGCCAATGAGGCTTTTGAGGAGAGGGGTAGCTTCTCTTAGAATATCAAAGCCTGGATTAGGAGAAGAGGTCAACTACCTGGTGGTGCAGCCCAGTGTGGGGTGAGAAGGGCATTTTATGCAATGTAGAAGGATCAGAGTGGAGCTAGCATATTGATTATATATGGACAATTGATTAAATAAGTACATAAGTTAACATGAGCAAGGACTTTCACTTCCCAAGAAAGTAGTTGCAACTATGGAAACTGGAAGGGTAAAATGTACCCATTGGGGTTGAATTAGAATTGAGATATTAGAATGAACTTGTGGTTTTCAACTGATAGATCAATAGACAAACAGATAGAGTAATAAATATAGGCCTAAAGGTGTGCGTTTATATTTGTATATACTATATACAAAAGTTCTAGAGCTCTAGCCACTGAAACAGGCTGGAACCAAAAACATCGCAAGAGAAATAAGCACATTAGCACACACACTACATATATTTTCCATTCTACATATATTTCTTAATAAGCAAACCAGGGAACGTTGGGAAAATGTCTGATTTGAGAACTAGGGCAGTAAAAGTACAAGATGAATCTGGAGCATCTTGTTACTCCAGGAAGTTAGAAATTTCTGAAATTCAACATGTCAAAAGGATGTAGAAAACAACTACCATTAGTTAAATCTATGACAATTTAAGCTAAAAACAGTAATTTTAACAACTTACAATTTATTGCATAAAATATAAAAACACAAATCTATTCAGAAATAATAAATTTAAAGTTTGATAATGAATGATTTATTATATAATTGCACAGTTTAGTAAATTTCAAAAGGTAACTAAGAGTAACTTCTTAATGGAAAGACATGTCAGAATACATGTTAATGAAGTAATTAAAATGAATTTCATCAGTAACTGGGACAGACTGAAGCTTCACCATCTGTTAGGGATGCAATGAAAATGCAGCATAATTGTTGTGATATTCCTGCCAAATATACACACCCAGAATCAAACCGGAAGAAAACATCAAACACATTTAAATTGATTAGCAGTCTACAAAATAAATGGCCTGTAATCTTAAAAAGGTTATGAAAGTCAAGAAAAGTATGGGAAACATTCTAGAATGAAGACTAGATGTGATAACTAAATGCCATGCGGCATTCTGAACTGAATTATTTTAGATTATTTGAAAAATTTTTATGTTTATAGGGGTTTGAAGATTACATGTGATAATATAACATTCTTATCTTTATTTTAAATGAGTATGATATGGTTAAGAATGTGAATGTCTTATAGGTAGAAAACACACAGTAATATATTTAGAGGGTGAAAGCTCAACAATTTTATCTAAAACGTTTTAAGCTTGATTCAAAATCTAAGAAATACACTATTAATTAAAAAAAAACTAAATTTCCCAAGTGTTGGAGGTGAAAAAAGATATAACTATTCTCAATGCTTTCATTTTTTAATTCTTAATGCAATATACATGGAATACAAAATCAAAATCCTCATACTGAAGAGAAAAAAAAAAGTCAACCATGCTCAATATTTATTCTGGTTTTGTTGTAGAAACAAATCTGAATTGGTTAAGTACAGTCAATTCTACCTGTCCATAATACCTCACTTGCATTTTTTATTTCCAATACCATCACCTTTATCCAAGATCCTATTACCTTAGTACAATTTCTATAATACTGTTATATCATAGTATCATAGTATCTCTTTTGTAAGTCTCTTCCTTCTAAAATTAATAATTTCATAAAATAAATCTAGCAAAATCCAGGTTCTTTTCATGGTACTAGAAAAAATCTAAAATCCTCCACCATCATTATATAACATCCTAGTCTGGAATCTGTCACACCACTTAGTCTCTAGCTTCCACTTTTTACAGAAAATTATTTCAATTTGAATTATTTTCTGGTCATCAAATGAAACTCTTTTATTTCATTACATTTTTTGCGTCAAAAATTTATTATTCTTTAAGACTAGCTTATCTTTAATCTTCTCCATTAAAATAGTTGTTTCACGTGGCTGAGTATAGTTTCATGTATTTCCAGGATGGGTGTATACCTACATGATGAATGTGATGCACACTGTCTGGGGAATGGACATGCTTGAAGTTCTGACTCGGGGGGATGGGGGTGGGGGTAGGGGATGGGTGTATACCTACGTGATGAGTGCAATGTGCACTGTCTGGGGAATGGACACGCTTGAAGCTCAGACTCAGGGGGCTGGGGGGGGCAATATATATATCACCTGAACTTTTGTATCCCCATAATAAGCTGAAATTGAAAAAGTCATATTTATCAAATAACTTTTATGATACTTAAATGAATTACCCTTGCATTTTAGATATGTATATACAGGAGTTTTCTCCCTATTATTTTATGTTCTTTATGAGTGGAGATTCTAGTTTATACTGCAAAGTCTCTAGCAAACAAAATAGAAAGTGCTCACAAATTGCTGGCATCTCCACCTCCTCCAGTAGCAGAGCTCTTGCCTATACTAACACGACACCCCAGGGACTGAGAACTATCCCACTCAGAATCCCTGTCCCCACTGAAGTTGCATTACAGGCTCCACAAAAAAACACAACACAGGCCACTGAGGCACTCTTAGACACTACTGATGTTGATTATAGCCAAATAAATCATACACGGAGTACACTATGGTGCCCACCCACAACCAAACCAAAATACCTACTCAACTGATACTATAGGACACATCTACAGGAAAAAGTCTTTCCCTATGAAAGTTACTCAATAAAATTGGAAGAAGTGAACTGTTCCACCCAATGCACAGATATAAACACAGAGATACAAGAAACATGAAAAAGCAAGAAAATATAACACCTCCAAAGAAATTCAATAATCCTCTAGTAACACCACCAAGAAAAGGAAATCTATGAAATGTCAGAAATGAAAGTCAAAATAATGATCTTAAGGAAATTCAGTAAGATACAAGAGAACATTAATAAGCAATTCAACAAAATCAGGAAAATATTTCATAAGCTGAGTGAAAATGTAACAGATATAAAACAGAACCTAACAAATTATAGAACTGAAGAATTCAATGAATAAATTTAAAAAATTCAATTGAGAACTTCAACAATAGACTAGGCCAAGCAGAGGAAAGAATTTCTGAACTGGAAGACAATTTTTTTGAAACAACACAGACAAATATATATATTTTTTACATACTTGTTATTAAATTAATCTTCTCTTTTATATCCTTTTGGCTAAATTCTAATTTAATATCTTATAATCTAATTACTACACTGTGGCAGTAGTTTCTTAACTGGTATCTTAAACTTTGGGATTTCCTTTGCAATGAGACATATTCCACAATGCTGCATGACAATTATCCTGACATATTATACAAAGATAATCATTATATCTATTGATTAAAAACTCTTTACTAAGGAATAAATTTCATCTTTTTATAAATACATGAATTGGTAATGTGGCTCTATTTATCACTTCAATGTTATTCATTCACTGATTCATTTATTCAATGAATATTTATTGATCACTACCCTATGCATGGTACTATTCTAGGTTCTGAGGATATAGTGATAAACAAAAGAGACACATTCCCTGTCATCACTGGGGCTTGCATTCTGGTGTGGGAGAAAGTAATCAAATAAAAACATAAATGTATAGTACAATTTGATGTCAATTATACATTTTTTACCGTACTCTTCTTCAAAATAAGAAAAGAAATCTTTTTTAGGAAAAAAACTGTATAGATATTCCTACCCATCTGTAAAATAAATAACATAATTGATGACCTTGAATTGAATTCTCACAGGCTTTTTGAATTATCAGAACTGACTTTTAATATCTGATCTACCTTAAAAGATTATTTCATTCAGCCACCAGAATTTCAAATATACTCTTGATATTTGGTAAGAGTCATAAAAAGTTGATGACAATTTACATTTTCTTATACATAATTTAACACATTTTTCACTTAAATTGTATCTTCTATTTCAATGGCTTTGCATTTAGACTATCATGTGATTGAATACAAGAAACAAAAGTTAAAACAAAATATTTTCCTGCTGTTCTTTTTATAAATGAAGATTTAGCAGTCATAACACATAAACAATAAAAGCCCAAATGACAGATGGGTTTTCCCTGATATGCATATTATTTTAAAATAATTTTATGTTTATGTATATTTCTGAGTTTATAATTTAAATTAATTATTTGCTTTATTTTTGGAGTTGTTAAATGATAAATTTTCAAGTTTATTAAACCGTTTCTTTTCTAACTCCTTATTTATATTACTATTTATGATTGTTTTCTAATCATTACAAAGAAGTGAATTATGTGTTGATGAGTCAATAATTAGATCTAATCTAGAAAAGTTTTTTGAAAGTAATTGACATGTACTTAAAACTTTGTTTAAAATCAAAGTTTACAGCTGCCTTGGAAACATGATTTGAACATGAGTCATAATTTATATTTTATAATTTGCCATAACATGTATCATCTTAAGGAAAAGCATAATACAAATTGTGATACAATACTCATGAAACATATTTTAACTAACTCTTTATATGTCAATTATTATTACAATAAAAACTGATGCTATTATCAACTTTTACACAAAATTTAAAATTAATAGTTGAACACAACAAATAAGCTTAAAACACTACTCATTTTTGTCAAATGTATTATAAGTTGATAAAATTTGGCAAGTATATAAAGTAGTATTTCAAAATAGTATTGAATTAAGAAACACAAACAATAAAACCAACTTGAAAAATTGCTATAGCACATATAACAGTACTGTCCAATAGAAATATAATGCAAGTCAGATTTGTAGGTATAAGTTTTATAGTAATGACAGTTTTTTAAAATTTTAAGATGAAATTAGTTTAAATATTATATTTTCTTTAACCAACCATACCCCAAATATTTTCATTTCCCATTTTAATCAATATAAAAGTATTATTGAGATTTTATTTTAATAAAGTCTTAAAAACCTAGTGTGCATTTTACCATTACAGCACATCTCAATTTGGATTAGCCCTATTTCATGTATTCGATAGTGACACGTGGCTAATACCACTGTATTGGAGAATACAGACGTATTAATAAAACAGGGATCCCTTGAGTGTCAGTTTTAGAGGTTGGAAATTCTAATTCCAAGGTTGTAAAATTTAGATTCAATGAATTTAATTTTATGGAAGATTGGATCTAAACAAATGTCAACTAAGTTTGCACACTTTTCATGGCAGCTAAGCTGTGATGAAAGAACATAAATAGGAAGCTAAGGCAGGTCTTAGCTTCATACAGGAGGTAAAATATAATATATTTGTGCATATGTGTGGGTGTGCATGCACACATATGAGTATACATATTTCTCACACAATTGATCTTTTTCAGAGCCACTTATGCCATTTCTTATATATTATTTTCAGAGTTAATATTCTTAACTACTATAATAAATTATGATTACATTATTATGTTACCTAAATTTCATCTTTAACATTGGAATTCTTATTTAGAACAGAAGTCACATTTACCACTGAGCTTGATCTATCCTTTGTTGTCAAAGGAAATAAAGGAAGTGAAATAAACTTTATTGAATATACTAGAGGGGTATATACTTGCATTCATCTTCTAGTTTGCTATTAGTTATTATAATGTTCATTTTCATATAGATAATGCCATACAGTCTTAATTTTATTAAACTTACTATGAGAGATTATTAGAAGGTATCACACTCTTGCCTGTCTGATTTCATTGACTAATGAATTGTATATTTTATAATAAGTTTAATGATGTAAAGATAATACCACGAACTATTATACACAAGTGTGTGTGAATTGTGTTCACACAAATTCTTGTTTTTACCTCAAAATGTGGTTGCATATAAACAATACACAATTAGGTAAGTTCATATAATTAAAAATATTAATTTAAGCCAATTTGTAAAGAACAGGGGTCCTATCAATACTAGATATTTAAGATTTAGATCAGGCTACTGCTCTATTATATTCAAATGGTTGGATCATATCTATAATAGACATGTTATAAAAACATGAGCAAATATTTTTATCTATAAAAGCATGGCATATTTATAAATTCTTATTCATTTTGAAAAATACAATTTTTAATTTTAAACGATCTGAAAACAATCCTTTGGCATTTTCTCTAAAAATGTACTTTTAAATAGATATAAAAACATTAATATGAGCCTGAGAAATAGATATCTTAGAATGAATTCTCTGTTAGCTTTTAAAATGGTTTTGAATTATTTAATATATTTCTAAGATCTTCAGTGTATCATGGTGCAATATTTTTTTCATGAGCTCAGTCATCACAATGGTAGAATTTTAAGATTTTAAAATGTATTTCCTTCTCACTTTAAAGAAGAATGAAATCACTCCTCAGCTCATATAGACCTATTTTCCTAAATTATTTGGGATAAGTAATGAAGACTATAATTTCTATAATGTCATGGTTCTGTGTTTAAGTATGAGGTTAAGTATGAGGTTATAGTATGTTCAATATAAAATTTGGATTTTTCTTGTTTTCTATTTCTGCTGAGGCATGAGAACTTACAAAAACAAAAAGGTGGGGATCATAATTGCTAAGAGATTTATGTAAAGCTAGACAAGAAATCACCTCAAAACAGACTGGCTCAAAGCCCATTGCAAACCTCAAGAAAATATGAAGGGAGCCTAAGAGATTGATCATGGACTTAGTAACAGGAAATTCTTTGTATAGCACTAGCTTTGGGTATTGTGCTTCATCTTTCTTATACCTCAAGTAACATGAAAGCCTTTTGAAAGTTTTTTTTTTTATTTTTCTTTGAAATATATATATATATATATATATATATTTTAAGGCTTAATACAGTTTTATTTGGAATTCATCATTTTGAGATTCCATGAGAATCAAACATAGACTGAATTTGACTTTCTTTTGTCCTATTTTTTTTTTTTAATTTCAGCTCATCATGGGGGTACATAAGTTCAGGTTATATACATTGACCATGTCCCGCCCATCCCCCTGAGTCAGAGCCTCAAGCGTGTCTATTCCCCAGACAGTGCGCCTGGCACTCACCATGTAGTCGTACCTCCATCCCCTCCCCCCATCCCCCACCTCCCTGAGTTAGCACCTTCAAGCATGACCATTCCCCAGACAGTGCGCAACACACTCATCATGTAAGCATACACCCATCCCCTCCCCCCCACCCCCCATCTCAGTCTGATATCCAATTGGTATCCTTCCCCGATGTGCATTTAGGTGATGATAAGGGAAACCAATTTTCTGGTGAGTACATGTGATGCTTGTTTTTCCATTCTTTGGATACTTCACTTAATATAATGGGTTCCAATTCTCTCCAGGAGAACCAAAGAGATCACCGTTATTTCTTATAGCTGAGTAATACTCCATGGTATACATATACCACAGTTTACTAATCCATTCGAGAATTGATGGGCATTTGGGTTGTTTCCACATCTTTGCAATTGTGAATTGTGCTGCTATAAACATTCGGGTACAGGTGTCTTTGTTATAGAATGACTTTTGTTCTTCTGGGTAGATGCCCAATAATGGGATTGCTGGATCGAATGGTAGGTCTACTTGAATCTGTTTAAGGTATCTCCATAATGCTTTCCACAGGGGTTGCACTAGTTTACACTCTCACCAGCAGTGTATGAGTGTTCCTGTCTCTCCGCATCCATGCCAACATGTGTTGTTTTGGGACTTTTTGATAAAGGCCATTCTCGCTGGAGTTAAGTGATATCTCATTGTGGTTTTGATTTGCATTTCCCTGATGATTAGGGATGTTGAGCATTTTTTCATATGTTTGTTACCCATTCTTATATCTTCTTTTGAAAAATTTCTATTCATGTCCTTTGCCCATTTTTTGATAGGGTTGTTTGATTTTTTCTTGCTGATTTTCCTGAGTTCTAAATAGATTCTTGTTATCAGTCCTTTATCTGATGTGTAGTATGCGAAAATTTTTTCCCATTCTGTAGGCTGTCTGTTTATTTTCGTGACTGTTTCTTTGGCTGTGCAGAAGCTTTTTAATTTAATCAGATCTCATTCGTTCATTTTTGTTGTTGCTGTGATTGCCTTAGGGGTTTTCTTCATAAATTCTTTGCCTAGACCAATGTCTGTAAGAGTCTTTCCTACATTTTCTTCTAGAATTCTAATAGTTTCCCACCTAAGATTTAAGTCTGTTATCCACCGTGATTTGATTTTTGTGAGAGGTGAAATCTGGGTCCTGTTTTAGTCTTCTACATGTGGCTATCCAGTTTTCCCAGCACCATTTATTAAATAACGAATCTTTTCCCCAGAGTATGTTTTTATCTGCTTTGTCAAGTTTAGATGGCTATATGAGGATGGTTTTATGTTTGGATTTTCTGTTCTTTTCCATTGGTCTGTGTCCCTGCACTTGTGCCAATACCAAGCAGTTTTAATAATCAGCTTTGTAGTATAGTTTGAAGTCTGGTAAATTAATACCTCCCATTTTGTTTTTGTTGCTTAAAATTGCTTTTGCTAAACGGGGTCTTCTCTGGTTCCACACAAAGTGTAAAATTATTCTTTCTATATCTGTGAAAAATGATGTTGGTAATTTAATAGGGATTGCATTGAATCTGTAGATAACTTTGGGCAGTATAGTCATTTTAACAATGTTGATTCTTCCTATCCACGAGCATGGTATGGTTTTCCACCTATTTACATGTTCTGCGATTTAGTGAGAATGAAAACACAGGGTCTGAGACCTGAGCCCCCAGTGATGACAAAAATAAGCAAACATACATCTTAAAGGTAAAAGGCAGATTGGAATATCCTGTGGTGTAAAGAGGTAGTTTGCAAGGTATTGGGATGGTGAGATGTATGCATTGGTGCATTTACCAATGGGCCAAAGAAATCTATGGAATAGAGCCAGAGTTCAGTCATGATCAAAGGGACTTTATCAAAGAGGCTCACTGCAGTGTGTGTGTGTGTGTGTGTGCATGTGTGCACATGCACATGTGTTTGGGTGTGTGTTGCAGGGAACTGTTCTTGGAATATCCAAAGAGGAAACCAAAAAAAAAAAAAAATAGCATTTGTATTTCTGCTAAACCCGGAGTGACCCAATATAGATTACATCCACAACAGCCATAACAATTTAGTCATTTTTCTTTAATGCCTCTCTTCATTGATACAGAATTTGCACAATTCCAAAATAATGCCTCGTAACAGGAAGGAAATGTTGTGGGTAAAAAAGAAAAATCCTTCTATTCCTCCTGTCAAGTGCTCAGGTAACCTTGGAGAGAGACAGAGAGAGCTTATCTGGTTGGACTTAGCGTAGCCAATTGAAGTAATAAGCCAAAATGAAAGAAATGAATCTTTAATCACCTGCTGAGATGGTATAAGCAAAAGTCTAAAAACCTGAGAAAGCACTAACTCCCCCATGTCTTATCTTCTCCCATGGAACGGCACACCAGTGGAAGGTCAGTTGCATCAGTACAGACATAGGGATGGTTGTCCTACTGTTGAAGAAGCCCTGAGCAAAAGGATCTAGCAGTTTTATGGATTTTGGGCTTGAGAGGAAGAGGAAGAGGAAGAACTAGGAGTGGAAAAGTACCGGGTACTGAGTCAGTAGGGCAAAGAATCTTCACAGTTTCCCTCTCCTCTTATCATGAGGAAGTCTTAGTAAAGGTGCCATAAAAAGGCCTCTGCCTAAAACCTCAGATATAGAGACGAAGGAATGAAGACACCAGGCTATGAATGTAAATATGTGAAGAGAATGAATGGCCAGAGGGGCTGGAGATTCTCTAACTGCAATTTACTTAAAGACTACAATGCACTGGCTCTGAACCAATGCTGGTGTGGGGAGGGTGGCTTTCACTAAAGCTTTTGTAATTGTCTATGGTAGGGCTTGTAAAATCACACATAGGTTTTTAAACAGGAGCCATACTCCTCCCCTTTCTTCCAAATTCAGGGTTTATACATCTAAAACATGCATTAAACATGGAAGGGAGGAATAAGGCCTAGTTGGATGAGAAATTATGGTTTTGTCATTAGAGTGAACTGGAATTTTGTTTTCAAAATGCAGACATACCTTGGAGATATTACAGGTGCAGTTCCAGATCACTACAGTAAAGTGAATATTTCAATAAAGTGAGTCATGCCAATTTTCTGGTTTCCCAGTGCAGATAAAACATTATGTTTACACTATACTATGGTCTATTAAGTGTGCAATAGCATTATGACCAAAAAAGTACATATTTAAATTACAAATACTTTATTATCAATTTTTGACTGATCAGGGTAGTCATTGCTGAAGGTTAGGTGGCTGTGTTAATTTCTTAAAATAAAAGAAAAATAAAGTTTGCCACAGATTGACTTTTCTTTCTGGAAAGATTTCTCTGTAGCATGCGATGCTGTTTGACATTATTTTACCCCCAGTAGAACTTCTTTCAAGTTTGGAATCAATCCTCTCAAACCCTGCTGCTGTTTTATAAATTAAGTTTATGTAATATTCTAAGTTCTTTGCTGTTATTTCAATAATGGTCACAACATCTTCACCAGGAGTAGATTCCATCTCAAGAAACCATTTTTTATGTTCATTTATAAGAAGCAACTTCTCATCTGCTCATATTTTATGAGCAGCATGTTTTATGAGATTGCAGCAATTCAGTCCCATCTTTGGACTCCCCTTCTCATTCTGGTTCTCTTGCTATTTCCACAACATCTGCAGTGACTTCCTCCATTGAAGTCTTAAACCAATCAAAATCATCCATGAGGGTTGGAATTAACATCTTCCAAACTACTGTTAATGTTGATATTTTGACTTCCTACCATGAATCACAAATATTCTGAATGGTATATAGAATGGTGAATCCTTTCCAGAAGGTTTTCAATTGACTTTGCCCAAATCAATCCCCCAAATCTCTACATATGACAGCTATACCCTTATAGAATATATTTCTTAAAATAAGAAGACTTGAAAGTTGGAGAGAGTGGGGAATATGGTAAACTAGAAGCAACCTATAAATGCACCACTCTCAAGGAGAGGACTGAAAATTGCAGGTGGATGCCTACCTACAAATGGCTCTTTCTGGAAAAACATTGTAAAATTCCAGAGAAGTAATGGGGCAATTCTTTCAGCAAGATCGAAGGGATCTGTGGGGAGACATCCACACATGAGGAAGTTCAGGAGGAGAGAGCCTTGGGGCTCTGCATTTACCCTGCAGGCACTGTGGGCTGAGCTCTGAGGGAGCTCCCTTCACCATTGCAGACCTCTGGACAGATTGAGGAGCTGCTTAGAGTCTGTACAGAAACACTGCACTGGAGAGCAGGTACAGCAAGGATATGGTGGCTGACAATCCCAGGTTTCTGCAGCTGACACCATCCTGAGCTCTCAGGTGCATGGTGCCAGGTCTACATGGTACTCAGCTTTGCAGCCACAGCCTTTGCATTGCCCCACCAAGTGGAGCTGACTCTTCCCCATGCTATATCCTCTGATTGGGAGCTAAGTGCCCCTCCTTCCAGTGCAGGATCTGAGTAGAGGAGGTGCCTCTGGTACCACAGGAACCATCTTGGAAACCTTGGGCAACTGCCTTAGTGGGACCTAGGCAGAGGGGGTAGAACCCTGGCTTTCTGGTGGCCCTGGCCCACCTCTGTGATCCCTTGGGTGTGGGAACCAATTCTTACCTGCATGGATCTGTGTCTGCAACAACCATGCCGCTGGAAGAACCCCCCGCCCATGAAGCCTGCCTTTGCCGTCCCCAGTTCTGGCTCTGAGGCTCTTGCAGGTCCTAGGCCTGAAGCTCCACCCTTGCAGATCCAGAGTTCCCACCGGGCCTGCAATGCTGCCCTGAAATTTCAACATTGTACCTGTACCCAAAAAGCTCAGCCCCGAGTTTCCAGCACTGCTGCTGGCACCATGGAACTGCCTCAAGGTCCAACACTCTGCCAGAGACCACCCAGCCTTAAGCTGCCATGACACACAGACCTGGTTTAAGCAAACACCCACAACCCAGACACCCATGACCACTGGCTATATAGCCCCACCCAGCTTCTACTGTCACCTCCACAGGGAGAACCTGGGTGGAGCAATACCCCATAATGCCAGTCTCTGTGGAGAGGGTTTCACACAGCCCCCAACTGGAAATTCCAATGACAATCTGGGGAAGAACCCAACACCTCACATGAAGATAATCCAGCACTGGCTTGAACTGTGGCAATCACAGGGGAAAAGGAGAAAACAGAACAGCTGTACTACAGGCTCTCAGTGCACTTGCCCCTCCCCTGCTGGGTCAACATTCCAGAGTAGGCCACAAAAGCACCATCTAGGGATCTCTCCTTTTTCTTACTAAGTAGGAGAGATCCCAGCAAAGGAGAACAGGTCCCGTGCAAACCTACTAGCCCTCAGCAAAGAGAAGAGGATTCAGATGATAAGAAACCAGCAAAAGAACCCTAGCAACATGAAAAAAAAAAAAAAAAGCAATCAACATAACCAAGAGATCACAGTGTAGCTACAGTAGTAGACTCCAACCAAAAGAAAATTATCGAAATGACAGAAAGGGAATTCAGAACATAGATTGCAAATAAGATGAATGGAATTGAAGAGAAAGTTGAAAAGCAAAAAAAGAAGCCAAAAAAATATTGCAGGAAATCAATGAAAAAAATAAAAAAGAGACAAAAAAAAAAGTGGCTAAAGACCTAGAAAACATAAAAAAGATACAATAGAAGTAAAAGAAATGAAACAGTCACTTAGGGAATTTCAAAATACAGCAGAAACCTTCAAGAACAGAGTAAACTAAGAAAAATAAAGAACCTCAGAGCTTGAAGACGAGGTTCTTGAGCTAGCACAGTCATTCAAAGATGCAGAAAAGAGAATCAAGAGGACTGAGCAATCACTCAGAGAAATATGGGACTATATGAAGTAAACTAACATATGAATAACAGGTATCTCTAAAGGAGAAGAAGAAAGTGCAAAAGTATGGAAAATCTTTGAGGGAATTATTGAGGAAAACTTCCCTGGTATCACCAGAAATTCAGGCATCCAGATACAGGATGGGCTTCAACACCACAAAGATTCCTAGCAAATAGGACATTTTCAAGAGACATAGTAATCAATCTGACAAAAGTCAAAATGAAAAAGAAAATTCTACAAACAACAGATAAAAGTAATAACTAACCTACAAAGGAAAACCCATCAGGCTAACTACAGACTTCTCAGTGGAAACCTTACAAGTCAGAAAGGATTGGGGCCCCATCTTCAGTCTTAAACAGAACAACTGTCAGGTTAGAATTTTGTGTCTTGCAAAACCATGTTTCATAATTGAAGTGGAATTAAAGATTTTCCAGACAAGGAAACAATTGGGCTAATTTCAGTATTGTTGTGTCTCAGGGTATAGGTAGCGCCAGAGGGAGGGAGACAGAGGTGAGGGAATGTCTGGGTAGTGGAGCAGTCAGAACACACACAACATTTATCAATTAAGTTTGCCATCTTCCATGTGTTCAGTTCTTGGTCTCCTGAAAGAATATAATAGTAGCATCACAAATCATGCATCACAGATCACTCTAGGAGATGTAATGAAAAAGTTTGAAATATTGAGAGAATTACCAAAATGTGACAATGAGACATGAAGTGAGTGCATGCTGTTGGAAAAATGGTGCCAATAGACTTGCTCAAGGCAGGGTTGCCACAAACCTTCAATTACTAAAAAACATAATATTTGCAAAGTGCAATATAGTGAAACACAATAAAACAAGGTATACCTGTATTTCTTTGAAAACTAGAAAATGTTATAAATGTAGCCTCATGGTCCAGGAAGAAAAGACATTGGTGAGAAAATATAAAGTTTCTCTCTGAATAAATGCTATTAATACCAGCTCAGCTGGTCAATAAACAAATTATACATTTATATGCTAAAATATTTCACATTTAAAAAAGTTTTTCTTAATATTATAAAAGCATTATATGTTTTGTGTAAGAAACTACCTAATAATGCATAAAGTATCATTAAATTGTCATTTGACCCATTTTACTAAGAGAGAATATTCTTGCACAATTTCATGTTTGCTCATACAAACTTGTATAAGCCTATATAAAATTATATGTTTCTGTTTGTTGGCATATCCACATATTTTTTAGTTTACCAAATAGAATCATACAACTTTTTCTAACATTATACCTCCATAGTGCCTTTTATATCTTTAAAATTTTTAAGTAAACTTATTATGAAGATATACCATGTAATTTTTTGTCACTCAAACATAGGAACAATTGAGGTTAAATCAATGTCTACCATAGCACATAATGATTAATGTTGATGCTATTATTTATCTCCTCTAAGTGTCTAGTTGGTTCAGAGTATAGTTACCAAGAAACAAATCAGCTAGTATTTCATGGACTGTATTGTTGAGTAATCAGGTGCCTGTGAAAAAGAGGTGAGAATAATATATCTGAGATCAAGACAAGGAGAATTCATTATAAGCATATCCAGCAGGTACCCATGAGTAAGACTTAACCAAGTTCTGCAGGACAGACACAAAACCAAAGATCAACTGAACTGCTACTATGAGACTATACAGACTTCTCACTACATCCAGTCATTATCTTGGGCTGGGAAAAACAAAGAAATCCCTTTTGAATGGGACAGAGGGAAATTTGATGACAACTAGGCTTAAAGAACTGATTTAAATTAAAAAATGCTAATCTACTTTTAATTGGCAAGATTAAAAAATTTATTCTATCAACAATGGGCATGAACTCTCTTGTGAGCAATTTGAGCTCTGTTATGAATAATAAGGAAAGCCATTTTTTGTGTATTTGAATTAAAGAGTGAACATTTAACTTGCCTCTAGAAGTGTGATAAACAACTCAAAAAATTATTGTCAAATCACACAATGGAAATTGTATAAACCAGGAGAATATATAAATAATAAAATATAAAAAAATTGGAGATGAAATGGGAAAGAATCTGGAAAGTTAAAGAGGGATTCTCAGCTTTTTACATGATAGGACATTAATTTTTATAGTTTAAATAAAAATATATTTTGAAATAAGGGAAACAATATGACTTTAAGCTCCTAATAGTTTCTCAATTTCTTCTCTTTCTCTTAAAGAAAGTTTCAAGAAACCAATGTCATTGTGGGGAAGAAGTAGTAATCTATTGCAGGAATTCCTGTCTTCAGTTCTTCTTTTACCATTATACAAAGTAAAACATAATATAATATTTTATTTAAATATGAATATGTATGTGGTGTTCACACACATGCACACATATACATGCATACATATATGCATATAGCTATGCACATATATCTGTAATTTTTCTCTGTACATATAATCACACATAATCACAGTGAGAATATGAGTTATTATACCATTAACTTCTCTAAACTTTTCTCTAAGGGACCAAGTGTTTATTCAGGATTTTATGATTTGGCTACTCAGGTTTTATCAAGCTTGGCACAGGAACATTTTTAATTTGCTACACATCAACAGTTGAATTTAAGAGCATCTCTCTTTTGGGGAAAAAATAAGAATTTCCAGTAGGTGCTAACTTCACTGCCATTTATATCATAATCTTGTACGTAAATCTGAAGCTAATTCAGGATTAGAAGTGTTAAATGACAAGCAGACCAAGTTAGCAAAGAAGTCAAAAATGACTACTTTTTGGGGGGGTATACGGGTTCTTAGCAATCATTAAAATGTCTTCAATTTGTCAAGTATGGAGTATAGTAGTAACATTGGAAAGTCAGCATCTCCATCTATGGCAGAAATAAAACACATAATACTGCAGGTATAAGAAATGGAAAATTCAGGGATAACTTGACAAGATAATGCATAAACTTACTCATACAACACAGGAATAGCTGACTAAAGTGTTTCTTAATACTATATTTTTATTGGATGCCAAAAAAATTGCAGAAATGAAAATTAAGATTTATACAAGATTCATGTTTCTGAAATGATTAAAGAAATTTGTATCCACAGAAAAATAAATGTCTAAATCTTTAAATAACTTAAAAAAACCCTTCTTATCTCCAAAAAACTATAATGCACTCTGACCAGATTCAATTATTATAACTTTATATTCATTAAAAAAATAGACATTTATGGAAACCAATGCAAATAAGAATTGAAGCGAAAGTGAGAAAAATAGAGTTGTTTTTAAGCTCGGAGATCTATAAGACATTGAATAAATAGGGCATAAATATACCTCCAAGTTGAGTAAAGACAATTTTTAAGTCAGTATTTTAATAACCTATATATAACTATGTATATCCAAAGGATTATTTTACCTTTCAGCTAGCATTTTATACATACGTACATACACATACACACACACATATGCATATATAATTAAATATTATACAAAACCTCTGTGAAGAGAGCTTTTTTTGGGGGGGGCACAAAATAAACTGTGATATTGACAAATTTACATATAAAGCTTAAAATTATTACATTCTGAACCATTATGACATCACTGACTCATGCTTCTTGATAAGAGTTATTCGACATTATATAAGTGGTCTAGATTATCTTCTTATGACTTAAAAAATTCACATAATTATATCTGAGTCAATAAAGAATTAGTTAATGTACACTTTTTAATCTTCAACCTACCAAAATTTCTCCTGAAACTCTTATTTGAAATGTCTTTTAACCCAAACGACTTTCCTTGAAGTAGAATAAAACTACTTTTCTAATTCTTTGGTTAAATAAATAACTCACTTAATCTCTCAGCCCCTCAATCTTGTTAATATGCATATGGTAAATGGAATTAGATTTTTTTTCCAAGTTTATCTTAATGTAAGATTTAAACAAGAACTTTCAACAATTGAGTCACCTCAAGAAGACTTTAAAAAAGCAAGCTACTTATTCCTATTATATATTTACTTCAAATAATTGTCTTATTTTCAAACTAGAAAAAGAATATATTTTGATTTCTTAAGGAAAATTGCCAAAGTACACAGGATTTATAGTCAAAAGAAAGGAAGGACATCTATTTCCTTAACTGATTTCTTACCTTAAGCAATATAATTTTTCATTTAAAAATACACAACACAGTATATTCATAACATTTTATACTAAAGACAAATGTTATTCACTTTACAGTATAAAATTGTAAAGTTTTTTAAATATTTCCCTCCCAATCTACTGAAATCAGTAACAAAGGATATAGTAGATCCTCTTATATCCATTTAATTTGATCATTGCTGAATGATAGAATCAGTATCAGGTTATAGTGAAAACATCCTCTAATATTTGTAAAGCTATGGTTACTTAGGCCCCATTACTTGGCAATTTTGTAGACCTTCCACATGTATGTTAAATTCTGGCAACAGCAAGATGTTGCCTCTTTCATAGAACCCCGGCCAGTGATGGTGAGCTAAGGAGCATGACAACAAGACGCAATACACAGTAGTACTAAATGCAACCTAATCAAAAAAATTAAAAGTACTTAGTAGGAACTATTTTAACTTTATTCTCACTTCTAAACTTTGCACCTCTGAAGATTAGGGAACTTTATATGCTCAAAATTATAATATATAATCCACTCATCCTTTCTTCTTCTTCCCAACCTTCAAGTCCTCTATTGCCAAATGTCTTAAATTATTATATTTTACCTCTTCCCCCTTTTATTCTTATGCCCCTTTAGATTTTCATTATAATTGGTAGGATAATCCAGAGGCCTATTCCCAAGAGATAGCACATAAAACGGACAGAAAGCATTCATCTTAAGGCTTTTGAATAATTGACCATTTCACAATAAACTATTGTACTTTCTACTTATGATTATATGACACTATTGGTACTGACCAGTACTTCTTCTTATTATTACAGTTTATATTTTTTCCGTATTCATCTGAATCACCCTCAGTTCTCTTGATATACACTTTTCTACTTCAAAAGATAGAAATAGAACATATTTACTCATTTATTAAGTTTGTTGCTTATTATGTGTCTTCACTTGACTAGAATTTGAGGTCTACAGAGCAGAGGCCTCTTCTATTTTGTTCACTGATCCAAGCTCCTGGAATCCTGCCTGGCACATAACAGTTGGTAAATAAATATATGTTAATTAAGAAAATGACTGAAAGTAGAATACATTCATGATAAAACACACAGTAAATACAAGGAGAATGACCACATATAGCTATATAAATCCCAGAATCTCTATTTAACTATTTATATTTTTATATATCACCAAATAAGTATATACCATTGTATTGTTATCATATTACTCCATCTTGACATCTCAAATTTTATTAATACAAAGTTAATTCAATGACTATTTACTGAAGTCCTACAAAAGACTACATTCAGTCATGGTCCACATCATTGTCAGTTATAAACCTTGAAGTAAAAAACGCAAAGGTGTCATAATTACCATTTGTTCTCAGGAATTTAACAATTATTATGTATAATATTACCATATTATATAGTATATAACAGTGATATACATAAAAATATTTATATAATTGTATACTTAGTAATATATACTATGTTAATGTATTATCTTATTTATTGTAAATGTATTCATTTGTGTGTGTATATATAAATATATACATGTATATAAAAATGCTGACCATATGTCAAACATTATGCTAGGATTTAGAAACAAAATTAGTTAATAAGCTAGTGGTGGTTACAAATAAGGAAGGCGGCAATAGAGATAAATGCAGATGCACTAGACTATAAATCAACTTCCTGACAGTGAAATGGAATGAACATTTGTATTTTAAATTCATCTTTCATAGTTCAAATGAAATTAAAAGTTATCACTTAATGCATATTAAGATTTTTAGAGTAGCAAAAGTACATTAATCTCCCTAAACACGTATACATAATCACTTAATAGCAATGTGGAGTATGTTGAACAAAATGCAAAGAATTAACATTTCTGTTACAACTAATGAATCTGAAGAAACATTTTGACCTCAGAAAATATTGAGAATATTTGAGGATGGTTTTATATTTGGGTTTTCTGTTCTGTTCCACTGGTCTGCGTCCCTGCCCTTGTGCCAATACCAGCCAGTTTTAAGACCATCCTCATATAGCCATCTAATCTTTGACAAAATAGACAAAAACATACTCTGGGGACAAGAATCCCTATTCAATAAATGGTGCTGGGAAAACTGGATAGCCACATGTAGAAGACTGAAACAGGACCCACAGATTTCACCTCTCACAAAAATCAAATCACGGTGGATAACAGATTTAAACCTTAAATGGGAAACTATTAGAATTCTAGAAGAAAATGTAGGAAAGACTCTTACAGACATTGGTCTAGGCAAAGAATTTATGAAGAAAACCCTTAAGGCAATCACAGCAACAACAAAAATAAATGAATGGGACCTGATTAAATTAAAAAGCTTCTGCACAGCCAAAGAAACAGTCACGAAAATAGACAGCCTACAGAATGGGAAAAAATTTTCGCATACTACACATCAGATAAAGGACTGATAACAAGAATCTATTTAGAACTCAGGAAAATCAGCAAGAAAAAATCAAACAACCCTATCAAAAAATGGGCAAAGGACATGAATAGAAATTTTTCAAAAGAAGATATAAGAATGGCTAACAAACATATGAAAAAATGCTCAACATCGCTAATCATCAGGGAAATGCAAATCAAAACCACAATGAGATACCACTTAACTCCGGTGAGAATGGCCTTTATCAAAAAATCCCAAAACAACACATGTTGGCGTGGATGCGGAGAGACAGGAACACTCATACACTGCTGGTGGGAATGCAAACTAGTGCAACCCCTGTGGAAAGCAATATGGAGATACCTTAAACAGATTCAAGTAGACCTAACATTCGATCCAGCAATCCCATTATTGGGCATCTACCCAGAAGAACAAAAGTCATTCTATAACAAAGACACCTGTACCCGAATGTTTATAGCAGCACAATTCACAATTGCAAAGATGTGGAAACAACCCAAGTGCCCATCAATCCACGAATGGATTAGTAAACTCTGGTATATGTATACCATGGAGTATTACTCAACTATAAGAAATAACGATGATACGACATCTCTTTGGTTCTCCTGGAGAGAGTTGGAACCCATTATATTAAGTGAAGTATCCAAAGAATGGAAAAACAAGCATCACATGTACTCACCAGAAAATTGGTTTCCCTTATCATCACCTAAATGCACATTGGGGAAGGATACCAATTGGATATCAGACTGAGAGGGGGGGTGGGGGGGGAGGGGATGGATGTATGCCTACATGATGAGTGCATTGCGCACCGTCTGGGGAATGGGCATGCTGGAGGGTGCTGACTCGGGGAGGTGGGGGGGGAGGGGATGGAGGTATGACTGCATGGTGAATGCCAGGCGCACTGTCTGGAGAGTGGACACGCCTGAGGCTCTGACTCGGGGGGATGGGCGGGACACGGACAATGTATATAACCTGAGCCTTTGTACCCCCACGAAGAGCTGAAATAAAAATAAAAAAAAAAAAGGAAAAAAAAAAAAGAAAATATTGAGAATATTTGATATAAGGAGAAATTTAGAGTCTAAACATAAGACTTCTCCTAGTCTAATTATTTACTGGGAAATGTAAATTGTTCTGCTCTCTGGACGAGGCTATAGAAAACAAGTACTAAAAAATTGGTTTGTTCCTTATTCCCAGATTTATGATTTGGCTGATTCATGTTGCCAATTGTTTAATTCTTCATGGCCACAGAAGCCCTTTCAATAAGATGGACTTTCATAAAGGGAAAATATTGTATAAAGTATCACTTTTGTAGAAATGCTTTTTTCACTTCCCTGCAATGTAATTTATGTATCATAATACTTTCTCAGCGATGTTTTCAAGGAAATATATTTTTGTGTTATGTTCTACTACAAATAATATCTATAGCTTTAAAATTGTTGAGATGACTATCATGAATCTGGATTTAGCATTCCTATAAGAGCTTGTTCTTTGTTTAATTTATGTATTATATTTCAAGACATGCCCCCAAATAACCAATAAATTCATGAATTTATATAATACTTATGTTCTTTTTTTTTTTTTTTGAGACTGAGTCTCGCTTTGTTACTCAGGCTAGAATGAGTGCCGTGGCGTCAGCCTGGCTCACAGCAAACCTCAAACTCCTGGGCTTAAGCGATCCTACTGCCTCAGCCTCCCGAGTAGCTGGGACTACAGGCATGCGCCACTATGCCTGGCTAATTTTTTCTATATAGATTTTTAGTTGGCCATATAATTTCTTTCTATTTTTTTAGTAGAGACGGGGTCTCGCTCTTGCTGAGGCTGGTCTCGAACTCCTGACCTCGAGCAATCCACCCACCTCGGCCTCCCAGAGTGCTAGGATTACAGGCGTGAGCCACCGTGCCCGGCCAATACTTATGTTCTTTAAATTCATAGTTTGCATCACATATCTAAAAACTTGAATTAGAGTTTTGAATCCTGTTTTGAAGGATTTTACATGATTTTATGTGAATACGTAGATGCAGGATTTTGAACCTAGAGGAGAAACATGTATTTTCTTATTCTTAGGCTATTTGTAAATCCTAATGGTTTGGAGTTGTTCTTTTTTGTTGTTGCTGTTTTTATGGTACTGACAATATGTAATATGGGGGGCATCACTCAACTGCATGATTGATTTTATGTAGCATTTTGCCATCACCAGAATCTATATGTCAATTTAATTTACTGTGTAAAGCTAGAAATAATTTTGTGTTTTTTTCTAGGATAGAATTTAAGTCATAAAAAATCTACAGTTTACAAAAAATTCTTAAATTCTTTCCTTGAGTCAGCTAGTCTTGTGTACAACTTCAAAAAAATTAAGAAAATTTTTTTAAAAGATGATGGTTTCTTACCTACCTGTCATCATCCAGTAGTAGGAAATAATCACTCAAAATAGTCCAATCCAGATTAGGTGTTGCTAGCATATAAAATACTGAAAGGCAATTTAATTATGAACAGTGATAAGCCATGGAACATCTCTAGGCTCAAAATAATGAAGAGCAAAAATCTTAATTTATAAAAGCGTAATAAAAATAAAAATGAGACTAAAATTAAAAACTGCTAGAGCATCTAGTTAGAAAAGGAACAAACTTGTTGCTTTTGAATGTTGCAAAATGGAGAAGAGTATTTGGGTACTCTTCTCAGTACTCAGAGCTTACTACTGAACAATCACAGATGGCTATACATGGTCCAAATGAAGCAGATTGTCCTTGAGAGGACAGCTAGCTTAATGGATAGATAAAGTCTGCTGTAATGTTCTTTAACCCTGAGAGGGGGAACTGTCCTTACCCTCCTTTAAATGCCAAATGGAAGTCCCCAGAAAAAGTGGCTCATCTACTGCAATACAAGCCATGCTGGACTGGCTTCATGATGATCAAGATGTTTAGCCACTTATTATGCCTCCTACGCAGGTCATGGTAATTGTAGTGATTAAGTGGGCATCTTTTGCATGGGCACCCCATGTAAACTTACTGCTGTAAAATCAAACAACAGTCCGAAAGCCATATCAGAGGTGGTGTTTCAGCTTCCCCTTGTGGATTTTACAGATACTAAGAAAATTAGTGTGATTCACAAGAGAATGGAAAAAGACTGGGGGTAGAAATATTTAAAGGGTTAATTTAGAAATGGATTAAAATAAGATGACACTGATGGAGTTGAAACAAAGTCTTAATGCAGCACTATCAGAAGTTAGATAGACTGGTAGAAAACCTTGCTGGTCCTTTAAGGGCCTACAAAAATCCACTTTTTAAACACAGATTGGAGAAATTTTAAAAGCCCAAAGGCAAAGATTATAAAAAGTCTAAATTAGAATCACCTGGAGCAAATTAATCAGGAGGATTGACAAAGGGACTAGGGTGCCTTGGCCTGACCCCTAGCTGGGTACCCAAAGCCACAGCATATGTGTAAATAAAATGGCCAGGGATGGAGAAAAAACCTCTTTGAGACTTCTTGAGATAAGGGCCCAGTGAACTATAATTTCAAGTCTGCTGGTGAAGGCCTAACAGTGCTACAATTAAATTGGAGGAACATGTTTATGCAGCAGTTGATGGAATTAAGGTGAAAGTTTGAATGAAAATTGGATTTGGGCAATATAGGTGTTGGTCTAGACATCATGGGAAAATCTGAATTTAATTTTAATAAGGAGTGGTAATTAGTGGAAAATGATTTATGAGAATAAGTAGATTTGAAGGAATTCTTTTCTAAGAGGATGGCAAGGGATAGAAGTTAGCCTGCAAGGATAATGAGGTTTAATGAAGTGAGTCAGATAGATTCTACAAATAATGCTGGATAATGTTAGGGCACTATGTTGGGAAAGACCTTGTACTCCCACCCAATAGGGCCTCTTGACTATTTTAATAGAGGTGGAGGCTGAATTAACCATGGAACACTGGCCCTCCTTCCCAGCTAATGAAGTTCAAGGGGCACATTGAAAGGAACCTGGTGGACCTCCAAACATAAAAGTCTCTTGGGGCACTGGAAATTTATATCAATGAACTATGACTGCTCTTGCCCCAAGACTATATCAAAGTAAGACATATCCAGTAGTACAGCTATCAGGGATAGGGATTGTTCTAAACATCTGTGTTCTCATTTGAGAGAGGTGAGCCCTACTACATAACAGCACACAATGGAACCCAATTTCAGTACAATCTTGTGCGATGTGACAGGGTGACTATCATTGTCTCAGAATGACTTGAAATCCAGAAATAGCCAAATCATGGCCAATTGTAATGACTTAGCATATGGGCAAGGGCTGATTCTGTTAGAAAGTCATATTAAATACCTATGTAATTCTTCCTGATTTGCAATATAATAAAAGTAAACTATATCATGATCATACTGTGTTATGGAGTAATGCTGGAATTGTTGATAAGATTAAATTACTTTATGTAAACAAGTCATGGTAAAAATGATATTGATGATCAAAGGTACTGGAAGATTTAAAGCCTCCTAAAAATCAAATACTCATGGAAAATGACTAGCCTAAGAAATAACCGGATTTAACTAAGGATCAGCTAATTTTCATGATAGTGTGGCACAAATTTATCACAGAGAACAAATAATGCATATTGAGCATTTCTAATTCAAAATCCAATAACTGAAATGCTCCAAAATGTGAAGCATCAACAGATGCTTTATGAGTATCGACATGATACCACAAGTTGAAAATTCCACACTTGACCTTATGTGATAGGTCACAGTCCAAATGCAGTCAAAATTTTGTTTCATGAACAAAATTATTTAAAATATCATATAAAATTACTTTCAGGCTATGTGTATAATGTGTACAGGAAACAAATGAATTTCATGTTTACACTTGTGGAACCAATAAATCTTCCAGTCTTTGCCAAGGGGTGAGAGTGTGTGTGTGTGTGTGTGTGTTTGTGTGTGTGTGTGTGCTCAGCATGCTTTTAATGACCTGGCAGGCAGTTTACAATTCTGTATTAGCCCTCACTTCCTGCTTGCACAGAGTCTAAAAGTTAATAAGAGATAAATACTTAGGGCTTTTTCAGGACTATTTAGTGCATGTGCCCAGCCCTGGGCATGCAAACAGTCTATGAATGTGTATATCCTTCCAGACTTCAAAGAACATACTGGAGATTTTTCAAAGCCTCCTATGAACATCTCGTTTCAAATCTTTTTTTTTTTTTTTTGAGACAGAGTCTTGCTCTGTTGCCTGGGCCAGAGTGCCATGGCATCAACCTAGCTCACAGCAACCTCAAACTCCTGGGCTCAAGCAATCCTTCTGCCTCAGCCTCCCAAGTAGCTGGGACTATAGGCATGTGCCACCATGCCCAGCTAAGTTTTTCTACATATTTTTAGTTGTCCAGCTAATTTCTTTCTATTTTTTAGTAGAGACGGGGTCTTGCTCTTGCTCAGGCTGGTCTCCAACTCCTGAGCTCAAACGATTCACCTGCCTTGGCCTCCTAGAGTGTGTTTCAAATCTTTTTAAAAAAGCTTTTCAGTTAACCTATTATTTGCTGCAAATGTTATTTACTACTTCAGGGATCCTCACTGTTAAAGTCTTCCTGTTTTTGAAAATGCCCCATGTAAAAAGGGTCTTTGCCCTGGGTGAGCTCCCAGTCAGGTCAAATGAAGACAACCTTGTGAAGAAAAATCGTCAGAAAGGTTAATAAGTGACAATTTTGGGGAAATAGACTTTGAATCAGCTCCAACCCATTATCCCTCCTCAAGTGGCTGTTAGGCTGCTGGTTTTTACAGAAATTGTAGGCTGTTGGCTTTCAAGACTACCACAGACACTGGGGTGAAGAGGATGGAAATAAGGCAAGTTAAAATACCACAAGCTTGCTGTTATTATTGAGATTCAGTTGCATTTCTTGAATAAATAACCCCAGAATGCTGCAAGCCCTTTTTTTGCAGAATTCTGAAAAAATTGATTCTGACAATTTTTGCCAGTGTTTTCCTTACTTTTATGGAGGAGAGAATCTTCAAAGTTTCTTAATTTACCATTTTCACTGTGGGTCACTCTTTCAAAAGTCGTATTGTAGAAATCCAGTGAATAGCAAAATATGCTATGAAAATGGAACAGAGCTTGACATTTGCTGGGTGCTTATTAACTCTTATTTCTCTTACACTTTCACTAAAAAATTATCCTTAACTTCCTCCCTAAGCAAATATCCTCAGCTATGTCCTTAATAGCTATTCTCCAATTCTTTTATGGATATATAATGCTGCATATAAAAATATCTTACAGCCGGGCATGGTGGCTCACGCCTGTAATCCTAGCACTCTGGGAGGCTGAGGCGGGTGGATTGTTTGAGTTCAAGAGTTCGAGACCAGCCTAAGAAAAAGTGAGACCCCAGTCTCTACTAAAAAAATAGGAAGAAATTAGCTGGACAACTAAAAATATATAGAAAAAATTAGCTGGGCATGGTGGTGCATGCCTGTAGTCTGAGCTACTCAGGATGCTGAGGCGGAAGGATCACTTGAGCCCAGGAGTTTGAGGTTGCTGTGAGCGAGGCTGACGCCACGGCAGTCACTCTAGCCTGGGCAACAAAGTGAGACTCTGTCTCAAAAAAAAAAAAAAATGTCTTAACAGAAATGCAAGTGGCATTTACCAACTTAATGTTTGTTTGAAGTCAGCCATATCTCTTAGATATATTTTTCTATATAGGAATGAAAAGAAATATCTTTCCTAGTACTAAATCCTTAAATTTCTTAGTAGATATGTAATTTCCCAAAAGCTTTCTCCTTGCTGTCTTCTGTGTCAGTCAATCCAACTGAATCATTAAGTATGCAGTAGTAATTAGTAGTTTTAGTAAAGTTCAATAGATTCAACTCTTTAACTTACATTCCCATTGTCCACATTGGTTTTATGTAAAATCTCCCATTTTCCCCTTACAGGGACACACGCTGTGATGACTCAAATTCCCCTGAAGCCTAAATATTGTTTCCTCCATGAGATACTTTTGAATGCTCTTTTTCATGTTTTTCAACCTTTCTTAGAAAGATGCAGCAAAACTTCTTATCATGAGCCTTACACTTTTCAAAAATTACAGTGGCATCCAGCACCTTCACTTTAGTTCTTTTTATAACAAATTCTACCCTCCTTCCTTATAATTCAGTTGTAAACTCCTGGGCTTTCTCAACATCACATCACAAACCAATCGAATGCTCTGGTGGAGTACTGTTTCTGTCCCAGAAAATTCTAGTACCTGCTGAGTAAAAACTTAAGTTGTTTTAGACAAATCCATAATATGGAATTTTCTCTCTTTTTTTTCTTTTCTTTTTCTTTGTGTATGTGTGTGGAGGGGCTGGGGGGAGGTGTTTTGCCATCATAGCTCACTGCAACCTCAAACTCCTGGATTCAAATGACCCTCCTGCCTCACCCTCCCGAGTAGCTGGGACTACAGGTGCATGCCACCATGTCTGGCTAATTTTTCTATTTTTTATAGAGAAGGGATCTCATTATGTTGCCCAGGCTGGTCTCAAACATCTACTCAAGCAATCCTCCCTCTTAAGCCTCCTAAAGTGTTAGGATTACAGACATGAGCTGCTGCACCTGGCCAAGAATTGCCTCTCTTTCTTTGCATCATGTGATTCCAAATTCCATTCTGGAAAAAAACCCAGATTTTCATTTGTATTTTTGAATCTTACATTTCACATGCATGTGCATTACTTTCCTATTGCTGCTGTGACAATATTATCACTAATTTATTGGCTTAAAACAAGACAAATTTATTCTCTTATAGTCATGAAGGTCAGGAGTCTGAAGTTAATTTCATTGGGCTAAAGTCAACGTGTTTATAGAGCTGGTTCCTTTTGAAGGCTCTAGGAGACAATCCATTGCCTTGTCTTTTTTTTTTTTAAATATGCATTTATTTAATTGACACATTGTAGTTATACATATTTATGGGCACAATTTGTTTTCTACATATCTATGTTGTATAACAATCTATCAGGATAGTTAGTATACCCACCACCTCACACATGTATCAGTTCATGATTGCTTTGCCTTTTGAAACTTCTGGAGGCTGCCAGCGTTCCACGGCTCATGCCCCCTTCCTTACATCATTCCAGCTTCTGACTTCTATTGTTACATCTTCTGCTTCTTCCTTTGACCTCATTCTTTTGGCCTTCTTGTAAAGACCTCTTGTGGTTACATTTAGAGCCCACACAGATAATCCAGGATAATTTCCCCATTTCAAGATCCTTAATCACATTCCTTACTTTGCCATATAAAGTGACATTCACAGGTTCTAGAGATTATTATGTGGACATATGTCCACATCGGACAGTTTAAATGTGTCAATATCAGTATTTCTAATTACTTAAGTGTCTAGTTGCTATTTTTTCCTTGCTTTATATAAATAAAATATAGAGATATTCCATAAATTACTTTTTCTAATTCACAACACAGTTTTCAATTTATATATACTCCATATATATACAATAGTTATTGCTGGTGAATAATATAGTGTCATGCTAAACACTGAAACAGTGTCATCAGTCTGTCTTTCTTGTCTGATAATGACATGTCAAGTGATTGTCTTCTTTGTTGATCGTTTCATCTGAATGTTAAAAATAGAAATCTGTCTTCTTAAACTCTGGCCAACTTAGATCTTGAAATTACTACTTATTTGACTCATTTTTTTCCACTGCTTCATTAGTTTCCATCTATTTAACTCATATTACATGAAATTTATCAAGAAATTAACATTAATTATTTACCTTTCTCAAATATTCCCCCCTATTATTCACCTAGACATTTTCCTGTCACTTGTTTAAAACACGTTCAAAATGTTGAATTGACACATCTAGAGTACCATGTTTTCAGGAACGTTTAATTTTAGTAGTCAGAAGAAATGTCTGGAAGGGCTTCTTAGGTGACTAAATAATTATAATAAGTGGTAGGACTTTGAAACGTTCATCCTAAATCAAGTGAGTAAATCTTGAATCTGTAACAGTGAGTTTATGATACTAATTTGACTTTGTAAAACTATTACCTGTATTATTTTCAGTTTTAGAAATATGTGGCATTAATATATTAATCTTAGCAATTCATTCTGAAAAACCCCTAGTACAGTGGAAATGGCATGAGTTTTGGAAAAAGACAGACAAGGATATCGTCTACATATCTACTGTTCGCATTCTGGGTGATTGGACAAAATTATTCTAGTCTTTGTATCTCAGTTTTCTTTTCTGTAAAATGGAGTTAACAGATAATGCCAAATGTTCTAGGGTAGTCTTGAAGTGTTGATGAAATAATGGATATCACCACCCTCCTACAACTTAAGACACTCAAAACAAAGTTATTTCTTCTAGTTTCATTATCAAATTCCATTCATTTTTATATGCAAAATTCTAGGTACTAGACTTAAATTCTCTCTAGTATTTTGCTATTTGCTTTTATTCAATTATAAAAACTATGTTTAAGAGAAGTTATGAGGCATAGTGTGAAAAGCCAGCTGACTTCCTTTAACAACTCCTATGGTACAGTTTTTCCTGTGATAAACCTAACTCAGTCACAGATTGTCCAACCATCCTACCATCTCAAAAGCTGAATTTTTCCAGATGAAATAATGGGTGTTTGATGTCTTCTTATAAACTTGATCTACACAAATTTATCACTATATTCCTTCATTAAAGGCAAGATACTGTCAAGAGAATCAATTTCTTTGATTGGCAAATCAATACATATTCCTCTAAGAGACAAGCTTACAGTTAACCATCATAACAATCAAAGATGGGTCCATGTGCCAAAAGCCAGAATGAGTGTTGTTATATGATTCACATTTTGCACAAATCCGCCATGTGGATAAAAGAACTTCAATCTGTGGAGAGTTTCTGGACGGATATTGACAACTACTTTCACTTTTCCACTAGGTTAATATTTCTCCCCCGCTACTGATCATCATGGGAGTTTTGACCGGCTCTGTTACCGACCTGGGCTGGTTCACCACTCTTTAGGCAACCTGATGGTCTCTTGCTCCCAGCAGGTCACCATATTCACTCCCGACTTAGTGCAGACACCCAATAGGCATAGGCACTACAGCCTAGAATTCCTGGACTCAAGCAATCCTCCCACCTCGCCTTCCAAGTAGCTGGGACTACAGCTGTGCGCCACCGTGCCCAGCCCAAGATACAGGATTTAATGGCATAGGAAGGACCCTATGAAATGGAGTGAATTTGACACTAGAATGGCTTCTAAAAGAATGTAACATGTAATAAACAATTTTGATTAAAGTTGAAATGCCAAAGTTGTAGTAAGAAATGGTGAAAGAAGGAAATAAAAGGCTCAGGAAATTGGACATGCTGAAATGGATACACTATCTACAGTCAGAAGATACAGTAAAAGATAACGTTCCACTAGAAGCCTCAGAGGACATATTATTTTTAAAGCCATAAGGTTGTCACTGAGGAAAGGAGCACCGATGTTACTAAAAAGATCAGGGGCTGTTCCCCTTGGTAGGTGAGGGCTGATGGCATTGGAAATGCATCACAGCACTTGGCTTGAGTGTAGCAAAAGATAAGATAAAATCCTGAAACAAGAGCCCAGGTGGCAGTGCTTACCCACCAGCAGGCAAGTGGATGCAATGATCATAATGAGAGGCAGGGTCAAGTGGCAGAAGAGTAGGCCTCACCACATGGACATACCTAATAGAGCATAGTCATATTAGGGAGAAAATATATATATAGCCCAAAGAATTCCAGATTTATGTTGGAATCTGTGGGCATCTTGAATATCAGGATAAAGATGGGACCCTGATTCTATGACACAGTTATCCAAAATAGTTTTGTTGATTTTCTGATTGAGAGTTGCATGAGAAAGTTCGTATGTTTGGGATAGTATGTAGAGAAGAGTCGTCAATGTTTGAGAACTCCAGTGGAGAACGGGTACAGACAGCTGTAAGGGAAATTCATCTGTATAGGCAATAGGTTTCTTAGGCCAAACTAAAATGATTGCTGGCGTGTCTTCAGTCAGCCTTCCAGGAGGCATAAGTCAACACACTTATGTAACCAAGGTGTTATCGCCTATGTGATCACGCTTTCACATGGTATGTTGCCACTATTGTTCTGAGCCATATATAAGTGCTCACCATGTTCTCAGCCATGCTCTCGCCGCTGTTGCATACCCCATCCCCCAAAATAAAGAACATCTCTCATCTGCCCGCTGTCGCCAGCCTCTTCTTTCAACTCCTGGAAGCCTGCTCTGGAGCACTCGCTAGCCACAGAGCCCACTCCCCACACAGCAGGAAGGGCATCTGGGAAGCATACAGCAATGAAGATATAAAGAGCAATGAGCTTGTATCAGGGCCAGCAAAGGGAATGCAAAGAAACGGAAATACACAAAAATTTTACAAAAAAACCTTCTTGGCTATTCCACATGTTGAAAGTAGAAATAAAAGAAAAATAATGAGGAGTAATTGGAAAGCAGTAGAAAGCTAGTTATTTCAAATTATACAATGGAATAATAAGTTTTGGGTGGAAATTAGGCTTTATTTTATTCATGTAACAAATATTTATTTTATGACTTTCCTGCACCTGTCACTGTGCTAAAATGTCCATATTGATAGTGCACTATTTAGTAATGAGGAGAGAAGTAAAATAAGGAACGAATGTTAAGGGGAAGTAGTGGGAAAGAGAACACCTTCACCTGTCTTTGAGCAGTTAAGAAATTACTCTTTTTGGCAATAATAGAGTAACTTTTGTTTTTAAAATTATACTGGGACAATGAATGTCATATTATGGATTAGACATACTAAAAACTTTCAAATAATAAACAGCAAACAAAATCCTTGCCCATATCTTACCCGGCTCAGATACTACATATTTTGAAATATTGTCCTGGTTTTAGATAATGCTACTTATTATACTTCACTGCTTTATTAAATAATGCACTATATTATCTTTTATGTTTCATATGAATTTATTTATAAATTCCACATAATCTATATTTTCCATAAAGGCTTGAGCCATATTTTATAATTTATATTCAATTTGTAATTTTCCATGGTTTCAGTCTACTTGAAGTACACAGTTAACTCAATAAGTCATCTGGTTACAAGTTAATATAAAAGGACTCTTGTTGTAAAAGTCAATATATAAAAATAAATTTTATTAAAATTTTAAAAATTATCAATGTGGTACCGAATTGTAGCTTTTAAAAGTTAAATATATAGTTTTCAAATTCATGGACATACTGTGATTTACAGTATTACATATTATAATAATTATTACATAGTGAGTGGCACTATATCATAGAAAGCTTAGGGAAATATCAATTGTGTTACAGAACATAGAGGTAATGTCAGTGCTCTCTGTGTGTAATAAAAATAAATGATAACTATGTTACGAGGAGGAATAAGGTATCTGATGTGGGTTTGTAAACTGCTTGAATATTAAACAAAATAGAGGATCAATGAAATATCAGAATGAGTCATAGTGTGTATAAGAAATAAAAAAGAACATATGATTATGTTTTCACAACTTCAAAGTAAACTATCCCTGTACTCCTTCCAGCAATATTTCCTGTAAGTAATAAAATAGATGATTAAGAGAATACTAGGTATTGACCTCTGAGGGCATATCGACTACCAGATAGCTTTGGGGTCAGTGACTATGTTGAGAATGACTTGTACATTGTTATTTTAATATAATCCCTGAAAATTATATTGAGCATAATTTTAATTTTTGAAATGCTTTCATAAGTCTAGAAATTGTTGAGAGAGATATTATTTGTAACATATGATACTCATCAAAAAATATTTGTAGAAATATCACATTATAAGATAAAAAAGAATAACTTTGTTTTACCTTGAATTATAGCTTCAACTAAATTCAATTAGATGTACTTTTAATTTAAAAACTACTTTATTTTCTATTAAGTTCTTAAATTTTGTTACTTTGTAAGAAAAAAAGGATTTCATTGCCTGACATATAATACTATTTCATTTAACACGATTTTTTAGAAAGGTCATACAATCCTAGAATTTAGAATTGAAGGGACTTTCCTCTTTTTCTATACTTACTATTAATATTTCATTATATAAAGTAAGAAAAGGGGATCCCAGATAAAGTTGACTGTGTAAATTTTCAAAGTTAGCATCAGACTGAATCTCTTGATGGGGTTCAGGACATGGTACCCCAAAATATGGCAACTTGGCATTTGAGAAAATAACAGAAGCAGGAAATTCACTCTCATCTTTCCCTCAACGCTTCTCTCCTGATGCTGGCCATAAAACCTCGCTGACTTTCTCCTGATGTAGGTCATAAGAATTTCTTTCCAGAGGTGCCCATCCTATACCAGAAGGAAAGGAATGTCCTTATCTCTGAAGACACAAGAACATAGAGAAGAATCTAGACAAACAGACCTTGTTAAATTTCCCTCTGTTTATTACAGTTAGATAATATCCTTTTGTCCTCCAATCATATTTCTTCACAACTCTTCATTTCATCAAACTTAGCATAAAATACATGGGTCTCTCTATTATTTGGGGTTTTCATTTATGAAGGCTCCCATGTCTTGTAAAACATACATTTGTATGTTTTTCTCTTGTTAATTGATCTTTTAGGTGAGAAAAGAAATCTTTTCTCCCCTGTATCACCAATCTTTAGCCTAATCACTACATTTCTGTACACTTTAAAGGTTCTCCAACATCATTAAAGAATCGTTATTTCTCTTTAAAATATATTGATCAAATTACCTTTATAAATAGTGTAAATGTAGAAAACATATTTTGATTACTAGCTTTTCAACTAGATAGAGGAAATTTAAAAGCACTATAAAATTTGTAGCTGATATATCTAAAAATCGAATAGTTATAAAATCTATTATGAATTTAGTATTTAGCTTGTGCAAAACATTACATATACATTTTTTCCTCTTTTCAACACCATTCAAAGAGGTAATATAATTCTTATTTGGCAGGCATAGAGAGTGAAGTCCAGACCATAATACAACTTGATTACGCAAGAAACTTAGTAAGTAGCAAAGGTGTCTTTTCTCAAATCCCATTTATTTAACTTTTAACATTTTGTGTTTAAATTAAATCAAATATTTATTTGTTCTTTTAATCATTAATCTAGTACTTAGTGTGAGGAAAACATTGCCCTAGATTTGAGAAATACAAAGTAATATAAGGAAGGATGCCAACACTCAAAGTCATTGAAATCTAACTCTCTGTAAATTTGCTTCTGGGTCATTTGTATCAGACTTAACTTGTGTGTTTGTGAAAAACAGAGGCTCTTGCTCGAAAGAATTAGGATCTCAGAGGGCAAAATCTTGCAATTTATATTGCTTCCTTAAGTTCCAGGTAATTTGAATGTACATTAAAGTTTGAGAACAACTGGCAGTATTAGAAAATTGATGAAGGTATATGCTGGGTGAATAACGGAATACAGCATTGCTCTTTTGCATTAGATTAGAATGAAATGACTTTGCCACAACTCTGAACTATTAATATGGATAATTTTAAATTTTTTCCAGATGAAAAAATGATTTAGAAAACACAGGTGATATCTCCAAAATGATACAGTTTCTGGGGAGCTAAGATTCAGCCTCAAGCTTTCAGATGAATCTTCTTAAACATTTTTTTCTAAAATGATCCAATGACTTTTGCAGATTCTAATAGATACAGATCATTTATTTGTCTATATCAATATTTTCAACAGAAAATGTTCAAGAAGTAACATAGTCATGATTTCTTTGTGGTTTTTTTTTTTTTTTTTTTTGCATTTAAAAAAGTTTATAAATATTACCGGTACATAATAGTTGTAAATATTTATGGGGCACATGTGCTGTTTCGATATAGGCATACAATGTGTGATAGTCAAATGGGGGTAACTGGAGATTTTTGATTGTGTACGGTTTTTTAGACTTTTGAAAAATTTAGTGTGGATTGAAATTTGTAAGAATTTAGTCATGAAGAACTCTTGTTTAGAAAGCTGAAACAGGACCTGAGCTTGAATTTTCTCATATAAGCCTGTTAGTTTTGAGCATTGTCACAAAGGCTGCTAATGATTGTAAAAGATTCCTTTCCTTTTCTTCTGGGCACCAGCTAGACCACATTTCTTAACCTCTCTTTGTAATTGATGTGATCTTGAAACTGAGTTCTAACTAATTAAATAGAACAAGAATTTGATATTTCCAGGCCAGGACTTTCAAAACACCCCCATGCTGCTTCATGCTGTTTTCCTCTTCTGACTGACCAGAATGAAAATTTCCAGAACTAACTTGTAAGGCATGTATTAAAGACAGCTGAGTTTCCTGCCACCAGCTATTTTTTCTGTTCTACAAACTAAAAAACAAAATAAAACAAAACAAAAACTTTGTGTTTGAACCTTTACAATTTTAAGGATCTGTTAATGCAGCCTACAACAATACAAAGAAGGAAACTAAATAAATACTTAGTGAAGACCACTAGTATTTGAGACGAGAAAATTTATTAAGAAATAATTAAAATGTATTTACACATTTTAAGAAAAGCATTATATAATTTTGTCATCCTGAGTCATATGGTCTATGTATACAAGAATGGTTAATACATTAAAGATATCCTCTTATAGATTCAAATTCTCTTTTGCTGGATTGGTTGGACTATTTCATAATGATGGGAAATTGTAACATTTTGTGAAACTGGTCTTCTTGATTTTAATTCCTTCATTAAATTATATAGCATGGGCCTGATGTGAGTATTTGCTAAAGCTAAATTGCTATACAAAGCTCTCAGATGTCTGAACATAATTTTCAAATATCCCTTGTGTCCCTTGACTTCAGGATATTTTGATTTGGTGCATCACCTTTTCAAAACAGATTCATCTCTTCCCTTGACATCTGTGGTAGTTAATAATTCATCCTGGTCCCCATCTGAAGGAATGACGGGCTAGGTACCCTTCTTTAGTATATCAGAAATAACCTTTCTAGAGTATCCCATTATGCTTGGTGTGAGTAGGCTTATCTGTTAAATAGGTAAAATACTATTTTAAAGAGCAAAATAAGCTTTAGCCTTTCAAAGAATGGGTTAAACCAATTTAAAAATACAGTTCCACCTTTCCTTAACTAACCAGTTTTCCTTACCTCATTTATATAAAGAAAAATATAGCTTCCTTTTTACAGTATGCTTATCCTAGTCACATGCAATCTTGTGACCACAAACACCATGGAGGAAATCAGAAACCATGGGAGTACTAGAAAAAAGGTGATGTGTACTTGGGGGAAAATATGTTTTAAGATTATTTAAAAATATATATATTGGATAAAGTGCATTATGGTATATTTTTATATTTAAATAACATACAGATATTAATAACTACGTTTTAGAAGAACTTTCACTGTCATTGAAAAGGGCTCAGGGTGTAGTGGTGGGGAAAACAGAATTTAAAGCAATGAACTATGTGAAAAGAAAGAAAAATGTCATACAGAAAAAGTCATAAAAATACAGTAAATATTCATTATTCACTATTTGAGGAATTGGGGGCATTTTTGTTTCTTCTATCTAATTATTTTTTACATTTAAATGTACAAATGTATTGTTATAAACAATACAGTGTTTGAAACAAAGACATGTACTTTTCATAAGTTAAAGGAAATTGTCTCAAAACAGTGTGCTTTCCTCTTAACTTATAGAAGCTTTTTCTACTGTTAATTAATAATCATTTTAGAAAAAATAGTGTAATATTTATTCAAAGCTTAAATTAATATTCTTAACAAAGAATATTTCTATAAATTGGTCAAAGAAGTAAATTTTAGTTAATGAAATAATTTACTCTGAAATCTTCAGTACACTAAATTACCTGATTTTTAAAAAATCTTTTCAAACGATGCAACAAAAAAAGAAAACTACAGACCAATATCCTTTATGAATATAGATGCAAAAATTCTCAAAATCCTAGAAAATCGAATCCAAGAGCTTATCAAAAAAAAATCCATCACGACCAAGTGGGCTTCATCCCAGAGATGCAGGGATGGTTTAACATAGGCAAATCTATAAATGTAATTCACCACATAAATAGAAGCAAAAATAAAGACCATATGATCCTCTCAATAGATGCAGAAAAAGCATTTGACAAAATTCAACACCCTTTTATGATAAGAATGCTTAACAAAATAGGCATAGATGGGGCCCATCTAAAAATGATACAAGCCATATATGACAAACCCACAGCCACCATCATACTGAACGGGGAAAAACTGAAAGGATTCCCACTTAGAACTGGAACCAGACAAGGCTGCCCACTGTCCCCACTGCTATTCAACATAGTGCTGGAAGTCCTTGCGAGAGCTATCAGGCAAGAGAGCAAAATCAAGGGTATCCAAATGGGGACAGCAGAGATCAAACTCTCACTCTTTGCTGATGATATGATATTATATCTAGAAAACTCCAAGGAGTGAACCAAGAGACTCCTGAAATTGATCAATGAATTCAGTAAAGTCTCGGGATACAAAATCAATACACACAAATCAGAGGCATTCATATATGCCAATAACAGTCAAACAGAGAACCAAATTAAGGACTCAATACCCTTCAAAATAGCAACAAAGAAAATAAAATACCTAGGAATATATTTAACTAAGGAGGTAAAGGACCTTTATAGGAAGCTATGAAATACTGAGGAAGGAAATCGCAGAGCATGTAAATAGGTGGAAATCCATACCATGCTCGTGGATCGGAATAATCAACATTGTTAAAATGTCTATACTACCCAAAGTGATCTACAGATTCAATGCAATCCCTATTAAATTACCAACATCATTTTTCACAGATATAGAAAAAATAATTTTACGCTTTGTATGGAACCAGAGAAGACCCCGTTTAGCAAAAGCAATTTTAAGCAATAAAAACAAAATGGGAGGTATTAATTTACCAGACTTCAAACTATACTACAAGGCTGTAGTTATTAAAACCGCTTGGTATTGGCACAAGTGCAGGGACAAAGACCAGTGGAACAGAACTGAAAATCCAGATATAAAACCATCCTCATATAGCCATCTAATCTTTGACAAAGCAGACAAAAACATACTCTGGGTAAAAGAATCCTTATTCAACAAATGGTGCTGGGAAAACTGGATAGCCACATGTAGAAGACTAAAAAAGGACCCACAGCTTTCACCTCCCACAAAAATCAAATCACGGTGGATAACAGACTTAAACCTTAGGTGTGAAACTATTAGAATTCTATAAGAAAATGTAGGAAAGACTCTTATAGACATTGGCCTTGGCAAAGAATTTATGAAGAAGACCCCTAAGGCAATCACAACAGCAACAAAAATAAATGGGACCTGATTAAATTGAAAAGCTTCTGCACAGCCAAAGAAATAGTCATGAGAGTAAACAGAGAACCTACAGAATGGGAAAAAATTTTCGCATGGTGGCCAGGCGCGGTGGCTCACGCCTGTAATCCTAGCACTCTGGGAGGCTGAGCCGGGTGGATCGCTCGAGGTCAGGAGTTCGAGACCAGCCTGAGCGAGACCCCGTGTCTACTAAAAATAGAAAGAAATTAGCTGGCCAACTAAAAATATATACAGAAAAAATTAGCCAGGCATGGTGGCACATGCCTGTAGTCCTAGCTACTCGGGAGGCTGAGGCAGTAGGATCGCTTAAGCCCAGGAGTTTGAGGTTGCTGTGAGCTAGGCTGATGCCACGGCACTCACTCTAGCCGGGGCAACAAAGTGAGACTCTGTCTCAAAAAAAAAAAAAAAAAAAAAAAAAAATTTCGCATGGTACACATCCAATAAAGGACTGATAACAAGAATCTATTTAGAACTCAGGAGAATCAGTAAGAAAAATTCAAACAACCCTATCAAAAAGTGGGCAAAGGACATGAATAGAAATTTATCAAAAGAAGATAGAAGAATGGCTAACAAACATAAGAAAAAATGCTCAACATCTCTAATCATCAGGGAAATGCAAATCAAAACCACAAGGAGGTATCACTTAACTCCAGTGAGAATGGCCTTTATCAAAAAGTCCTAAAACAATACATGTTGGCGTGGATGTGGAGAGACAGGAACACTCATACACTGCTGGTAGGACTGAAAACTAGTGCAACCCCTGTGGAAAGCAATATGGAGATACCTTACACAGATTCAAGTAGACTTACCATTCAATCCAGCAATCCCATTATTGGGCATCTACCCAAAAGAACAAAAGTCATTCTATAAAAAAGACACCTGCACTCGAATGTTTATAGCAACACAATTCACAATTGCAAAGAGGTGGAAACAACCCAAATGCCCATCAATACATGAGTGGATTAGTAAACTGTGGTATATGTATACCATGGAGTATTACTCAGCTATAAGAAACAACGGTGATATAGACTCTCTTTTGTTCTCCTGGAGAGAGTTGGAACCCATTTTACTAAGTGAAGTATCCCAAAAATGGAAAAATAAGCACCACATGTACTCACCAGCAATTTGGTTTCCCTGATCATCACCCAAGTGCACATTTGGGAATAACACCAACTGGGGGTCGGTGGGGGGCGGGGGGAGGCGATAGGTGTATACCTACATAATGAGTGCGATGTGCACTGTCTGGGGAATGGACATGCTTGAAGCTCTGACTCGGGGGGATGGGGGGCATGAGCAATATACATAACCTAAATTTTTGTACCCCCACAATAAGCTGAAATAAAAAAAATAAACAATTTTCAAGTTATATAAACTTAATGTGGAAGTAGAGTTAAATAATTAAGTATATTTAATTTTAATATTAGAATGCAAAATATCAATTCTTAGAAAATGGTATAAAATATTAATTTAAACTATGTAGTCTTTATCTTTCAAATTAAAATCTTTAAAAATATTGAAATCATAAACACATGCTATTCTCAGTATTAAGATAATTTTCCAATTTTACTACTATCTATATAATGAAAGATTCTTAGAAAATGTCTTTTATAAAAAAATAGGCTCTCCTTGTTTCTATTAAAACTAATTATAATGATTGGTATTACAATCATTTTAAGATGACAAGAGTTTTATCTGTTATTTGATTGCCAAAGTTCTGGTATTAAGGTAAACCACTTAAGATGGGGCTACATTCAGATAAACTCATCATAAGTTGAGGAACATCTGTATTCCTCTGCCAGTTTTATGGGTAAATTTCTCTATTCTATCCAAGGAAGGAGAGTCTGGATGAATTTGGGGATAATTTAAGAAATGGCGATGCAGCTGCTGAAAGTAAGGGGTTCAAAATGTGAGTACACTGTTTATCTCTTCTATTAAGAGCTTCTCAAAGCAAGGGAGTAACATTTGTTTCTGAGTTGTTTCCCTCCAGTGATAGTCACTGAAAATTATCAACCTTGTTTCCTCCTCTAAATGCCATTGGACCAAAACCGAATTGTGAGCTTTGAATGGTAATTTAATTGACAATTTAACTGATTAATTAACTGAATAGTGGATTTTCAGTGCTCTTTAATAATGGGAATGAATGCTATCAGATTGGAATTCTCATTTGCTTCATAGTGTATGGGCTATGTTTCATACATTAGTCATTTTTTTTTTTTTCCAGAAAATTTGAAGGAGGTTTTACCTTTGACTCTCATGGACCAGAGACTATACAATAATGGGGCATCTGCATCAAGGGACTGTGCTGTAACGTGGCACCGCATTGAGATGGTCTGATGGCTGTGAGAGGGGATGTTTTGCCACAGCTTGCCTGGTATGCCAAAGCTTACTCTGCTTTGTCAAATTACCCAACGTAAAAGTCGATGGAGCCCATGAAGAAATCCAGTGAAGATACTGAATGGAATTGAAATAAGGGTAATGATGGGGGCCATGTATCCCAGATGCCTCTTTAGGAGGGACAATTATGAGGATGCTCTGAGAAGAAGAGAAAGTACAATAACCTTTTCCTAGAAAACACAGTTTTATATTCAGTACATCACTGAGACCAATCTATACTCATGCAGTGGAGGAATGGAGGGAGGATGAGCCTCACATGGATATCACTAAATTGATGGAACAATATGCCTGAGGGCAACTTAGGAAAAAATCATGAACTCACATCCAAAATAAACACCATGCTATGTTAGTAACTATAGACTAATATCTGTTCTTAGGACAATGATTTAACTGACCAGGAAGACAAGGCAGAGTAGGGTTCCTAAGGGAACAGTAAGAACTGTCCATGTTCTCATAATACAGCACTGGAAAATGTGTTTTTCACTATTCTTTCTTTATAGTTGGACCATGGAGCAAATTACCCCAATGGTACAATCAAAGGAGACAGAATATACAGAAGACATGAACCTTGTCATTCCAGAGTTATGTAAGGATACTTGGAAACAAATAATGGTGAAACATTTTTTTTTTGTAACTGCATTATTGCTATACTCATTGCCCAGACTCATTGCATAATATTAAAATATTTAATCATCAATGGCCTTTTTTTTTTTTTTTTTTGAGACAGAGTCTTGCTCTGTTGCCCGGACTAGAGTGAGTGCCGTGGCTGAAGGGGGGCGCTCACAGCAATCTCAAACTCCTGGGCTTAAGCGATCCTCCTGCCTCAGCCTCCTGAGTAGCTGGGACTACAGCCATGCGCCACCACGCCCAGCTAATTTTTTCTATATATATTTTTAGTTGGCCAGATAATTTTGCTTGTATTTTTTAGTAGAGACGGGGTCTCGCTCTTGTTCAGGCTGGTCTCGAACTCCTGACCTCGAGCGATCCACCCGGCTCGGCCTCCCAGAGTGCTAGGATTACAGGCGTGAGCCACCACGCCCGGCCCATCAATGGCCTTTTATATCTATTCCTGTTTATGTAAATGTATGGGAAATGTGGTAGCAACCTTTTTGCTGATAACGATAGATGTTTGGTTAAGTGTTCATTTAATGTCTGGTTTACTACATTTAATTAGTTAATTGCATGTAGTATTCTTAGATTCTTGGTGTAGTAAACATTTCTTTAGTATATTATCTGGTGAAATCTGTGTAATAAAGGAATTGTTGTCAGTTTCTTGGAAATTAAGGGGATCAATATGTTTGCTGATAAGCATACATGAAGATAAAATATATTTTGGGAAACTGGTAGACCTAATTAAAGGATACTTACACTACTCAGGATGTGACAAATCATGTTAGACATCACCATAAATGTAGCATTGCAATATTGTAAATTTAAAATATTCAAAATATAGAACAATTTGTGTATAAAGGCATTAATCCAGAGTTAGGAGGTGGACTAATAGAGCTGTACTCTTATTCCCAAAACAGAGGTACCTAAAATATGATCTAGAATTTACTTTCTGAAAACACTGTCCCCACCAAATGAATAGTGAACAAAGATTAATGTAGAATGTTAATTGGCATGATTGTTCATAAACATGAGAATTGATGAGTCCTTAATAATTGCAGTGACAATAGGAGGGGTATACTTGGCAGTACTCCTGGAGGAAAAAGCAAAGAGTTTAGTTTAAATTTAAATGTCTCAATGCTTTTATTGGCTCAAAGTAAAGCTGAACTGGTCATTGACTGGGTGGGTTTACAGAATAGATTTGTTAGAACAGTGTTTGCTGACTCTGGGTGACTCAGGACAGGTCTCCTCTGAACTAGTCTTTCGGTTCTCACGCAGAACACTGTTATAATTTTTGACACCCTTAAAACAGAGGAGGCCATGCTGTCTTGTTTAAAGCTCAGATAATATAAATGTTTAACTTTCAAATACATGTGATAATTATGCATTTGCCAATCCAACATTGTCCAAGAGAAATATTTTTATTTTTACTGTTAAATTTATCAAATTTAACTCTGATTTTGAAAAATTAACCTGTAGTTATTAAATTCTAAATAAGAAATATATGTCTGGAAAGTATGTGCACAATTCTAATATTACAGCTCTGTGATGTGAGATCTCTTGTGAATTGGTTCTGTTTTGATAGACAAGAGCTGGACAGAATAATATGAGAGTCCTGACTCCCAGATAGACATTGGAGCTGCTGTGGTGCATGTATAAATTTAAATGATAATTTGAGACTGAGTTAAATCTCTCTCTTCTATCCATTTAAAAGGGAAGCAATCAACAATAAGAGGCCTTCCTAATGCCATCCATATCCATCCTGAGAAGAATGCCGTACATTAAGACTCTCCTTTTCTGAGATAGAGGATGGGTGGGTATTGGGCAAATAGCCCAATTTGCAGTTTATTTTATGGTTAAACCAATGAGTCAACACATGATTATCTAAAGGCCACTACATTCCTGTTACACAGAGGGTTCTGAGAATACAATGTTTATAAAATCAAGGATTGTCTCAGCCCTCATGGATTTTACAGAAGAGGGAAAAATAAATAATAAAAGAAGACTATAAAAATAGATGTAAAATTAAAACAAAAATAATTTGTATGAATAGAAGTTTCAGTTCTATAAAAAAATTTATAACAGGAGGCCCTAACCAATCTGGGGATTCAATGTTTATTTCTAAGGACATGGTTTTTGAAGTGAGTTTGGAAGCCTATGTAGACACTGATTACCAGAGGCAGGTGGGTGTGGGTAGAGCTCCAGGCAGAAGGCATAGTTTCCACAAATCCCCAAAGGAGACTTGTATAGTTGGAATGTAGAGACTCCAAACCAATGATGACAGTGGTATAGTATGATGCTAGAGAAGTGAGTGTGGACATAAGATTTATAAAAAATTGTAGAGGGTTTTTTTCTTTTAATTTTTAAAATTGAGAATACCTTGGAACTGAAAGAATTGGTGGAAAATTAATAAGAAGACTATTACAGGCTGGGTGCAGTGGCTCATACCTGTAATCCTAACACTTTGGGAAGCCAAGGCAGGAGGATCACTTGAGCCCAGAAGTTTGAGGTTGCAGTAAGCTGTGATGACGTCATTGCACTCTTACCTGGGCAACAGAGCAAGATCCTGTTTCAAAAAAACAAAAAACAAAAAAAACAAAACAAACACTATTACAGTAATACAGGTGAGAGATGATAGTTTTGACTGAAGAAATTGCATTATATAAAAATAATAAAATAGAACTTGTTGTAGTTCAGAAAACAATACCCTAAGATAAAGACCTCAGAAACAGCCTCAGAAGCAAAAGTTTTTCTCTGATCTTATCCTGCTCATCTGACTCTCAGTCTCATTCTCCCTCATGCTAAACACAAAATCTAGAAATTCTTTTCCCCAAGGATTCTTTTCCCAAGAATCCTTTTTCTCCAAAGCTAGCCATAAAATCTAAAAATATTACTCTAACTACCCTTCTGCCTTTCTGTGTAAGAACTGGCCATGGAAGGAACTATCATATCTGTTAATACCTTGTTTCATTGTAGGTGGTAAGACTCCAGAGGAAGTCCTATCTCATACCCAGAAGGAAGTAATGCATGCTCAGAGAGGCCAACAAAAATCTAAAGGACAGATACTGCTTAGTTTTCCTATTCAGTCTTTTAGCATTAGATAAGACTCTTTTAGTCTAATCATATTTCTACATGGCTGTCCATACTTTGTTGAACCTATGCATAAAAATAGGCAATTTCCCTTGTATCTTTGGGTCTTAATTCTGAAGATTTCCATGTACATGTTAACAAATTTGTATGCCTTTTCTCCTATTAATCTGCCTATTGTCAGTGATATTCAGTGAACTTTCAGAGGGCAAAAGGGAAGTTTTCTCCTGGCCCCAAACAAACTGATTCAAAAGAAAATAATATATAGAACTCTTTTGTTGCCTGATTTTTAAGAATGCTTAATTTTACATTAAACATGTAGGTATTCTAGAAGGAATTTAAATAAGCTCAGTATAATTTAAGCCATTTCTATCAGACTATGTCTTACATTCTATTCTTCTTTAATTTTTTGTAAAGACAAGGTCTAACTTTATTGTCCAGGTTGATCTTGAACTCTTGGCCTCAAACAATCCTCCTGCTTTAGCCTCCCAAAATGATGAGATTACAGACATGAGCCACAATGCCCAGTCCATTTTATTTTTATTAAATTTTTGAAATAAACTATATAGTTTACCAAATAGTGATTTAAATTCTTTAAGAGTATTTTCTAACTAAATAATCACAAAAATTCAGTGATGAAGCTGTTACTATTTTATTTTTTTATTTTATAAGTGAGGTGGAGCTGCAAGGCTGTTAGCATCTCAGAAAAAGAGAGCTGGAAGGTGCTCATTATAGAATTTGGGGGTATACCAGGTGATTCTGGGGAGGATTAGGGATATCAGAGACTGATTTAGAGTGAGTCGTGTGGAATAAAGGAGCAATTAGGGATAATGTATGTTGGTAATTTTTAGTCTAGGAGGCGAGTACAGGAGAGTTAGAGTTTTCATTGATAAGTGTAGTCACTCATGTAATCCGGAAGTGGAGACTAGTTGTTCTTGTAGTTTGTAGTGGGTTTTAAGTCCCAGCTTCAGAGGCATAAGGTTTTTGCTTCTTATGATAGGTTTGAAAAGGTTCAGAAAGTAGGTAGGATTTTGTGGCTATTCTTTCACATCTTTTATCCATCCTTTCTTTGAGCACAAAGAGTTGGTGAGGATTTCAGTTATGTCGGGGACAACCAGTGATTCCAAACTATGACTCCAGGCCACATTCAGCCTTTACAAGTTTATTAAAATTTTACTTGTTTTTCTTCATACCCACTTTTCTTGCTGCCACCTCATTCTTTCATGCTCTTCTAAAGGTGAAATGGTCTCTCCTAGAAAGAACTTATTTAGCCCTTTGAAAATGAGTTTCACCTGGTTGCCTTGAAACCTCAGCTCTCTGATGAGCTCAAAAATATTTATGATTTCAGGATTTCATAGCTTTTTATCATTGTGAAAATACATTTTCTTTGACTTTCTACATCCTAAGCCTCTAATCTACAAGGTATTATTTTCAGGAAAATGAGTGTTTTAACATTCAATATATTTATTATGCTCATCACAATCCAATGAGTTAGCTATAATTTTATATTTTAAAAATGAGAAATCTGAGTCTCAGGAAGGTTAAGTAATTTGCCTCAGGTCAAGCCACTGACATTTGTTATAGCTAGAGTGCAAATCTTGCAGCAATGTCCATGTAAATTACACTATATTGTCTTGGCTCTAAATGATCTTTCTAGCCATGCTTCCTCCTTTCATAAGTACCAGACTAATCTTTTGCCGATGTAAATTATATTCTTGCATGCCTTTCTACATATTGTTCTTTCTACCATAGAATATTCTCTAAATTAAAAAGCTTAATGTGTACTAAGCATATGTCATATTATAATTTTGCATTGTTTTTCTTAAACAACTTGGCCAAAGCATCAGACTTTACAAAATCTTCATCTACTTCTGCCAGCAGAAGTTAATCTAAATATTAAATTGGTAATATTCATGCAATCCTTATTATGTAACCATAGCAGGATTATGTTTAATAGCACATGCATACATAAAATAAGGGGCTAGTTAAAAGGAATAATGATAACAGATATTTTAGTTATTTATTTTACAAGAGAATATCTTTCCATTTTAAAGGGCACACTGATTTATACCCACAAAGTGGAATTACTGAAGGACAAAATCATTTGACATCAAAATATGTCTTGAATTTTGTTCTAAATATGGTAGAATTGTGTTTTCAATGATGGATCTTTTAATACTTTTAGTGAAATTTACTCAATGGAGCAGTCCCAGCCTAGTTTAAAAAATGTCAAGTTTGGTACTATAAATGTTATGAGAATATTTTGTAAAATAGGAATTGAAGTAAAGTGATTCATCTTGGATACTACCCTTTCAGCTAGGTAATGCTATTATAATCCTGTCTCTTTATAATAGAGATGCTTTCTATAAATGAGAAATAGCATCCCAGAGAAGTAAGAGGTTCTGTGTGATCCCTACCAATGGCTCTGCCTCATTCTGTGTTTAATGATGGCTACAGGAAAGCTTGCTGCTAGCTTTCACAGGATATTTCTACCAGCACCCTTGAGTGAGCAGAATGAAAACAAAGTGAAAATCATGACAGCTTTACATTTGGGTGAAAATCCTTCCCTCATGGCTTGGTTTTCATGTGATATTTTTAAAACACACATTTTCATGTTATAATTTTCAGCAGATAGTATATACACATAAAAAGGTGGTAAAACAGTTCCTTTTCAACCACAAATTAAATTTAATCTATCAGTAAACAATTGTCTTATCTCAAATTCACATTTTTATTATTTCCATAGGCTTCCATATCAATAGAACTAAATCACAGGGTACTAAAAATACCTAAAATGTCCTTACACAATGTTAAAGATCTTGTGCTCATTCTCTCTGTGGATTTATTAACTTAAGAGTTTTGGACCAAAAAAATCAGTTTTTAAATAAGCAATTTAGCTATAAATACAACATCAACATAATTTTCATTGTCAAGAAAATTACCCTTATGTCCAAGTTTATCATCCTTATTATCATAATTATAATAATAACAATCTATACAGGATGTTTTAAAACAGAATTGGACACTTTCAAAAATGTATTGTTTACTAACAAACTTATATAGAAGGATCTAGACAAAAATACCTCACAAAAATACCAGTTATTTCTATAATTCAGACATTCTCAATATGCGCTTCACATGGCACAAGGCATAAAACAAAGCTACATTCTAATTCTACCCAGACCTTTGGAAAGGTATATTATTAATGTTTGAAATAGAAGTCATTAAGTATCCTTTTATTTTCTCAATGTTGGTAATGAAAAGTGGTACAAAGATGGGGTTTTTTCCATATCTAGCCTATGTACTTACTTCATGATAACATATAAGCATGGGGTACAATAATTTTCAATATATCCTGCAAGGAGAGTCTCCACTATTTAATATTTTAGTATATTTATTTTTTCTCTCTCTCTTTTCCCCCACCCCATTATTCTGTCCTCCTCCCTCTATTCTTTTGCAGGGGAACTATTTGTGAGTACGTTTCAGACATAATGCCTCACTATCACTAATATTTCAGTGTGTATATCATAAAAATAAAGAAACTGTCCTACAGAATAACCATCTCCATTAGGAAATTAATATTGATTCTTTTTATAAGTAGTGACTTTGATCACATAGTTAAGGTCTGTCTGGCATCTTTATTCAATGTAAAGTTACTAAGTTTCCCTTGTAAATATTATAATACATACTATAAATATGAATAAATACTATAAGTATGAATTTATATGAATTAAACACTATAAATACAAATTGTTCCCTAACAATTTTATCATCAGCTGGTGATTATTGCTAGAATGAGTATTGCCTGAATTAATTATTTCTATTTTAATTGACAATTGATGATTATCTAATTGCACAATTCCTGCAGCATTTATTAGCTTATATTCTGTTAATATTTTAGGGAATGGTTTTTCTTTCTCTTTCATTTATATTGCTGTAGACTCATGGATTCTTATTTTATTTATTGAGTCTTAATCTGTTACTGACATTTTTTATTTTAGAATATTGGGTAAAAAATATTCTCTAATGCTTGTTTCAAATTTGGGTGATAGGAGCTCTATTGATCTGCATATCTTGCCCTTTTTCCTGGTCCTATCCTCTTTTGTGTACTTTCTTACTTTCTGGCAAAACATGTTCCAGGCTCCCCTATACTTCCCCTGCCTGAGACTTGGAATAGGCCATTTCTCTGAGGAATTTTGATTCGTTTAGGTGGGGAATAATATTTAGATACCAATTCTGGACACTAGATATGTTAATTCTTAATGAGATATCACTACTTAGCACAATTCAGAGGATAGAATTAAGAGAAATATTTTTAGAAAGCATCGTAAGTTCATACTGATACTGCATATTAAATCCAGTACCACATGACTTTTCCCTCTTTCTCCCACATTTCACATCTATATTATCCTTCTCCTACACTAAAAACTGTGTCCCTAACCCAGTAGGTTAACTCATTTGCCCTATGGCACAAAACACATAAAAGTATTTTGAATTACTACACAAATGCCTTTTTGACAACATATCTACCAAGTAAAAGTTTAAAAATCGAGAGTGACTATATACAGGTTTTATGACACTTAAATGGGTTGATGTGTACAGGGATGCACAAATGTTTGAAAATTAATAGAGTTGTATACTTAAGATGAGTACACTTTACTATATAAAAATTGTTCCATTAAATATTTTTAATAATTTTCTTTTATTAATGTCTTTTCTTTAGGGATATTAAGTTGACAATATGATGTGTAATTAGATCCATTTTTATTCATGTTTCATTGTGCAGTATTTCTCTATTCTTTAGAATATTTTTGATCATATAAAACATTAATGTATTTTCCTAGTCAAAATTATATAAAGGATGTATTAAAAGAAGTCTCAATTTCTGTCCTTATCCTTTTCACTATCCATTTAACTCTTGTTGGTAAGCAATATAAAAATTTTGAATAATTATTCTCATTTTTTAAAAAAATGTAACCTTACTTATATGTCTGTATATTCCTCCTTCCTTTTCTTTCTTATTCATATATATATATATTAATATGCATTCTTCTTTCTTCTTTCTTGCGTGTATATACATATACATATACAATATGCATATCTTTTAAATAGATAGACATGTTTTTGTTAGTAATGACTTCTATATTGTATGTTGCAAATATTTTTCCACTTTATTGTGTTTTTACTGAATATTTCCAATGTTCTAATCTTTTTCTTCATGTTTTTTATGTAGTGGAATATATTGTTTTTTTATTGTATTAGATTTTACCTCCTAGAAATCTTTTTGCAGTTATAAAAGGATTCACCAATGTTTCCTTCTAGTACTTGCATAAATATTTCCTTCTTTCTTTCCTTCCTTCTTCTTCTACATTTTGAGTTCATGCTCTTATATATCTGCATTTGAGAACAAATCTTATCTGCTTTTCCAAAATCTATCCAGCTGTTCCAATAACATTTAATAAAATGTCTATTACTTACCCAGTGATTTCATATACTAATTTTATCAAACACAAAACTTTCTCATACATTCATTTCTATTTCTGGACTTTTGATTCTGTTTCTTTAGTCTATCTAAGTATACAACGGAAACACAGTGTTTTAATTATAGAGAATTTAAAGTATATTTTGGTATCTGGCAGAAATAGATCCACTTATTATTTTAAGATTTTTCTACCTATTCTTGTTATGTGTATATTTTGGTAGAAATATAGGAATATATATTAATATATTTCCCTCCAGAATAAAACTTGTCATTGCTTATTGTGACTGTGAAACACATTCACTTTACTTGGGAAAAACTGACATCTTTACAATTTTATTGTATTCTATCCAAGAATAAAAAATTTCTTTTGCTTTTTGTGTTTCAAAGGTGCTTTAAAATTTTCTTTGTTATAACTTTGAACATTTAAAAATTTGATTCTGAAGTGTTCTGTCTTCATTATTTTAAATCTCATTTTATTTTCTTACAATGTTTAATATTGTGTTGGTGTGACAGACATGGACATAGGAAAAATAAATGCAAAAGCATAGTGGCTGAGTCACTATCTGATATCAAAGGCAATTTGAGGTTAATCTTGTGATATTTTCTTCTAAAAGGTGTACAAAAATTGTGTTTCATGATGGATAAAGGAGAAGACTTATCTGCCATCTCTTGTCTCTTCTTGGTCAAAATTTTCCCCCATGCATCTTCATTGTACCGTCTGGCTACATTTAAATATGATCAGTATCATTGGGTTACTTGAGGTCAATAAAAATGTTCTAGTTTTATAGCCTAAAGGTAAGGTATTCTCTGGTTGTGCCTAGGTGAAGTTACTTAGAATTACTTAGTAACAGAGACAGGCGATCATCAAGGCTGGAAAATATTGCCAAGACCTCAGTGAAAAGTAAGGGCAAGAAGATAGGAAACAAGAAATTTCTGATATAATTCACTCCTTGCATCACACAAATTTATATCTGTCCTTCCATTACATCTAGCTCTCATACTACAATAGGGTGCCTCTGTATTAATGAAAACAAGACGCCCACTTTCTGTCCAAGAGGAAGATAAAAGCACAAGTAATTACCTTCATGGTATTCATCTATCTGAATTTATTAAAATAAAAAAAGAAAAAAAAAACAACCTTGAGACAAGAGATTTGGCAGCTATAAATCATGCTGCTTAGCTGGTCCCAAGATTATAACTGATATTTGTGACCTTATTCCTCCACTTCTCTTTCCAGTTTTTCTCATCCTTGATCACCATTTTGGCTGGCTTCAGCTATTTGTCTTGTAGTGAGACATGAGGTCATTCATGGATGACCTTAGCTCTTAGATTCTTTGCCCTCGTTAAACAACAATTTTTGCAATTGCCTATTTACCATTATCATTATACATGAAAATATTAGGAAGCACATCCATTAATCTCTGGGTTCAAGAATAGTCCCTCTTGTTGTTTAGCATAGTAATCACTTTGTCAGATGGGATAAAAAGCTCAATGTATCCAGTAGATAGTTTCATCTTTAAATTTAGTGTAATAACTATTCAGTCTTAGAAAGAACATTTTAGTTTGTGGAAATCATCAACTCAAGCTGATAGAATCTAAGGTTGTGAATCGATAAGCGTAAATTCTAGAAATGTGTCAGTGGGAACAATGGTGGGGCAGCCAGTATTCCAGCACCATATATTAGTAAGTATCAGGAAATATACTGTGTCTTGGAGGGTAATACCCTAATACTGCAGGGTGTTTTTCCTGAGTTGGCATCTTAGCTGGGCCTTGATTAGGCCATTCCACTATGGTCAAGTGTTTTTGAATATTGTGATATATTGTGATACGATATCATCCCATTGTCAAGAATCCATTGTCCCAGCTGTTCTTTGGTGTGAGTTAATATTGCATGGAATTCCATGCTGATAGATGAAACATTTAAGTAATGAGATGATGCTAGAAGAGGCCTCTGAGTGAGGAAGGTAAATTCATATCCAAAGTAGTTATCTATCGATGTCTCTCAAATGTCTCCAGTATAATCCCTATGCCACTTAATGGCTGGCTATCCTCCTTGAGCAGGTTGCCATATAAAAAGCTCAGCATGCTCACTGTTACTAGCAGTTTGTACATTTGTAGGAGTCATAGTTAGATATTTATTGATGATAAGTAGTCCATATTTTTAGTTCCACAAATAATCTCATCATTAGCCCATTTTGCCAACACTGGGAGGCTGAGGAGAGAGGCCTTCTTCCATCCAAAAAATGCAATATGTTTACCTGACTTTTGAAAAACTGTATTAGTTTCCTGTGGTGGCTGTAATAAATTACTGTGAAGTTCGTGGTTTAAAACAATGGAAATTTATTCTCTAACATTTTTGTAGGCCAATCTACCGAAGGATCCCTCCTTGCCTCCTGCAGATTCTACTGGCTATTGGCATTCCTTGTCTTTCTTGGTTTGTGGCTACATCACTTGAATCTCTGTCTCCACATTACCTTTTTCTCTTCTTCTGTGTGTCTCTCCTCTGTGTGTTTTTCAAAAGCCAATTGTCATTGTATCCAAGTCAACCTAGATAAGCCAGAATGGTCTCATCTCAACATCCTTAATTTATTCCCATCTACAAATATACTTTTCCCAAATTAGGTAGCATTCACAGTTTCCAGAGATTTGATATGAACTTACCATTGTGGGGGGGTCACCAGTCAACCTACTATACCTGGCAAATGCAAGATACTTCTGGATAAAACTATTGATTTCACCCACATCATACATCTTTTATCAAACCTTAATTAATTGCATACTCATCATATCATTTGTGAAGAAGTTTTTAAAAAATCAATGACAGTAAAAAACATGTATAATATTATAGTCCCTATCATGCATCCTCATTATTTTATATTCTAAGATGTTTATTCCAAGATATGCCAGATTTGATATATGGCACAAAATGAAATATCTGCTGAAGTTCTTATTGATGCTGAGATAAAAATCATCATATTTTAAACTCACTAATAATTTATTTCCCTTACTTGGAAATAGTATTATTTTACAAACAAAAATTAGTAATGACAAATTTCAGTATAATTTATTATCCAATGATATGAGCACTATAAGATTTATAAGGAAACATTTACAGTGACAATATCACAAACAAATATCTCATGTCTTTAATAAAAATGTTTAAATATAATTTATTTGTAAGGGGTCATCTTTTTTCATCATGTATAATTATATCCTGGTTCTCAATTGTCATTATTATTAAATGTAATTAACCAGCAACATTAAATTATAATATAATTTTGTAACCTGCCTCAGACTGGAACACATTTTGTCCACGCATTAACAGATATTTAGTCATGTTCCTAACATATTGATGGAAAATTTGCATTTTAAAATGATTACTTTTGAAATAGGCCTAGGGGTAAATATCAATAATGCAACACTTATGACTTAAATTTTTCAACAAATAATTAGGTCCTGACAGTCCAGAAATACAAAATAAAAAGATTCTACAACTTTCAAATTAAGCTGTTCCCAATGTGTGAAACAAATTTTAGGAAAGGATAAATAGTCTCATTTTACAATTTTGGCTTTTGTACCTTAAAGTTACAGGTAAAAACACAAAGAAAGTTATAATGGGAACTAAAAAGAAGGAAAATATGTAAAGCCTTTCAGAAGCTGTTTGCTTGTTTTGTTTGATTTAATGAGATACTACAGTACCTCATAAAGGCAATAAAGCTGGAGAATATACAAGGTGGACCTGAGTAAAGGATGTATGTTTCTCAAATAGAGAATGTTACATCCACTGGAAATATTTGAAGATTGTTTTTTAATCCTCCAGAGTTTTCAATAAAGATCTCCTTTTTTAGAGATGTTGAGGAAGTTTATGATGTTCAAGTCTTATCCACTTAAGGCACTGTAGGAGCATAGAATCTGCTTCAATAAACCTAGGTTCAAACTCTAACTCCACAACAGACTAGAAGATCTGTGACTTTGGGCAAATTAATTAACTCTTTTATGTCTGTTTCCTAAGTTTATATGAAAATGAGATTACTGTAAACATTAACTAAGGAGCTGCATGTAACTTGCATACCAAAGCACCTTATACATGGAAACTACTCAATAAATTGCTAAAATACACCTAAACATATTATTACTATTATTAGTGTTTTTATTGGCTCAATATTTCCAAGTCTTTGCTCAATTGCTACCTCTCAGTGAGAACATTCTGATCTTCTTATTTATATTTAAAAGCACTGTCCTTTTCTTATTCTTTCCCTAATCTGATTTATCATCTGAGGTACTCTATGTCATTACTCAAGTAACTAATTAATTATTTTTATATCTCCTACTAAAATTTCAGTTCCTTAAGAAGGGAATTTTGTCTGCTTTGTTGACTACATTTTTCCAAATGAATAGATTCTAGACCCTAAAACAATGCCTTTCATAAAGTGTAAACATAATAAATAGTTTTGAATGAATTAATCAATATTATTAATTTGACATGAATTTTAGATTATAAGAAAAGTTTTAGATCCCAAGAGAATACTCATTTCATATATAAAAATTGAATCATATGGCTCATATGAATAAGTGGCTTATCCAAAATCAAAAAGCAATTTACTAGTAGACTATCGCCTAGTTTTCTGATTCCCTGCAATCTTTTTTTAATTGATAATCACACTTTCGATAGTTATGATTTGTTTAGGATCACTACATGACTACTACTGTAATTAATGTTTTATAAGTGAGTATAATTTTAATTTCTTATAGATAACTTAAAAAGACAGGTATAGTTTTCCTCATTTTTAATGTAATTTTAGAGACTCATGTTCTATGGGATGCGTTTCTACTTGCTTCCAATATTTTCCCTACCAACTACCATGGTGGGACAATTCTTAAATTTTCTTGGTTATCAGCCTGAAATGTTTTAAAGAGCTATTAACATTTCTTTTCAGAACCTGCTAGTATGCGTTCCTTTAAATTCCTGTAGCTTACAAGAAATAAATAATCTGATTCTAAAGATTGTCAAACAAGACATTGCTTCGCATTTTGCTACAGCATCTTTTACCATTGAAACATTCTCCAAAATATACTCCAGAAGAGGCAGAATTTAACTTATTACTGCTGTACAGAGTCATACATAAACATTAACATAATGATCATTGAGTGACTATGGCTCTTTGAGGACTTAGGAAATCTTACTTCTTTATTAAGTAAAGCTATGCTTAAAATTTGACTGAGAGTTTCCAGGCTGGCCAATGAAGCTGTTCAAATTATGCCAAAATTTTCCCGTGCGTTTTACTTATTTTTTATGTTCTGTCAATTGCATTTCCAATGATCAGATATTGGAAGAAATATCTTTTTTTAAAAAATAATGGGGAATCATTAATTGAAAAAGAAAAAAACTACCATTTACTATGTTCCCAAAGTGTCAGACACTTTACATACACAAATTCTGAAAGGTAGTGTTATTCCATTTCTTCATGGAAGAAGAACATAATGCTCAGGATGTGTAAGTAATTTGAAAAAGGTTTGAAAGGGCTGACTATGCAGATCTTCTTACCTGAAAAATCAATGTTCTTTCCAATATGCTATAATGTTGCTTCATCAGGGCAGGCAATAATAGAAGCAAACATATACTGAGAATTATTGCTATTAGAACTCCACCTTACCTTTTACCTACCCTCCTTTACTGGATAATGGGGGAAAAAATGATGTTTGATGGATTAGTTGTTCTACCTTTTGTATCTACTGGCATTATGAGACTAGGAAATACTGTATCTCTAGCACAACTCAAATCAATAAACTTCTACAAAGATTTATGGAAGTTACAACATATTGAACAATATTCCCTTCTATTTCCTTCCATTGATCCTAAAAATCTACCTTCAATACAAATGCTATGGAAGCATTATCACAGGAGGTAGGTGTAGAGAGCCTCAAAGATGTATCAGAGACACTTTTTCCCTGATATTAATTTGATGATCCTAATTTCCCCTTGTATATATTTGGTATCTTAAATTATATTCAATTATCATATACATGATATACTAATGCATTATATTTTTAATTAATACAAATAAATTCAGTATAAGACATATCCTCCATAGACTGGAGAAAACTATAATATTTAGTTACTCAAAAAATTTCATCCCATTGATTTTGATTATATCAATGTGTACCCATGCCAACATCTATAAATATGTTAAACACTGTAACTATGTAAATCTTAAAAGCTGGAAACAGGAAAAGGCTCAGCTCCACTGTTGCTAGTGTTGTAACATATAAGTAAAGGCAGATGATCCAATACCTAATAGGAATGTCCTTGCACATGAAAATTTGGGATATTATAGAATTCAAGGAATGGTGTATTACTCAGTATTACTAGGAGACAGGCCAAGGAGAGCTAAATGCAAATATCTGATTCTTAACTGGGATGAACATATTTTAATGAAATTTTATTTCTATACTCCTGACACACAACAAAAAGGACTGAACATTGTGTTATGAAGTATGAACACTGGCTTCTTTGTATCGAAAAGGACTTCACTAGAGAAACAGAACACACACACACTGAGAGAGAGAGAGAGAGAGAGAGAGGAAGGGAGGGAGAGAGAGACAGAGAGATTTGTTGCAAGGAATTGACCTATGTGATTAGAGAGCTGGATAGGCAAGCCTGAAATTCTTAGGCCAGAATCTTTTGGGCAGGAGTTGATGCTGCAGTACACATATGGAATTTCTTTTTCCTCTGGGAAATCTCAATCTGCTCTTATGATCTTTCAACTGATTGGCTGAGATCCACCCAGATTAATCTCTATTATATAAAGTCAAGTGATAGTAGATATTACATTACAAAATGCTTTAACAGAAACAATTAGATCAGTGTTTGATTGAATAACCAGGCACTATTTAATGTATCCTAGCCAAGTTGACACATAAAACTGACCATCACAGTTCGTTCATATATATATATTTTTTTTTTCCAGAATATTACAGGGGTACGAATGTTTAGGTTACATATATTGCCTTTGCCCCACTCGAGTCAGAACAAGTGTGTCCATCCCCCAGATAGTGTGCACTGCACCATTAGGTGTGAATATACCCATCCCCTGCTTCCCCTTCACACCTGCCTGACACCCAGTGAATGTTACTACCATATGTGCACTTAAGCGTTGATCAATTAATATCAATTTGATGATGAGTACATATGGTGCTTGTTTTTCCATTCTTGTGATACTTCATAGAATGGGCTTGTCAACTTGGCACCCATGCACACCTCTGCACTTAATCTTTAAACAAAGAGAATAGCAAGGCCACATTTCCATTGAACATGATGTAAGTGCCCCACATATAACCAAAAACATGCTAAACTTTTTCCCAGAAAAATATTCAAATTCATTATTCTGCTTAATAGTATGCAACTTAAATACTGTAATGTAAACTATTTTAATATATCTAAGTTAGACAATAAAAGGAAAAAAATGGAAGAAATAAAAATATTATACACACAGTATACATACACACACACTTACATTTACAGTCCTTATTTCTGCAACTGGTCACAACACACAGTTTGTATTTATAACTATTTTTGGGTCCGCTATCCATTCTATATTCCCTTTGCCCTTGGTAAGCACCTGAGCTGGTATGGTTCTTTGCCTGGTAGTGTGACCTAAATCTTCATTCCTAAAGGGTCTAAGCCATTAGCAGTTTTGTCTGAATTAAATTGCAATTTTCCACAGACTTTAATCACAGGACATGATTACACCAAGAGAGGCCTTAGAGGATCTCCTGTGTTTTAGATGTACATTTACTTATCTCCATAGTGTTGCAGCAGTCCAACTTCCCCTTGTTAAACAAAATCAATCACTATATTCAGTAATATAACTCCTCCCTCCTTTTTATTTTCCTTTTCATTCGAAAGCATGAAAAGTCCTATGTGACAAGATGGGCATCATAACTTCAGTTCAAGAGAAACAATGTTGTGTCTCCTCATGGAAGCATTTCTCCCTTTGGGATTAAGACCTCTAGATCAGCCCAAGAGAAGATTGACGGGGACAGAAAACAATTACTTTGTCTGTGGATCAGTAGAGGAAGTAGTGGTACTATTCTACCTCTTGACTTCTTGACTAGTGAATAGTAAATCCAAACTATGGGAGGAAATGCACCATATATTAGATGCTGATTTATATATGCTGATCTATATATAGAACATATATAGCCTCTGGAAGCCATTGACTATCCCTGCAAGGTATTAAGACATAGTACCATAAATGAGTCTTTAAAAGGCCACTTCATCTGCCTGTCAATCCATCTGCTTAAGGATGACGGAGAACCTGATAAAATCAATGAATTGCATGAGCATCAATCTATTGCCACATTTTACTTTCTGTGAAGTGAGTTCCTTGATCAGAAGCAATACTGTGTAGAATATAGTGACAGCAGATAAGACTTTCTACAATCTCCCTATTGTAGTTAGCTTAAGCATTGTGCGCAAGAAAAGCAAATCCATATTCAGAGTGAAAATTCCAGTAAGAACAAAATACTGCCCCTTCCATGACAGAAACAGTCCAAGGTTGGATTGATGACTAGCCAATCACCAGGCTGATCACTCCAAGGAATGATGCTATATTGGGAACTCAGTGTTTGTTAGTCTCTGCTTCTGGCAGATTGAGCACTCAGCAATGGCCAAAGCCATGTTGGTCTTGATGAACGGAAGACCACGTTGCTGAGCCCATGCTTTATTTCTATCCTTGTTACCATGGTCACTTGATTCATGAGGTGTTTTTGTCAATGATGTTGTAGCTGAGGAAAGAAACTGACTGACTGGTATACAGAGAATAGGTCATCTTATCCTCTTGGATTGTTAAAATCCTCCTTTGGTGAGCATTTGCATAGGACACAGATACCTTCATGTACATTGCCCATTCAATGAAGTGTCACGATATGACCCTGCCCAGACTTTGTTGTCACCAGTTTTCCAATCATGTACTTTCCACTTCTGACAATCCAAGCAAACCATTGGCCACAGCACATACATTGATATAGACCCATATCCCTGGCTATTTCTCCTTCCAAGCAAAATGAACAATCAGGTACAGGACTCAAAGTTCTGCCCACTGGAAGGATTTCCCTTCATCATTTTCTTCAAGAGTAATAAAGAAAGGTGTTGTAGTGCTGCCACTATCCACTTTGGTGTGTTACCAGGATATCACGCAGAACCATTTATAAAACAGGCCCAAGATTTCTCTTCCTTAGTCAACTGGTCATAGGAAACCATCTTGTCATAGATGTTACAGGGAGAGAGAAGTAGTGTAGCATAAGGAGAGACCATGAACAAGGTATACTGCTGATCTAGCCAGTTGAAAGCTCACTGCTTCTGGTGATTTTCACAACATACTTTCACCTTCAGGCTTCTTAGACCTGATACATTTGATAGTAAGTGTTGCTGTTCAAGCCCAACTGTATGAAATCATGGGTCAGATGGCACTCAGTATATGATGGGCATCTCAGATGACATGGTAACTTGGTGGCCCATGGTTAAGTGTCCTGTCTGTATCCAGGCCCAGTAACTAGCCAAAAGCTGCTTTCCAAAAAGAGAGTAGATATTCTCAGAGGATAGAAAATCTTTGCTCCAAAACCTTACGGGACTGGACTGTGATTTACCTACAGGGGTCTTCCAAATGTTCCAAATAGCATCACATTCTTCCATTGATACTTCAGGCACCATTGGATCTGCTAGATCATATGGCACCAGTGGTAGAGCAGCTTGCACGTCCATCTGAAACTATTGCATAGCCTTTTCTTATTCTGGGCCCCCCTCAAAACTAGCAGATCTTTGGGTTATTGGGTAAACAGAATGGAGTAACACACCTAAATGAGCACTATGTTGCCTCTAAATTTCAAACAGGCCCACTATGTGTTGTGTCTCATTTTTTGGTTATAGGAGGGGCCTGAGGCAACAACTTATCTTTCACTTTCAAAGGATGTCTCATTTATCTGGCCCATACCACTGTATCTCTAGAAATTTTGCTGAAATGGGAGGTCTCTGGATTTTTGTATAATTTCCTACCCTCTGATATTCAAACATCTTGCCAATATGTCTGGAGTAACTACTATTTCTTGTTCACAGTTGGAATCAGCATAACATCATCAATGTAAGGAATCAGTGAGATGGCTTATGGAATAGAAGGGTGATCAACATTCCTTAGACTAAATCATTACATAGGACTAGAGAGTCTATATGCATGAGTTAGTAAGTAAAGGTGTATTGCTGATCTATACAACTGAAAGTTTACTGCTTCTGGTAATTGTTACCAACAGGTATTGAGAAAAAAACATTTTCCAGATTAATAGCTATACACTACAATTGAAGGGATATATTAATTTGCTTAAGCAATGAAACAACATCAGGTACAGCAGCTGCAATTGGACTCACTACCTGGTTAAATCTATGATTGTCCACTGTCATTCTCGACAATCAGTCTGTTTTCTGTGTATGCCAAACAGAGTTAAATAGGGGTTTGGTGGGAATCACAACACCTGTACCTTTCAGGTCCTTGATGGTGATAATCTTGGCAATCCCTCCTGGAATTCATTACTATTAATACATTTAGTTTACCATTTTTATGTGACAGTTAGAGGCAGTTCTGGTGGCTTCTACTGGTATACCATAATCACCCTAAGTCCACAGATCAGAGGACCAGTGTAGGTATTCTTTTAATTGTTCAGTATGTCCATTACAATTACTCATTTCAGAACCAAGGAAATAACCACAGGGTGGGTTTGGGGACACCTTAGGCTCACTGTGAGATGGACCCAAACTAAAACTCTACTGATAACCTGACTTTTACAAGCCCATAATATGATTGGTGGACCATAGTAGCGTGTTGGGCCTGGATTTTGTTATTCTAAAATTAGAATCAGTTCTGAGATAGTGTCCAGTAATCTCTGAAAATCCAGATTGTTTTCCTTTTCCTAATGCTCAACCACCCTGGTAAATGGCAATAGATCCATTAGGGGAAGGATGGAGAAAGATTAACCATGTAAATTTTGGGAAATGTAGTAGAGCCCTTCCTCAAGGAGGACCTGGGCTTCCCTTAATTCAAAGGGTTCTGGGTATGTAAAGTATCTCATATCTGAGAATTGATTGAGTGCTCCTAACTCATTGTTTTATAGTTTAAGTTAGACTTCTGTTCATTTAATCTAGAACTCTTCTGCTTAAACAGATCAAGTGTGAGTTTATTAGACTGATAATTTCTTTTCAAGGAACACCATGATTAACTTGTCAATGCCATAGGTCTCTGTGAGTCAGACTGTTATAATTATTGCTTTGAATCTGCTGTCCATTAATATATTCATAACCACATTAGCTTTGGTGAGTAAATGCTAATATTTTGTCCCTGCCATCTCAGGATCCAATTATCTCCATTGCATTTATGAATCCCAGTTCAATGGCTACAGTTACCATTGAAGTTGTGACCTATGAGAGAAGAGTAAACACATAGCTCTTCAAGGATGCTTGATAGCTCAGGTTGCCATAACAAAATACCATGGCCTGGGTAGCTTAAACAACAGAGATGTACTCTCTCACAGTTCTGGAGGCTAGAAGTCTATGATCAGGGTGCAGGCCTGGTCAAGTTCTGGTGAGGGCTCTCTTCCTGGTTGGTAAGTAGCTGCCCACATCTTGTTGTGTGCACACATGACCTCTTTGTGCCTGCTTGGAGAGAAAGTGAGTGAGCAAGCTCTTTGGTGTCTCTTCTTATCAGGCTACTAATTCCATCATGGGGGCTCCACCCTCATGACCTCATCTAACCCTCATTAACACTCAAAGCCCCATTAACAAATACTACCACATTGAGGGTTAGCTTTAACATATGAATTGGGGGGCATAATTCAGCATAAAACACTGGTCCTCCCTACATAAATTTATTTCTCATAGTCATGGTGAAAGGTGTGTCCTCTGATCTCTCCTGGGATGGGTGAGCAGTTCTTACATAAAAAGTCCCTTGTAACATTCCAACATCCCTAATCCTTTGGGAAGATTTTGCACAGTACCCCTTACAGAATACAATGGCATGTTGGCATTTCAATTCATTGAGTATAGGCCACTCTTTGATTCATGTTTCAGCCAATCAAATTATCAAACTGTTAGAGCTGGCTAACCCCTTCAGCTAAATCAATGAATCAATAATCTCTGCTTAGTGGATCTATCTCAGTAAATTCAGTCTGATCCAACTTCATGGTTTTTTTCTACCAATAATCTAAACCTTTAATATCCATTCTGATACATATTCCTCAGAGTTCTGTCAGTATTAATCGGAATAAAAATGCAGTTCTTTTGGTATATAGTACAATTCCTCAGGGGTTGTACTTTGTACCTTATCATTTGGGATCTGCTGGATTTTGGTGTAGTTATAGGTCTAGAAGCTAAGAAGGGTGGTAGGTGTAAGTTTTAAGGAGAATCAGCAGTGTCTTGCAAAGCAATTATCTCAGGGAAGGCCGTTACAGTTTCCTCAGTCAAAGCAGCACAAACCTCCTCAGATATTGGTGGAATGGTTGCTCCTACTGTTTAAAAAGACACAGCAGAATGGACTTCAATGTCCCTAATGTCATTTACATCTTTTAAGATGTCCTCATCCCAATTTTCACGTCCCATTATAAACATTCCATTTAGACACTTTGTGAAATTATATATTGATTGCTATGGTGTGAATGTGTCCCCTAAAGATCATGTGTTAGAAACTGAATCCCTAATGCATGGTTGAGAGGTGGGGCCTATTAGCCCATTAGGTCATGAAGTCTCTGCCCTCCTGAATGGATTAATGCCACTGTTGCTGGAATAGGTTAGTTATCCTGAGAGTGGGCTTGGTATGAAAGTGAATTCAGCTGTCTCTTGCTGTCTTGCTCACTTGCCCTCTCTGGTCCTTCTGCCTTCTGCCATGAAAAGACAAAGCAGAAAGGCATTCATCAGGTTCTGGTATCTTTATCTTAGACTTTCCAGCCTCCAGAACTGTGAGAAGTACATTCATTTTCTTTACAAACACCCAGTCTGTGGTATTGGTATTCTGTTAGAGCAACACAAAGCAGACTAAGATAGGGATTCAATTAGGGGGTAATTCAACTTCTCACACAACAAGACTGGATTTAGTATACATAATCTCAACCCTGCAGCTACTGAAGATAAGGGTTTATTTCAGAGTACATATAAAGGCTTCCAGATAATTTATGCAGAACTTGCGCTAAGGATGAAGCCCTGATCTTATCATTTCCCTTCATCTTTCTCTAGCATTGTAAGAAGTGAAAGTTAATTTTATTGTACTCCTTAGGTTGATCAAAATATTCTAAGGTTTCAAATGCATGATCATCTAGAATTTGTCCTTTAGGAATATAAACTGCATTTTTGCATACTTTTATCATATTACTCCATGGGCTATCAGAAATCTCTTTACCATTAGAAATGGAGTTACTAGTCCTTTAAACCTAATCCTATTTGAAAAATAATTCCACAAAACCTAGAGGCAATTCAGGAGGTACTGCCTCAAATTCTGTTCCTCTGATTCCTCTAGAATCAATCTTGATACTAACATTTTTTATCCATGTAGTATCCACAGAGAAACAGAAAAAATAGGAGATAGAAGGAGCAAGGAGGTGGAGAGAGAGAAACAGAAGGATTTATTCACAGAGGGGTTGTAGGAAATGGCTAGATAATTCCCACACTGGGAGGGGAGGTCATCAGGAAGGGAAGACCCTTCTGATTTTACCAATGTCAAGGAAGGGTTTATAATTCAATCTTAATTTCAGACCATACGCCACAATCCCAGATATGCTCAGTTAGAGTCTGCGTTTTATCAGAATACTAGAATATGAAATTATACATAGTAAAATTTGAAAGGAACTATTTCAGTTTGTTTATATCCATCACTATGTACCAAACTACACTCTCTCAATTTATAAAGCAAAAACTGATAAATGTACAGAGAGAAATTCACAAGTCCAAAATCATACAGAAGACTTTAATATATAGCTTTCAGAATTTAGTAGATCAATATATAAAAATAATATAGGGGATTTGATTAAACCAGTGTAAACATAGGAATTTGCTAGGCTTCAGTAAATGTATCAAAAAATGCCCCAAAACGATATTCTGTAGCCCACATTCTGATCACAACTCAAAAATATCACTATACATAGTCAAAGATTGAACTATCAACTCTGATATGTAAAAGCTTTTATAAACTATACCCTTGGACTAAAGAGAAATTCTAAACTGCAAATGAATATATGAGTGAACAAAATAAGAATACATATCAATGTCTATAGAGCAAATACAAAGCAATAATGAGGAATGTTCATAAGTTAAATCAATACATTAAAAAATAGAAACATTGAAAATTAAAGAAAATGTAAAACTAAGAAAAAACGAAGTTATTAAATAGTCCCAAAGTAGTACAATGGAGGGAAATAATAGAAACAAAATGTTGATTAATTAAATAAGTAGATCCTACAGTCTTTATTAAGAGACCAAAAACCACTTCTTCTGCACATATGACAATTCTAATGCAGAAAAGAGAAACTTAGCAATTTCAATTTTATGAGAAAAGATTCTAAATGTAAGGAAGATGAATACTTTTCTGAAAATACATAAATTGCTCTAATCGCACTGAGAAAGAAATAATTAGTGAACTAATAAACACAAAATAATTTTTAAAAGTTCTATAATTGAAATAATTAAAATACAAGATGATTTTATGGATAGGTTCTAACAAATAGTCAAGGAACAAATACATAATTTCTATCTTAAAGCTGTTCTGTAGCATAGACTGTTTCCCTGGATCATTATGCTATCAACTTGTTTCACAGGCATATTTGTTTGAGTTTGTATTCAATTTTTTTTGTATTCAATTTTAAGATTTGTTTTTTTAATTAACTTATTTTTAAAATGTCAAAATTTTATATGGTGGAAAATGCAAAACCATATGTATATATCATATTCAGAAAAGCACTCTATTCCTTCCTGTTTCCACCTATTTTCCAGAGGTAACTATTCTAATTAGTTTCTGATTTACCCCTCCTGTATGTTAGTCATAGTCCAGACAAGAGAAAGAAACCACACAGTTATTTGAACAGAATAGAATTTAATAGAAAGCTAATTTCAACCAGGAAACTGAAAGTGTGTCACAGACATACTACTGAAGGAAGGAGATACCATCTCTAGAGCAGAGGGAATCAACGAAAGAAATTAGAATTATTAAAATTTGGAAGCTTAGAGGAAGGAGCCCACAGAGCTGAGGTCCAGAACTCTAATAAGGAGGTTCCACTAGCCTGATACTGGTGTCTCTGAGCGTGGAGGAGGGGTGTTCTGGGACCCAGATCTTTGGAATAGGAATGCTGTGTACATGGTGGGGTTTTCTATATGGAATGGAAGGGTACACGCTGAAGCTGGCTCTTCAAGTGTTGTAAAAACTGCAAACTTGATTTAGCTGTGGGTGCAGGAAAGAACTGCTGTGGTATTATTGGGGTGACACTCAAGCCAACTCAAAACCTTCAGAAAACTCACAGGAAACCCACAGACCAGAGAAAGTCCCTTCTTCTGCTTTATACCTTTAAATCTCCCTTTAGCAGGTCCTAGTGTCACAGCCTATTATAGAATCAACAACAAAGGAGAAATGCTGATTTACAGATTTACAGTTCTAGCATTCCCAGATTAGAACACAAACGGATGAGTTAGGCTTTAGAGACATTTTAGTAACTACCATGCTTCTTTTTTTTCCCAAATAATTAGCAAAAGTATATATATTATCATTGCCCTTCCTTTTTGTACAAAGATAGTATACTCTATATTCTTGCTGCAACTTGTTCTTCTAACTAACAGTATATTCTGGAAGTCACTCCATATGAGTTACAGTATTCACAGAGATTATCTTATGTGTGTAGTTGTTTGTATGTATGTGTGCGTGTTTTGTGCATCCATGATTGCAAGATGAAATTATATTGATTGTGGAAACTATAGAAGACATAAATGATTCTCAATTTGGGGATGAGGATCAGAAGTGAGTTTAATATAAGTATCAATATCTTAGGTAAGCAGGGTTAAAATAATTGTTTTTTAAAAGCCATCATTAAAAATATTAAAATAATTTGATGAAATAAAAATCCAATATGAGCTAAACTTACATATGGATTTTCAAATATAACATTATGAGCTATGTCAAGCTCTTTTTCCTATATCCTTTTTATAAAATTTTAATTATTATGGGTACCTATAGTTGTATATATTTATAGGGTACATGTGATGTCTTGATACAGGCATACAATGTGAATTAATTAAATCAGGGTAATTGGGGTATCTGTCATCTCAGGCATTTATCATTTCTCTGTGTTAGGAACATTCCAATTCCACTCTTTTAGCTATTTTGCAGTACACCTAATTTATTGTTGATTACACAAGTCACCTTGTGCTGTCAAATAGTATTTATTCTATCTATTTAAATGTATTTTTACACCCACTAACTATCCCCACTTTATCTTCCTTCCCCATTGTCCTTCTCAGGACCTAGTAACTATCATTCTACTCTCTGTCTCCATGAGATCAATTGTTTTTAATATTTAGCTACCACATATGAGTGAGAACATGCGAGATGTGTCTTTCTGTATTTGGCTTAATTCACTTAACATAATGTTCACCAGCACCATCCATGCTGTTGTAAATGGCAGAATTTCATTGTTTCGGGGGTTATATAATATTCCATTGTATGTATGTACCACAATTTTTTTATCCATTCATCCATTTATGGACATGTAGGTGGGTTCCAAATCTTGACTATTGTGAATAGTGCTGCAATAAACATGGGAATGCAGATATCTTTTCTATATACTGAATTCCAGTCTTTTCAACATACACCTAGCAGTGTGACTGCTGGGTCATATGGTAGTACTATTTTTAATTTTTGAGAAACCTCCACACTGTTCTCCATAATAGTTGCACTAATTTACATTACTACCAACAGTGTACGAGGGCTCCCGTTTCTCCACATCCTTACCAGCATTTGTTATTACTTCTCTTTTTGATTAAAACCATTTTAACTTGGGTAAAATGATATCTCATTGTAGTTTTGATTTTCATTTTTCTGGTGACTAATGATGAGCATTTTTTCACATACCTGTTGGCCTATTTGCCTTTGTGATCAAATTATTCATCTCTCAGAAAATAACTTTCCCTCTCAGCTGGATTATTCTTATCTCTGTTTTTAAATGACTTTGTTAAGGTATAACTGACATACACAAATCTGTATATATTTAATATATACATTTATTCCATTTGGAAATAAATATACACCTGTGAAACCATCACCACAAAATATATAATAAACATATCCATTCCTTCCAAAAAGTTCCCCCCCAGCGTCTTTATTATTATTATCATTATTATTATTATTTGGTGATATCTTATCTATGTTTAACCAACCTATAGTTACTCTCATATGAAATTATAATTCTGCCTCTTCCATTCCCACAATCCACCTATCTCTTTGTTTTCATTTTAAAATAAAATTTATCAAAGAAGTTGTCTCTACTTGTGGTCTCCATGTTCTCAACTGTTCTCTCTTAAACTCATTCAATCTTCTTTCTGTCTCAATCATTCTAACATATTTGCTTTTCTCAATGATACTCATTATTTTGGAAATTCTAAGCAGTCACTTTTAACTTGTTTTAAGTTATTTAATCTTTTAGACTAGTTTAACAGTCTTTTGTAAACAGCACATTCTTCATAAAAAAATTCTTTCTTAGTTTCAGTGACACCATATTTCTTTGGTTTTCTTCCACCTTCACTGGATTCTTCTCCGTCTTTGCTGGATTATTTCCTCTGCTCAATTTCAAAAAGTAAGAGTGCTTCAAGGATTTATTATTGACCTTATTTTCCTCAGTACTTACATTTTTCATTAAATAGGTGATTCATCTATTTCTCTGCTTTAAATGCCATCTATATGCTAATGCCTCCTAAATTTATATCGTCAAGAGAATTCTCTTCACTAAATTTCAGACTCATATAAAACTGTCTATTTGATATACCTACTTAGATATCAATAACCGTCTCAAACACGAAATTCTGCCCAACATCACAAGCCACTCCCTCACCCACCTTCCTCATCTTAGAGAATGACATCAATTCACTACCAGGCTATAAACCCACATATCAACATTAGCTCTTCTCTTCCCTTAACTTCCCTCACACCCAAATATCAAGTTGTATAAATTTCAATGTCAAAATATACCCCAAATTTGTCAATGTCTTATTATTTTCGGTTTTGAAATTATAATCCAAACCATTATTATATTCTGCTTCTATTTAAAAATGGTTCTCAATAAATTGTTCTTCTTCCATCCATGTCTAAATCAATTACTCTTGCTTTCAATCTATATCCCACAAAACAGGAGAATAACCTTTATAAAATGGAATACAATCCTATTTCCCCATGTTAAGATTTTTTTCAGTAGTATTCATTGCACATATATATAAGTACAGAAGCAATACCAGGGCCTGTAAACTCCTGCATTATCTGGTATCCACTAACCAACTACCCCTGTAGACACAGTGACCTTCAAATGGCCTTTTTCAAGTCCCTTGAGTACAACAAGCTCACCCTGACCTCAGGGCTTTTGCAACAGCACTTGTTTCTCCCTCTGACATCATCCCTCCAGATCTTCCACAGGTGATACTTTGATGTGGTTCCCTCCACTCTATCATATTATTCTTGTTTGTTTTATTTATCAGTTTCTGTAATTATATTTTTTTATTTATTTGGTTATTTTTTTTCTACTGTAATGTAAGCTACAGCAAGAAGGAACAATAATATATGTTTTTGCTGCTATATCTCCCAATACTTAGAATGGTTTATAATATACAGTAGTTATAAGTTAGTAAGAAAGATATTTTAGAATATGTTTATTAATTAGTAGAAACACCAAGAGTTTAGACTTGTCATATTTTTTCTTAAAAAACTAAGAATTAATACAAAAGACAGAATCCTTAAGTACAGATATTTTAAATGAGTAGCACAAAGTGAATAATTTATTTAAATAGAAGAATATTTATTTTTTCAAGCCAGTTTTCTATGGTACATTATCGAGCATAAAATAAGTTCAAATTTGAATCTTATTTTAAGCTTTTTATTCTGCCTTTAACTTTTTCATTACTGAGGTGTAAGTTAAATACAATAAAATTCACTTATTTTAGATGAGTTTAAGAAATGTTGTGATGCTAGCACTTTATGGGGCCAAGATGGGAGGACTGCTTTAGGCCATGAGTTCAAGATCAGCCTGAGCAACATAGTGAGACCCCCATCACTACAAAAAAAATAAAAATTAGCTTAGCCTTGTAGCACAGCTTATAGTCTCAGCTAATGGCAGGAGGGTCTCTTGAGTCCACGTAAATTATGCATGTGAGGGATGTAGGTTGCACACTCCTCATAAAAATCTAATGCCTGATGATCTGATGTGGAGCTGAGGCTGTGACGCTGGTGCTGGGGAGTGGCTGCAAATACAGATTGTCATTAGTGAAAGATTTGACTGCACAATAAATGTAATATGCTTGAATCATTCTCAAACCATCACCCACCCCCGCCACCCTGATCCATGGAAAAATTGTCTTCCATGAAATTGGTCCCTGCTGAGGGGACCTGTTGGGGACTGCTGAGATAAGGCATTTTGAATGGAAATGTGTACATATTAGATGTCCTGAATCTAGATTGATATAGTAAAGAAATAGTAAAGATTTATGCTGAATCAAAATATAGAATGATATGAATTTACACATTTTCCAGAGTGTATATTAGAAAACTTTAAATTAATGTAGAGCATTGATAATGCAACAGTCAGCTTGCTTTTTGTTACACTGACCCTAAAGCATAATAGAAACCCAGAATTTTTTTAAAGGTAAAGAAGAAAACTTCACAAGCGGAAACAGTTTTATTCAATTTTAGAGTCATAATATACATGCATGAAGGGACCGAGATTTTGGAAATGAATTATTTTTGTCAATGTAATACAGATTTTATTATAAGACCAAATTGGAATATTAGGCTAACAGCCAGGAAATGACAATTTATACATCACTGAATACAATGGAATTCCATCAGTCTGTCACTATTATTATCCTTTTCCATTGACTGATAAATTTTGCTAAGGTACCATGTCAGAAATCTTAGATTAAACATAGGAAGAATTTTCTCTTCCTGAATTTAACATATATATATATATATATATGTATATATATATATGTATATATATATATACATATATATATATATTAGTTGTACTTAGTCACTTTTTTAAGCTATTGGAAAATATCTTTAAGAAAAATTAACCTGAGCTCCAAGGTCTCCAGTGAGAGTTGAAACAACCAATCAACTCTATTTTATTCCTTATTACAGTTAAACTCTTTTATAGCAGCACCTACCTATCATGTGAAACCTAAGTTTCTCTAGGGTTTTTATTACCATTATCATTTTAATCACTCTTTTTCCATTTTATGCAATATGTTATCAATGTTCCCCTTATCACTGATAACATGTCTTTTTTAGTTGACTTTAAAAAATGATGCATGCTATTTATATCTACAGATAATTTTAAGTGGGCTTGGGACTTCCTAGTGAAGAGAAATAAATGTCTAAGTAAGTATGTATCCATTTCTTTAAGATCAATAATATCATACTCTTATAGCAATCTGGTTATTTTGACTAAATCTAATCACATCTGAGAATCAATCTCAGATTCCCATTCTTTATCTCTGTTTCAAGATTGAACCCTGAATGATATTTGAATTGGTACCCAACTTGAATCTAGCAGAACGTTGTGGGGATCCAGAGTCAAGCATCTGCTATAAGAATTTGAGTCACTGTCAGCAGTGCAACAGCTGAGAAACTGCAAACAGGGTGAAGGAGAATGAAGTCAATCCAGAATTTTATCAATACTCCTTGGATCTGCCTGACCCTCTAACCACAGGAATTCAGAAAATGATGGCCATTAGTTTATGTCCATCTCCCAAGTCTCATGCAAGTCCTTCCTTTGGCCAACTCTAACTAGAAATAATTCTAAGAGTAAACAAGTTGACAACGGAATGCTCTAGCACACTGTAAATTAAAGACTAACCCATTAACCATTTATGGTACTTTAAAGCCTTGCCTTAAAAAGGTGAATATAAGCTTGGTGGATGTAAAAGAGTGCTGAGGCTGCCTTTAAATAGAATGTGTGAAAAATGTAAAAGGGAAGATTATAAAAACAGGTAATACGTAATATCAAGAAGAATGTTCATGTACCAATACTCTGCTTTTCTGCAGCTTCCTGTATTCAGCTATGTTAGTGGATTGATGGGTTCAGCTGTCATTACCTGCTGGCATATATTATCAGTTTGTTGGAAATTTTCAGGTGAAACAACCTGACTTCTGCCACATACTGACATCATTTACCTATATTTTTCAATGGGCTAATTCATATTACAAAATTGCTCATTGCAACAGACTAAGATTCACTTCCCAAAAGGTTTACACACCATTCCTAAAATACAGATTAAAATTATGTGTCACAAATATACTTTCTGTGCATACATATATCTCATATGAAATACAAATCTTATGCCTAACAATCCTCCTTTTAAAATTTTATTTTATAGAAATGCAAAGTGCATTAAATATATTCATGGCAACACTGTTGGTATAAAAACATTTTAAAGGAAATAAAAATTCCTGTTATTAAGGAAAGTAATTAATTTTAGTTAATTATGTTATATGCATGAAGTGGAATTATAAGATAAGTATATATAATAGATGCATGTATACATATATATTTATCCACCATATATGACTGTATATACACATAAACCCCGATATAATATACTTCAGTATAAGAAAACCTGTGTATATGTGTGTTTACACAGACATGAACATTTCTATATTTTTGTATACATGGCTGATAGTGGATATATACATATTAATACATATACTACATACATTCATACACATGCATATATAGATATGTACACACATGTATCAGTAAGCTGATGCTTGATTAGGCTGAGATAAAAACAAAAGAAATTTCGTTGGCTTACAGCAAAAATATTTCTGGCACAAATTACATATTGATTGAAGTTATACTTCATAGACTTTTCTTCTAAGATCTAGAATAAAGAAATAATTCTTAACTGAGACATTGCTGTTCACACAGAGAAAAAAGATGACAGATGTAATGGCTCTAAAAGGTTCTGCAAATAATAAGTATATTTTAATTTTGCTTATATTACATGGGTCCAAAATAAGTCATGTGGTTAGCCAAGATGGAGTTAATGGAATGGAGAATTAAATTCTTTCAAAGGGAAAGGAAACATATATATAGACAGAATGGCAAGAACTTCTGTATACATACACATACACTCTCACACACATATAGGGAAAGAGATTAATATATATGTTTGTGTGTGTGTGTGCACATATATTTGTGTGTATATATGTTTGTGTATGCACACATAGCATATGTATATGGGGTGGATCTGCACATACTTTTGGAATAGAAAATGCTATCTTTGAGAATATTTATTACCTTCACTTTACAATTAGTTACATATAATTTTGTGCTAGTTGAAAATTATTATAAAATTTATTCGGGAAAATATTATTTTACTCACTTTTTTCATCCACAGTAAAATTAATTTGAAGCTTTCTGACACTAAATACATTTCTATAATTTTGTAGTTGTAATAATGTGTTTGATATTAAAGAAAGTGACAAGCCAAGCCAATGAAAAGCATTATTTTATATTGCTTTACATACATCAGAAGTGTAAATGAATTCTGTATGAGAATGCTGAAATTGTATTAAGTCATTTTGTAAATCATTGAGGTAACATTTTATTAAAGTTATATTTTATTTTATTTTATTTTTGTTGTGCTTTTTTATTACACCTTTTATGTCTTTTTTTTTTTACTTCAAAATATTATAGAGTACAAATAGTTTTGGTATTTTGATTACATGAATAGCTTTTATAATGCTTGAGTCATGGTTATAAGATATCAATATGTCACCCAGATATCAATATTTTCATTGTACCCATTAGGTGGGTTTTGCCCATCATCTCCTCCCTTTCCCCACCCAGGTTGATTTCATTTGAGTTTTACTTCTCCCTAAGTACACGTGTTCATTGGTTAGTTCCAATTTAGTAGTGAGTACGTGTGGGATTTATTTCTCCATTCTTTAGATACTTCACTTAGGACAATGGTCTCCGGTTCTGTCCAAATTGCTATAAAAGGCATTAATGCATGCTTTTTTATGGCTGAGTAGTACTCCATAGTATACATATACCACATTTTGTTAGTCCACTCATGAATTGATGGGCATTTAGGTTGATTTCACATCTTTTCAATTGCGAATTGTGCTGCAATAAACAATCACGTGTGGGTGTCTTTTTGATAAAATGTCTTCTTTTCTTTTGGGTAAATACCCAGAAGTGGGATTGCTGGATCAAATGGTAATCTTATTATAAAAATGCATAAATAATAATCCACTATTTTTTAGTTAAAAGGCAATTCTTATAGATGTATTTATTGCTTAAAACTGCTAAAATTATATTATTTAACATCTATAGAATAGTAAACTAACTTCCAACATTACAATTTCAAATGCTATCCAGATTCTGAACATTATTGTGATCAAAGAGATCCTAATATCTCACTTGATTCTCCCATGCCTTATATATGTTCAGTTATGACACAAATGTCACACCCTATTACTTTTGTCTTATCAATGTGAAAGGAAATAGTGAAGTGAATAGGCAGTTCCCTATTTATAGTATCATGTTTATGCTATTGTTATATAATTGCATGAGAAATAATTTTATTGCCTTATTAACAAATTTTATTTAATTTCTTGGAATTTTGTTAGTTCATCAACAACTCTTGCTTTGTTCTCTCAATTTTTATGACGCAACAATCTCTTGATTTTTTTTCCCAATACTTTCTCTCAAGTCAGAAGTTTAGGAATCATCCTTGAGTTAATTCCCCTTTTCTCATATTAATTCTTTTGAGTTTAACTTCTACATATCTTTCTAATCAATTCACTTCTTTTCATCCCCACTGCTACCATTCTGATTCAAGCCACCATTATCTCTGAAACTTACTGCTTCAGTTTCTAATCTCTCACTTTCACTAATACCTCCTGCTAATATGCATTATATAACTAAACTATAATATTAGGATTATTAACCTAATGATGAAACACATGGCATAGGTTGATAGGGATGAAAGTACAGGAGGAGGCAGGGAAAAAAATTAAGTTCCCTATGCTATTCTGAGGGCAGAAGCACTTGTAGTCAGTATTTAATTCATTATTTAGAATATATTCATGAAATTACAAAGTTTGCAGAGACAGAACAGAATTCAAGCCACCATAACCACAACATATAGAGTTATTTTAAGGATAGAAGGCTTAAAGATCTCAAGGACAAAGATGCATCAGCATTTCACAAAGGAACTAGAAAACAATTTGCATTATTTCTCTTGAGTCTCTGCTTTTGTGTGTGTGTATGTGTTTGTGTTTGTGTTTGCGTGTGCCATGTCATTTATGCCCTCTCTGAAGATTAGGTTTCCTTTCTTTTTAGTTACAATGAGGCATAGATAAACTTCATAAAATGATATATGAAGACATGTTTTTAGCACTTTTTTCATATATCTCCTTAGGCCCACCACTGGGAAATTTGATTTATGTATGTCCTAGCACATCAAAATGTGCCATGCTCCTTATCTGCCTTCTAATTAAAACCTCTATTCCCTATAGAAATTTGTCTCATTTTTTAAAGAAAAAAATAATATGCTAAATAATAAGATCCAAATAAAGCAAAATGCTTTCAGGTCATAGAAGTTGATGTTTATTTGGTAAATCTAGTGAATTACGAATAAATACATGTTTTATACTATTAATAAAAAGTAGAGGTTTTCGTAATTTACTTTAAGTTTTTAATTCAATTTAAGCTTATGAACAGAGAGTTCAACTTTTAGACTGTATCATTTGAAGTATAGGCTACCAAACAACATTTTCTGGAGGACTGTATTAATTTATGACTAATACACCCTAAGAAGAAATTATAAACTATTGAATATTTAGAATTATGAATTTGACGACGAATGGATTTGAAATCATGTGACAGAAAAAATGATTGCAGATTTTAGAAGTGTTTGGTCTTGACATAGTGTGGGTTATTTTGTTTGTTTTTGTTCTTGTTCATTTGTTTTTTTCTATTTTTGTAGAGTCCAGGGTGCCTGTAACAGATATTTTTACATACTTAAAGATGATAAGGAAGAATAATTTGAATCTCTGTCTCTTGTTTGAGAGGTAGACCATTAGAGCCATCAAAACATTGTTTAAGAAACAATGGTAAAATGCTAATTGTATCATTAACTTTTCCATATGGGTAGAAACCAACACATCACATTGGCACTTAAAAATCTGTTTGCTTTAAATGTCAAATAATAAACTGGAATCACCAAGAGCTGCAAATACCTCATTGACCTTATTAGAAAAAGAAACAGAATACACATTTATTTAACACTCATTAGAACCCTTCTTATTTCTTCTTGTACTTTTTAGAGCAAACCTAATTGTTCCTGCTGCCTTGACATTTTTACCACTCTGTATGCCTCATCAGTTTAAAACATTTACTTCTGTGACTGCTGAACCATTGAGCAAATTGGTTCGTGAGATCAATATCCTTGCTCCAAAAAAGAAGTCATGTCATACATACACAGGTGTCTGGCAATGTTTATTCACTGAAAGCAGTTCATTTTCTGCTGTTGATAGTTGGCAAAGTGACACTGCATTTTAGGTCTTTAATCATTTAAACCATTTCCTAAGAAAGCCACAACTTGGAAAAAAAAAAAGAAAGAAAACTCAATGTTCTATCAAATAAAAATGGCCAATCAGTCAACACAGACACCCTCTCTTCACAGCAATCAGCAACAGCTGTATCCCAATTAAGGCTATGATTTTGCAGGTGCTCACAGAAGACTAGAAGATTATGTCAAAATAAATCCACTTATTTAAAATGTTTTGAAGCTTTATAAAGTCTTTATACATAAGTTCAGGCAAAAAAAATTAGTTGGGGTTTTCAGACAACTTATTTATCAATGTCAAGATTCTCAGATAAAAGAAGAAAAGGAGATCAAAACAAGGAGGTGTCTTTTAAACAGCAGCATTCTCTCTCTTATTATCTGTAAAGATAGGGAAGGAGAGTTTGAACAGCACCACATATAATTGGTGGAAACAGATGCTACTCTACTCAAAATATTTCTCAACTGCTTATAGGAAAGTATTCATTTGTAATTATCCAGTTCAATTTATGTGTTCATGCCACAATGCATATACTTAAGATCATTTCCTTCAATCATTTTAAATCAATTTTAATAAATATTATTTATATATATATAAACTCTAAAAGTCATTTTAAATTTTACTTTGCATAAAAATTTCAAGGTAATATAAATTCAAATTCCTTTACACTACTTCTAGAGATTTTGATTTTAGAAGGTCTAGAGTTAATTTGGTCAAGGAATTTATATTTTTATCAAGCACACACAGTAATTATGATATAGATTGGCCACTCAGACAGCATTCTGAGAAAACCTGCTCTAAATGTGTGCAAATAAAAGTTAGAACTTTTAAAATTTCCTTTCAATATTTATATTTTAAAAAGGCTGATTTACAAACAAACACATAGTTATTTGCCTACATACTTCAAGTAGTTTCTGGGAATGGATAGTTTTTTCTCTCTCTGAATCCACACACATGTATTAATGGTGTGTCTATTTTTTATTAAATAGACTTCATCATTAATGTTTACTTATCTAGGGCACTAGGAACTTGTAAAGTTTAATTTTTTAATGTTTGCATGATGCTTTGAAAGTTAGAAATTCTATGTAGGAGCTAAGTATTATTGCAGCTATTAAACATCAGAGTTGGCAACATTTGAAAGTAGCAAATGAAATCATTACCTTAGGATTTTATGAATTGTCTGAGTTGAACGCATCACTAGGATGACAAGATATTATTTTTTTTAAGAGAAGAGAAAGGTTTTAGCTGTTCTTGTTACTTTTTAAAAGAGTATTGAGAGAAATTTAAAATAGATTAGAAATCAGAGGAGTAACAATTAGGCTGACAGCTGATGTGTAAACAGAAATGACAAAAAACAGAAGATAATAGAATTCATTGAAGTGCTGATAGAAAATAACTGTCAACATAGAAGTCTTTACCTAGAGGAATTTTCATCAAGGATGAAGGTTAAAATAATTATTCTATAGCTGTTGCAAGTAGAAATGTAAATTACTATGGTTACTTATTCATTTATCTTACATTTTAATTGAAATATACTTTTTTAAGTGAAAATATACCAATTGTAAGTATAAAGGCTGATGACATTTTACAAACACATTCATGTAAGCAAAACTCAGATCAAGGTGTAGAGTATGTGTGGAACCTAAGAAATCTTCCTCCTGCCTGCTCCTATTCATTAATTTCCTCAAAGGTAACTATTTTTATGACTTTGAGCACTTTGTAGATTAGATTTTCTTACTCTTGAAAGTTATATAAATGGAATCATGCATTATGCATTCTTTTATGTCTGTCTTCTTCCATTCAGCAAGTTTTTTCTGTGCAATTCATCCATGTTTTGTATGTAGTATACGGTTAATTATTTTTTATTGGTTTGTACTATTCCTTTTTGTAAATACCAATATCCTACAACTTATTTATTCTACAACTTTATTACTGTTGATGGCCATTTTGGTTGTTTCTAGATTGGGATGGTGAATAATGTTTCTGTGGTACTACTTTTATATGCTATTTCTCTGGCTGCGACATAGCAGTGGACTTCCTAAGTTAATAGCTTTTGTATTTTGATATGATATTTTTATTAGTAGTAAGTTTAAAATATATTGTAATGTCCAATTTGATTTATAATTTGCATTTTTATTTCTCTAAAAACTCATAAATTATTTAAAATTTAAAAGTGAATTTCTTCACTTCAAAATATTTAGAGATTTCTAATTATCTTTCTGTTATTTATTTTCGCTGTATTCCTAGAATATACCATGTATAATCAGTTCTTTGAACTTTGTTGAAACTTGCTGCATAACCCATCATATGACATCGTTTGATGTCACATGTATACTTGAAAAAAATGTATATTTTTATAGATGATGATATAATGTACATGTATATTTATTTATATAAATATTACAAATCTATAATTTACTAATTTTAATGTGTGTTCTTCAGTTACAGTTAGAGTTGTATCACAATCTTTCATAATGATATGTATTTGTCTGTTCCACTTTTAGTTATGTCATATTTTACTTTATATATTTGAGACTATGTTATGTTTTGCTGTTAGACTAACATTTTAACTTTATGGAATGAAATAGCCTTCTTTGCTTTAGCACCATTTCTTTTTTTTTTTTTTTTTTTTAGATAGTCTCACACTGTTGCCCAGGCTGGAGTGTAGTGGCTAGTGGCATGATTATATCTAACTGCAACCTCCAACTTCTGGGCTTAAGTTCTCACAAGTATCAAGGACTGCAGGCATGAATCATCATACCTGGCTAATGTAAAAAAGAAAATCTTTTTTGTAGAGACAAGGCCTCACTATGTTGCCCAGGTTGGTTTCGAACTCCTGGTTTCAAGCCATGGAACACTATGACTGGCCTGCTTTAACACTATTTAAAATATATGAAATTAAGTTTTATGATAACTGCACGAAAGTCAAAAGAGGGTAAATGTATATATAAGTTTCTTGTACATTTCAGGGAGCATAAAATTCTAGGTCAATGTTAATAATTAATTCAATGTTAATAATATCATTACAGTCTAATTCATCTGATACTAGTAAGAGTACATTGGCCTTATTTTGGTTTTCTCATGTGATAATATTTTCATTTTTTAATAATAAACATTTCTGTGTTCCTACATTTAAGATATATCTTATATGTGGTTCAGAGTGTTGTGCTGTTTAATTACTGTACTGATATTTTTGTCTTGTGAGAATATTTACTCTACTTTATATTCAATGTAATTATTGACAGATTTTTCTTTAACTTGAACCTGTTTGATTGGTTTTTCATTTGTATAATCTGTCCCTTGTTCCTTATTTTTAGTTAAATGATACTTGATAATTTCGTGTTTCCCCTTTTAAGCACATTTGCATTACGTGTTTATTATTTGCTATAGTAAATACAATATTCATTTTTATTATTCTATATTAATTACAAGAGCAATACTTGAATTATTAACATTGACAAAAGACTTTTATACTTCTTGCAATGTACAAGAAACTTGTGCATACATTTATCCCTTTCTGTCTTTTGTGGAGTTTTTGTGAGATTTAAACCATTTGAACGATTTTTGCATTTTTCATGTCATGCAAAAATTGTTCAAATGGTTTAAATCTCACAATGATTATTTTAAACAGTCAATATTGTTTAAGAGTTAATTTCATACACACTCCTTCTGTTCTCTGAATTTACTACAGAATTACTCTACTTCCACCTGATATCATTATTCACTCTGAAAAAAAAACTCCTTTTGGTGTATTTTTTGATGTAGTTCTCTCTATAGTAAATTTTCTCAGCACTTTTTATCTTTTACTATTGTCTTTTCTTTCTCCTTTATCTTTGAAAGGTATTTGCCCTACATATATAATTTTATATGGTACTTATTTTTTTTCCACATTTTAAATATTTTCATCCATAGTTTTCTGGATTAGATATGCTTGAAAGTCAGCTCCAAGTCTTATTTGCCTCCTCTGAAGGGAAGGTATCTTTTCATCTGGATGGTTTTAAGATAGTCTTTATCTTTAGTTTTCAGCAGTTTTGACTGGCCAGAACTGTATCTACATTTAAATACAAGAAGATTAAAAGATTAAAAATTGCTGCTTCTGAATTGTCATCTGAATCACAGAGACTGTTACACATCATGAAAGAGAAAGCAAGGTTTCTTTTTTGTTTTCTTAAAGAAAAAAATTCTTTATTCTTTTTTATCTGTCTCTATCACAATAATAGAAAAATCAATCTTATTTGAACCAGGCAATATCAAACAACACATTTGTGAATAAAATTTACAGATTATTTCAGCATGGAAATACATGGAAAGTTAAAAATCCTACATTGTTGAAATGGAATAACATGAAAGGGTTGGTGTTTAGGAGTCTTACTATATGGATGAATTTCCAAAAAACTCACATAAATGAGTAAAAATTGAAAAACGATAACAGTAGAAAAATATTCTGATATAACCTTATTTTAATAAAACCATGCACATGTATATACAAAAAGAATTATAAAAATATGTTTAAAGTTCCCTTTGCTATTCTATCTGTTCACATTAAAATGTTAAATAAAAAATTCAATGCAAAAATGTGTTTTTTATTTCATTTAAAAATTAAATAAATTAAAGCTGTATAAGATTTAAAGTTAAACTGATTTTAGTGCATTCATTTGAATAAAGCATACTCTTATATCGAAACATTTTTAAGAGCTGAAATCGTTCATTTAATAAATGAATTTGAAAACAAATTATAAATAGTAGAATTAAAAATTAGTGATCTGACATATGCTAATATACAATATGGTCAAGGCTTTATTCAAATGTCATTTTCTTTCCTATCCCTCTATTTTGAAACTTATAAGGCAATGTATCTGAACATATCTGACACACTACATCTTTGTAATGTCCTTTGGGAAGCGATATATAATTTAACGTTTATGTTCCCAGGACCTAGGATTTGGTCCTTTTGTAGATATTGAATTAAAATATCGAAAGTTTTGTTGTAATTTTTAGCAATGAAGTGGCATAATGATGATATCCCTGTATACTTTATGTTATTATTTAAAAGGCACTGTATATGAGTACAGGTAATTTTGCCCTTGAACAAATAAGCATGCCATATCATTATTTTTGTTATTGCTTATAAAATGCAGTAATGATTACTGTCCTGCTTTCAAAAAGCTTTATTTGCTTTTACAGACAAAACATTTATATTTACATAATGATTTTTAGAATATACTTGAGAAGTCTATTTTGGAAATAATTCTGTGTCTTTGATAGATTTCCTCTCAATATTTAAATATCTTAAATGACTCTCAATGATAAATGTTTGCCCTAGAGAACTCAGAACGGATGACAATTCTGAGTAATAAAATAAATTATTGGCTATCAAAGTACTATTATTAGTAAAAGATAGCCCGTACAACTTGAAATTTGACAGTAATTCAACAATCAATATAAAGGACTTCCAGTAAAGCTCAGCATGAATATTATGGGGACTTATCAGAAACTTTCTATTTCCTCCAATAAATCTTACTGAAATGTGAAAGCTAAATAGAGGAGCAAGTGACATGACACCTTATTTTAACACTTAACGGTGAAATACATATTTTGAATCTCTTTGCTAGTGTCTTTGTGAAATATTAAATGTAAAAATGTGTATTTTTATGGGAAAATCATTAATATATTACTGATTTCAAGAGGAAAGAATGTCAATATGAATATCAATAGCAGGAAATAGCATGGTTCAATATAGGAAAAAACCTATTACAGAGTCAGGAATATTTATAGACTTCCAGAGGAAAAAATCAGAACTGAATCACACAACTAGATAGATTTTAAATGGAAAATTGAGTCAAATATTTGTTCCAGAGAGAGCCATGCCCTACCCATCCATTAGAAATATATGTCCTTATTCTTTTAGATATGGGATGTTACAGATTTCCAAAGTTTATTTTTATAATATTTTGCCCCATGACAAGATTATACCTGTTCTGTCATTTTTTTCTAAAAATTAATCTTAAGGAATCTTTTATTATCTAGTTTTAGAACATTTTACTTTGTTATTCTGAAATAAACAAAAGCACAAATCCATTTAAAATAACTTTATGAGTTTGATCAACGTTATTATAAGGGAAATATAATATTTATGCCAAACATTTTGGATTTATCTGATAATTAATTTTTAACTCTTCTGTTTATTATCAATGCCTCTTCTGGGCTCTTTAATTATATTCATAAAGTTTTTATAATGGATTATGAATGATTATGATAACAATATTGATGACAATGAAGAGCAGGATAATAAGAATGATAAAGTTGAAGCTTTTATATTTTGCCAAGCACACTGAGAATGCAGTTAAATAATTCATTAAAGATTTTTAGCACTGTGCCTGACATAGTAAGCACTTACTATGTCTCTTTTTGGCCATTTTAAAAAGTTTACTTTTTTTTTTTTTTTTGCTCCAAATAATCACTTTGTTAAAAAGAGAGTATAATGGAAACTGACTTTTAAAATTTACTTCATTAAAGTAAAGCATACATACCATTTAAAAGTTTTATACTTAAAATGTTTCTTATATAATAAATACTATCCATGACTATAGATTATTCTTTTCTGCTTATTTTTTTCTATTAAGACAAATCTTTTAATCTTCTCTTCAAAATTTACCCTGATATGACCTTAAGGAACTTGTGATTTTCTGCTTCTGGAGCTGTGTTTTTATCATCTTTTCTATTCAAACAACAGTATGATAGAATTTTTTCTCCTATGTAAGTATTTTTTATTTTAATAATTTTGTTTTATTACCTAATAATAGACGTTTTGAATTAAAATTATTTGTCAAAGTATATAAAGCATTTTAAAATTTATTGATATATTCTGAATTGCTTTCCACAAAAATCATGTTAATATTTCCTCTCACCTATAATGTACAAAAGCATTTGGTTGATTGGATTTTAATGGAATTTTATATTTTTGTTAGCTCTAGTTTTTTTTCTTTGATGACCAACATTTTTTTTAAATCTGCTATTTTTTTCATGTTTATTTGATTACTATGGAAGTTAAAAATATTCCCATGAAGTTTTTGTATTTTTGTTCTCATTTTTATAAAAATTATCTGCATAAAATTTACTCAGTTTGAATCAGTATACCCCCCCAGTACACATTTCTGAGCTTATTCATCCAACCAATTTTGATTAGTATCTATTGTGTGTACAAGGCACTATTATTCTAGGAGCTGTAAATAAAGCAGTGAACAAAATAGATGAAAATGTATGCCCTCATAGAACTTATAAATAATATAAAAACTAAATGAGCAGAGTGTGTTATGATAGATGTTAATAAGTATTATGAAATATAAAAGTTTGTTAAAGAAAGCCCTGATCATCACCTAAATGCACATTGGGGAAGGATACCAATCGGATATCAGACTGAGACGGGGGTGGGGGGTGCGGGGAGGGGATGGGTGTATGCCTACATGATGAGTGCATTGCGCACTGTCTGAGGAATGGTCATGCTCGAAGGTGCTGACTCAGGAAGGTGGGGGGTGGGGGGAGGCGACGGAGGTATGCCTACATGGTGAGTGCCAGGCGCACTGTCTGGGGAGTGGACACGCTTGAGGCTCTGACTCAGGGGGATGGGCGGGACATGGACAACGTATATAACCTGAGCTTTTGTACCCCCATGATGAGCTGAAATAAAAAGAAAAAAAAAGAAAGCCTGTTTCAGAAGGTGTTTTCTAGTTTGAGAGTGACATGTGCAGAAAGCTAGAGAAAGAAAGCTCTAGACAGGGCAGAGAGCATGTGCAGAGAACCTTAGGAACAATTACATTAACACTTAGTGTAACATAGTGGAGCAAAGACTCCAGTGAATTCGAGTGGGCATGAATGAGATGCAGAGTATTAAGGAATGAGATCAGAGAAGTAATTGTGACTAGATGTTGTAGTTACTACATGCAAGTGGGATAGATGTCCAACTCAAAATTTGGTTCAGATGTCGAACTAATGATCACACATATACACCAAGCAGGTTTGAATTCATTACTCACAAAGTGTAGTTTTCTGGGGAGAGCAGGGCATACTCCCAAGTGGGTCGGAAAATGGCTTGAAGGAGCAGAAAAGGGCAACTGGCTTAGATTTTATAGAGGTTAAAGGGAAGGGCTGGGGAAGAGTTTCTAAGCATGAAGGCAGGGTTTGCGTGGTTTGAACTTCCTTCTTGTGCCAGAGAGAGAGAGAGAGAGGGAGAGGGAGAAGGAGAGGGAGGGAGGGAATGTGTCTTATCCATTTGCTCAGATGTGGAACAAGTGGGTAAGAAGGAGCAATGGGGATTGAAATCTGTCACCAAACATCAAAAATAGGGTCAAACTATTTGTTACATCAGACCAGGCTGGTTTTCACTCATAGTCAGCAGGGAAACCATTTGAAGGTATTGAGTAAGCAGAGCACAATAGTAATATAATCAGATTTACTCCTACCTGAAACACACCAAGAGCTATGTTGAGAACTGAAGGTGAGTAAAGGAAGATACATGGAATCCAGATGTAAACTCTCACTTTAGTTTCCTGAAAGATGGTAGTGACTCACAAAAAGAAGTTACCAGTAGAGATGATGGGAACAGAGTGGGTTGATGAAACGGATATGCTATTAGTGAGAAAAAAGGTTTGGATCTGAAAACTTGGGAAGATGAGGTTGGTGTCAATTGATAGAGAGGAAACTAACAGAAACAAATTTCAAGGAAAGTAAATAGAAATCTCCATTGCCACCCAAGTTAAATAAGAGGAAGGATATATAAATCTAGAGATTAGAGCAAAAGTGAGCTAATGATATACAATTGAAAGATATCAGGGCAGAGATGGCATTCAAAGTGGTGGGACTGGATGAGAACCCAGGGAAATGACTGGACATACGGAGGGAGAAAGCAGTGCAAGGACATCCCTGGGATGCTCTAAAGTTCGAGATCAGAAAGTTACCGGTGAATTAGCAAAGCAGTAAACTGAGAAGGAGTCAGTGTTGGAAATAAAGGAGAAGCATTTCATGCCTAGGATATCAAGAACAGAAAGTGTGTCATAGAGGGAATAATTAACAGTGTTGTAAACTGTGAGTAGTAGGTCAAGTCAGATGAGCACAGATAATTGATGAGCTTGACAAGAATGATTTTAGTGAAGTGATGAGAGTGAACTTTGCCTGGAGTAGATTCAAAAGGTATGGGAAGAAAGAACTTGACAGGCATGTGTGACTGGAGGAGGAGTTTAGCTCTAAAAAAGGAATGGGAAGGGTGGCAACTAAAAAAAAATCTATTGTTTTTTAAAAATGAAAGAAATAGCAGCATATATGTCTGGCAATATTGAATAGTCAGTAAATTGAAGGAATACATGGAGTGTATCTAGACACAAATGACAGTTTGGCCTTTGCTAAGAATGCAGAGGTTCCATCCATTGTAACAGGAAAATAACGAAAAGCATTTTAGCATACATTCGGAAGACAGTGTAGTAGATTTTGTGGAAGCTTGTGAAAGTTTTCCTCTGAATTTGCCCTTTTCAAAGTGAAATAAGCATCAAAGTCACTAGCTGAATGAGGAAAGAGTAAGAATTATTAGAAGTTTAAGAACAGAGATACATATAAAGTAGCCCTACAGTTCTAACACTATGCCTGAGAACATGCAGGCAATACAGTGAACCCGAAGGGAAACAACATATTTTTAAAAATATTTATGAGGGGATCACAGCGATACTTGAAATCTAATACATGTTATGCAAACTATTATATTGTGGTAGTTCATAATTTTAACATCAGATCACATTGCATTACTTTGGATGATGTCACTCCATTACACAGCTGGGATTTTGGTTGTTGTTTTGATAAAAACACTTGATTTTTACCAAAATGTATGAAATATAACAGGAAATAAATGCTGTGATGTTAAATATAATTCTAAGGTTGAGAAACTGTACCATGTTCAACAGGTGCACACATATCTTTGGTAAGTAATTGTGGTCATTTAAAATCGAATAAACATGTTTTCTTTCAATGTATATTTTAAAATGTATACTATAGTGCTTTGATATTACTTATTACATTGCTTAGCCTAAATACATAATAAACAGAACTGTTCAGTATTCCTTTTGATTTATGGGTTCCACACAAAAATTATTGAGACATTAAGGGCACTGAGAACTGAGAAAGTTTGGGTAACTCTGATATAGTCATCAAAGGCAGTGGAAGAATATGTGGATTAGGTGAATCATAATATGATGGCCAGGCAGCATTATAAGTGTACTTCATGATCACAGTTAGAACTTTAAAGTGACATCAGTAACCATGACTTTGTGTTTTTCTTCAGCCTTATTCAGCTACAGCAATGGAGATTTCACTTAAGGATTGTGATTTTTTTCAATCAGCAATGAGAAAGTCACAGAGAAAAGACGGGAAGTTGAAAATATCTTAGAAGGAAGATTCATACCAAATAGGAAGACACCACATCATGCAGTTATTAGACTGACAAAAATTTCCACTAAAGAGGCCATTCTACGAGCTGTAAGGAAGAAGAAACAAGTTACATACAAAGGGAAATCCATCCGAATTACGCCAGATTTCTCAGCTGAAACCTTACAAGCAAGAAGAGACTGGGGCCCCATTCTCACTCTTCTGAAAGAAAATAATGCCCAGCCTAGGCTCTTATACCCAGCTAAGCTCAGCTTTATATATGAAGGTGAAATTAAGACATTCTCAGATAAACAAAAACTCAGAGAATTCACCAAGACAAGACCAGCTCTCCAAGAAATACTCAAAACAGGGCTTCACACGGACCAGCACAAGAAAGACCCACGAATATAAAACTAATCATGAGAAGAAAACAACCCAGTTATCACAATGGCTCAAGTGAGAAAACAGAATAATGAAATTCAAGCCAACATGAGGAACAGAAATCAGTCTCACTTATCAATTCTCTCAATAAATGTGAATGGATTGAATTCCCCTCTCAAGAGATACAGGCTGGCCCAATGGTTAAAAAAATACAAGCCAAGTATCTGCTGTCTTCAGGAAACTCATGTAACCTGCAAAGATGCATTTAGGCTGAAAATAAAAGGGTGGAAATCAATATTTCAAGCAAATGGAAGTCAAAAGAAAGTGGGCGTGGCTGTTTTAATCTCCGATAACTTAGTTTTTAAATCAATAAAAGTAATGAAAGACAAAGATGGTTACTATATACTGGTGAAGGGTACAATTCAACAAGAAAACATAACTATACTTAATATATATGCACCCAACTTAGGTGCACCGGGATTCATAAAGCAAACCCTACTTGCTTTGGACAAAATGATAGATAAGAGCAATGTGATAGTTGGAGATTTTAACACACCGCTGACAGTACAGGACAGATCCTCCAAACAAAAAATAAACAAAGAAACAAAGGATTTAAATAGAATGCTAGAACAAAGGGGCCTGACCGACATCTACAGGACATTCTACCCAAAATCCACTGAATATACTTTCTTCTCATCAGCCCATGGGACATTCTCCAAGATTGACCATATCCTAGGACATAAAGCATGTCTTAAAAAATTTAAAAAAATAGAAATTATACCATGCATTTTCTCAGATCACAGCGGAATAAAAGTAACAATGAACCCTAACAGAAACTCTCATTCCTACTCAACATCATGGAAGCTAAACAACCTTCTCCTGAATGATTATTTTATAAATGAAGAAATCAAGATGTAAATCAAAAGATTCTTTGAATTAAACGACAATAGAGGCACAACTTATCAGAATCTGTGGGACACAGCTAAAGCAGTCCTGAGAGGAAAATTTATTTCCATAAATGCCTATATCAAAAAGACAGAAAACTTACAAATAGACAATCTAATGAATAGACTCAAAGAGCTGGAGAAGGAAGAACAGACCGACCCCAAACCCAGCAGAAGGAAATAAATTATTAAGATCAAATCAGAACTGAATGAAAAAGACAACAAACAAACCATAAGGGAAATTAATAAATCAAAAAGTTGGTTCTTTGAAAACACAAACAAGATTCACACACCTCTGGCTAGGCTAACCAAGAGCAGAAAAGAAAAAACTCTAATTACCTCCATCAGGAACATGAAAGGAGAAATCACGACCGATGCCACAGAGATACACGACATCATCTATGAATTTTACAAAAATCTTTACGCACACAAATTGGAAAACGAGGAGGAAATGGACCAATTTTTAGAAACACACAGCCTTCCCAGACTCAACCAGGAAGAAATAGAATTCCTGAATAGACCAATATCTAGATCTGAAATTGAAACAGCAATAAAAAACCTTCCTAAAAAGAAAAGCCCTGGACCAGATGGGTTCACACCTGAATTTTACCATACCTACAAAGAAGAACTGGTGCCCATCCTACATAAACTATTCTCCAATATCGAGAAGGATGGAATTCTCCCCCACACATTCTACCAAGCCAACATAATTTTAATACCAAAACCAGGAAAGGATGCAACAAAAAAAGAAAACTACAGACCAATATCCCTTATGAATATAGATGCAAAAATTCTCAATAAAATCCTAGCAAATAGAATCCAAGTGCTTATCAAAAAAATAATCCATCACGAGCAAGTGGGCTTCATCCCAGAGATGCAGGGATGGTTTAACATACACAAATCTATAAACGTAATTCACCACATAAATAGAAGCAAAAATAAAGACCATATGATCCTCTCAACAGATGCAGAAAAAGCATTTGACAAAATTCAACACCCTTTTATGTTAAGAACACTTAATCAAACAGGCATAGACGGGGCCTATCTAAAAATGATACAAGCCATTTATGACAAACCCACAGCCACCATCATACTGAATGGGGAAAAATTGAAAGCATTCCCACATCGAACTGGAACCAGACAAGGCTGCCCACTGTCCCCCTTACTTTTCAACATAGTATTGGAAGTCCTTGCGAGAGCCATTAGGCAAGAGAGCAGAATCAAGGGAGTCCAAATAGGGAAAGAAGAGATCAAACTCTCACTCTTTGCTGATGATATGATGTTATATCTAGAAAACTCCAAGGATTCAACCAAGAGACTCCTGGAATTGATCAATGAATTCAGTGAAGTCTCGGGATACAAAATCAATACACACAAATCAAAGGCATTCATATATGCCAATAACAATCAAACGGAGAACCAAATTAAGGACTCAATACCCTTCAAAATTGCAACAGAGAAAATAAAATACCTAGGAATATATTTACCTAAGGAGGTAAAGGACATCTATAGCGAGAACTACGAAACACTGAGGAAGGAAATCGCAGAACATGTCAATAGGTGGAAAACCATACCAGGCTCGTGGATCGGAAGAATCAACATTGTTAAAATGACTATTCTGCCCAAAGTTATCTACAAATTCAATGCAATTCCTACTAAATTACCAAGATCATTTTTCACAGATATAGAAAGAATAATTCTACGCTTTGTGTGGAACCAGAGAAGACCCCATTTAGCAAAAGCAATTTTAAGCAATAAAAACAAAATGGGAGGTATTGATTTGCCAGACTTCAAACTATACTACAAGGCTGTGGTTCTTAAAACTGCCTGGTATTGGCACAAGGGCAGGGACACAGACCAGTGGAACAGAACAGAAAATCCAAATATAAAACCATCCTCATATAGCCATCTAATCTTTGACAAAATAGACAAAAACATACTCTGGGGACAAGAATCCCTATTCAACAAATGGTGTTGGGAAAACTGGATAGCCACATGTAGAAGACTGAAACAGGACCCACAGATTTCACCTCTCACAAAAATCAAATCACGATGGATAACAGATTTAAACCTTAAATGGGAAACGATTAGAATTCTAGAAGAAAATGAAGGAAAGACTCTTACACACATTGGTCTAGGCAAAGAATTTATGAAGAAAACCCCTAAGGCAATCGCAGCAACAACAAAAACAAACGAATGGGACCTGATTAAATTAAAAAGCTTCTGCACAGCCAAAGAAACAGTCACAAAAATAAACAGACAGCCTACAGAATGGGAAAAAATTTTCGCATACTACACATCAGATAAAAGACTGACAACAAGAATCTATTTAGAACTCAGGAAAATCAGCAAGAAAAAAATCAAACAATCCTATCAAAAAGTGGGCAAAGGACATGAATAGAGATTTTTCAAAAGAAGATATAAGAATGGCTAACAAACATATGAAAAAATGCTCAACATCCCTAATCATCAGGGAAATGCAAATCAAAACCACAATGAGATATCATTTAACTCCGGTGAGAATGGCCTTTATCAAAAAGTCCCAAAACAACACATGTTGGCATGGATCCGGAGAGACAGGAACACTCATACACTGCTGGTGGGACTGAAAACTAGTGCAACCCCTGTGGAAAGCATTATGGGGACACCTTAAACAAATTGAGATAGACCTACCATTCGATCCAGCAATCCCATTATTGGGCATCTACCCAGAAGAACAAAAGTCATTCTACAACAAAGACACCTGTACCCGAATGTTTATAGCAGCACAATTCACAATTGCAAAGATGTGGAAACAACCCAAGTGCCCATCAATCCATGAATGGATTAGTAAACTCTGGTATATGTATACCATGGAGTATTACTCAGCTATAAGAAATAACGGTGATACGACATCTCTTTGGTTCTCCTGGAGAGAGTTGGAACCCATTATATTAAGTGAAGTATCCAAAGAATGGAAAAACAAGCATCACATGTACTCACCAGAAAATTGGTTTCCCTGATCATCACCTAAATGCACATCGGGGAAGGGTACCAATTAGATATCAGATTGAGATGGGGGGTGGAGGGAGGGGTTGGGTGTATGCCTACATGATGAGTGCGTTGCGCACCGTCTGGGGAATGGTCATGCTTGAGGGTGCTGACTCGGGGAGGTGGGGGGTGGGGGGAGGGGATAGAGGTATGACTACATGGTGAGTGCCAGGCGAACTGTCTGGTGAATAGACATGCTTGAGGCTCTGACTCGGGGGGATGGGCAGGACATGGACATTGTACATAACTTGAACTTATGTACCCCCATGATGAGCTGAAATTAAAAAAAAAAAGAAAAGAAAATTGGAAACTGCAAGTATAAACAACTGTTTTGAGGAAAATATTTATTGTAATGAGAAGAAAATACAAAATCATCGAGGAACAAAAAGTCAAGGATATAAGAAACCTCTTTCTATTCCTGGCTTCTTAAAAGTAGTTGCATTTGTAATTTTATCACTTATTACAGTTTTGATAAACACATTTTAAAGATTAAAAGATATGTAAGTAATAGGGTTTTTCTGATAATCATATTTGTTGCTTTAAAGAAAGGCAATCATCAGGATTAATACATTCAATCAGATTATCAAAATTTTATCATCATGTACATAATTTAACAGTATTAAAATAAACTAATCTATATTTATGCCTCAAATCCTGGGCACATATGTAAGCCTCATTCATGTAGATTTTTAAAAATTTATACTTCTAACATTTTTACCTAACTTAAGAGCCATTTTTGCCCCAAGCAAAAGAATATATGGGAGTTAATCCTTTTTTATAAAAAGAAAAAAAAGAAAAAGAATCTCTCCTATGTTTTTCTTTAGATATAGTATCCTTTTAAATATGTTTTAGTTTCAGTGTTAATTTTGAGCTTACTTGAATAATGTGATAAAACTTGCCACAGAGGAAGTATTACCTGTTTGAATATTTTTTGGATTTAGAAGTTATGTGCAGGAAGGATGTTAGAGTACTAAATTTAATATTCAAGAAGAGTTATTCTGTTTTAACAAAGATTATTTTATCTTTAGATGTTCAAAGATTTTTCAGTTTCAGAATTATCAGAATGTTTACAAAATTAATAATTTCCCTTAGATAAAAATTATTTACCAATCTATGGGTTTATGCACTTAGAAATATATATATTGTTTCTATTCATGTTGAAGTTTAATAAAATAAAGTAAAAATACGCATATGTACATATATAAATAAATATTTGTTATGATTTGCAATTTTAAAAGAACATACATCACTATTCTCTTCTAAATATCATCTTTTTTAACATAATCATTTATTTTTATTACCAAGTGTTATGTACTGTACACAACTGCATGTAGCACATTCTATACTTTTATATCACTAGCAATGCAGTAGGTTTGTTTATATCACCATCACCATAAACACATGAGTAATGCATTATGATATGACAGCTACATCACTAGGCAATAGAAATTTTTCAGCTCCATTATAATCTTCTGGGACAACCGTCACATATGCAGTTTCCTGTTGACCAAAGTGACATTATGTGGCCCATACGATATGCGAAAAGATGCCCAACACCATTAATCATCAGGAAATACAAAGTAAAGCAACAAAAAGATATCACCAAGCACCTAATAGGATGGCTAAAATAAAAAATAGTGATAACACCAAATGCTGGCAAGGATGCAGAGAAAGTGTATGACTCATGAATTGCTGGTAAGAATGTAAAATGGTACAGAAACTCTGGATAAGAGTTGGCGATTTCTTAAAAAGCTCAATATGCAACTACCACATGACCCAATAATTTCACTCCTGGGCATTTATCCTAGAGAAATGAAAGCTATACATGAATATTTACAGCAACTTTATTTGTAATAGCCAAAAACTGGAAATAACCTCAATGTCCTTAAAAGGGCAAATGCTTAAACATGCCACATCCACAACTGTATTTGGCAATAAAAAGGAAGAAACTATAGATACACACAACAGCCAGCATGAAGCTCCAGAGAATTATGATGAGTGGAAAAAAAGGCAACCTTAAATTCTAACATATTATATGATTCCATTTATATAATATTCTTGAAACGACAAAATTATAGAAATGGAAATGAGGTTAGTAGCTGCTGGTTTTTAAAGAGTGGGAGTGGGAGGGAAGTGGCTGTGGCTAAAAAAGGGCAACATGAGGGATCCTCCTGGTGATGACAATGCCCTGTTATCTTGATCATATCAATGTCAATTAAATAAGCTCTGACTCAGGTGGGGCAAGGGCAATGTATGTGACTTAAACATTTGTACTCCCATAATATGCTGAAATAAAAAAGAAAAAAAGAAAAAGAAAAATAAATAAATAAATATCATCTTGTAATTGAAATTTAAAACAACTTTAAAATTTTTCTTCTTTTGTACATAAAATCTTTCAAGGAGTTTTAAGTTATTACTCATTTTCACATCTTTCTAAGTGACCTGTGTATACTTTAGTTTACAAAAACAGTTCAGTTTAATTGACTATATTAAGATTTTTCATTTCCAAACTAAAAGAGTAGCTTTATTTTCATTATTTTACTGTTCTTTCCAGCTAAATAAGTAGCTTCTAAAACATCAAAAAGATTGAATTTATCAAGGGAAAAAAATGAGTACAATAGATTTCATCCTAACTTAGGCAACTGCATTATAAGAACTCTAATATATTAGTAGCTGCATCCATATTACAAACAGAAGGAGCTATGAAATAAAGTATTACAATATCAAAATTTGGCTTTTTAACTGATATTTTTAAATATTTAAAAAATAGAAACTACTAGATTGAAGTGAATAAAATTAAGTGAGTACATGACATAAATAGGAAAAGCTAACAGAATTAAAGTCAATGTGGAAAAATACTGGACATTAAATTAGCATAGGGAATAAATTTCATTAAAAATACAATTTAAAAATTGTAAATATGTAAATTGAACTAAAATTATATAAGTGATAAATATTTTAAAGCTGTTCTGCTAATATAAATTCCAAGGGCTTTTATTATCTTACCATTGTAACTGATTATAGGCATTTCAATATGTTATTTAATTTAAAAATCATTTGTAAATATATTTGACCCAAAATACCTTCCCCATTAAGAGGATTTGTAAATTTCTTTTTTTGCATTAAAATCTGATTTTTGAACAGGCAAATACATTGGATATGGTCTGAGTGAAAAATTTGAGCAGCTGCGAAAAATATCTGGGATGGGTCAGAATTTCTAGGGCTTAACGTACAGCAAGGAAGAGTAATTTTAGATGATAATTATTGAAATTGGACAGATATAGTTTCCGAAGTAGAAACATATGGACAGTCGACTCAGGACAGAGTGGTAATTAAGGAGGACATAAGAAAAAAGAAAAGATCAAGTTAAAAATAAGTTGTCCTACTTCACGATTTTTCCTGAGTACACTAGTATACCAACGTCTTGCAAGATATGGTTACTTCTTTCTGTAAAAACCACTGATAATTATGTGACTATTTTTGGAAAATTTTGATTTTGATCAGGACTCTAGATTTAGAAATACTTTAAATTGTCAAAGTGATAATACCATTCTATTTTAGAAAACACCATGCATTGCAAGGTTATATTAGTGATTACATAGGGCTTAAGGATTTAAATTTTACAAATAACGTGTATAAATGGCTGAGTAAATGAAAACAAGTTTCAGAAGATTTGCACACAGAGAAGTTACCAATAATACTTCACAATGTATTGAAAAATCAAAGGGTTATTAGTAATTAGTTAGCGTAACTGCTATTTTACTGAAAACATGTCAGGTAATTTCTATTGCAGCACTGTACTTCACATATACTATATTTTAATATAATGCCAGGAAGAATTGAATTATTCATTTAAATCTTCATTACATAGGAAAATTAATGGAAAGAAATTGTATCTTGTTGCTTGGGAAAGCCAATATGTTAATGCATAAGTATTTAAAATTTTTCTGTCTTTTAATATGTGTGTAATGTTTCACTTATCCATAATTATAATATTGACCAGAAATAGACTTTATTTTTACCACTTTCTAGGTCAGTTAGTGATTTATAAAATTTTACTAATAGTAGAATATTAAAATTAAAGGCAGTGGATAGTTTTTATTATGTCATATTCTTGCAGAATTTTAATGCTAATACTTACATCTATAATTTATTAAAATAAATTTCCACTGGTAAAAGAAGCAGCATAAGGGAGACTTTATTAAGGATTATTTTATAATCTATTTAATATTTTAATGTACATACACTAAAGATAGAAAGTAGCACAAACATTTTTCTTTAATGCTTTTTTACCATAAACATTATCTGACAGGCTTCTGGGAACCTGTGAATTACTTTAATCCTTCCCCAAATCTGAATTTATTTTATACACTTTTTACAAGAGAATTACTTTCTATATATCTTTATCTTAGCTTTGAAATTTTCAATTTCAGCGAGCGGCACAATGAAGAAAATATTTCCTCTTTTCATGTTTTGTAAAGGAGGAAATTGGAACTAGTTAGAGAAAAAAAAGATTCAAAATGGAAACCTAACTAGGATGAGAAATTTCTGCAATGAATCCCTGGAAAGGTAAAGAAATTTGGGAAAAATTAATATTGAATTTTGCTATTGCACTCTTATATCTTTTTATTTGGGTACCTGTGATATACACGGACAAGAAGTTGGTACAGAGTATAGTCATGTTCTGAGTTATTCTGACAAGAAGTTATTATTAAATATGTCTTCACCATAGAAACAATTAATTTGTTAAAACATTTAAATTTTCAAGTAAGAATTTTCCTCAGGTTTATTAGTAATAAAAGTAAATCATACTTCCACAAAACAAACATTTCTTCATTCTGTGGACCATACGAATACATAAATATAGCACTATATTTATGTATTGTAGAGTCCTCCAATATTGTTCAGTGTACAAGTTGTATAAACGTGGTGGCTCTGAATATGGAATATTTATATGAAAGGAAAAAATAAATGGATACATTAATAAGGAAGCAAAATGTATTTACAAACTTATCTTTAAAAATACATTTACTATTTTGAAAAAAGATCATACAAACCAAAATGGAAGGACATTCTACAGAAGACCTAACCAATACGCTTCAAAAACAACAAAGTCATGGTGAATAAGGAAAGACTCAGAAAAGTCACAGATTAGAGAGGATCTATAAAACATGATTAAATGCAACATAATACCATGGATTTTATCATGGAACAGAAAAAGATCATTAGCTGAAACACCTGCTGTAATCACATCAAGTCTGTAGTTTAGTTATTATTACATCAAAGTTAATTTCTTGGTTCTGATAAATATACCATGTTTATATAAGATATTTAAGATTAGGAGAAGCTGATTGAAGGATATATGGGAATTCTCAGTATTATCTATGCTACTCTTCTGAAAATCTAAAATTATTTGAAAATAATACATGATGCTTTTGAAATGATTGCTTACATTTAAATTACTATCTAATAATACTTTTATAGCATGTGAAATGGTAGGTTCCAAAGCCCCTTTTCAAAATATGCCAGTGATCTTGGAAAACATAAATTTATTCTTGGAATAAGGCAAAAGTGACCTTGTGATAGTCTACTATTTACTGACAGACTAAAATATGTCTTTGAGAAAATGGCCATTATTTTCTTTATTTCTTCTTCTTTGAAGAAGAAGTTGTGTATGAACCCAATTCAAAGACAGTAGAAAAGTATGATTTTAGAAAGTAAACATAGACATTAGGAGACAATTAATTAGTATTCATAATTTTTGTTATGGCAGTTGAAATCACAGATAGATGACATCATTATTGTGTATATATCAACAAATTAAAAAAGATATGTATCTTAGATAACAACATGGCTCATTTCAGGAAGATATTTTTAAACAAGATTCAATAGGACTGAAACAACATACTTTAGAGGGAAGAAAGAAGGAGTATGTACTCAATGACTAAAAGAAAAAAAAATAGGATGAAAACAAAACAAAACCTGCCAAAAGAAGGAAAGACAGGGAAAAGATAAAGTAATCCTAGTAACAGAAAATTCATTAGAATGTGACAAACTAGTAAAATTAGGTTGTAGAGATTAGGCAGAAATTTTGATACACAAAGCAATAAAGCTGAATTAAACATGAACTTCTTATGGATTCTGAGTGCCCAGACATTCTCGTAACTCCACATGCCTGTAGTGTTAGGATATGGTAGAGAACTGAGACATTACCATTAGCACACGCTTATATTAATATTAATACCTAATGGGATGGATAAATAATTTTCATGAACAATGCACTGTATTGAGAAGTACCCAGATTGTTGGGAAAAAAATATTAAGGAAAAATTTAATAGTCTGGCTTTCAACTCCCTGTATGTTTGGGTGGAACAAAGACAGAGTAATACCCTAAATGTCCCACTGACCAAGTTGAGAGTACTGTCCCAGCAGTGGCCTTGGTGTATCTCAATGACTGGGCAGGACAGCAGTAAAGAAGCATTTCATCTCCAACAAAAACAGTAATTAGCATGCACTGAATAAAGTTAGTGTAAATTTTAGCCCTATATTCCAAATAGATTTTCTCCTAAGGAAACAACAGGAATAAATATAAACTAAAATGACAAATTTAATAAAGTATTTTTTAGTCTCTAAGTTGGTATATTAATGTATTAGACACATTTTGAAAATAAATAATTTATACTAATCATACTCTACTTGTTTGTTATTTAGAAAAGTACAAGAAACTGTATAATGCATTTGATAAAAAAAATGCAAACAAGTACAGTATAAATCACAACAAATGAGTTCCCTAAGGCCAAAAGATTATTTCAACACAAAAACATTCAGCATGGATATATTGCTTCTGGCAGATACGATAGAGCAAAAGTATGCTTTAAACTAGATTTAATAATCTGGTTTATTCAATGTCTTATATGGTTCACAGCATTTTTCCATTTTGCTCAACAACATGGATATATTAAATAAAAGCTTCTAATTTTATTCTCTATTTAAAAATATTTCCCTTCGGCTGCTAGGAATTGTCATATTGAACTTTTTTTCTCCTAGAGTTTTCTCAGTAATGTAGCTTTCCATATACTTAATGAAGATGACTTGATATATTTTATAATAACTTTGTGTTATTGAAGAAATTTCTTCAATTCTTTTTATTCAGTTGCACTTAGGAATGTTTATATTACAATTATAATACATGAAACCTGATGGCAGTAACTTTTCATACACATTTTGTTGCTTCTCAATAGCTAAAGAGACCCTAAAACTGACAGTTTTTAAATTGTGTGTCAGCAGTGAATAGAGGGGAAGAAGTGAGAGACAGAGAACTAATTTTCGTGAGTGAGGGGCAAGTAAGAGTTTCTGGAACAAATAAGATCTCTGTTGAATGCCAAGATGGATAAAGAATGAGTCCTATGACTGTACCCAGAATCTCTTAGGAAGGTGATAACTAAACATCAATTCCCTTTGTGGCGATTTTGGCTTGAGTCCTATGTGACCTAATTCCATCCAGCTTCTCTTCTGAGGTATGCCCTCTAGGAAAAGTATTGCATCCATGTAAATATACTAAAGGGAGCAAAAATAAAACATATGAAGAAAAATAATTTCACCCATCCCTTTTTCGAATGCTACCCATTTCCTTCCATAGTTCTTTTATTATATCATAAGCCAAGTTTAAGAAATATATTATATGGCACAACATTTCAAATGTTACTGCAGCTTTTCATGTGAACTACAGATAGGTGAGAAAAGATCCCACTCCCAAACAGTGTATGTTGCAATTGACCCAAGGAAGCAGTCACTTGACAAAGAGTTAAGAGAGATTGAGCCTATCTTTGCAAAGCTTTCTCTAACTCCTAGATAGATGACAGACACCCAGCTGCAAGTTAACCTGTCCTTTTAGGGTAAGGTTAAGTAAGTTCAGGAAAAGCTCAGTGTTTGTAGGTTGACAATCTTTTCATATTCAAGCTTTAACCCGCCAGTTGGGAAAACTTTTTATGAACAGCTGTGGGCCTTCTTGATAAGGAAAAAGGTATTCTTGTTTTAACCACCAAGCCAGAATCAGTAAGTGCACATCCTCACTCAGGGAGGAAGGAGTCATTCAAGCCCTTATTGCCTGTCTCCCCAGGTTTAATCAATCTCAAAGTGTCATTTACCTCTAGTTCTTTATTAAACCTGTTGTGTAGACTTCTTTGCAGCTAAATATATAAATCCAGCTTCTCCAGTTTCTTTCCATATGTAACTTTGGTCAATTGTGTCACTGAATTTGCAAAATTTGTTCTATCCAGGGGCAAGTTCCCCAGGGTTCTTTATTCCAGTGGGGGAGAACTCACTTTGTTTCTGGATTAAACCACAAAGGTCTGTGCTGCGAATCTTGGCTTCCGGAGAGCTAAAAGCAGAAATTCCCAGCAGGGATTTTATGCCCTTCTAATCACATAGTCAAGCCAGGCTATCTAATGTGTTATGCCAGATGAAAACTACTAATAAACGAAGCGATTCTGAGGGTTGCCAAGGGAATTTCAGATTTCAAACAGCACATCGTAAATCCCACTGACTTTATCTTTGCCAGGAGTCTGTAGGGGCTAAGGGAACCCTTGGCTTTCTGAAGTTTCCCTGTATAATTAACTCCCAACAGGCAGATTAACTGGGGAAAAAAAGCATACAAATTCATTTAACATGTATACATGGGAGCCTTCAGAAAGAAGACCCAAGTATATAGGGGAAATTGTCCATTTTTATGCTTAAGTTCATCAAAGTATTGACAGTCCAGTAGAAGTATGATTGGACAAAAAGGTATAATCTAGTGTGAATAGACTTAGTGGGGAAACCCAGCAAGGCTTGTCTGTCTAGATTTTTCTTGGCCTTTCTGAGAATGCATTCCTTGCTTCTAGGCATGGGGCAGGACCCTCTCCGGAATGTGGGTCTTATGACTTACAATGAAACAAGGTAGGTCAGAAAACTTTTTTATGGCCAGTTTTTTAAAAAGTTATTATGGGTACATAATAGTTGTATATCTATATAGGGTACATGTGATGTTTCAATACAGGCATACAATGTGAATTAATCAAATCAGGGTAATTGGGGTATCCATCACCTCAGGGATTTATCATTTCTTTGTGTTAGAAACATTCCAATTCACTCTTTTATTTATTTTAAAGTATACTTTAACTTATTGTTGATTATAGTCTCTTTATTGTGCTTTCAAATATTGTTCATTCTATCTATTTTTTGGCACCCATTAACCATCCCCACTTTATCACACCCTCCCCTACTTCCCAGTCCCTGGTAATCATCATTCTACTGTCTCCATGAAATAAATTGTTTTTAATATTCAGCTCCCACATGAGTGAGAACATGCAAGATTTCTCTTTCTGTGCTTTTCTCATTTCATTTAATGTAATGTTCTCCAGTTTCATCCATGTTGTTGCAAATGGCAGGATTTCACTCTTTTTGTGGTCATATAATATACCATTGTGTATATGTACCACAATTTCTTTGTACATTCATCCATTCATGGACACATACGTTGATTCCAAATCTTTGCTATTGTGAATAGTACTGCAACAAATGTAGAAGTGCAGGTATCTTTTTGATATATGGAATTCTCTTCCTTTGGATATATACACAGTAGTGGGATTGCTGGGTCATATGGTACTTCTATTTTTGTTTTTCTGAGGAACCTCCATACTGTTCTCTATAGTGGTTCCACTAATTTATATTCCCCCCAACAGTGAACAAGGGTTTTCCTTTCTCCACATGCTTACCAGAATTCATTATTGCCTGTTTTTTTGATAAAACCATTTTAACTGGGGTAAGATGACATCTCATTGTAGTTTTGATTTGCATTTCTCTGATGACTGATCAGTTTTTCATATACCTGTTGCATATTTGTATGTCTTCTTTTGAGAAATGTCTATTCAGATCTTTTGCTCATTTTTAATTGGATTATTTGATTTTTTGCCCTATTGAGTTGTTGGAGTTCCTTATATATTTTAGTTATTAATCCCTTGTCATATGAACAGTTTGCAAAGATTTTCTCCCATGTGGGTTGTCTCCTTGTTTTCTTGATTGTTTCCTTTGCTGTGCAGAAGCTTTTTTGCTTGATGTGATCCTGTTTGTCCAATTTTGCTTTGCTCACCTGTGCTTTGGGGGTATTTTATTCAAGAAGTCCTTGCCTAGACCAATGTACTAAAGCATTTCCCCAATATTTTCTTTTAGTAGTTTCATAAATTCAGGTCTTAGATTTAAATCTTTAATCCATTTTGAATTTCATTTTTGTACATGGTGAGAGATAAGGGTCTAGTTTTGTTATTTCTGCATATGGATATCCAGTTTTCCAAGCACCGTTTATTGAAGAGACTATCCTTTCCCCACTGTGTGTTCTTGGCACCTTTGTTGAAGATAAGTTCACTGTAGATGTGTGGATTTATTTCTGGATTCTCTTTTCTGTTCCATTGGTCTATGTGTCTGTTTTTGTGCCAGGACCATACTGTTTTGGTACAGCTCTGTAGTATAATTTGAAGACAGGTAATATGATTCTTCCAGTTTTGTTCTTTTTACTCAGGATAGCTTTGGCTATTTTGGATCTTTTGTGGTTCCATATAAATTTTCGGATTATTTTTTCTATTTCTGTGGTCAATCTCATTGGTATTTTGATGGGGATTGCATTGATGCTATAGATTGCTTTGGGTACTATGGATATTTTAACAATATTGATTCTTCCAATCCATGAGCATGAAATATCTTTCCATTTTTTTGTGTCCTCTTCAACTTCTTTCATCAATGTATTATGGTTTTCACTGTAGAGATCTTTCACTTCTTTGAATAAGTCTATTTCTAGTTATTTTATTTGTTGCTATTGTAAACGGAATTATTTTCTTGTTTTCTTTTTTAGATCATTTACTGTTGGCATATAGAAATGCTAGTGATTTTTGTGTGTTGATTTTGTATTCTGGAATGTTACTGAATTTGTTTATCAGTGGAGTCTTTCGGTTTCTCTCTATATAAAATTACATCTTGCAAATTTGGATGCCATTTATTTCTTTCTCATTTCTGATTGTTGTAGCTAGAACTTCCAGTACAATGTTGAATAGCAATGGTGAGAGTGGGCATCCTTGTCTTTTTCCAGATCTTAGAGAAAAGGCTTTATGTTTTCCCCCATTCAGTATACTAACTGGATCTGTCGTATATGGCTTTTATGTAGGCCTGCATTTTACACAGAATATTTTCAGGTTTTATGGCTGGCTTTTTTGCTTTCTATGATTCACCTTGGGGAAGAATGACACTATTTTGTATCTAGCATCAGGAGAGAATGTGACTGAGAAATAGGAAGACAGAAGGAGGTTGGAGAAAACTTTTGCCTCTGGGTCTGCTGTGGCCTTCGTTTTGGAATATTGTTCTCTGAGCCCCAACAAATCAAAGCCCAACATTTAGGCCTCTCCACTGAGTTTTTTCAGTCAACGTATAAATCAGTCTATCCTATACAAAAGTATGTTATTTTATAAGCTAAAATCATACCAAATACATGTACACTTTTTAGGAAATCAGTGTTTTGCCCTATAGTATCAATTTGACAGGGTTACAATTACTGTTATAAGTGATTACAACAACACTTACTATCCATTCTTACCCTGGGAAAACAAATGCCATATATGTGTATGATAATATAGTAATATCTTACATATAAAACTTTCTTTAGGTTTTGAAGCATTTTAATCATCAATTTCCTCTAATTTTTTGAGTTATTAATATATCAGTAATTGCTATGATCTGAGTGTTTGTGTCTCTTCCAAATTCATATGTTGAAATCCTAACCCTCAAAGTGATGATATTAGGGATGGAGCCTATGGGATTTGACTAGGTAAGAAAGGCAGAACCCTCATGAATGGTATTAGTGCCCTTGTAAAAGAGACCTCAGAAAGATCACTTACCCTTTCCACCATGTGAGGATATGGCTAAAAGGCACTATCTAAGAACTAGAAAGCAGACCCTTACCAAATACCATATTTACCTATGCGTAGGTCTTGGACTTCCCAGCCTTCAGAACTGTGAGAAATAAATTTTTGTTGATTATAAGCTACCCGGTTTATGGTATTGTGTTATACCTGCCCGGATGGACTAAGAAAATAATGGACATAATTAATCAAATTAGGTCTGTGGCAATTGAAAATGCCAAATATACAATAATTTTGTTTCAAATAGCTTATTTTAAACATGTCATTGAATTTTCCCCTAGTTTTTCTAATGGAAAGATGCCAAACAAGATCAGTTTTCTTCAGCCATATTATTTTTGCCTTTGTCTTTAAATAGTTAAAACATCCAATGTCACACAGTGTCACCGGAAAACTTAAAACCAAATGAACTGAATTTGCTACAAATGCATTCCAGATACTTATTAAATTCAAATATATGTTAAATTCAACTGGGGTGGTGGAGTGCTGGAAGTGAAAGTGAAAGTGAAATTTGGGCTGCATTGCAGAAAAAACAAGAATGATTTTATTACTAATGAAGTGCTACAAGAGATAAGTGGCCCTACTCTTATTTTACTGAAAAGCTTTAGAGGTGAGTTCCTTTAAAAGCAAACTGCTAACACTGAAAACTTCGCAGTCTGTGGAGTTGATTATTTAAAGTTTATTGGAAAAAATGCAACTGGTATATTAACTGAGTTGCACCTAGTCACTTTTCAGTTTTTGTTGTGACAGATCTATTTTATAAAAGAAATCTTACTATTTGACTTAAAATATTTGGAAAATTACATATTTTCTGGTTAAACTGATATGAACTGAAATAAAATTTTAAGCCCCCCCACCTCTCCCGCCACCGGCTGACTAAATGGATGCCCTCATGGCCAAAGGAATATCCTAAAACTAAATTGCCCACCAGGAAGAGGGAGGTCAGACATGCCTTTTCATGCCCCCCTCCTTTCTTGGGGACATCCTTTGTAACCCATTAACAGGCCTAAGGGTATGCAAGACAAACCTACAGGTCCTCAATTTACACAATAAATATATGTCCTGTGTCTTATCTCTGACAAACAGTTCCTATGGTAAACATTCCAAGCCTTTAGACAAAGCTTCATGTCTTTAACCAATTATAAGCCAAAAAATCTTTAAACCCACCTATTACCTGTAAGCCCCCACTTCGAGATAGCCCACCATTTCGGGCCAAACCAATGTATGCCTCCCACGTATTGATTTATGACTTTACCTGTAACCCCTGTCTCCCTGAAATGTATAAAACCAAACTGTAACCCAGCCACAGAGAGAGTCCACTTGCTCAAGGTCTCTTCTTGGGTGTGGCTCCGGGTCATGGTCCTCAAATTTGGCTCAGAATAAATCTCTTTAAAATTATTTTACAGAGTTTGGCTTTTTTTCTGTTGACACTGATAAATATCATAACTATGAAAAAAGTGAAATTTAAATTGAACTTTTTATAAAGTATTATAATGTAACTAAATTCCATCAAGTTGAGATATTAGATGTCCACAGGCAGTGTATTTCATATCTTCCCATTAAGAGAATTAAATTTTTGATAAGGTCTAAGAAAATAATACACATTGCATTCAATGACTTTTAATTGCTCAATCTCCAAAGAAGGCTTTGAAATGCATAATTATTTTTTAAAATGATGCTGAATACCAACCAATTTATTTCCTTTCCATGAAAAGTTGAAAGACACAAATCTCAGAAGATTTTTGGAACATTCAACATGGTTTTCATTCATTTATAGTCTCATTGTTGCTATGTCAATGCAAATGTATTTCAAGTTTAAATAACAAACCACAGGAATGAGTCAGATGCTAAGTGAGGATTAGGGCTTGCAGTGATTGTATTTTAACCTAATAGGAAAAATATCTCCAGAGGAAACAGACGTGAAAAAGCAGGAATAGGAGATTTAAATGTATTATTCTATCAATTTGGTTTTTGACTGTAAATGCATCTATTAATCTATTTTAAAACATTTTCACATGGTAAAATTGCAACACAAGATAATAATTGATTTAATGTACTTGATGTACGAAGATTACAGTTACACTCTTCTTTTAACAGAATATTTTCATTTGTTTTCTTTGAAATTGGGTTTTATTAGCCCCCAAAAGAAAGATAGAAAAGAATATTTTTAAAAAATGAATTAAAGGATGATAGAAACGAAGTCACCCTTTTGCTCCAAGTATCCTCAAACATTATCATTACACCCGTGGAACGGGATCCCAGAACCATGGACACAACATCCAAATACAGTAAATATAATAGATTTGTTCTCAATAAGTAATAACAATATCATTTGCACTGTGTTCAAAACATTATCTCAGTTTTCAAAACTGTTTTAGAAAACCAAATTAATAACACAGAGCAATTGCTTTTTATCTCTGTTTCAAATGTCAATAAACTGATATTTAGAGACATTTAGAAGCTTTCCCCAGTAAAATGATGTTGCATCAGTATTCAGACAACTATTTCAACTATTTTAATTTTAATGTGTGTGTGTGTGTGTGTGTGTGTGTGTACACGCACACGTGTGTAAGAAAGGGAAGAGGAATGTGCCTAGGAAGGCATTTTGTTGCATATACTTTCAATAAAATAGCTTAATTTTAAAATAAATTTTTAACATTGAAATGAGAAAATAATTTTATCATTATACCAAAATTTATCTCTCAACCCAGAACTCCTCAAGTTTCAGAATTATGTATTTCTTTAAAATTTAGCACCTGTAAAATATGATAAAAATTGTTACAAATGGTACGTAGAGAATAAAACTCATTAATGTAAAATAAGTGACAAGAATAGTTTAGGTAGAATATTTAGGAAAGATCTTTCTGAGATGAGATTTGAGTCAACACCTGAGGGTGGTAATGGAGCAAGTTCTAACAGGTATCTAAAAGAGAATTCAAGGAACATGCTGGATATAGTTTAGAAAAGTAAGGCAGTAGTATGGCTGGACACAGTCAACAAAGAGTCGATTTGTAAAGAGTGAGAAGTGAAGGCACATGAGAACAATATCTGTCACTGTAAGAAAATCGGCTAATATTCTCACTGTGATAAAAAGTCTTTGCAAGGGTTTTGAGCTGAGAAGAAAATAATAGTAGCACAATTTTTTAAATAATTCCAATGACTGTGAGGAATAAGTTACAGGGTAACAAGAACGGAAATTTGAAGAGTTGGGAGGTTCCTGCAGTGGTCTGAATGGTAGTGGCCTAGCAGTGATATGGTGATACATGATCCGATTCAGGCCACATTTCAAGAGTAAAGATAAAGGAAAATTCTTGATGATATTGAGATGTACACTGTGATAAAAATAATGGATTTAAGAATGATTATAAGAATTTTAGGTTGACCAGAAGGTACTATTTATTGACATGGGGAAGCTGGCAGAGCCCCAAATGGAAATGGGGTTTAAAAATAAAATCATTGACATTTGTCTTTGGTACCTGGCTTATTTCACTTAACATAATAACCTCCAGATTCACCCATGTTGTTGAAATTGACAAAAATTTCTTATTGTTTATGGCTGAATAGTATTTCATTGTGTGTATATATATATCACATTTTCTTTACCTATTCATTCCATTAATGAACACTTACATCGATTCCATATCTTGTCTATTGTGAATAGATAAGGGAGTGCAGATATCTCTTTGGCATACTAATTTCATGATAACCATGTGAGGTAATGCACATTTTAATTAGCTATATTTAATCATTATACTATACATACATATACTTCATAATATCATGTTGTACATGATAAATGCATATAATTTTATTGGCTGATTTGAAATAAATAAGTAAATAAATTTAAAATAAATAAAGACATTGATTTTGAAAATGGTGAGTGTTCGTTCATTAGACATACAAATGGAGATGTTAATCAGTTGGATATACATACTTCTTGAGTTAAAAAGGTATAAATTTGGATTTCTAATTATAGATGGCATTGAAGCCATGGGTGTAGATGAGAGCAAGGAAATTACAGATAAAAAGAGGAGTACATAGCTCTGAACCCCGGGGTATTTCAATAATTTGAGATCATGAAGATGAGATAAATCTAGCAAATGATGATGAAAAGCAGAAAACTGGTGAGGTAGCAAGAAAATCAGGGTATTGTGCTGAATCTGAAGCCAAATGAAGAAAGGATTTCAAGAAACAGGGTAAAATTCCATGTCAAATGATGCTGCTACTCAGATTAGATTACCACCTAGTGACCACTGATTTAGTGCTTTAGTTTTGTTATTAAGGGTTGCTGAAAGGATTTAATAAAAGGAAAAAAAATTAAAAAGAGAGATAGTTAATCTTACTCTTTTTAATGTGAGGATGCAATTTTGTCAGGTGGTTATAAATTATCATGTAAAATTCTACGTGTGGGACAGTTTGAGATGGGCTTTAAGAGATTAAAGGCCTTGAGAGATAAGATTTTTTTTTTTTTGTTTTTAGACAGAGTCTCACTCTGTTGCCCGGGCTAGAGTGCCGTGGCATCAGCCTAGCTCACAGCAACCTCAAATTCCTGGGCTCAAGCAATCCTTCTGCCTCAGCCTGCTGAATAGCTGGGACTATAGGCATGTGCCACCATGCCCAGCTAATTTTTCTATATATATGTTTTTTAGCTGTCCATATAATTTCTTTCTATTTTTAGTAGAGCCAGGGTCTCGCTCTTGCTCAGGCTGGTCTCGAACTCCTGAGCTCAAACAATCCTCCCGCCTTGGCCTCCCAGAGTGCTAGGATTACAGGCGTGAGCCACCGTGCCTGGCTGAGATAAGATTTTTAGCACATAGTTATGGTAGATGAATAAGCAAAGAGACAGGAAATAATGAACAGTTTGTGTGAAATAGAATATAGGATATGGTGGTTGTGATAGATTATCTACAAAGATAGCTATCAGTAACTCCTTCCTTCCTGTTATCTACATGCTGCTATTCCCATGGAGAGATGGAGTCTATTACTCTTCCCTTCCACTTGCTTTGCTAGCCTTGTGACTTCATTTAAGCAATGGAAAGTCTTCATTTCCTTAGAATTGTAAGTTATCATATAAAAAAGTTTGACAACTACAGAAAGACAACACATTGGTATGCCATGAAGGGATATAAGGTTACAAGAAGATAGAGGGACAGTCTCCACTTTTAGTCACCCCATACCAATAACCAATTTACATAGTAAAGCCATCCTCAATTCTCCCATCCCAGCTAAGCTGTCCTAGCTAATGCCACAAGAAAAATCAATCAAATCTGAGAAGGACTGCTCAACTCCTTACCCACAGAATAACGAGCAGTAAAATGGTTGATTTAAGCTATTAACTTCTGGATGGTTTGTTATACAGAAGGAGATAACTGATCCAGTGTTTGATTATGAATTATATAAAAATATCAACTGGATCATGATGAGCTTTGAAGATATCCTTCACGAAAAATGAGAGAACTCTTAAGGAAATTACCCTATACTATGTATCTTGAATTTGTTGTTAAGTATAGTCAGGCCTAATTAGTACAATGGCATTAAAAAATAGTGTAAAAAAGTTTGGATAATTGAGAGTTAAGGAAAATCACCACATAGCTTGGAAATATAAAATAAATTAAAATTTTTGGTATCTGTAGTGTTTTGGGTTTCTCTGATAAAATAAACTCACTTTATTATTGTCAAACTCAGTATTGCTCTTTTTATATAAACTGAAAAGCCATTGAAGGTGATTGCCTTTATAGATAATAAAAATGAGCTTTTATGAACATTTCAGAATATATAAAGAAAAGTTTTTTTAATAATAAGCAGATTTTATTGAGCTGCATTTTTTGAATGTTGTCCTACAAGTTGAGGATTTCTCTTATTTTCACTCTTCTTTATAAAAATGGCTCTTCTCCCAAACTGAAAACAATATTTTTTTCCTACACAGTATGTTGCACTGATATCCAGACCTTGCTTCCTGAAAGTGTATTATTTCCTACAATTGTACAACTCTTAAACCTGGAATTTTTATATGTTATTAAGTCATGCACTTATGGAACAGCAAGATTAAGCATAATAACAACTTAGACTTCTGTTATTTTTGTAAAGAATCTATCAACATGCTATCTAAAAAAGCTTTTTTAAAAAATAATATGGAAACTTACATTGAAGTAATCATCTAACCTGAGGGAATAAATCAATGAGAAATGATGAAACACCATGTTTCATCTTTCCCCCAAGCCCATCGTTCCCAACAAATTCTGACAATTGGATTTTTATTTTGAACAAATAACTCAGTTTTCATATAGCCAACAATTCAACTGAATAAGAATGAAAGTTAACTTTCGTACAATTTTAAAAAATCAATCTGATCCTTCTGGCAAAGAAGGAACAACTGACTCACTTTGGTGAAGTGTATTAAACTAGGCTAACATTTAATAAATTGCCATTTTCACTAAGGAAATGGCAACAAAATGATGTCAGGATCTATGAAAACATGGTATCTGCAAGGAGACCAAAATTAGGAGGGTAATTTTTCTTTGATCATCTGTAAATGGGCTGAGAGCTGGGGAAATGTGGGACATTTCAGGGTATAAGAAAGAGCTGAGGTGCTCTGTCCCCTACATCACATCTTTTATTTTCCAGAACAAGGATACTTCACATAGAATACCTAGTATAACTGATGAATATGGTTTATTTCTGCACTTTCCTATTGGCTAGTAAGTGTTTATTGCCCCGATATCTGCACCTTTCTAGAGTCAAAGCCAAAGGCAAACAGCCTCCAATAAGCCACTAATTTTCCATGATGAATGACTTTGTTCTTGTCATGCAGAGGATGTCTGAATGGAAACTCAGTGTTCTGGTAACAATTGCTATTGTATATGCATCTAAGTCATCAGTGGAAATGTGTCTTTCTATTATCAACATTTGGCATCAGATGCTACACAAGAACATTGTGGCACGGGTTGCTTAAAGTTGACAACAATGCTCATAACTCACATCCCTGGTAGTCATGTGACTCCTGAGTAAAGTGTGTTCTCTTTTCTTATATTCTAAAATGGCACAACCTGCTCATCGTACATGATAGATGGCAAATTTATTACATCAAAATTATCAGCTCATAAAATGAGCTTATTTTAGTGATATGTAACACCATCAATTGTATATTTGCCTTTTGTTCATAGCTTATCTACTGGCAAAGAGAGAGGGAAAGAGAAGAGAGAGTGAAATATGTACCATCTGCTATGTCCTAGAAACTATGATAAACTGTTAGTCAGTTAATATCATTTTCCTTAATCCCAATAAGGACTTTTCAGGAAGAAGTAATCCTCCTATTTCCTTTCTGATATAAAATCCGATGATTGTGAATGACAGGTCATCTGAATAAAAAATCCACGTTATTTTTCAGTGCCACACTGCATATTTACATTTTTGCAGTATCTTTTCTCAGCACCCTAACACTGTTCTGCCTTCCTCCTAAGGTCACAATGACTTTGAAATTTAGAACATATTTCACTGCATTTTTTATCATTTTGGGGCACCATGACCCTGATTTCTTACACTAATCTTTCCCTGTGGATTTTCATAGGGGTTGTTCTGTCCTGAAAGCATATCATGATGCTTATTTTCATGGAATATTATCATTTGGCTAGTCTTTAGTTGCTTTTCTCTTAGACTTTGCTCTCTCTCTTTTCTCTATCATATTTAAGTCTATTCTTGTCATTGATCCTCCAAACTGATATCACATATTATTGCAACAAAGTCATGGACACATTACATATAACTTCCTTGAGATTTACATCTTATTTGACCATCCTGGTAGTCATTGCCCTAAGATACCCAAATGACAGTGATGTTTGAAAAATATCTTCTATATGAGTTATAATTACTCTTCATTAACTTTCTATGATTCCAAAATGCTGGAGCTTTGCTGTCTAATGCAGTAGCCCCTAAGCATATGGGCTATTGAACACTTGAAATGTGGTTAATCAAATTGAGATATACTATAAACGTAAAATACAAAATGGAGTTCAAAGACTTTGAAAAGATAAAGAAGAATGTAAAATATCTCATATTTTTGTATCACATATTGAAATTATATTTTATATTGTGTTAAATGAAATATATTATTAAATTAATTTCACCTATTTATTTTATATTTTTAATGTGGCCACTAAAATTTAACTTACATATATGGCTTTTAGTTGTAGCCCACATTAAATTTCAATAGTTTCATATTAAGATTTACCTGAAATCACGAAGGTACGGAGGTGCAGGTGGCAGCAGATGCAAGGAGAATACATGGGGCTGAAGGGAAAAAATAGGAGAGGAAAATTATTTGGAGCTTCTTTACTATTAGAAACTTCTGGTAAGTGCTAGAGAGTTAATAATAACTTTTCACGTAGCACACTATAGACATGTAAAACTGTTGATAATTGTAAACATTTATGTCTATTTCCTTGAGACTATAATTCCAGAGGCAGGAGAGGGAAAATTTCTTATCAAGTTAGCCCCTGGAGTGTACTAGTTTCTCAAAAAATATACAGTTCACTGAATTGAATTGAATCATAAAAAAATGGAACATTTGCAAATCCACAAGATGATATTTGAATAGTAAGAGGTCAAATGTGACAAAACAAAATTCTCATTCTTCCCCAAATCTTCCCCCTCTCAGTAATGGCACTGCTATCCTCCCACCTGTCCAAGCCCAAAATAAAACAGACGTGGATGGCTCCATTCCTCTCCCCACCCACACCTGACCTATCATTAAGTCTGTGGACTGTAACTCCACGTCAGCAGTCCATCCACTTTTCCATATCTTCTACTAACCTTATAGTTCAAGGAACTGTTCTTTCCTATGTGAACCTCTGTCCTCAAGAGTCTCTCTATTTCTGTTCCTTGTCCTCTTAAATTTATTCTCCTCAGAGCAGCCAGAGTTAATTTTTAAAGTGGCAAACATCACTTACCTAAAACCCTCCTATAGCTTGACATTGAATTTGAATTAAAATGCGAACCCCTTTTGCCAGTTGGCAAGGCACCACAAGTCCTAATGTCTGCCTAATTCTCCATGCTCAGGTCCTATCATTGTCCATCTTGCTTACTGTGGTCCAGCCACAACAGGCTCTCTGTTTATTTGACATTCTCTGTGTATCCCTGACTAGGGCCTTTGCCTTACTGCCCTTTCTGCTTCATAGATCTTTCTATGGTGGATATCTCAGTACAAATGGTATTTCCTCAGAGAGGATATCTTACAAACTAATATGCACCTCAGCTGGACACTTCATCATCATTTCTATTTTGTTTTTATAAGTTACTCATATCTGAAATTATCTTCATCACTTAGTTATTTTTTTAGTAATGTGTCTCTCTTCCAGTAAATTGCAATCCCCATTAGAGCATGGATATACTAGTCTATCTTGTTTTCCTTTCCATTTTCAGCAACTTCAGTGGTTCCACCTGTATAAGGTGGTGCTAAAAAGTATGAGGTAAATGAATTATGCACAGAGGCCAAATGAAATGATCAAGACATAAGAGAGAAGTTCAGAAATGAAATTAAAGTGCTGAAAGATGCCAAAACAAATCTCCTATATTTATAATTTTTGATGAGCCACTGTGTACTACTTGATTTATTTTCTGAGTTTATATGATGTTGTAAGAAATTATGTTTTAGATGCTAATGGTGACTACCACTAAGAGGTAGGGATTAATTGTACATAATAACAACTTGTAGATTTATTTATCATAAAGTTCTGCCCCTTGAAACTAAAACCAGTTCTATCAAAATAATAAACAATTTAGAACCTAAACCTATCATTCCCAAGGATCTCTTGGACACACTCACGGGTGAAATGATACTGCATAATTATTCAGAGTGGGTATTCACTCATGTGTTGTAATTTTAAGAGTATCTAAGCAGACTACCCTGTCAAAATATTTGGCCCTTCATGAACTGACAGAGGCCTACCATTAGATATTAACCCCTTATATCTTTAGCAGTAATGTTGGTAAATATTCTCTGACATGAAACATATTAAGTTTAGATACAATATTAACATAGTAAGATGTGATGAAGAGCACCAGGCCAGCTAGCTGAGAGAAGGACATCAAGAGAATGAGAAGTTAGCACGGGGACTGGAGGTGATTTGATGGTATTGCTCTTTAGCTTGTTGGTATGGTGGTTACAAAAATACAGTGGTAGCATGAAGGTGTCTAGAAGCTAGAGGAATAACCTCAGTGATGAATGGAGATGAGCAGAAGGGGACAAAAATTAAAATATCCAAAATAAATGCTTCTTTATTCTAATAGGAGCTAAATAAGATAACCTTTGCACTAAAAGAGAGAGTACATAAATATCTTTCAACATTAGCAATGAACACATTAATGATGCTTATCCTTTTCAACTACATATACGTATAGAAATTCATAGTTCACAAAATATTCTAAACTGCATTATAATTATCTCATTGGAGTGGGGAATTAATACTATATTCTTGTTTTACAGTAAAAATTTAGATTCTTAGGTATTAGACAACTGACCCAATTTACACAATGACTCTAAACCCTTTGTTTGTTGTGCAACTCATTCAATATCTTACAAGAGTAAAAATCACTGAAAAGCATATACTGATGTACTTAGTCACACTGAAGACCCTTACATCACTGGGTATTCCACATAAGGTCTGCTTATCTTTTCCTCTAGGAATTTCTTTCCTACATTCTAAGATGTATGTAGGTAATTAAGATCTCCCTGTAAGAAGCCTGTTTGCATATGATGTTTTGGTTGAGACATCTGCAGTCTTTAGAGATCACTGAGAGTTTATCCATATTTCATGTGAAGGAGTGATGCACCTCTCATATGTGAGTAACACAATTACTGCTTTTACACAAGCAGCACTAGCAGATCACAGTAGTAGCTAGGTCCATAGTAGCACTCCTCATCAGTCTCTGAACCTAGCAAAGAACCTACTTTTGTGTTACTATTTGTCTCAGGGTTTGCTTCAGAGTCACATAAACTAAGGCATATAGGGTTATTTATAGATAGAAAATGAACATTGGCTCTGTTCTCATAATGCTCAAACTTGTCTAAAAGGAGATAATTTATCAGATAATGACTGTGAAACATAGTCTATTAATGTTGAGGTACATCAGTGTTTTATTTAATTTAGATACACAAGAACCTATTGAGATAGATAGCATTGTCACTGCAAATATGAGGTGGTGAAGGACAAGGAGGCTCGTAATTTGCCAAAATTGTACAGCCATAGGTATCAAAGCCACCATTCAAACCCAAAGGGACCCATCTCAAAAGATCCAACTCAAGAGACTTTCTACTTGCATCACAAGTAATATTAGAAAGAGAACAAATAGTAATTATCACTGGAGAACTTCGTAAGCCATAAAACAGATGCTATTTGGACTAATGTAGAAAAATGTGGAGTATTTTTATCTTGAAATAGAAATAAAGACAGACATACAAAACATAAAAAAATTCATGGAAAGATAAAATTATTTAAACATTTGGTGAAAGAAGCCAGTCCAGGACAGTAGGAGTTTAGTCAGAGGGGTTGATTTCTTCTGAGTTTTCTGTGCTTGGCTTATAGATGGTTGTCTTCTCCTGACTTCATATGGTCTTTCCTCTATTTGTGTCTGTGTCCTAATCTCCTCTTTATTTATGCACACCAGTCATATTGGATTAGGACACAGTCTAATTACTTTATTTAATCTTATCTATCTCCATAAAGACCTATATCCAAATATAGTTACATTGTGAAGTCCTGGAGGTTGTGTTGTCTATATAAATTTGGCGGGGCACATCTCAGCCTATTAACTGGGTGATAACAAAAAGATCTTTTGCTACACCAGAACATTCTCTAATCTAAATAAATAAATAACAAATGCAGAAAAGCAAGATCATTAGCTGACCACTCAGTATTTTTATTAGTTTTAGAGGCCTGCATCTTCTATAACTAGAAAAAAAAAAAAAGAAAGGAAACTTCTGGCTCAATTGAAGAGAATAAGGATGGTTCTAAATACTGACTTTTGTCTTTCATATTGGTGTTTACTATCTCTACTTAGGTAACTAGTTCAATAATATTATTGAGTAGATACACTATAAAATATAGAGGAGAAATCAATCTATATAATATCAGTTTTAAAAAATGAAAGACCATGAAAGGAATCATCTCGGGAAGGTGGATCATTTATTGACAAACTAACCCCCAACCCCACAGACACACACAAACAAATATCATCCGAGAGACTTTCTTTTTCTTGTAAAAAAGTAAAAGCATCATATGCTTTGGTGTTTTGCCATCTCACAGGCATTATAGTTATCAAACTGATTATTGTTTTAATATTGTTTTAACATCATACTAACAACTTATCACTTATTTGTAAGTGATCTATCATAATTTATTATTAAAGAGTTGCATTTCAAGTATGTAAATGCATTATGACTCTGCTATATTTCATTATGATAAATGTATTAATTGATATGATGAATGTATTTTATGATAAACATTTTATATGAATAAAAATACATAAAAGTCTAAAAAAAAGAGATACATCAGCTTGAAATCAGTAAATTAAGATAATTTAAGACTTTCTTTTTTCTTAAAGAGCCAAGCAAATAATAGGTTATGCTTCAGACTTTGCCATTTGTTTGGGTTGCATCTTTTGGAAAAAGAGAAAACTTTAAAGCATTAAAAACTAACTATAAAATTAAGATGCAAGAAAGATGTAGCCACAGTTAAACAATTCAAACATGGTAAGACATTGATAAGGATGATTGCTTTATAAACTTTATAGTGTCATAAATGGTGAAAGGGCTGTCACCATAATAAAAGATTACTTTCACAGTGAATGCTGTGAGGAATATTCATATGACAATAAATTTAAAGTCAATGGGATATATTTGGCAACTGCACATTTATGATAATGTCTCATATACATTCTAGGATGGATATAATTACTGAGCCATTATGGCTTACTCTTTCAGTGTATTGTGTTGCTATTATTAATAAAGGTCTGGCTGTATGACTATAAACTTTTTTAATAATTTAAAAATATTTTCTAATAGTCAATTAAATTAAATACTTCAGGCTTTTGTTTTATCTGTGTTAAGCTAAAATTTACGATAAGGAAAGTTGCCTAATATTTAGTAATGCTGCTTAATAGAAAATCATACCACATTACCTAGAAACTTTTAAGAATAAACCTTCATGTTTAGTTGCATTATATTAGTCTTAATAAGAAATAATGTGATATTAGAGTCACCATATGGGTTACATTTTTAAAATATTTTTATTTTTAATACTTTAAGATGACATACCTAAGATTGGGTCATTCCTAAATGTGTCAGTTTCTGAGTAAAAGAACTCTCTACTTATGGATAATTAAAGGTGTTAACTTTAATCATCATTGAAATTCACAATAATAAAAGGAAATAATTATGTTCAGGAATAAAAGTATAAGTAAATAAATCCCAATTAAACATTTTACACAGGCTTTTTTTGCTAGACAGTTTAGCTAAGAAAAACAATTATCTATTCACATATATTATGTAGTTTGTATATGTAATATTTATATTGTATTTCCCCCAATATATCCCCAATTATTATTATCATAGTGACAAATATATGGCTTTTATTTTTAGAATACTTTCATATTAAATTACTTTTGAATATGTAATTTTTTTCTTATTGAATCTGTATCTACAAAATGATATCGTCACATGATGGAATTTTGTAGAATAACTGAATTATATCTATTATGTCAACTTTATCAAAAATACAAAAACTCTTTAGTAAATAACTCAACATCAGGAAACAAAAACCCACCCATTGCTGGCCTGTGAAGTCTGAATGATTTTTTTGTCTTTTTGATTAAGTGTTGATGCTGCTAAACCTGACTCTATCTGATTTTGTCTTTTTCTTCAATCTCATTCTGTCCCAAGACACAACTCTTGATCTGTAGGACTTTATAACCTATATTTTTGAAACACTCAGCTCACTTAAAAGCCCCTTATGAAGTTTTCTTCAGAAAAAAGTCTGCTTCTATATGCTCATCATATGCTTATATGATGATATAATATAATCCTTCCACACCATTTCATCACTGATTTAATTCCTAAAATGCTTTATTAGAATTACATCAAATTGTACCTCCTCTGAGTTGTCCCCAGCCCTTGTCTATCCTCAATGCAAAGTTCTCTAATCATCTGTACTTCTACTTGGATTTTCTTCAAAATACTTGCATAGATAAAATTGCAGAGAAGCTCACTTTCAAGTTGAATCTAGCAACCAATCCAATCTAATAAAGGTCCACACCGATGCTCACCGAGCAGACGGAAGATCTTGCCTGTTGGCTTACTGTGAGCTTGCTCTTCTCAGGACATTTATTTGCTCATCCACTCCTGTCTACTCCTGTGACTTAGGGAAAAATCAATCCACAGCCACTTATTATCTTGCAACAACTTATTTCTCTCACATAGGCTTGGCAGGTAAATGAAACAGCCAAGCAATGTCACTGACACTATTGCTAGCTTAAAACATGGATTAATCTTAACTATAAAGGATAAATATGAGCCAAAATGATAAATAAAATCATTTGCTAAAAATTAGCCAAAAATAATAAATAACAACAATCATTCTAGGTACATAAGGAAAAATAACATGGTACAATGGGTAGACTATATTAAACAGACACCAATTGCAGTTATAATTTGGGACACATAGCATAAGTTTAAAACATAATTAATATTATCAGTTATATGCAAGAAGATGGAATAGCCATAAAATAAGAAATAACTCTAATTACAAAAATTTTGAAACACATCCTCCAAAGGATTAATAGTGTTTTGTCTCTGAGAGTGATGGAATGAAAGATTAAAAATATTCCTTTCAATTTCAACTACATATATATCAGTATGCACTAGATTATTTTAGAGTATGCTTTAGACTGATGATAAAATTGAGGATATCTCTAAAATAATAACATCTGTCTATTACAAAAGTCATACTACAGAATTAGTAATATATTTTCTATGCTTGTAACTTAAATATGTTAGGATACTAAATGAAAAGAAAAATCCTATAATCAACAACAGCATTAATAAAAATTAAAATGGCAATTCAATGAATATGCATTCATTAAAATAGAAATTAATTGCCAGTAAATATGTAAATATATATTTATAAATATATGTAAATATAATATACTAAATATACATTTACCAGCAATTAGTTTATATATGTGTGTGTGTATATATGTATATATAGGCAATAGCATGTGTATATAAAACAGTTACAAGGTAAACAGAGAAATACAAATTTAAAGCACAAAGAAACACTATTTTATTCAAGGAAATAAATGAATTAAAAATTCTAATGATATGCATATACTTAGGATCAGCAATTTTACTCTTAGAAAAACCATTGTACATGTGCACTAGGAGATATGTAAAAGCATAGCCATTGTTATATTTATTAGAATAATAAAAACTGGAAATAATCCAGTTAGGAGAAGACTTGAGTAAATTAATTATATACATCTGATATTATGAATGTATGTTATACAGCAGAGCACATAAATGTAATAGATATATAGGCATGAGCATGTGTGAATATCACAAATAATATTATGCAAAAAGGCAAATTAGAAAAATATATATACAATTCTATTTATATGAAATTTATAAGGAGTAAACTATTATTTATGTACATATATAGACAGAGTTTAAAATTTGAAAAAGTCTAATATTTAAAGAAAAACTCAATGTTGTGGTTTCCTTTAATTTTGAGACACAGAGTTTCTGTCACAAAATATATGGACAGCTTGAAAGGTACTGGCAATATTTTATTCCAAAGATGAGTGGTGGGTGCATGGATGAGCATTTGTTATTAATTGGTATAATGTATATAGGCTCTTCAGCCATAAAAATGATAATTTTTAAATGAGGAAATATATTTTAATGAATATATAGAATGTAAATAAATATAAATAAATTGATTGCTATGGAGTTTTCATTATCATGTGAAGACAAGGGCAAAGATTGGAATAATACCTCTACAAACCAAGGAATTCCAAAGATTTCCAGAAAACCATCAGAAGCTAGGGGAGAGGCATGTAATAGATTCTCTCTCGCATCCCTCAGGAAAAAAAAAAAATCCTGTGGACAACTTGATCTTGGACTTCTAGCCTCCAGAACTGTAAGGAGATATATTTTTGTTGTTTAACTCACCTCATTTATGGTACTTTTCTATGGCAGCCATAGAAAACTAATATAGAGGCCAACACTGAGTCACTGGTGTAGTTACTTAGTGGCAAGTTACATCATGCTGGAAGGGCAAGCGATTTCTGTTCACCATGTATGGATTTGGTATTTCTGCTCAGAATGTTTCAGGAAGCCACACTATTTGGGGGATTACAGAATTCCTATATCACTAGGAATAAAATACCATATAATTCAACATGAGGCAAATTTCACAGTGAATATGGAGGGAGTGAGAGTGGGTCTGAAGTTTTGGAATCCTCTTCATGGTGGTGTGTTAACAACTGGAAGAATATATGAATCTGGTAACCAAGGCATGGAAACAAGAGTAGTGTCACTTATCATCACACCCACTGATATACTGGGTGATTTTGTGTTGCCATATCTACAACTTTGGGTTGTGCAGGATTGGAGATCCTGGTCCCCATAGGAGAAACTCTCTTACTAGGAGCCACAGCAAAATCCCACTGAACTATAAATTAGGGCTACCAATAGGGCACTTTGGATTTCTTGTGTCTAAGAATCAGGAGGCAAGAAGAGTTACCATCTTACCTATCACTCTTCAGTGGTTACTAAGAGGCTTCAGTTAGAAAATATATTTTATACATCTTTTAAATATTAATAGATTCTACAGTTCATAGTATGTTTAATCTCCTCCCTGATTATCAAGGATCTTAGAGTATGTCAACTCTGTCTATATTTTTCTGAAACTATTGGTTGTTGTAGTTTTTTAAAATTGTATCTTCCCTTATTTTAACCCCACTAGAGATTATTATTGATCTCTGATGTAGATCATCCCCAATTCCATTGCTCTTCTTACTGTTTTCCCTTCCAGTACTTCTTCCATCTCAGATAATGCTCCTGTGTTTATTTTATTTCTGCATCATGTGAAACTTTTAGAATTTGTTAAGAGTATTCTGGTAATGAACTCTATTATTAATAATTTTCTTTTTGGTCTTGAACCACATCTTCTGCCTATATATTCAGCTAAATATATTTTTTATAAATCTAAGGAGTTATACATTCTACTTATGTTGAAACGCTTCTCATGGTTATAAAATAAAGAATAAAAATGATACCATATTTAGATAAAATTTATTGTCTTTTATCCTACTTCTATGTATGTAAAATGGTGACAGTAAAGATTTTATTTTACATTTGCATTGAAGACATAATTAAAAATTACTTAAGCTAGGAAAAATGTTTATAACTAATTAACAAATTTTGCAGTGAGCCATAATTAATAAAAATGTCTTATCTAAACCAAACTTTTTGTAAAGTGTAAAACATTATTTTATAAAACACCATTTATGTTTACTAAGATTTCATCTCTTTGTTTATGTCAAACTGTCTCTAAACATGTCTCTGCAGATGTAGATTTGGTCTTTGGAATGAATGGGAATACTCTAACTCTGCATAATTAGAGCGGTAAAGCAGCTGAAATGAATATTGTCATATCAGCTCTGGACAAATCTAGAGATTGTTCTTGACTAACTCAGTTTTATTCTAGAGTCCTTATCATGTGTAAAATACATCTCTCTCAGCTTTACAAAATTATAATGGAGTCACTGAATTTATAGATTTTCCATCATGAAATTTCCTCATTCATTTCAATTGTAAAGCAATCAAAAATTAAAATGATTCTACTAGCTATTCCATGTTAATATGTATTAATGGACAAAGTTTTAAAGATAATCATTAGAGGTAAATGTTTTCATTTTGGAAAAGTTTCTGCAGGAGGATATTTCTCAAGTTTAATGTGATTATAAAATATTTTTTAAAATTTTTAAATAAAATGAGAACTTAAAAAATATGTACCAAAGTCAAAGCAAATCCAGTGATTATTTCCCAGTCAGCATTAAAAAGTGAGATAATGATCCTATTATGGGTCAAATAGATACCTTTTTATTAACAGATTTTCTATTTTTTTATCGAATTCTTACTTTCCTTAGTAGTAAAACAAATCAAATAGTAGTAATGGCTTCAGATTATCATCCAAGAAAAAAAAATTACTAGAGGGAAAGTCAGATCTTAAGAACCAAAATATTAGCCACTATTGTAAATCAAGTTTTTCTTATTGATATTTCTGCATCTCCTGTCTATAATTTAATTTCTCTGGTTTCAATTATTACAGTAGAATGACCCTTACACCCTTTTAAAACGACAAATAATGTGACGGATCCATGTTATTGAACTGGATATTCTGCACCAAGGAAATTAACTTTGTTTTCATTTGGCAGCCAGACAATCTATGACGATTTTTTTGCAAGTCACATTTAAAAAAAATGGTAAATAATATATATGCTGACATTTTATTTTAGTAAGAGTTTCTTTTGGTGAGCACCATTTTAAAAAATTTGTGATGTGTAAATTATCATTATTTTTCTTTTATGGTTAGGGAATTTTCTGTTGTCTCTTAGAAATCTTTGGTGGGCCCAGGCTGCAAAGATAGTCTCCTTTGTTTTTTAATTTATTTTTTACTGGAAATTTTGTAGAATTACTTTTTACATTAAGATATCTGGTTTTAATATCTCAATTAATTTTTGTAATTCATATAGGTAGATGTCAAGGGTTTGGTTTTTTTTTTTTTATCCATATGTTCATTCATTTATCCCAGCACAACTTATAGAAACATTCTTTTAATCATTTAATTTCATCAGTTCATTTCATTGAAAATCAATCGGTCATATATGTATTAATATGTATTTGTTGCTAGATTGTTTATTCTAGTCTGCTGATCTATTTGCTTATTCTTTCATGAGTAATGAATCCACACTCTGTTTACTGTTCGTTGTTAGTTCCCTCCCTCATTCTCCCTCTCTTCTCCCTCCTGTCCTCCTCCCCCTCTTCCTCTTTCTTTTTCTCCTCATCTTCCTCTTCCTCCTTTTTCTCCTCTTCCTTCCTTTCCTCCTTTTCCTCCTTTCTCTTCATTCTTCATTTTCTTTGCAGAAAACAAGACAACGTAATTTAGAAATTTGTGATAATATATTTTCTTGTAACTATCATAATGATGCAAATATTATCAATGCTTACTTGTACATGGAAAATAATATAGGATACAAATACAAGTTTGGGCTGCAGTTAGAATTCGGTATTGGAATTTCAGCCTCAAGACTTACTAGTTGTACAAATTCTGGAATATTACTTTTTCTGTAAATTTTTTTTATAATTTATAAGGTGAGAATTATTGTAATAACAGCCTCAAGGTTGTTTTGAGATTAAATAAAATCACGTATTTAAAGATAGGCTACATTCCCAGATGCAAATAAAAGCTCACCGAATGATAGCTATTTTTATTTAATACTCGTAGATTCTTCTGTTTCTTTAGTGTCAATAAACCTACCTAGAAATGGAAAAGACATACCTTCCAAATTCAGTAATTTTCATCATTGGTGAATTATTTATTATGGTATTGAGAATAAACCGTAGTTCACCTTTAGATGGAAATTCTCTCCTCCTGCTCCTTCTCTGAACTCTCAAAATAATCAGGTCTTACTTCTTTCTGTGCTTTTTGAAGCAACTGGGAAGTTTATTTAAATAACAACACATGAAAATAAGGCAAACCTTGCTCTTGGATATTACATTTTTCTCTTACAAGATGCCAGGGCCAAAAAACGTACCAGTGTTTTCTGAAGTAAATGGACACTAGCACAGCTGCTGACAACAGAAAGAAACATTGAGATTACTCAAATTACAAGTATTCTCTACTGATCAGATTCTCTTACTTTTCAAAATCAGCAGAGAATTGTTTATTTACAGCTAATATTTTGAACTGTCTGCTCTTTCTGTTTTTTTTTTTTCTTTTTGGTGGACTTTCAACTTGTTTCTACAAAACAGCTAAGAGACCCATTATATCACATGCAGAATCTCCATGTCACAGTATTATATTTGTCTAATTGTAATGACTCTTTTCCTGTATGTATAGAGCTTTTCCCCTCAAAGACTGCTGGATTGTTTATATTTTGGCTGCATTAGGTTCAGATAATAACACTTAGATAATGACCAAAAAAACGTGTTTTATAGCAGGGGCTATTATCAGGATTATTGTAAATTTTCATAGAAAATATTAAATTCAACTGTCAACCTTACAGTCCAATAGTTTTAGGCAAAGTGAGTATAGTATAAGCTGCAAAATATAGGGTAACTGGGTTAGAATCTTAGATCTTCCATATTCTAGCTGCTTAAGTTCTCTTAAGCTTAAATTCTCTGAGCACTGGTTTTCTCATCATTAAAAATAACAATACTTATATGATAAGTATTATATGGCAGTACTTACAACAAAAAATGCACTTTTTTATGACTCTGAATATGTGTTAGCTGTTACTGCTAACTATCTTATGCCTACCATTATATGAAAATACTAACCTCTGATGCTTGATTTTCCTACCAAGTAGAGAAAAGCCCGAAGAGTAGACCTCCTGACTTTTCTAAACCTATTTACATACACACCTTCCCCCCAAAAGAGTGACTTGTCAGATTTGAGAGTTTTAGAGGAGAATCTAGTCATAAGTAACATAGCTCCTCCCCAATTCTTCCACATGGAATCTGGATGCACCCTGCAGTGATACTCCATTCTGCAATTTGTTTTTTTTCTTCAGAGCAGGCTATTCTCAGAAAAACCTGAGATTTTTCAGAACTGCCTAGTGACTACATAGTATTTACCAGATTAGTAAATCTGTCTAATTTTGTGATTCATCTCTAAAATCCCAGTGTTGCCAAAGTATTACCTAAGTCACCTACTCCAATATTAAAATTGCCTAGGGAAAAAAAGGAGTGTCAGTTTTAGACTCTTCAAGCCCAATGTCTCCTACTGGATTGTGTGCTTTTGGAGGGCAGGGTGAATTTTTAATTCTCTTTGAATGATAGCTAAATTTTCTTGTATATAAACATATTCAATGTATTTTTGTAGTTATCAATATTTTGCTAAGAATATCATATATCCAAGCTATAATACCCCAATGTACCTTCAAGCCTGCCACTTTCATTTTTCATATGTCCTAAATATACTGTGATCTGTCACCTTGCATTTTGCTACCAGAAAATAGCAGTACCTAGATACATTGAATTAAGTATCTGCTCTCTCTTTAGCTCATTCTTTGAGACACTGTTCAGGCTTCAATTATCTCTGTGAAATTTTCCTGAGCAGTGGTACCAACAAATATTTATTGAGCATTATATATCTCACATGCACTGTACTGACACTAGGTAAAAATACTACTCAATAAATGACAATATATTTCCAACACAATGGGTTTGGCAAGCCTGTTATAAACATATTTATGATCGAAAAAATATGTATCTGTAATATCCAGATATAGAGGAGAAAATGATAAATCCATAATAGTATGAGTACAACTGGAAAAGGTTGAGGAATCATTAGAATAAGCATATTTCCACTGTTTAGTTTTGAAGGATGTATTGGAGACGGAAGAAAGACAAAGCAAAGATATAAAACTGTGTCATATTTTGGATATATATGTAGTTTGTCAATGACAGAAATAAACAAACTTAAAATCAGAAGACATTTCTTGACATCTGGCAATTTAAAAGTTCACTGTAACTAATATAATGAACAATTCCAATGATGAGAAAGTCACAGAGCAAGAATATGGTGAACTGAGAAGTGAGTGAGACATGAATAAGGGGAGGTTTCAAGAATTTTGAATGAAAAGACAAATTGGTTAGAGGGAGATATAGAGGAAAGGAATATTTTTAGGAAAGGCAAGTTTGGACATACTTATCGACTGAGAGAAAGGTATGTAGTAAAAAATTTAACCTTGCTAAAAGAGGGGTCTAGTCTTTGTCTGCTGCTTCTAGAAGACAATCTCTAATCCCTTGGTATGCATGCCTAGGGCTGACTTTGTTTGCCAATGGGCTTTGGATCATGCCATGCTGCCTATCAATGTAATTGAAGCTATGATCTCTGAGTCACACATTATCAGTTCAACCTCCAAAGGTGTTATAGACTGATGCCAGACACACAAGCAGCCAACCATGTAGCCCTAATAAAAATTTTGGACAACAAAGCTCAAGTGAGTTTCCCTGGTTGGCAATATTCCATATATGTTGTCACACATAGATGTCAGGAGCATAATACCTTTTTATGGGTAGAAGACAATGGAAGCTCCACCTTTGGTACTTTCCTAGATTCTGTTACTTTCTATATATCCTAGAAAGTTATACATTTCTTCTCTATGTGAGTACACCACCTCTCAGTGAGTTCTATGAGTCCTTTAGTGAATTAATGCATCTGAGGGTTGTTTGGGAATCTCCTACTCCCGAACTTGTAGTTGGGACCAGATGTGAGGGCAGTCTTGTGGACTATGTGTTTCCCCTCTATCTTTGTAAAGGATATTGAATGTTAGTAATAATGAGGGTATAAGCAGATCAAGGTGGTAAAAATAATGTAATAATGATAAAACTTGTAGGGATTATTTTTGACCAGATGAGGGATACCACATCCTTGATAACTTCAGGGTAAAGGAACAAGATGTGGATATGGATGTGTGTGGGTATACAAATAGTTGTCAATGGAGTAGAAAGCTCTGGTGATTCATACTAAAGAGATGCATTGTTATTCATGAATAGAAGAGAGTTTATCTAATAAGTGGTTTTAAATGATAATTTCAATAAGGGTACTTGAGAATGGTAAAAGTTTTGAAAAGTTGCTAAGGGAACTAAGAAGTGTTGTCAACTAAAATGAGCTCACAAACAAACAAACAATTTGTAGCCATACCAGTCAATACAATGTGAGTATTTCCACCAGCATCATTTTATTCCTACTCTTCCATTTCTTCCAAAGTCAACTGTGATCTTTGATAAGATACTCTGCTGTAGCTAGATAATTGATTCTGATTCTCAATGGAACAAGGAGGAGAATGTCTGGACCCAGTGGATTTTCTAAATTTAGGAATCATTTGTTCAGAATTAGCACTAAAAGAAAAAGTATAACAATTGAAAATAAAAAAGGCCATTAATGGCACAACCTTCTTAGAAATTAAAATTTAGGTTTTCTGACAGATAACAACCTTGATAGCTGACCGACAATCAGGTGCTGGATGAGGGCAAAAAAATCTAGTTGGTACTAGAAAAGGAATTTATGAATCCCAGCTCCAGCCATATAACCAACCAGTTGAAGATATGGGGATTATAGTAAGTATGCATATTTCCCCTTGTCTTTATATGTATCTACATTTGTTATTTTCCCTTTCTATTCCATTCTATAAGATAATAGATATAAGTTGTATTAAAGATGTTCAACTCTATAATTAAGCATATAAGTTATAGTGTATACAAGAGGATTGAGAATGAACTAGAGATAGAAAAAGTTACTTCTTTTAGGGAGAAAGTAAGCATATCTCTAGTTGTACAAAGAACAATGCCTTCATATTATGTAAAATCCCTTTCCATGTAAGGTCTTGGGTTAGAATTTGCCATCACAAGACATTCACAAATGACTTAGAAGGTGAAACAGGAGTCTATTCACCAGGGGCAGTTGAATCTCAGTGGCTTTCTAGCAAGCTTTAGAGAACAGGTTTTCATTGAGAAGAGTCAAAAGTAATGCTTAAAAGAAAAGTAACCATTTTCAAATATGTCCATGGAGTTCTTCATAATAAAGGCCTCCTTAAAATAGTAGCTGCATTTACTAGAGCCTTATGCAACCCTGGAGGAAGCAAAATTATCATCTACGGCCACCTCTAGCCTTCCTGTGTCATCTAAGATGGAGGTTAGAAAGGTATAAAACACTTGTGAAGGACACAGCCTGAGAAAAACAGGCTCACTAAAATATTGAGAATTATCACTGGTTTATAGAACATTTCCCCTATCTCAATTTTTCTACCATATCAGTAGGGCTCAAGTATTAATATAACAACATCCAATTACTATTAAAAGAGCTACAAGGCACAGAATCCACTTAAGAAGGAGATATTAAAGAAACCATAAGATAACAGGGGAGATGAAAACAATACATTACAGGCAATTGAAGTCTTTGACATCTTTAGGTACAAAAAATATTTAATACAGCTTAATTCCTAGGCAAATTAACTTCAAACCTCACACTAAAGGCCAATTTTCCTTAGTTGTTGTAATGCAATAACTAAGGAGAAAAGCCATACATTATAGCATGGCTTTCAACAAAATGTTACAAGGTGTGCTAAAGACAAAAACAAGGTATAGTCTAAAAAGACAAAGCAAGAATCAGAACTATATTAAATTATGGTACAGATTTTGGAATTGCCAGATAGGGCATTTAAAATATCTATGATTAATATGTTAACGACTTTTAATGAAAACGTTAAAAACATGCAAGAATAGAGGGGTAATATAAACTACCCTCTATACGTTGTCTCTAAGAACTCTACTAAAAATATAAAGACACAGATAGGTTAAAACCAGAAAGACAGAGAAACAGATAGCATACTAACACTTTTTAGAGGCTCTATAGTAAGAAAATGCAGGAATAAATTTTTTAAAAGTCAAGCAGAATAAAATAATTACATACCAAGCTTTTTTCCAATCAGAACTTTCTTACAAGCCCTTAATAAATTATTTTATTTGCATCTGCAGAATGCAGAATATAAAATGATAATTGACCACTGAACAACAACACTTATATGCAGATTATTTTTAAGAAATACACCCATCCCCTCCCCTCAGCCCCCGTCTCAGTCTGATATCCAATTGGTATCCTTCCCCGATGTGCATTTAGGTGATGATCAGGGAAGCCAATTTTCTGGTGAGTACATGTGATGCTTGTTTTTCCATTCTTTGGATACTTCACTTAATATAATGGGTTCCAACTCTCTCCAGGGGAACCAAAGAGATGTGGTATCACCGTTGTTTCTTATAGCTGAGTAGTACTCCATGGTATACATATACCACAGTTTACTAATCCATTCGTGGACTGATGGGCATTTGGGTTGTTTCCACATCTTTGCAATTGTGAATTGTGCTGCTATAAACATTCGGGTACCGGTGTCTTTGTTATAGAATGACTTTTGTTCTTCTGGGTATATGCCCAATAATGGGATTGCTGGATCGAATGGTAGGTCTACCTGAATCTGTTTAAGGTATCTCCATAATGCTTTCCACAGGGGTTGCACTAGTTTTCAGTCCCACCAGCAGTGTATGAGTGTTCCTGTCTCTCCGCATCCACGCCAACATGTGTTGTTTGGGACTTTTTGATAAAGGCCATTCTCACTGGAGTTAAGTGATATCTCATTGTGGACTACATGATGAGTGGGTTGTGCACCATCTGGGGAATGGTCATGTTTGAGGGTCTGACTCGGGGAGGTGGGGGGTGGGGGGAGGGGATGGAGGGATGACTACATGGTGAGTGCCAGGCACACTGTCTGGTGAATGGACACACTTGAGGCTCTGATTCAGGGGGATGGGCGGGACATGGACAACGTATATAACCTGAACTTATATACCCCCATGATGAGCTGAAATTAAAAAAAAAAAAAAAAAAGAAGAAATATATTGGAAAATTCTTGGAGATTGGTGACAATTGAAAAAACTCTCAGACACACTGTATAGCCTGGAAATATTGAAAAATTTAAGAAAAGTTAAGTATGTCATGAAAATACGAAATATATGTAGATACCGGTCTATTTTATTGTTTACTATCATAATATATACACAAATCTATTATAAAAAGTTAAAATTTAGCAAAAGTTACACACACGAACACCTATAGACTACACATGAAACCATTCATAGCTGAGATAAATATAAACAAATGTAAACAGGCAGTATTAATTCATAACTGCATAAAATTAACTGTAATACATATTATATAACTGTAATAATTTTGTAGCCACTTCTGTTGCTATTGTGATGAGCTCAAGTGTTGGGAGTATCTGCTTACAAGGCCATAATCATCTCCACATGAGCAGTTCATCTCTGTAGTAAATTACGTAAGTGCAGTAAAAAGTGATCTCTCACAATTCTTGCATATTTTTCGTCATGTTTCATGCAATACTGTACACCTTGAATAACACTGTGGGACCTGTATGAAATGCCACAGTGATGCAGGAAGTGCTCCCAAGGAGCAGAGAATAGTCATGACATTACAAGGAAAAGTTGAATTCCTTGATATGCACTGCAGATTGAGGTCTGTAGCTGTGGTGCCCACCATTTCAAGATAAATGAGTCTATTGTAAAAACTGTTGTATTACCAAAAAAAGAAAAAAAGGAAATTTGTGAAGCTGTTGCTGTAGCTATGCCAACAGGCATTTAAGCCTTGTACTTTTTGCAAAATACCTTCCCTCATAGAGGGAATTCAGCCTTTATGTGGGTGGAAGATGTCTATAAGAAAGGCATACCTATGACTTTAATATGATTCAAGAAAAATCAAAGTAATTATATGGCAACTTAAAGCAAAAGGAAAGTGAAAAATCAAAAGTTGGAGAATTTAATTCCAGCAAAGGATGGTTTGATAATTTTAGAAAGAAATTTGGCTTCAAAAATTTCAAAAAAACAAGAGAAGCAGCTTCTGCTAACCAAGAGACAGCAGGCGAGTTCCCAGATGCCATTAAGAAAATCATTGGGGAGAAAGGGTGTCTACCTGAGTGGATTTTTAAAGTGGACAAAAGTTCTCTATTCTTTAAAAAAATGGTACAAAGGACATTTATTAGTAATGAAGAGAAACAAGCACCAAAATTTAAGGCAGGCAGGAACAGACTACATATACCGTTTTGTGCAAATGCATTTGAGTTTATTATCAGGACTGGCCTTATCTATAAAGTTGCTAACACTTGAGCCTTGACATGAAAAGATAAACACCAATTTCCAGTTTTTTTTTGTTTGTACAACAAGAAGGCCCGGGCAATGAGAACCCATTTTATAGACTGGTTCCATCGATGGTTTGTCCCTGAAGTCAGGAAAGGCCTTGCCAGTAAGGGAATGCCTTTTCAAGTTCTTTTGGGGCCAGTCAGAGCCCTGTGAGTTCAATAATGAAGATGTCACAATGATCTACTTGCCCCCAAACACAATGTCTTTAATTCAGCCTCTAGATCAGGGGTCATAAGGACCTTTAGGCTCATCACATACAGTACTGTATGTAAAGAATTGCAACACTATGGAAGAGAACACTAATAGAGAAAATGATGGAAGTCTGGAAGGATTACATCATTGAAGAACCCATCATTGTTATAGAAAAAGCCATGAAAGCCATCCAGCTGAAACAATAAATTCTCATTCAAGAAAACTGTGTCCAGATATGTGTATGACTTCACAGAATTTGTAACAGAACCAGTCAAGGAAATCATGAAAGAGATTGTGGGTATGGCAAAAAAAGGTAGAAGATGAAAGGTTTCAAGATACGGATCTTGGAGAAATTCAAGAACTAGTAGACACTACACCAAAGAATTAATAGAGGATGACTTGATGGAGATGAATGCTTCAGACCAGTGCCAGACAATGAGGAAAAAGATGTACACAAAAAAGTGCCACAAAAAAATTTGACATTAGACAATATTACAGGATGGTTTTGATTATTAAAGTCTGTTTTGACTTCTTTTAAAACCAGGACTGTTCTATGATATCGGCACTAAAACTAAAGCAATGATAAATAACGGATTGGTACCTTATAAATATATTTAGATAAATGAAAATACAAAAAAGACAGAAATTACAGCGTATTTCCATAAAATTATACATCTCCTACCTCCCTTTCCAACTCCTTCACCTCTTCTGCCTCTATCACTTCAGGCACAGCAAGTCCAATGCCTCCTTTTCCTCCTTCTCCTCCTCATCAATCTACTCAATATGAAGACAATAAAAATGAAGACCTTTATGATGATCCGCTTCCACTTAAAGAATAGCAAATATATCTTCTCTTCTTTATGATTTTCTTAATAACATTTTATTTTCTCCAGCTGACTTTATTGTAAGAATACAGTGTATAATACATAAAACATAAAAAATATATGTTAATTGACTGTTTATGTTATTGTTAAGGCTTCAAGTCCATAGTAGACTATTAGAAGTTAAGCATTTGAAGAATTAAAAGTTATACATGGATTTTTGACTACATGGGGTGTTGGTATCCTTAATCCCTGAGGTGTTCAAGGGTCAACTGTATAAAAACTGCTATGTGATTATATCATGTATTTGCTTGCTCCCTAATTACTTGGCTTTGATGGATTATTAATTTCTTATAAATTTTCAAAAGAGGTAAATATTTAAAGATCATGACATAAATAAAAATTCAAGTGTATCAAATCTCAAATGAGTTACTGCTTTCTCAATCACTAGATATTAATATTTAAAATGCATCCAAATAAACAATGTGATGGCATCTTAACTGGGTTACAGGATAATAGTAATATGAAGCATGGCTTATAAAATAATTTATTTTAACCATGTACATGACACGTAAGATATCCTAGTTATTCCTGTTTTCAGGCACATGGGATTTTGATTATGACCCTAAAGTCACAAAAAATAATTTTTTTATAACTTGTAGTTCATTTGTAAAATGTTAAGTCTATTGGGTTTTGCCACTGTTGCTAAGTTTATTCAAAAGAGTTACAAATTATAATTAAATGAATAGAAATGTGCTTGGCCCATGTAAATATTATAATTGGTTTATAAATATGCTAGTAATTCATGTGCAGTCCCTGGCAATTTAGAAATAAGTATTGCTGTCTCCAATGATCATCTTATATATAAAATATTTAATCTCCCAAGAAGGTATTTTAAAAAGAAACCCAAAGTTTACTTGAATAGAAATTTCTTTAAATGTAAATACTAGAATAATACTAGAAATTATGGGGTATAGTGTGTATGAAAATTGTCAGTGGCTTTAATGATTCACTAATAATAGCATTGTCTGGTTTATCACCATGTTTGATGCAAAGGTCCTGCCAAATTTCCTCTCCTATGAAATGGCACAATCCTTTTCCATTAAAAATACCATACAATATGGCAAGTTATACTCAATTCTTTATCAATTCCATGTCTTTACATGAATTTATAAAAATTCTCTTCACAAAGAGAGTTGATTGCTCCTCATTTAGAAACACAGAATATACTTTCTTCATCTTAGAAATAAAAAACTACATAAGGCCTCATATTCATTTCCTTTCCTTTTCTCATGTTGATTTTTATTCTTTACTGCTAAAATGTTACATTTTCTTCATTCACCTTTTATTTCCTATATTTTCCAAAAATTTTTAAAGAATCAAATTAATTTTTAACTAGAAAAAAATTTTAAAGTCGAATGTCTTATTTATTATGTTTATTGCCTATTCTCTCTGTTCAGATTTTAATAGAGCAAACAAGAAGCATAAAAACTAGCTACATGTTTTCTTCTGTAGTGGATCACTATCCATCAAAAAAGTTAACCCCTTTAAACATTGTTAAAACCATTTTATTTTCAGCAGTCCTGATCACTCATTATTCTTCATCTATTTTGACTCAAACTTCCAATTAACCTAATAGAATGATAATTCAATGATTTTCAAAAATGAATTGTACTCTCCTTAAAGTTTGGCTATGAATATAAAGAGAAGAAGGGGTAAACAAATAAATATGTTTAATCACTCATTAAATAGGGGTAACAAGGTCTGTGTTACAGATTAAAGATTAATTTTCCTTTAGGAAACATGTTTTGGCATTTCAGAATAAACAAATCTATTTAAGAATCTTGCAGCATTCAATATTGTACCTATAAATTATTCATTCATTTGCAGATTTCATTTATGTCGAATCTTGTTAGAACAGTTAATTTTACATGAAAGTTATTCTCAGAGGATGCTCTTAACAATTGGACATTAGCATTTTTGAGTAATCAGCAATTTTAGTGTAACAAGATTCTTGTATTATTCTGAGTAACAGCATCTGCATAATTTAATCATTGCATAGTGTAGCACAGAGCTAAGGATGTCATTTTCTTGTATTCTATATTTAAATTATGTGAATAGTAGGATAGTCACTTGTAAGAGAGTGAAAAGCAGGACATTATCAAACATATATAATCACCCTGTTACATTAGGTAATTAACAGAATTGAAATATGTCCTTAAGGTACTGTTTTGCAATAAAATATGTTATAGAAGTCATAGGAATTAGAAATTCTACCTTCTAAATATATAAGTAAATATAATAATTCTTAAAAATATATTGAGTTAATTATAATGACATTTTTATAGACATTTTTATAGACAATAATACTGGATTAGTTCAAACATCTACAACGTAAGATTATTTAGATCTGTGGTCACTGGGAATATAAATTTTCCTCTTATTTCAAGAATATTTTATAGTTAGAACCTAATTAAGTCATGTATATAAAGATTTCCTTTGGTTTCTCAAAAGAAAAAAAAAGATGATAAGGCTGGTGGCTAAGTGAATACTCAGGATTTTTAGCATATGACACTTGAGTCTGGCTTCTACTTTCATTATTACTAACCACAAATATTTGCCTCTCTTCAGATGCTTGTTTGATATTAGGTAAGAATTTAGTTCTGACCAAGGTGGCCTCAACATTTCCCTTAGCTTGCTAAATTTTAGGCAGGTTTTGTCCTTCCTCTAGAACCCTAACCTCCCTCTCACCCAGGCCCTTACAAAACCAAGACAATCTAACCACAGAGGTTCCTCCTTTGCCTTTTAGTAGAACGTTTACTTTAGAAAACTTGCAATTGAACATTCTTTCTCTGCCACTTTAAGATGTAAACCTAACAAAGCCTCTTGTCAATTTTACAATCCAGGATGCTTTTTGAAAAACCTGAGAGTCATCAATGAAATAAAATCATCAGCAAAGGTAGTTAGTGCCCCTATCTTCCAGTCTTTGTGGGAGGGTAGGTGCCTAATTTAGGTGAACACCTTGCTCCAGATTATAAACCTACCTCCTGTCATAAAAATACGAGAAAGTTTACTTTTCCTTGGGGTAAAGCCAACTGGCAAACAGATGGCCTACTACTCCCCACCCTAGAACTTAAAACTCTCTACCCTTTGCCTCAGTGGAGTTCAGTTCAGACAGTGTTTTGATCTTTATCCCCTGTTGCAGTAATCTCAAAGTCTTTCTTACATATTTAACTTTGGTACAATTTTTGCTTTGACTATCACAAATAACTGCCTTTGATCTCCTCAGAACCACACATGACAAGAACTGTTGATTGGATGTTCTAAGTCATTGTGGTCACTGAATGTTTAATAATACAGTGACTAGAGAAGAACTAAGTTTACTACAAGAAGTTTGAGCAGGAGATTGGAGGACTTTTAACTCTATACTGTTGGCTTATGGTGGGGAAAACTAATCTCCACTTGCAGGACTATAGACACCAAAGATGATCCATTGTAAAGACCTGAACTCCAATGTATAAATGAATATATGAATAATTAAACCAACAAGCAAATAAACAAAAGCCTTCTCACAGGGCCCTACAGCACAATAGAGAAAGATCATACAAGGAAAAAGAAGATGTACAAAATCCATAAAGTAGACCTGATATAGGGAAACTGCTGACTACAGGATTTCTCAGGAAAACAGCTGAATAAATAAATTGATGTTATATTTAAGGTTATGGTATTCAATACTATATTGCAATTAACTATCTAAAATAGTGGAGTAGAATACTACCTGGATGAATTCTGGTGACACACAGAGTAAAAATAGAAAGCAAAGGAACATATGAATGAAAATTTAAGGAGCACAACAGAAAAATACAGGAGGCCTAACGTGAATAAGAGGTTAAAAAATAAAAATAATATATAAAATTATTTAATTAATAGAAAAAATATTTTACCCAAAAAAAGCTTCATATATAAGTTTAAAAGCTTCATGGAATTCCTGGAAAAAACTGATTACAAGGGTTAAAGAGAAAATTTCACATTTTCTGAATAAAAGAATAAGTTAAAAAAGAGGAAAAAGATATTAGAGTATCACTGCCAGACATATTGAAACACGTGAAGCTAGAAGACATTAGAATATTATTTATACTCTATTGAGAGAAATTTGAGAAGTAGAACACAATAATTCTACACCCAGCCAAGACATATGTTCATTTTAAGTGTGGATGATAGACATTTCTAAACATGCAAGAATTTGGGGAGTATATCCTATGTCTTCTACGAGGAAAGACTCACTCCATGACGCTAAACAAGAACATAGAGGAATTGAATTGCAAATCCTTCAAAGTGAGAAAGATGAAGAGGACGGAAAACAGCAGTGAATTATAAAACCTTTTGTATTACTAAAAGAAATATAAAATATCCTTTTGGCAAGCAGTCCTGCTGACAACAAAAGATAATGGAAAACTCAAAACAATTCTACACACATGAATTTGACAACTTAGTTGAACCATTTGATTATAAAGGGAAAACAATAATAATCCATTGAGTATGACATAGATGGCTTAAAAATCCATATAACTATTAAATAATTTTATTGTATTATAATTTAATTTAAATAATTATCATCAACATTTAATTACCATTGATAATTTTTAGAGTTATCATCGTAACTCATGCTGTCTGAATAAAATATTCAAATCATCACATGATAATTTTACAAAAATATATGGAAAATATCACTTAAATCAATCCATTCACACAAAGTAGTTAAATGTCCTTTTTCTGTGCATCACTATAAACAAAGTGTCCATCTGATAGGCACACTATAACACAGCCATATCCTATGCAATGCAATAGTTAAAGTGAAATGTGGGTCTGCCAGAAAAATATTATAGGTTTTAATAAAAGATTATGTTTTACTGCTTTATTTTGTAAATTTGAATTTATATTTATTAAAATAAAATGAAAAATCCAGTTTATTAGCTATACCAGCCAATATTAAGTGTAAGTATAATTTTGTAAGCTGTTTCTTATTGAACTTGGGAAAAAATGTATTTTTGCTCAAGGCACATGAATTGACTTTTTGATATTGTGACAAAATACACATAACATAAATGTCAACATTTTAACCATTTAATAATGTACCATTCAATGGCATTTAATACATTCTCATTTTCTTATGCTAGAGAAGTAACTAAAATCTTTCAAGATAGAAAATTATGAAAATAAAGTATTATATGCAGTTCTCTGTTCCCTTCTTTAGATGCTCAATATTCAGTTACAATTTGTTCATCCAATTATTTATCTAAAAATATAATAAAAATGTATAAGAAAAAATTTTTTGAATATAAACTGCTCGCTCATCAGTAAATTTCTCAAGTCAGAAAGATATTTTCTTTTCACTTCAAATGGTAAAATGCAACATGTAATATCATTTTTTGTGATACCTGATATTTAGTTTTGTTGTTGTTTTTAACTAAAGTCAATTTCATGGTTGACAGATGACATTCTCACTATGTGCTGCTAGTTCTCTTCTTGAACTGTTGTCACTGAGAGTTGCCTGTGTGTTCCCTTTGGACAGAAAATGTGTTCATGCTTTACAAAAAATCAATTTTCTCTTGTCTTATTTATTTTTGTATCCTCTCGTTAATGTTGGCAGCTGGAATTTTATTTAAAAGTTTATGGTAAAATACCTAAAAACTATCTTAACAGATAATCTTTGAGAACATCTAAAATATATATTTTATGTCTTTGGGAATGTAATCATTTTGTATTGACCTGACACTAGACTCAGACTATTTTAAAGTTTATATAGCACTATTCGTTTTATTTATAATCCCTGGCCTTGGTGAAATATATTTCCTACCAATTGGAGTAAAGCTTGAAGATACAGTGAACCATAAAAGATATTCCAGAAGAGAAGTGTCAAATGCACTGATCATCAAGATAAATGAACAAGCCTACAGGGGAATGATTAAATTAAATTGTATTGAAATCCACTTGAGAAAAGTCTACACTTAATGTTCTGTCTCGTTTGTTCTTGTCAGCTGTGAAGAAGCCAAATTTTTGTAAGCACTTTCCAGAAATTACATTTAAGAAACAAAAGATGTTGTACTCATTGGACAACAAAACATTCCACCAAGAAGTGAATGATAGATGGAATATGTAATCAACATGTGCTACTAAAAGAGCAATAGAAACTTACCTATTTCAAAGGTGTTGTCGCCATCTATTCTATTCTACAAAAGAGAATGACACTTGATATTGACAATTCAGCCATATTGCCATAAAGGAATGGCAAAGTCATGAAGTGGGTGTAAGAGTTTTATGTTTTACTGTCTATTTTTCAGTTAAATATTTTTTATGAGAAATAATATATTTATTTGTCTTTTTCAAAAGTCCTATTCTTATGCATATAAAATGTTTCACTGTATCAACATTGTTTTAACCACCTGTTTTGTTGTATTATACATTTTCATCCACTCATTTTGTTTACACTATGGAAACAGTGGGGTAATGAAAACTATTAAACTTATAAATATCAGCTATCAAAGTACATATTAGTGACATCAAAGTAAATATTTTTACAATGAGTGACTAGCCAATGAGGAATACATTTAGAAGTGCTACTAAAAAATCTTTCCTAGAATGGTGGACCCGTGGAACACCGTTGTCAATAATAGAACAGGTTTTCCTTTGGCTTCCACCCAGTTAAAACCAAGTCTCATAAGGCATATGTTCAACTTTCCCTTTAATTACTCTCATTACAGAGTTTTAGTGACTATTCTGCTGAAGAGTTATAAATAAATTGAATAAGGAAGTAGAAAAAACTTTACTTTTTTTATAACTTTTGAATCATTCTATTTTTGTCTTGTTTTAAATGATCAGTTTTATCCTACTTTCCAAGATGAGACTTTTTGTTAGTAGGCTGAGCAGTAAAATTACTGACAATATAATATCTACTTCATTGCTTATAAGGCTTTTTTTCTAAATAAAATACATATATATATTCTGCAGTACTATACCTAATATATTTTTAAAAACTGTTAAAACACACTAAAACAATACATTTAACATATTTAAAATAATTTATTAGTTCTAGTGATGAGGTTGATATGATCCCTCAAAAATTCCCCCCCAACTTTGTTTCTGACAAAAGCCTATTGTTTACTGCTATCTATTTGTACTAAATAAAACTCTCTGGCATATTCTCTGTTTTGCAATCATTGCTTCAAGAGATTGAAGAACCCCTAACACATGGTTAAAGGTTATAGGTTTAGAAACAAAATTTTGTGCCACAAAAATGGTGTATTTTCTCTGAATCATAGTGGCAGCTGAATTGTGGAAACATTTCAATGATTACAGCTATAAATTAATTGTTTCCTTCAATTAGTCTGTCTCAGTAACCAGATTTTTCTCTCCATCTCTTCTACTTTCAGGCAGTAGCTCTTGAGTGTTAATTGCAATATATATATATATATATATATATATATATATGTGTGTGTGTATATATATATATATATATTTTTTTTTTTTACTTGTTAAAGCACTGGAATTAGTAACAGAGTATTATACATTAAACAGGGGAATAAATTTCATTTATTCTTTGTAGATTTCCAGCCTGCACAATACGCAAAAGTTTTATTTTCTAACAGACTTCTTTTTTTTAAATATCAGAATATGATGGGGGTACAATATGTTTTGGTTTCATAATTTGCTTTTGTACAGTTTGAATCAAAGTTATAAGTGTGCCCTTCACCCAGATAGTGTGCATTATACGTATTAACTGTGAATTTACTCATCCCCTCCTCCCCCTCCCACCTACTTCATTTCCATTGAGTTTTACTCCCATATGTGTAAGTAGAAAAAACTGTACTTTTTTTTATACCTTTTGAATCATTCTATTTTTATCTTGTTTTAAATGATCAGTAGTGAAGAAGAACATATTCCAACTGATTATACAGAAATGAAAAGGATAATAGAATACTATGAACAAGTATGTTCTAACAAATTCAATAATGTACAAGAAATGGATAAATTCCTAGAAACATGAAATCTACTAAGAATGAATCTTGAAGAAACAGAAAGTATGAACAGACCTAAAATCTAGAGATTGAATCAGCAATTTAAAATCTCCCAATAATGAAATTCTAGGACCAGATGTCTTCACAGATGAATTTTTTCAAACACTTAAAAATGAATTAACACCAATTCTTCTCAAGCTATTCCAAAAAAAAAATTAAAAAGGAAATTTCCAAACTCATGATTACATGAGGCCAGCTGCATTGTTAGCAAAGCCAGATAATGACACCACAGGAAAAGAAAACTATAGCCCAATATCTCTGATGCATATTGATGCAGAAATCCTCAAGAAAATAGTGGTAGCGGAATTCAAATTAAAAAGATTATATACCATAATACTATAACCAAGAGATATTTATTACTGGAATGCTAAAATGTTTCAACATATAAAAATCAATCAATATACTGCATTAAAAGAATGAAGGGGGAAAAACCCACATGATCATTTTAATTGATACGGAAAAAAATTTGAAAAATTTTAACAACCTTTTATGATAGGAGCATTCAACAAACTAGTGACAGAAGCAAACTACCTCAACATTATAAAGACCATACATGAACAACCCACATCTAACATCATAATCAGTGGTGGAAGACTGGGATTTTTTTCCCTAACATCAGGAACAAGACAAGGATACCTGCTTTCACTATTTCTGTTCAACATATTACTGAACTCATAGCAAGAGCAATTAATGCAAAAAAGTAAATAAAACCCCTCCAATTGGAAATGAAGAAGTAAAATTATCTTGGTTTGCAAATGACATGATCTTAAATATAGAAAACCCTAAACATTTTACACACACACACACACACACACACACACACACACACACACACACACACACACTGTTGGAGCTAATAAACAATTCAGAAAAGTGACAGAATACAAAATACACACATAAAATTATTTACATTTCTATCTACCAGGAATGAACAATCCAAAAAAGGAAATTAAGAGAACAATTCCATTTACAATAACCTCTAGAAGAATAAAATAATGAGTAATAAACCTAGTCCAGGAAGCAAAAGACTTGTACACCAAAAACTACAAAACACTGCTGCAAGTAATTAAAGAAGACACATATAAATGGAAAGACACTAGTGTTCATGGACTGGAAGACTTAATATGTTTAAGATGTCAACCCTAGCCTAAGTGATCTACAAATTTAATGCAATCCCTATCAAAATCCCACTAGCATTTTTTGCAGAAATAGAAAAATCTATCCTAATATTCATATGCAATCTCCAGGGACTCTAAAAAGCCAAAACAATCTTGAAAAAGAAAATTAAAGTTGGCAGTCTCACACTTCCTTTTTCAAAATATATTTCATACCTGCAGTAATCAAACTATTGTGATATATGCATAAAAATGGACATATACATAAATGAAATAGGATAGAGAACCAAGACTTAAAATGACTCAGATGATTTTTGACAAAGATGCCAAAACCATTTAATAGTGAAAGGATAGTATCTCCAATAAATGGTGTGGGGAAGATGGATATACACATGAAAAAAATTTGAAGTTAGATCTTTGATTACATCATACACATAGGCATCCATTAACTCAGAATGAGTTAAAAACCTAAAAGTAAGAGCTAAGACTACAAAACTCTTAAAGAAAATATAGGAATAAAGTTTCACATCATTGGATTTGGCAACAATTTCCTGGATATCATAACCAAAACACAAAGAACAACAGTAAAAAATAGACAAATTGTACTACATCAAAATAAAAAAAAAAAAGGTACATAAAAGGACACACACAACCTAGTGAAAAAGCAACCTGTGAAATGGGAGAAATTATTTGCAAATATATTTATATCAAGTGATTAATAACCAGAATATGTAAATATATTCTTAACAAAAAAAATAACTTGATTTTCAAAATGGGCAAAAACTTGAATAGACTTTTCTCCAAAGATGATATACAAACAGCAAACAAGCATATGAAAAGATGCTCAACATCAATAATAATTAGAGAAATTGAAAGCAACCCACAGTAAGAATCATTGCCTCATATCTATTAGGAGGGCTACTCTCAAAAAATGAAAAAAAAAAAAAAAAAAAAAAAAACCAACCAGAAAATCACAAATGTTGGCAAAGATAGGGAAAGATTGGAATTCTTGTGCACTGCTAGGGAGAATGAAATGATGTTGCTATTATTAAAAACAGTATGACAATTACACAAAAAAAATTAGAAATAGCTTTACCATGTGATTTGGCAATTCTACTTCTGGGTATATATTTGTAAAAAAAAATGAAAGCAGGATCTTGGAGAGATATTTGTATACTACTATGCCCTGCGTGTTTGTTCAGACCAAATTTGTATGTTGAAAGTTAATTCCCAATGTGATAATATTAAGAGATGGGGGGCTATGGGTGATGATTAGATCATGAGGACCAAGCTCTCCTGTGTGGGCTTAGTGCATTTATAAAAGGGGCTTGAGGTCGCCTGTTTCCTCTTCCACCATGTGAGGACACAGTTAAAGGACACTGTTTATGAAACAGAGAACAGCCCTCACCAGACAGTGAATCTGTTGGCAACTTGATCTTGGATCTCCCAAACACTGTAACAGTAAAAACTTAATTTCTGTTGTTTATAAGCCACCTAGTGATGGCATTTTGTTAAAGCAGCTCAAACAAAGTAAGATATACCCATACTCATAGCAACACTATTCACAATAGCCAAGGGGTGGAAGCAACTCTAGTGTTCATACACAGAAGAATGTATAAACAAAATGTGGTATATATAAAATGAAATATTACTTGGCCTTAAAAAGAAAGGAAATTCACACACATGGTACAACATAGATGAAACTTGAAGACATTATGCTAAGTATAATAAGCCAGTTACCATGAGACAAATACTGTATGATTCCACTTATATGAGGTATCTACAGTAGTTAAATTCACAGAAGTAGAAGGAAGAATGGTGGTTTCTAGGAGCTGAGGGGGTGGGACGAGAGAGTGGTGGAAATGGCCATTGTTTAATGATATAAAGTTTCATTTTTACTAGATAAAAAAGTTTTGTATTTTAGTGGAACAACAATATGAATACACTTAACATTAGTGAACTGTACATTTAGAAATGGTTAGGATAGTAAATTTTCTATTTCATCTATTTGCATCATCTTTCTCCAGAATAATATTTCAAACAATAAAATATATAACAATAGTTTGATATATAAAAATATTTTTACAAATTATGTCACTAGTATTATAAAATTACTGAGAAAATATATATCATTAGACAATTCCCTTCTAATAAAAAAATCACTAAATCTGTTTTCCTTCTCTCAATCTTGTATCTCATTATCTAGTAATAAAACACAGTTGATATTTGAGCCTCAGGAACTTGAAATGAGTGGATTCACATATACAGACTTTTTTCAATCAATTTCTATTGTCTTCTCTTCCACCTCCTCAACCTCTTCAGCTCTGCAACCTGTGATTTAGGCCAACCCCTCCTCTTCCTCTTCTTCCTCAGCCTAATCAACATGAAGGTGGCAAAGATGAAAACTTTTATGATGATCCGTTTTCACTCAATGAATAACAAATATATTTTCTCTTCCTTAAATGATTTTCTTAATAACATTTTCTTTTCTCTAACTTTATTGTAAGAATACAGTATATATGATAACATAAAATATGTCTTAATCAACTGTTTATGTTATCAGTAAAACTTCTAGTCAACAGTAGACTATTAATAGTTAAGTTTGGGGGGAGTCAAAAATTATACTTGGATTTTCGACTGTGTGGGAGGTTGGAATCCCACATTCCTGCATTGTTCAAGGGTTACCTGTAATGTGCTATGAAACTCTAATTCAATAACACTTTATGTCAGAACCTTGTCCTAAAAATAACTCTGGCTCCTTTAAGTATCCATTATGCATGATAAATTCAAAAATCATACCAGATTCTTCTGCCAATGACATGCCGTGATGTCTTCCTAATAGAATTTAAGTTCTAGGGCCAGGTTACCTGGGTTTAAGTCTTGCTCTACCATTTCTAGTTAACTTAGAAAGAACATTTTACCAGTCTTCTTCAGTAACCATCTGTATGACGGTGATAGTAATAATGGTACATCATTTGTGATGCTGTGTTGGAATTAAATTAAAATTTTCATCTAAGTACTTAGCACTTCATTTATCATTCAGAAATTTTATAGCTTTTTCTTTATGATTTTCTTCCCAGGACCACATGTTCAGGTGATGCAAATGATTTTAGAGTTGACCTTATCACAAAGAGTCGTTAGCAAAAATAAATATTTCTGCAACTAAATCAGTATTTTCAAAAGCAAATAATCATATTTAATGTGTTATCCTAAATATTTGTTCTATAGCTTTCCTATATTAACTTGAAAGAGGAAAAGCATCCCTTTATGTCATTGTTTCTGCCTCATGAACACTGACTTTCAGAATACAGAAAAATAATTTGATACTGATTGCAGATTTTATAGCAATTGATTTTACTGATACAACATGCCTATTTGATAATAAGCACATATTTATTTCCTGTTTGCAAATTTTATACTGTAATTTTGGAAATAGCCTACATCAGACTTCTCAAAATTATAAATGGCTTTTAAGCAAGCTCATCAAAGCCATTTGAATTTTTTCCCTTATATTTATTCATTTTCTTAACCACTAGAGGGAAATAAAGCACATAATCCTTGTCCATAGTGAATGTCAATGGTTGGGTTACTAGACCTTATCAAGGCTCTGACTTTCACATTTATTCTAGTAGCTATGTTCTTCTTCTCTCAAACAAAAAGTACAGGCAAGATCATATACTTTCAATTACATGGTTTTCAGTATGCTGATAACTTTTAATCTCACCTATGTTATTGAGAGTTAAAACAGGAAAAAAGAAATGCAGGGCATAGATTTACTTTCCAAATGTTCCTCCTACTGGAAAATGAGAATAAAGTATCTTGAAATAGTCTCAAATATTTTAAACAAAAGTAATCTATATGTTTACTGATTTAGATAAATTACTCCAGAATATAAATATGAGGATAATAGTTATAACTTCCAAGTATACTTCTTTGTTGATTTCCTCCACCAATTTTCATTGAGTATTTTGTTCAAACTACTTTCCTAGCTAATCTTAAAAATATGAGAATTAAAATAATAACATACTTTATATAAAGGGCCAAAATAGTAATAGGTTTTACTGTCCCTTAACTTTTCTGTTCCTTTAAAGGAAAGACTGATAGAAATTTAGATGACTTAATGTATACCAGATAAGTCGGATCTTAAGAAATTGGTATGCATTTTCTCACTGAAATAAGATTGAAAAATTTCATGAAAATAGAAATGATTAAATCTCTTTTTCAGTTTTGGATATGTAAATTTAGAGTAGGTTAAAAAAATTAAACAAATGGAAATGGTTGGTAAATAAATATTCCACATTGGAGTGTATTTTGAAATTATTTTTTCCTTTTATAATATGTATTTATTATTGAAATTTTAAATGACACCATCATATTTTAAAAATTCCTAACTAGCCCTTGGAGATAATCAAGCCTGTTAAAATGCCAATAATGGTAATTTTATATTTTCCCTTAATTAGTATGCATACACTTAGTTTAGAAATGTATTTACTCAGCATGTTGCTTCCCTATCTAGTCCATTAGCCCACTAAGTTAAGCTCGAATATACGTGCTCCAAATGCTTTATCATTTGTATTTGGAGATACATGCTGTTGTCACTTTCAAATTATTACAAAGACATATTTTATGACAAATGTTACCAATACATATTATAAATGTGACTTAAAACCATTAGCAAAGAGTTACTTTTAATTCTTTGGTCCATATTGCTATTATCTTCCTGCAAAATTATTGCTAAATACCTTTAATAGTGTAAGAACAATATTTCCAAAAAGATTCTGCTCAAAAGATGACTTTGTAGTACTAAGTAAAATAATCACTTTTCCATAGATTTTAATAGCTTAACTTTTAATTATGGCACATTTCAAACACAGAGAAAAGAGTAGAAAATAATTTTACATATACTTATCTGTTTATTATTGTAATTAATTATCCATTATATTACCTTTAGTTGATTTTGGTTTTCCTTTTGGAAATAAAAACTTGCAGACACAGGCAAAACTCCACTTACTCTTTGTTTCCTCTTTCTTATTCCCAAAAGCTAACCAAATTTCTGCAATTGGTATTATTTCCATGTTTCTTACAGTTGTGTATGTTTTAACATGTAATATACAGAGCACATGCAGCACTTCTTTGCTCTGATCCTTGAAATGTTACATAATAATATACTCAAGAAGCTATCTTTTTATGATTTTTATGCCAATGTAAATGAAATAAAATTGGCCAGTATTATTCAATCTATGTATTGTCCTTTTTGGTTTCGGTATAAAACAAAATGACACTAAAATATACACTTGAGGTTCTAGTTCTGGATAAAAGATATAAGCACATCCTACCTTTGTGTCCTAATGAATGCTGAGGAATCTACCGAGTACATAGAACAGGTAGAATAGAGTATGTGCAGTTGAGAAGGGAAAACTTCCCCTTCACACCCAGAAGTTTCACTGAAAGATCAACTCACAATAAGGCAGACTAACAGAAGAAGGAGATGACAAATTTATTTACCACATGCATGGGGAGAATCACAGAGTGATTACCAAATATCCTAGTGGGGTCCAGAAGTTTATATACCCTCATTTTAGAGTGGAGGGGTGGATAAGGAATATAGATAATTCTGTTGAGGGACAATAAATGATTACTAGGGAGGATGAATAGATACTTGAGCAAATGCATGGATGAGGGGGAAAACAGATTTACTTGTAAATGATTATCTTTGGAAATTAAATTAACCTGAGAGACAGATATTATTTTTAAAATGGATTGGGCAAGGTGTGGTCACATTCTTGATTTCTTTCCTACAATAAATATAGAAGTAACAGAGGAGGTAAGGAAAGACAAATGTTCTTCCTGATGGGTCCTTTTGGTTTTTGAGAAGATAGAGGGAAAGCCCCTTCCAATGCCTGTGGATCTCTAAGGGCCTTTATTTCAAAATACTGTTTATATCAAGGAGTCATATTTTGGGGTGAAATTCAAGGAGAAAACCAGAATTCAAAATGCCATTAAAACTCCAATGAATTCACTATTTGTTCCTTCTTTGGTATCTCCTGGCTTGAACTCAATGCACCAGTAGAGGCAGGCCACTGGGACACAGAGAGAGAGCTCCTAGAGAAGCCCACTAGTTCTGACTCAAGAAATGTGAAAGGGAACTCCCAACACTCAGAGAGGATGTATATTTTTTCCTGTTTGTTTTTTTTTTTCCATTCTCTTTTGCTCCAGTCCTCATAAAATTATAAAGAAAAGATTCTGATTTTGATAAGAAGCATATACTAAAACCCTACAGTTAGCACTGTATTTCAAAATTAGTATTTTCCCCATTGATACAAGCAAGCACTCTTCTTCAGCATAGTACTGCAAGTTCTAGTAAATGAAATAAAGTGACAATGAATGAAAAAAAGGTATTCAGATTAGAAAGGAAGACATCACAGTTTATATTTACAGATGAAATACCTTTCTATTAAGAAAATACCAAGGAATATTAAAAAACAAAGAACAAAAAAAACTTGTAGAGCTAATAGGGAATTCATCACAGTCTCAAAATACAAAGTAAACATGCAAAAATCTATTGTATTTCCACATACTAGCAATGAACATGTGAACAAAATTTAAATAATACCATGTAATTACAATTGTTCTAGGTATAAATCTAATAAAACACTTTTATGATTTGTATGCTTAAGACAAAGTAGTTTGAACAGAATACTCAATAAAAATTGGTGGAATAAATCAATAAAGAAGTACACTTGGAAGTCGCTCCAAAGTTTATACATTGAAGTTCTAATTTGTAGTACATCAGAATGTTCAGAATATGGCCTTATTTGGTAATAAAGTCCTTGAAGATGTAATTACTGCAGATGAGGTCATACTGGACTAGGTGAACCCTTAATCCAATGACTGGTGCCCTCATAAATAGAACACCATGCGCAGAAATTGGAGTGATATAGTTGAAACCAAGTAATGTTAAAGATTGCCAGAAAAACACCAGGAACTAGGAAAGAGGCACAGAACAGATTCTCTCTCACAACCCTCAGAAGGAACCAACTTTGCCAATACCTTGATCTCAGACTTCTAGCTTCCAGAACATTGCAGAAATAAATTCCTGTTGTTTAAGTAAGCCAATGTGGCTGGGCGCAGTGGCTCAGGCCTGTAATCCTAGCACTCTGGGAGGCTGAGGCAGGAGGATCACTTGAGCTCAGTAGTTCAAGCGAGATCAGCCTGAGCAAGAGAGAGACCTGTCTCTACTAAAAATAGAAAAATTAGCTGGGTGTGGTGGTGCGTGCCTGTAGTCCCAGCTACCGGGAAGGCTGAGGCAGGAGGATTACTTGAGCACAGGAGTTTGAAGTTGCTGTGAGCTAGGCTGATGCCATGGCACTCTAGCCCAGGTGACAGAGTGAGACTCTGTCTCAAAAATAAATACATAAATAACATAAAATAAAACTAAACAAGTGAGTTTTTGGTATTTTTTTACTACATATCTGTCATATATAGTATATATTTAATATATGACAATGGTTGAATGAGTCAAGAGTTAACATGTACTAAGGGCCTTGTACTGTCCAAGAAGTAAACAGTGATACAAAGTAATTTTGTATGGTAATAATAAAAATTAAATGTTTCAATCACCACACATTAATCATGAAACATGTATAAAATAATGTTTAACAATCAAGAAAATAGTGAGAGAAAAGATCAACTCTTAAAACAATTAAAAGGTCAAGAATGAGGGAAAAGGAACAAAGAGTAGGAAAAATAGAAGGTAATTGAAAAATGATGGATTGAAACACAAATATACCAGAAATTTCCTCAAATATAAACTTACCAAAGCCAATATTTAATTGAAAAATATAGTTAGGTCAGATTTGAAAGAAAAAAAAAAAAACAAAAACCAACCTTTGTGTCTTTCATATAAGCCAAAAGTATTCAAACAGTTTGCAAGGAAAAGAAGGTCATACTGCCCTTAACCAAATAAAACTGGTAGAGATACTAATATATTAATATCAGACAAGGTACTCTTTAAGGCCAAAACCATGACTAGTCATATATTAAATCACTTTATAAGGATAAAATGTATTTGAATTACCCAAGATGGTGAAAAATTCTACATGTGAATATACATAATAAATAATGAAATATAATTCAAAATTAACATATTTACAAGGAGAAATAGGCAAAATACAAAACATAGTACAAGAGTTTATGAAAACTTGTAGAAAATGGTTAAAAAAATTCTGGAAAGCTTAATTAGTGAAATTAAAAAATTGAAAGAAAACAAAAATTTTGACCAAATAAACATTGTACACCCAACTTTAGAATGGCATACTAAGCCATACAGGAAAGCATAACACATTTCAAAAGATTGAAATCATAGAAATTGTCATATGACTATAATGAAATTAATATGTATATGAATAACGCAAAGAAAACCAACAAATGTCACATCTTGAAATTAATAAATGTATTTCTATAAATCATAGTTCAAAGAAGAAATCATGATGGACATTAAAATTTATTTAATTTAAAGATAGTAACTACTACATGGCAAAACTTGAGGGATGTAGCTAAGAGTTTTTTTTTTTTTTTTGGAGACAGAGTCTCACTCTATTGCCCGGCCTAGAGTGCCATGGCATTAGCCTAGCTCATAGCAACCTCAAACTCCTGGGCTCAAGCAATCCTTCTGCCTCAGCCTCCCGAGTAGATGGGACCACAGGCATGTGCCACCAGGCCCGGCTAATTTTTTTCTATATATATTTTTTAGCTGTCCAGATCATTTCTTTCTATTTTTTTTAGTAGAGACGGGGTCTTGCTCTTGCTCAGGCTGGTCTAGAACTCCTGACCTTGAGCGATCCTCCCGCCTTGGCCTCCCAGAGTGCTAGGATTACAGGAGTGAGCCACCGCACCCGGCCAAGAGTTTCTATAAAGGACAATGTATAATCATGAATACATAGATTATAAAAGAGCAAATGATAAACACTATTGAGTTGAGCATTCATCTTCAGAAGGTAGAAAAAGAACAATAAATGCAAAGAAGTAGCAATAAGGAAATAAAAAACAATATGTAATTTAGTAAATCAGCAAAGCCAGCATTTTTTATTGAAAAAAAAAATGCTGTTACATAGATAAAAGGCTTATTAGACTGACTAATATAAAACACAAAGGGACAAGTATGAGTCATTTTAATATATCTAATCTTAGTTGTTAAAAATGTTTTATCACTGTAGATTCTTCAGATATGAAAAATATAATATGAAGATACATTGAACAACTTTACCACAGCAAATTTAAAATTTTACATAAAACCGACAAACTTAGAAAAATATTTTTATAATTTTGGCTGACTAAATTTTACATTATGTTTTTAATCCAGATTCCAATTTTCCCGTCCGCCCTCTTGCCTAGGTCTGCTCTAATGTCAGTTCACAGGCTTACTGCTCCACACTTCATACTTGAGTTTGTTTGATGCACCTGTTGCTCCCACTCATCCTTTTGATCTCACTTTTGATTTCAGCAGTGCCTGCGATGGGAAATTCCATGTGGGATTTGACTGAGTCTGAGTTGAATACATCTTACTTCAACTGCTCTTTGTTTTTCCCCTGGGACTTCTCTGCTAGCATGTATATCTCTCAGAGCTTCTCAGGCTGCACACAGATGAAATTCAGAAGTGTGAGGATGTAATACCAAAGGGAAAATCCTCAAGTGTTTTGGAGGTTGGGGGACTAAACAGATGGATTAGGTGCTCCTGTTCCACTCCCCCACATCCTTTAGGTAGAGAATAATAACAGGCATATGTATGCTTTTCAGGAGTTTCCAGCAGAATTGACCACTGTTCTCCAGAGCAGTAATCTTTGTAATGTACTCTCAAATTGCCTTTTCTTCCTCTCCTGAATCTTTAAATAAACTACATCTACATAAGGTCCTGGCACAGGTTTTGCATTTATAGTAACCTAAGACAATACTAAATCTGGAGATCTTTTTTGCTTTCATGAAGAAATGCATCAAAATATACAACAGATGCTCAACTGTAGGAAGTGCTGGTTCAACATAGAACCTCTGTGTACACAAGTGGAAAATATCTAACACTGCTAGGTTTCATATAACAACATTCTTGAAACTGAACAACATATAAAGCTGCATTATTTTTTGTAAAGCAAATAATTCTTACAAAATAATAAACATGATTGTAATTAAATATATATACCAAAAGGAATATTGTGGCTGTGTTATATGGAAACACAATATAATTTACAAATTAAAATTAGAATACCAAGATTATTAGTAAAGTGTCCAACTAACCTAATAATACAAAAAAAAAAAAAAACCCTGAATATTGTGCAGGCACTCTTTTCCCCTTCCAAATAGTTATTAGCACCATTTTATAGATGATATAACATCTTCAAAGACACTAAGTAGTTTTCCTGGCAATTGCTAAATTGGTTTGTCACTACTGGATCTATCTTGAAATCTAAACTCTTTCAGCTATGCATGGCCTCACTAAATAAATCTCAATATTTGTATTTTAGCCTTTACTTACAGTTCTAGTGGTCCAAGTCTCTTCCAGGATCAGAGATTCCTCTGAGTCCTACCCTGTGGCAGAGTTTCTTTCCAACTATTTAGGGATTTATTTAGGTGCTGTTCTTTCTCAGAAATAACTCTAGCTGTAAACATCCACTTGTCTCCTAGATTTTCCATAGCTGTGTGCTAGTCAGGAGGTTTGCAATCTCACTGTTATACTATGCCTTTTGTATCTAGGGAGAGCCTTCTGGGTTCTACTCCTTAAGGCTGTTTAGTGGGCCACCTACTTCCTCCTTGCTGGAGATGGACGTTCCTTGTAAGAGCCTGATTCTCCACTTCTCTTCACTAACCCAGCCTACTGAGAGCAGACTATAACAAAAATATAATTATGAGAGCATGTGTAAAATTATTTTGTTAAATAATTGCAGAGAGAAACTGAAATGAATCATTAAAAAAAACTCCCTGCATATTAACAAATGTATTTAAAAAACAAGAACTAAAGATAGACATTTTTTTTTCTTTTTTTTGGTTTAGTATTTTTTGAACAAAACTCTTTATGTAAAACCTCATGAAAAATAAAATCTTGTCACCAGATTTCCTAGAAACTCTAAGAAAATGGCAGGTCACTCACTCTAATCCCAATGGGAAATGATCTAATGATTAATTAGGTGCAATCTTATAAAATTTGTCTCTAAGTACAGCTACTATATTTAAAATATAAGTGATAAGGAACTGTGGCTTAGGTCATTTAAGTGACTAACACACATTTCTAAAACAACATCTGCTTGACATTTGGATATGTTTTGACTATGAATCCAATACTTATTAGAGAAAAAATTATTTCAAAACTTCTTAAAGAAGACAAGGATGACTTTATTCAAGAAGGGACTACTGTAACGGGGTTTTGCAGTAGGCAAGAGAAATTAGGCTCAACTGTGAATACAACATGGAAAAATGGGGATTTATGCCCAAGACATAGGGTGTGTGGAGGGGTGTCAGTGGATGAAAAATTGCTAAAACATCAGGAAAATAGACCTAACAGGATTCTTGCTGAAGTGAGGCCAGAGTGATATAAATTATCACCTGAGAAATGGTCAGGGATAAAGTATTTAATCAGATATCAAGGGTGATCACATATCAAGGGGAAAGGTTCTGGCTAAAACAACTTAGCAAGATTCTTGTGCAATGCAGAGACTGACAGGAAAGTCCAAAGGTTCAAGGCCATGTCTGGAAGATGGCTTAGAGAAGCCTGAGTAATTTTTGGTCAAGGAAAGAGTCTTTGTCATACTTTACAGTGTACTTCTTGCTTACCTCCTAGTTACAACATTGTCATTATATTTTAAGTATTTAATAACAGATATATCATCTTTTATAAATGTTCTTGTTTAGAAATACAAAATGTTAAAGCAGGAAGGAAAGTTAGGGTATTACTAAACACAATATGTAATCTATATGTTGTGAAAATTGTACAGGAATATGATAGAGACAAGGTCAGATCTTAAATTTTTAGCAGAACCAAATCTCTTGGTTTTAGTTTTATATTATTTTTGTTAAATAATACTGAGATATGAACCTACATTTCAATGTTTAAAACTTTGTTCTCTTTTAGCAAAAGAACATTGAATGTTCTTAAATAAAATTGTTCAATAACTGCATCCAATGAAATAAAATTGGTTTAATTTATAATTTACCAGTTCCTTAAAGACTAACTTTCAGGGCTTATTTACAATGTTTTATAGTTAGATAGTTTTAAGTTCATGAATTTCTTGATTTGATTCTAGTTATGTGAATCATTTTCTTTTCATGAGGTTTTCAGGTATATGTGATTAATATAAGCCAATACCCACTGTACATGATATACCCCCAAGCAACTTAATATTCGAGTAGTTACATTTATTTATTTTAAATTTAAATTTTAGATTTTTGGTTATTGTTGTTCACCATATAAGGGTTAGTTGTAATCATTGTTACTGCCAGAAGAACCTGTAAGAACAATTAACAAAAATAATATTCTAATTAGAACTGGATATAACTGAAGAAACTTAAAAGAGATATTACTGACAAACATTTTTTAAGCCCTTACTTAAGGAAAGGGTACAATGATTTAAACATATAGTTTCACTTATTCCTCATTTAACCATATATGATTCTACTGTTTTCCACTTCTGATGATGAGGTCATGTAATTTGGTTAAGGCCACATGGGCATCACCTGAGCTCAGGCTAGCTGACTCTTAACCACTATCTGTACTGTACCTCAAATCTTGAAACCTATTGCACCCTGATGAACACACAAAAACACATACACAGACAGAAACCCTATCAGTCTTGTCTTATTTTCTTGTCTACCAGTTGGCAAAATTTAAATAACAAATGTAAATTGTAAAGATGTTTGGGAGTGATTGGGACTAGAAAAGGCTTCAAATGAGGGAAGACGGTGAAAGTGTTCACTTTTAGTCAATGTCATGTCAACAATGTTAAGTTTGAAAAGAGATTATGAAGTAATGCTCAGGTTTCGATGATACTATTTTGAGAGAATAACTACTATCTTCTAGGGAATGTCCAGTATGTGTGAGGCGTTATCACATGTATAATTTTTCCAGCTTTCACTAACCCCTCAGACATTTATTGTCTCTGATGAGGATGATCAATTCAGAAATGTAAAGTTAATTTGTCAAAAGTAGCCAAGTAGTTAAGATCGAGCCATAATTAAATACGTAGAGGGAAGGCCTTCTTTTCACCCAGTTATGTTGGCTTTTAATAACAAACAGGGGATTTATTTAACTAGACCGAATTGTGTCAGATGACCATGGTAAAAATGTTGGGTATTAAATGGTGGACAGGATAAAAGTTCAAGATAACCATTAATGTGATTTAGGTGAGGAATGCATTTATTTTATCTGTTAAAAACTTTTGAAGAATTAACCACAATTTTAGCATTTTCATTATAGCAGGCTTTTTTTTAGGTGTTTTACAAAGAGATGACATTAAAAAAAAGAGAGAGAGAGAAGAAGTGAAGATCTATTGCCAAAAGAGGCAAATATATAAATAGTAAAAGAAAATGTAAAGAACTAAGGGAAATATAAGGAAATTAAATGTGTAAATATTTTATTGAAAAAAATGTTAGCTAATTCATTTACATTGTATTTTTCTTGCATGTGGTAAATGCTTTTCTTACTGTAAAGCAGACTCAGAAGATAATGATATCTCCTCCCCAAATTCAAGTGTAATGGAATGAGTGGAAATTTTTTTTTAATTTTATTTATTTATTTTTTTATTTCAGGATATTATGAGGATACAAACATTTTGGTTACATTTTATGTCTTTCCCTCACCCAAGCGAGGTTTAGAGGCATGCCCTTCCCAAAAGTGAACAATATGATGATTAAGAGATCATGCACATGTTTTGGTGATACTAATGGGAATTATTGTCCTTTATCAAATGCCTAACATATGTAAGATACCTCACAGGTATCATTCATTACATACAAAAGCATACTCTCCCTCCTGTCTTCCCTTCCCAACCACTTTAGATTGAGGCAGTCAGAGTCCTTTTCCAATCTCATTTATATTTCTTCTTTTAAGGAAAGACATAAAGAGATTAATGAAAAGGAGAAGGCGTCCTTTGTTTTCCCTTTTACTATTAGATAATGCCTTATATGCTTAGTAGTGAAGAAAGGGTTCTAAATTTTTATTTTTTAACTTCATGTTTAATGTCTTTCTCTATTTACAGATTTCTTTAATGTATTCATTTCCTTGTCTACAGCAATCTCAACTTGATCTTGCTATTTTCTCTGCTCTGAATGAAATTGCTTCAGGTGCTGGTCACCAAGCCCTTAGCCCTTTTTACTTTCTCTTTCAAAATCTTTAAGTAATAACAGCTTGTTCCTGATACCACCTCCCATGCATGTTCGCAATACAGATGTCACTTTCCTGAGTGAAACCTCTAAAATCGCTTATCCTGTATTCCAAATCAAGAGAGTTTATGGAAGTACAGTGATTTTTGACTTACTCCCTGGCTGAACCAACTGAATGTTCTGTAAGTGTCTGAAGAATCAACTTCCTGATAGTTGTAACTGGGCTTAAATAACCTAAGCAGATCTGTGCTTAGGTTAATTAAGAGATGGAGAAGAGGCAAAGAGATTAACTGAATCTAGCCAACATAAGGCAGGTGTTTCTGACTCTAGAATCGCCAATTTTGCTACTATGTTTTCTACTTCTCTACATAAAAAATATAATATTACCATTTTTTATTTTCACTACCTGATGGATGCTTAAGGTTAATAATACCAGTCTCTCTATATAAAATGACTTCATAATCACGTTGTGTTTTGTAAGACTCTTATTGTGACCTCTTAGTTTTCTCTTTAAAAAGAGAGCAGAAGAAATTGTCACATAAAATCTTGGTGATTATTTTCAAAGCTACTGTAAAACAAAGACTATATAACAAAGGCTAAAAATATTTTAAAAGCAAGGGTAGGAAAAAATGGGTGAAATTAATTAGTTTTAACATCTTTATGGTCTTCCTGACAACATAGACACCTATGATTTTCCAGATCTTAGTGTTTATTTTATAATTCATAAGTGACCTAAACATTTACATAATTTATTTTGACCTTTTTTCCTGACTATTTAAGGGCTTAAAGGGTCTTACTTTTCACTGTGTGTGGCAAGTTAATATTTTGAAAAAAATTAAAAATATTTCAGCATAAGACTGGTGGAACGTGGCCTTCTCAAATCCTTAAAACGCTGTGTTCTAAGACAATACTCAGCTCTATTTACATTCATAATTAAATCAAAAGCTTTAAATAAAATAACTTATTTATTTAAAAAATCTCTAGGCAGCAGTTATTATTATTAGCCCAATTTTACTGCCAAGTATGCTGAGATTTAAATTGAGGCACTTGTGTTTTAGTTAGACAAAAATAAGCAGTAACTTGAGATCCAGAAAACTGAAGGCAGAACTTATGTTCCTAACTAAGTCTTATATTTGCACATCTTTTACTGATGTGCAGACAAATGATCACAGCCCTTGGCACCATTAGTATTTGAGGGTAGAGTTCATTAATTCTATTTACTGTTACTGTTGTACCAACTATGGTATTTTGGTACTTAATATCAAATGGCCATTCAATATGCATAGTTAAATTATTGGATATATTAATGAAAAAAATAATTGAATTAATAAACATATTTAGACCTTTTTTACTCAATCTAAGAATATTTTTTGGAGTTTGTCTTATTCTAATACATGAACGTAGCCAATGGGATGAATATTTATTTGTTATTTTTTTAAATCCTTAATACTTGTCCTGCTTAGGTAAATAATAACTTCAAAGTAATATTTGTTTTGGTTTTGAGAATATATTGAAAGTGTTAGTTTTGTTTCCTTACTTAGTCAACTCATTAAGATATTGTTATAGTTTATTAACCAACACTGTAATCAACAAAAATAACAAAAACTAAGCTTGGCACAGAATAATGTCAGGTGTCATATATGGTGTACTTTGAGAAGAGATGAGGAAAATAAGACAGGCTACTTTTTCTAGTAACTGCTTGATAAAACTTACTTTTAAAAGAGTGATAATTAGTGCTTATATATACTTTTTTGTTAAAATCAATCAACAGATATTGCTAGTACCAACTAATTCTTTCTGTTGAACAATTTCAAATAGCTGTCCCTCTGTATGACTACTCATTATCTTGAGAGAGGTGTTAAGAGTAATGCATGTTTTATACTGTAAGATTTCCTGTAAGTTATTGCAGATTTATTTCCTCTCCTTATTTTTAATTTAGGGACTGTCCATGGAAAGACTTTTAAATGATATGTTTTACAATATTGTCTTATATGCCAAAATAAAAATAAAATTTATTAATTGTAGTTTGTACTCTAAACATATTTTCAATGATTTTGTTACAGTGCTGCCTCCATTGTTTAGCAATAAAATATTCAAATAAAATGCATTCTTAATACCTAGGAATCAGTTAACAAAACAACAATCTCTATGGAGTACTCCGTAATATATATATGGATACTGTGACAAATATCAGGTCACTAATCATACTGTAATCTAAAAGTGGCATAATATCTCTTTACATTTCAAAAGACATATTTATGTTACATTTTCTAATTGACTCTCCTCCCTTTCTTAGCATAAATCCTATATGTCAGTAAATTTAAGCAAATTAATGAACAATTTTTCATTTTATTAGATTGGATTGGAAAATAACACATGAAGATTACCAAGAATGTACTGTGTAAAATTGAAATTGCAAATTATTTGCAAAGGAAGCTCTAAGTATCAACACTCAATGATTTACTTTATATTTGCAACTTCAAAGCAAATCTAGTGCTCTCATAGAACAGCATTCTAAATAAAATAATCTTAAATATAATTTATAATAATGAATACATATTCAAGCTCAATTTAATTTGATAGGTTTGATTCAGCTGAAATAGAGCAAATTTAATCTCATATTATATTGGGGAGGTAAATTATTTGACATGCAAGCACATATTTTAAGTCAAATTATTTTAAGGGTTTATATAGCAGTATTTTTTTAAAAAAAGAAATAGAAGTTTCAGATAAGAAGTCTTCCTTTTTTCCTATGAAATAAATACAAATGTTTTTCAAACAATATATCATTGAAATATATATTCAAACTTTTTCAAAGAATAGAAACAGCAAATATTTCTCAATTTGTTCTGATACCATCTACCAAAAAAGGAATTGGTAACAGAAAAAACAGAGACATCACGAGAAAGGCAACTAAATGTACGTTTTTCTCATAAATTTAGATCCAAATGTTAAACAAAATATTGACAATTTAAATGAAGCAGTTGCTAAACAATATATTATGTCATGACCTAAGTGTTTTTATTGAAGAATAACTCAATATCAGAAAACAAATAAATATAAATTACCATGCTACCAAAAAAAGCTATCATAAAACCATTTCAATAGATGCAGAAAAATCATGTGATATTATTCAACATAAATTCATGACAAATAATCTTAAAGAAGTAGATATAAAGAAGAATTTTTCAACAAATAAAAAATAGATATACTTAAGAACTCTAAGAAAAAGTTAATTTTAAATTGGAAAACATTAGAAGCCTTTTTTTTTTTTTTTACTTTTATTAGGAAGCCTTTGGTCTCCACTCATGCTATTAGGTAAAGTTCACTTTAAGTATCATCAAAAGTATTGTTAAAATAATTTGCTCATTCCATAGGACTTCTTTTTGAGCAAGTCAAGCATTATTTACATTTTATTGTATGTGACTACAATGCAACATTAGGGAGCCCAATGCTATTGGGCAAGGTGGAGATACTGATTTCAATGCACTATAAGGTCTGTGCCACTAATTAATCTATTACATGGAGATGGAATATGATTTTACTTGCTTTTAAGTCTCTGTTCTACTTCAATTAAACTTTTTTGTATGTTTTTCCTATAAGCATTTTAGGAGTCTTTGGGCAATGGTAGGTACTGGTGTTGGATGTGTGACAGAGAGGATTATGTTTTTTATCATCTTGAGTAGGACCTTAAATGGACATTTAATTTGCAGAAGTAAAACAGAAATATAAAAGTGATACTAATAATAATCGTAGACATTTATCGAATAGTTACTAGGTTCTATTAGTTCTCAAAATAATGTATGTGGTAGACATTATTATCCCGAATGTGCAGACATGTCACTAAGGCAGTAACAGCAATAGCATTTTCCCCTGATTCACACAGATAGTATAGATGGAACTGTAACACTTCAGTTTAGCACAATGTCATACATCTAGAAGATCAACACTAAAGGATTTTCATGCCTCTTGTTCTGTCTGAAACTTATTTAGTCATATGTTGTGAGAGTAGGAATATGCTTTATTTGTATCAGTATCCTTAGCATCTGATTGTGTCTGGCACATTAACACTCATTAAATGTATTCATTCTTGTATTAAACAAATATTTAGGTTCTTGTCACAAAGACTTGTATCCTCAAAGGGCTAATATTTAGTGAGAGAAATAACCAATAAAAAACTACAAAAAGTCTAGTATATCAATGATCGATCCTAAGGTGGCATAGGCCCTATGACTGAAGAACAAAAAGCGTTAAGTGTTGATGTTGCTGGAAAGAGATCAGAGTGGTAGGAGAAGCAGTTGTTGAGATAGCAGGGACACATAGTCTATGTCCTTGGAAACCATGTTCTGGAGTTTGGATTTCATTCACATTTTTTAAAGCCACAAAAGGAATTAGAGCAGATGAGTGACATGATCTCACATATTTTTATAATGACCTATCTGACTGCTAAGTGGAGAATTAACTATAAAAGGTAAGAGTGAATTCATACTTCAATGCTCGCTGAATTATATGTATCATTAAAACTAACAAGTAGTGACCAAAAAACTTTCTTAGAAATACCAGACTCCTCCTGCCACTTCTATGAAATAAAAAACACCCATAGTTTAGATTTTTTAGATTTATACAGAAAATATATTAGCTCTGACACCAAAAAAAATACATCAATTATTAAGATTATTAACAAGAATAAGTAACACTAAAGATATTGATCAAGAGATATATTGGTACCAATGAAATATTTATGAAATAATTATATTCCATAGATATATTGAGATTTTAATAATTTTAATGTAAGATGATTATTTCACAGTATGGAGATTGAATCCAGTCTTGTGATTATGTTTAATTTAACACAATATTAACTTTTTTTAAATCACTGCTTACTAAATAAAATAACAACAACTTTGGGGTATCTGTCAGTGTCACTTTTGCAATGTTTATGAAAACATGGGAATGTGTAAACATGACATTTGTATTTCAGAAACTTTTTGCATACTAAATCTGAATAGAAATGAGATGAATAAATTTACAATATTGACTTACAATTATATGACTACAAAATGAGCATAACATTTTTTTCAGGCAAAAAGTTGATATTCCTCATGGCAGTGTTCTCCAGGCTTACAAATGTTCTTGTGCATAACCAGAAATCATTTTTCTATTGTGACTTTGCAGAGTTTAATTAAACTATAGGTATGTAAATAGTCATGAATTTCATTTTCTGTCTTTTTTTGACATCTGAGATACATAGATATATAAAAATGGAATTAAAATATATTAAATTTTTATATTATTAATATATTTTATATGACATACAGGCAACCTTAAATACTTTATAGTCACCAGAGGATGTACAAATTTAACCTATTTTTAATGATAAGTTGAGAAAAATTTAAGTACAATCAACTAATTAAAAAATCTATAATACCTGAAGTATTTAAGAGATTTAACACAAATACAATGTCTGACAAAAATTCTCCTAGACAGTACAGGTGTGTTGTGTAGTAGAGAGAATATTCATTTTAGAGTTAGACAGAGTTGACTTTGTAACTGTGCTCCTTCACTTACTGATTGTGTGAACTTGTGTGAATAATTTGTCTCATTCTCAGTATTCTTGTTTGTGGAAAACAAACATACAGAAGGAAGGAAAGGAGGAAGAAAGAATATAACAACAACAACAATAATAATAACAAAATCTTTGAGAGGTCTGTAAGTGTATTAGTCAGAGTTCTCCAGAGAAACAGCACCAATAGTGTATATATATATGGTATATATAAGAATATATATACCATATATATCAAGGGATTTCTCACACAATGACATGATTATGGATGCTGAGAAGTCCCAAGATCTGCAGTCAGCAAACCTGAGACCCAGGAGAGGTCATAGTGTAGTTCCAGTCCAAAGGCAGGCAGGCAGGTTCTAGACCCAGAAAAAGCTGATGTTTGAGTTTGATTTCAAAGGAAGAAAAAAAGTGATGTCCTAGGTACAAGGCAGAAGGAATTCCTCAAGCGAGAGTGAGTGTTTTTACTCTATTCATGCCTTTAACTGATTGTGTAAGGTCTACCCACATTATGGAGAGCAATCTGCTTTACTCAGTCTATTAATTTTAATGTTAATTTCATCCAACGAGAACTGCATAGAAATATCCACAAATATTTGGAAAAGCTTTGGCCTTGTAAAGTTGACACATAAAATTAACCACCATAATAGAGTTGATTAGATATAATATAGTTATAGGGCATTGCACAGTACCTGGCACACACTATGTATTAAATAAATAACACACTTTAATATTAGTAAGTAACTATAAAGGAAAAACAATTTATTAAACATGTAGAAGTCTTGTGAATAATAAGAATGTTGCTTTGTGAAGTCAAATGGATTTTGCATCTCAAAATATCACATAATCTCCTAAAATGTCTGAGATATCATTTGCTGATGAAACCTGAAAATTATAGAAAAATCTCTATTATTAATGTATATATTCTACTCCTTACCATGATCATTACCTAAATTATATAAACTTCTTACATATAAGGAGTTGCACTTATATAATACAGCCCCAAATAGGTAATCCCACTCTTTTGTCAATTTTAATTTTTTAGAGACTGAGATAAATTAATCTGAGCTATTCTGGCTTATCATTTACAAGAAGCTTCCTTCTATGAGGTATAGTCCAGAGATTGGCTCCTTGAAAAAACTGTATGAGGTACATGCAACTAAGGATACCTCAGAGGATGACTTTGGTTGACAGCGTAATGACATACAGACAACTGAATGTCTAGAAATACTTAGTTTAGAAATTTCAGACTTTGAGGAATAGATTGCTATGCTGACCATAAGCCAACAGATCAAGAGTTACTATATGGGACTGGGTAAAACCTGATGGGAAAGGGGATTTGTGTTTTTTTTAATCTGAGAATATTGTTATTATTTTCAATGTTCCATTTTTTAGTGATTAATAAAGGCTGCCATCCTTTTTCATGTAATTTATTTTTCAACCTTCTTTTTTCTGAGTATACTTATGCAATCTATAATTAACACTCTCTTAAAAACCCAAACTTAAGAGGAAAATAATTTAAAACACTTCCAATATTGGCTTTTTATTTAATAAAATTTCTTTTCATTGGTTTATTGTTGTAGCAGGTACCCTGGAATCCATTTAAAAACTAAAATCTAGATCTCAGAAGATATAACTTTAGGAGGCGAGGAACTAAATTCCTCAGAAAATTTTCCACATCTTTGGAGCCCATCAGAATCCAGAAAATACATAGATTTCCCTGGGTGGTACCATAAGAAAGGAAATTGTTATATAATAAGCTTTAAGGTGAAAAATTGCTAACACAAGCAAATGTCTCTCAAGAAAACTGAAGCATGATGCTGGTAATAATTGGAATTTAGAGAACTATTTTACAATGGACCAAATTTAGAAATATCACAACCATTCTGATAAAAAATCTATGTGTTAAGATTCACTCTTTTTAACCACACCACATTTGAAAATAATTAATCATATTCCTAGGTAATTCTTCTGGCTGGGTCTAAAATCACTGTGTAAAAAATATGGGTTTGTGTCCAAAATAATATAAATATTGCTCACAGTATCCTTGCCAATTCATTTTACTATTCATAGAAATATAGTTTCAGTAATTTCAACAAAAGTTAATCCTCTTTTTCCCTGATGTAATTAAATTAACCAAGTTTGTAAGGAAAGTCACATTTAAAGATGTATTCCATTTTGTTAGATATGACAAGAGCCCTTACAATGAAACAAGATCCACTCTTCCCATATGGGTGTGTATATGCCTAAGACAAGATGTCATACCAGGATATTGGTTCTATTATTTTCTCTATTGTTTAGTTAGCTTCCAGTTCAAATGATGTAAATTCACATTAACAAATATGGAAAACCCCTGGGAAAGAGCATTGGATTCTTAATCTCTATCCTCTCAGCAAGGTGATAAGAGGTGATAGGGCAGTAAAATATTATTATAATATCTGGGAAAATAGAAATATTCAAAATTATATCTCTGGATTCTTTTTTTAAAGGAAATTTCCTCGCATAATTTATAATAATTCATTTGCCTTAAGTGGTATGTACCACTTATATTAGAACCAAACCAGGAGTTTTATGTGTGTTAAATAATTTCTCTCATTGCACATATATAAAAACACACAAACACTGTGTGTATGTATGAGAAAGACAGAGAGAGAGAGAGAGAGAAGCAGAGACAGAGAGAAGAAAAAAACAAAGCAGTCCAATTCAATCATATGAAATATACAATTCAATTCTATGCACAAAAACCACATGAAATGTATGCCATGGAAACTGAATCATGATGAAATTTTGTTAAGATGTCCTTCCTTAATGTAGCAAATCTATTTAAAGGAATAATATATGTGTGTATACATATATTACTGGCAATTATGACTGCATATTTATTGTATAAATTAGCCTTTGCCTGGTTTTGAACATCTATATGAAATTTAAAAGGCAATCAAATAAGCAACAAATTCAATTAATACTTTTCTCACAAAAACACAATTAAGCAGATATTTTTTCAGTGGGACTGGAGAAAGAAAATTGTCCCAAACCTCATTGGTATAGAACATTTTTGCATGATGTAATTCAGCCCTTTGAGGATATAATTGGTATTCTGAATTAAATACTTGTATGATATTCTGATAGACTTTAATGAGATTAAAAACTCCTTCTGGGAAGTTAGGGTTGCCTACTCAACTGATTGACTAGCTTAATAATCTTTAGGCAAATAGTCCTTTATTGTACTATTAATACTTCCTTTTATACTACCTACTTTCTCAGCTGCCTATCCTACAAGGCCATTTATTACTCTCTCTTACTGCAAGTTTCAAATATAATTCTGATACTGTCTGTAATATATTTTTTCTGAGAAATTTATCCCAATAAACAAGACAGCATATATTCATCAATAAAAACAGTGCTATGCATTAAGGTTTTCAGAATCAAAAGCCACCATTGATGTTTTAGCTAAAGTCTATGCAGCTTATACCATCTGAAAACCCCTATTCTAACTTTATATGTGTTTTATTAGCTCATTCACTCTCAAAATAACTCTGCACATAAAAGTGTTACTGTTCTCATTTTACAAGGGAAATATCTGAAATACAATGAGATCAGGAAATGTGAGTACCTCCTTACAATATAAATCTGATTCACTTCAAGCAAGAACAAAAATAATGTTTCCAGTGAGAATCATAGCAATTGTGTTGTATAGTTTTTAAAAAGACAATTTAATTATCAAAGATAAATCATACGAATTTCTTGTTTGCATAATCTCTGACAAAGAGATTTCAATGTGATAAAACATGTATAAGCACTTTAGAGAAAGAAAATCTCTTTTCAATAGTTTATAACAGAGAAATTTACTCACATCTTCAAAATATTATATATTACTTAAAATGTTTCACAGATCTGGCATTACTGGACTGTGTTTCAGTATTACAATTTAAATGATTTATATATATTACATATGAAAATATAAATATGAAATATATGTACAGTTGGATTTCCGTATATTTCCAATTAATATTTTTACCCTTTTGTCCAAAAATAGCATGAACTATTAGATAGAACCCACTGAAAATGCTTATATATACATGCATGTATTTAAATATTGATGGAGTACAGGTTATATAAAAGGCAATAAACATGATTGGTAAAGTGTTCAGTCTATTTCTCTAGTAATATCTCTAGACATGTTTTTCTTGAATTTATTTTTATCAATAATCATTGTGCATATTTATGGGGTACATAAATATTTCAATACACACATGAATTATATATATAATATACACATATATAAATGTGTAATGATCAAATCAGGGTGTTTGGGATATCCATCACCTCAAACATTTATTTGTTCCTTTGTCCCTGATGTAATTAAATTAACCAAATTTGTGGGGAAAGCCACATTTAAAGATGTATTCCATTTTATTAGTTATGACAATAGCCATCATTATGGAACAAAATCCATCATTTATATGTGGACATATATATGCCTAAGATGTCATACCAGGATATTAGTACAAGATCTGCTCTATTGTTTAGATTCCAGTTCAAGTGATATGAATTCACATTGACAAACATGGAAAACCCTGGAGAAGAACCACTGGATTCTTGATCTCTATCCTCTAAATAACGTGGTAAGAGGTTATAGGGTAGTAAAAAATATTATATATCAGGGAAAATATGAATAATTAAAAACGTATCTTCAAAATATTTAAAGAAATAATTTCTTCATGTTGGGAATATTTCAAATCTTCTTTCAGCTGTTATGAAATATATGATATAGTGACGTTAACTACAGTCTCCGAACTGCGCTATAGAATTTCAGAAATTATTCCTTATATATAACTGTATGTTTGTACTCATTAACCAACTACTATTTTTTTCACCATCACACCCATCCTTCCCAGACTCTGGGAACTATCATACTACTCTCTACGTCCAGAAGATCTCCTTTTTTTTTTAGCACCCATGTAAGTGAAAGTATGTAACATTTGTCTTTCCAGCATGGTTTATTTCATTTAACATAATGACATTTAGTTCCATCCATGTTGCTGAAAATGAAAAATTATATCTTTTTTATAGCTGAATACTATTAGCTTGTGTGGATATACCACATTTTCTTTAGGCATTCATTTGCTGATGGACACTTAGGTTGACTCTATATCTTGGCTATTGTGAACAGTGCTGCAATAAATATGGAGGTTCATACATGCCTTTGAAATACTGACTTCTTTCCTTTGAAAAAATATCAAGTGATGGGATTGCTGTATTTTATGGTACTTCTATTTTTACTTTTTTGAGAAACCTCCATACTGTTTTCAACAGTATAGTTTCTTTTTTATCCACATCCTCATCAGCATCTGCTATTTTTCATCTTTTTGATAAAAGCCATTCTAAATGGCTTATGATATTTCATTGTGATTTTGATGCACATTCCCGATATTTAGTGATGTTGAGCATTTTCCATATACCTGTTGTCCATTTGAATGTCCTCTTTTGAGAAATGTGTATTCAGATCCTTTGCCCATTTTTTTTTCCCCTTGTTAATGTGCCATGTGTTTTTTTTGTTTTGTTTTTTAATCTGTTGAGTTGTTAAATTCCCTGTATATTCTGGCTATTTGTCCCTTGTTAGATCAACAGTTTGAGAATATTTTCCCCCATTCTATATGTTGACTCTTCACTCTGTTTTTCCTTTGTTGTGTAGAAGCTTTTTAGTTTAAAATAGTCCTAGTTGTCGATTTTTTTGTCTTTGTTACCTAGGCTTTTGAGGTTAAATCATAAAATCTTTGTCTAGACCAATGTCCTGAAGCATCATTTCCCTTATGTTTTCTTCTACTAGTTTTACAGTCTTTAATCATTTTGAGTTTATTTTTGTATATTGTGAGAGACAGGAGTCTAGGTTCATTCTTCTGCATATAGATTACCAGTTTTTCCAGAACAATTTAT